>NW_027507758.1:474210051-476610051 GCF_037356315.1 Lithobates pipiens
AATCCTGGACCTAAAAGGGAGAGAAGAGCGAAATCCTGGGCCGAGAAGAGAAATGCTGGACCTAAAAAATGGAGAGAAGAGAGAAATCCTGGACCAAGAAGGGAGAGAAGAGAGAAATCCTGGACCTAAAAAGGGAGAGAAGAGAGAAATCCTGGACCTAAAAAGGGAGAGAAGAGAGAAATCCTGGACCTAAAAAGGGAGAGAAGAGAGAAATCCTGGACCTAAAAAGGGAGAGAAGAGAGAAATCCTGGACCTAAAAAGGGAGAGAAGAGAGAAATCCTGGACCTAAAAAGGGAGAGAAGAGAGAATTCCTGGACCTAAAAAGGGAGAGAAGAGAGAAATCCTGGACCTAAAATGGAGAGAAGAGAGAAATCCTGGACCTAAAAATGAGAGAAAGAGAGAAATCCTGGACCTAAAAGAGAAACCCTGGACCTAAAAACGGAGAGAAGAGAGAAATCCGGGGACCTAAAAAAGGGAGAGAAGAGAGAAATTCGGGACCGAGAAGAGAAATGCTGGACCTAAAAATGGAGAGAAGAGAGAAATCCTGGACCTAGAAGGGAGAGAAGAGAGAAATCCTGGACCTAAAAAAGGAGAGAAGAGAGAAATCTTGGACTAAAAAAGGGAGAGAAGAGAGAAATCTTGGACCTAAAAGGGAGAGAAGAGAGAAATCCGGGACCTAAAAGGGAGAGAAGAGCGAAATCCTTGACCTAGATGGGAGAGAAGAGCGAAATCCTGGACCGAGAAGAGAAATCCTGGACCTAAAAATGGAGAGAAGAGAGAAATCCTTGACCTAAAAGGGAGAGAAGAGAGAAATCCTGGACCGAAAAGAGAAATCCTGGACCTAAAAAGGGAGAGAAGAGAGAAACCCTGACCTAAAAGGGAGAGAAGAGAGACATCCTGGACCTAAAAGGGAGAGAAGAGAGAAATCCTGGACCTAAAAAGGGAGAGAAGAGAGAAAATCCTGGACCTAAAAAATGGAGAGAAGAGAGAAATCCTGGACCTAAAAATGAGAGAAGAGAGAAATCCTGGACCTAACAGAGAAACCCTGGACCTAAAACGGAGAGAAGAGAGAAATCCTGGACCTAAAAAAGGGAGAGAAGAGAGAAATCCTGGACTGAGAAGAGAAATGCTGGACCTAAAAATGGAGAGAAGAGAGAAATCCTGGACCTAGAAGCGAGAGAAGAGAGAAATCCTGGACCTAAAAAGGAGAGAAGAGAGAAATCCTGGACCTAGAAGGGAGAGAGGAGCAAAATCCTGGACCTAAAAAGGGAGAGAAGAGAGAAATCCTGGACCTAAAAAATGGAGAGAAGAGAGAAATCCTGGACCTAAAAATGAGAGAAGAGAGAAATCCTGGACCTAACAGAGAAACCCTGGACCTAAAAACGGAGAGAAGAGAGAAATCCTGGACCTAAAAAAGGGAGAGAAAGAGAGAAATCCTGGACCTAGAAGGGAGAGAAGAGAGAAATCCTGGACCTAAAAAGGGAGAGAAGAGAGAAATCCTGGACCTAAAAAGGGAGAGAAGAGAGAAATCCTGGACCTAAAAAAGGGAGAGAAGAGAGAAATCCTGGACCTAAAAAGGGAGAGAAGAGAGAAATCCTGGACCTAAAAGGGAGAAAAGAGAGAAATCCTGGACCTAAAAATGAGAGAAGAGAGAAATCCTGGACCTAAAAGGGAGAGAAGAGAGAAATCCTGGACCTAAAAAGGGAGAGAAGAGAGAAATCCTGGACCTAAAATGGAGAGAAGAGAGAAATCCTGGACCTAAAAATGAGAGAAGAGAGAAATCCTGGACCTAAAAGAGAAACCCTGGACCTAAAAACGGAGAGAAGAGAGAAATCCGGGACCTAAAAAAGGGAGAGAAGAGAGAATTCGGGACCGAGAAGAGAAATGCTGGACCTAAAAATGGAGAGAAGAGAGAAATCCTGGACCTAGAAGGGAGAGAAGAGAGAAATCCTGGACCTAAAAAGGGAGCGAAGAGAGAAATCTTGGACCTAAAAAAGGGAGAGAAGAGAGAAATCCTGGACCTAAAAGGGAGAGAAGAGCGAAATCCTTGACCTAGATGGGAGAGAAGAGCGAAATCCTTGACCTAGATGGGAGAGAAGAGCGAAATCCTGGACCGAGAAGAGAAATCCTGGACCTAAAAATGGAGAGAAGAGAGAAATCCTTGACCTAAAAGGGAGAGAAGAGAGAAATCCTGGACCGAAAAGAGAAATCCTGGACCTAAAAAGGGAGAGAAGAGCGAAATCCTGGACCTAAAAGGGAGAGAAGAGAGAAACCCTGGACCTAAAAGGGAGAGAAGAGAGACATCCTGGACCTAAAAGGGAGAGAAGAGAGAAACCCTGGACGTAAAAAGGGAGAGAAGAGAGAAACCCTGGACGTAAAAAGGGAGAGAAGAGAGAAATCCTGGACCTAAAAGGGAGAGAAGAGAGAAATCCTGGACCTAAAAGGGAGAGAAGAGACAAATCCTGGACCTAAAAAAGGGAGAGAAGAGAGAAATCCTGGACCTAAAAGGGAGAGAAGAGAGAAACCCTGGACCTAAAAGGGAGAGAAGAGAGAAATCCTGGACCTAAAAGGGAGAGAAGAGAGAAATCCGGGACCTAAATGGAGAGAAGAGAGAAATTCGGGACCTAAAAAGGGAGAGAAGAGAGAAATCCTGGACCTAAAAGGGAGAGAAGAGACAAATCCTGGACCTAAGGGAGAGAAGAGAGAAATCCTGGACCTAGAAGTGAGAGAAGAGAGAAATCCTGGACCTAGAAGGGAGTGAAGAGAGAAATCCTGGACCTAGAAGGGAGAGAAGAGATAAATCCCGGACCGAAAAGAGAAATCCTGGACCTAAAAAGGGAGAGAAGAGAGAAATCCTGGACCTAAAAGGGAGAGAAGAGACAAATCCTGGACCTAAAAAGGGAGAGAAGAGAGAAATCCGGGACCTAAAAGGGAGAGAAGAGAGAAATCCGGGACCTAAAAGGGAGAGAAAAGAGAAATCCTGGACCTAAAAAGGGAGAGAAGATACAAATCCTGGACCTAAGGGAGAGAAGAGAGAAATCCTGGACCTAGAAGTGAGAGAAGAGAGAAATCCTGGACCTAGAAGGGAATGAAGAGAGAAATTCTGGACCTAGAAGGGAGAGAAGAGAGAAATCCCAGACCGAAAAGAGAAATTCTGGACCTAAAAATGGAGAGAAGAGAGAAATCCTGGACCTAATAGGGAAAGAAGAGAGAAAACCTGGACCTAGAAGGGGGGGGGGGGGGGAAGAAATCCCAGACCTAAAAGAGAGAAGAGAGAAATCCGGGACCTAAAAAGGGAGAGAAGAGAGAAATCCTGGACCTAAAAGGAAGAGAAGAGAGAAATCCTGGACCTAAAAGGGAGAGAAGAGCGAAATCCTGGGCCGAGAAGAGAAATGCTGGACCTAAAAATGGAGAGAAGAGAGAAATCCTGGACCAAGAAGGGAGAGAAGAGAGAAATCCTGGACCTAAAAAGGGAGAGAAGAGAGAAATCCTGGACCTAAAAAGGGAGAGAAGAGAGAAATCCTGGACCTAAAAAGGGAGAGAAGAGAGAAATCCTGGACCTAAAAAGGGAGAGAAGAGAGAAATCCTGGACCTAAAAAGGGAGAGAAGAGAGAAATCCTGGACCTAAAAAGGGAGAGAAGAGAGAAATCCTGGACCTAAAAAGGGAGAGAAGAGAGAAATCCTGGACCTAAAATGGAGAGAAGAGAGAAATCCTGGACCTAAAAATGAGAGAAGAGAGAAATCCTGGACCTAAAAGAGAAACCCTGGACCTAAAAACGGAGAGAAGAGAGAAATCCGGGACCTAAAAAAGGGAGAGAAGAGAGAAATTCGGGACCGAGAAGAGAAATGCTGGACCTAAAAATGGAGAGAAGAGAGAAATCCTGGACCTAGAAGGGAGAGAAGAGAGAAATCCTGGACCTAAAAAGGGAGAGAAGAGAGAAATCTTGGACCTAAAAAAGGGAGAGAAGAGAGAAATCTTGGACCTAAAAGGGAGAGAAGAGAGAAATCCGGGACCTAAAAGGGAGAGAAGAGCGAAATCCTTGACCTAGATGGGAGAGAAGAGCGAAATCCTGGACCGAGAAGAGAAATCCTGGACCTAAAAATGGAGAGAAGAGAGAAATCCTTGACCTAAAAGGGAGAGAAGAGAGAAATCCTGGACCGAAAAGAGAAATCCTGGACCTAAAAAGGGAGAGAAGAGAGAAACCCTGGACCTAAAAGGGAGAGAAGAGAGACATCCTGGACCTAAAAGGGAGAGAAGAGAGAAATCCTGGACCTAAAAAGGGAGAGAAGAGAGAAATCCTGGACCTAAAAAATGGAGAGAAGAGAGAAATCCTGGACCTAAAAATGAGAGAAGAGAGAAATCCTGGACCTAACAGAGAAACCCTGGACCTAAAAACGGAGAGAAGAGAGAAATCCTGGACCTAAAAAAGGGAGAGAAGAGAGAAATCCTGGACTGAGAAGAGAAATGCTGGACCTAAAAATGGAGAGAAGAGAGAAATCCTGGACCTAGAAGCGAGAGAAGAGAGAAATCCTGGACCTAAAAAGGGAGAGAAGAGAGAAATCCTGGACCTAGAAGGGAGAGAGGAGCAAAATCCTGGACCTAAAAAGGGAGAGAAGAGAGAAATCCTGGACCTAAAAAATGGAGAGAAGAGAGAAATCCTGGACCTAAAAATGAGAGAAGAGAGAAATCCTGGACCTAACAGAGAAACCCTGGACCTAAAAACGGAGAGAAGAGAGAAATCCTGGACCTAAAAAAGGGAGAGAAGAGAGAAATCCTGGACCTAGAAGGGAGAGAAGAGAGAAATCCTGGACCTAAAAAGGGAGAGAAGAGAGAAATCCTGGACCTAAAAAGGGAGAGAAGAGAGAAATCCTGGACCTAAAAAGGGAGAGAAGAGAGAAATCCTGGACCTAAAAAGGAGAGAAGAGAGAAATCCTGGACCTAAAAAGGGAGAAAAGAGAGAAATCCTGGACCTAAAAATGAGAGAAGAGAGAAATCCTGGACCTAAAAGGGAGAGAAGAGAGAAATCCTGGACCTAAAAAGGGAGAGAAGAGAGAAATCCTGGACCTAAAATGGAGAGAAGAGAGAAATCCTGGACCTAAAAATGAGAGAAGAGAGAAATCCTGGACCTAAAAGAGAAACCCTGGACCTAAAAACGGAGAGAAGAGAGAAATCCGGGACCTAAAAAAGGGAGAGAAGAGAGAAATTCGGGACCGAGAAGAGAAATGCTGGACCTAAAAATGGAGAGAAGAGAGAAATCCTGGACCTAGAAGGGAGAGAAGAGAGAAATCCTGGACCTAAAAAGGGAGCGAAGAGAGAAATCTTGGACCTAAAAAAGGGAGAGAAGAGAGAAATCCTGGACCTAAAAGGGAGAGAAGAGCGAAATCCTTGACCTAGATGGGAGAGAAGAGCGAAATCCTTGACCTAGATGGGAGAGAAGAGCGAAATCCTGGACCGAGAAGAGAAATCCTGGACCTAAAAATGGAGAGAAGAGAGAAATCCTTGACCTAAAAGGGAGAGAAGAGAGAAATCCTGGACCGAAAAGAGAAATCCTGGACCTAAAAAGGGAGAGAAGAGCGAAATCCTGGACCTAAAAGGGAGAGAAGAGAGAAACCCTGGACCTAAAAGGGAGAGAAGAGAGACATCCTGGACCTAAAAGGGAGAGAAGAGAGAAACCCTGGACGTAAAAAGGGAGAGAAGAGAGAAACCCTGGACGTAAAAAGGGAGAGAAGAGAGAAATCCTGGACCTAAAAGGGAGAGAAGAGAGAAATCCTGGACCTAAAAGGGAGAGAAGAGACAAATCCTGGACCTAAAAAAGGGAGAGAAGAGAGAAATCCTGGACCTAAAAGGGAGAGAAGAGAGAAACCCTGGACCTAAAAGGGAGAGAAGAGAGAAATCCTGGACCTAAAAGGGAGAGAAGAGAGAAATCCGGGACCTAAATGGAGAGAAGAGAGAAATTCGGGACCTAAAAAGGGAGAGAAGAGAGAAATCCTGGACCTAAAAGGGAGAGAAGAGACAAATCCTGGACCTAAGGGAGAGAAGAGAGAAATCCTGGACCTAGAAGTGAGAGAAGAGAGAAATCCTGGACCTAGAAGGGAGTGAAGAGAGAAATCCTGGACCTAGAAGGGAGAGAAGAGATAAATCCCGGACCGAAAAGAGAAATCCTGGACCTAAAAAGGGAGAGAAGAGAGAAATCCTGGACCTAAAAGGGAGAGAAGAGACAAATCCTGGACCTAAAAAGGGAGAGAAGAGAGAAATCCGGGACCTAAAAGGGAGAGAAGAGAGAAATCCGGGACCTAAAAGGGAGAGAAAAGAGAAATCCTGGACCTAAAAAGGGAGAGAAGATACAAATCCTGGACCTAAGGGAGAGAAGAGAGAAATCCTGGACCTAGAAGTGAGAGAAGAGAGAAATCCTGGACCTAGAAGGGAATGAAGAGAGAAATTCTGGACCTAGAAGGGAGAGAAGAGAGAAATCCCAGACCGAAAAGAGAAATTCTGGACCTAAAAATGGAGAGAAGAGAGAAATCCTGGACCTAATAGGGAAAGAAGAGAGAAAACCTGGACCTAGAAGGGGGGGGGGGGGGGAAGAAATCCCAGACCTAAAAGAGAGAAGAGAGAAATCCGGGACCTAAAAAGGGAGAGAAGAGAGAAATCCTGGACCTAAAAGGAAGAGAAGAGAGAAATCCTGGACCTAAAAGGGAGAGAAGAGCGAAATCCTGGGCCGAGAAGAGAAATGCTGGACCTAAAAATGGAGAGAAGAGAGAAATCCTGGACCAAGAAGGGAGAGAAGAGAGAAATCCTGGACCTAAAAAGGGAGAGAAGAGAGAAATCCTGGACCTAAAAAGGGAGAGAAGAGAGAAATCCTGGACCTAAAAAGGGAGAGAAGAGAGAAATCCTGGACCTAAAAAGGGAGAGAAGAGAGAAATCCTGGACCTAAAAAGGGAGAGAAGAGAGAAATCCTGGACCTAAAAAGGGAGAGAAGAGAGAAATCCTGGACCTAAAAAGGGAGAGAAGAGAGAAATCCTGGACCTAAAATGGAGAGAAGAGAGAAATCCTGGACCTAAAAATGAGAGAAGAGAGAAATCCTGGACCTAAAAGAGAAACCCTGGACCTAAAAACGGAGAGAAGAGAGAAATCCGGGACCTAAAAAAGGGAGAGAAGAGAGAAATTCGGGACCGAGAAGAGAAATGCTGGACCTAAAAATGGAGAGAAGAGAGAAATCCTGGACCTAGAAGGGAGAGAAGAGAGAAATCCTGGACCTAAAAAGGGAGAGAAGAGAGAAATCTTGGACCTAAAAAAGGGAGAGAAGAGAGAAATCTTGGACCTAAAAGGGAGAGAAGAGAGAAATCCGGGACCTAAAAGGGAGAGAAGAGCGAAATCCTTGACCTAGATGGGAGAGAAGAGCGAAATCCTGGACCGAGAAGAGAAATCCTGGACCTAAAAATGGAGAGAAGAGAGAAATCCTTGACCTAAAAGGGAGAGAAGAGAGAAATCCTGGACCGAAAAGAGAAATCCTGGACCTAAAAAGGGAGAGAAGAGAGAAACCCTGGACCTAAAAGGGAGAGAAGAGAGACATCCTGGACCTAAAAGGGAGAGAAGAGAGAAATCCTGGACCTAAAAAGGGAGAGAAGAGAGAAATCCTGGACCTAAAAAATGGAGAGAAGAGAGAAATCCTGGACCTAAAAATGAGAGAAGAGAGAAATCCTGGACCTAACAGAGAAACCCTGGACCTAAAAACGGAGAGAAGAGAGAAATCCTGGACCTAAAAAAGGGAGAGAAGAGAGAAATCCTGGACTGAGAAGAGAAATGCTGGACCTAAAAATGGAGAGAAGAGAGAAATCCTGGACCTAGAAGCGAGAGAAGAGAGAAATCCTGGACCTAAAAAGGGAGAGAAGAGAGAAATCCTGGACCTAGAAGGGAGAGAGGAGCAAAATCCTGGACCTAAAAAGGGAGAGAAGAGAGAAATCCTGGACCTAAAAAATGGAGAGAAGAGAGAAATCCTGGACCTAAAAATGAGAGAAGAGAGAAATCCTGGACCTAACAGAGAAACCCTGGACCTAAAAACGGAGAGAAGAGAGAAATCCTGGACCTAAAAAAGGGAGAGAAGAGAGAAATCCTGGACCTAGAAGGGAGAGAAGAGAGAAATCCTGGACCTAAAAAGGGAGAGAAGAGAGAAATCCTGGACCTAAAAAGGGAGAGAAGAGAGAAATCCTGGACCTAAAAAGGGAGAGAAGAGAGAAATCCTGGACCTAAAAAGGGAGAGAAGAGAGAAATCCTGGACCTAAAAAGGGAGAAAAGAGAGAAATCCTGGACCTAAAAATGAGAGAAGAGAGAAATCCTGGACCTAAAAGGGAGAGAAGAGAGAAATCCTGGACCTAAAAAGGGAGAGAAGAGAGAAATCCTGGACCTAAAATGGAGAGAAGAGAGAAATCCTGGACCTAAAAATGAGAGAAGAGAGAAATCCTGGACCTAAAAGAGAAACCCTGGACCTAAAAACGGAGAGAAGAGAGAAATCCGGGACCTAAAAAAGGGAGAGAAGAGAGAAATTCGGGACCGAGAAGAGAAATGCTGGACCTAAAAATGGAGAGAAGAGAGAAATCCTGGACCTAGAAGGGAGAGAAGAGAGAAATCCTGGACCTAAAAAGAGAGCGAAGAGAGAAATCTTGGACCTAAAAAAGGGAGAGAAGAGAGAAATCCTGGACCTAAAAGGGAGAGAAGAGCGAAATCCTTGACCTAGATGGGAGAGAAGAGCGAAATCCTTGACCTAGATGGGAGAGAAGAGCGAAATCCTGGACCGAGAAGAGAAATCCTGGACCTAAAAATGGAGAGAAGAGAGAAATCCTTGACCTAAAAGGGAGAGAAGAGAGAAATCCTGGACCGAAAAGAGAAATCCTGGACCTAAAAAGGGAGAGAAGAGCGAAATCCTGGACCTAAAAGGGAGAGAAGAGAGAAACCCTGGACCTAAAAGGGAGAGAAGAGAGACATCCTGGACCTAAAAGGGAGAGAAGAGAGAAACCCTGGACGTAAAAAGGGAGAGAAGAGAGAAACCCTGGACGTAAAAAGGGAGAGAAGAGAGAAATCCTGGACCTAAAAGGGAGAGAAGAGAGAAATCCTGGACCTAAAAGGGAGAGAAGAGACAAATCCTGGACCTAAAAAAGGGAGAGAAGAGAGAAATCCTGGACCTAAAAGGGAGAGAAGAGAGAAACCCTGGACCTAAAAGGGAGAGAAGAGAGAAATCCTGGACCTAAAAGGGAGAGAAGAGAGAAATCCGGGACCTAAATGGAGAGAAGAGAGAAATTCGGGACCTAAAAAGGGAGAGAAGAGAGAAATCCTGGACCTAAAAGGGAGAGAAGAGACAAATCCTGGACCTAAGGGAGAGAAGAGAGAAATCCTGGACCTAGAAGTGAGAGAAGAGAGAAATCCTGGACCTAGAAGGGAGTGAAGAGAGAAATCCTGGACCTAGAAGGGAGAGAAGAGATAAATCCCGGACCGAAAAGAGAAATCCTGGACCTAAAAAGGGAGAGAAGAGAGAAATCCTGGACCTAAAAGGGAGAGAAGAGACAAATCCTGGACCTAAAAAGGGAGAGAAGAGAGAAATCCGGGACCTAAAAGGGAGAGAAGAGAGAAATCCGGGACCTAAAAGGGAGAGAAAAGAGAAATCCTGGACCTAAAAAGGGAGAGAAGATACAAATCCTGGACCTAAGGGAGAGAAGAGAGAAATCCTGGACCTAGAAGTGAGAGAAGAGAGAAATCCTGGACCTAGAAGGGAATGAAGAGAGAAATTCTGGACCTAGAAGGGAGAGAAGAGAGAAATCCCAGACCGAAAAGAGAAATTCTGGACCTAAAAATGGAGAGAAGAGAGAAATCCTGGACCTAATAGGGAAAGAAGAGAGAAAACCTGGACCTAGAAGGGGGGGGGGGGGAAGAAATCCCAGACCTAAAAGAGAGAAGAGAGAAATCCGGGACCTAAAAAGGGAGAGAAGAGCGAAATCCTGGACCTAAAAAGGGAAAGAAGAGAGAAAACCTGGATCTAAAAAAAAGGGAGAGAAGTGACAACTTTGTGCAAAAAAATAAAAATTGTAATATTCTTGCAACTTGTGGCAAAATATAAAATATTTAATGGACTCAACATGCCTCTCAGTAAATAGCTTGGGGTGCCTACTTTCCAAAATGGGGTCATTTGGGGGGGGGGGGGTTTGTGCTATTTTGGCATTTTATGGCCTTCAAAACTGTGATAGGTAGTGAGGAGTGAAATCAAAAATTTGCACCCTTAGAAATCCTGGTTTCGGGGTGCCGTACGCGGCTAGGCTCCCAAAAAGTCCCATATATGTGGTATCCTTGTACTCGAGAAGCAGCAGAATATATTTTGGGGTGCAATTCCACATATAACTATGGCATGTGTGAGCAATATATTATTTAGTGACAACTTTTTGTAAACTTTTTTTTTTTTTGTGTCATTATTTAATCACTTGGGACAAAAAAGAAAACTATTCAATGGGCTCAACATGCCCCTCAGCAATTTCCTTGGGGTGTCTACTTTTCAAAATGGGGTCATGGGGGGGGGGGTTGTACTGCCCTGCCATTTTAGCACCTCAAGAAATGAGATAGGCAGTCATAAATTAAAAGCTATGTAAATTCCAGAAAATGTACTCTAGTTTGTAGACCCTATAACTTGCGCAAACCAATAAATATACGCTTATTGATGTTTTTTTTTTACTAAAGACATGTGGCTGAATACATTTTGGCCTAAATGTATGACTAGAATTTAGTTTATTCGATTTTTCTTATAACAAAAAAGTAGAAATTTTTTTTTTTAATTTTTCCTTTTATAATCGTAAAAAATAAATAAATATCGCAGAGGCAATCAAATACCATCAAAAGAAAGCTCTATTTGTGGGAAGAAAAGGACGCAAATTTTGTTTAGGTACAACCTTGCATGACCGCGCCATTACCAGTTAAAGCAGTGCAAAATTGTAAAAAGACAGACGTCATCTGGCTCCAGATGACGTCGGTGTAACGAAACACGTAGGGCGTGGCCATACAATGTGCACCTTTCTACATAGACGGCAGCGGCATCTTAAAAAGCGATTTGTGCTCAATGCTATGTGAGATTTATTTTTAATAAATTAATTACCAGTACATACTACACCATGGATGTGTCTTTCCTCATTATACATAATGCTAATGCCAGAGAGCAGCACAGTGGCTCATACTGTGGAGGCTGATCCACCCCAATAGGGGTAAGATTTCTGGTGAGGGTAATCACATTACTATATACTGAGAAGCGCATCGGGAGAAGCTCTGGGCTTTTTGAAGAAAATCATATGAAAAATTCTTTGCAGCGGTAACCTTAGTTTACTTTTAAGTGTGGGACTTTCACTTATTGTTATTTTTTTTATCTCATTGTTATTTTTTAAAGAGCACATCGTGTTTATTAACTTTACAATAATTTCTAATAATTTTATCTAGATGTATATTTATTGGTTTGCTCAAATATTAAATTTAAGCACTTTCTGTATAAAATTTATAGCGACCTAGGCACGTAGAGTAGCACTTAAGTAGGTATATATATATATATATATATATATATATATATATATATATATATATATATATATTTATATATATATTTATTTATTTTTTATTTATTTTTTTCATACAGCACACTGGGATCTGGGATATACTATACATTTTTTATATTTTATTATATCTTTTTTTATATTTTATTATATCTTTTGCACTTGTTGTTTAATTGATTTCACAGCGTATATATAGAAGGCTGTATACACATAAGATATTTACCTTTACAAAGTATTTTTTGGTGGTTCACTTTAACCAGACTATAATCTGTAAGCACGCTGACAAATCCACCATCCCTGTTTTTATTTGTTGTTTTTTCACTATATTTTTCTAACTAATACTAATTTAGAGGTATAGCGCAAGATCTACCCTTCCCTTCCCTTACATTTATTTCCACCCATTGGGTGGTAAAACTAAGTAGAGGGAGCTCATACCACTGATATACTGGTTTCAACCATAGCGCAATCTCTTTTTTCTTCCTTTCTATAAAGTCCAAAAGGACTCCTACTGCCATCTTTATGATCGATAAATTAAGATCTTCTGGGACCCGGCTGGGGCCACCAGAATCACCTCCTTCTGTTCCTGCTTAATCCTGCAGGGAAGGCACGGAAGTAGCAGAGCTGGAGGAAATGCATAGATCAGTGAAAACTGATCCACTGGGAAGACTAATGCGTGCGCTCTGCCTGCTAGCAGACCATTTGTTTGACATAAAGTTGTCGACCTTATTAATGAATCTGGACACAAATAGGTCCACGTCCAGATTGCCCCATCTGACATATTGCTAGGAAGATGTCAGAATTTAGAGAGATTCTCCCGGAAATAATTGTTGGCGTCTCAAGTAGTACGCCTGAAATATTCAGTCGATAGGCAAGGAGTGTTGTGTTCTGCCAAAGCTAGAACATTATTCACCGTTTTTGGGCTGCACGACTTCTCGTGCCTCCACTGGCGATCGATGTAAGCCACCGCCGTGGCTCTGTCAGACTGAATCCTGTCAGGACTGTCCCGTCCAAGATTCTATGGTCAAATGTACTGCCTGAAACGTCCAACAAAGTTGATAGGCAAGGTCCTCTAACCTGGACCATCTCCCCTGGACAGAATCTTCTTCCAGGGCTGCTCCCCAGCCTAGAAGGCTGGCATCTGTTGTAAACACCTTGCAGGATAAAGATTTTCCCTCCTGCTGTATAACCACCAATTTAGGCTCTGACCTATTTTGGGAGCCAAGAGTATTGGAAACAAACAAGGCCTGAAATCCTCTTTATTCCAGACCGACAGGATGGTGTCTTAAAGCAGTCTTTGAATAAAACTGCAAGTAAGGGACGGCCCTGAAGGAGGCCACCATTTTCCCTAAAAATCTCCTGCAGCCAAAATGAAGGAATTTTCCTTTATCCTGATAAGTTAAATTAGTCCTACAATGGAACTGATTCACGTCTGAGGTAAGAATGCCTTCTGTATGGTATCTATTACCAGCCCCCAAGTAACCTCCTTGATGGTTTTAAGGAGAATCTTCCTAGGCTGAGAATCGAACCTAGAGATTTCATATATCTACACCTGAGATCAGACTCTGGTTTTAGACCTGAGACTAAATGATCTATTAAAAGTAGATCTTTTAATAGGCTAGGACCGTTATGCCTTGAGCCCTTCACCTGGCTAAAGGAGGTGCCAGAATCTTTCAGAACACTTGTGGTGCTGTGGCTAAGCCGAATGGCAGGGCCACGATTGAAAAAATAATTTTATATTTCAAACCGCAGAAATTTCTGCTAAGCGGGAAACTTTGGCACATGGAGATATGCAACTCCCCTCCTTGCAGGATGGACACAGTCGATCGAATTATGAAAAGATCGAATGTTTGCGCCGATTCAGATTCCGAGATCTAGAATGGGTCTTACCTCTGTTTGGCTCTGGGACCTTAAAAGTTTGAGCCAAAAAACCCCTGTTCCACTAATGGAATCTCTGATATCACCAACTGGTATAACAGCCGATCCGAAGGCCAGAATTTTTATTTTTTTTCTCTGGAACCTTAGGAGCATTCTTTGAGGAGACGGACACTCTTGCATAAAGACTGCCGCATCAGCAGCCCCAAGGACCCCACAGGCAGCACCCAAACAGGACCCGAACCTCGGACCGTCAGATCGAAAGCCGACTGGGCCATCCGGGCTTTTGAAATGCTAGATGTAACCTCTGCTCTGAACATTGTTCCTGCCAGACTGAGAATGTCAGGACTAAGGATGAGCCGAACACCCCCCTTTTCGGTTCGCACCAGAACCTGCGAACAGACCTAAACTTCGTGTGAACTTTAGAACCCTATTAAAGTCTATGGGACTCGAACGTTCAAAATCTAAAGTGCTCATTTTAAAGGCTAATATGCAAGTTACTTCTCCTAAAAAGTGTTTGGGGACCCGGGTCCTGCCCCAGGGGACATGGATCAATGCAAAAAAAAGTTTTAAAAACGTCCGTTTTTTCAGGAGCAGTGATTTTTTTTTTTTTTATTATTGTTTATTTATAGCAGGAAATGGGTCCACATAGACCAACAGGTTACAAACTTTCCACATATCATACAGAGAGAAAGGCAGTAAAAGTAATACATCATCAATTCTCTGCTATCCTTATCCTCAAGAGTAAAAAGAAAAAACATCAGCATGTGGAAACGTGAATGCTCGTCATCTCGTGGTCTCATTTCCCAGTTTCTTTTTAACTAACTTAGCATCTACATTGGAACCCCTTCCAATATATGGAGGGGGGAGATGAATCATAGGAGTGGGAAAGACAGAGGAAAAAAAAAAAGGGAGGGCGAGTCAGGTATGGAGAGGTGCAGGGAGCGGGGGGGGGCAGCAAGGTGTGTTACTCGATCATGGAGCGCTCAGATAACCAGTCGGAGTTGCAGTTACGGGGCCTCTATCTATGGCCACCATACTCAACAAGTCTTTGTCCCTGCCTGCGGCATTATGTGTCCGTGTCAGATCCTCTCAGGGCCTGACCCTCAGCTGAGTATACAAACCCATTCCAGCCCTGCCAGGTTTTAGTGAAGGTCTCCTCTCTATTTTGTGCTGTGAGGATAAGGTCCTCAATTTTCCTGATGTCCTCCACCTTACGAAGCCAGAGGTCAATGGTCGGCGGAAGGGGTGATTTCCACTGGAGTGGTATGCAGGCCTTAGCGGCATCAAGTAGGTGGCGAATCACTGACTTCTTGTAGTTCTTGTCAGGGATATCAGAGGCGTGTAAGAGAAAGAATGCTGGGTTGTCTGTGAGGGGCCGGGCCGTGAATTGTTGTACTGTCTCACGTACCACTTTCCAGAAGTGTGTAAGTTTAGGGCAAGACCAGAAAATATGTAGCATGGTCCCTTTGTCAGTGTGACATCTCCAACAATGGTCTGATGTATTTGGTTAGAGCTGGTGGAGTAGCGAAGGGGTCCTATACCACCGTGAGAGAATTTTGTAATTTGTTTCTTGGATCTTGGCACAGATAGAGGATTTATGTGTAAATCGGAGAATACGCTGTCTCTTGGTGTCATTGAATTGGCAGGCTAGCTCTTTTTCCCAGTTGAGTAGTCCCGGGGGAATAAAGTCCGCTGAGGGAGCATTTAAAAGGTTATAGGTCAGTGAAAGTGTGTGTGGAAGGGCACCCGCGTCAGTACATAGCACCTCCAGGGCTGTGAGCGCCTGAGTTGGGGGGTGGGATGTGTTAGTTGGAGTGTCCTCAGGAAGTCTAGATGGAGCGGTCCCGTAGGATCTAGGAAATTCGCCATAGTTTTCCAGCGCCCACCAGAACTAAAGTGTGAGGCTTGATGTAGGCCCGCCTCCCCCAGACCCCGAAGACCTCCATCATATAGACCCGGAGTGAATAAGGGGTTGCCTATAATAGGGTAAAGGGGTGAGTTCGAGGAGGTGAGGGACGCTTGCGAAATAATTCGAGCGCAGACCCTCGCCAAGTTTCCAATCAGTGGGTGGCGTTTTATCTCCACTGGCAGTGCTGGGTAGCACAATGGCGCCCCCCTGAGCGGGATCACACTTTGGGATTGTTCCAGCCTGGCCCATAGCTTGGTTTCCTGATGGCGGCACCAATCTATGAGCCTCCCCAGATGCACAGCTTGATAGTAGGCTCGAATATTCGGTAGGGCTAGTCCGCCGTGCGATTTGGGGAGCACCAGGAGTTTATTGGCAAGTCTAGGTCTTTTTTCACCCAGACAAATTCTGTGAATGCAGATTGTACCCGTTTAAAGAAGGCGGTTGGTATGTGTATGGGAAGAGCCTGCATCAGGTAGAGGATTTTTGGGAGGATAGACATATTTAAGGTGTTGCAACGTCCTATCCAGGAGTGCATGCCCGATTGCCATTGGGTCAGAAGTGATTTTATTTCCAATAATAATGGTGGGAAGTTAAGCTCGTACAGTTTCGAGAGTGTATGAGGGATGTATGTACCTAGGTACTTCAGGGCACTGTTTGTCCACTTCAGATTAAAGCTGGCTTGAAGGTGGCTGAGCTGCGCCACCGGTATCCCTATGCCCATCGCCTCTGACTTGGCGAAGTTGATCTTTAAATTCGAGAGCATCCCATATGTTACAAATTCCCGCATCAAATTCGGGAGGGATATCACCGGGTTGGAGAGTGAGAACAACAAGTCGTCAGCGTAGGCTGACACTTTAATGTTTAACCGGGATACCAGTGATGTTCGGGTTTAATCTAATGTGGCATAGGAATGGTTCGAGTGTCAGCGCGAAAAGAAGGGGCGAGAGCGGGCAGCCCTGTCGCGTCCCGTTTGTAATCCGAAAGGGTTCGGATAGTACCCCATTGGCCCTGACCCTGGCCGACGGTGTTGTGTATATTGCATGGATCCATCGTAACATGTTGTTACCCAGTCCTATATGCCGTAGTGTGGCAGACATGAAATCCCAGCTCACCCTGTCAAAAGCTTTCTCAGCGTCTGTGCTGAGAAAGATACTCAACTTGTTTTCCAAGGTGGCGGCATGTACCAGGTTCAGGACTTTAGTGGTATTGTCCCTAGCCTCCCTGGTGGGGACAAAGCCTACCTGGTCAAGATGTATCAGGTCGGGGATGTGCGACTGCAGCCTCGCAGCTATGATTTTGGTAAAAAGCTTAAGATCTGTGTTCAATAGGGAAATTGGACGGTAGCTCCCGCACTGAGATGGGTCCTTGCCTTCTTTAGGGATCACCACTATATGGGCCTGTAACGTGGCCTCATGGAGCTTGCTCCCCTTAGCAAGATCATTAAAAAGGTGAAGTAGATGATGTCCAAGTGACGGGAGTAGAGTCTTATAATATTGTAGTGTTAGGCCGTCAGGACCCGGGGCTTTCCCTCGTTTGGTATTACCTATTGCCAGTTGTATTTCGGACAATGTTATAGGTTCCTCCAAGACGCCCCTCGCCTCCGTCGGCAGGGCGGGCATCTTGGAAGAGTCTATGTAATTGGCTATGTGAACTGGGGGGGACGGGCTGCGTCTAGGTTATAGAGATTCTTGTAAAAGGACTTGAATGTATTGGTAATTTGTTGGGGTAGCGTCTCTCGCGTCCCTGAAGGAGAGAGAATGTGAGGTATATAAGATGCCGCCCGTTGGGCTTTCAGAGATTGCGCGAGTAATCTACCACATTTATTACCTGACTCGTAGATTCTTTTACGGGAGATCTGGAGCGCCGCCTTAGCTTTAAAGTGGAGGAGATCGTTTATCTGGGTGCGTATCGTATCCAGCTCACTACCTAAGGGAGTGGTCGGTATCTGTTTGTGTTTTGCTTCTAAAATTTGAAGTTTACCAAGCAACTCGGACAGTTGAGCGGTTCGCTGTTTTTTAAGTCATGCGCCGTGTTTTATCAGCACCCCACGGATCACCGCCTTGTGTGCCTCCCAAACTAGGCCCGTATCGCAGTCCCCGGTATTGTTAGTGTGGAAATAATGGGATAGTTCTGTCGTCACGTCCGTCAGTACCTCGGCATCCTGGAGGAGGCTCTCATTGAGTCTCCATGGCTTCTTCTGTCTCCTGTATAAGTCGGTCAAGGCATAGCGTAGTGTAACTGGGGCGTGGTCAGACCATGTGATAGACCCGATAGTGGATCCTTTAACTGCCTGAAGTTGGTTGTGTGGCATCAAGAAGTAGTCAATGCAGGAGTACCCGTTGTGTGGTCTAGAAAAGAAGGTATAATCCCGTTCCCCGACGTGGAAGAGGCGCCACACATCAATCAGCTGTGCGGCATGCAAGGCTGCGTGGGCAGCCTTCCTCACACCGCGGGGGATGGAGGACAGCCCCGCAGAGGTGTCCTCTGCAGGTATTAAGGGGATGTTTAGGTCTCCGCCTATGATCAGTTGGCCTTCCGTAAAGTTTTGAAGTAAGTTTAAATGTCTTTTCACAAACAGGTCTTGTCTGCTGTTGGGAGCGTAGAGGCTTGCAATGGTAACCTTCACACCACCAATCAGGCCTTTAAGGAATAAAAACCTTCCCTCTGGGTCTTTTGTTAAGTCTAACAGGGTCCACGGTACTCTGGCCGCTATTTGAATGGAGACCCCTCTAGATTTGGCCTCCGTGTATGTGGAGTGGTAGACTGTTGGGTAGTATCTGTTTTTCAAAATAGGGAACTTGTTTTCCCTAAAGTGTGTCTCCTGTAGTAAGACAATGTCAGCTTTCTGTTGTTTCATGTCGTTTAGCAGCATGCGTCTCTTCTCGGCGACGTTAAGTCCCTTCGCATTGAGGGTAACAATGTTGAGCACATCCATGATCGAGTCGGGGTGGGAGACGTGGGAGGGGGGAGAAGAGTGGAGGAGGGGAGGAAAGACGTGAGGGGGGGGGGGAGAATGTATCAGTAGAGAGTAGTATTGCTAAGTTAACGGGGTAAGGGACGTACGGGGGTGTGACCGAGAGGGAAAGGACTCTCAGCCAGCACTGTCCAGCGGAGCTGGAGAACTAGAATGCAGCTAGTGGCTGCTTCAACGCCCACCAGGTATACTCGGATGAAAAGCGTCAACCTAAGTGGGGGAGTGTCCAACAGGGGCCAGCGGGGAGTCTCCCCAGCCCCCCTGGAGCCCCAGGCCTTAGGTGCATGTGTAGATGTGAACAATTAAATGGTGCCCGTACGGGCAGGACTGGTGTGGGCAGAAGAATAGAAAACTCCCAAGAATCGTATAAACTAGGGATGCACCGAATGGGTTTTTTGGTGCCGAAACCGATACCGAAAATGAAAAATACACTAGGCCGAAAACCGAAACCGATACCGAAACAGCACCGATACCGAAAATGACTGTTTTTAAAAAATATTTTTATACAGGAGGTGGTCAGAGACTGGAGACATGGTTCAGGAGGTGGTCAGAGACTGGGGACATGGTACAGGTGGTGGTCAGAGACTGGGGACGTGGTACAGGAGGTGGTCAGAGACTGGGGACATGGTACAGGAGGTGGTCAGAGACTGGGGACATGGTACAGGAGGTGGTCAGAGACTGGGGACATGGTACAGGAGGTGGTCAGAGACTGGGGACATGGTACAGGAGGTGGTCAGAGACTGGGGACATGGTACAGGAGGTGGACAGAGACTGGGGACATGGTACAGGAGGTGGTCAGAGACTGGGGACATGGTACAGGAGGTGGTCAGAGACTGGCAACATGGTACAGGAGGTGGTCAGAGACTGGCGACATGGTACAGGAGGTGGTCAGAGACTGGCGACATGGTACAGGAGGTGGTCAGAGACTGGCGACATGGTACAGGAGGTGGTCAGAGACTGGCGACATGGTACAGGAGGTGGTCAGAGACTGGCGACATGGTACAGGAGGTGGTCAGAGACTGGCGACATGGTACAGGAGGTGGTCAGAGACTGCATGCATTGTACAGGAGGTGGTCAGAGACTGGGGACACGGTACAGGAGATGGTCAGAGACTGGGGACATGGTACAGGAGGTGGTCAGAGACTGGGGACATGGTACAGGAGGTGGTCAGAGACTGCATGCATGGTACAGGAGGTGGTCAGAGACTGGCGACATGGTACAGGAGGTGGTCAGAGACAGGGGACACGGTACAGGAGGTGGTCAGAGACAGGGGACACGATACAGGAGATGGTCAGACTGGGGACGCGGTACAGGAGATGGTCAGACTGGGGACACGGTACAGGAAATGGTCAGACTGGGGACATGGTACAGGAGATGGTCAGACTGTGGACACGGTATAGGAGATGGTCAGAGACAGAGGACGTGGTACAGGAGATGGTCAGGGACTGGGGACATAGTACAGAAGATGGTCAGACTGGGGACATGGTACAGTAGATGGTCAGTGACAGAGGACGTGGTACAGGAGATGGTCAGAGACTGGGGACATGGTACAGAAGATGGTCAGACTGGGGACATGGTACAGAAGATGGTCAGACTGGGGACATGGTACAGGAGATGGTCAGACTGTGGACACAGTATAGGAGATGGTCAGAGACAGAGGACGTGGTACAGGAGATGGTCAGGGACTGGGGACATGGTACAGAAGATGGTCAGACTGGGGACATGGTACAGAAGATGGTCAGACTGGGGACATGGTACAGAAGATGGTCAGAGACAGAGGACGTGGTACAGGAGGCATCCCCCATTGCAGGCCAGTGTGCCCCATTGCAGCCAGTGTGTCCCATTGCAGCCAGTGTGTCCCATTGCAGCCAGTGTGCCCCATTGCAGCCAGTGTGCCCCATTGCAGCCAGTGTGCCCCATTGCAGCCAGTGTGCCCCATTGCAGCCAGTGTGCCCCATTGCAGCCTGTGTGTCCCATTGCAGCCTGTGTGTCCCATTGCAGCCTGTGTGTCATTTTGCAGCCAGCCTGTGCAGGGAAGAGAGCCGCCTCCGCCGCCTGTTTGATCACAGCGCCGGGAACATCACAGCTTTCATTTCAATAGCTGTGTGTTCCCGGCCGCGCGCCGTCACACGCAGCCCCTCCCCCTTGTCCGGGCACTTTGATAGACAGATCATCCATCCAATCCTGCGGATGATCTGCCTATCTAAGTGCCCGGACAAGGGGGAGGGGCTGCGTGTGACGGCGCGCGGCCGGGAACACACAGCTATTGAAATGAAAGCTGTGATGTTCCCGGCGCTGTGATCAAACAGGCGGCGGAGGCGGCTCTCCTGCACTATACACCCCCCATGATGGGCGTCACCAGGGGCGGGGGCGGAGCCCCGCCCCCACCCCCGCCCCCACCCAGGCCACGCCCCATTTTCGGCTCCATTATCGGCCGTTTTTCTTTTTAGGCAAATTGCCGAAAAGGGCATTTTCGGCCGATATGTTTCGGCGGCCGAAATTTCGGTGCATCACTAGTATAAACGTAACATATCACAGAACTAGGCAAGAAATAACGTTGCATAAAGACCTACAGAGTCACTACACTGGCTGAAGACATAACAAACTAGTTAAAGCAAAACAGTAAAAACCATGAAACATCTCTTAACCAACATTCCCCCTAGTCCATCAGCTTGGCACAGCTTCCCCTGCACCCTCCTGGAGACATCATCAAATCGTGGGATGAGGGTGACAGGGGGGGTGAGGGAGGGAGGCAGGGATGGAGGGGAAAGGAGGAGGGATGAGGAGAGAAAAAAAAAAGGGGAGGGGCCCCAGCCACCCACACCCCAAAGTCAGACATCACCTCCCAGTCACCACCCATCTGCCGCACAAAACCAGCTTCAGGGACCCACCCGATCCCCACACAAGTTCTGGGAAGTCGCCAAACTCCGGGCGTCCTCAGGAGTGTATCAGTCATGAGGACCAGGTAATAGGCCCTAAGGTGTCCCGAGGTTGGAGGCCGCCCCGGTCGTCCAGGGGGTCGTCACTGCCTCTGGGAAGTATTGCATAGGGTGGTGCCGCTACACCGACAGGCGTAAACATACCCGCAGGCATGCCCGGAGCCGCCAAGGCGCGGCTTCGCTCCTGCATGGCATTAGCAGCCGTGGCGGCCGTAGGGCGGGGGCAAAGTCCAGAAGAGGGCAAAGCCGGTCAAAAGAGAGTAGTGCTGATAAGGGGTGAAAAGTTCAACCAGTGCAGAACATCATAAGAGCTAATGGGTGCAGTCATGCCTCACGCGATCCATTAACAGATGTGGACGTGGTACGGGACCGACCCCGAGGCCTCCGGGAGCGAGCTGGTAAGGCGGGTCTGCCTGACGGTGGGCCTATACGGCCTGCAGGGCGCTGGATCCTCGCTAGCCAGTTCGGCACCGGGACCGGCTCTGCCCCCAGGAAAGTAAAGAATGCAGGGAGGTCCGCTGGTGTGCGCAGTGCAAAGGAGCCGCTATCCGTGCGGAAGATAACTGTTAGGGGGTAGCCCCATCTGTATGTGCAACCATGGCGTCTCGCAACTTCAAGAGCTGGTTTCAGCATGGCACGGCGTTGTAGGGTGGCCCTGGATAGGTCTGGGAGTATCTGGATCTGCGCCCGATCAAAGTCAATGACCCCATGGTCCCATGCTTTCTTCAGGAGTACTTCCTTCTGTGCATATCTGTGGAGGCGGCACAGAACATCACGGGGTCTTGCCGGATCGGTAGATCTGGGGCCCAACGCACGGTGAACCCGATCAATTTCCAGAGAGGGAGGCGTGGTTCCCAGGAGCCTGTGAAAGATAGCGGTAACAGTCTCACCCAAATCCTCAGGGCCTGTAGCCTCCGGGAGTCCCCGCAGTCGCAAGTTATTACGGCGGCTGTGGTCCTCCATTTCCTCCAGATGAAGCTGCATCTCCTGAGCCACTGCCGCCTGGGAATCCTGTGCACATTCCAGAGCTTGCACCCTAGTCTCCAGCGAGGTAAGCTGGGTTTCCCCCGAGGACACCCGGTCTCCTAATGCGTGCAGCTCAGTTTTCACCTCTTGGATGTCCCTGCTGTGGGCCTCTTCTATCCGCAGGATTAGGGCTTCAATGTCCACCCTCGTGGGGAGGGCCTCAATGTCCGCCCTCGTAGGTAGGGCCCGCAGCATTCTGCGAAGGTCATCATCCAGGTTTCCCTGGTCGGGGGCAGAGCCGGCCATCTCAGACCGTGACACAGATGGAACCCCTGAGAGGGGGTCCGAGGCAGGTGCAGCGGAAGAGGTCCGAGTTTCAGGGGGGGCCGTTTCTGTGTGCAACCCCCGAGGCGTGGTGGCAGTAGTACCAGGGGAGGCACACGAGCTCCCACTGAAAAAAACGCTGGATACCGGGCTGTGAGGGTCTACTGTGGGTCCCACAGGTTGCTGAACGTGTCCTGTATCGTTTGGGAGTGTTCATGCCGATTTCACATCTGGTGGAGTTGTGTTGTGGCCTGTATGGTCCGGGTCAGGCAGGGGGCCCCCCCACGGATTATCTTCACCCAGCCATCCTCAATTCGTAATCACCAGAGCAGGGTAATATCATGTTAAGGGCAGCAGGGGCTTCTCTGTGGGCGTCCCTCCCCCCCACCCCTGGTCCAGAGAAGCTGCTGAGGGGCAGACAGAAACGTCCCTAGGGTCTCACAAAACGGCCTCCCACAAAGGCAGTGCCCCCCTGCAGCCTCACAAACCCCTTACTGGTAGGCAGAGAGAAGCTTGGCAATGTGGCTGGGAAGCTGGGCTTTTAATAGTGGAGTGAGTCCAGTGTACAAAGAAATAAGCCACAGCCTGCAAAATCTCCAAGTCACGGGCTGGAGTGACAACTCAGGCTGGTGCTAGGGCCAGGAAGTCGGATTGGGCAGGTGTGGAGAGGCGGCCTGCGCCGGGCCGGTCGCGGCGTCCTCCGGTGGGGATGCCGCTCCAGGAAATAGCGGGGATGAGCAGGCTGCACTAGGCCGAAACGGGCCGCCGCGGCTCCGGGACCCAGCGAGGCCTCTAGGCCATGTCCCACAGGTCTCCACTCAAGGATGGGGGTATTTCAGAATCCCCTACCTCTGCCTCCGGGGTGATGTCTCAGGTAGGCCTCCGAGCAGCAAGATGGCGGCCGAGGAGTACCAAGATGGCGGCGGCCGCGGAGGGACAGGAGACAGACCGTTCCGCGTGTTTCCCTCAATCCTGGGCGATAACAGCTCGGGGCACCTCCGGGGAGCCCGGAGAGGTGTGGAGGAGGATGGTTGTGCACGATTGCCCATGTCCGGACACGCCCCAGCAGTGATTTTTTAATGATTAAAGTGAAACAATAAAAGTGTAATATTCCTTTAAATTTCGTACCCGGGGGGTGACTATAGTATGCCTGTGAAGGGGCGCATGTTTCCCGTGCTTAGAACTGTCCCTGTACAAAGTGTAATTTCGCAAGGAAAAAAAAAAAGTCTTTTAAAATCACTTTGAGTGTTCTCTGTATTACCGGAGCCGACAATTCAATGGGTGTTCTCTGTATTACGGAGCCGACAACTCATTCATTGATAAAAAAGCGTGGGGTTCCCCCAAATTCAATTACCAGGCCCTTCAGGTCTGGTATGGTTATTAAGGGGAACCCCGAGTCAAATTTGAAAAAAAAAAAAATTACGTGGGGGTCCCCTTAAAAATCCATACCAGACCCTTTATCCGAGCACGCAACCTGGCAGGCCGCAGCAAAAGAGGGGGGGGGACGAGAGAGCAGCCCCCCTCCTGAACCGTACCAGGCCACATGCCCTCAACATTGGGAGGATGCTTTGGGGGTCAAAGCACCATATCCCCATGTTGATGGGGACAAGGGCCTCATCCCCACAACCCTGGCCGGTGGTTGTGGGGGTATGTGGGGGGGGCTTTTTAGAATCTGGAAGCCCCCTTTAACAATTAACATTAAAAATAAAAAAAATATTCCAGCGGTGGTAATCCACTCTTGCTATCCAGCGATGGATGGTCATCTCTCCGGGGTCCAGCGATGGCTGATCTGATCCAGCGACAGGTGATTTTCAGTCCAGCGCAGTCCATCCTTCCATCTTCTGTCTTCAGTGAAGAGACACTGAGGGGATCCCAGCGCTGTTGTTTCTTATATTAGGAGGGCGGGGCCACCCGTCACCTAACCCCACCCGCTCTGACGCTGGTGAGGGGAGCCAGGGGTTCCCCAGTGACGTATGGGTGGCCTCGCCCCCTCCCCTCTGACGTAACGCAGGTTTTCCATTACATCAGAAGGGGGCGGGGTCACCCATACGTCATGGGGAACCCCTGGCTTCCCTCACCAGCGTCAGAGGGGGCGGGGTCAGGTGACGGGTGGCCCCGACCTCCTAATATAAGAAACGTCAGCGCTGGGATCCCCGCAGTGTCTCCTCAGTGGAGACAGAAGATGGAAGGATGGACTGCGCTGGACTGAAAATCACCTGTCGCTGGATCAGATCAGCCATCACTGGACCCCGGAGAGATGACCATCCATCGCTGAATAGCAAGAGTGGATTACCACCGCTGGAATATTTTTTTTTATTTTTAATAAAGGAATTTTTTAAAAGTGCATTTGTCTTATTTAACCATTTTGTACACTTTCTTTGTGAAATGGTAGGGGTACTTTTGTACCCCCTTACCATTTCAAACAGGCGGGGGGGGCGGGATCTGGGGGTCCCCTTGGGGGCTTCCAGATTCTGATAAGCCCCCTGCCCGCAGACCCCCACAACCACCGGCCAGGGTTGTGGGGATGAGGCCCTTGTCCCCATCAACATGGGGACATGGTGCTTTGACCCCCAAAGCATCCTCCCAATGTTGAGGGCATGTGGCCTGGTACGGTTCAGGAGGGAGGGCTGCTCTCGTCCCCCCGTCTTTTTCTGTGGCCTGCCAGGTTGCGTGCTCGGATAAAGGGTCTGGTATGGATTTTTAGGGGGATCCCCACGTCAATTTTTTTTTTTTTTTATTTGACACGGGGTTCTCCTTAATATCCATACCAGACCTAAAGGGCCTGGTAATTGAATTTAGGGGAACCCCATGCTTTTTTTTTTTTAATCAATGAATGAATTGTCGGCTCCGTAATACAGAGAACATTCATTGAGTGTTCTCTGTATTACTGGAGCCGACAATTCAAAGTGATTTTAAAATACTTTTTCCTTGCGAAATGACACTTTGTGAAGGGACAGTTCTAAGCACGGGAAACATGCGCCCCTTCACAGGCATACTATAGACACCCCCCAGGTACGAAATTTTAAGGAATATTACACTTTTATTGTTTCACTTTAATCATTATTAAAATGAAAGAGTTTTTAAAACTTTTCTTTTGCATTGATCCATGTCCCCTGGGGCAGGAGCCAGGTCCCCAGACACTTTTTTAGGACAGTAACTTGCATATTAGCCTTTAAAATTAGCACTTTAGATTTCTCCCATAGACTTGTACAGGGTGTTCCTGGCTTTTCGAATTTGCCGCAAACAGCCCAAATTATTCACTGTTTGCTGAACAGGCAATGTTCGAGTCAAACATGAGTTCTACTCGAACTCGAAGCTCATCCCTAGTCAGGACCTTTCCCCTCACCCAAACGAGTGGGGGTGCTCCTTCATGAGAAAGCCTTAGCATTCTGCTTCATGGGCTTTCTGCCCCCAGGATCCTGGTGCTGCCCCTGGGAACTTTCTCCTGAACCTGACGATTGAGACCGTCGAGACTGCCTAAAGGCAGATACCCCAGGCATAGAAGAGGATGCATGATTAAAGAACTGTTTGAACCTACTTTTACTGGTAAAGAGAGTTACCCCTTTTGGATGTACTTATCCACTCTAAATAGTCGTACCCCAGGAAGGGACACAGAATGGCTAAGGGTTTTCACCTGGTGCTTCGGCTGACCAATATCTCAGCCACGGACCTGTGCAAAAATGCACTAGTCCGAGTATAAGCCATAGGGCTTAAATGATCGAGTCCTTCATAGCACAGTGCTTCAAATACACCAGCCCCTAAGGTGTCCCGAGGTTGGAGGCCGCCCCGGTCGTCCAGGGGGTCGTCACTGCCTCTGGGAAGTATTGCATAGGGTGGTGCCGCTACACCGACAGGCGTGAACATACCCGCAGGCATGCCCGGAGCCGCCAGGGCGCGGCTTCACTCCTGCATGGCATTAGCAGCCGTGGCGGCCGTAGGGCGGGGGCAAAGTCCAGAAGAGGGGAAAGCCGGTCAAAAGAGAGTAGTGCTGATAAGGGGTGAAAAGTTCAACCAGTGCAGAACATCATAAGAGCTAATGGGTGCAGTCATGCCTCACGCGATCCATTAACAGATGTGGACGTGGTACGGGACCGACCCCGAGGCCTCCGGGAGCGAGCTGGTAAGGCGGGTCTGCCTGACGGTGGGCCTATACGGCCTGCAGGGCGTTGGATCCTCGCTAGCCTGTTTGGCACCGGGACCGGTGTGGTAAAATTTCCTGCGACTCATAAAAATTCCTCACCTCGTCACTTCCGGTGCGGCTCCGTCACTGTAACAGCTGACGGCGGGCCTTTACTGCGCATGCGCCAAGTCCGTGATATTAACGGCGCATGCGCAAGATCTTTATTTCAGCAGTGGTTAAAAAATTATACACGGAGACTTGCGGGTGGGCGAGCGGAGCTGAACAGATGCTTAGGACGTCAGCAGCAGCCCCGCCCACCCCACTAACATGCCCCTGAATCTAAAGCGGTGGTTAAAAATTATACACTCAAGTGGGCGGAGACTTGCGGGTGAGCGGGCGGAGCTTATGGCGAAGAAAAATTATGGCTTCAGCTGCCATTAACAGCATTTGCGCATGCGCGGGATCTTTGCTTATGGTGAAGAAAAATTATGGCTTCAGCTGCTATTAACAGCAATCGCGCATGCGCGGGATCATTGTTTACTGATCAGGAAAATTATGTACTCAAGAACATTCTTATTGGTGATGAAAATTGATAGACTCGGGCAGGCGATGGCTTTATTATATCATCGGCAGCACCAATATGTATAGTATTTTTTTAACCACTTGCTTACTGGGCACTTAAACCCCCCTCAGTGCCAGACCAATTTTCAGCTTTCAGCGCTGATGCATTTTGAATGACAATTGCGCGGGCATACAACACTGTACCCAAATGAAATTTTTATCATTTTTTTCCCACAAATAGAGCTTTCTTTTGGTGGTATTAAATTACAGCTCGGAGTTTTATTTTTTGCTAAACAAACAAAAAAAGATGCAAAAAAAAATAATCAATTAATAGTTTGTTATAAAATTTTGCAAACGGGTGATTTTTCTCCTTCATTGAAGTGCACTGATGAGGCGGCACTGATAGGCTGCACTGGTGGGCACTGATGGTCTGCATTGGTGGGCACTGATAGGCTGCATTGGTGGGCACTGATAGGCTGCATTGGTGGGCATAGTTAAGGCGGCACTAATAGGCACAGATAAGGCGGCACCGATGGGCACAGATAAGGCGGCAGTGATGGGCAAAGATGGGCACAGATAAGATGGCACGGATGGGTGGCACAGATGGGTGGCACGGATGGGCACTGATAGGTACCACTGATAGATGGGACTGATGGGCACTGATAGGTGGCTCTGATAGGTGGCTCTGGTGGGCACTGATGGGCGGCACTGCTGGGCACTGGTAGATGACACTGATGGGCACGGATATGTGGCACTGGGGTGCAGCACCTTTGTTGAGGCAGATTGTGGGTACTGCTGGGTGGCACTGTGGGCACTGCTGGTTGGCACTTACTTTTTATTAATGTGGCACTGGCAGGTGGGCACTAGCGGGGCTGGCCATGATCGGGACTGATGTCCCGATCACGGCCGCCGGTGATCGGCTTTTTTTTTTTCTCCTCGTGCTGTCAGCGCAAGAAGGAATAATAGCTGATTACCGGCTCCGTTATATCACATGATCAGCTGTCATTGGCTGACAGCTGATCACGTGATAAGGGGTCGGGATCGACCCCTTGCACGGATCGGTGATCAGGCGAGTCTCATAGACTCGCCGATCACAGAGCGCGCCGCACGTGTCCCTCAGGGGGCTCGCAGGCCGCTCGTGCACGGGACTATGCCTGCGTTTGTGGACAGTGTGTGCCTTTGGGGCACAATGCCTGCGTTTGGGGACAGTGTGTGTGTTTGGGGCACAATGCGGCAAACACCACCTCACTGTGACTAGAAATCGCCGCCTCACTGTGCCAAGCAAACACCCCGATGTGCCCAGCGAACACCGCCTCACTGTGCCCAGCAAACCCTGGCTCACTGTGCCCTTCAAACGCAACCACTAACGTTCGGAATTCGCCGAACGGGCGAACAGCCGATGTTCGAGTCGAACGTATGTTCGACTCGAACACGAAGCTCATCCCTACTCTGGACATGTCTCTGGGCCTTCATCCCTTCTAATCTATCCCATGTATCCTCTGTGTACTCTGGACATGTCTCTGGGCCTCCATCCCTTCTAATCTAACAGGGGGAACTCTGCGAACCCTGATGCAAAGGGCAATGCTGCAGACCCTGATGTAAGTGGGAACTCTGATGTAAATGGGAAAGCAGTGGACTCTGATATAAGGTGGTCTCTGGTGACCAGAGCACCCCTTACATCAGAGTTCCTCCTTAGATCATGCTCTGTAGCATTTTCCTTTGCCTTGGGGAAGAATCCTGCGGACAATGATATAAAGGGGAATGCCGGGAAATGTTATGGGGGGCTGGGGGAACTCTGGTGACCAGAGACCACCTTCCGCAGAGTGAATACACTAGGGGGGGGGGGTGTTACCGAGATGATGGGAAACCTTTATATGAGTGCCCTCTTGTCACTGACCTCCTCTCCAGTGCAGGGCTCAGACAGCTCCAGGTTGGTGGTTCTGGTTTTTATTCTATAGTCTCTTCTCCACAGTCCATACACATCTGACTCCTCGCGTAATCCCAATCCTGGCGGTGCTCTCACTCTTGATTCCTCTCCAGACTCCCCCTAAGAGACTGCAGACACGTTAAAAGACAAGAGATAGTCAGAGATTGCAGACAGGACACAGGAGGTGGCTAGAGGCTACAGACATGGTACAAGAGGGGGTCGGAACATGTGCACAGGATACAGGAGGCAGTCAGTGGATGTGGAAATGGTACAGGGGGTGGTCAGAGTATGCAGACATGTAGGGGGAGCAAACAGAGGGGTTCCCCGTGTAAGTTTTGGACACAGAGGGATCAGTCATGTAGGGGGATCACACAGTGGGGTGAAGTCCTTATAAGAGCTGTCACATGAGGGCCCTCACACAGGACACATGGCTGGCAGGGCAGTGAGGTTGGCGCACACAGGGTGATCAGGTTCCTGTTCTTAGGGGAGGTGGGGTCCTGATCCCCAGGGCAGATGGGGTCCCTAGGTGAGATGAAGTCCCCGTTCCCAGGGGAGATGGAGTTCCTGTCCCCAGGAGAGAGGAGGTCTCTGTCTTGGGGGGGAGGGCTTCCTCAGAGGGGGGGAGGGGTTCCCTCTCCTGGGGGGGGGGGTTGGAAGGGGGTCCCTGTTCTGGGGAAAGATGGAGTGGGATATGGGATGGTCTCACTTACCATGACATGCAGGTCCCTCATTTATGCCCGTCTGGGCTCCCTCCAGCAGCACAGATGGGTGATCAGCATATCTCCAGGGACCACAGCTACGGCTTTACAATCTGGCAGCAATTGATGGGTACAGTGGCTGTGTTTGATAGCACAGTGGCGGCAATTTAGGGGCACAGTGGTTGCGTTTGAAGGGCACAGTGAGCCAGGGTTTGCTGGGCACGGTGAGGCGGTGTTCGATGGGCACAGCGGGGTGTTTGCTGGGCACAGTGAGGCGGCAATTTCTAGTCACAGTGAGGTGGTGTTTGCCGCATTGTGCCCCAAACGCACACACTGTCCCCAAACGCAGGCATTGTGCCCCAAACGCACACACTGTCCCCAAACACAGGCATTGTGCCCCAAACGCACACACTGTCCCAAAACACAAGCATTGTGCCCCAAACGCAGACATTGTGCCCATATTCTGCTGATTTAATAAATACACTGCATATTCTGATTAACCACTTGAGACCCGCGCTATAGCCGAATGACGGCTACAGCGCGGATCTCCTTTTCCCTAGTCCCGTGCACGAGCGACCTGCACGCCCCCTGAGAGGCGCGTGCGGTGCGCTCTGTGATCGCCGAGTCTATGAGACTCGCCTGATCACCGATCCGAGCAAGGGGTCGATCCCGACCCCTTATCACGTGATCAGCTGTCAGCCAATGACAGCTGATCATGTGATATAATGGAGCTGGTAATCAGCTATTATTCCTCCTCGCGCTAACAGCGCGAGGAGAGAAAAAAAAAGCCGATCACCGGCGGCCGTGATCGGGACATCAGTCCCGATCACGGCCAGCCCCGCTAGTGCCCACCTGCCAGTGTCACATTAATAAAAAGTAAGTGCCCCCTGTCAGTGCCACCCAGCAGTGCCCACAATCTGCCTCAACAAAAGGTGCTGCACCCCAGTGCCACATATCCGTGCCCATCAGTGTCATCTACCAGTGCCCAGCAGTACCACCTATCAGAGCCACCTATCAGTGCCCATCAGTCCCATCTATCAGTGGTACCTATCAGTGCCTATCAGTGCCCATCCGTGCCACCCATCTGTGCCACCCATCCGTGCCATCTTATCTGTGCCCATCTTTTCCCATCGGTGCCGCCTTATCTGTGCCCATCGGTGCCGCCTTATCTGTGCCTATTAGTGCCGCCTTAACTATGCCTATCAGTGCAGCCTATCAGTGCCCACCAATGCAGCCCATCAGTGCCCACCAGTGCAGCCTATCAGTGCCGCCTCATCAGTGCACTTCAATGAAGGAGAAAAATCACACGTTTGCAAAATTTTATAACAAACTATTAAACATGATTTTTATTTATTTTTTGCATCTTTTTTTGTTTGTTTAGCAAAAAATAAAACTCTGAGCTGTAATTAACCACTTAACAACCGCCCATTGCCAATTAACAGCTTCAGGGCAGTTGTTTAACTCTGAGAGGCCGTTAATTAACGGCCTCCCAGAATTCTGCTCTCGCTTGCCCCCTGGGGCGCGCACACGAGAGCATCCGTGACCGCTGGGTCCAGTGGACCCGGCGCATCACGAATCACGGTAAACGGCCGCTCATCGCGGCCGTTTACCACGTGATCGCTCCGTCAAATGACGGAGTGATCACTTGTAAACAAGCCGGCGTCATATTATGACGCCGGTTCCTCCCTCCCCCTCTCTGTACCGATCGGTACAGCGGAGGGGGAAGAGATCGGTGTCAGCAGCGATGTGGGCTGCATCTGCAGTGCCCACATCGCTGCTCACCGAAAATTAACCCCTCAATTCCCTGCCAACGCTCTGCAATACCCTGCAACGCTCTGCAATACCCTGCAACACTCCGCAATACCCTGCAACACTCTGCAACACTTTGCAATACCCTGCAATACCCTGCAACACTCCGCAATACTCCGCAATACTCCACAACACTCCACAACGCTCTGCAATGCTCTGCAATACCCTGCAACACTCTGCAATACCCTGCAATGCTCTGCAACACCCGCCAATACCCTGCAACACTCTGCAACACCCACCAATACCCTGCAACACTCTGCAATGCTCTGCAACACCCGCCAATACCCTGCAATGCTCTGCAACGCAATACTCTGCAACGCCATACTCTGAGATACCCAGCCATACTCGGTGACACCCTGCAATACCCAGCCATAGACATCCCCCCCCTCCCGCCGCCCTCCGGTGCTTCTACCGAATCGCTAATACGATCAAAGCCAGAATCTTTTTTTTTTTTCAGGCTTTCCAGCTTAGAGATGAGATGCGGGGTCTTATTGACCCCACATCTCACTGTAAAGAGGACCTGTCATGCCATATTCTTATTACAAGGGATGTTTACATTCCTTGTAATAGGAATAAAAGTGATCAAAAAAATTTTTGGAGAAAAAAATGTCAAACTAAAATAAATAAAGTAAAATGAACAATAAATTTTTTATTTTTTTTTAAAGCGCCCCTGTCCCCATGTGCTCGCATGCAGAAGCGAACGCATACGTAAGTCCCGCCCACATATGAAAACGGTGTTCAAACCACACATGTGAGGTATCGCTGCGAACGTTAGAGCGAGAGCAATAATTCTAGCCCTAGACCTCCTGTGTAACTCAAAACATATAACCAGTAAAAAAAATTTAAATCGTCGCCTATGGGGATTTTTAAGTAGCGACGTTTGGCGCCATTCCACAAGCATGTGCAATTTTGAAGAGTGACATATTAGGTATCTATTTACTCAGCGTAACTTCATCTTTCACATTATGCAAAAATTGGGCTAACTTTACTGTGTTTTTTTTTTTTAAGCACAAAACAGTTTTTTTTCCCAAAAAAAGCATTTGAAAAATTACTGCGCAAATACCGTGCGAGATAAAAAGTTGCAAAGACCACCATTGTATTCTCCAGGGTGTTTGCTAAAAAAACATATATAATGTTTTGGAGTTCTATGTAATTTTATAGCAAATAAATGATGATTTTTACATGTAGGAGAGAAATGTCAGAATTGTCCTGGGTGCTCCAGAACACCTGATGGCGCTCCATGCATGTTGGGCCTCTGTATGTGGCCACACTGTGTAAAAGTCTCACACATGTGGTATCGCCATACTCGGGAGTAATAGCAGAATGGGTTTTGGGGTGTAATTTGTGGTATGCATATGCTGTGTGTGAGAAATAACCTGATAATATGACAATTTTGTGAGAAAAAAAAAAAAAAAGTAAAAAAAATCTTGATTTTGCAAAGAATTGTGGGAAAAAATGACAACTTCAAAAAACTCATCATGCCTCTTACTAAATACCTTGGAATGTCTTCTTTCCAAAAAGGGGTCATTTGGGGGGTATTTGTACTTTTCTGGCATGTTAGGGTCTCAAGAATTGAAATAGGCCGTCAGTACTTCAGGTGTGATCAATTTTCAGATATTGGCGCCATAGCTTGTGGACTCTATAACTTTCACAAAGACCAAATAATATCCACCAATTTGTACTTATTTTTACCAAAGATATGTAGTGGTATAAATTTTGGCCAAAATTTATGAAGAAAAAATTACTAATCTGCTAAATTTTATAACAGAAACAAAGAAAAATTCATTTTTTTACAGAATTTACGGTATTTTTTCTTTTATAGCACAAAAAATAAAAAACCCAGCGGTGATTAAATACCACCAAAAGAAAGCTCTATTTGTGTGAAAAAAAGGACAAAAATTTTATATAGGTCCAGTGTTGCATGACTGAGTAATTGTCATTCAAAATGCGAGAGCACCAAAAGCTGAAAATTGGTCTGGTTATTAAGGGTGTTTAAGTGCCCAGTGGTCAAGTGGTTAAATACCACCAAAAGAAAGCTCTATTTGTGGGAAAAAATGATAAAAATTTCATTTGGGTACAGTGTCGTATGACCGCGCAATTGTCATTCAAAGTGCATCAGCGCTGAAAGCTGAAAATTGGTCTGGGACTGGGGGGGGGTTTAAGTGCCCAGTAAGCAAGTGGTTAAAAAAATACTATACATATTGGTGCTGCCGATGATATAATAAAGCCATCGCCCGCCCGAGTCTATCAATTTTCATCACCAATAAGAATGTGCTTGAGTGCATAATTTTTCTGATCAGTAAACAATGATCCCGCGCATGCGCGATTGCTGTTAATAGCAGCTGAAGCCATAATTTTTCTTCGCCATAAGCTCCGCCCGCCCACCCGCAAGTCTCCACTCACTTGAGTGTATAATTTTTAACCACCGCTTAAGATTCAGGGGCATGTTAGTGGGGTGGGCGGGGCTGCTGCTGACGTCCTAAGCATCTGTTCAGCTCCGCCTGCCCACCCGCAAGTCTCTGTGTATAATTTCTAACCACCGCTGAAATAAAGATCTTGCGCATGCGCAGTAAAGGCCCGCTGTCAGCTGTTACAGTGACGGAGCCGCACCGGAAGTGACTGGGTGAGGAATTTTTATAAGTCGCAGGAAATTTTACCACACCTGGAGATCATGTGACAAGCCCCCTACAGGTCACAGGGTGGGGCATGACGAGTGCTTATTCTGAGGAACAGTGCGCACTGTCTAATAAAGCGTCACTTTATGTCTGTGGAGCTACGAGCCCCAGTGTGCACTGCCTACAAAAATGAGTATGTTTGTGGAACTACAACGCTCTCTATGCACTGTGTAATAAAGTGTTATAAATGTCTTTGGAACTACAAGTCCCAGTATGCAGTGCCTAATAAAGTATTATAAATGGAACATACTGAAAGGATTGTCCATAGACTTTAACAGGGAGTTGGATTTCCCATAGAGAATAACAGAAAAAAATGGAATGCCCATAAAGAATAATGGAAACAAAATATTTAAAGAGGAAGTAAACCCTGATGAGTTTACTTCCTCTTTTTTTTCCCTGCAAAGGCAAAGCATAATGGACTACTATGCATCGCATAGTAGCCCATTATGTGTCACTTACCTGACACAGGAGCCAGCGAAGTCGCGCTGTCCCCTGTAGTCCGCCGCATCCATCTTGCTGGTGATGTCTCGCAGCTCCGCCGCTGTCATTCGGCGAAACCGCGATGACGTCACTCCCGCGCATGCGCACGGGAGTCGACAAATGCGGCAGCTCCATTTTTGGAACTGCCGCGTTCAGTGCGCCTGCGTGCCGCTGTCTACGGTGCATGCGCCGTAGACAGCGGTGCCCGTTTTCGGGCAAATATCTCCTAAACCATATAGCTTTAGGAGATATTGCTTGGACCTACAGGTAAGCCTTAATCTAGGCTTACCTGTAGGTCAAAGTGGTTTGTAAGGGTTTACAACCACTTTAAATTAATGACAATCTTTAGACATATCAAATAAATCTTTAGCAAACCTACGTTTAAATATCAGTGGCGTGGTCCCTGGAACTACAACACTCACTATGCATGTCTGCCAACTTTTTGACAGGAGAATGAGGGGCACCTATCAGCAAAAGAATGCAAGCAAAAGACACGATTCAGGGGCATGTTAGTGGGGTGGGCGGGGCTGCTGCTGACGTCCTAAGCATCTGTTCAGCTCCGCCCGCCCACCCGCAAGTCTCCGTGTATAATTTTTAACCACCGCTGAAATAAAGGTCTTGCGCATGCGCCGTTAATATTACGGACTTGGCGCATGCGCAGTAAAGGCCCGCCGTCAGCTGTTACAGTGACGGAGCTGCACCGGAAGTGACGGGGTGAGGAATTTTTATAAGTCGCAGGAAATTTTACCACACCGGCTCTGCCCCCAGGAAAGTAAAGAATGCAGGGAGGTCCGCTGGTGTGCGCAGTGTAAAGGAGCCGCTATCCGTGCGGAAGATAACTGTTAGGGGGTAGCCCCATCTGTATGTGCAACCATGGCGTCTCGCAACTTCAAGAGCCGGTTTCAGCATGGCACGGCGTTGTAGGGTGGCCCTGGATAGGTCTGGGAGTATCTGGATCTGCGCTCCATCAGTCAATGACCCCATGGTCCCATGCTTTCTTCAGGAGTACTTCCTTCTGTGCATATCTGTGGAGGCGGCACAGAACATCACGGGGTCTTGCCGGATCGGTAGATCTGGGGCCCAACGCACGGTGAACCCGATCAATTTCCAGAGAGGGAGGCGTGGTTCCCAGGAGCCTTTGAAAGATAGCGGTAACAGTCTCATCCAAATCCTCAGGGCCTGTAGCCTCCGGGAGTCCCCGCAGTCGCAAGTTATTACGGCGGCTGCGGTCCTCCATTTCCTCCAGATGAAGCTGCATCTCCTGAGCCACTGCCGCCTGGGAATCCTGTGCACGTTCCAGAGCTTGCACCCTTGTCTCCAGCGAGGTAAGCTGGGTTTCCCCCCCCGAGGACACCCGGTCTCCTAATGCGTGCAGCTCCGTTTTCACCTCTTGGATGTCCCTGCTGTGTGCCTCTTCTATCCGCAGGATTAGGGCTTCAATGTCCGCCCTCGTAGGTAGGGCCCGCAGCATTCTGCGAATGTCATCATCCAGGTTTCCCTGGTCGGGGGCAGAGCCGGCATTCTCAAACCGTGACACAGGTGGAACCCCTGAGAGGGGGCCCGAGGCAGGTGCAGCGGAAGAGGTCCGAGTTTCAGGGGGGGCTGTTTCTGTGTGCAACCCCGAGGCGTGGTGGCAGTAGTACCAGGGGAGGCACACGAGCTCCCACTGAAAAAACGCTGGATACCGGGCTGTGAGGGTCTACTGTGGGTCCCACGGGTTGCTGAACGTGTCCTGTATTGTTTGGCAGTGTTCATGCCGATTTCACATCTGGTGGAGTTGTGGCCTGTATGGTCCGGGTCAGGCAGGGGGCCCCCCCACGGATTATCTTCACCCAGCCATCCTCAATTCGTAATCACCAGAGCAGGGTAATATCATGTTAAGGGCAGCAGGGGCTTCTCTGTGGGCGTCCCTCCCCCCCACCCCTGGTCCAGAGAAGCTGCTGAGGGGCAGACAGAAACGTCCCTAGGGTCTCACAAAACGGCCTCCCACAAAGGCAGTGCCCCCCTGCAGCCTCAGAAACCCCTTACTGGTAGGCAGAGAGAAGCTTAGCAATGTGGCTGGGAAGCTGGGCTTTTAATAGTGGAGTGAGTCCAGTGTACAAAGAAATAAGCCACAGCCTGCAAAATCTCCAAGTCACGGGCTGGAGTGACAGCTCAGGCTGGTGCTAGGGCCAGGAAGTCGGATTGGGCAGTTGTGGAGAGGCGGCCTGCGCCGGGCCGGTCGCGGCGTCCTCCAGTGGGGATGCCGCTCCAGGAAACAGCGGGGATGAGCAGGCTGCACTAGGCCGCACTAGGCCGAAACGGGCCGCCGCGGCTCCGGGACCCAGCGAGGCCTCTAGGCCGTGTCCCGCAGGTCTCCACTCAAGGATGGGGGTATTTCAGAGTCCCCTACCTCTGCCTCCGGGGTGATGTCTCAGGTAGGCCTCCGAGCAGCAAGATGGCGGCGGCCGAGGGGTACCAAGATGGCGGCGGCCGCGGAGGGACAGGAGACAGACCGTTTCGCGTGTTTCCCTCAATCCTGGGCGATAACAGCTCGGGGCACCTCCGGGGAGCCCGGGGAGGTGTGGAGGAGGATGGTTGTGCACGATTTAGGCACGGATGGCGGTGGATTAACAGCGGCGATCGGGAGCCCCCTGTAAAGACGTCCGCTGCCGCCCACATCCGGACACGCCTCAGCAGTGATTTTTTAATGATTAAAGTGAAACAATAAAAGTGTAATATTCCTTTAAATTTCGTACTTGGGGGTGACTATAGTATGCCTGTGAAGGGGCGCATGTTTCCCGTGCTTAGAACTGTCCCTGTACAAAGTGTAATTTCGCAAGGAAAAAAAAAAGTCTTTTAACCACTTGCTTACTGGGCACTTAAACCCCCCTCAGTCCCAGACCAATTTTCAGCTTTCAGCGCTGATGCACTTTGAATGACAATTGCGCGGGCATACAACACTGTACCCAAATGAAATTTTTATCATTTTTTTCCCACAAATAGAGCTTTCTTTTGGTGGTATTTAGTTACAGCTCGGAGTTTTATTTTTTGCTAAACAAACAAAAAAAGATGCAAAAAAAAAAAAAAAAAATCATGTTTTAATAGTTTGTTATAAAATTTTGCAAACGGGTCATTTTTCTCCTTCATTGAAGTGCGCTGATTAGGCGGCACTGATAGGCTGCATTGGTGGGCACTGATGGGCTGCATTGGTGGGCACTGATGGGCTGCATTGGTGGGCACTGATAGGCTGCACTGGTGGGCACTGATAGGCATAGTTAAGGCGGCACTAATAGGCACAGATAAGGCGGCACCGATGGGCACAGATAAGGCGGCACTGATGGGCAAAGATGGGCACAGATAAGATGGCACGGATGGGTGGCACGGATAAGTGGCACGGATGGGTGGCACGGATGGGCACTGATAGGTACCACAGATAGATGGGACTGATGGGCACTGATAGGTGGCACTGATAGGTGGCTCTGATAGGTGGCACTGCTGGGCACTGATGGGCGGCACTGCTGGGCACTGATGGGCGGCACTGCTGGGCACTGATGGGCGGCACTGGGGTGCAGCACCTTTGAGGCAGATTTTGGGTGGCACTGTGGGTGGCACTGCTGGGTGGCACTGTGGGCACTGCTGGGTGGCACTGTGGGCACTGCTGGGTGGCACTGTGGGCACTATGGGCACTGCTGGGTGGCACTGACAGGGGGGCACTTACTTTATTTCAGGATGGCACTGCGGGTGGCAGGTGGGCACTGGCAGGGGGCAGGTGTCCGTTTAAATTGCTGGCCAAGATCGGGACTGATGTCCCGAACACGGCCGCCGGCGATCGGCTTTTTTTTTTCTCCTCGCGCTGTCAGCGCGAGGAGGAATACTAGCCGATTACCGGCTCCGTTTTATCACATGATCAGCTGTCATTGGCTGACAGCTGATCACGTGATAAGGGGTCGGGATCGACCCCTTACACGGATCGGTGATCAGGCGAGTCTCAAGGACTCGCCGATCACAGAGCGCGCCGCGTGCGCCCCTCAGGGGGCGCGCAGGCCGCTCGTATCCGGGATGACGTCAATAGACGCAGTCCCGGAAATGTGGGTCCGCGCTATTGCCGTCATTTTGCAATAGCGCGGTACCCAAGTGGTTAAAATCACTTTGAGTGTTCTCTGTATTACCGGAGCCGACAACACAATGAGTGTTCTCTGTATTATGGAGCCGACAACTCATTCATTTATAAAAAAGCGTGGGGTTCCCCTAAATTCAATTACCAGGCCTTTCAGGTCTGGTATGGTTATTAAGGGGAACCCCGAGTCAAATTTGAAAAAAAAAAAAAATTACGTGGGGGTCCCCTTAAAAATCCATACCAGACCCTTTATCCGAGCACGCAACCTGGCAGGCCGCAGAAAAAGAGGGGGGGGGGACGAGAGAGCAACCCCCCTCCTGAACCGTACCAGGCCACATGCTCTCAACATTGGGAGGATGCTTTGGGGGTCAAAGCACCATATCCCCATGTTGATGGGGACAAGGGCCTCATCCCCACAACCCTGGCTGGTGGTTGTGGGGGTCTGTGGGGGGGGCTTATCAGAATCTGGAAGCCCCCTTTAACAATTAACATTAAAAATAAAAAAAAGTATTCCTGCGGTGGTAATCCACTCTTGCTATCCAGCGATGGATGGTCATCTCTCCGGGGTCCAGCGATGGCTGATCTGATCCAGCGACAGGCGATTTTCAGTCCAGCGCAGTCCATCCTTCCATCTTCTGTCTCCAGTGAAGAGACACTGAGGGGATCCCAGCGCTGATGTTTCTTATATTAGGAGGGCGGGGCCACCCGTCACCTAACCCCACCCGGTCTGATGCTGGTGAGGGGAGCCAGGGGTTCCCCAGTGACGTATGGGTGGCCTCGCCCCCTCCCCTCTGACGTAACGCAGGTTTTCCATTACATCAGAGGGGGGCGGGGTCACCCATACGTCATGGGGAACCCCTGGCTTCCCTCACCAGCGTCAGAGGGGGCGGGGTCAGGTGACGGGTGGCCCCGACCTCCTAATATAAGAAACGTCAGCGCTGGGATCCCCGCAGTGTCTCCTCAGTGGAGACAGAAGATGGAAGGATGGACTGCGCTGGACTGAAAATCACCTGTCGCTGGATCAGATCAGCCATCACTGGACCCCGGAGAGATGACCATCCATCGCTGAATAGCAAGAGTGGATTACCACCGCTGGAATATTTTTTTTTATTTTTAATAAAGGAATTTTTTAAAAGTGCGTTTGTCTTATTTAACCATTTTTTACACTTTCTTTGTGAAATGGTAGGGGTACTTTTGTACCCCCTTACCATTTCAAACAGGCGGGGGGGGCGGGATCTGGGGGTCCCCTTGTTAAAGGGGGCTTCCAGATTCTGATAAGCCCCCCGCCCGCAGACCCCCACAACCACCGGCCAGGGTTGTGGGGATGAGGCCCTTGTCCCCATCAACATGGGGACATGGTGCTTTGACCCCCAAAGAATCCTCCCAATGTTGAGGGCATGTGGCCTGGTACGGTTCAGGAGGGGGGGGCTGCTCTCGTCCCCCTGTCTTTTTCTGTGGCCTGCCAGGTTGCGTGCTCGGACAAAGGGTCTGGTATGGATTTTTAGGGGGATCCACACGTCAATTTTTTTTTCAAATTTGACACAGGGTTCCCCTTAATATCCATACCAGACCTAAAGGGCCTGGTAATTGAATTTAGGGGAACCCCATGCTTTTTTTTTTTTTTTTTTTAATCAATGAATGAATTGTCGGCTCAGTAATACAGAGAACATTCATTGAGTGTTCTCTGTATTACTGGAGTCGACAATTCAAAGTGATTTTAAAATACTTTTTCCTTGCGAAATGACACTTTGTGAAGGGACAGTTCTAAGCACGGGAAACATGCGTCCCTTCACAGGCATACTATAGACACCCCCCAGGTACGAAATTTTAAGGAATATTACACTTTTATTGTTTCACTTTAATCATTATTAAAATGAAAGAGTTTTTAAAACTTTTTTTTTGCATTGATCCATGTCCCCTGGGGCAGGAGCCAGGTCCCCAGACACTTTTTAGGACAGTAACTTGCATATTAGCCTTTAAAATTAGCACTTTAGATTTCTCCCATAGACTTGTACAGGGTGTTCCTGGCTTTTCGAATTTGCCGCAAACAGCCCAAATTATTCACTGTTTGCTGAACAGGCAATGTTCGAGTCAAACATGAGTTCTACTCGAACTCGAAGCTCATCCCTAGTCAGGACCTTTCCCCTCACCCAAACGAGTGGGGGTGCTCCTTCATGAGAAAGCCTTAGCATTCTGCTTTATGGGCTTTCTGCCCCCAGGATCCTGGTGCTGCCCCTGGGAACTTTCTCCTGAACCTGACGATTGAGACCGTTGAGACTGCCTAAAGGCAGATACCCCAGGCATAGAAGAGGCTGCATGATTAAAGAACTGTTTGAACCTACTTTTACTGGTAAAGAGAGCTTTACCCCTTTTGGATGTACTTATCCACTCTAAATAGTCGTACCCCAAGAAGGGACACAGAATGGCTAAGGGTTTTCACCTGGTGCTTCGGCTGACCAATATCTCAGCCACGGACCTGTGCAAAAATGCACTAGTCCGAGTATAAGCCATAGGGCTTAAATGATCGAGTCCTTCATAGCACAGTGCGTCAAATACACCAGCCCCTTGCCGGGCCCGATCAAGCAAAACTTTCAGGTATCTCACACCTGTTCCTTAACCCCTTGGAGTCCACATTCCAATGCATTGGCGTGACTCAAAATGTGCTCCACCACAATAGTGGACCAGACGTTAAGGGATTAATGGACTGAGCTACTCCATTTGCAGCAAGAACTGCAAAAGACATCTTGTCTTTAAAAGGAAAATCCAACCTTAACTTGCTGGATCCTTTAACACCAGTGCATTATCCACTGGACATGTTAGACTCTGCTCACTGAGGTGATTGCAGCATTAATGGCTGGAACCCCCCCATTTCTTTCATAGAAATGTTACCATTCAGAATACATAGCTATGCATGAATGGGAAAAGCATCCCCAGGTGGGGGAGGGTCAAATGAACCCTATTAGAGGTAGATACCTCAAGAGCCTGTGCTGCAGGCAACAAAGGGGTTAAGGGATTAGACAAACACCTGACTTGTGCAGCTACTCCCTCCCTGTTAGGATCCTACGAAGAGGAAAAATAAGTATCTTCCAATATTTGGGAAGATCTACCTGATCCCAGCCTCCTGCACCTCAACAAAAGGGCCCGGAAGACTAGATGGGAATCTGCTATGTTTAGTCCTACTATGGAGAGACATCATAGCAATAATCTTTTAAATGGTAGAAGAAAAAACCTGTTTGTATGAAATACACCGGGACAGAAGTGTTCTACCCTTGACGGCTCATCTGACTGGCCGTATTTGTCTTTTTACCTCTCAGGGGAGTAAGACATTCTTTTGAAAGGGTTTTTTAGTTTGTTGTATATCATTAACCCCTTAGAACCCTTAGAGGGGTTCCTGGTCCCTTTGTCACTCGTAGCTTACAGTACAAAGCAGAGGCAGTACCAGCAAAAGAATGTTACACTTGCTAGGCTATAGTACAGTACAATAAGTGCTATAAATCCTAGCTATACAGTATAATGTCAACAAAAGGGAGATGCCTGCGTCACCAAACCTGTCCAGCAACCACTCTGCCCTTGTCACGTACCTGGTGGAAGGAGCCCGGAGTGCAGGGAGCGGCCTCTCGTAAGCCTCTGGCTCGAGATCCCCTGAGAGTGGGAACAGGGACTCTAGAGGTCAGAGGGCACAAGTGCCAAGCAGGTGATGGTAGGTTTGGCCCTGGAGCTGGCGTCAGACAGAGGCGGGTGCGGGCAGGTGGTTCTGGAACAGCTGGTGAGCAGTCAGCGGCTGGCAGCGGGTACAGGTGATAGTGCTGGAGCGGCTGGCAGGCAGGCAACAGGCAGCAGCGGTCACAGATGGCAGGCTGGATCAACAGGCAAACAGCAGGGTCAAACACGGGCCGGGTCGTCAACAGGCAGGCAGCAGAAGTACAAAGGAGAAGGCAGAAGCGTGGTCAGACAGTCCGAGGGTCAAGGCTGGCAGCAAGCAGGAGTAGTCAGGAACAGGCCGGGTGGATCAGAGCAGGAACAATCAGGTTAGCAGAGGTAAGTCACAGGAACGCTGTAGACTGGACAGCACCGGGGCACTAGAACGGATTCCTTAAGAAGCCCTCTGGGCGCCAAGAACGGTCGCACGGCGTGCCCGCGCACGCCCACGTGAAACCGTGCAGCCGTTCGTGACCCCGCGCACCCGCGTGCGCCCGTTCGTACCTGCTCGCACCCGCGTGCGTCCGTTCACGCCAACGCGCGCCCAGGGAAACCTATTAGCGCTCAACGAAGGAATTCTGTGAATAGGTCTTCCATGGGCCGCTGGATTTTGGGGACGACCATGACAGCCCTGTCCCTCCACCGCCAGACTTTAGCTTTTCCTGTATAACTTAAAATACTTCCTCCACGTGTGGCTGGCATCTGACGCCATTTAGCCACACCCCTTCCTCCTAGGGAAGTATATGAGTGCTGGCAACATGGCGGCGGCGGGGGGGGGGGGGGGGGGGGTGTAAAAAGGCAAAGAAATGCCCCAGAAACAAAAATGTATTTATTTATTTTTTTAAGAAAAAAAGAGGCAGCGGGCTGGCATCCAAAGAAACAAAAACCGCCACTCTGGGGGCCCGGGAGTTGAAAAGAACCCCCCCTTCACACCTGAGGGCCTGAGCTGGAAGCTTCCGCTATTTCTAGCCTCAGAATGGTGAGTGCTCAATACAGACCCCAGTGGTGACACAGACATGACATGACAAAACAATACATAGGAGACATTACTGAGAAAATCTCCCCTACCTTATCTCACAGCAGGGGTTTATCGCAGATAAAAATGCCTCAATCTTCGCCCTTCACGGTAGGCTTCGAGACCTTAAAGGAAACCTTCAGGTTGACCCACAATCCTGGACCTTTGACAGCACTCTGCCAATAAATGTTTCTTGGCCTTAATACCAAAAAGTACTAGATCCCAGGGCGCAGCTCTCAAAGCATTCGAAAGTAAAATCTAGACATCAGAACGGATCCGGTCAGGATGGCTGGCTCTCATCAAGCATTACTGCTCATGGAGTTCAGTACAACAAATCCTTACTCGTGCCCAACACCTTAGACACTTGCGAAAAAACTGAGGACTCCCAGTAGTGGGAGAGGTTATATGGTGAGAAGTTCATGCCGTAACGGGCGTGCCATTGTCCAGAACCTGATGCGCCAATGAAATCCACGTAGTAATTACTATGGCTCTGTGTCCCCTGATGTAAGAAAAGAAAACCTAGACCTCGAAAAGTAAGAGAATGAAGGAAATGAATGGAGAGAGAGACGTGTTTATTTAGCTCACAATACAACTCTGTGTATCAGTTTAATGTTGGTAAATAACATTTATATTTAACAGTTGTCAGTGAGATAGAAGATCTGTCAGTGATTCAAATAGAGTCAATATTTTCCAAGCCCTTTCATTTGAACCAACGTTGTTCCGAAGAAACTCGCCTGTCCCTCTACATAAGGTAACATGGGCGTGAATACCGAGCAACTCTCCTGTCCTTGCAGAATGCATATTGAAAATCAGAACCTAGAAGGGGGAAGAAAAATCCTGGACGTAGAAGGGGGAAGAAAAATCCTGGACCTAGAAGGGGGAAGAGAAATCCTGGACCTAGAAGGGGGAAGAGAGAAATCCTGGACCTAAAAGGGAGAGATGAGAGAAATCTTGGACCTAAAAAGGAGAGAAGAGCAAAATCCTGCACCTAAAAGGGAGAGAAAAGCGAAATCCTGGACCGAAAAGAGAGAAAACCTGGACCTAAAAGGGGTGAGAAGAGCGAAATCCTGGGCCTAAAAAGGGGGAGGGGCCAACACCTGGCCGTAGAAATGGGAGGGGCCAAACCCTGGACCTTCAATGGGGGAGGGGCCAAAATCTGGACCTAGAAGGTGGAGAAAAATAGACCTAGAGTGGGAAGGAAATGACTGGGGCAAGAAAGGTTTTTTAGATCACAATACATCTCTGCACATCAGTTTAACCACTTGAGACCCGCGCTATAGCCGAATGACGGCTACAGCGCGGACCTCCTTTGCCGGGACGACGTCTATTGACGTCGTCCCGTGCGTGAGTGGCCTGCGTGCCCCGAGGATCGCGCGCGGCGCGCTCTGTGATCGGAGAGTCTATGAGACTCGCCTGATCACTGATCCGAGCAAGGGGTCGATCCTGACCCCTTATCATGTGATCAGCTGTCAGCCAATGACAGCTGATCATGTGATATAACGGAGCCGGTTATTCGGCTATTATTCCTCCTCGCACTGACAGCACGAGGAGAAAAAAAAAAGAGCCGACCACCGGCGGCCGTGATCGGGACATCAGTCCCGATCACGGCCAGCCCTGCCAGTGCCCACCTGCCCCCTCATTAAAAAATAAGTGTCCCCCGTCAGTGCCCATAGTGCCACCCAGCAGTGCCCACAATCAGCCTCCATAAAGGTGCTGCACCCCAGTGCCACATGTCCGTGCCCATCAGTGTCATCTACCAGTGTCCATCAGTGCCACCTATCAGTGGTACCTATCAGTGCCCCTTAGTGCCACCCATCCATGCCATCTTATCTGTGCCCATCAGTACTGCTTTATCTGTGCCTATCGGTGCCACCTTATCTGTGCCTATTAGTGCCGCCTTAAAGCGGGAGTCCGCCGGGACTCCGCGTTTTTTTTTTTTTAAAAGCCAGCAGCTACAAATACTGCAGCTGCTGACTTTTAAAATAGTGACACTTACCTGTCCAGCGCGCCCGCGATGTCGGCACCCGAAGCCGATCTCTAGATCGTCTCTCGGGTCCTGCCGCCGCCATCTTGGGTATGGGAATCAGGAAATGGAGCCTTTCGGCTTCATTTCCCGGTTCCCTACTGCGCATGCGCGAGTCGCGCTGCGCAATAAGGATGGTCCCCGCTACCTCTGGGATCTGTGTTTCCCAGCAGGCAGCGGGGCACTTGCGGAAAGGGGCGTAATCTCCGCCCCTTTCCGCAGAGAGCTATTCCGGAAGTGTACAGTACAGGTATCTGCACCCCCCCCCCCCCTGAAAGGTGCCAATTGTGGCGCCGGAGGGGGGAGGGTTCCGATGAGCGGAAGGTCCACTTTAGGGTGGACCTCCGCTTTAACTATGCCTATCAGTGCCCACCAGTGCAGCCTATCAGTGCCCACCAATGCAGCCTATTAGTGCCGCCTCATCAGCGCACTTCAATGAAGGAGAAAAATGACCTGTTTGCAAAATTTTATAACAAACTATTAAACATGATTTTTTTTTTGCATCTTTTTTTGTTTGTTTAGCAAAAAATAATAAAAATGTCATTTGGGTACAGTGTTGTATGATCGCGCAATTGTCATTCAAAGTGCATCAGCGCTGAAAGCTGAAAATTGGTCTGGGCAGGAAGGGGGTTTAAGTGCCCAGTAAGCAAGTGGTTAATGTTGGTCAATAACATTCATATTTAACAGTTGCCAGTGGGATAGAAGGCCTGTCAGTGATTCACATCTTGTCAAGTTTCCAAACCCTTTGATTTGAACCAACTGTTCCGAAGAAATTCGCCTGTCCCTCTACATAATGTACCATGGGCATGAATACCGAGCAACTCTCCTGTCCTTGCCGAATACATATCGCTGAATTAATATGGTGGAGATTCCAGGGACCGTCAAACAAGCAATCATGATGGCACAGCCTGGCAGGATCTCATAGCACATGATAGCACACTACCCCGGAGCCGTTAATGACTTGCCCGTATTCTGTACAGTAGTCCGCCAGCAGCTCCGAACAGCGCGCGCACATAACGATGTTGTCCTCCCGAGAGCCGGGAACAGATTGAGCGAGCCGTGGGCTCCTGACTCTATTTATACCCTTGCTGCCTGTGACGTCACGTGTAACGGTCCATTTGTTCACAGCTGTAGCTAATCCGTCACGTGATTGTAGCTAATCCCGAGTCACGTATTTTCTTCCCGCTATCTTTCCTATATATATATATATTTTTTTTTATTTTATATTCTATATATTGTGCTTTTTTCGTCATTTCTATTCATAATTAATAAGCTATTAATATTTAATATGTGTATGTTTAATATGTATTCCTGTTTTTTAATGATTTTGTTGCCTCCGTCTACGATAATATGTCTCCTCTACTGCAGACAGGAATTATCAGCTAGAGAAATCCCGGTGTTCTGTAAAAAACTGTTCCCACATCAGATAACGTACGATCCTTGGATGAGAAAGGAGACGCCGAAAGTCTCCGAAGAGGAACAGCTGATTAGTATTTATGAGCTGCGGCTGCGCAATACTTGTTAGAGTCTGTCAGGCTGTCGAATAGTGTAAGATGGAACTGCGCATGCGCCGAACGGATCAGCCGTTGCATCAGGTTGTCAAGCACTAGCTGGCTGAACTGCAGATGGACGGCGCGGGGTGAAGAGTGCCTATGTGTTTACCTGGATTCCCCGTCCACATCGGATATCATGCCGATTGCTTATGAATCACTGTCACATACAAGGAGCTTCCGGAGTGTGAGTGTCTGCAATTCTTTTTTTATTAGCAAAAACAATTCTTTACATTGACTACTTCAGTGCCAGAAGATTTTACCCCCTTAATGACCAGGCTATTTTTTGCGATACAGCACCGCGTCACTTTAACGGACAATTGCGCGGTCATATGACACTGTACCCAAACTAAATTTGTGTCACTTTTTTTTTTTTTCAACAAATAGAGATTTATTTTGGTGTTATTTGATCATCTCTGTGGTTTTTATTTTTTGCGCCAGAAGCAAAAAATCTACACTTTAACCACTTAAGGACCGCCGTATTGCCATTGTACGTCATCGCAATTGCACAGGCAGACACAAGCACGTACATGTACATGCCTGCCTTCCAGCGGGTGGGGGTCCAATCGGACCCCCTCCCGCTGGATACGGTGGTTCGGTTCGCTTCAGGAGCGATCCGAGATGAGGGGATGGCCGTTGGTTTCTGGCCATCCCCTCTCGATCGCTCCTGGCGAATGAGAAGCTTCCTCCCACTGTGTATTGTATACACAGGCAGGGAGGAAGTGATGTCATTCTCCTCGGGGCGGTCTTTTTGACCAGACTACGAGGAGAAGACAAAGTAAGTGTGCACCAACACTACACTGACATGTAGGCACACACAGGCACACAAACCCCCCCCCCCCCCCAGTCACAGTGTCACTGATTGCAGTGATCATTTATTTACTGATCACTGCATTCAGTGTCAGTTGTAACAGTAAAAACTGTCAGGGCAGTTAGTGTTAGGTCCAGGGTAGCCCCCTATCACCCCCCAATAAAGATTTAACCCCCTGATTGCCCCTAGAGTTAACCCTTTCACCCCCTTTTGCCAGTGTCACTAAGCGATCATTTTTCTGATCGCTGCATTAGTGTCGCTAGTGTCGCTAGTTATTTTTTTAGGTTCACCGCCAGGTTTTTATATCGCTAGGTACCCCGATATACTACCCAATAATGGTTTTAACCCCCTGATTGCCCCTAGAGTTAACCCTTTCACCCCCTTTTGCCAGTGTCACAAAGCGATAATTTTTCTGATCGCTGCATTAGTGTCGCTAGGTAGCTAGTTATTTTTTTAGGTTCACCGCCAGGTTTTTATATCGCTAGGTACCCCGATATACTACCCAATAATGGTTTTAACCCCCTGATTGCCCCTAGAGTTAACCCTTTCACCCCCTTTTGCCAGTGTCACTAAGCGATCATTTTTCTGATCGCTGCATTAGTGTCGCTAGGTAGCTAGTTATTTTTTTAGGTTCACCGCCAGGTTTTTATAGCGCTAGGTACCCCGATATACTACCCAATAATGGTTTTAACCCCCCGATTGCCCCTAGTTAACCCTTTCACCCATTTTGCCAGTGTCACTAAGCAATCATTTTTCTGATTGCTGCATTAGTGTCGCTAGGTAGCTAGTTTTTTTTTATGTTCACCGCCAGGTTTTTATAGCGCTAGGTACCCCAATATACTACCCAATAATGGTTTTAACCCCCTGATTGCCCCTAGTTAACCCTTTCACTCCCTTTTGCCAGTGTCACTAAGCGATCGTTTTTCTGATCGCTGCATTAGTGTCACTAGTGCCGCTAGGTAGCTAGTTATTTTTTTAGGTTCACCGCCAGGTTTTTATAGCGTTAGGTACCCCCATATACTACCCAATAATGGTTTTAACCCCCTGATTGCCCCTAGTTAACCCTTTCACCAGCGATCACAGTATAAGTGTCACTGGTAACGCTGGTTAGCCAGTTAGTTATTTAGGTTCCCCGTCAGGTTTTTATATAGCACCAGGGACCCCCATATACTACCTAAATAAAATTTGAACCCCCTGATTGCCCCTAGTTAACCCTTTCACCAGTGATCATCGTATAAGTGTTACGGGTGACTCTGGTTAGTTTGCTTTTTATAGCATCAGGGCACCCACCATTTATTACCCAATAAAGGTTTAACCCCTAATCACCCGTTTTCGGGCAAATATCTCCTAAACCATATAGCTTTAGGAGATATTGCTTGGACCTACAGGTAAGCCTTAATCTAGGCTTACCTGTAGGTCAAAGTGGTTTGTAAGGGTTTACAACCACTTTAAATTAATAACAATCTTTAGACATATCAAATAAATCTTTAGCAAACCTACATTTTAATATCAGTGGCGTGGTCCCTGGAACTACAACACTCACTATGCATCGTCTAATAAAGTATTACGAATGTCTCTGGAACTACCACGCTCACTATGCACCATCTAATAAAGTATTATAAATGTCCCTGGAACTACAACGCTCACTATGCACCATCTAATAAAGTATTATAAATGTCTCTGGAACTACAACGCTCACTATGCACCGTCTAATAAAGTATTATAAATGTCTCTGGAACTACAACGCTCACTATGCACCGTCTAATAAAGTATTATAAATGTCTCTGGAACTACAACGCTCACTATGCACCATCTAATAAAGTATTAGGAATGCCTCTGGAACTACAACAGTCACTATGCACCATCTAATAAAGTATTATGAATGTCTCTGGAACTACAACGCTCACTATGCATGTCTGCCAACTTTTTGACATGAGAATGAGGGGCACCTATCAGCAAAAGAATGCAAGCAAAAGACACGATTCAGGGGCATGTTAGTGGGGTGGGCAGGGCTGCTGCTGACGTCCTAAGCATCTGTTCAGCTCCGCCCGCCCACCAGCAAGTCTCTGTGTATAATTTTTAACCACCGCTGAAATAAAGGTCTTGCGCATGCGCCGTTAATATTACGGACTTGGCGCATGCGCCGTTAATATTACGGACTTGGCGCATGCGCAGTAAAGGCCCGCCGTCAGCTGTTACAGTGACGGAGCCGCACCGGAAGTGACGGGGTGAGGAATTTTTATAAGTCGCAGGAAATTTTACCACACCGGCTCTGCCCACAGGAAAGTAAAGAATGCAGGGAGGTCCGCTGGTGTGCGCAGTGTAAAGGAGCCGCTATCCGTGCGGAAGATAACTGTTAGGGGGTAGCCCCATCTGTATGTGCAACCATGGCGTCTCGCAACTTCAAGAGCCGGTTTCAGCATGGCACGGCGTTGTAGGGTGGCCCTGGATAGGTCTGGGAGTATCTGGATCTGCGCTCCATCAGTCAATGACCCCATGGTCCCATGCTTTCTTCAGGAGTACTTCCTTCTGTGCATATCTGTGGAGGCGGCACAGAACATCACGGGGTCTTGCCGGATCGGTAGATCTGGGGCCCAACGCACGGTGAACCCGATCAATTTCCAGAGAGGGAGGCGTGGTTCCCAGGAGCCTGTGAAAGATAGCGGTAACAGTCTCATCCAAATCCTCAGGGCCTGTAGCCTCCGGGAGTCCCCGCAGTCGCAAGTTATTACGGCGGCTGCGGTCCTCCATTTCCTCCAGATGAAGCTGCATCTCCTGAGCCACTGCCGCCTGGGAATCCTGTGCACGTTCCAGAGCTTGCACCCTTATCTCCAGCGAGTTAAGCTGGGTTCCCCCCCCCCGAGGACACCCGGTCTCCTAATGCGTGCAGCTCCGTTTTCACCTATTGGATGTCCCTGCTGTGTGCCTCTTCTATCCGCAGGATTAGGGCTTCAATGTCCGCCCTCGTAGGTAGGGCCCGCAGCATTCTGCGAATGTCATCATCCAGGTTTCCCTGGTCGGGGGCAGAGCCGGCCATCTCAGACCGTGACACAGGTGGAACCCACTGAAAAAACGCTGGATACCGGGCTGTGAGGGTCTACTGTGGGTCCCACGGGTTGCTGAACGTGTCCTGTATCGTTTGGGAGTGTTCATGCCGATTTCACATCTGGTGGAGTTGTGGCCTGTATGGTCCGGGTCAGGCAGGGGCCCCCCCCACGGATTATCTTCACCCAGCCATCCTCAATTCGTAATCACCAGAGCAGGGTAATATCATGTTAAGGGCAGCAGGGGCTTCTCTGTGGGCGTCCCTCCCCCCCACCCCTGGTCCAGAGAAGCTGCTGAGGGGCAGACAGAAACGTCCCTAGGGTCTCACAAAACGGCCTCCCACAAAGGCAGTGCCCCCCTGCAGCCTCACAAACCCCTTACTGGTAGGCAGAGAGAAGCTTAGCAATGTGGCTGGGAAGCTGGGCTTTTAATAGTGGAGTGCGTCCAGTGTACAAAGAAATAAGCCACAGCCTGCAAAATCTCCAAGTCACGGGCTGGAGTGACAGCTCAGGCTGGTGCTAGGGCCAGGAAGTCGGATTGGGCAGTTGTGGAGAGGCGGCCTGCGCCGGGCTGGTCGCGGCGTCCTCCAGTGGGGATGCCGCTCCAGGAAACAGCGGGGATGAGCAGGCTGCACTAGGCCGCACTAGGCCGAAACGGGCCGCCGCAGCTCCGGGACCCAGCGAGGCCTCTAGGCCGTGTCCCGCAGGTCTCCGCTCAAGGATGGGGGTATTTCAGAGTCCCCTACCTCTGCCTCCGGGGTGATGTCTCAGGTAGGCCTCCGAGCAGCAAGATGGCGGCGGCCGAGGAGTACCAAGATGGCGGCGGCCGCGAGGGGACAGGAGAAAGACCGCTTCGCGTGTTTCCCTCAATCCTGGGCGATAACAGCTCGGGGCACCTCCGGGGAGCCCGGGGAGGTGTGGAGGAGGATGGTTGTGCACGATTTAGGCACGGATGGCGGTGGATTAACAGCGGCGATCGGGAGCCCCCTGTAAAGACGTCCGCCGCCGCCCACGTCCGGACACGCCCCAGCAGTGATTTTTTAATGATTAAAGTGAAACAATAAAAGTGTAATATTCCTTTAAATTTCGTACCTGGGGGTGACTATAGTATGCCTGTGAAGGGGCGCATGTTTCCCGTGCTTAGAACTGTCCCTGTACAAAGTGTAATTTCGCAAGGAAAAAAAAAAAGTCTTTTAAAATCACTTTGAGTGTTCTCTGTATTACCGGAGCCGACAACACAATGAGTGTTCTCTGTATTACGGAGCCGACAACTCATTCATTTATAAAAAAGCGTGGGGTTCCCCTAAATTCAATTACCAGGCCTTTCAGGTCTGGTATGGTTATTAAGGGGAACCCCGAGTCAAATTTGAAAAAAAAAAAAATCACTTGGGGGTCCCCTTAAAAATCCATACCAGACCCTTTATCCGAGCACGCAACCTGGCAGGCCGCAGAAAAAGAGGGGGGGGACGAGAGAGCAGCCCCCCTCCTGAACCGTACCAGGCCACATGCCCTCAACATTGGGAGGATGCTTTGGGGGTCAAAGCACCATATCCCCATGTTGATGGGGACAAGGGCCTCATCCCCACAACCCTGGCCAGTGGTTGAGGGGGTCTGTGGGGGGGGCTTATCAGAATCTGGAAGCCCCCTTTAACAATTAACATTAAAAATAAAAAAAAGTATTCCAGCGGTGGTAATCCACTCTTGCTATCCAGCGATGGATGGTCATCTCTCCGGGGTCCAGCGATGGCTGATCTGATCCAGCGACAGGTGATTTTCAGTCCAGCGCAGTCCATCCTTCCATCTTCTGTCTCCAGTGAAGAGACACTGAGGGGATCCCAGCGCTGATGTTTCTTATATTAGGAGGGCGGGGCCACCCGTCACCTAACCCCACCTGCTCTGATGCTGGTGAGGGGAGCCAGGGGTTCCCCAGTGACGTATGGGTGGCCTTGCCCCCTCCCCTCTGACGTAACGCAGGTTTTCCATTACATCAGAGGGGGGCGGGGTCACCCATACGTCATGGGGAACCCCTGGCTTCCCTCACCAGCGTCAGAGGGGGCGGGGTCAGGTGACGGGTGGCCCCGACCTCCTAATATAAGAAACGTCAGCGCTGGGATCCCCGCAGTGTCTCCTTAGTGGAGACAGAAGATGGAAGGATGGACTGCGCTGGACTGAAAATCACCTGTCGCTGGATCAGATCAGCCATCACTGGACCCGGAGAGATGACCATCCATCGCTGAATAGCAAGAGTGGATTACCACCGCTGGAATATTTTTTTTTATTTTTAATAAAGGAATTTTTTAAAAGTGCGTTTGTCTTATTTAACCATTTTTTACACTTTCTTTGTGAAATGGTAGGGGTACTTTTGTACCCCTTACCATTTCAAACAGGCGGGGGGCGGGATCTGGGGGTCCCCTTGTTAAAGGGGGCTTCCAGATTCTGATAAGCCCCCCGCCCGCAGACCCCCACAACCACCGGCCAGGGTTGTGGGGATGAGGCCCTTGTCCCCATCAACATGGGGACATGGTGCTTTGACCCCCAAAGCATCCTCCCAATGTTGAGGGCATGTGGCCTGGTACGGTTCAGGAGGGGGGGCTGCTCTCGTCCCCCCCGTCTTTTTCTGTGGCCTGCCAGGTTGCGTGCTCGGACAAAGGGTCTGGTATGGATTTTTAGGGGGATCCCCACGTCAATTTTTTTTTTAAATTTGACACAGGGTTCCCCTTAATATCCATACCAGACCTAAAGGGCCTGGTAATTGAATTTAGGGGAACCCCATGCTTTTTTTTTTTAATCAATGAATGAATTGTCGGCTCCGTAATACAGAGAACATTCATTGAGCGTTCTCTGTATTACTGGAGTCGACAATTCAAAGTGATTTTAAAATACTTTTTCCTTGCGAAATGACACTTTGTGAAGGGACAGTTCTAAGCATGGGAAACATGCGCCTCTTCACAGGCATACTATAGACACCCACCAGGTACGAAATTTTAAGGAATATTACACTTTTATTGTTTCACTTTAATCATTATTAAAATGAAAGAGTTTTTAAAACTTTTTTTTTTGCATTGATCCATGTCCCCTGGGGCAGGAGCCAGGTCCCCAGACACTTTTTAGGACAGTAACTTGCATATTAGCCTTTAAAATTAGCACTTTAGATTTCTCCCATAGACTTGTACAGGGTGTTCCTGGCTTTTCGAATTTGCCGCAAACAGCCCAAATTATTCACTGTTTGCTGAACAGGCAATGTTCGAGTCGAACATGAGTTCTACTCGAACTCGAAGCTCATCCCTAGTCAGGACCTTTCCCCTCACCCAAACGAGTGGGGGTGCTCCTTCATGAGAAAGCCTTAGCATTCTGCTTTATGGGCTTTCTGCCCCCAGGATCCTGGTGCTGCCCCTGGGAACTTTCTCCTGAACCTGACGATTGAGACCGTCAAGACTGCCTAAAGGCAGATACCCCAGGCATAGAAGAGGCTGCATGATTAAAGAACTGTTTGAACCTACTTTTACTGGTAAAGAGAGCTTTACCCCTTTTGGATGTACTTATCCACTCTAAATAGTCGTACCCCAAGAAGGGACACAGAATGGCTAAGGGTTTTCACCTGGTGCTTCGGCTGACCAATATCTCAGCCACGGACCTGTGCAAAAATGCACTAGTCCGAGTATAAGCCATAGGGCTTAAATGATCGAGTCCTTCATAGCACAGTGCGTCAAATACACCAGCCCCTTGCCGGGCCCGATCAGGCAAAACTTTCAGGTATCTCACACCTGTTCCTTAACCCCTTGGAGTCCACATTCCAATGCATTGGCGTGACTCAAAATGTGCTCCACCACAATAGTGGACCAGACGTTAAGGGATTAATGGACTGAGCTACTCCATTTGCAGCAAGAACTGCAAAAGACATCTTGTCTTTAAAAGGAAAATCCAACCTTAACTTGCTGGATCCTTTAACACCAGTGCATTATCCACTGGACGTGTTAGACTCTGCTCACTGAGGTGATTGCAGCATTAATGGCTGGAACCCCCCCATTTCTTTCATAGAAATGTTACCATTCAGAATACATAGCTATGCATGAATGGGAAAAGCATCCCCAGGTGGGGGAGGGTCAAATGAACCCTATTAGAGGTAGATACCTCAAGAGCCTGTGCTGCAGGCAACAAAGGGGTTAAGGGATTAGACAAACACCTGACTTGTGCAGCTACTCCCTCCCTGTTAGGATCCTACGAAGAGGAAAAATAAGTATCTTCCAATATTTGGGAAGATCTACCTGATCCCAGCCTCCTGCACCTCAACAAAAGGGCCCGGAAGACTAGATGGGAATCTGCTATGTTTAGTCCTACTATGGAGAGACATCATAGCAATAATCTTTTAAATGGTAGAAGAAAAAACCTGTTTGTATGAAATACATCGGGACAGAAGTGTTCTACCCTTGACGGCTCATCTGACTGGCCGTATTTGTCTTTTTACCTCTCAGGGGAGTAAGACATTCTTTTGAAAGGGTTTTTTAGTTTGTTGTATATCATTAACCCCTTAGAACCCTTAGAGGGGTTCCTGGTCCCTTTGTCACTTGTAGCTTACAGTACAAAGCAGAGGCAGTACCAGCAAAAGAATGTTACACTTGCTAGGCTATAGTACAGTACAATAAGTGCTATAAATCCTAGCTATACAGTATAATGTCAACAAAAGGGAGATGCCTGCGTCACCAAACCTGTCCAGCAACCACTCTGCCCTTGTCACGTACCTGGTGGAAGGAGCCCAGAGTGCAGGGAGCTGCCTCTCGTAAGCCTCTGGCTCGAGATCCCCTGAGAGTGGGAACAGGGGCTCTAGAGGTCAGAGGGCACAAGTGCCAAGCAGGTGATGGTAGGTTTGGCCCTGGAGCTGGCGTCAGACAGAGGCGGGTGCGGGCAGGTGGTTCTGGAACAGCTGGTGAGCAGTCAGCGGCTGGCAGCGGGTACAGGTGATAGTGCTGGAGCGGCTGGCAGGCAGGCAACAGGCAGCAGCGGTCACAGATGGCAGGCTGGATCAACAGGCAAACAGCAGGGTCAAACACGGGCCGGGTCGTCAACAGGCAGGCAGCAGAAGTACAAAGGAGAAGGCAGAAGCGTGATCAGACAGTCCGAGGGTCAAGGCTGGCAGCAAGCAGGAGTAGTCAGGAACAGGCCGGGTGGATCAGAGCAGGAACAATCAGGTTAGCAGAGGTAAGTCACAGGAACGCTGTAGACTGGACAGCACCGGGGCACTAGAACAGATTCCTTAAGAAGCCCTCTGGGCGCCAAGAACGGTCGCACGGCGTGCCCGCGCGCGCCCACGTGAAACCGTGCAGCCGTTCGTGACCCCGCGCACCCGCGTGCGCACGTTCGCAACCTCGCGCACCCGCGTGCGCACGTTCGCAACCTCGCGCACCCGCGTGCGCCCGTTCGTACCTACTCGCACCCGCGTGCGTCCGTTCGCGCCAACGCGCGCCCAGGGAAACCTATTAGCGCTCAACAAAGGAATTCTATGAATAGGTCTTCCATGGGCCGCTGGATTTTGGGGACGACCATGACAGCCCTGTCCCTCCACCGCCAGACTTTAGCTTTTCCTGTATAACTTAAAATACTTCCTCCACGTGTGGCTGGCATCTGACACCATTTAGCCACCCCCCTTCCCCCTAGGGAAGTATATGAGTGCTGGCAACATGGCGGCAGGGGGGGGGGGGGGGGTGTAAAAAGGCAAAGAAATGCCCCAGAAACAAAAATGTATTTATTTATTTTTTTAAGAAAAAAAGAGGCAGCGGGCTGGCATCCAAAGAAACAAAAACCGCCACTCTGGGGGCCCGGGAGTTGAAAAGAACCCCCCCCCTTCACACCTGAGGGCCTGAGCTGGAAGCTTCCGCTATTTCTAGCCTCAGAATGGTGAGTGCTCAATACAGACCCCAGTGGTGACACAGACATGACATGACAAAACAATACATAGGAGACATTACTGAGAAAATCTCCCCTACCTTATCTCACAGCAGGGGTTTATCGCAGATAAAAATGCCTCAATCTTCGCCCTTCACGGTAGGCTTCGAGACCTTAAAGGAAACCTTCAGGTTGACCCACAATCCTGGACCTTTGACAGCACTCTGCCAATAAATGTTTCTTGGCCTTAATACCAAAAAGTACTAGATCCCAGGGCGCAGCTCTCAAAGCATTCGAAAGTAAAATCTAGACATCAGAATGGATCCGGTCAGGATGGCTGGCTCTCATCAAGCATTACTGCTCATGGAGTTCAGTACAACAAATCCTTACTCGTGCCCAACACCTTAGACACTTGCGAAAAAACGGAGGACTCCCAGTAGTGGGAGAGGTTATATGGTGAGAAGTTCATGCCGTAACGGGCGTGCCATTGTCCAGAACCTGATGCGCCGATGAAATCCACGTAGTAATTACTATGGCTCTGTGTCCCCTGATGTAAGAAAAGAAAACCTAGACCTCGAAAAGTGAGAGAATGAAGGAAATGAATGGAGAGAGAGACATGTTTATTTAGCTCACAATACAACTCTGTGTATCAGTTTAATGTTGGTAAATAACATTTATATTTAACAGTTGTCAGTGGGATAGAAGATCTGTCAGTGATTCAAATAGAGTCAATATTTTCCAAGCCCTTTCATTTGAACCAACGTTGTTCCGAAGAAACTCGCCTGTCCCTCTACATAAGGTAAGGTACCGAGCAACTCTCCTGTCCTTGCAGAATGCATATTGAAAATCAGAACCTAGAAGGGGGAAGAAAAATCCTGGACGTAGAAGGGGGAAGAAAAATCCTGGACGTAGAAGGGGGAAGAGAAATCCTGGACCTAGAAGGGGGAAGAGAGAAATCCTGGACCTAAAAGGGAGAGATGAGAGAAATCTTGGACCTAAAAAGGAGAGAAGAGCAAAATCCTGCACCTAAAAGGGAGAGAAAAGCGAAATCCTGGACTGAAAAGAGAGAAAACCTGGACCTAAAAGGGGTGAGAAGAGCGAAATCCTGGGCCTAAAAAGGGGAAGGGGCCAACACCTGGCCGTAGAAATGGGAGGGGCCAGACCCTGGACCTTCAATGGGGGAGGGGCCAAAATCTGGACCTAGAAGGTGGAGAAAAATAGACCTAGAGTGGGAAGGAAATGACTGGGGCAAGAAAGGTTTTTTAGATCACAATACATCTCTGCACATCAGTTTAACCACTTGAGACCCGCGCTATAGCCGAATGACGGCTACAGCGCGGACCTCCTTTGCCGGGACGACGTCTATTGACGTCGTCCCGTGCGTGAGTGGCCTGCGTGCCCCGAGGATCGCGCGCGGCGCGCTCTGTGATCGGCGAGTCTATGAGACTCGCCTGATCACTGATCCGAGCAAGGGGTCGATCCCGACCCCTTATCATGTGATCAGCTGTCAGCCAATGACAGCTGATCATGTGATATAACGGAGCCGGTTATTCGGCTATTATTCCTCCTCGCACTGACAGCACGAGGAGAAAAAAAAAAGAGCCGATCACCGGCGGCCGTGATCGGGACATCAGTCCCGATCACGGCCAGCCCTGCCAGTGCCCACCTGCCCCCTCATTAAAAAATAAGTGTCCCCCGTCAGTGCCCATAGTGCCACCCAGCAGTGCCCACAATCAGCCTCAATAAAGGTGCTGCACCCCAGTGCCACATGTCCGTGCCCATCAGTGTCATCTACCAGTGTCCATCAGTGCCACCTATCAGTGGTACCTATCAGTGCCCCTTAGTGCCACCCATCCATGCCATCTTATCTGTGCCCATCAGTACTGCTTTATCTGTGCCTATCGGTGCCACCTTATCTGTGCCTATTAGTGCCGCCTTAAAGCGGGAGTCCGCCGGGACTCCGCGTTTTTTTTTTTTAAAAGCCAGCAGCTACAAATACTGCAGCTGCTGACTTTTAAAATAGTGACACTTACCTGTCCAGCGCGCCCGCGATGTCGGCACCCGAAGCCGATCTCTAGATCGTCTCTCGGGTCCTGCCGCCGCCATCTTGGGTATGGGAATCAGGAAATGGAGCCTTTCGGCTTCATTTCCCGGTTCCCTACTGCGCATGCGCGAGTCGCGCTGCGCAATAAGGACGGTCCCCGCTGCCTCTGGGATCTGTGTGTTTCCCAGCAGGCAGCGGGGCACTTGCGGGAAGGGGCGTAATCTCCGCCCCTTTCCACAGAGAGCTATTCCGGAAGTGGGTGCAGATACCTGTACTGTACAGGTATCTGCACCCCCCTCCCCCCTGAAAGGTGCCAATTGTGGTGCTGGAGGGGGGAGGGTTCCGATGAGCGGAAGGTCCACTTTAGGGTGGACCTCCGCTTTAACTATGCCTATCAGTGCAGCCTATCAGTGCCCACCAATGCAGCCTATTAGTGCCGCCTCATCAGCGCACTTCAATGAAGGAGAAAAATGACCTGTTTGCAAAATTTTATAACAAACTTTTAAAGAGGAAGTAAACCCTTTCAAACCACTTTGACCTACAGGTAAGCCTAGATTAAGGCTTACCTGTAGGTTCAAGCAATATCTCCTAAACCTATATGGTTTAGGAGATATTTGCCCGAAAATGGGCACCGCTGTCTACGGCGCATGCGCCGTTGACAGCGGCGCGCAGGCGCACTAAATGCGGCAAGTCCAAGAATGGATTTGCCTAATTTGTCGATTCCCGTGCGCATGCGCGGGAGTGACGTCATCGCGGCTTCGCCGAATGGCAGCGGCGCAGCGAGACGCGACTCCCGTGCACATGCGTGGGAGTGACGTCATCGCGGCTTCGCCGCTGTGATTCGTCGGAGCTGCGAGACGCCACCAGCAAGATGGATGCGGCGGACTACAGGGGACAGCGGCGACTTCGCTGGCTCCTGTGTCAGGTAAGTGACACATAATGAGCTACTATGCAATGCATAGTAGTCCATTATGCTTTGCCTTTGCAGGGAAAAAAAGAGGAAGTAAACCCATCAGGGTTTACTTCCTCTTTAAACATGATTTTTTTTTTGAATCTTTTTTTGTTTGTTTAGCAAAAAATAATAAAAATGTCATTTGGGTACAGTGTTGTATGACCGCGCAATTGTCATTCAAAGTGCATCAGCGCTGAAAGCTGAAAATTGGTCTGGGCAGGAGGGGGGTTTAAGTGCCCAGTAAGCAAGTGGTTAATGTTGGTCAATAACATTCATATTTAACAGTTGCCAGTGGGATAGAAGGCCTGTCAGTGATTCACATCTTGTCAAGTTTCCAAACCCTTTGATTTGAACCAACTGTTCCGAAGAAATTCGCCTGTCCCTCTACATAATGTACCATGGGCATGAATACCGAGCAACTCTCCTGTCCTTGCCGAATACATATCGCTGAATTAATATGGTGGAGATTCCAGGGACCGTCAAACAAGAGATCATGATGGCACAGCCTGGCAGGATCTCATAGCACATGATAGCACACTACACCGGAGCCGTTAATGACTTGCCCGTATTCTGTACAGTAGTCCGCCAGCAGCTCTGAACAGCGCGTGCGCACATAACGATGTTGTCCTCCCGAGAGCCGGGAACAGATTGAGCGAGCCGTGGGCTCCTGACTCTATTTATACCCTTGCTGCCTGTGACGTCACGTGTAACGGTCCATTTGTTCACAGCGCTGTAGCTAATCCGTCACGTGATTGTAGCTAATCCCGAGTCACGTATTTTCTTCCCGCTATCCTTCCTATATATATATATATATATATATATATATATATATGTATATATATATATATATATGTATATATATATATATATATGTATATATATATATATATATATATGTATATATATATATATATATATATTTTTTTTTATTATTGTATATTCTATATATTGCGCTTTTTTCGTCATTTCTATTCATAATTAATAAGCTATTAATATTTAATATGTGTATGTTTAATATGTATTCCTGTTTTTTAATGATTTTGTTGCCTCCGTCTACGATAATATGTCTCCTCTACTGCGGACAGGAATTATCAGCTAGAGAAATCCCGGTGTTCTGTAGAAAACTGTTCCCACATCAGATAACGTACGATCCTTGGATGAGAAAGGAGACGCCGAAAGTCTCCGAAGAGGAACAGCTGATTAGTATTTATGAGCTGCGGCTGCGCAATACTTGTTAGAGTCTGTCAGGCTGTCGAATAGTGTAAGAGGGAACTGCGCATGCGCCGAACGGATCAGCCGTTGCATCAGGTTGTCAAGCACTAGCTGGCGAACTGCAGATGGACGGCGTGGGGTGAAGAGTGCCTATGTGTTTACCTGGATTCCCCGTCCACATCGGATATCATGCCGATTGCTTATGAATCACTGTCACATACAAGGAGCTTCCGGAGTGTGATTGTCTGCAATTCTTTTTTTATTAGCAAAAACAATTCTTTACATTGACTACTTCAGTGCCAGAAGATTTTACCCCCTTAATGACCAGGCTATTTTTTGCGATACAGCACCGCGTCACTTTAACGGACAATTGCGCGGTCATATGACACTGTACCCAAACTAAATTTGTGTCACTTTTTTTTTTTCAACAAATAGAGATTTATTTTGGTGTTATTTGATCATCTCTGTGGTTTTTATTTTTTGCGCCAGAAGCAAAAAATCTACACTTTAACCACTTAAGGACCGCCGTATTGCCATTGTACGTCATCGCAATTGCACAGGCAGACACAAGCACGTACATGTACATGCCTGCCTTCCAGCGGGTGGGGGTCAGATCGGACCCCCTCCCGCTGGATACGGTGGTTCGGTTCGCTTCAGGAGTGATCCGAGATGAGGGGATGGCCGTTGGTTTCTGGCCATCCCCTCTCGATCGCTCCTGGCGAATGAGAAGCTTCCTCCCACTGTGTATTGTATACACAGGCAGGGAGGAAGTGATGTCATTCTCCTCGGGGCGGTCTTTTTGACCGGACTACGAGGAGAAGACAAAGTAAGTGTGCACCAACACTACACTGACATGTAGGCACACACAGGCACACAAACCCCCCCCCCCCCCGACACAGTGTCACTGATTGCAGTGATCATTTATTTACTGATCACTGCATTCAGTGTCAGTTGTAACAGTAAAAACTGTCAGGGCAGTTAGTGTTAGGTCCAGGGTAGCCCCCTATCACCCCCCAATAAAGATTTAACCCCCTGATTGCCCCTAGAGTTAACCCTTTCACCCCCTTTTGCCAGTGTCACTAAGCGATCATTTTTCTGATCGCTGCATTAGTGTCGCTAGTGTCGCTAGTTATTTTGTTAGGTTCACCGCCAGGTTTTTATATCGCTAGGTACCCCGATATACTACCCAATAATGGTTTTAACCCCCTGATTGCCCCTAGAGTTAACCCTTTCACCCCCTTTTGCCAGTGTCACTAAGCTATCATTTTTCTGATCGCTGCATTAGTGTCGCTAGGTAGCTAGTTTTTTTTTTAGGTTCACCGCCAGGTTTTTATAGCGATAGGTACCCCAATATACTACCCAATAATGGTTTTAACCCCCTGATTGCCCCTAGTTAACCCTTTCACCCCCTTTTGCCAGTGTCACTAAGCGATCGTTTTTCTGATCGCTGCATTAGTGTCACTAGTGCCGCTAGGTAGCTAGTTATTTTTTTAGGTTCACCGCCAGGTTTTTATAACGTTAGGTACCCCCATATACTACCCAATAATGGTTTTAACCCCCTGATTGCCCCTAGTTAACCCTTTCACCAGCGATCACAGTATAAGTGTCACTGGTAACGCTGGTTAGCCAGTTAGTTATTTAGGTTCCCCGTCAAGTTTTTATATAGCACCAGGGACCCCCATATACTACCTAATAAAAATTTGAACCCCCTGATTGCCCCTAGTTAACCCTTTCACCAGTGATCATCGTATAAGTGTTACGGGTGACTCTGGTTAGTTTGCTTTTTATAGCATCAGGGCACCCACCATTTATTACCCAATAAAGGTTTAACCCCCTAATCACCCGTTTTCGGGCAAATATCTCCTAAACCATATAGCTTTAGGAGATATTGCTTGGACCTACAGGTAAGCCTTAATCTAGGCTTACCTGTAGGTCAAAGTGGTTTGTAAGGGTTTACAACCACTTTAAATTAATGACAATCTTTAGACATATCAAATAAATCTTTAGCAAACCTACGTTTAAATATCAGTGGCGTGGTCCCTGGAACTACAACACTCACTATGCATCGTCTAATAAAGTATTACGAATGTCTCTGGAACTACCACGCTCACTATGCACCATCTAATAAAGTATTATAAATGTCCCTGGAACTACAACGCTCACTATGCACCATCTAATAAAGTATTATAAATGTCTCTGGAACTACAACGCTCACTATGCACCGTCTAATAAAGTATTATAAATGTCTCTGGAACTACAACGCCCGCCCACCCGCAAGTCTCCGTGTATAATTTTTAACCACCGCTGAAATAAAGGTCTTGCGCATGCGCCGTTAATATTACGGACTTGGCGCATGCGCAGTAAAGGCCGCCGTCAGCTGTTACAGTGACGGAGCCGCACCGGAAGTGACGGGGTGAGGAATTTTTATAAGTCGCAGGAAATTTTACCACACCGGCTCTGCCCCCAGGAAAGTAAAGAATGCAGGGAGGTCCGCTGGTGTGCGCAGTGTAAAGGAGCCGCTATCCGTGCGGAAGATAACTGTTAGGGGGTAGCCCCATCTGTATGTGCAACCATGGCGTCTCGCAACTTCAAGAGCCGGTTTCAGCATGGCACGGCGTTGTAGGGTGGCCCTGGATAGGTCTGGGAGTATCTGGATCTGCGCTCCATCAGTCAATGACCCCATGGTCCCATGCTTTCTTCAGGAGTACTTCCTTCTGTGCATATCTGTGGAGGCGGCACAGAACATCACGGGGTCTTGCCGGATCGGTAGATCTGGGGCCCAACGCACGGTGAACCCGATCAATTTCCAGAGAGGGAGGCGTGGTTCCCAGGAGCCTGTGAAAGATAGCGGTAACAGTCTCACCCAAATCCTCAGGGCCTGTAGCCTCCGGGAGTCCCCGCAGTCGCAAGTTATTACGGCAGCTGCGGTCCTCCATTTCCTCCAGATGAAGCTGCATCTCCTGAGCCACTGCCGCCTGGGAATCCTGTGCACGTTCCAGAGCTTGCACCCTTGTCTCCAGCGAGGTAAGCTGGGTTTCCCCCCCCCGAGGACACCCGGTCTCCTAATGCGTGCAGCTCCGTTTTCACCTCTTGGATGTCCCTGCTGTGTGCCTCTTCTATCCGCAGGATTAGGGCTTCAATGTCCACCCTCGTAGGTAGGGCCCGCAGCATTCTGCGAATGTCATCATCCAGGTTTCCCTGGTCGGGGGCAGAGCCGGCCATCTCAGACCGTGACACAGGTGGAACCCCTGAGAGAGGGTCCGAGGCAGGTGCAGCGGAAGAGGTCCGAGTTTCAGGGGGGGCTGTTTCTGTGTGCAACCCCCGAGGCGTGGTGGCAGTAGTACCAGGGGAGGCACACGAGCTCCCACTGAAAAAACGCTGGATACCGGGCTGTGAGGGTCTACTGTGGGTCCCACGGGTTGCTGAACGTGTCCGGTATCGTTTGGGAGTGTTCATGCCGATTTCACATCTGGTGGAGTTGTGGCCTGTATGGTCCGGGTCAGGCAGGGGGCCCCCCCACGGATTATCTTCACCCAGCCATCCTCAATTCGTAATCACCAGAGCAGGGTAATATCATGTTAAGGGCAGCAGGGGCTTCTCTGTGGGCGTCCCTCCCCCCCACCCCTGGTCCAGAGAAGCTGCTGAGGGGCAGACAGAAACGTCCCTAGGGTCTCACAAAACGGCCTCCCACAAAGGCAGTGCCCCCCTGCAGCCTCACAAACCCCTTACTGGTAGGCAGAGAGAAGCTTAGCAATGTGGCTGGGAAGCTGGGCTTTTAATAGTGGAGTGAGTCCAGTGTACAAAGAAATATGCCACAGCCTGCAAAATCTCCAAGTCACGGGCTGGAGTGACAGCTCAGGCTGGTGCTAGGGCCAGGAAGTCGGATTGGGCAGTTGTGGAGAGGCGGCCTGCGCCGGGCCGGTCACGGCGTCCTCCAGTGGGGATGCCGCTCCAGGAAACAGCGGGGATGAGCAGGCTGCACTAGGCCGCACTAGGCCGAAACGGGCCGCCGCGGCTCCGGGACCCAGCGAGGCCTCTAGGCCGTGTCCCGCAGGTCTCCGCTCAAGGATGGGGGTATTTCAGAGTCCCCTACCTCTGCCTCCGGGGTGATGTCTCAGGTAGGCCTCCGAGCAGCAAGATGGCGGCGGCCGAGGAGTACCAAGATGGCGGCGGCCACGGAGGGACAGGAGACAGACCGCTTCGCGTGTTTCCCTCAATCCTGGGCGATAACAGCTCGGGGCACCTCCGGGGAGCCCGGGGAGGTGTGGAGGAGGATGGTTGTGCACGATTTAGGCACGGATGGCGGTGGATTAACAGCGGCGATCGGGAGCCCCCTGTAAAGACGTCCGCCGCCGCCCACGTCCGGACACGCCCCAGCAGTGATTTTTTAATGATTAAAGTGAAACAATAAAAGTGTAATATTCCTTTAAATTTCGTACCTGGGGGTGACTATAGTATGCCTGTGAAGGGGCGCATGTTTCCCGTGCTTAGAACTGTCACTGTACAAAGTGTAATTTCGCAAGGAAAAAAAAAAGTCTTTTAAAATCACTTTGAGTGTTCTCTGTATTACCGGAGCCGACAACACAATGAGTGTTCTCTGTATTACGGAGCCGACAACTCATTCATTTATAAAAAAGCGTGGGGTTCCCCTAAATTCAATTACCAGGCCTTTCAGGTCTGGTATGGTTATTAAGGGGAACCCCGAGTCAAATTTGAAAAAAAATAAAAAATTACGTGGGGGTCCCCTTAAAAATCCATACCAGACCCTTTATCCGAGCACGCAACCTGGCAGGCCGCAGAAAAAGAGGGGGGGGGGACGAGAGAGCAGCCCCCCTCCTGAACCGTACCAGGCCACATGCCCTCAACATTGGGAGGATGCTTTGGGGGTCAAAGCACCATATTCCTATGTTGATGGGGACAAGGGCCTCATCCCCACAACCCTGGCCGGTGGTTGTGGGGGTCTGTGGGGGGGGGGGGCTTATCAGAATCTGGAAGCCCCCTTTAACAATTAACATTAAAAATAAAAAAGTATTCCAGCGGTGGTAATCCACTCTTGCTATCCAGCGATGGATGGTCATCTCTCCGGGGTCCAGCGATGGCTGATCTGATCCAGCGACAGGTGATTTTCAGTCCAGCGACAGGTGATTTTCAGTCCAGCGCAGTCCATCCTTCCATCTTCTGTCTCCAGTGAAGAGACACTGAGGGGATCCCAGCGCTGATGTTTCTTATATTAGGAGGGCGGGGCCACCCGTCACCTAACCCCACCCGCTCTGATGCTGGTGAGGGGAGCCAGGGGTTCCCCAGTGACGTATGGGTGGCCTCGCCCCCTCCCCTCTGACGTAACGCAGGTTTTCCATTACATCAGAGGGGGGCGGGGTCACCCATACGTCATGGGGAACCCCTGGCTTCCCTCACCAGCGTCAGAGGGGGCGGGGTCAGGTGACGGGTGGCCTCGACCTCCTAATATAAGAAACGTCAGCGCTGGGATCCCCGCAGTGTCTCCTCAGTGGAGACAGAAGATGGAAGGATGGACTGCGCTGGACTGAAAATCACCTGTCGCTGGATCAGATCAGCCATCACTGGACCCCGGAGAGATGACCATCCATCGCTGAATAGCAAGAGTGGATTACCACCGCTGGAATATTTTTTTTCATTTTTAATAAAGGAATTTTTTAAAAGTGCGTTTGTCTTATTTAACCATTTTTTACACTTTCTTTGTGAAATGGTAGGGGTACTTTTGTACCCCCTTACCATTTCAAACAGGCGGGGGGGCGGGATCTGGGGGTCCCCTTGTTAAAGGGGGCTTCCAGATTCTGATAAGCCCCCTGCCCGCAGACCCCCACAACCACCGGCCAGGGTTGTGGGGATGAGGCCCTTGTCCCCATCAACATGGGGACATGGTGCTTTGACCCCCAAAGCATCCTCCCAACGTTGAGGGCATGTGGCCTGGTACGGTTCAGGAGGGGGGGCTGCTCTCGTCCCCCCGTCTTTTTCTGTGGCCTGCCAGGTTGCGTGCTCGGACAAAGGGTCTGGTATGGATTTTTAGGGGGATCCCCACGTCAATTTTTTTTTCTAATTTGACACAGGGTTCCCCTTAATATCAATACCAGACCTAAAGGGCCTGGTAATTGAATTTAGGGGAACCCCATGCTTTTTTTTTTTTTTTTTTTTTAATCAATGAATGAATTGTCGGCTCCGTAATACAGAGAACATTCATTGAGTGTTCTCTGTATTACTGGAGTCGACAATTCAAAGTGATTTTAAAATACTTTTTCCTTGCAAAATGACACTTTGTGAAGGGACAGTTCTAAGCACGGGAAACATGCGCCCCTTCACAGGCATACTATAGACACCCACCAGGTACGAAATTTTAAGGAATATTACACTTTCATTGTTTCACTTTAATCATTATTAAAATGAAAGAGTTTTTAAAACTTTTTTTTTGCATTGATCCATGTCCCCTGGGGCAGGAACCAGGTCCCCAGACACTTTTTAGGACAGTAACTTGCATATTAGCCTTTAAAATTAGCACTTTAGATTTCTCCCATAGACTTGTACAGGGTGTTCCTGGCTTTTCGAATTTGCCGCAAACAGCCCAAATTATTCACTGTTTGCTGAACAGGCAATGTTCGAGTCGAACATGAGTTCTACTCGAACTCAAAGCTCATCCCTAGTCAGGACCTTTCCCCTCACCCAAACGAGTGGGGATGCTCCTTCATGAGAAAGCCTTAGCATTCTGCTTTATGGGCTTTCTGCCCCCAGGATCCTGGTGCTGCCCCTGGGAACTTTCTCCTGAACCTGACGATTGAGACCGTCGAGACTGCCTAAAGGCAGATACCCCAGGCATAGAAGAGGCTGCATGATTAAAGAACTGTTTGAACCTACTTTTACTGGTAAAGAGAGCTTTACCCCTTTTGGATGTACTTATCCACTCTAAATAGTCGTACCCCAAGAAGGGACACAGAATGGCTAAGGGTTTTCACCTGGTGCTTCGGCTGACCAATATCTCAGCCACGGACCTGTGCAAAAATGCACTAGTCCGAGTATAAGCCATAGGGCTTAAATGATCGAGTCCTTCATAGCACAGTGCGTCAAATACACCAGCCCCTTGCCGGGCCCGATCAGGCAAAACTTTCAGGTATCTCACACCTGTTCCTTAACCCCTTGGAGTCCACATTCCAATGCATTGGCGTGACTCAAAATGTGCTCCACCACAATAGTGGACCAGACGTTAAGGGATTAATGGACTGAGCTACTCCATTTGCAGCAAGAACTGCAAAAGACATCTTGTCTTTAAAAGGAAAATCCAACCTTAACTTGCTGGATCCTTTAACACCAGTGCATTATCCACTGGACGTGTTAGACTCTGCTCACTGAGGTGATTGCAGCATTAATGGCTGGAACCCCCCCATTTCTTTCATAGAAATGTTACCATTCAGAATACATAGCTATGCATGAATGGGAAAAGCATCCCCAGGTGGGGGAGGGTCAAATGAACCCTATTAGAGGTAGATACCTCAAGAGCCTGTGCTGCAGGCAACAAAGGGGTTAAGGGATTAGACAAACACCTGACTTGTGCAGCTACTCCCTCCCTGTTAGGATCCTACGAAGAGGAAAAATAAGTATCTTCCAATATTTGGGAAGATCTACCTGATCCCAGCCTCCTGCACCTCAACAAAAGGGCCCGGAAGACTAGATGGGAATCTGCTATGTTTAGTCCTACTATGGAGAGACATCATAGCAATAATCTTTTAAATGGTAGAAGAAAAAACCTGTTTGTATGAAATACACCGGGACAGAAGTGTTCTACCCTTGACGGCTCATCTGACTGGCCGTATTTGTCTTTTTACCTCTCAGGGGAGTAAGACATTCTTTTGAAAGGGTTTTTTAGTTTGTTGTATATCATTAACCCCTTAGAACCCTTAGAGGGGTTCCTGGTCCCTTTGTCACTCGTAGCTTACAGTACAAAGCAGAGGCAGTACCAGCAAAAGAATGTTACACTTGCTAGGCTATAGTACAGTACAATAAGTGCTATAAATCCTAGCTATACAGTATAATATCAACAAAAGGGAGATGCCTGCGTCACCAAACCTGTCCAGCAACCACTCTGCCCTTGTCACGTACCTGGTGGAAGGAGCCCGGAGTGCAGGGAGCGGCCTCTCGTAAGCCTCTGGCTCGAGATCCCCTGAGAGTGGGAACAGGGACTCTAGAGGTCAGAGGGCACAAGTGCCAAGCAGGTGATGGTAGGTTTGGCCCTGGAGCTGGCATCAGACAGAGACGGGTGCGGGCAGGTGGTTCTGGAACAGCTGGTGAGCAGTCAGCGGCTGGCAGCGGGTACAGGTGATAGTGCTGGAGCGGCTGGCAGGCAGGCAACAGGCAGCAGCGGTCACAGATGGCAGGCTGGATCAACAGGCAAACAGCAGGGTCAAATACGGGCCGGGTCGTCAACAGGCAGGCAGCAGAAATACAAAGGAGAAGGCAGAAGCGTGGTCAGACAGTCCGAGGGTCAAGGCTGGCAGCAAGCAGGAGTAGTCAGGAACAGGCCGGGTGGATCAGAGCAGGAACAATCAGGTTAGCAGAGGTAAGTCACAGGAACGCTGTAGACTGGACAGCACCGGGGCACTAGAACGGATTCCTTAAGAAGCCCTCTGGGCGCCAAAAACGGTCGCACGGCGTGCCCGCGCGCGCCCTCGTGAAACCGTGCAGCCGTTCGTGACCCCGCGCACCCGCGTGCGCACGTTCGCAACCTCGCGCACCCGCGTGCGCCCGTTCGTACCTGCTCGCACCCGCGTGCGTCCGCGCCAACGCGCACACAGGGAAACCTAATAGCGCTCAACGAAGGAATTCTGTGAATAGGTCTTCCATGGGCCGCTGGATTTTGGGGACGACCATGACAGCCCTGTCCCTCCACCGCCAGACTTTAGCTTTTCCTGTATAACTTAAAATACTTCCTCCACGTGTGGCTGGCATCTGACGCCATTTAGCCACCCCCCTTCCCCCTAGGGAAGTATATGAGTGCTGGCAACATGGCGGCGGGGGGGGGGGTGTAAAAAGGCAAAGAAATGTATTTATTTATTTAAGAAAAAAAGAGGCAGCGGGCTGGCATCCAAAGAAACAAAAACCGCCACTCTGGGGGCCCGGGAGTTGAAAAGAACCCCCCCTTCACACCTGAGGGCCTGAGCTGGAAGCTTCCGCTATTTCTAGCCTCAGAATGGTGAGTGCTCAATACAGACCCCAGTGGTGACACAGACATGACATGACAAAACAATACATAGGAGACATTACTGAGAAAATCTCCCCTACCTTATCTCACAGCAGGGGTTTATCGCAGATAAAAATGCCTCAATCTTCGCCCTTCACGGTAGGCTTCGAGACCTTAAAGGAAACCTTCAGGTTGACCCACAATCCTGGACCTTCGACAGCACTCTGCCAATAAATGTTTCTTGGCCTTAATACCAAAAAGTACTAGATCCCAGGGCGCAGCTCTCAAAGCATTCGAAAGTAAAATCTAGACATCAGAACGGATCCGGTCAGGATGGCTGGCTCTCATCAAGCATTACTGCTCATGGAGTTCAGTACAACAAATCCTTACTCGTGCCCAACACCTTAGACACTTGCGAAAAAACTGAGGACTCCCAGTAGTGGGAGAGGTTATATGGTGAGAAGTTCATGCCGTAACGGGCGTGCCATTGTCCAGAACCTGATGCGCCGATGAAACCCACGTAGTAATTACTATGGCTCTGTGTCCCCTGATGTAAGAAAAGAAAACCTAGACCTCGAAAGTAAGAGAATGAAGGAAATGAATGGAGAGAGAGACATGTTTATTTAGCTCACAATACAACTCTGTGTATCAGTTTAATGTTGGTAAATAACATTTATATTTAACAGTTGTCAGTGAGATAGAAGATCTATCAGTGATTCAAATAGAGTCAATATTTTCCAAGCCCTTTCATTTGAACCAACGTTGTTCCGAAGAAACTCGCCTGTCCCTCTACATAAGGTAACATGGGCGTGAATACCGAGCAACTCTCCTGTCCTTGCAGAATGCATATTGAAAATCAGAACCTAGAAGGGGGAAGAAAAATCCTGGACGTAGAAGGGGGAAGAAAAATCCTGGACCTAGAAGGGGGAAGAAAAATCCTGGATGTAGAAGGGGGAAGAAAAATCCTGGACCTAGAAGGGGGAAGAGAGAAATCCTGGACCTAAAAGGGAGAGATGAGAGAAATCTTGGACCTAAAAAGGAGAGAAGAGCAAAATCCTGCACCTAAAAGGGAGAGAAAAGCGAAATCCTGGACCGAAAAGAGAGAAAACCTGGACCTAAAAGGGGTGAGAAGAGTGAAATCCTGGGCCTAAAAGGGGGAGGGGCCAACACCTGGCCGTAGAAATGGGAGGGGCCAAACCCTGGACCTTCAATGGGGGAGGGGCCAAAATCTGGACCTAGAAGGTGGAGAAAAATAGACCTAGAGTGGGAAGGAAATGACTGGGGCAAGAAAGGTTTTTTAGATCACAATACATCTCTGCACATCAGTTTAACCACTTGAGACCCGCGCTATAGCCGAATGACGGCTACAGCGCGGACCTCCTTTGCCGGGACGACGTCTATTGACGTCGTCCCGTGCGTGAGTGGCCTGCGTGCCCCGAGGATCGCGCGCGGCGCGCTCTGTGATCGGCGAGTCTATGAGACTCGCCTGATCACTGATCCGAGCAAGGGGTCGATCCCGACCCCTTATCATGTGATCAGCTGTCAGCCAATGACAGCTGATCATGTGATATAACGGAGCCGGTTATTCGGCTATTATTCCTCCTCGCACTGACAGCACGAGGAGAAAAAAAAAGAGCCGATCACCGGCGGCCGTGATCGGGACATCAGTCCCGATCACGGCCAGCCCTGCCAGTGCCCACCTGCCCCTTCATTAAAAAATAAGTGTCCCCCATCAGTGCCCATAGTGCCACCCAGCAGTGCCCACAATCAGCCTCAATAAAGGTGCTGCACCCCAGTGCCACATGTCCGTGCCCATCAGTGTCATCTACCAGTGTCCATCAGTGCCACCTATCAGTGGTACCCATCAGTGCCCCTTAGTGCCACCCATCCATGCCATCTTATCTGTGCCCATCAGTACTGCTTTATCTGTGCCTATCGGTGCCACCTTATCTGTGCCTATTAGTGCCGCCTTAAAGCGGGAGTCCACCGGGACTCCGCGTTTTTTTTTTTTTTTCAAAGCCAGCAGCTACAAATACTGCAGCTGCTGACTTTTAAAATAGTGACACTTACCTGTCCAGCGCGAAGCCGATCTCTAGATCGTCTCTGGGGTCCTGCCGCCGCCATCTTGGGTATGGGAATCAGGAAATGGAGCCTTTCGGCTTCATTTCCCGGTTCCCTACTGCGCATGCGCGAGTCGCGCTGCGCAATAAGGACGGTCCCCGCTGCCTCTGGGATCTGTGTGTTTCCCAGCAGGCAGCAGGGCACTTGCGGAAAGGGGCGTAATCTCCGCCCCTTTCCGCAGAGAGCTATTCCGGAAGTGGGTGCAGATACCTGTACTGTACAGGTATCTGCACCCCCCTCCCCCCTGAAAGGTGCCAATTGTGGCGCCGGAGGGGGGAGGGTTCCGATGAGCGGAAGGTCCACTTTAGGGTGGACCTCCGCTTTAACTATGCCTATCAGTGCAGCCTATCATTGCCCACCAATGCAGCCTATTAGTGCCGCCTCATAGATGCACTTCAATGAAGGAGAAAAATGACCTGTTTGCAAAATTTTATAACAAACTATTAAACATGATTTTTTTTTGCATCTTTTTTTGTTTGTTTAGCAAAAAATAATAAAAATGTCATTTGGGTACAGTGTTGTATGACCGCGCAATTGTCATTCAAAGTGCATCAGCGCTGAAAGCTGAAAATTGGTCTGGGCAGGAGGGGGGTTTAAGTGCCCAGTAAGCAAGTGGTTAATGTTGGTCAATAACATTCATATTTAACAGTTGCCAGTGGGATAGAAGGTCTGTCAGTGATTCACATCTTGTCAAGTTTCCAAACCCTTTGATTTGAACCAACTGTTCCGAAGAAATTCGCCTGTCCCTCTACATAATGTACCATGGGCATGAATACCGAGCAACTCTCCTGTCCTTGCCGAATACATATCGCTGAATTAATATGGTGGAGATTCCAGGGACCGTCAAACAAGAGATCATGATGGCATAGCCTGGCAGGATCTCATAGCACATGATAGCACACTACACCGGAGCCGTTAATGACTTGCCCGTATTCTGTACAGTAGTCCGCCAGCAGCTCTGAACAGCGCGCGCGCACATAACGATGTTGTCCTCCCGAGAGCCGGGAACAGATTGAGTGAGCCGTGGGCTCCTGACTCTATTTATACCCTTGCTGCCTGTGACGTCACGTGTAACGGTCCATTTGCTCACAGCTGTAGCTAATCCGTCACGTGATTGTAGCTAATCCCGAGTCACGTATTTTCTTCCCGCTATCTTTCCTATATATATATATATTTTTTTTTTTAATTATATATTCTATATATTGCGCTTTTTTCGTAATTTCTATTCATAATTAATAAGCTATTAATATTTAATATGTGTATGTTTAATATGTATTCCTGTTTTTTAATGATTTTGTTGCCTCCGTCTACGATAATATGTCTCCTCTACTGCGGACAGGAATTATCAGCTAGAGAAATCCCGGTGTTCTGTAAAAAACTGTTCCCACATCAGATAACGTACGATCCTTGGATGAGAAAGGAGACGCCGAAAGTTTCCGAAGAGGAACAGCTGATTAGTATTTATGAGCTGCGGCTGCGCAATACTTGTTAGAGTCTGTCAGGCTGTCGAATAGTGTAAGAGGGAACTGCGCATGCGCCGAACGGATCAGCCGTTGCATCAGGTTGTCAGCACTAGCTGGCTGAACTGCAGATGGACGGCGTGGGGTGAAGAGTGCCTATGTGTTTACCTGGATTCCCCGTCCACATCGGATATCATGCCGATTGCTTATGAATCACTGTCACATACAAGGAGCTTCCGGAGTGTGATTGTCTGCAATTCTTTTTTTATTAGCAAAAACAATTCTTTACATTGACTACTTCAGTGCCAGAAGATTTTACCCCCTTAATGACCAGGCTATTTTTTGCGATACAGCACCGCGTCACTTTAACGGACAATTGCGCGGTCATATGACACTGTACCCAAACTAAATTTGTCACTTTTTTTTTTTCAACAAATAGAGATTTATTTTGGTGTTATTTGATCATCTCTGTGGTTTTTATTTTTTGCGCCAGAAGCAAAAAATCTACACTTTAACCACTTAAGGACCGCCGTATTGCCATTGTACGTCATCGCAATTGCACAGGCAGACACAAGCACGTACATGTACATGCCTGCCTTCCAGCGGGTGGGGGTCCGATCGGACCCCCTCCCGCTGGATACGGTGGTTCGGTTCGCTTCAGGAGTGATCCGAGATGAGGGGATGGCCGTTGGTTTCTGGCCATCCCCTCTCGATCGCTCCTGGCGAATGAGAAGCTTCCTCCCACTGTGTATTGTATACACAGGCAGGGAGGAAGTGATGTCATTCTCCTCGGGGCGGTCTTTTTGACCGGACTACGAGGAGAAGACAAAGTAAGTGTGCACCAACACTACACTGACATGTAGGCACACACAGGCACACAAACCCCCCCCCCCCAGTCACAGTGTCACTCATTGCAGTGATCATTTATTTACTGATCACTGCATTCAGTGTCAGTTGTAACAGTAAAAACTGTCAGGGCAGTTAGTGTTAGGTCCAGGGTAGCCCCCTATCACCCCTCAATAAAGATTTAACCCCCTGATTGCCCCTAGAGTTAACCCTTTCACCCCCTTTTGCCAGTGTCACTAAGCGATCATTTTTCTGATCGCTGCATTAGTGTCGCTAGGTAGCTAGTTATTTTTTTAGGTTCACCGCCAGGTTTTTATATCGCTAGGTACCCCGATATACTACCCAATAATGGTTTTAACCCCCTGATTGCCCCTAGTTAACCCTTTCACCCCCTTTTGCCAGTGTCACTAAGCGATCATTTTTCTGATCGCTGCATTAGTGTCGCTAGTGTCGCTAGGTAGCTAGTTATTTTTTTAGGTTCACCGCCAGGTTTTTATAGCGCTAGGTACCCCGATATACTACCCAATAATGGTTTTAACCCCCTGATTGCCCCTAGTTAACCCTTTCACCCATTTTGCCAGTGTCACTAAGCAATCATTTTTCTGATTGCTGCATTAGTGTCGCTAGGTAGCTAGTTTTTTTTTAGGTTCACCGCCAGGTTTTTATAGCGATAGGTACCCCAATATACTACCCAATAATGGTTTTAACCCCCTGATTGCCCCTAGTTAACCCTTTCACCCCCTTTTGCCAGTGTCACTAAGCAATCGTTTTTCTGATCGCTGCATTAGTGTCACTAGTGCCGCTAGGTAGCTAGTTATTTTTTTAGGTTCACCGCCAGGTTTTTATAGCGCTAGGTACCCCGATATACTACCCAATAATGGTTTTAACCCCCTGATTGCCCCTAGTTAACCCTTTCACCCCCTTTTGCCAGTGTCACTAAGCGATCGTTTTTCTGATCGCTGCATTAGTGTCACTAGTGCCGCTAGGTAGCTAGTTATTTTTTTAGGTTCACCGCCAGGTTTTTATAGCGTTAGGTACCCCCATATACTACCCAATAATGGTTTTAACCCCCTGATTGCCCCTAGTTAACCCTTTCACCAGCGATCACAGTATAAGTGTCACTGGTAATGCTGGTTAGCCAGTTAGTTATTTAGGTTCCCCGTCAGGTTTTTATATAGCACCAGGGACCCCCATATACTACCTAATAAAAATTTGAACCCCCTGATTGCCCCTAGTTAACCCTTTCACCAGTGATCATCGTATAAGTGTTACGGGTGACTCTGGTTAGTTTGCTTTTTATAGCATCAGGGCACCCACCATTTATTACCCAATAAAGGTTTAACCCCCTGATCACCCAGCGGGTGATATCAATTAGGTTTTAGGGTCAGGGTCTGCGTCGCCCCAGGCAGCGCTAGGTTAGTGCCAGTACTGCTAACACCCACGCACAAAGCATACACCTCCCGTAGTGGTATAGTATCTGAACAGATCAATATCTGATCTGATCAGATCTATACTAGCGTCCCCAGCAGTTTAGGGTTCCAAAAAAACGCATTGTTAGCGGGATCAGCCCAGATACCTGCTAGCACCTGCGTTTTGCCCCTCCGCCCAGCCCACCCAAGTGCAGTATCAATCGATCACTGTCACTTACAAAACACTAAACACATAATTGCAGCGATCGCAGAGTCAGGCCTGATCCCTGCGATCGCTAACAGTTTGTTTGGTAGCATTTTATATTTAAATCCGGAAAGGCAGTGCTTGGTTTTCGGGGTCCCGTACGTGGCTAGGCTCCCAAAAAGTCCCTCACATGTGGTATCCCCGTACTCGGGAGAAGCAGTAGAATTTATTTTGGGGTGTAATTTGACTTATTCCCAAAGTATGTGTGAGCAATATATCATTTAGTGACAACTTTGTGCAAAAAAAAGAAATTGTAAAATTCCTGCAACTTGTGGCAAAATATAAAATATTTCATGGACTCAACATGCCTCTCAGTAAATAGCTTGGGGTGTCTACTTTCCAAAATGGGGTCATTTGGGGGGGGGGGTTTGTGCTATTTTGGCATTTTATGGCCTTCGAAACTGTGATAGGTAGTGAGGAGTGAAATCAAAAATTTGCACCCTTAGAAACCCTGAAGGCAGTGATTGGTTTTCGGGTTGCCGTACGCAGCTAGACTCCCAAAAAGTCCCACATATGTGTTATCCCCGTACTCAGGAGAAGCAGCAGAATATATTTTGGGGTGCAATTCCACATATAACTATGGCATGTGTGAGCAATATATCATTTAGTGACAACTTTTTGTAAACTTTCTTTTTTTTTGTGTCATTATTCAATCACTTGGGACAAAAAAAAATATTCAATGGGCTCAACATGCCTCTCCACTACTTCCTTGGGGTGTCTACTTTCCAAAATGGGGTCATTTGGGGGGGGGGGGTTTGTGTTGTTTTGGCATTTTATGGCCTTCGAAACTATGATAGGTAGTGAGGAGTGAAATCAAAAATTTGCACCCTTAGAAATCCTGAAGGCAGTGATTGGTATTCGGGGTGCCGTACGCAGCTAGACTCCCAAAAAGTCCCACATATGTGGTATCCCCTACTCAGGAGAAGCAGCAGAATATATTTTGGGGTGCAATTCCACATATTACTATGGCATGTGTGAGCAATATATCATTTAGTGACAACTTTTTGTATACTTTTTTTTTTTGTGTCATTATTCAATCACTTGGGACAAAAAAAAAGTATTCAATGGGCTCAACATGCCTCTCCACAACTTCCTTGGGGTGTCTACTTTCCAAAATGGGGTCATTTGGGGGGGGGGGGTTGTACTGCCCTGCCATTTTAGCACCTCAAGAAATGAGATAGGCAGTCGTAAATTAAAAGCTGTGTAAATTCCAGAAAATGTACTCTAGTTTGTAGATGCTATAACTTTTGCGCAAACCAATAAATATACGCTTATTGACATTTTTTTTACTAAAGACATGTGGCTGAATAAATTTTGCCCTAAATGTTTGACTAAAATTGAGTTTATTCGATTTTTCTTATAACAAAAATTAGAAAATATCATTTTTTCTCAAAATTTTTGGTCTTTTTCCATTTATATCGCAAAAAATAAAAATCGCGGAGGCATACAAATACCATCAAAAGAAAGCTCTATTTGTGGGAAGAAAAGGACGCAAATTTCGTTTGGGTACAACATTGCATGACCGCGCAATTACCAGTTAAAGCAGTGCAGTGCGAAATTGTAAAAAGACCTCTGGTCCTTAGGCTGTTTATTGGTCCGGGGCTGAAGTGGTTAAAAAAAATAAAAATAAATGTTTTTTACTTTTTCCTGTAATAAATATCACCAAAAGTGTTTTTAAAAAACAAATTTCTTCATCAGTTTAGGTCAATATATATTCTACATGTTTTTGGTAAACAAAAATGCATTAAGTGTATATTGATTGGTTTGCACAAAAGTTATAGCGACTACAAACTATGGGAAACATTTATGGCATTTTTATTATTTATTCATTTTTTTTTACTATTACTGGCAGTAATCTGTGATTTTTTAAAAAAAAATTTCTTTGGCAGTATTGTGACAGACAGATTGGAACACTTTTGCCACTATTTTGGGACCAGTGACATTTATACAGCGATCAGTGCTATAAATATGCACTAATTACTGTGCAAACGTCACTGGCGGGGGAATGGGTTAAATGTGTGTTCCCTCAGTGTGTTCAAACTGTATAGGGGTGTTACTGACTGGGGGAGGAGACATCATTCCTACTCCAGGATTAAGTATGCTACATACCCTAAGTCTGGAAAGGAGTACTGGGGTTGTAGGCACAGCCTGGCCACTGCAGCGGCCTGACAATTTTCATCCTTTTTTATTTATTTTTGTGCTCTAGCTTTGAGTGTGCTACATACCCTAAGTTTGAAATAGAGTACTGGGGTTTGTACGCACAGCCTGGCCAACACAGCAGCTTGATACTTGTCATCCTTTTATTTATTTTTTGGTCTGGGACTGACTGTGCTACATACCCTAATTCTGGAAAGGAGTACTGGTGTTGTATACACTGCCTGGTCACCGCAGCAACCTGACACTTGTCATCCTTTTTTTTGTGGTCTAGGTTTGAATGTGCTACATACCCTAAATCTGGAAAGGAGTACTGAGCTTGTACGCACTGCCTGGCCACCGCAGCGGCTTGACACTTTGTTTTTTTTTGGTCTAGGATTGAGTGTGCTACATGACCTAGATCTGCAAAGGAGTACTGGGGTTGTACGCACAGCCTGGCCAACGCAGCGGCTTGATACTTGTCATCCTTTTATTTATTTTTTGGTCTAGGACTGAGTGTACTACATACCCTAAGTCTGGAAAGGAGTACTGGGGTTGTACGCACTGCCTGGCCACCATACCGGCTTCACACTTTTCATCCTTTTTTATTTATTTTTGTGGTCTAGGTTTGAGTGTGCTACATACCCTAAGTCTGGAAAGGAGTACTGGGGTTTTTACGCACTGCCTGGCCAACACAGCAGCTTCACACTTGTCATCCTTTTTTTATTTTTCTACTCCAGGATTGAGTGTGCTACCTAACCTAAGTCTGGAAAGGAGTCCTGGGGTTGTAGACACTGCCCGGCCACCGCAGCGGCTTGACACTTGTCATCCTTTTATTTATTTTTTGGTCTAGGACTGAGTGTACTACATACCCTAAGTCTGGAAAGGAGTACTGGGCTTGTACGCACTTCCTGGCCACCACAGCGGCTTGACACTTGTCATCCATTTTTTTTTCTTTCTCTACTCCAGGATTAAGTGTGCTACTTACCCTAAGTCTGGAAAGGAGTACTGGGGTTGTACGCACTGCCTGGCCACCACAGCGGCTTCACACTCTTTTTTTGTTTTTTTTTTGGTCTAGAATTGAGTGTGCTACATAACCTAGATCTGGAAAGGAGTACTGGGATTGTACGCACAGCCTGGCCACTGCAGCGGCTTGACACTTGTCATCCTTTTTAAAATCTTTTTAATTTATTTTTTTGAGTCTAGGATTGAGTGTGCTACATATCCTAAGTCTGGAAAGGAGTACTGGGGTTGTACACACTGCCTGGCCACCATAGCGGCTTGAAACTTGTCATCCTTTTATTTATTTTTTTGGTCTAGGACTGAGTGTGCTACATACCCTAAGTCTGGAAAGGAGTACTGGGGTTTTTACGCACTGTCTGGCCACCACAGCAGCTTGATACTTGTCATCCTATTTTCTTTTTCTACTCCAGGATTGAGAGTGCTACATACCCTAAGTCTGGAAAGGAATACTGGGCTTGTACGCACTGCCTGGCCACCTCAGCGGCTTGACACTTGTCATCCGTTTTTCTTTTTCTTTCTCTACTCCAGGATTGAGTGTGCTACATACCCTAAGTCTGGAAATGAGTACTGGGGTTGTAGGCACAGCCTAGCCACTGCAGCGGCCTGACACTTTTCATCCTTTTTTATTTATTTTGTGGTCTAGCTTTGAGTGTGCTACATACCCTAAGTTTGGAATAGAGTACTGAGGTTTGTACGCACAGCCTGGCCAACACAGCAGCTTGATACTTGCCATACTTTTATTTATTTTTTTGGTCTGGGACTGACTGTGCTACATACCCTAAGTCTGGAAAGGAGTACTGGGGTTGTACACACTGCCTGGTCACCGCAGCAACCTGACACTTGTCATCCTTTTTTTGTGGTCTAGGTTTGAATGTGCTACATACCCTAAATCTGGAAAGGAGTACTGGGGTTTTTCCGCACACTGCCTGGCCACCACAGCAGCTTGACACTTGTCATCCTTTTTTCTTTTTCTACTCCAGGATTGAGTGTTCTACTTACCCTAAGTCTGGAAAGGAGTTCTGGGGTTGTACGCACGGCCTGGCCACCGTATCAGCTTGACACTTGTCATCCTTTTTTTCTTTTTCTTTCTGTACTCCAGGATTGAGTATGCTACATACCCTAAATATGGAAAGGAGTACTGGGGTTGTACACACTGCCTGGCCACTGCAGCAACCTGGCACTTGTCATCCTTTTTTTGTGATCTAGGTTTGAGTGTGCTACATACCCTAAGTCTGCAGAGGAGTGCTGGGGTTGTAGGCACTGCCTGGCCACTGCAGCGGCTTGACACTTTTTTCATCCTTTTTTATTTATTTTTGTGGTCTAGGTTTGAGTGTGCTACATACCCTAAGTCTGGAAAGGAGTACTGGGGTTTTTACGCACTGCCTGGCCAACACAGCAGCTTGACACTTGTCATCCTTTTTTTCTTTTTCTACTCCAGGATTGAGTGTGCTACTTAACCAAAGTCTGGAAAGGAGTCCTGGGGTTGTAGGCACTGCCCGGCCACCGCAGCAGCTTGACACTTGTCATTCTTTTTTTCTTTTTCGACTCCAGGATTGAGTGTGCTACTTAACCAAAGCCTGGAAAGGAGTCCTGGGGTTGTACGCACTTCCTGGCCACCGCAGCGGCTTGACACTTGTCATCCTTTTTTCTTTGTCTTTCTGTACTCCAGGATTGAGTGTGCTACTTACCCTAAGTCTGGAAAGGAGTACTGGGGTTGTATGCACTGCCTGGCCACCGCAGCAGCTTGACACTCTTTTTTGTTTTGTTTTTTTGGTCTAGGATTGAGTGTGCTACATACCCTAAGTCTGGAAAGGAGTCCTGGGGTTTTAGGCACTGCCTGGCCACCGCAGCGGCTTGACACTTGTCATCCTTTTTTCTTTCTCTACTCCAGGATTGAGAGTGCTACATACCCTAAGTCTGGAAAGGAGTACTGGGATTGTACGCACTGCCTGGCCACCGCAGCGGCTTGACACTTGTCATCCTTTTTTCTTTCTCTACTCCAGGATTGAGTGTACTACTTACCCTAAGTCTGGAAAGGAGTACTGGGGTTGTACACACTGCCTGGCCACCACAGCAACCTGACACTTGTCATCCTTTTTTTTTGTGGTGTAGGTTTGAATGTGCTACATACCCTAAGTCTGAAAAGGAGTACTGGGGTTGTACGCACTGCTTGGCCACCGCAGCGGCTTGACACTCTTTTTTTTATTTTTTTGTTTTTTGGTCTAGGATTGAGTGTGCTACATAACCTAGATCTGGAAAGGAGTACTGGGATTGTACGCACAGCTTGGCCACCGCAGCGGCTTGACACTTGTCATCTTTTTTCTTTTTCTTTCTCTACTCCAGGATTGAGTGTGCTACTTACCCTAAGTCTGGAAAGGAGTACTGGGGTTGTAGGCACAGCCTTACCACTGCAGCAGCTTGACACTCTTTTTTTGTTTTTTTTTGGTCTAGGATTGAGTGTGCTACATACCCTAAGTCTGGAAAGGAGCACTGGGGTTGTAGGCACTGCCTGGCCACCGCAGCGGTTTGCAACTTGTCATCCTTTTATTTATTTTTTGGTCTAGGACTGAGTGTACTATATACCCTAAGTCTGGAAAGGAGTTCTGGGGTTGTACGCACTGCCTGGCCACCACAGTGGCTTCACACTTTTCATCCTTTTTTATTTATTTTTGTGGTCTAGGTTTGAGTGTGCTACATATCCTAAGTATGGAAAGGAGTACTGGGGTTTTTACGCACTGCCTGGCCAACACAGCAGCTTGACGCTTGTCATCCTTTTTTTCTTTTTCTACTCCAGGATTGAGTGTGCTACTTACCCTAAGTCTGGAAAGGAGTACTGGGGTTGTACGCACTGCCTGGCCACGTAGCAGCTTGACACTCTTTTTTTTTTTTTTTTTGGTCTAGGATTGAGTGTGCTACATAACCTATATCTGAAAAGGAGTACTGGGGTTGTACGCACAGCCTGGCCACCGCAGCGGCTTGACACTTGTCATCCTTTTTTTAAAATCTTTTTTATTTATTTTTTTGAGTCTAGGATTGAGTGTGCTACATAACCTAGATCTGGAAAGGAGTACTGGGGTTGTACGCACAGCCTGGCCACCGCAGCGGCTTGACACTTGTCATCCTTTTTTTTAAATCTTTTTTATTTATTTTTTTGAGTATAGGATTGAGTGTGCTACATAAACTTGATCTGGAAAGGAGTACTGGGGTTGTACGCACAGCCTGGCCACCACAGCGCCTTGACACTTGTCATCCTTTTTTTGTAATCTTTTTTATTTATTTTTTTGAGTCTAGGATTGAGTGTGCTACATAGCCTAGATCTGGAAAGGAGTACTGGGGTTTTTACGCACTGCCTGGCCACCAGAGCAGCTTGATACTTGTCATCCTTTTTTCTTTTTCTACTCCAGGATTGAGAGTGTTACATACCCTAAGTCTGGAAAGGAGTACTGGGCTTGTACGCACTGCCTGGCCACCGCAGCGGCTTGACACTTGTCATCCTTTTTTCTTTCTCTACTCCAGGATTGAGTGTGCTACTTACCCTAAGTCTGGAAAGGAGTACTGGGGTTGTACGCACTGCCTGGCCACCACAGCGGCTTGGCACTCTTTTTTTTGTTTTTTTTTGGTCTAGGATTGAGTGTGCTACATAACCTAGATCTGGAAAGGAGTACTGGGATTGTACACACAGCCTGGCCACTGCAGCGGCTTGACACTTGTCATCCTTTTTTTAAATCTTTTTGATTTATTTTTTTGAGTCTAGCATTGAGTGTGCTACATACCCTGAGTCTGGAAAGGAGTACTGGGGTTGTACACACTGCCTTGGCACCACAGCAACCTGACACTTGTCATCCTTTTTTTTGTGGTCTAGGTTTGAATGTGCTACATACCCTAAGTCTGGAAAGGAGTACTGGGGTTGTACGCACTGCCTGGCCACCGCAGCGACTTGACACTCTTTTTTTATTTTATTTTTTAGTTTTTTGGTTTTTGGTCTATGGTTGAGTGTGCTACATAACCTAGATCTGGAAAGGAGTACTGGGATTGTACGCACAGCCTGGCCACTGCAGCGGCTTGACACTTGTCATCTTTTTTTCTTTTTCTTTCTCTACTCTAGGATTGAGTGTGCTACTTACCCTAAGTCTGGAAAGGAGTACTGGGGTTGTAGGCACTGCCTGGTCACCGCAGCGGCTTGACACTTGTCATCTTTTATTTTTTATTTGGTGTAGGATTGAGTGTACTACATACACCAAGTCTGGAAAGGAGTACTGGAGTTGTACACACGGCCTGGCCACCATAGCGGCTTGACACTTGTCATCTTTTATTTTTATTTTTTTTATTTTTCTTTGGTGTAGGATTGAGTGTGCTACATACCCCAAGTCTGGAAAGGAGTACTGGGGTTGTACGCATTGGCTTGCCACCGCAGCAGCTTGACACTTGGTTGACAATGTGTCACATGAAAAGATGGAATAAAATTTTTACATAAATGTGAGGGGTGTACTCCTTTTTGATATATATGGTTAGAGACTGCCGACCTGGTACAGGAGATGGTCAGAGACTGCCGAACTGGTACAGGAGATGGTCAGAGACTGCCGACCTGGTACAGGAGATGGTCAGAGACTGCCGACCTGGTACAGGAGATGGTCAGAGACTGCCGACCTGGTACAGGAGATGGTCAGAGACTGCCGACCTTGTACAGGAGATGATCAGAGGCTCCTGGGCCAGAGGATGGGCACCACCAGGTCCCTAGGGGCCTTTACAGTACACTCTAATCAGATGCTTTTGATGGTCACTCAGCAAGGATCCTATAGGTAGAACACTGCAGAGCCCCCTCCCAATCCTCCCTAGTGGCTCCTCTGTGAGCCTAGCATGGCTGCAGGGAATCGAGAATGTACCTTGAAGTCCTCAGAGTATTTCTGGGTTCCAAGTTGTAAAATCATGACCCCAGCAGCCATGTGCTTTGTCTACCTTATACCTACTGGCTGTATGAAGCAGAGGAGGCATTGCAATCTACTAGACCCGGATGCCTCTATAAAGAGAACCTGTTGATCCATACAGTGGATTGTCAGCCCACTTGTGAGAGTAATGAAAATAAAACTTATTTCCTGCAGACTGCTGCTATGGCTTTATAACAGGCACTGCTTGAGTGAAGAGTTGCACCATTTACTTGCCCCCTTTGTGAATGAATAGTAGTACAAGGTCTCTGAATGGCATAGTGGCAAGACTGCGGAGATCCTGTCATTCATTTGCTCCTCCCTAATTCATTCCTTAGGCCCCGTTCACACCTGTCCAGTTTTAGATGTGATGCTTGTTGCATCCTTCATACGCTTACATAAAATGAATGTCATTTAGGCCTTTTTCACATGGGCTTCAGCATGTATAAGAGCACTGTGCACAGCAAGCAATGCGTTTGCAGAGCTTTCAGCAAGCTAAAGTACCTTTCAACTCCAGTTTGTAAATGTTGAACACAGATCCTAATGGCAGAGCTTATTGTTGCTTTACCCACTTTAATACTGGACACTTTCACCCCTTTCCTGCCCAGGCCAATTTCTTACTTTCAGAGCTGTCACACTTTGAATGACAATCGTCATGAGACAGACAGAGCTTTCTTTTGGTGGTAATTTACCTCTGTTATAACATTTTGCAAATAAGTACTATTTTTATTCTGATGAGGCAGGGCTGGTGTGTGGCAGATGAGGAGGCGGCGCTGGTGTGCGGCAGATGAGGAGGCGGCGCTGTTGTGCGGCAGATGAGGAGGCGGCACTGGTGTGCGGCAGATGAGGAGGCGGCGCTGTTGTGCGGCAGATGAGGAGGCGGCGCTGGTGTGCGGCAGATGAGGAGGCGGCGCTGGTGTGCGGCAGATGAGGAGGCGGCGCTGGTGTGCAGCAGATGAGGAGGCGACGCTGGTGTGCAGCAGATGAGGTGGCAGTGATAGGGTTGCACTGATGGACACAGCACATCTTTAAAAAAAAAAATGGGACTTTAAGATTATGTAAAAGCCCCAAGCATGATATATTTTCTGAAAGCAAACACCCTAGGGAACAAAATAGTGGTAGTTCCAGTTCTAATCTGTCACACAATATTACCGCAAATGTCTAGGGAAAAAAAAATGTCACAAAAAAAAATCCACAATAAAAGTTCATTTTGGGGGCTACAAAAACAAAAAATTACTCAATTTGTGTATTAGTCGTATTAGTGCAATTATGACAGAGAAAATTTAGTGCTGTCCGTGATACTTTTTTTATTTGCACTAACATACAATTTTTCAGGACAAGCTTTGGGGGTATGTCCCCTTCTTCAAAGTCCAAGCAGTACTGATTTACAAATTTTGAAGCAGAATGTAAAAAAACAAACACAAAACACCTCTCTGAGAGAAAGGAGAGAACAAAAAACACAACTCAATGGCAATAAAGATAACAGCATAGTTGGTGAGATAAGACAGAGGGAGAGCTATGGAATGGAGGTGAGGGGGGTGCTAGTCACTGAGGGGGTCGTAAAACTTTAGTATAATGGGTAAGGAAACCTATATCTAAATCTAAATTCAGGCCATTATTTTTTGAGTCAAAAAGAATTATCATTCTTAGTTCAAATGTTTTCCTTTCCTGGATAGTTCTGAAATTCCCTTTAAGAACTAAAACATTGAGGTCTTCTATAGCGTGGTCTGGTTGTGAAAAGTGATGTCCCACAGGTGTGCATTAACTGTCTTCTTTATGTTCCTTGATGGTATGTCTGTGTAAATTCATCCTCGCTTGCAACTTCTGTCCTCTTTCACCAACATAAGATTCTTTGCTGCACCTTTTGCATTGGATGATTCCATAGCTCTCCCTCTGTCTTATCTCACTAACTATGCTGTTATCTTTATTGCCATTGATTTTATATGTGTGTTTTTAGTTTTTTTATCTCCTTTCCCTCAGAGATGTGTGTTTTTTTGGTTGTTTTTTTACATTCTGCTTCAAAATTGTAAATCAGTACTGCTTGGACCTTGAAGAAGGGGACATACCTCGAAAGCTTGTCCTGAAAAATTGTATGTTAGTGCAAATAAAAAAAGTATCACGGACAGTACTCAATTTTCTCTGTCAATTTTTGGTAAAATATAAAAGCTGAGGTTGCACCGAGTAAATGAATACCTAAAATGTCAAACCTTAAACATGTCAGTGTTTTTCCTTTCTTCTCCCCTCTTTTGATGTCCTTTCTCCTAACCTACTGTCCACAGCTATTTCTTTCTACTCTTATTACTTCAGATATAAGGAAAACTAAGGGAGGAGACTCATGGAATAGCACTGCATTTTCTCACCACGCATACAAACACATTCCCATAGGGTAAGAGAGTGCATACTATGCCTAGTAGAACTATATATTAAGATGATCTGTTGTACTATAAACTGCAAATCAATTTAATCCCTTCCTGTCCAGACCAATTTTCAGCTTTGAGCGCTCTCACAGTTTGAATGGCAATTACTCAGTCATGCAACACTGTACCCATATGAAACGTGTGTCCTTTTTTCCACACAAATAGAGCTTTCTTTTAGTGGTATTTAATCACTAGTGGGTTTTTAATTTTTTGTGCTATAAATAAAAAAAGTTACATTTTGTAAAAAAAAAAAAAAAAAAAAAAAAAGCCTTTTTCTTTGTTTTTGTCATAATTTTGCTAATTAGTAATTTTTCTTCATACATTTTGGTCAACATTTATACTGCTACATATCTTTGGTAAAAAAATAACCCAAATTAGTGTATATTTGGTCTTTGTGAAAGTTATAGATTCTACAATCTATGGTGCCAATCACTGAAAATTGATCACATCTGATCAGGCCTTCGGTACATCGGGTGTATCTCATTTCTTGAGACACTAACAGTCAGGAAAGTACAAATACCCCCCAAATGACCCCTTTTTAGAAAGTAGACATTCCAAGGTATTAAAGTGGTTTTCTGGCCAAAATGTGACTTTTTAACCACTACAATACAGGGCACTTTCACCCCCTTCCTTCCCAGCCCAATTTTCAGCTTTCAGCGCTCTAGCGCTTTCAGTGACAATTGCGCGGTCATGCTACACTGTACCCAAATGAAATTGTTATCATTTTGTTCGCACAAATAGAGCTTTATTTTGGTGTTATTTATTCACGACTCCGTTTTTTTTTTTTTGCGATATAAGCGCAAAAATAGCGGAAATTTGGAAAAAAAACAATATTTTCTTTTTTCTATTTGAAAAGAAATCCAATAAAATCCAATTTTGTCATAAATTTAAGCCAAAATGTATTCTGCTACATGTTTTTGGTAAAAAAAATTCCGTTAAGTGTATAATAATTGGTTTGTGTGATCACGGACATATGTACGCAAATGATCATGTACATATGTGTGCAGGTGATCACGTACATATGTGTGCAGATAATCATTGGGACATGTGATTTTAGTGGGACATATGTGGGGGACATGTTTTTATTATTAGGGACATGTGTTTTTATTATTTGGGGACATGTATGTTTTGGGGACATGTGTGTTTTGGGGACATATGTGGGGACTGTGTTTGTACTGTGTGGTGTGTTGTGTGTTTACACTACACTGATGATCAGTGAGTAAAAAGCTGTAAAAAGCAGCCCATACTCACTGATCATCAGCCGGCTGCAGCGTTCTGCTCTCCTCTCCTCAGCGGTGACTTCCGTGTGAGGAGAGGAGAGCCGATTGCCTAGCAACCGGCTGTTTGTTTACATCACATGACGGCCGTGATTGGACACGGCCGTCATGTGATCAGGAGGGCCAATCACAGAGCCCTCCTGCCGATCTGAGATGTGCCGTGTCCGGGTGACACGAGCACATCGGGATCGCGCCGCTGCGCGGGCACGCGCGGGCACGCGCGCGTGCGATCCCGCTACTCCTGAAGGACGTTCCTGAATGTCCTATCAGGAGTAGACGGCTCCCACCCGGCCGTATATATGCATTGGCCGGGTGGGAAGTGGTTAAATAAAAATAACCTATCATACACAAGCTTAAAGCATTCTAGTAAAGTTAGTCTGTAATCAAAGGTCCGTTTTGTTAGGTTATTACAGCATTTTGTAACTTTATAAACTTTCAGCAGACCGTGGCCATCTTAGGTGTGGGCATCTGAAGCCAGACTGTATTTCTTCCTGGATCTCAGCCTTGCAAATCTCGCACATGCTCATTGCTGCACAAGCGGTGAAATAGGTTTCAGGTCGGGTTTCCATAGCAACTGCAGTGCCAGAGGAAGTTGCCGCCCCTTAGCTATGCAAACCCCTCCTCGCCTCCTCCCTCCAGGAACCAGGAAATATACTGCATTTATAACAACAGACACCAGCAGCAAAAGGTAAGAGGCTTAAAAATATACTAATTGTAAACTAAATCATTTGCTTCTGTGCAGATATATCTACATAACAAGAGATATATATCTTGTTATGTGTGTGTGTATATATCTATATAGATATATCTATATCTCTTGTTATACATGTATCTTATACATACATATATATATATATATATATATATATATATATATATATATATATATATATATATATATATATAGTTATATACGTGTGTGTGTGTGTGTGTGTGTGTGTGTGTTTCTTTCTATATGTGTGTGTGTGTGTGTGTGTGTGTGTGTTTTTCTCTCTCTCTCTCTCTCTCTCTCTCTCTCTCTCTATATATATATATATATATGTGTGTGTGTGTGTGTGTGTGTGTGTGTGTGTGTGTGTGTGTGTGTGTATATATGTATATCTACACCCAGCGGCTACTTTTTTTCTGTACAGCTTTTCATAAAAAAAATAATAATAATCGCAGCAACAAAATTAATATATGCATTGTTCGATCGCCACTTTGCTCGCCCATTGCTGCCTGCCAGTCCCGCACTTACCACATCCATGTCATGGCTACGGTGGCTTACCCCTGCATCTCTCCCGAGTCCTGCCGTTTGCTTATTATCACGGCCAATCGGGTCTTAGGTAGGACTCCCACCCAGTTGTGTCTCAGGACCCTTTTCCCATGATTGACCAAGAGGAAATTAGTGTCACAATAATGAGTTTAAATTTGCTAATGTCACACAAGTGGGTGGGCTTTGAGCACGGTGCTCTCTGCGCCATGGTCACCCTTTCTTGAAGCCTATTAGAGCCTTTGGGCTCTAATCAAATGCTTACAAAAATAAATAACCCCACGTTGTAATCCATGCATCCATCAACCTGCCTGTAGATATAGGAGCATGGATATGGGGGTGTGGTGCGTGTGTCTCCATTATGGACCATTTGTTATGTGTGTGTTAAAATCCCTACTTCATATGTGAGTTCAGAGTTTTTAATGGTACAGATTTTAGAAAGGCAACATTTACAACCAAGGTATGCAGAATACCATCTTTTATGCTCAACACATTGAAACTTCAAGCAGATGGGCTACAGCAGCAGAAAACCACACTGGGTGCCACTCCAGTCATCTAAGTACATGATGATATTGAGGCTACAATTGTCACAGATTCACCAAATTTGGTCAATAGAAGATTAAAAAATGTTGACTGGTCCGATGAGTCTCATTTTCTGTTGTAACATTCAGATGGTAGGGTTTTAAATTTGCATAAAAAAAATGAAAGCATGAATCAATCCATCCTGCCTTGTATCACCGGTTCAGGCTGGTGGTGGGGGTGTAATCGGGGCTGGTGCAAGAATTTTTGACACCCTAGGCGAAACCTCATTTTGCCACCCCCCCCCCCCCCCATTGGCTCTGCCCATGGCTCTACTGCCTTTGCAATATGTGAACCGCCTGACCATTACACACACACACTGACCCACCTACCTGACACATACACTGACCTACCTGACCATTACACACACACACACACTGACCCACCTACCAGGCACATACACTGACCTACCTGACCATTACACACACACACACACACACACTGACCCACCTACCAGACACATACACGGACCTACCTATTGCACATACACTGACCCACCTACCTGACACACACACACACACACACACACACACACACACATACATACACTGACCTACCTGACCATTACACACAAACACACACTGACCCACCTACCTGACACATACACTGACCTACCTACCTGACACATACACTGACCTACCTACTTGACCATTACACACACTGACCCACCAACCTGACACATACACTGACCTACCTGACCATTACACACACACACACTGACCCACCTACCAGGCACATACACTGACCTACCTGACCATTACACACACACACTGACCCACCTACCAGACACATACACTGACCTACCTATTACACATACACTGACCCACCTACCTGACACACACACACACACACACACACACACACACATACATACACTGACCTACCTGACCATTACACACAAACACACACTGACCCACCTACCTGACACATACACTGACCTACCTACCTGACATATACACTGACCTACCTACTTGACCATTACACACACTGACCCACCAACCTGACACATACATTGACCTACCTGACCATTACACATACACTGACCCACCTACCTGACACACACACATACACTGACCTACCTGACCATTACACACACACACTGACCCACCTACCTGACCATTACACATACACTGACCCACCTACCTGACCATTACACATACACTGACCCACCCACCTGACCATTGCACATACAATGACCCATCTACCTGACCATTACACACACACACTGAACCACCTATGTGACCATTACACACACACACTGACCTACCTACCTGACCATTACAAACACACACACTGATCTACCTACCTGACCATTGCACACACACACACACTGACCTACCTACCTGACCATTACAAACACACACAGACATACTGACCTACTTAGCTGACTTCTTATTTCCTGCACTACTCACCCCCCCCCCCTCCCAGCTCGCTGTAGATAGTGAGGATCCTCCCTCCTCCTTATCTCTGCTTCATCGACCATTACATCCGAGGCTCTCCTCAACACTGGGCGGTGTTGCTCTGGTGTCCCCGCTGGCCGGGAGGTCGGCTAACAGATGCTGCACCTCTCGATGCTCTGATCTCCACCGAGCCCTGCCCCTCCTCCACACACACACACACACACACACACACTGCTGTGAGACATTGGGGGATTGGAGGCATACAGAGGCCGTGGCTGCGCCCTGGGGAGTAGTACGCCCTAGGCGACTGCCTACTCCACCTAGTGGTAGCACCAGCCCTGGGTGTAATGGTGGGGGGGATATTTACTTTGCCACACTTTGGACCCCTTAGTACCAATTGAGTATTATTTAAACACCACGGGGCCTACCTGAGTATTGTTGCTGACCATGTCCATCCCTTTATGGCTGCAGTGTTCTCATCTTCTGATGTCTCCTTCCAGTTCTGCACTCAAAACGGTGCTGTGAAAGCTGTACATAATAAAGTGTCTGGTATGTATGTATTTATATATACCTATACACAAACACTTTTTGTTTCATTATATGTGCGTTACTATACATATTATGTGTGTACATATATACATTTTTTCTTTACTAACTATACAAAATATAATTTTAGTTATTTCTCATTTAACCTAATTTATAATTTTTTGTGATCTAATAATAATTTTTTTTATTCTTACATCTAACAGATCTTACTGATAAAAAATAATGGTAAGTTACTTTTTAAATTTCAAAAACAAACTTACAATGTTTATAATGTAAAAGTTACATGTCTGTACTTCGTATTGTAGTCATGCATGAGCTCGTTTGGCTGGGCTTCTCCCATTTTCAGCTGGTCTGAAGTCCGCTCTCTGCTGACATCACACAGATCAGTCCAGGCACCGTGTCATCCCGACTCTGGAAGTCTGGATGCGCCAGGTGCTTGGACTGCGAGCCATCTCAGTGGAGAGCCGCGGAGTGACAGGCAGCAGCTCTCCGATTGGCTCGGTTCTCACGGATCCCCCTTGGCGATGTTTGATTGCTCTATTCTCAGTGCAAGGCGCCGGTGGACAGATGCAGCATCGGTCACATGCTGCATCCACCTTGGTAAGTATAACGTACAAAAAAAAAAAAAACACCACAATTCTCTTTTAATGTTTTTTTCAGTGTGTGCCAAAAAATAAATGTAAAATCCACAGCTACAAATACAGTAGCTGGTGACTTTTAATCTATGGACACTTACCTGACCAGTGAGGCTGCAATGTCTTTTCAGATCAGCTGTTGGTACCTGCCGCCACCATGACCAGTATCAGAAACTGGCATTGAATTCATTGGGATTCATGGTCATATCCCTAATGTGCATGCGCAAATCATGATGCACTCTCCAAATGTCATGGGGGCAAAGAAGGAGGGAGGTTCTAACGTTTGACGTACCAAACCTCGCCTATGACAGATGGAAGTGGAAATATGTACCTGTCAAAAACAGTTGTGGGAAGGCAGATAAGTGTAGCTATAACTCCAATTGGAGCCTTGCAACTTCACTGGACAGACCATTTCTCGTACCAATGTTGACTGTGAAGTGTGGTCAAGGAAGCAAGACAGTTAATTTGTTGGTTTGATTTAAAAAGCCCTCATTTTATTGGCGTAGGTATCTAAGGGATGGGGTAGGTGAGAATACAGGAAGAGGACATTGGATAGGGGGGGTTATTTTCTGAAGGCATTCCTGTAGGCATTACAAGTGCAATCTCTAAGTGTGTGTCCATAAAGAATTTTAAAATTGACAATGCTCTTAATAAGTAGAAAATATCTTTTAATGTAAAACATTTTTTATTAAAGCAGGGTGCAATACTGCCTCAGATTGAAGTTGAAACCCCCTCTGTTAGCAACTACATGGGAGAGTGTAAGCATTATTAGAAATAGCTTGAGGTATCATGAAGTGTAACATGTGTAATTATAAAATTAAATAAAAGAACCATGATGAATTACTATCAAACATTATTTATTTAAATCAAAATCAAAAACATCTTTCTTTAAATACATTTTTGCCAAACAAGAATAAATATTAAACTGAAAATTCGTAATAAAATTTATTTTATTTATTAACCTATAAAGCATAAATAGGTAAAGAAAATATTTTTTGGTTTATGCTACAGAGACAAATGTTGCTTGAGGAACTATGGTCACAATATACAGAGCCAGAAAAGATCCAGCGTTTCCATGTAATCCATTACAAAAGATTTTCATGCTGCAATCAACAGAAACTAAAGAGGAAGGTGAAACAGAACGTCTTGGGAATAGGAAATGGTGCAAGTGCAGAAAATGCATTCCAATGCAATATCCAATATTACTGATAATCTATAAAAAAAAAAAAAAAAGAGTGATGTGTTGGCAGTGTATAAAAAAATTAAATAATAAGCTGGTGTGGCAACATTACTAGACTCCCTGATAGGTAAGTGTCCTAATATTAAAAATCTACAGCTGCTGGCTTTTAGATTTCTGAAAAAGGTAGGCAGACCTACGATTTAACAAATTAAAAGTTCCAATATATAGTGAATTATTTGTTATGCAACTGTAATAATTGTTATTTATTTATTTTTAAGACGATTGCGGAAGACAGCTTATAGAACATTTACTGCATGGATCTATGGCTACTTGGGAAAGGGAAACCGGAGAGTCATCCCACCTTGTGCTGTTAATGCAGTACGAAACGCTTTGTTCCAGATCCCAACGATTCATGTGGAATTCATGTATTCTAATGCTTATGAAGCCTCAGAACTGGCCTTAGAGTAACATTCAATGTAAATTATTTTATATAATTTTTTTTTACATTATGTTAAAAATGTTATGAAAAAAAATAGTAAACTGAATGAGAATATTTATACCTTTTTTCATGTTTGATTTTATACTTACAAGGTTGTTAGATACCACAAACCAGAAATGGATATCCTAGTTTAAATAAAACATATTCGGAATCGGTCTCCTCTCTTGTCTTCCAGTATCAAAGGTACACATTTTTCAACCATTGGGCTGTGCATTCCAGCATTTCTTAACCACTGTTAGATTTGATCCGGATTTTGGGGAAATTAATATAATTGAATATCTGGTGTGGTTTGTGTATGACCAGTGCCATAACCACAGGTTTTGATAAAGCAGTTAGGTATATCTAAAAAAGGGGGGAAAAATAGAGTCATATTATAAAACACATTACAAATAAACACACCATCCATATTTACAACTTTATTAATATAATTACAAAAACTAAAAAAATAAAACCTAATCTAATACGATTAGGTTAGTATTGTCATTATCCCAATTTTAAATCGCTATAAAAGCACAAAAAAAAAAAAATAATGTTAGAATGTTCTATCAATGGTTTTAATAATAGAGATATCCACCAACCGTAAATGAACACCAATGCATGTCTTCAAACCAATTTCTTCTTGATGATACTCAACAAATATTAAAAGAAGTATAAAAAAAAATATGTAAACTCCATAAAAATGTGGACAATTGTAATATAAGAGCACCTGGATCATAAATCAAAACGGTATTGTCTACAGCAGGGGCGGATCCAGAGCCTAGTCTCGGGAGGGGCACTGCCAGAAAATATATTTTTTGGGGGTAAATTTATCAGGGAAATTGCTGGTGTTAGCGTTTCAATCATCACGGCGCCATGGTTGTTATGGTGTCAGGATGATTGAAGCACATTACTATTATTACATTGTTATAAAAAATTAAATGGTTCAGCATACCATAATGCAGAATCAGTGGGAGCCCTGAGCGTGTCAACTGCTGCTGTCACCTGCCACACGTTGCGGATTGTCACTTGCCACGTCGCCTGTCACCAGATGCAGATTGTCACTTGTCACGCCACCAGATGTAGATTGTCACTTAATACATCACCAGATGCAGATTGTCACTCACCACGTCCCTTGCCACACGTTGCAGATTGTCACTTGCCATGTCCCATGCCACGCGTTGCAGATTGTCACTTGCCACGTCACCTTTCACCAGATGCAGATTGTCACTTGCCACGTCCCATGCCACACAATGTGGATTGTCACTTGCCATGTCCCAGGCAGCAGATTACCAGTCAAGCAGCAGAGAGATGAAGTAATCTCTCTGCTGCCGCGGCTGCCTGCACACTGCACAGTGAGGGCGGAACTGCAGGGACGCAGGGCGGGCGCCTGGCGGTGAGAGATGTCATCTCTTTTCTCCCCCGCCCGCCGGCTCCCTGATTGGCCAGCAGCGGCTCACATACTGTCAGTGAGCCGAGCCGAGCCACCCGCTGTCTCTCAACAGAGCCAGCCCACCGGCTCTCTCACCCTCTGCGACACCTGCCCGCCCACTCACATTCTCGGAGGTGGCAATTTTTTTTTTTTTTAAGGAGTTTGGATTGCAGATAGGCTTGTGTAAGCAGATACAAGTCTGTTTACATATGCCGTTCTATAGGAGGTGAATGGAGGGTCAGATTGGATCCTCATGAAAAATAGACAGGTAGACCCGATCGGACCAATCGTGTGAAAGGGGCCTAAGGCTGCTTTCACACGGATGCATTGCGGTTTTCTTACATCTCAACTGACCTTGATCTTCACTTTTTCCTCAGGATTCCTGCAGCTGGTTGTGGCTGTCCCCCATGTGGTTATAACTGCTGGCTGTCCTAAAGGGCTGGTACTTCGGACAGGTGCTGGTACTGCTGGCTGTTAGGTCTGATTCACACCTATGGCATTTTTAGTGCTTTTTGCAGATTTGCTCTACAGAACGTGTTCCATTTCAATCCAATGTTAAATGGATGAGGTGCAAATTTGCAAAAAGCACAAAAAATGCATAGGTTTGAATCAGGCGTTACTGCTGTTGGGCACTGCCTGCTGATACCACGGGCTGGTACTTGTACTGCTGGCTGGTACTGGTGGCGGTTACTGCTGTTTGGTACTGGTAATGCTGCTGGGTACTGGTGTCCAAATTGCGGTTTCCCATGCGTTAGTGTGACAGAAAACAGAAGCATGCAACTGCTGTAGAGAACAGAAGCGATGCTTCATGTCATAGGCGGGAGTACATTTGGTATCACTCCACCTGAGAAGGAGCCAGCTGGCTTCCTCTAGCGACGGCTCGGTTCTTTGCGCTGATGCTTGGAGATGGAGGGTCGGGAACCCGCGATCTTGGCATGCTTACCCGACATCTCAGAGCAAGACATGGCGGGCCACATCAGAGTGCCAGCGGTTGGGCACCCCTCGAATAGCCCATTGAGCGTATGCGTACAAAAAAAAAAATTATAGTTATAGTTGTCACCACACGCTTCTGTGATAAAAAGTGTGCCCAGGTGCACAACAAAGACTAATAAATTTCCACCAAAAAATATAGCTCCACTCACGAGAGAGAGATTTGTTTACTTTCTTGTGTGACATAGAAATAATAAAATGTATGTATTCTTAGTGTAACGTGAGTGTGAGATACAGACCTTAGATATAATCTGACCTATAACCATATATTAAATAAAAAAACACACCACACACACAAATGTATGAGAATATAGAATTTTATTTGTCTAATTTTATACATTTGTATATTTAATACATTTAACAATATTTGTGAAAGCCTTTTTATAATTACAATAGAGAGAGGGAGAGAGGAGAGGAGGAGAGAGAGGGGGGGGGGAGGAGGAGAGAGAGAGGGGGAGGAGGAGAGAGAGAGGGGGGAGGAGAGAGGGAGAGACAGAGAGAGAGAGAGAGACACAGAGAGAGAGGGGGGGAGAGAGCGAGAGGGGGGGAGGAGAGAGAGAGAGGGGGAGGAGAGAGAGAGGGGGGAGGAGAGAGAGAGGGGGGAGAGAGAGAGGGGCAGGAGGGAGAGAGAGAGGGGGGGGCAGGAGGGAGAGAGAGAGAGGGAGGGAGGAGAGAGATAGGGGAGGGAGGAGAGAGATAGGGGAGGGAGGAGAGAGAGAGAGGGGAGGGAGGAGAGAGAGAGGGGAGGAAGGAGAGAGAGAGAGGAGGAGGAGAGAGAGAGAGGGAGGGAGAGAGAGAGAGAGAGAGGAGGAGAGAGAGAGAGAGAGAGAGAGAGGGGAGGGAGGAGAGAGAGAGAGGAGGGAGGAGAGAGAGAGGGAGGGAGAGAGAGGGGAGGAGGGGAGGAGAGAGAGAGAGGGGGGAGGAGAGAGAGAGGGGGAGGGGGGAGGAGAGAGAGAGGGGTAGGAGAGAGAGAGAGAGAGGGGAGGGAGAGAGAGAGAGGATGGAGAGAGGAGAGGGGGAGGAAGGAGAGAGAGAGGGGGGAGGAGAGAGAGAGAGAGAGAGATAGGGGGAGAGAGAGGGGGAGGGAGGAGAGAGGGAGAGACACAGAGAGAGAGAGGGGGGAGAGAGCAAGAGGGGGAGGAGAGAGAGGGGGGAGGAGAGAGAGGGGAGGGAGAGAGAGAGGAGGGAGAGAGAGAGAGAGGATGGAGAGAGAGAGGGGGGAGGAAGGAGAGAGAGGGGGACGAGAGAGAGAGATAGGGGAAGGGGGAGGGAGGAGAGAGGGAGAGACACAGCGAGAGAGAGAGGGGGGAGAGAGCAAGAGGGGGGAGGAGAGAGGGGGAGGAGAAAGAGAGGGGGAGGAGAGAGAGAGAGGGGGAGGAGAGAGAGGGGGAGGAGAGAGAGGGGGAGGAGAGGGGGGAGGGAGAGAGAGAGAGGAGAGAGAGAGGGAAGGGAGGAGAGAGGGGAGGGAGGAGAGAGAGAGGGGAGGAAGGAGAGAGAGGGAGGGAGAGAGAGAGGAGGAAAGGAGAGGAGGAGTGAGAGAGAGGGGAGGAGAGGAGGAGAGAGGGGAGGGAGGAGAGAGGGGAGGAAGGAGAGAGAGAGGGGGAGGAGAGAGGGAGAGAGAGAGGAGGAGAGAGAGAGGAGAGGAGGAGAGAGAGAGAGGGAGGAGGAGAGAGAGAGAGGAGGGAGGAGAGAGAGAGGGGGTGAGAGGGGGGAGGAGAGAGAGGGGGAGGAGAGAGAGAGGGGAGGAGAGAGAGGGAGAGGAGAAGAGAGGGAGAGGAATGAAAAATATTATTTAGCTTAGAGTAATGAACCTTTTCATACTATTTCTTAATTTTTAGTTTTCCAAATTTGCAAAATCATTTGGATCTTCAACCTAGAGGATTAAAATAAAACAAAAATTAAATTATACATTTAATAAAAATATATACACATTTGTGAATAAATTGCATTATTTTGTTCATTGCTTACTTGTAAATGGCGTACACCAAGTAAAGATGAATTTCTACAGTCCTACAGCTTCTGCACATAAATAAATTCACTGATTATATTTCATCATTCTATGATAAGAAATAGTGGGCAAGTTGAAAAGGGAGAGCAGATGAGGGTGACGCAGGAAGAGGGGTATAGAGACATAAAATCTACCTGCCCAGCACAGCACACGTCCCACCACCGCACATCTGCCCCCACACCTCCCCCAACCGCACATCTCCCATGTCCCCCAGCTCAGCCCACCCCCCACCACACATGTCCCCCCACCACACAGCACATCTCACCTCACCTCACATGTCCCCTCACACCACACATCTCCCATGTCCCCAGCACAGCCCACGTCCCCCAAGCCCATCACATCTCACCGCACATGTCCCCCCACCCCACATGTCTCCCTAACACACAACCCATCCCACCACACAGCACATGTCCCATGGAGGACAGTGTCAGCAGGGCAGAGGACAGTGTCAGAGTAAATGGTGTCAGCAGGGTAGAGGACGGTGTCAGCAGGGCAGAGGACGGTGTCAGTAGAGTAAATGGTGTCAGTAGGGCAGAGGACAGTGTCAGTAGAGTAAATGGTGTCAGTAGGGCAGAGGGCAGTGTCAGTAGAGTAAATGGTGTCAGTAGGGCAGAGGGCAGTGTCAGTAGAGTAAATGGTGTCAGCAGGGCAGAGGACAGTGTCAGTAGAGTAAATGGTGTCAGCAGGGCAGAGGACAGTGCCAGTAGAGTAAATGGTTTAAGCAGGGCAGAGGACAGTGTCAGTAGAGTAAATGGTGTCAGTAGGGCAGAGGACAGTGTCAGTAGGGCAGAGGACAGTGTCGGTAGAGTAAATGGTGTCAGTAGGGCAGAGGACAGTGTCAGTAGAGTAAATGGTGTCAGCAGGGCAGAGGACAGTGCCAGTAGAGTAAATGGTGTCGCAGGGCAGAGGACAGTGTCAGTAGAGTAAATGGTGTCAGTAGGGCAGAGGACAGTGTCAGTAGGGCAGAGGACAGTGTCGGTAGAGTAAATGGTGTCAGTAGGGCAGAGGACAGTGTCAGTAGAGTAAATGGTGTAAGCAGGGCAGAGGACAGTGTCAGTAGAGTAAATGGTGTCAGCAGGGCAGAGGGCAGTGTCAGCAGGGCAGAGGACAGTGTCAGTAGAGTAAATGGTGTCAGTAGGGCAGAGGACAGTGTCAGTAGAGTAAATGGTGTCAGTAGGGCAGAGGACAGTGTCAGTAGGGCAGAGGACAGTGTCAGTAGAGTAAATGGTGTCAGTAGGGCAGAGGACAGTGTCAGTAGCGTAAATGGTGTCACCAGGGCAAAGGGCAGTGTCAGCAGGGCAGAGGGCAGTGTCAGTAGGGTAAATGGTGTCAGTAGGGCAGAGGACAGTGTCAGTAGGGCAGAGGACAATGTCGGTAGAGTAAATGGTGTCAGTAGGGCAGAGGACAGTGTCAGTAGAGTAAATGGTGTAAGCAGGGCAGAGGACAGTGTCAGTAGAGTAAATGGTGTCAGCAGGGCAGAGGGCAGTGTCAGCAGGGCAGAGGACAGTGTCAGTATAGTAAATGGTGTCAGTAGGGCAGAGGACAGTGTCAGTAGAGTAAATGGTGTCAGTAGGGCAGAGGACAGTGTCAGTAGGGCAGAGGACAGTGTCAGTAGAGTAAATGGTGTCAGTAGGGCAGAGGACAGTGTCAGTAGCGTAAATGGTGTCACCAGGGCAGAGGGCAGTGTCAGCAGGGCAGAGGGCAGTGTCAGTAGGGTAAATGGTGTCAGTAGGGCAGAGGACAGTGTCAGTAGAGTAAATGGTGTCAGGGCAGAGGACAGTGTCAGTAGAGTAAATGGTGTCAGTAGGGCAGAGGACAGTGTCAGTAGAGTAAATGGTGTCAGTAGGGCAGAGGACAGTGTCAGTAGAGTAAATGGTGTCAGTAGGGCAGAGGACAGTGTCAGTAGCATAAATGGTGTCAGTAGGGCAGAGGACAGTGTCAGTAGGGCAGAGGACAGTGTCAGCAGGGCAGAAGACAGTGTCAGCAGGGCAGAGGACAGGGTCAATAGAGTAAATGGTGTCATTAGGGCAGTGGGCAGTGTCAGTAGAGTAAATGGTGTCAGCAGGGCAGAGGACAGTGTCAGTAGAGTAAATGGTGTCAGCAGGGCAGAGGACAGTGTCAGTAGAGTAAATGGTGTCAGTAGGGCAGAGGACAGTGTCAGTAGAGTAAATGGTGTCAGTAGGGCAGAGGACAGTGTCAGTAGAGTAAATGGTGTCAGCAGGGCAGAGGGCAGTGTCAGCAGGGCAGAGGGCAGTGTCAGCAGGGCAGAGGACAGTGTCAGTAGAGTAAATGGTGTCAGTAGGGCAGAGGACAGTGTCAGTAGGGCAGAGGGCAGTGTCAGTAGGGCAGAGGACAGTGTCAGTAGAGTAAATGGTGTCAGTAGGGCAGAGGACAGTGTCAGTAGAGTAAATAGTGTCAGTAGGGCAGAGGACAGTGTCAGTAGAGTAAATGGTGTCAGTAGGGCAGAGGACAGTGTCAGTAGCGTAAATGGTGTCACCAGGGCAGAGGGCAGTGTCAGCAGGGCAGAGGGCAGTGTCAGTAGGGTAAATGGTGTCAGTAGGGCAGAGGACAGTGTCAGTAGAGTAAATGGTGTCAGGGCAGAGGACAGTGTCAGTAGAGTAAATGGTGTCAGTAGGGCAGAGGACAGTGTCAGTAGAGTAAATGGTGTCAGTAGGGCAGAAGACAGTGTCAGTAGAGTAAATGGTGTCAGTAGGGCAGAGGACAGTGTCAGTAGGGCAGAGGACAGTGTCAGCAGGGCAGAAGACAGTGTCAGCAGGGCAGAGGACAGTGTCAGTAGAGTAAATGGTGTCATTAGGGCAGAGGGCAGTGTCAGTAGAGTAAATGGTGTCAGCAGGGCAGAGGACAGTGTCAGTAGAGTAAATGGTGTCAGCAGGGCAGAGGACAGTGTCAGTAGAGTAAATGGTGTCAGTAGGGCAGAGGACAGTGTCAGTAGAGTAAATGGTGTCAGTAGGGCAGAGGACAATGTCAGTAGAGTAAATGGTGTCAGCAGGGCAGAGGGCAGTGTCAGCAGGGCAGAGGGCAGTGTCAGCAGGGCAGAGGACAGTGTCAGTAGAGTAAATGGTGTCAATAGGGCAGAGGACAGTGTCAGTAGGGCAGAGGGCAGTGTCAGTAGGGCAGAGGTCAGTGTCAGTAGAGTAAATGGTGTCAGTAGGGCAGAGGACAGTGTCAGTAGGGCAGAGGACAGTGTCAGTAGAGTAAATGGTGTCAGTAGGGCAGAGGACAGTGTCAGTAGAGTAAATGGTGTCAGTAGGGCAGAGGACAGTGTCAGCAGGGCAGAGGACAGTGTCAGCAGGGCAGAGGACAGTGTCAGAGTAAATGTTGTCAGTAGGGCAGAGGACAGTATCAGTAGAGTAAATGGTGTCAGTAGGGCAGAGGACAGTGTCAGTAGAGTAAATGGTGTCAGTAGGGCAGAGGACAGTGTCAGTAGAGTAAATGGTGTCAGTAGGGCAGAGGACAGTGTCAGTAGAGTAAATGGTGTCAGTAGGGCAGAGGACAGTGTCAGTAGAGTAAATGGTGTCAGTAGGGCAGAGGACAGTGTCAGCAGGGCAGAGGACAGTGTCAGCAGGGCAGAGGACAGTGTCAGAGTAAATGTTGTCAGTAGGGCAGAGGACAGTATCAGTAGAGTAAATGGTGTCAGCAGGGCAGAGGACAGTGTCAGTAGAGTAAATGGTGTCAGTAGGGCAGAGGACAGTGTCAGTAGAGTAAATGGTGTCAGTAGGGCAGAGGACAGTGTCAGTAGAGTAAATGGTGTCAGTAGGGCAGAGGACAGTGTCAGTAGAGTAAATGGTGTCAGTAGGGCAGAGGACAGTGTCAGTAGAGTAAATGGTGTCAGTAGGGCAGAGGACAGTGTCAGTAGAGTAAATGGTGTCAGTAGGGCAGAGGACAGTGTCAGTAGGGCAGAGGACAGTGTCAGCAGGGCAGAAGACAGTGTCAGCAGGGCAGAGGACAGTGTCAGTAGAGTAAATGGTGTCATTAGGGCAGAGGGCAGTGTCAGTAGAGTAAATGGTGTCAGCAGGGCAGAGGACAGTGTCAGTAGAGTAAATGGTGTCAGCAGGGCAGAGGACAGTGTCAGTAGAGTAAATGGTGTCAGTAGGGCAGAGGACAGTGTCAGTAGAGTAAATGGTGTCAGTAGGGCAGAGGACAGTGTCAGTAGAGTAAATGGTGTCAGCAGGGCAGAGGACAGTGTCAGTAGAGTAAATGGTGTCAGCAGGGCAGAGGGCAGTGTCAGCAGGGCAGAGGGCAGTGTCAGCAGGGCAGAGGACAGTGTCAGTAGAGTAAATGGTGTCAGTAGGGCAGAGGACAGTGTCAGTAGGGCAGAGGGCAGTGTCAGTAGGGCAGAGGACAGTGTCAGTAGAGGAAATGGTGTCAGTAGGGCAGAGGACAGTGTCAGTAGAGTAAATGGTGTCAGTAGGGCAGAGGACAGTGTCAGTAGAGTAAATGGTGTCAGTAGGGCAGAGGACAGTGTCAGTAGCGTAAATGGTGTCACCAGGGCAGAGGGCAGTGTCAGCAGGGCAGAGGGCAGTGTCAGTAGGGTAAATGGTGTCAGTAGGGCAGAGGACAGTGTCAGTAGAGTAAATGGTGTCAGGGCAGAGGACAGTGTCAGTAGAGTAAATGGTGTCAGTAGGGCAGAGGACAGTGTCAGTAGAGTAAATGGTGTCAGTAGGGCAGAAGACAGTGTCAGTAGAGTAAATGGTGTCAGTAGGGCAGAGGACAGTGTCAGTAGCGTAAATGGTGTCAGTAGGGCAGAGGACAGTTTCAGTAGAGTAAATGGTGTCAGTAGGGCAGAGGACAGTGTCAGTAGGGCAGAGGACAGTGTCAGCAGGGCAGAAGACAGTGTCAGCAGGGCAGAGGACAGTGTCAGTAGAGTAAATGGTGTCATTAGGGCAGAGGGCAGTGTCAGTAGAGTAAATGGTGTCAGCAGGGCAGAGGACAGTGTCAGTAGAGTAAATGGTGTCAGCAGGGCAGAGGACAGTGTCAGTAGAGTAAATGGTGTCAGTAGGGCAGAGGACAGTGTCAGTAGAGTAAATGGTGTCAGTAGGGCAGAGGACAGTGTCAGTAGAGTAAATGGTGTCAGCAGGGCAGAGGGCAGTGTCAGCAGGGCAGAGGGCAGTGTCAGCAGGACAGAGGACAGTGTCAGTAGAGTAAATGGTGTCAATAGGGCAGAGGACAGTGTCAGTAGGGCAGAGGGCAGTGTCAGTAGGGCAGAGGTCAGTGTCAGTAGAGTAAATGGTGTCAGTAGGGCAGAGGACAGTGTCAGTAGGGCAGAGGACAGTGTCAGTAGAGTAAATGGTGTCAGTAGGGCAGAGGATAGTGTCAGTAGAGTAAATGGTGTCAGTAGGGCAGAGGACAGTGTCAGCAGGGCAGAGGACAGTGTCAGCAGGGCAGAGGACAGTGTCAGTAGAGTAAATGTTGTCAGTAGGGCAGAGGACAGTATCAGTAGAGTAAATGGTGTCAGTAGGGCAGAGGACAGTGTCAGTAGAGTAAATGGTGTCAGTAGGGCAGAGAACAGGGTCAGTAGAGTAAATGGTGTCAGTAGGGCAGAGGACAGTGTCAGTAGAGTAAATGGTGTCAGTAGGGCAGAGGACAGTGTCAGTAGAGTAAATGGTGTCAGTAGGGCAGAGGACAGTGTCAGTAGAGTAAATGGTGTCAGTAGGGCAGAGGACAGTGTCAGTAGGGCAGAGGACAGTGTCAGCAGGGCAGAAGACAGTGTCAGCAGGGCAGAGGACAGTGTCAGTAGAGTAAATGGTGTCATTAGGGCAGAGGGCAGTGTCAGTAGAGTAAATGGTGTCAGCAGGGCAGAGGACAGTGTCAGTAGAGTAAATGGTGTCAGCAGGGCAGAGGACAGTGTCAGTAGAGTAAATGGTGTCAGTAGGGCAGAGGACAGTGTCAGTAGAGTAAATTGTGTCAGTAGGGCAGAGGACAGTGTCAGTAGAGTAAATGGTGTCAGCAGGGCAGAGGACAGTGTCAGTAGAGTAAATGGTGTCAGTAGGGTAGAGGACAGTGTCAGTAGAGTAAATGGTGTCAGTAGGGCAGATGACAGTGTCAGTAGATTAAATGGTGTCAGTAGGGCAGAGGACAGTGTCAGTAGCGTAAATGGTGTCAGCAGGGCAGAGGGCAGTGTCAGCAGGGCAGAGGGCAGTGTCAGCAGGGTAAATGGTGTCAGTAGGGCAGAGGACAGTGTCAGTAGAGTAAATGGTGTCAGTAGGGCAAAGGACAGTGTCAGCAGGGCAGAGGACAGTGTCAGCAGGGCAGAGGACAGTGTCAGAGTAAATGTTGTCAGTAGGGCAGAGGACAGTGTCAGTAGAGTAAATGGTGTCAGTAGGGCAGAGGACAGTGTCAGTAGAGTAAATGGTGTCAGTAGGGCAGAGGACAGTGTCAGTAGGGCAGAGGACAGTGTCAGTAGAGTAAATGGTGTCAGTAGGGCAGAGGACAGTGTCAGTAGCGTAAATGGTGTCACCAGGGCAGAGGGCAGTGTCAGCAGGGCAGAGGGCAGTGTCAGTAGGGTAAATGGTGTCAGTAGGGCAGAGGACAGTGTCAGTAGGGCAGAGGACAGTGTCGGTAGAGTAAATGGTGTCAGTAGGGCAGAGGACAGTGTCAGTAGAGTAAATGGTGTAAGCAGGGCAGAGGACAGTGTCAGTAGAGTAAATGGTGTCAGCAGGGCAGAGGGCAGTGTCAGCAGGGCAGAGGACAGTGTCAGTAGAGTAAATGGTGTCAGTAGGGCAGAGGACAGTGTCAGTAGAGTAAATGGTGTCAGTAGGGCAGAGGACAGTGTCAGTAGGGCAGAGGACAGTGTCAGTAGAGTAAATGGTGTCAGTAGGGCAGAGGACAGTGTCAGTAGCGTAAATGGTGTCACCAGGGCAGAGGGCAGTGTCAGCAGGGCAGAGGGCAGTGTCAGTAGGGTAAATGGTGTCAGTAGGGCAGAGGTCAGTGTCAGTAGAGTAAATGGTGTCAGGGCAGATGACAGTGTCAGTAGAGTAAATGGTGTCAGTAGGGCAGAGGACAGTGTCAGTAGAGTAAATGGTGTCAGTAGGGCAGAGGACAGTGTCAGTAGAGTAAATGGTGTCAGTAGGGCAGAGGACAGTGTCAGTAGCGTAAATGGTGTCAGTAGGGCAGAGGACAGTGTCAGTAGGGCAGAGGACAGTGTCAGCAGGGCAGAAGACAGTGTCAGCAGGGCAGAGGACAGGGTCAATAGAGTAAATGGTGTCATTAGGGCAGTGGGCAGTGTCAGTAGAGTAAATGGTGTCAGCAGGGCAGAGGACAGTGTCAGTAGAGTAAATGGTGTCAGCAGGGCAGAGGACAGTGTCAGTAGAGTAAATGGTGTCAGTAGGGCAGAGGACAGTGTCAGTAGAGTAAATGGTGTCAGTAGGGCAGAGGACAGTGTCAGTAGAGTAAATGGTGTCAGCAGGGCAGAGGGTAGTGTCAGCAGGGCAGAGGGCAGTGTCAGCAGGGCAGAGGACAGTGTCAGTAGAGTAAATGGTGTCAGTAGGGCAGAGGACAGTGTCAGTAGGGCAGAGGGCAGTGTCAGTAGGGCAGAGGACAGTGTCAGTAAAGTAAATGGTGTCAGTAGGGCAGAGGACAGTGTCAGTAGAGTAAATAGTGTCAGTAGGGCAGAGGACAGTGTCAGTAGAGTAAATGGTGTCAGTAGGGCAGAGGACAGTGTCAGTAGCGTAAATGGTGTCACCAGGGCAGAGGGCAGTGTCAGCAGGGCAGAGGGCAGTGTCAGTAGGGTAAATGGTGTCAGTAGGGCAGAGGACAGTGTCAGTAGAGTAAATGGTGTCAGGGCAGAGGACAGTGTCAGTAGAGTAAATGGTGTCAGTAGGGCAGAGGACAGTGTCAGTAGAGTAAATGGTGTCAGTAGGGCAGAAGACAGTGTCAGTAGAGTAAATGGTGTCAGTAGGGCAGAGGACAGTGTCAGTAGCGTAAATGGTGTCAGTAGGGCAGAGGACAGTGTCAGTAGAGTAAATGGTGTCAGTAGGGCAGAGGACAGTGTCAGTAGGGCAGAGGACAGTGTCAGCAGGGCAGAAGACAGTGTCAGCAGGGCAGAGGACAGTGTCAGTAGAGTAAATGGTGTCATTAGGGCAGAGGGCAGTGTCAGTAGAGTAAATGGTGTCAGCAGGGCAGAGGACAGTGTCAGTAGAGTAAATGGTGTCAGCAGGGCAGAGGACAGTGTCAGTAGAGTAAATGGTGTCAGTAGGGCAGAGGACAGTGTCAGTAGAGTAAATGGTGTCAGTAGGGCAGAGGACAATGTCAGTAGAGTAAATGGTGTCAGCAGGGCAGAGGGCAGTGTCAGCAGGGCAGAGGGCAGTGTCAGCAGGGCAGAGGACAGTGTCAGTAGAGTAAATGGTGTCAATAGGGCAGAGGACAGTGTCAGTAGGGCAGAGGGCAGTGTCAGTAGGGCAGAGGTCAGTGTCAGTAGAGTAAATGGTGTCAGTAGGGCAGAGGACAGTGTCAGTAGGGCAGAGGACAGTGTCAGTAGAGTAAATGGTGTCAGTAGGGCAGAGGACAGTGTCAGTAGGGCAGAGGACAGTGTCAGTAGAGTAAATGGTGTCAGTAGGGCAGAGGACAGTGTCAGTAGAGTAAATGGTGTCAGTAGGGCAGAGGACAGTGTCAGCAGGGCAGAGGACAGTGTCAGCAGGGCAGAGGACAGTGTCAGAGTAAATGTTGTCAGTAGGGCAGAGGACAGTATCAGTAGAGTAAATGGTGTCAGTAGGGCAGAGGACAGTGTCAGTAGAGTAAATGGTGTCAGTAGGGCAGAGGACAGTGTCAGTAGAGTAAATGGTGTCAGTAGGGCAGAGGACAGTGTCAGTAGAGTAAATGGTGTCAGTAGGGCAGAGGACAGTGTCAGTAGAGTAAATGGTGTCAGTAGGGCAGAGGACAGTGTCAGCAGGGCAGAGGACAGTGTCAGAGTAAATGTTGTCAGTAGGGCAGAGGACAGTATCAGTAGAGTAAATGGTGTCAGCAGGGCAGAGGACAGTGTCAGTAGAGTAAATGGTGTCAGTAGGGCAGAGGACAGTGTCAGTAGAGTAAATGGTGTCAGTAGGGCAGAGGACAGTGTCAGTAGAGTAAATGGTGTCAGTAGGGCAGAGGACAGTGTCAGTAGCGTAAATGGTGTCACCAGGGCAGAGGGCAGTGTCAGCAGGGCAGAGGGCAGTGTCAGTAGGGTAAATGGTGTCAGTAGGGCAGAGGACAGTGTCAGTAGAGTAAATGGTGTCAGGGCAGATGACAGTGTCAGTAGAGTAAATGGTGTCAGTAGGGCAGAGGACAGTGTCAGTAGAGTAAATGGTGTCAGTAGGGCAGAGGACAGTGTCAGTAGAGTAAATGGTGTCAGTAGGGCAGAGGACAGTGTCAGTAGCGTAAATGGTGTCAGTAGGGCAGAGGACAGTTTCAGTAGGGCAGAGGACAGTGTCAGCAGGGCAGAAGACAGTGTCAGCAGGGCAGAGGACAGGGTCAATAGAGTAAATGGTGTCATTAGGGCAGTGGGCAGTGTCAGTAGAGTAAATGGTGTCAGCAGGGCAGAGGACAGTGTCAGTAGAGTAAATGGTGTGAGCAGGGCAGAGGACAGTGTCAGTAGAGTAAATGGTGTCAGTAGGGCAGAGGACAGTGTCAGTAGAGTAAATGGTGTCAGTAGGGCAGAGGACAGTGTCAGTAGAGTAAATGGTGTCAGCAGGGCAGAGGGCAGTGTCAGCAGGGCAGAGGGCAGTGTCAGCAGGGCAGAGGACAGTGTCAGTAGAGTAAATGGTGTCAGTAGGGCAGAGGACAGTGTCAGTAGGGCAGAGGGCAGTGTCAGTAGGGCAGAGGACAGTGTCAGTAGAGTAAATGGTGTCAGTAGGGCAGAGGACAGTGTCAGTAGAGTAAATAGTGTCAGTAGGGCAGAGGACAGTGTCAGTAGAGTAAATGGTGTCAGTAGGGCAGAGGACAGTGTCAGTAGCGTAAATGGTGTCACCAGGGCAGAGGGCAGTGTCAGCAGGGCAGAGGGCAGTGTCAGTAGGGTAAATGGTGTCAGTAGGGCAGAGGACAGTGTCAGTAGAGTAAATGGTGTCAGGGCAGAGGACAGTGTCAGTAGAGTAAATGGTGTCAGTAGGGCAGAGGACAGTGTCAGTAGAGTAAATGGTGTCAGTAGGGCAGAAGACAGTGTCAGTAGAGTAAATGGTGTCAGTAGGGCAGAGGACAGTGTCAGTAGCGTAAATGGTGTCAGTAGGGCAGAGGACAGTGTCAGTAGAGTAAATGGTGTCAATAGGGCAGAGGACAGTGTCAGTAGGGCAGAGGACAGTGTCAGCAGGGCAGAAGACAGTGTCAGCAGGGCAGAGGACAGTGTCAGTAGAGTAAATGGTGTCATTAGGGCAGAGGGCAGTGTCAGTAGAGTAAATGGTGTCAGCAGGGCAGAGGACAGTGTCAGTAGAGTAAATGGTGTCAGCAGGGCAGAGGACAGTGTCAGTAGAGTAAATGGTGTCAGTAGGGCAGAGGACAGTGTCAGTAGAGTAAATGGTGTCAGTAGGGCAGAGGACAATGTCAGTAGAGTAAATGGTGTCAGCAGGGCAGAGGGCAGTGTCAGCAGGGCAGAGGGCAGTGTCAGCAGGGCAGAGGACAGTGTCAGTAGAGTAAATGGTGTCAATAGGGCAGAGGACAGTGTCAGTAGGGCAGAGGGCAGTGTCAGTAGGGCAGAGGTCAGTGTCAGTAGAGTAAATGGTGTCAGTAGGGCAGAGGACAGTGTCAGTAGGGCAGAGGACAGTGTCAGTAGAGTAAATGGTGTCAGTAGGGCAGAGGACAGTGTCAGTAGAGTAAATGGTGTCAGTAGGGCAGAGGACAGTGTCAGCAGGGCAGAGGACAGTGTCAGCAGGGCAGAGGACAGTGTCAGAGTAAATGTTGTCAGTAGGGCAGAGGACAGTATCAGTAGAGTAAATGGTGTCAGTAGGGCAGAGGACAGTGTCAGTAGAGTAAATGGTGTCAGTAGGGCAGAGGACAGTGTCAGTAGAGTAAATGGTGTCAGTAGGGCAGAGGACAGTGTCAGTAGAGTAAATGGTGTCAGTAGGGCAGAGGACAGTGTCAGTAGAGTAAATGGTGTCAGTAGGGCAGAGGACAGTGTCAGCAGGGCAGAGGACAGTGTCAGCAGGGCAGAGGACAGTGTCAGAGTAAATGTTGTCAGTAGGGCAGCGGACAGTATCAGTAGAGTAAATGGTGTCAGCAGGGCAGAGGACAGTGTCAGTAGAGTAAATGGTGTCAGTAGGGCAGAGGACAGTGTCAGTAGAGTAAATGGTGTCAGTAGGGCAGAGGACAGTGTCAGTAGAGTAAATGGTGTCAGTAGGGCAGAGGACAGTGTCAGTAGAGTAAATGGTGTCAGTAGGGCAGAGGACAGTGTCAGTAGAGTAAATGGTGTCAGTAGGGCAGAGGACAGTGTCAGTAGAGTAAATGGTGTCAGTAGGGCAGAGGACAGTGTCAGTAGGGCAGAGGACAGTGTCAGCAGGGCAGAAGACAGTGTCAGCAGGGCAGAGGACAGTGTCAGTAGAGTAAATGGTGTCATTAGGGCAGAGGGCAGTGTCAGTAGAGTAAATGGTGTCAGCAGGGCAGAGGACAGTGTCAGTAGAGTAAATGGTGTCAGCAGGGCAGAGGACAGTGTCAGTAGAGTAAATGGTGTCAGTAGGGCAGAGGACAGTGTCAGTAGAGTAAATGGTGTCAGTAGGGCAGAGGACAGTGTCAGTAGAGTAAATGGTGTCAGCAGGGCAGAGGACAGTGTCAGTAGAGTAAATGGTGTCAGCAGGGCAGAGGGCAGTGTCAGCAGGGCAGAGGACAGTGTCAGTAGAGTAAATGGTGTCAGTAGGGCAGAGGACAGTGTCAGTAGGGCAGAGGACAGTGTCAGTAGGGCAGAGGACAGTGTCAGTAGAGTAAATGGTGTCAGTAGGGCAGAGGACAGTGTCAGTAGAGTAAATGGTGTCAGTAGGGCAGAGGACAGTGTCAGTAGCGTAAATGGTGTCACCAGGGCAGAGGGCAGTGTCAGCAGGGCAGAGGGCAGTGTCAGTAGGGTAAATGGTGTCAGTAGGGCAGAGGACAGTGTCAGTAGAGTAAATGGTGTCAGGGCAGAGGACAGTGTCAGTAGAGTAAATGGTGTCAGTAGGGCAGAGGACAGTGTCAGTAGAGTAAATGGTGTCAGTAGGGCAGAAGACAGTGTCAGTAGAGTAAATGGTGTCAGTAGGGCAGAGGACAGTGTCAGTAGCGTAAATGGTGTCAGTAGGGCAGAGGACAGTTTCAGTAGAGTAAATGGTGTCAGTAGGGCAGAGGACAGTGTCAGTAGGGCAGAGGACAGTGTCAGCAGGGCAGAAGACAGTGTCAGCAGGGCAGAGGACAGTGTCAGTAGAGTAAATGGTGTCATTAGGGCAGAGGGCAGTGTCAGTAGAGTAAATGTTGTCAGCAGGGCAGAGGACAGTGTCAGTAGAGTAAATGGTGTCAGCAGGGCAGAGGACAGTGTCAGTAGAGTAAATGGTGTCAGTAGGGCAGAGGACAGTGTCAGTAGAGTAAATGGTGTCAGTAGGGCAGAGGACAGTGTCAGTAGAGTAAATGGTGTCAGCAGGGCAGAGGGCAGTGTCAGCAGGGCAGAAGGCAGTGTCAGCAGGGCAGAGGACAGTGTCAGTAGAGTAAATGGTGTCAATAGGGCAGAGGACAGTGTCAGTAGGGCAGAGGGCAGTGTCAGTAGGGCAGAGGTCAGTGTCAGTAGAGTAAATGGTGTCAGTAGGGCAGAGGACAGTGTCAGTAGGGCAGAGGACAGTGTCAGTAGAGTAAATGGTGTCAGTAGGGCAGAGGATAGTGTCAGTAGAGTAAATGGTGTCAGTAGGGCAGAGGACAGTGTCAGCAGGGCAGAGGACAGTGTCAGCAGGGCAGAGGACAGTGTCAGTAGAGTAAATGTTGTCAGTAGGGCAGAGGACAGTATCAGTAGAGTAAATGGTGTCAGTAGGGCAGAGGACAGTGTCAGTAGAGTAAATGGTGTCAGTAGGGCAGAGGACAGGGTCAGTAGAGTAAATGGTGTCAGTAGGGCAGAGGACAGTGTCAGTAGAGTAAATGGTGTCAGTAGGGCAGAGGACAGTGTCAGTAGAGTAAATGGTGTCAGTAGGGCAGAGGACAGTGTCAGTAGAGTAAATGGTGTCAGTAGGGCAGAGGACAGTGTCAGTAGGGCAGAGGACAGTGTCAGCAGGGCAGAAGACAGTGTCAGCAGGGCAGAGGACAGTGTCAGTAGAGTAAATGGTGTCATTAGGGCAGAGGGCAGTGTCAGTAGAGTAAATGGTGTCAGCAGGGCAGAGGACAGTGTCAGTAGAGTAAATGGTGTCAGCAGGGTAGAGGACAGTGTCAGTAGAGTAAATGGTGTCAGTAGGGCAGAGGACAGTGTCAGTAGAGTAAATTGTGTCAGTAGGGCAGAGGACAGTGTCAGTAGAGTAAATGGTGTCAGCAGGGCAGAGGACAGTGTCAGTAGAGTAAATGGTGTCAGTAGGGTAGAGGACAGTGTCAGTAGAGTAAATGGTGTCAGTAGGGCAGATGACAGTGTCAGTAGATTAAATGGTGTCAGTAGGGCAGAGGACAGTGTCAGTAGCGTAAATGGTGTCAGCAGGGCAGAGGGCAGTGTCAGCAGGGCAGAGGGCAGTGTCAGCAGGGTAAATGGTGTCAGTAGGGCAGAGGACAGTGTCAGTAGAGTAAATGGTGTCAGTAGGGCAAAGGACAGTGTCAGCAGGGCAGAGGACAGTGTCAGAGTAAATGGTGTCAGTAGGGCAGAGGACAATGTCGGTAGAGTAAATGGTGTCAGTAGGGCAGAGGACAGTGTCAGTAGAGTAAATGGTGTCAGTAGGGCAGAGAACAGTGTCAGTAGAGTAAATGGTGTCAGTAGGGCAGAGGACAGTGTCAGTAGAGTAAATGGTGTCAGTAGGGCAGAGGACAGTGTCAGTAGAGTAAATGGTGTCAGTAGGGCAGAGGACAGTGTCAGTAGAGTAAATGGTGTCAGTAGGGCAGAGGACAGTGTCAGTAGGGCAGAGGACAGTGTCAGCAGGGCAGAAGACAGTGTCAGCAGGGCAGAGGACAGTGTCAGTAGAGTAAATGGTGTCATTAGGGCAGAGGGCAGTGTCAGTAGAGTAAATGGTGTCAGCAGGGCAGAGGACAGTGTCAGTAGAGTAAATGGTGTCAGTAGGGCAGAGGACAGTGTCAGTAGAGTAAATGGTGTCAGTAGGGCAGAGGACAGTGTCAGTAGAGTAAATGGTGTCAGCAGGGCAGAGGACAGTGTCAGTAGAGTAAATGGTGTCAGTAGGGCAGAGGACAGTGTCAGTAGAGTAAATGGTGTCAGTAGGGCAGAGGACAGTGTCAGTAGAGTAAATGGTGTCAGCAGGGCAGAGGACAGTGTCAGTAGAGTAAATGGTGTCAGTAGGGCAGAAGACAGTGTCAGTAGAGTAAATGGTGTCAGTAGGGCAGAGGACAGTGTCAGTAGCGTAAATGGTGTCAGTAGGGCAGAGGACAGTGTCAGTAGAGTAAATGGTGTCAATAGGGCAGAGGACAGTGTCAGTAGGGCAGAGGACAGTGTCAGCAGGGCAGAAGACAGTGTCAGCAGGGCAGAGGACAGTGTCAGTAGAGTAAATGGTGTCATTAGGGCAGAGGGCAGTGTCAGTAGAGTAAATGGTGTCAGCAGGGCAGAGGACAGTGTCAGTAGAGTAAATGGTGTCAGCAGGGCAGAGGACAGTGTCAGTAGAGTAAATGGTGTCAGTAGGGCAGAGGACAGTGTCAGTAGAGTAAATGGTGTCAGTAGGGCAGAGGACAATGTCAGTAGAGTAAATGGTGTCAGCAGGGCAGAGGGCAGTGTCAGCAGGGCAGAGGGCAGTGTCAGCAGGGCAGAGGACAGTGTCAGTAGAGTAAATGGTGTCAATAGGGCAGAGGACAGTGTCAGTAGGGCAGAGGGCAGTGTCAGTAGGGCAGAGGTCAGTGTCAGTAGAGTAAATGGTGTCAGTAGGGCAGAGGACAGTGTCAGTAGGGCAGAGGACAGTGTCAGTAGAGTAAATGGTGTCAGTAGGGCAGAGGACAGTGTCAGTAGAGTAAATGGTGTCAGTAGGGCAGAGGACAGTGTCAGCAGGGCAGAGGACAGTGTCAGCAGGGCAGAGGACAGTGTCAGAGTAAATGTTGTCAGTAGGGCAGAGGACAGTATCAGTAGAGTAAATGGTGTCAGTAGGGCAGAGGACAGTGTCAGTAGAGTAAATGGTGTCAGTAGGGCAGAGGACAGTGTCAGTAGAGTAAATGGTGTCAGTAGGGCAGAGGACAGTGTCAGTAGAGTAAATGGTGTCAGTAGGGCAGAGGACAGTGTCAGTAGAGTAAATGGTGTCAGTAGGGCAGAGGACAGTGTCAGCAGGGCAGAGGACAGTGTCAGCAGGGCAGAGGACAGTGTCAGAGTAAATGTTGTCAGTAGGGCAGCGGACAGTATCAGTAGAGTAAATGGTGTCAGCAGGGCAGAGGACAGTGTCAGTAGAGTAAATGGTGTCAGTAGGGCAGAGGACAGTGTCAGTAGAGTAAATGGTGTCAGTAGGGCAGAGGACAGTGTCAGTAGAGTAAATGGTGTCAGTAGGGCAGAGGACAGTGTCAGTAGAGTAAATGGTGTCAGTAGGGCAGAGGACAGTGTCAGTAGAGTAAATGGTGTCAGTAGGGCAGAGGACAGTGTCAGTAGAGTAAATGGTGTCAGTAGGGCAGAGGACAGTGTCAGTAGGGCAGAGGACAGTGTCAGCAGGGCAGAAGACAGTGTCAGCAGGGCAGAGGACAGTGTCAGTAGAGTAAATGGTGTCATTAGGGCAGAGGGCAGTGTCAGTAGAGTAAATGGTGTCAGCAGGGCAGAGGACAGTGTCAGTAGAGTAAATGGTGTCAGCAGGGCAGAGGACAGTGTCAGTAGAGTAAATGGTGTCAGTAGGGCAGAGGACAGTGTCAGTAGAGTAAATGGTGTCAGTAGGGCAGAGGACAGTGTCAGTAGAGTAAATGGTGTCAGCAGGGCAGAGGACAGTGTCAGTAGAGTAAATGGTGTCAGCAGGGCAGAGGGCAGTGTCAGCAGGGCAGAGGACAGTGTCAGTAGAGTAAATGGTGTCAGTAGGGCAGAGGACAGTGTCAGTAGGGCAGAGGGCAGTGTCAGTAGGGCAGAGGACAGTGTCAGTAGAGTAAATGGTGTCAGTAGGGCAGAGGACAGTGTCAGTAGAGTAAATGGTGTCAGTAGGGCAGAGGACAGTGTCAGTAGCGTAAATGGTGTCACCAGGGCAGAGGGCAGTGTCAGCAGGGCAGAGGGCAGTGTCAGTAGGGTAAATGGTGTCAGTAGGGCAGAGGACAGTGTCAGTAGAGTAAATGGTGTCAGGGCAGAGGACAGTGTCAGTAGAGTAAATGGTGTCAGTAGGGCAGAGGACAGTGTCAGTAGAGTAAATGGTGTCAGTAGGGCAGAAGACAGTGTCAGTAGAGTAAATGGTGTCAGTAGGGCAGAGGACAGTGTCAGTAGCGTAAATGGTGTCAGTAGGGCAGAGGACAGTTTCAGTAGAGTAAATGGTGTCAGTAGGGCAGAGGACAGTGTCAGTAGGGCAGAGGACAGTGTCAGCAGGGCAGAAGACAGTGTCAGCAGGGCAGAGGACAGTGTCAGTAGAGTAAATGGTGTCATTAGGGCAGAGGGCAGTGTCAGTAGAGTAAATGTTGTCAGCAGGGCAGAGGACAGTGTCAGTAGAGTAAATGGTGTCAGCAGGGCAGAGGACAGTGTCAGTAGAGTAAATGGTGTCAGTAGGGCAGAGGACAGTGTCAGTAGAGTAAATGGTGTCAGTAGGGCAGAGGACAGTGTCAGTAGAGTAAATGGTGTCAGCAGGGCAGAGGGCAGTGTCAGCAGGGCAGAAGGCAGTGTCAGCAGGGCAGAGGACAGTGTCAGTAGAGTAAATGGTGTCAATAGGGCAGAGGACAGTGTCAGTAGGGCAGAGGGCAGTGTCAGTAGGGCAGAGGTCAGTGTCAGTAGAGTAAATGGTGTCAGTAGGGCAGAGGACAGTGTCAGTAGGGCAGAGGACAGTGTCAGTAGAGTAAATGGTGTCAGTAGGGCAGAGGATAGTGTCAGTAGAGTAAATGGTGTCAGTAGGGCAGAGGACAGTGTCAGCAGGGCAGAGGACAGTGTCAGCAGGGCAGAGGACAGTGTCAGTAGAGTAAATGTTGTCAGTAGGGCAGAGGACAGTATCAGTAGAGTAAATGGTGTCAGTAGGGCAGAGGACAGTGTCAGTAGAGTAAATGGTGTCAGTAGGGCAGAGGACAGGGTCAGTAGAGTAAATGGTGTCAGTAGGGCAGAGGACAGTGTCAGTAGAGTAAATGGTGTCAGTAGGGCAGAGGACAGTGTCAGTAGAGTAAATGGTGTCAGTAGGGCAGAGGACAGTGTCAGTAGAGTAAATGGTGTCAGTAGGGCAGAGGACAGTGTCAGTAGGGCAGAGGACAGTGTCAGCAGGGCAGAAGACAGTGTCAGCAGGGCAGAGGACAGTGTCAGTAGAGTAAATGGTGTCATTAGGGCAGAGGGCAGTGTCAGTAGAGTAAATGGTGTCAGCAGGGCAGAGGACAGTGTCAGTAGAGTAAATGGTGTCAGCAGGGTAGAGGACAGTGTCAGTAGAGTAAATGGTGTCAGTAGGGCAGAGGACAGTGTCAGTAGAGTAAATTGTGTCAGTAGGGCAGAGGACAGTGTCAGTAGAGTAAATGGTGTCAGCAGGGCAGAGGACAGTGTCAGTAGAGTAAATGGTGTCAGTAGGGTAGAGGACAGTGTCAGTAGAGTAAATGGTGTCAGTAGGGCAGATGACAGTGTCAGTAGATTAAATGGTGTCAGTAGGGCAGAGGACAGTGTCAGTAGCGTAAATGGTGTCAGCAGGGCAGAGGGCAGTGTCAGCAGGGCAGAGGGCAGTGTCAGCAGGGTAAATGGTGTCAGTAGGGCAGAGGACAGTGTCAGTAGAGTAAATGGTGTCAGTAGGGCAAAGGACAGTGTCAGCAGGGCAGAGGACAGTGTCAGAGTAAATGGTGTCAGTAGGGCAGAGGACAATGTCGGTAGAGTAAATGGTGTCAGTAGGGCAGAGGACAGTGTCAGTAGAGTAAATGGTGTCAGTAGGGCAGAGAACAGTGTCAGTAGAGTAAATGGTGTCAGTAGGGCAGAGGACAGTGTCAGTAGAGTAAATGGTGTCAGTAGGGCAGAGGACAGTGTCAGTAGAGTAAATGGTGTCAGTAGGGCAGAGGACAGTGTCAGTAGAGTAAATGGTGTCAGTAGGGCAGAGGACAGTGTCAGTAGGGCAGAGGACAGTGTCAGCAGGGCAGAAGACAGTGTCAGCAGGGCAGAGGACAGTGTCAGTAGAGTAAATGGTGTCATTAGGGCAGAGGGCAGTGTCAGTAGAGTAAATGGTGTCAGCAGGGCAGAGGACAGTGTCAGTAGAGTAAATGGTGTCAGTAGGGCAGAGGACAGTGTCAGTAGAGTAAATGGTGTCAGTAGGGCAGAGGACAGTGTCAGTAGAGTAAATGGTGTCAGCAGGGCAGAGGACAGTGTCAGTAGAGTAAATGGTGTCAGTAGGGCAGAGGACAGTGTCAGTAGAGTAAATGGTGTCAGTAGGGCAGAGGACAGTGTCAGTAGAGTAAATGGTGTCAGCAGGGCAGAGGACAGTGTCAGTAGAGTAAATGGTGTCAGTAGGGTAGAGGACAGTGTCAGTAGAGTAAATGGTGTCAGTAGGGCAGAGGACAGTGTCAGTAGATTAAATGGTGTCAGTAGGGCAGAGGACAGTGTCAGTAGCGTAAATGGTGTCAGCAGGGCAGAGGGCAGTGTCAGCAGGGCAGAGGGCAGTGTCAGCAGGGTAAATGGTGTCAGTAGGGCAGAGGACAGTGTCAGTAGAGTAAATGGTGTCAGTAGGGCAGAGGACAGTGTCAGTAGAGTAAATGGTGTCAGTAGGGCAGAGGACAGTGTTAGTAGCGTAAATGGTGTCAGTAGGGCAGAGGACAGTGTCAGTAGAGTAAATGGTGTCAGTAGGGCAAAGGACAGTGTCAGCAGGGCAGAGGACTGTGTCAGTAGAGTAAATGGTGTCATTAGGGCAGAGGGCAGTGTCAGTAGAGTAAATGGTGTCAGCAGGGCAGAGGACAGTGTCAGTAGAGTAAATGGTGTCAGCAGGGCAGAGGACAGTGTCAGTAGAGTAAATGGTGTCAGTAGGGCAGAGGACAGTGTCAGTAGAGTAAATGGTGTCAGCAGGGCAGAGGGCAGTGTCAGCAGGGCAGAGGGCAGTGTCAGCAGGGCAGAGGACAGTGTCAGTAGAGTAAATGGTGTCAATAGGGCAGAGGACAGTGTCAGTAGGGCAGAGGGCAGTGTCAGTAGGGCAGAGGTCAGTGTCAGTAGAGTAAATGGTGTCAGTAGGGCAGAGGACAGTGTCAGTAGGGCAGAGGACAGTGTCAGTAGAGTAAATGGTGTCAGTAGGGCAGAGGATAGTGTCAGTAGAGTAAATGGTGTCAGTAGGGCAGAGGACAGTGTCAGCAGGGCAGAGGACAGTGTCAGCAGGGCAGAGGACAGTGTCAGTAGAGTAAATGTTGTCAGTAGGGCAGAGGACAGTATCAGTAGAGTAAATGGTGTCAGTAGGGCAGAGGACAGTGTCAGTAGAGTAAATGGTGTCAGTAGGGCAGAGGACAGGGTCAGTAGAGTAAATGGTGTCAGTAGGGCAGAGGACAGTGTCAGTAGAGTAAATGGTGTCAGTAGGGCAGAGGACAGTGTCAGTAGAGTAAATGGTGTCAGTAGGGCAGAGGACAGTGTCAGTAGAGTAAATGGTGTCAGTAGGGCAGAGGACAGTGTCAGTAGGGCAGAGGACAGTGTCAGCAGGGCAGAAGACAGTGTCAGCAGGGCAGAGGACAGTGTCAGTAGAGTAAATGGTGTCATTAGGGCAGAGGGCAGTGTCAGTAGAGTAAATGGTGTCAGCAGGGCAGAGGACAGTGTCAGTAGAGTAAATGGTGTCAGCAGGGTAGAGGACAGTGTCAGTAGAGTAAATGGTGTCAGTAGGGCAGAGGACAGTGTCAGTAGAGTAAATTGTGTCAGTAGGGCAGAGGACAGTGTCAGTAGAGTAAATGGTGTCAGCAGGGCAGAGGACAGTGTCAGTAGAGTAAATGGTGTCAGTAGGGTAGAGGACAGTGTCAGTAGAGTAAATGGTGTCAGTAGGGCAGATGACAGTGTCAGTAGATTAAATGGTGTCAGTAGGGCAGAGGACAGTGTCAGTAGCGTAAATGGTGTCAGCAGGGCAGAGGGCAGTGTCAGCAGGGCAGAGGGCAGTGTCAGCAGGGTAAATGGTGTCAGTAGGGCAGAGGACAGTGTCAGTAGAGTAAATGGTGTCAGTAGGGCAAAGGACAGTGTCAGCAGGGCAGAGGACAGTGTCAGAGTAAATGGTGTCAGTAGGGCAGAGGACAATGTCGGTAGAGTAAATGGTGTCAGTAGGGCAGAGGACAGTGTCAGTAGAGTAAATGGTGTCAGTAGGGCAGAGGACAGTGTCAGTAGAGTAAATGGTGTCAGTAGGGCAGAGGACAGTGTCAGTAGAGTAAATGGTGTCAGTAGGGCAGAGGACAGTGTCAGTAGGGCAGAGGACAGTGTCAGCAGGGCAGAAGACAGTGTCAGCAGGGCAGAAGACAGTGTCAGCAGGGCAGAGGACAGTGTCAGTAGAGTAAATGGTGTCATTAGGGCAGAGGGCAGTGTCAGTAGAGTAAATGGTGTCAGCAGGGCAGAGGACAGTGTCAGTAGAGTAAATGGTGTCAGCAGGGCAGAGGACAGTGTCAGTAGAGTAAATGGTGTCAGTAGGGCAGAGGACAGTGTCAGTAGAGTAAATGGTGTCAGTAGGGCAGAGGACAGTGTCAGTAGAGTAAATGGTGTCAGCAGGGCAGAGGACAGTGTCAGTAGAGTAAATGGTGTCAGTAGGGCAGAGGACAGTGTCAGTAGAGTAAATGGTGTCAGTAGGGCAGAGGACAGTGTCAGTAGAGTAAATGGTGTCAGCAGGGCAGAGGACAGTGTCAGTAGAGTAAATGGTGTCAGTAGGGTAGAGGACAGTGTCAGTAGAGTAAATGGTGTCAGTAGGGCAGAGGACAGTGTCAGTAGATTAAATGGTGTCAGTAGGGCAGAGGACAGTGTCAGTAGCGTAAATGGTGTCAGCAGGGCAGAGGGCAGTGTCAGCAGGGCAGAGGGCAGTGTCAGCAGGGTAAATGGTGTCAGTAGGGCAGAGGACAGTGTCAGTAGAGTAAATGGTGTCAGTAGGGCAGAGGACAGTGTCAGTAGAGTAAATGGTGTCAGTAGGGCAGAGGACAGTGTTAGTAGCGTAAATGGTGTCAGTAGGGCAGAGGACAGTGTCAGTAGAGTAAATGGTGTCAGTAGGGCAAAGGACAGTGTCAGCAGGGCAGAGGACAGTGTCAGTAGAGTAAATGGTGTCATTAGGGCAGAGGACAATGTCGGTAGAGTAAATGGTGTCAGTAGGGCAGAGGACAGTGTCAGTAGAGTAAATGGTGTCAGTAGGGCAGGGGACAGTGTCAGTAGTGTAAATGGTGTCAGCAGGGCAGAGGGCAGTGTCAGCAGGGCAGAGGGCAGTGTCAGCAGGGCAGAGGACAGTGTCAGTAGGGCAGAGGACAGTACAAAGAATTACCGCTCTAAGGTAATGACTTCTCCCAAAACAGCTGTCTCCACAATCCCACAGGGTGCTGGCTCTGTTTGCAACTGGAACTGAAGTAGAAAAGATGTAGCTGGATAGCCGCACTCCAAATTATTCAACTTTATTTCAAAAATGGAATTAAAATCATAGCATCTAGGCTGGCAAACAGACTAACTGCACAGCCGCTAGAGGACAGTGTCAGTAGAGTAAATGGTGTCAGTAGGGCAGAGGGCAGTGTCAGTAGGGAACAGGGCAGTGTCAGTAGGGTAGAGGACAGTGTCAGTAGGGCAGAGGACAGTGTCAGTAGAGTAAATGGTGTCAGTAGGAGAGAGGACAGTGTCAGTAGAGTAAATGGTGTCAGCAGGGCAGAGGGCAGTGTCAGCAGGGCAGTGTCAGCAGGGCAGAGGACAGTGTCAGTAGAGTAAATGGTGTTAGCAGGGCAGAGGACAGTGTCAGTAGAGTAAATGGTGTTAGCAGGGCAGAGGACAGTGTCAGTAGAGTAAATGGTGTCAGCAGGGCAGAGGACAGTGTCAGTAGAGTAAATGGTGTCAGCAGGACAGAGGACAGTGTCAGTAGAGTAAATGGTGTCAGCAGGGCAGAGGGCAGTGTCAGCAGGGCAGAGGGCAGTGTCAGCAGGGCAGAGGACAGTGTCAGTAGAGTAAATGGTGTCAATAGGGCAGAGGACAGTGTCAGTAGGGCAGAGGGCAGTGTCAGTAGGGCAGAGGTCAGTGTCAGTAGAGTAAATGGTGTCAGTAGGGCAGAGGACAGTGTCAGTAGGGCAGAGGACAGTGTCAGTAGAGTAAATGGTGTCAGTAGGGCAGAGGACAGTGTCAGTAGAGTAAATGGTGTCAGTAGGGCAGAGGACAGTGTCAGCAGGGCAGAGGACAGTGTCAGCAGGGCAGAGGACAGTGTCAGAGTAAATGTTGTCAGTAGGGCAGAGGACAGTATCAGTAGAGTAAATGGTGTCAGTAGGGCAGAGGACAGTGTCAGTAGAGTAAATGGTGTCAGTAGGGCAGAGGACAGTGTCAGTAGAGTAAATGGTGTCAGTAGGGCAGAGGACAGTGTCAGTAGAGTAAATGGTGTCAGTAGGGCAGAGGACAGTGTCAGTAGAGTAAATGGTGTCAGTAGGGCAGAGGACAGTGTCAGTAGGGCAGAGGACAGTGTCAGCAGGGCAGAAGACAGTGTCAGCAGGGCAGAGGACAGTGTCAGTAGAGTAAATGGTGTCATTAGGGCAGAGGGCAGTGTCAGTAGAGTAAATGGTGTCAGCAGGGCAGAGGACAGTGTCAGTAGAGTAAATGGTGTCAGCAGGGCAGAGGACAGTGTCAGTAGAGTAAATGGTGTCAGTAGGGCAGAGGACAGTGTCAGTAGAGTAAATGGTGTCAGTAGGGCAGAGGACAGTGTCAGTAGAGTAAATGGTGTCAGTAGGGCAGAGGACAGTGTCAGTAGGGCAGAGGACAGTGTCAGCAGGGCAGAAGACAGTGTCAGCAGGGCAGAGGACAGTGTCAGTAGAGTAAATGGTGTCATTAGGGCAGAGAGCAGTGTCAGTAGAGTAAATGGTGTCAGCAGGGCAGAGGACAGTGTCAGTAGAGTAAATGGTGTCAGCAGGGCAGAGGACAGTGTCAGTAGAGTAAATGGTGTCAGTAGGGCAGAGGACAGTGTCAGTAGAGTAAATGGTGTCAGTAGGGCAGAGGACAGTGTCAGTAGAGTAAATGGTGTCAGCAGGGCAGAGGACAGTGTCAGTAGAGTAAATGGTGTCAGTAGGGTAGAGGACAGTGTCAGTAGAGTAAATGGTGTCAGTAGGGCAGAGGACAGTGTCAGTAGATTAAATGGTGTCAGTAGGGCAGAGGACAGTGTCAGTAGCGTAAATGGTGTCAGCAGGGCAGAGGGCAGTGTCAGCAGGGCAGAGGGCAGTGTCAGCAGGGTAAATGGTGTCAGTAGGGCAGAGGACAGTGTCAGTAGAGTAAATGGTGTCAGTAGGGCAGAGGACAGTGTCAGTAGAGTAAATGGTGTCAGTAGGGCAGAGGACAGTGTTAGTAGCGTAAATGGTGTCAGTAGGGCAGAGGACAGTGTCAGTAGAGTAAATGGTGTCAGTAGGGCAAAGGACAGTGTCAGCAGGGCAGAGGACAGTGTCAGAGTAAATGGTGTCAGTAGGGCAGAGGACAATGTCGGTAGAGTAAATGGTGTCAGTAGGGCAGAGGACAGTGTCAGTAGAGTAAATGGTGTCAGTAGGGCAGAGGACAGTGTCAGTAGTGTAAATGGTGTCAGCAGGGCAGAGGGCAGTGTCAGCAGGGCAGAGGACAGTGTCAGCAGGGCAGAGGACAGTACAAAGAATTACCGCTCTAAGGTAATGACTTCTCCCAAAACAGCTGTCTCCACAATCCCACAGGGTGCTGGCTCTGTTTGCAACAGGAACTGAAGTAGAAAAGATGTAGCTGGATAGCCGCACTCCAAATTATTCAACTTTATTTCAAAAATGTAATTAAAATCATAGCATCTAGGCTGGCAAACAGACTAACTGCACAGCCGCTAGAGGACAGTGTCAGTAGAGTAAATGGTGTCAGTAGGGCAGAGGGCAGTGTCAGTAGGGAACAGGGCAGTGTCAGTAGGGTAGAGGACAGTGTCAGTAGGGCAGAGGACAGTGTCAGTAGAGTAAATGGTGTCAGTAGGAGAGAGGACAGTGTCAGTAGAGTAAATGGTGTCAGCAGGGCAGAGGGCAGTGTCAGCAGGGCAGTGTCAGCAGGGCAGAGGACAGTGTCAGTAGAGTAAATGGTGTTAGCAGGGCAGAGGACAGTGTCAGTAGAGTAAATGGTGTTAGCAGGGCAGAGGACAGTGTCAGTAGAGTAAATGGTGTCAGCAGGGCAGAGGACAGTGTCAGTAGAGTAAATGGTGTCAGCAGGGCAGAGGACAGTGTCAGTAGAGTAAATGGTGTCAGCAGGAGCATGGGGGCGGATGCCCCCATGCTTCGGCATAAATTAATGGTGTATATATGGCCATCATTAGAAGTGGGTGGTGAAGGGAGGTATTCCAATGGTGGGCATACCCACCGATCAATCTCTTTTTTTCGTTCAGCCCACAGGCTGTATGAAAAAAAAAGACTACAATATATGCCAAACAAGGACCAGCAACGTACTGGTATGTTACTGGACTTTGAGTGGTTATACCAGAATGATGCCTGCAGGTTTAGGTATCATCTTGGTTTCAATCTTTTCAGCCAGCGGTCGGCTTTCATGTAAAAGCAATCCTAGCAGCTAATTAGCCTCTAGACTGCTTTTACAAACAGTGGGAGGGAATGTTCCCCCCCCCCACCATCTTCCATGGTTTTCTCTGGCTCTCCTGTCCCAACAGGGAACCTGAGAATGCAGCTGGTGGTTCCACCAGCTGACCATAGAGATGATCAGAGACCAGAATAGCTCCAATCATCTCTATGGCCTAAGAAACCGGAAGCTACGAGCATCTCATGATTTTGCCGGATGTAACCAGCGCCATTGGGAGATTGGGAAAGCATTTAATCACACCGATCTTGGTGTGGCCAGATGCTTTGAGGGCAGGAGAGAGATCTAGGGTCTAATAGACCTCAATTTTTTCAAAAAAAGAGTACCTGCCACTACCTATTGCTATCATAGGGGATAGATACATTCCCTGGTATCACATGTACAGAGCAATTGCACCATACATGTGAGGTATCACCGCGAAGGTCAGATCAAGGGCAGTAATTGTAGCAGTATACCTCCTCTGTAAATATAATGTGGTAACCTGTAAAGGCTTTTAAAAATGTATATAGTTTGTCACCGACGCACGTGCTCAATTTTAAAGCATGTTGTGTTTGGTATCCATGTACTCGGCCTAAGATCATCTTTTTTATTTCATCAAACATTTGGGCAATATAGTGTGTTTTAGTGCATTAAAATTAAAAAAAGTATACTTTTTCCCAAAAAAATGTGCTTGAAAAATCGCTGCGCAAATACTGTGTGGAAAAAAAATATGAATCATCCACCATTTAATCTGTAGGGCCTTTGCTTTAAAAATAAAAGCTGGGGGTCCTCGTACAGCTGGGCCATTGCGTTGAAGAAGGTGGTGAGGTTGGTCAAAAAAAAAAATGAAACACCCACCATTTAATCTGTAGGGCCTTTGCTTTAAAAATAAAAGCTGAGGGTCCTCATACAGCTGGGCCATTGCGTTGAAGAAGGTGGTGAGGTTGGTCAAAACTGCATCCTTCTGTTCTGAGAGATGGTGGGCCCAGGTTTGGGGGTCCCCGGTAAGTAAGGACACTATGAAGCCCACTTTGGTGGCCTCCGGAGAGAAGGTCCATGGTTGAAGGGCAAAGTACAGTTCGCAGGAATTGCGGAACGCCCTGAAGCAACTACGATCTCTGGAGAATCTCTCAGGTGTAGGGACTCTAGGTCCGGAGGGAGCATTACAACCGTTGGTGTTGGCCCTGTCCCGGCTGAAGAGGTTGAGCGTGAGGGGTGCCCTGGGTACTGGTACCGTTAGATAGAGCTCAGCAGGCTGGATCAGCTCAGCAGGCTGGATCGGCTCAGCAGGCAAGGGCAGCTCAGCAGGCTGGATCGATTCAGCAGGCTGGATCGGCTCAGCGGACAAGGACAGTTCAGCAGGCTGGGTCAGCTTAGCAGACAGGATCAGCTTGGCAGGCCGGATCAGTTCACTAGACAAGGACAGCTCATCAGACAGGATCCACTCAGCAGGCTGGGTCAGCTCATCAGACAGAAACAGTTCAGCAGGCTGGATCAGTTCAGCAGACTGGATCAGTTCAGCAGACTGGATCAGCTCAGGCATGGTCAAACAGACTGGGTTGGAGGTACAGGAAGCAGGCAGAATAGTCACAAACAGGCCGAGGTCAGATGTTACAGGTAAGCCGGGTCTTTCATAGGTAAACAGTCACAGATCAGATTTTCAGGCACACAACGCTGTAGAGCAGACAGCGGGAATCGTCTGTAACAGGCAGGTTTAAATAACCCATCTGGAGCCAACAGTGGTGTGCGCACGCACACACAATGGCATCTGCGATCGCGGACCACGGGAACTGGAGCGCCTGATACTGGCAGGATCTTAATGACACTGGCTTGCTGTGGGTTTGGCTAGGGATTTGTTAGTGTGTGGGAGGGGCACAATATTTTTTAGTTTGGGGTGGTATTTTTCACATGGAGATTCTCATTTTAAGCTTTAACAGACCCAATTGGCCTTGTATATATGGGGGGTGGGGCAGGTTATTTTTTGTTTTGGGTTAAAATCTTACAGCTGAAAAGTAGATTTGTAAGTTTTCTCTAAAGCCGTATATCTTTAAAGCAGCATTTTGGATACATGCTACAGATGCACCACTTTAGAGGCAGAGTAAGCCCCCCCAAGAACTAGCTTTTAAGCAATTTTGAATTTTTAAAGGCACTTCTCCTTGTTTCATTTTTGGGGATGTCTGATGCCTGGGCCCCCATACTCATTTGAAGGCCAATAACTAGAATATAAACCAGGCAAGTGGGGACAGGGCCGGATTTCCCACAAGGCCACCGAGGCCAGGCCTCGGAGCGGCAGTTGTGCAGGGGTGGCGCCAGGGATGGACTGTCCATTGGGACTACAGGAGATTTCCGGTGGGCCGATGGCTCAGTGGACTAATTTCAGCAGCCTCCTATTGCTTCAGAGGTCCGCGGCGATCTACCCGCCAATCGCTGTCAGCTGACACCTGACGGGTAGAACGAGATTTAGCCAGTATGCAGAGTAGTGCAGGAAGTGCATGTCTGTAATGAGTTCTCTCTCTCATGTCACGCAGCTCTGTTCGCTCCCTGGCGGCCCCTCCTCTCTTCTCGTCTGTCCCAGATGATGTCAAAAGCCAATGGGGATAAACGAGAAAAGAGTAGGGGCCGCCGGGAGCGAGCAGCTCTGCGTGACATGAGAGAGAGAGAACTTATTACAGACATGTCTTCCTGCGCTACTATGCATCCTGGCCAGGCTAGTAAACAATCCCATAATGTGCCATGTGCCCTGATGTGCCCCATGATGTGCCCCATGATGTGCCCTGATATGCCCCATATTGTGCCCTGATGTGCCCCATAATGTGCCCTAATGTGCCCCATAATGTGCCCTGATGTGCTCCGAGCCCTGATGTGCCCCGATGTGCCATGTGCCCTGATCTGCTATGTGCCCTGATGTGCCCCATGCCCTGATGTGCTATGTGTCCTGATGTGCCGATATGTCCCTGATCTTCCGATATGCACCCCGATGTGCCCTGATGTGGGCCCGAGCCCTGATGTGCCCTGTGCCCTGATGTGCCACATGGCCTAATGTGCCCCATGCCCTTATGTGCTATGTGCCCCGTGCCCTGATGTGCTATGTGCCCCAATGTGCCCTGATGTGCTATGTGCCCTGATGTGCTATGTGCCCCAATGTCTCTGATGTGTCCTGATGTGCTATGTGCCCCGTGCCCTGATGTGTTATGTGCCCCGTGGCCTGATGTGCCCCGTGCCCCGATGTCCTATGCCCTGATGGGCCCCGTGCCCTGATGTGCTATGTGCCCCAGTGTGCCCTCATGTGCCCTGATGTGCCCCTTGCCCTGATGTGCCCCATGCCCTGATGTGTCTCGTGCCCTGATGTGTCCCGTGCCCTGATGTTCTGTGCCCCCATGTCCTATGCCCTGATCTGCCCCATGCCCTGATGTGCTGTGCCCCATGCCTCAATGTCTTGTGCCATGATGTCCTGTGCCCCGGTGTGCTGTGCCTCAATGTCATGTGCCCTGATGTGCTGTGCCCTGATGTACTGTGACCTATGCCCTGATGTCCTGTACCTTGATGTGCTGTGTCCTGATGTGCTATACCCTGATGTGCTGTGTCCTGTACCCTGATGTACTGTGCCCTGATGTACTGTGCCCTGTACCCTGATGTACTGTGCCCCGATGTGCCCTGGACGCTGATGTGCCGGGCTCTGTACCCTGCCCTGATGTGCCTGATGTGCTGTACACTGATGCCCTGTACCCTGATGTGCTGTGTCCTAATGTGCTATACCCTGATGTGCTATGCACTGTAACCTGATGTGTTGTGCCATGATGTGCCCTGTACGCTGATGTGCTGGGCTCTGTACCCTGATGCCCTGTACCCTGATGTGTTGTGTCCTGATGTGCTATACCCTGATGTGCGGTGACCTGTATCTGGATGTGTTGTGCCCTGATGTGCTGTGCTCTGTACCCTGTGTTGTGCCCTTATGTGCCTTGTGCCCTGATGTGCTGGACTCTGTACCCTGATGTGTTGTGCCCTGATGTGCTGTGCCCTGTACCCTGATGTGGCCTGGTGTGCTGTACCCTGATGTGTTGTGTCCTGATGTGCATTGTGCCCTGATGTGCTGGGCTCTGTACCCTGATGTGCTGTACCCTGATGTGCTGGGCTTTGTACCCTTATGTGCTGTACCCACATGTGCTAAGCTCTGTACCCTGGTGTGCTGTACCCTGATGTGCTGGGCTCTGTACCCTGATGTGCTGTACCCTGATGTGCTGGGCTCTGTACCCTGATGTGCTGGTCTCTGTACCGTGCCCTGATGTTCACTGTACCCTGATATGTTGAGCACTGGGTCTGGATGAAGTCCAGGGCCACATTTTTGTCCAGGTCCAGCCCTGGGAGTCAATCTGTAATGAGGGCTTTGTGATTTGGGGGTCAGTCTGTGATGGGAGGGTCTGTGATGGGTCAGTCTGTGATGGGGGGGTCAGTTTGTGATGGGTCAGTCTGTAATGGGGGGGTCTGTGATGGGGGTTTGTGATGAGGCGGGGGGGATGTGATGTAAGGTGGGGGGTCTAAGGACACTGATGTAAAAGGGGGTCGTGATGTAAAAGGGGGTATGTGATGTAAAGAGGGACTGAGGACACTGATGTAAAAGGGGGTCTGTCATGTGATGTGAAGGGGGGGACTGAAGACACTGATGTAAAAGGGGATCTGTGATTTCTGCACTAGCAAAACAAAGGTCTCTGCAAGGGCAATAGAAAACAATTGTTTTCTGTGTCCTGTTCACAATGCAATAGCGCCACTGCGTGCTGAGCAGGTTGGTGCAAAATGTATACTGTTTCTATGCACTGCAAGCTGAGCTGTGGTGCATAAAAATGTATGAAATTTATTTACATAAAGAACTATTTATGATCATCTTTGGGTCAAGAAAGACTGAACAGTTTAGCTTTACTTGCCTATGAAGATATTATCGATGAGTTTGCCAAAAGAAAAGTTAGAACTAAAAAATTGTAGGGAGTTTCTTACTGCTATAATCTTTAAAAGGCATTTTCTGCATTACAGAGTATTTTCAGTCTGTACAATTAAAGCCAGTTATGTTCATTTTCAGTGTTCTCGTGTGTAGAGATATGTTTTTAATTGATCTATTGTAGCAGTCATCAACAAAGGACAAGAATGGTGGTGGTGTGTGTGTGGGGGGGGGGGGGGGGGGGCGGCACTGAAGGACCCGGCCTTGGGGCGGCAAAGGGAGTAAATCCGGGCCTGAGTGGGGGCTCGCAAAATGAACAAGTCAGTTCCAATAGACTGCAACGGTATTTGTTGTATAACTTTTGCCCATGTTAGACTCTTTGTTTGCCCCCCTGGACCGAGGGGTGTTTGTCCTCCCATCTGTAATTTTGTAGTATGCTGGATGATGTGCTTAATTTTCAACAGGGGTTGGCTTATTCTGTGTTAGCTGCATTTGGGTTGTTCTGGGCATGCTCAGGGACTTTTTTTTTTTTTTTGTGTGAACAGCACTTGGATTTTTCTGGGCATGCTCAGAGAGTGTGTTTTTTGGGTTAGTAATTTAAGGACATCCTTTGCGTATGCTGTCATGCATAGGCACCAGGAAAGGAAAATTACAGAGAGGTAGGTATTCAATTTTCCACTTTAGTGCAGTGGTTCTCAATCTCCAAAAAATACCAAGCCATTGACTCTGATTTAAAGCATCTGTGCAAGATGAAGGTAAACCTGCAAGCATGGTCTCTTGGGGGTACTTGAGGACAGGGTTGAGAACTACTGATTTAGAGCACTGATCTAGCTCAAGACAATCCTATTCTCATTGTGGGTGTTTGTCTTTTTTAGATTGGGCTTTGTGTCCCTTTTCTGAAAATGGGCTTCATTTCCTGTCACATAGCCAAACAGGAAGTGAGGGTAAAACCCTACCAATGTCTTTCCTTGGGAACACACAGGTCAGTCTAACTAGTGTCCCCATTAGGCAAATTGCTCTCTAGCACTTTGTTGTGTACACCCCAAATTATTAGGAATTTTTGGGTTTATTAAAGGCAAATCCACTCTGCAATACAAGTGTACTCGCTGTAAATTTGAGGGGAAGCACTGGTGATTTTATCATCATGTAGAAGCAAAGATGCTGTTTTTTCATTTTTCCTTGCATGTTCCCCTTGGATCTCCAGCAACTGCACTTCCAAGTGCACTTGTAGTGCAAAGTGGATTTGCCTTTAGTAAATAAACCCCAAAGTCCAAGATACCTAATAATTTTGGGGTGTACACAGCAAAATGCTAGAGTGCAATTTACCTAATGGGGAAACTATTTAGATTGACCTGTGTCCCCAAGGAAAGACATTGGTGGGGTTTTAACCTCACTTCCTGTTTGACCATGTGACAAGTGAATAAATTTGAAGGAGAAACAGGCAAAATTTGGGAGGTGTCTTCACCCTATCAGGGATGCAGACATCCCCAAAAACTGTCAAAACTTCTAAGCCCTCTGCACTCTATCCCCACGCAAAAAAATAAGAAAGGATTTAATTTAGTTTAACTTTAGTTTAACATGACTTTAGTCCATGGCCCATTTAGACCCTGTTTAATAGAAAAGACCAGTTGCCTTTCACTGTAAACATGTGTTAGTCCAGTCCTGGAACCCTGCATCTGCTTTACTATTAATTTCCATAAAAATTGGGTTCCTGCATCTAGATGCGCGGCTGCTGTATATGTGAGATATGTAACTGCTGTGTGCACGGAGGTATGTACCCCTGGCGCATATCTGTTTCCCGGAAGCAGTGGACAGCACACAGGAATAACATCACCCCCCTCCAGGAAGTTGCTTGTACTGCTGCTAATTTCTTCACACCACCACGCCCGGCTCACTGTTCTCTGAGGTAGAGATGATCCTTATTTGCAAATTAAAGTGATTGTAAGGATTCATTTTTTATTTTTTTTAAATAACAAACATACCTCCACTTCGCAGCTTGTTTTGCACAGAGTGGCCCCGAACCTCCGCTTCCGGGGACCTCCAGCAGCTCTCTCGGCTCCTCCCTGCAACGGGGGTATCTGATGTGGTGAAGCACTTTCCTGAAGGGGTTACCTTGCAAACATGCTCCCATGTCCAGCATTCGGCATCCATAGCTGCTGAGTGTATAACTTGGTCCCGCCCCGCATCATTAGATTTTATTGACAGCAGCGGGAGCCAATGGCTGTGCTGCTATCAATCTATCCAATCAAGAGCCAATAACTCCGGGCAGAGAGACAGTGCTTCCCCGTCGGGTCAAGTTCCAGGGCTCAGGTAAGTAAAACGGGGCGGCTGGGGGGCCGGTCACTGGCAGGTGTTTTTTCACCTTAATGCATAGGATACATTAAGGTGAAAAAACACAAATGTTTACAACCCCTTTAAGAACCTTTTTGATTTATTTTTACATGGGGTGGTGTTTGTGTGGGTCATGTGTGGTATGTCTAAATGATTTGGCCTCAAAACGTGCACCTACTTCTTGTGTCCAGATTCACTTCCGGGCCAATGTATATTGCTTCCTGCTTCAGTGTGTGTGTGTGTATTTAAATATATCTATAATATAGATATATCTGTAGATGTAGGTTCTTGTGTCCACCAGCAGAGAGAAGTTGGGTAGATGCCACACTCCCAATTCTGGAGGCATAATAATGATCTAGCACAGGGCTCTTCAAACTATGGCCCTCCAGTTGTTCAGGAACTACAATTCCCATCATGCCTAGTCATGTCTGTGAGTGTCAGAGTTTTACAATGCCTCATGGGATGCGTAGTTACGCAACAGCTGGAGATCCATAGTTTGAAGATTTCTGATCACTCTAGCATGCCTTGAAAAAAGGTGGTTTTTAATGTGCCTTGTATAATGCCCAAGAAATATCGTTAGGAAAATACAAGTGGGTCATGGTCAGTGTTGGCCATCTTACTTTAAAAAAGTAATTACGTTAGTAACTCGGTTACTACATTGGAAAAGTAATTAGTTACTCAGCAAAGTAGAGGTGGCAGCGGTGGTACTTGAGGGGGTGGTGGTACTTGAGGGGGTGGCAGTGGTGGTGGTGTACTTGGAGGGGTGGCAGCGGTGGTGTACTGGGGGGGTGGCAGGCAGCGGTGGTACTTGGGGGGGCTGGCAGCGGTGCTGGTGCCATCCTCTCCCACCACCTCTGCCTTTTACTGATCCCATCCCCCACCACTGATCTCATCCCTACCATATCCCCCCCATCACCTCTGTTGTAGAAGTGATGGTGAGTGGGTAGGGATGAGATCAGTAAGAAGCAGAGATGGTGGAGGACTTGGGATGGATCGATTTGCACTGCAATTCGAATCGTCAGTCACTCACTTGAATGCCTCCAGGGATGCCTTTCCTCATGGGGAGAGAGAGAGACCCTCTCCTTCACTCGATTGGTGTCAGCTGATCAGCTGACTTCATTTTTCAGTGTCTGCCCTGCCTCCCTACATTCTCTCTCTCTCTGGATAGGCGGGGCGAGATGGGGCCGTCCAGACAGTCTCTGAGTCTCAGCCTCTTCTCAGCTCAGCGAGCGAAAGCCCCCCCTCCCCACGGCAGAACGAACAGCCAGGCAGCGCGGCCATGGCGGGCCACCCAGGTGGTAAATGTAATTGCGGTAGCGCCGTCCAAGTAATGGGAACTGAGTTACCAAGCGGGGAAGAGTAATCAGTTAGATTACTCGTTACCAGTGATGTAAGTAACTCCGTTGAAATAAACTGAGTTACGCAACGCAGTTACTTTTGAGGGTAACGAGTAATCTAACTGATTACTCTTCCCCCCCGCACTTGAACAATTAATTGCGCTAAATCTAATTTATTTAAAATTGAACTGATTGCAATGTTTGGTCCCCTTTAACCACTTGCTGTCCGCCGGCTGTCATATGATGGCTAGGCGGCGCGGCTCTTGTTCTGGGCGGGCGTCATATTGTGTGCACGCATCCCTGTACCTTTGGTGGCGGGGTGTCATGGAGACAACACTCATCACCGAGGGGGGTGAACAGCCATTGGGCATGGCTGTTTACCACGTGATTGGCCGTGATGAAGTCACAGCTGATCACAGCTGATCACAGCACGGCGCATGCACGCGACCGAGAGCACACTGTGCATGCATGTTGGGGGCAGCGTGTTCCCAGGAACACTGCTCGTCACCGATGCTGGTAAACAGCCATTGGCCAGGCCATCAGAGCACCCCGAGTACCTGTCACCAGGCCATCAGAGTACCCCGAGTACCTGTCGCCAGGCCATCAGAGTACCCCGAGTACCTGTCGCCAGGCCATCAGAGTACCCCGAGTATCTGTCGCCAGGCCATCAGAGTACCCCGAGGACCTGTCGCCAGGCCATCAAGTTACCCCGAGTACCTGTCAGGAAGAGTAGCATAATGTATTTTGGGGTGTAATTTTTGCTATATACATGCTACATGTTAGAAATATCTTATAAATTGACAACTTTGTATAAAAAAAATGCATTTTCTTTTTTTCCCCACATTTTCCAAAAACTTCTGGAAAAAAATGAACTATTAAAAAGACTCATTATACCTCATAGATTATACGCTGGGGTGTTTGCTTTCTAAAATTGGGTCATTTTGTGGGCAATTCCATTGTCCTGGTGCTCCAGGGCCTTCAAAAGTGGTTGACAAATTAGTCTTTGAGTCAGGAGTCATTTATGCTTGTAGAACACCTGAAGGTGCTACTTCAATGTTGGTCCTTTGTATGTGGCCAGGCTGTGTAAAAGTCTCACACATGTGGCATCGCGATACTCTTGAAGAGTAGCAGAATGTGCATTGGGGTGTAATTTGTTGTATGCATATGCTGTGTGTGACAAATAACCGGATAATATGACAATTTTGTAAAAAAATCTTAATTTTGCAAAGAATTGTGGGAAAAAATGACAACTTAAAAAAGCTCACCATGCTACTTATTTAACATTTTGGAATGTCTACTTTCTAAAAAGGGGTCCTTTGGGAAGTATTTGTACTTTCTGACTTGTTAGTGTCTCAAGAAATGAGATTCACCTGATGTACTGATCAGATGTGATACATTTTCAGTGATTGGCACCATAGTTTGTAGACGCTATAACTTTCACAAAGACCAAATAATATACACTAACTTGGGTTATTTTACCAAAGATATGTAGCAATATAAATTTTGGCCAAAATGTATGAAGAAAAATGATTAGCAAAATTTTATGACAGAAACAAAGAAAAAGGCATTTTTTTTCCACAAAATGTACGGCCTTTTTTTATTTATAGCACAAAAAAATAAAAAACCCACTAGTGATTGAATACCACCAAAATAAAGCTCTATTTGTCTGAAAAATTGATGCAAGTTTCATATGGGTACAGTGTTGCATGACTAATTGAGTAATTGGCATTCAAACTGTGAAAGTGCTGAAAGCTGAAAATTGGTCTTCGCAGGAAGGGGTTGTAAGTGCATTGTACTGAGGTGGTTAAAGATCAAGATCTGAAAATATAAATTTATTGGGTTTAGAAACACTTCTCTGTTCTTTGTAATGTATTGAAAGACTTGGGTAAAAAAACACATTTTAAAGATATATTAAAAGTGATAGGAATGAGATTAGCATCAAAAGGGTTAATTAACTACGTACACCTACTAATTGCCTAACAAGACACATCCAATGAGATGAAATTAACCAATTGTATTGGGCGTGCGCTATTATCAATGAGAAAACCGCAGTTAACCTAGTGCCAGTTGCAGTTTACATATGAGGATATTTATTATCTGTCACGTACCTTACAGTGGAGTCAGACTGCTGAGGGTGGCCTCTCGCACGGTTCCGGTCTCCACGCCCCTGAGGATGGGGACAGGGCGCGTGAGGACACGAAAGGGTGCAGGTGCCTGAAGGTGGAGGTAGCAGACCTTGGAGATGCTGGGTCCTCACGGTAGAAGAGATGTTGTAGGTAGGCACCGGAAGATCAGCAGGTGTGCAGGAAGCACTGCGTGTCTGTAACAGGCAAGGTCGGCAACTGGCAGGCAATGCGGTACAATAACAGGAGGCAGGTGTGTAATCAGGAACAAGCAAGGGTCTGGCAACGTGCAAGCAAACGAGGTACAGATTCAGGAGACAAGCCAAAGTCGAAGTCCAAGCCGGGGTCAAAGGTAGTCCAGGAGATAGTAGCACAGGGTATCCAAAGAGCGGGTGTCAGGAACGGGTCACAGGAACAAGGATCACGGGAGCAAGGTCACAGGAGCAAGGTCACAGGAGCAAGGTCACAGGAGCAAGGTCACAGGAGCAACGATCAGGTCTACAGGAGTAGCTGAAGACGATCCAGCACTGATGTCAGGCCAGGATCCTGTTTATATAGAGGGGAGTGAGCCAGGATTGGTGGAAGTGGCCGTCCGTGCGTGAATACGTACATCCTTTCAGTTTGCGCGGGTGTCTTCGCGTGTTCGGATTGGCGTACGTCCACGTGTTCGGATTGGCGTACGTCCACGTGTTCGGATTAGCATACGTCCGTTCATCCTGGAATTCGTACGCCTCTGACGGGGACACCGCGCATGCCGCCTGGAACGAAGGGAAACTGTCGCTATACGGGGACGGGCATACGTATGGTGAGTTCCCTGACAGTGCCCCCCCCTTAAGGGCAGCCTCCGGGTGCCCCTTAGAACCGACCTTTGAGAGCGATGAAAAGCCCGTATAAGCCTCTGGGCATGAAGATTTGCTTCGGGTTCCCAGGAATTTTCTTCAGGGCCAAAGCCTTTCCACTTAATCAAGTATTGGTTTTGTCCTTGACGCTTCCTGTAATCCAGAATGGCTTCGATTTCAAACTCCTCCTCCCCGTCTACCAATATAGCTTCTGGAGGGCTTAACTCCCGACCTGGAAAGGAATTAGGTACATCAGGCTTAAGTAGAGAAGTGTGAAATACAGGATGGATTTTAAATGAGCCGGGGAAGTTCAAGTTCATAGGCTACTGAATTAATTTTCTTCTTAATTGGAAAAGGTCCCAAATATCTGGGTCCCAATTTTTTAGAGGGACACGCCAGTTTTAGGTTTGCAGTTGACAGCCACACACGATCACCGATTTTTAAATCCAATTCTCCCCTTCTCTTTCTGTCAAAAATTTTTTTATCGTCCTCCTGAGCCTTAGAGAGGGTTTCTTTAAGTGCCTGATTGTTGATAACAAAGAAATTCAGCCTATCCTGGACGGCTGGTACAGGAGAATCCGGTAAGGATGTTGGCAGGAAGGAGGGATGGAACCCATAGTTGGAGTAAAATGGTGACTGGTTTGTGGCGGAATGAGTAGAGTTGTTAAATGCAAATTCTGCCAAGGGTAGTAACGAAGCCCAATCCTCCTGAGAAAAAGAAGTGAAACAACGTAAATATTGTTCTAACGTTTGATTAGTGCGTTCAGTCTGCCCGTTTGTTTGGGGATGGTAGGCTGAAGAGAAATTTAACTTGATACCCAGAGTTTCACATAATGATTTCCAAAATTTTGACGTGAATTGGACTCCACGATCAGAGACAATATCACCGGGAATTCCATGGAGTCTGACAATTTCTTTAATGAATACTCTGGCTGTCTCGGTTGCAGATGGGGATGAAATGTGCCATTTTGGAAAAGCGATCCACCACCACGAAGATAGAGGAGAATCCTTCAGAGGGGGGAAGCTCAACAATAAAGTCCATTGCGATCTTATCCCATGGTTTTTCAGGGATAGGTAATGGCCTCAACAATCCCCAAGCTTTATTCTTGCTGTTTTTATTCCGGAGGCAGGTTGAACAAGAGCTAACATAGTTCCTGCAATCTTTCGCAAGGTTTGGCCACCAGAAATGCCTTTGAACTAAACTTATCGTCTTGTGACCCCCAAAGTGACCCGCCAGGGGATAGTCATGACAAGCCTGTAGAACGGAAGTGCGAAGATTTTGAGGAATGAATAGTTTACTTCCTCGCCAGAGAAGACCATCTTTTTCTTGGAGGTTAATATCTGGAGGGACTGATGCACCTTGAGACGACTGCCGAACCTGTGACAGAAAACTGGTTTGTGTTAATAGAAAGTTCCCGGCTTGCAAAATGGTGTCTGGAGGGGATGAGGCTTCGGTTTCAGAAAACATACGGGATAATGCGTCGGGTTTACTGTTCTTGGATCCTGGTCTGTAGGTTATGTGAAAATTAAAACGGGAGAAGAAGAGAGCCCATCTTGCCTGCCGGGGCCTGAGACGCTTAGCTGTTCTGAGATATTCCAAATTTTTATGATCTGTAAAAATTAATACTGGATGTGTTGCCCCCTCAAGTAGGTACCGCCATTCTTCTAAAGCCAGTTTGATTGCCAGGAGCTCCCGATCTCCCACATCGTAGTTCTTTTCTGACGTATTTAGTTTTTTGGAAAAGAATGCTACAGGATGCATTAATGATTTAGGTCCTTGGCGTTGGGACAGAATGGCGCCTACAGCGTTCTCTGAAGCGTCCACTTCCAGAGTGTAAGGTAGAGCAGGATCAGGGTGTTTGAGTATTGGGGCCGACGTGAATAGCCCTTTTAGTTTGTCGAACGCAGCTTGGGCCTCGATGGACCATCGGAAGCGGTTTTGTTTGCTGGTGAGTTGCGTGATGGGAGCTATAACACTGGAAAAGTTTTTAATGAACTTTCTATAAAAATTAGAGAATCCAATGAAGCGCTGTACCCCTTTCTTATCAGTTGGAGGTGGCCAGGATAAAATGGCTGAAACCTTTTGTGGATCCATCTCTATTCCCTCCGTTGATATTACCAGACCCAGAAAGTGAATGGTCTGTCGCTCGAATTCGCACTTCTCGGCCTTGGCGTAGAGCCCATGTTGTCTTAACCTCAGGAGAACATGTTTCACATGGTCACGATGGGTTTCTAGAGAGTCTGAAAATACCAAAATGTCATCTAAATAAACAATTACAAACAAATCCAAAAAGTCCCTGAAAATGTCATTAACAAAATGTTGAAAAGTAGCTGGTGCGTTGCAGAGTCCGAATGGCATGACCAGGTACTCAAAGTGGCCAAAACGTGTCCGAAAGGCCGTTTTCCATTCGTCCCCCTTACGGATTCTGATTAGATTATAGGCCCCTCGTAAATCCAGTTTCGTAAATACTTTGGCTGATCGAAGTCTCTGGAATAATTCTGGAATCAATGGAAGGGGGTAGCGATTTTTAATTGTCACTTTATTTAAATCCCTGTAATCCACACATGGGCGGAGCGAATGATCTTTCTTTTCAACGAAAAATATTCCAGCACCGGCTGGGGAAGAGGAATGTCGAATAAATCCTTTCTTGAGGTTCTCATTGATGTATTCTTTGAGGACCATGAGTTCAGGTTCCGATAGAGGGAATATCCTCCCGAATGGAATTTCGGCTCCAGGTAGTAACTCGATTGGGCAATCGTAGACCCGATGAGGAGGGAGTGTGTCTGCCTTTCTTTTGTCAAACACGTCCAGGAATCTGTGGTATGTGACTGGGACCAACCTCTGGAGCTCAGATGTAGAACCCGAACAGGCAATGACCGGAACCAGGTGGTTTGAGGTCCTGACACAATTTTGGAGGCAGTAAGTGGATCGAAACACGACCTCACCGGTTATCCAGTTTATTTGGGGATTATGGGCTTGTAGCCATGGCATTCCTAAAATAATTGGGAAGAGTGGTGAAGAAATGACATCCAGGCAGATTAATTCTTGGTGATCGGATAGAATGTTGGCAAGTAGTGGCTGAGTCTCATGGGTAATAGGACCTGATCTGATGTTGGATCCATCTGCTAACCTTATAGAAAGTTGGCTTTGCTTGGGTACCAATGGAATGTTGTGTTGTAGAATGAGAGTATGGTCAATGAAGCAACTACAGGCGCCCGAATCAATTATAGCCTGGACCTGGAGTGTTCCTCCTGGAAGCTGTAAGGAAAAGGGAACAGCTATATGAATTGATTTTGTCAGAGGTAATGCATTGGATACAAGAGGTGAGTCTTTGAACTTACGAATCTTATTTGGACATGTATTCGCATAGTGACCAGTTTCCCCGCAGTAAAGGCAAAGGTTATTCTGGCGCCGGCGTAGCTTCTCTTCAGGAGACAATGGTGAGCGAAGTAGCCCTAATTGCATTGGCTCTGGAGCTTCGGAAATGGGAGCAGGTGTGGAAGCAGGAGGATAATTCGGAGCCTTGGGTAACATCCAAGTGGGGCGAAACTGGCCAACTCTTTAAGACCTCCGTTCCCTAAGACGGCGGTCAATTTGGATCTATACCTGTATGAGGTCTTCCAAAGAACTGGGAACTTCGATACGGGCCAACTCGTCTTTTAATGATTCAGACAATCCGATGCGGAATTGGTAACGTAGGGCGGCGTCGTTCCATTGAGTGTCAGAACTCCACCGCCTAAAGTCCGTCACATAATCCTCTACAGGTCTGCGACCCTGACGCAGGGCATGGAGACTGGCCTCAGCAGTTGTGGCACGCTGAGGATCGTCGTATAATTTAGCCATCTCATCCAGAAAAGAGTCCATGGTATCAAGTAAAGGGCTGGCCTGTTCCAAGAGGCGATGGGCCCAGGTCTGAGGTTCCCCCAGAAGCAAGGAGACGATGAACCCTACTTTTGTGCTTTCCAAGGAGAAGGTGCGAGGCTGTAGCAGGAAGTATAGTTGGCATGCATTACGAAAAGCACGGAATTTGCTGCGATCTCCGGAAAATCGCTCTGGAGTAGGAACTCGAGGCTCCGGGGATGGCACCACTATTGCAGGCATGGATGCTGGGGTTGCCGGACTGGCGGACCGAGATGCTGTAGCACCTTGGGAGGCAGTAGTGTTTGGAGTTAATGTCTCCACCCTCTGCTCGAGTTGATGGTAACCATCCTGCAGGCCTTGAACTGCTTGGGTAAGGGCAGAGATTTGTTGGCACAGAGCTTCCAAAGGTGAGGCCCCCCTGTCTGACTCCATGTTTCTGGCTGGATCGTACTGTCACGTACCTTACAGTGGAGTCAGACTGCTGAGGGTGGCCTCTCGCACGGTTCCGGTCTCCACGCCCCTGAGGATGGGGACAGGGCGCGTGAGGACACGAAAGGGTGCAGGTGCCTGAAGGTGGAGGTAGCAGACCTTGGAGATGCTGGGTCCTCACGGTAGAAGAGATGTTGTAGGTAGGCACCGGAAGATCAGCAGGTGTGCAGGAAGCACTGCGTGTCTGTAACAGGCAAGGTCGGCAACTGGCAGGCAATGCGGTACAATAACAGGAGGCAGGTGCGTAATCAGGAACAAGCAAGGGTCTGGCAACGTGCAAGCAAACGAGGTACAGATTCAGGAGACAAGCCAAAGTCGAAGTCCAAGCCGGGGTCAAAGGTAGTCCAGGAGATAGTAGCACAGGGTATCCAAAGAGCGGGTGTCAGGAACGGGTCACAGGAACAAGGATCACGGGAGCAAGGTCACAGGAGCAAGGTCACAGGAGCAAGGTCACAGGAGCAAGGTCACAGGAGCAACGATCAGGTCTACAGGAGTAGCTGAAGACGATCCAGCACTGATGTCAGGCCAGGATCCTGTTTATATAGAGGGGAGTGAGCCAGGATTGGTGGAAGTGGCCGTCCGTGCGTGAATACGTACATCCGTTCAGTTTGCGCGGGTGTCTTCGCGTGTTCGGATTGGCGTACGTCCACGTGTTCGGATTGGCGTACGTCCACGTGTTCGGATTAGCATACGTCCGTTCATCCTGGAATTCGTACACCTCTGACGGGGACACCGCGCATGCCGCCTGGAACGAAGGGAAACTGTCGCTATACGGGGACGGGCATACGTATGGTGAGTTCCCTGACATTATCGTTATTTGTACTTCAATGTGCGCCGGTTTACTCATTCAATTAATGACTTTTCTGACACACCAATTAATGTATGAACTGGTGCAGTGCCTTCTTAGTAAATCTCCCCCCATATGTCTTGAAAATGGGTTGTTGGCGCAGACATGTTCCTTCTCCCAGTAACCTATCATCAAATTGCCATATCCTGGGGCGAAATCTATCCCCATGGCTGTGCCCTTGATGTGTAAATAAAACTGATCCAAAAATGTCAAATAATTATGTTTAAAGTGGTTGTAAACCCTTACAACACACTTTGACCTACAGGTAAGCCTAGATTAAGGCTTACCTGTAGGTCCAAGAAATATCTCCTAAACCTACATGGTTTAGGAGATATTCGCCGAAAGACAGGCACCGCTGTCTACGGCGCATGCGCCGTAGACAGTGGCGTGCAGGCGCACTGAGCGCGCCGTCGTCGGCGATGCATAGTAGTCCATTATGCTTTACCTTTGCAGGGAATGAAAGAGGAAGTAAACTCATCAGGGTTTACTTCCTCTTTAAGGCAGAATTCAGTACTGTCAACCAAAAACTGGGCTTGTGATTTCATATTGCCACCATCCCTTTTTAGAAAATATTTGAGTGCTGTTAGGCCTTCTTCATGGGGGTGGAAGTATACAATGAGGCCACATCAAGAGAAGCCCGCATGTAACTTTTTTCCCAGGAATATCGCTTCACGATTTTGAAGACACGATTCAAGTCCCTGATGTATGATGGGAGTTGACTCACTATAGGTTGGAGAAATTAGTCAATGTATATTAAAAGATCTTTGATAAAGTTATTGGCGCTGGGCACTATCTGTTTGCCTGGCAGCTTGTCTAGGGATTTGTGTACTTTGGGATGATGATAAAAGTGCTGCACCCAGGAGGAAGCAGGAACTGCTTCTTTCTTTTGTCCAGCTCCCCATCTCTCCAAGCACCATCCACCAATATTTTTAAGGCCTGTTGATATCCTAGTAGGGGAACAGCTGTGAGTTTCATGTAAGTGTTTGTATCAGAAAAAAGGCGATAAGCCTCTTTAAGGTAATCCGTTCTAGTTTGAATGACAAGGCTCCCACCCTTGTTGGCTTGTTTGATGATATTTTTAATCACTTTTAGATCTTTAAGGGCTAAGCATTCAGAATGCATTAAATTACAGACTGTATTTCTTTATCGCACATCATAGGACACAGAGTCTCAAGTGATCACTTGGTGCCTTTTAAAAGGGCCCCAGTCTTTGAGCGTGTTTAAACGCAGCCCGCCGTGATGTATAAAAGTTGGATCTGTCTTTTGAATCGGCAGTATCCTGCAGAGAGGACAAGGTAAGGGAAGAAGCTTTGCTTTTTCCTTAAATATACCTTATATGCCTTATAAATGTCTCCTCTATAAGGAGTAACTTACACTACCTATGATGTGTCTTAGTGCAACTCTGTCTCAGAACATGTGTGGTCCCAGCGGCAGAGGGGGTTCTTACTTAAATAGATCTTGTGGGATTTGGTAAAAAATACAGCAGTTGCTAATAGAGATGTGTATAAACTTCTATATGGGTGGTGGCTGATTGGTTGACGCAGCTGCTTTAGCTGCATGGTTTAATTACAACCCAGCACCCACCTAGTAACATTGGGAAACGCCCTATGCTTCTGTGGTTTAAAAAAAAAAAACTATAAATCTGCTGACAGAACCCCCCCTCCCCTTCCCTTCTTCCCCTCCCCCCTTGTAGAGGTGTATAGTACGTTCACCTTACTCGTTCACCTTGCTTTGTGTTGGCCATTCGGGTCCCTAGCAGAGCCTGAGAACGCAGAGGGGCATGTCTGCAAGGTCACGTGGTGCTGTGTATGGATGTAACGTACACACACACAGCACTTGCCGCATAGCTGGGGGGAAGCGCTGAAGATGCCAATCAGGTTCCACCTGAGGCTTTATATCACAGACACTCTCATTTCAGAAAGACTTTTTAACTAAAGAGAGGCAGTCTGTCACACTAAGAGACACCAGAGCGCTGGGCACGTAAGGGTGTAAACAGGCATTTCAAGACAGGAAAAACTATTGTTAGCAAAAGAACTGTTATTTTGTGTGTACCTCTGCTTGTGCTTTGCACTATGTCTTCCAGACCTACCGTAAAGGTACCTAAGGTGTCACCCCCCCAGGCGCTGGGAATCCCAGTTATGCCTCCATACTGTCTTCCTCTTCGTAGAGATCAGACATGGCAAGCCAGGGTGAGTCATTGGAAGCTAGCGGTGGTGCAACTGCTTCACACACTTCAGCCCCTGTAGTGGTGACTGAAGATGCATTTTCCTCTGCCTTGCAAGGCTTAGAAGGAAGATTAGCAGCTTTAATCGCATCCTCCATCCAGTGTATAGGAAGCGTCCTAGATCCCCCTCCCCTACCTTAGACTCTTTACAGTCAGTGTAAGGTCCAAGAGAATTATGGGGACAGGATGGGGTATTGTCCTCAGATGATCGGGAGGAAAGACATGCGATTATTTCTCTGTGGAGGAAACAATACTTGAAGTTCCCAAGGATCCCTACTTCAAAATCTGAAGTACAGAGGCTTGCAAAGATGGTTCGCTCTACTTGCATGCTACCCCTAACAGAGTTAGCTGAAAGGCCGGTCTTTTCCTTGGGTTCTTTGAAGCCTTTACAGCCTTTGCATGCGTTTCCTGTCCACGCATTACTAAAAAAGCTTATTTATAACGAATGGGATCATCCGGATAAGCGTTTTTCCCTTCCAAAGAGACTCGCAAAGCTCTATCCTATGGAAGAAAGATTCACTAAAAGATGGAAAGTTCCAGCAGTTGACGTTGCGATTTCCAATGTAAACAAAATAAATACATTTTTATTTTATTTTTTACCCAGTGGACAATGCGCTTATGCTTAAAGATCCAACAGATAAGAAGTTGGAAGGTCTGTTAAAATCCTTTTTTTTCTTAGCAGGTACTGTTGCTCAGCCTGCAATTGCAGCTATAGACACCTGTCAGTCCTCGAAGGACCAGTTCACAGATGCTCTCAAGATGAGCTCCCTGCACAACAAGCACAGGAACTGGCCGAGCTACCTAAAGCATTATGCTTTGCTGTAGAAGCTATGAAGGATTCTATTTACCAGGCATCACGCCTTGCGTTTGTACTTGTACATATGCGAAGGACCCTTTGGATAAAGGGTTGGTCAGCTGAGACGCCTTGTAAGAACCTTCTAACTAGTTTCCCCTTTAAGGGAGAACGATTATTTGACGATAGTTTAGATAAATACATTAAAAAAATTTCCAGCGGAAATAGTACTCTTTTGCCAGTCAAAATAAAATAAAAGCATCTTTCATTTAAACTGTTGGGCCTCTGCCATCAGACCAGGCATAAAGGAAGACCTGGGGCTACAAGTCTGCAAAGCAGAATACAAGACCTCCTTATGAAGAGGCATCACCAAGGTGGGGGGGAAGACTTCTGATGTACTCAGAAGTCTGGCAAAGGGAGATTCAGGACAAATGGACTCTCTCCACAGTGTCTCTAGGATACAAGCTAGAGCTTTGAGAGTTTCCACTATCTAGTTTTCTGAGATCAAACGTTCCCAAGGATCCAGGGAAAAGGCAATCCCTGTTGCAAGCATTAGACCAATTATTGGCTCAAGGGGTGATCAGACAGATTCCCAAACAAGAGCAAGGTTTGAGGTTTTACCAAAGCCAAATGGTGCCAAAGCCAAATGGGGATATCAGACCAAGTCTAGATCTATGTAATCTAAATCGGTTCCTGAAAATCCGCATGGAGTCAATCAAGTCAGTCGTTTCCATCCTGCAAGGAGAAAAACTTCTGGCGTCCATCGACATCAGAGATGCATAACTGCTTGTCCATATATTTCCTCCTCACCAGAGGTTTCTGAGGTTCAAAGTAGAACAAGCATTTTCAGTTAATAGCCTTGCCCTTCGGGCTTGCTACAGCACCTTGCGTATTCACTAAGGTATTAGCCCCACCTCTAGTCAGGTTAAGGGCACAGGGCATAACTGTCTTGGCTTATTTAGACGATCTATTGTTAATAGACCAGTCAGTGGCTTGCTTGAAGCAAGGTGTAGCCATCACAAGCAGTTACCTGGAAGGTTTGGGTTGGATTCTCAACCTAAAGAAATCCTCCTTAAAGCCACTAAGAAGGCTGAATTATCTGGGCCTGATCATAGACAGAGCCAGGAAAAGGGGTGTTCTTGCCTCCCGCAAGGATTAGCTCCATACAGGAGCTGGTGAGGATGATCAGGTCGAAGAGAAATCCTTCAATTCGCCTTTGCATGAGGTTGTTAGGGAAGATGCTAGCTTCATTCGAAGCAGTTCCCTATGCTCAATTCCATTTGAAACTGAAAGCAGTATTCTGTCTGCTTGGAACAAAACGATTCAAGCTTTGGACTTGCCAAAGTGGCTGTCCCCATGAGTGTTCCAAAGCCTCAGTTGGTGGTTACTATCTGGGAACCTGCTGAAGGGAAAGTCCTTCAGATCAATTATCTGGAAGGTAGTAATGACAGGTGCCAGCCTTTCAGGCAGTGTATCTGGCTCTAGAACCTGGACCTCCAGGTTAAAGAATTGTCTTGCCAGGATCCAGTCCGACAATGCCACGGCTGTGGCATATATCAATCACAGGGGGTCACCAAGAGTCTCTCAGCTCAGAGAGAGGTGAACCAGATTCTAACTTGGACAGAAGAGAATGTCCCATGCCTATCATCAGTTTTCATTCCGGGAGTAGAGAATTGGCAGGTGGACTATCTAAGTCGCCGGCAGTTATTCCCAGGAGAATGGTTTCTTCACCCCAAGGTGTTTCAGGCTGTTTGCCAAAGATGGGGGACTCCGGACGTAGACCTTCTAGCGTCCAGATTCAACACTAAGCTAGTCAACTTTGCATCCAGGACAGGGGACCCACTCGCATACGGAACAGATGCGTTGGCGACCCCGTGGGATCAGTTTTTACTGATCTATGCACTTTTCCACGATTCAGTTGCTACCTCAAGTTCTTTGCAGGATCAAGCTGGAAAGAAAATCGGTAATACTGGTAGCACCATCATGGCCCAGAAGGTCATGGTACGCAGAGATTGTAAGGATGGCAGTGGAGGGTCCAGGGCTCTTCCCACTAAGGCCAGATCTTCTATCTCGGGGGCTGATATTCCATCCTACTTTACGAACGCTAAATGTAACGGCTTGGCTATTGAGACCCACATTCTGAATAAATGTGGGCTTTCCAGGTCAGTTATCTCCACTTAAGGACCACCTCACGCCGATGTACGTTGGCAGAATGGCACGGCTGGGCACAATCATGTAGCTGTACATGATTCTTTAAGCGTCCAGCCGTGGGTCGGGAACGCGCCGCCGCGCTCCCGACCCGGTCCTGTGCAAAAATGGGCATGGTCCTTTGGCTGCAAATTGGTCTGGGGCTTAAGTGGTTAAAAAGCCTGGAAAGCTTATGTTTCCTGGTGTGAGTCCAAGGGTTGGTACCCTCAGAGATATATCATAGGCAGAATTCTTACCTTTCTACAATTAAGCGTAGAGATGAAGTTGGCCCTGAGTACTATTAAGGGCCAAGTCTCAGTCTTATCAATTTTTATTTAAAAGACTGCTTGCTATGCATTCTTTAGTCCAGGGTTTCATGCAAGGAGTGCTGCGGATTAATCCACCAGTTAAATCACCCTTAAGCTCTTGGGACTTAAATTTAGTTTTGTCAGTGTTACAAAAACAGCCATTCGAACCGTTGCAGCATGTTCCCTTAGTCCTGATGACTAGGAAGCTGATATTTTCGTTTGCTATATCCTCAGCAAGGAGGATTTCAGAATTGGCTACTCTTTCTTGTAAAGAGTCATGGTTGATTATTCATGAGGACAGAGTGGTGTTACGCCCTCGTCCAGGTTTTTTGCCAAAAGTGGTTTCAGGCTTTCATCTGAATGAAGATATTGTCCTGCCAGGGTTTTTTCCCAATACCTTGTTCCAGGGAAGAAAGGTCACTACATTGTCTTGATGTAGTGAGAGCAGTGAAAATGTATTTAAGAAAACTGCTCCAATTAGTAAGACTGATGTCTTATTTCTTCTGCCAGAGTGTCCTAAGAAGGGACAGGCAGCGTCAAAATCCACTGTCACATAAGTGCATTTGGCAAGTTATAATTCAAACTTATGATTTAAAGGGAAAGATTCCCCCTGTTATATCCTTTGACTGTTATATCCTCTGAGTTGTGAGAGACACAAGACTCTGGTCTGGAACAATGGATGTTTATTTCAGTACTCACTGTACACTGCAACATGCATCTCAGGACAGTACATCTTATTATGCTGCTTACATGTGTTCCAAGATGGCTACTATACCCCTTGACCCTCGGCATCACTCCTGGGTGGAGCCAGCCTTAAAGTGGCAGTACATGTGGAACCCTTCAGGTATAACACCTTCCATCCATCCCTAAAAAACAAAACAAAAAAAAACCAACAAAACGAGAAAAGGCACAAAACATTAACTAATAACTGTCCAATAACAGTCCTTCAAACACAGGAGATGCACAGGACTTTTCCTGCATCCAGATGTGAGAGCAAGATTCCAGGGACAGTTGTGGCGATACAATGTCATTGGATCACTTTCGGCGGCCCCGTCGAAAGTCTCGTAACCGGTCTTGAAGCTGAAAACGGTCAGGAGGGCGACAGTGTCGTTGAGGGCAGGCACCCATCGACTCGGGATCAGAGTAAACAGGGTCGGCCAGAATGGGCACCGGCGGTGCCAAGAAGGGATCCCCCAGCTCAGTGGGTTAACCAACCTCCGGACCAGGGCTGGAGGGCTCTGTTGGAGCTGAGTTCAAAAGTTCAGAGTCCCCCCAATCATCAGTTCCCATGCATTCTGATGCGCTGGGAGCAGTTCCTTGCAACACTGGTGGTTCAGCCGGCGTCAGGGATTCATGCAGTTGAAAACGAGGACGCTGTTGGTCCGCATGCCTTCTGCAAATGGAACCATCTTCCAGGCAGACCCTATACATCTTGGGTCCCAAAGTCTCTGCAATGACAGCAGGAAGCCAACGGGTGTTGGAAGCCCCATAAGATCGGGCCCATACCTTTTGTTGGGCTGTGAATCGGGGGATCTCATGGTGTTTGACCATCTTGTCTTGGGACTGCAGTACATGTTCCTGGACTGTTTGAGGGCGGAGCATGTCCAAAACAGTCCATGGCTGCCGACCCAGAAGGAGTTCTGCTGGAGTTTTCCCGGTGGTTGCATGTGGTGTGTTTCTGTAAGCAGAAAGGAAGGAGTCCAGCTGCTGGGGTGACAGGGACTACTGTTTACTTGTAGCCACTGTAACATTGAAATAGCGTTTAAAAGTCTGCACAAACCGCTCTGCTTGACCATTTGTAGCCGGGTGGTAAGGTGCGGTCAACTTGTGCTTGATGTTGTGGGCAGTCAAGAAACACTGAAACTCCTGACTCGTGAATTGTGCACCATTGTCTGTGACGATTTCTCTGGGGTATCCAAATGTAGAAGCGAGATGTAACAGTATGGAAACTGTTGCCTTAGTTGTTGGCTGAGTAACAGGAATTACCTTAGGCCACTTTGAATGGGCGTCCACTATGATCAAGAAGGTGTTTCCTCTGATCGGTCCTGCAAAGTCCAAGTGTAGGCGAAACCAAGGAACCGTGGGCCAAGTCCAGGGCTGGACGCACCCTCGAGGAGGGTCTCTTGCAGTTTGTGCACATCCAGCACAAGCATTCACATATGTTGTGATATCTGAGTCTAAGTTTGGCCACCACACATAGCCTCTGGCCTTTTGTTTCATACGTGTGCCCCCGGGATGACCAGTATGTAGCAAGTCCAGAATGTGTCTCCGGAGGGTCTGTCGAATGATCACTTGGTATCCCTATAAAACACAGTTGCCAGCCACAGTTAATTCCATACACCTACGGAAATAAGGTTCATAATCCTGTGTGACGGTTGCAGGCCAACCGGACCGTACCCAGGAGAGTATTGTTTTCAGAAAGGTATCCTTGGCTGTATGGGCTGCTATGTCCCCAGAAGACAAGAAGGACAGGCTGGTGTAACGACAACTCTTGACCGGTGGAGAGAAGTCCATCGACCTCCCTGTCAGTCGGGACATTGCGTCCGCATTAGCATTGGTATCATGACCGCGATACTGGATTTTATAACTGTACGCTCCCAAGAACAGGGCATAGCGTTGGAGGTGGGCCGCAGTAGTCTGAGAGATGCCTTTGTCAGGGCTAAAGATCTGAAGGAGTGGTTTATGGTCTGTCAGTATGGTGAATTCCCTACCATACAGGTAAAGATTAAACTTCTTAATTGCCCATATCAGCGCAAGAGCCTCTTTGTCAATGTGTGAGTAATTGCTTTCTGCTTTTGTCAAAGACCTGGAGGCAAATGCCACTGGTTTTTCTGACCCATCTGGTAAGATGTGACACAGTACAGCCCCCAGACCATAGGGTGAGGCATCACAAGCCAAGGTCAGAGGCTTCTGGAGGTCATAATGAACAAGCATGCGTGACGCCAACAGCTTCTGCTTAGAGACTTCAAAAGCACGTTGGCATGCAGCCGACCAGTCCCATCTGGAGTGTTTCTCCAAAAGCTTGTTCAACGGAAACAAGGTGTGTGCCAGCTCTGGCAGGAATTTGTGGTAATAGTTAAGCAAGCCAAGGTATGATCGCAGCTGCTGGACATTGGTTGGGGCAGGAGCTTTGACTAAAGCATCAACCTTGGCATCTGCTGTGGAGTGTATACCGTCTGCATCCACAAGGTGGCCACAAAACTCCAATTTGGGCACCATGAATTGGCATTTTGCTAAGTTCACTTTCAGACCCTGCTCTTGGAGTCTTTCCCAAACAAGCTCCACGTTTCGCTTGTGTTCCTGGTCCGTCCGTCCCGTGATGAGCATGTCATCTAGCAGGCACTGCGTGAAAGGAATGTCCGCAAAAATCTCATCCATCTTTCGTTGCCAAATGGCTGGGGCAGAGGCTACACCAAACACCATCCGATTTTACTCATACAGTCCCTTGTGGGTGTTGATGGTCAGAAACTTGCGGGAAAGATGGACCTCAAACTGTAAATATGCTTGTTTTGAGATCAAGCTTGGTGAACTTTTGACCCCCTGCAAGAGAGGCAAAAATGTCATCTACTCTGGGTAGAGAATACTGGTCTATTTCCAGTTGGGAGTTCAGTGCCATGCGGAAATCGCCAAAAATGCGTAAGTCCCCATTCGCTTTCTTCACTGGTACAACAGGTGATGCCCACTCGCTGTGCTCTACCTTTGAGATGACACCTTGTTCCTCCAGCCGACTTAGTTCTGCTTCCACTCCTGCTCGGAGTGCGAAAGGTACTGTGCGAGCTTTGAAGAACTTAGGCTGGGCGTTGGATTTCAGCTTGAGTCTCACACAGTCATGCTTTATTTTCCCCAACTGGTCATCAAAGATCTTTGGGAACCGCTGCTTCAGGGACACCACCCATCCCTCATTATCTCCTAATGGAATGGTCACAGTGTTACAGGGATTTATGGCGATGTCTGGCATACCAAAGTGAGCAATCCAGTCTCTCCCAAAGAGAGGGGGTCCCCCATTTTCTAGTATATATAATGGCAGTCTCTTTGTCTGACCCTTGTACAATACTTGCACTTTTGCATAACCCAGTGGGTGGAGTATCTGCTTTGAGTATGTCTGCAGTTTGATTGGCGTTGAGTGGACAGTTGTTCGGGTCTGAAGTTGTCTCCATTGTTTCTGTAACTGAAACTGCTGCTCCTGTGTCTACATCCATCTTTAGTTTCTTTCCCTCAATGGTTACCTCTACAGTCATTGCAGAGGGTGCTGAATGCATATGATGTATGTCTAATCTGTGGAGCATTCCCTTATCCTCTGACTCAGATGATGTATATCTCCCCACCATATATGTCTTTGTCTTGGGGTTCAGAGGTTGTGTATCTCGCACCTTCTTGCTCCTGCAAACTCATTTCAGATGGCCTGTTTTACCACAATGACAGGTCTGATCCTTAACCACCTTCAGACCGGACCATTTTGCTGGTAAATGACCAGAGGTCTTTTTACAACTTGGCACTGCGCTGCTTTAACTGGTAATTGCGCGGTCATGCAATGTTGTACCCAAACAAAATTTGCGTCCTTTTCTTCCCACAAATAGAGCTTTCTTTTGATGGTATTTGATTGCCTCTGCGATTTTTATTTTTTGCGATATAAACGTAAAAAGACCGCAAATTTTGAAAAAAAATGATATTTTCTACTTTTTGTTATTAGAAAAATCCAATAAACTCAATTTTAGTCATACATTTGGGCCAAAATGTATTCAGCCACATGTCTTTGGTAAAAAAAAAGTCAATAATTGTATATTTATTGGTTTGCGCAAAAGTTGTCACATCTACAAACTAAGGTACGTTTTCTGGAATTTACGCAGCTTTTAGTTTACGACTGCCTATCTCATTTCTTGAGGTGCTAAAATGGCAGGGCAGTACAAAACCCCCCCAAATGACCCCATTTTGGAAAGTAGACACCCTGAGGAAATTGATAAGTGGCATGTTGAGCCCATTGAATATTTTATTTTTTTGCCTCAAGCGATTGAATAATGACAAAAATTTATTTATTTTTTTTTTTTTTACACAAAGTTGTCACTAAATGATATATTGCTCACACATGCTATGGGCATATGTGAAATGACACCCCAAAATAAATTCTGCTGCTTCTCCTGAGTATGGGGATACCACATATGTGGGACTTTTTGGGAGCCTAGCCGCGTACGGGGCCCCGAAAACCAAGCACCGCCTTCAGGCTTTCTAAGGGCGTAAATTTTTGATTTCACGCCTCACTACCTATTACAGTTTTGAAGGCCATAAAATGCCAAGATGGCACAAAACCCCCACAAATGACCCCATTTTAGAAAGTAGACACCCCAAGCTATTTGCTGAGAGGCATTTTGAGTCCATGGAATATTTTATATTTTGCCACAAGTTGCGGGAAAATTACAAACTTTAATTTTTTTTTATTTTTTTTTCACAAAGTTGTCACTAAATTATATATTGCTCACACATGCTATGGGCATATGTGAAATGACACCCCAAAATAAATTCTGCTGCTTCTCCTGAGAACGGGGATACCACATATGTGGGACTTTTTGGGAGCCTAGCCGCGTACGGGGCCCCGAAAGCCAAGAACCGCCTTCAGGTTTTCTAAGGGCGTAAATATTTGACTTCACTCCTCACTACCTATTACAGTTTTGAAGGCCATAAAATGCCAAGATGGCACAAAACCCCCACAAATGACCCCATTTTAGAAAGTAGACACCCAAGCTATTTGCTGAGAGGCATGTTGAGTCCATGGAATATTTTATATTTTGCCACAAGTTGCGGGAAAATTACAAACTTTTTTTTTTTTTTTCACAAAGTTGTCACTAAATTATATATTGCTCACGCATGCCATGGGCATATGTGAAATGACACCCCAAAATAAATTCTGCTGCTTCTCCTGAGTACGGGGATACCACATATGTGGGACTTTTTGGGAGCCTAGCCGCGTACGGGGCCCCGAAAACCAAGCACCGCCTTCAGGCTTTCTAAGGGCGTTACAGTTTTGAAGGCCATAAAATGCCAAGATGGCACAAACCCCCCCCAAATGACCCCATTTTGGAAAGTAGACACCCCTAAATTTAGGGGTACACTAGTGAGACTAGGTAATAAATGGCGGGTGACCTGAAACTATAAAAAAATAACTAACCAATCAGCGTCACCTGTAACAGTTATATGGTGATCACTGGTGAAAGGGTTAACTAGGGGGCAATCAGGGGGCTTTATGCGGTAGTATATGGGGGTCCCTGGCGCTATAAAAAGCTGCGGCGAACCTAAATACCTACCTGCCTAACTAGCGTCACCTGTGACACTAATACAGCGATCAGAAAAACGATCGCTTATTAGGCTGGGTTCACACTGGAGCGATGTGGGAACGCCACGAATCCGCGGCGGGTTCCCGCATCGCATGCCTCCCGGCGGCAGTTCACACTGCCCTATGCGAACTGCTGGGAGTGTCAGTGAAATGTTAATGACACCCCCAGATCAGTTCGCATATAGCAGTGCGATCTGCAAACTCGGATCGCATGGTGTGAACACCCATGCGATCCGATTCTGCTGCGGACCAAAAAAAGGGTCCCGTGCGAATTTGCGGCGGGTGCGGCGGGTGTGGCGGGTGCGGCGAATGGCTGAACTCGAATCGCACAGAGATCGGATGTAATTTGCACTGCAGTGCGGTGCGAATCACATTCGTTCTCATAAACCGCTGCAATGTGAACCCTGCCTTAGTGACACTGGCGACGGGGGGTGATCACGGGGTTAAACCTTTATTGGGGGGGTTAGGGGGGCACATTAGAACTAAAGGGGGCTAACCCTAACTGCCCTAACAGTTATTACAGTCACAAATGACACCAATGCAAAAAAAAAAAAAAGCAATTGGTGTCACTGTGACTGGGGGGGCAGGGGTAATTGGGGGGTGATCGGGGGGTAAAGGGGGGGTGTGAGTGTGCCTGGCATGTTCTACTGTGTAGTGTAGTGCTTGTGCAACTCACCGATGCTCTCTCCTCGGTGCCGGAACGAAAACTACCGACACGGAGGAGAGAATACATCACTTCCTCTCCTGTGTTTACATTACAGGAGAGGAAGTGATGTCACCGGACAATTTCATTCGCCGGGAGCGATCGCGAGGGGGTGGCCATGAATGAATGGCCGTCCCCTCGTCCGGGATCGCTCCCGAACGAATACCGACCGCCGCAGGCACCGGGCGGGGGCCCGATCGGGCCCCCGACCCGCGGGAGGCAAGGGACGTACATGTAAGCCCTTATGCCTGCCCGTGCCATTCTGCCGACGTACATCGGCGTGCGGCGGTCGGCAAGTGGTTAAACTGGCAGACTTTGTGATCATGGTCTGTATTCCCACAACGGTAACAAGCTGACCCCCGGCTTGGTGGAGGTCTGTATTTCCAGTTTGCAACTGTGGGCTTGACTGCTGTTCTGAAAACTTCTTGTTTCACCTCTTCCCTTCTACCCTGGGGGTTCAATTCCTCTGTATCTTTCACAGCCATTTCCATCACTGAAGCTATCTCAATTGCCTTTGCAAGGGTAAGGTCTTTCTCTGTTAACAGTCTCTTTTGGCTAGAGTCACAACTCAGTCCCATGACAAACTTATCTATCAGTGCAGTAGGTAGGTACTCCCCAAAAGAACAGGTAGAGGCTAGTCTGCGAAGGGCGAGCACATAAGCTTTAATTTCTTCACCTGGCTGCTGCTGCCTCTGATAAAAACGAAATCTTTCTGCAATCTCTAGTGGTTTAGGCTGGAAATGACCCTCTAACAGTGTCAGAAGCTCTGCCAATGTCTTAGTTGCTGGTTTTACAGGGGAAAGGAGATCCCTGAGAGTGTCATATGTCTGAGCACCGACCACTGTCAGAAATACTGCTACTTGCCTTTCACCTGGAATGGCATTTGCACTGAAATACTGTTCCAGTCTCTCAACCCAGGAACTCCAGGATGTCTGTTCTCCACCAAATTCACTTAATGTCCCGATCAATGACATTTTCCTGCTGGGATCTGTGATTGCTTTAATCCAGGTGACAATCCACAATGTCTTTGTCTCTCTCTCAGACTGATAGACACTTTGTAAATCCCATCCTCGTCGCCACTGTTATATCCTCTGAGTTGTGAGACATAAGACTCTGGTCTGGAACAATGGATGTTTATTTCAGTACTCACTGTACACTGCAACATGCATCTCAGGACAGTACATCTTATTATGCTGCTTACATGTGTTCCAAGATGGCTACTATACCCCTTGACCCTTGGCATCACTCCTGGTGGAGCCAGCCTTAAAGTGGCAGTACATGTGGAACCCTTCAGGTATAACACCCCCTTTTCAAGTTAAGGCACACTCTACCAGAGCGGTTAGTGCTTCTTGGGCAGTGCGTCACCAGGCCTCCAGGTCTCAAATCTGCAAGGCCGCGACTTGGCCTTCAGTACATACATTTACAAAATGTTATCAAGTGCATGTAAGATGGAATGAGGATATCGCCTTTGGGCGCAGTGTGCTGCAGGCAGCAGTATAAGTCCTCAGGTCTGGGGGTTACCTTACAGGTTGTGTCTCCCTCCCCTCAAGTAGCATTGCTATGGGACATCCCGCCAAGTGATTACTTGAGACTCTGTGTCCTATGATGTACGATAAAGAAAATAGGATTTTTAAAACAGCTTACCTGTAAAATCCTTTTCTTGGAGTACATCATAGGGCACAGAGCTCCCGTCCCTCTTTTTTATGGGGTGAGAGTATATTACTTATATTGCTTGGCTACAAAAACTGAGTGCTCCTGGAAGGAGGAGGGGTTATATAGGGGAGTCAACTTCCTGTATTGGTTATACCAGTGTCAACACCGGAAGGTAGGCCTATAACCCACCAAGTGATTACTTGAGACTCTGTGTCCTATGATGTACTCCAAGAAAAGGATTTTACAGGTAAACTGTTTTAAAAATCCTATTTTTTTGTGGCAGTGTTACAAAGTGCTAAAAGGTCAATATAAATGACTAGACTGTGACACACAGGCTGTTGACTTTCCATCTTCCCTACAGCCCCTACATCAGAACTTGGAAGTGATATAACATCATAGACCAGAACCCTTGGCATTGGTATTGTTTACTTTTATCATCAATTTTAATCATGTCGCAATACTTGAAATAAATAACTGCACCTTTGCATTTACTGGACAGACTTTATTGTGACCACTCAATCCTGTGAGGCTCTCTCTAGTATAAACATTTTCACCAAGGGCCCTTAGCAGGACCAAGGGAGGGTGGGAGGGGTTGCCAAAACACTGGAGCTTCACCCTTTGTCTCAGCCTCTGTGTTTCTGAAGTCTGTTCAAAAGCACCGCTGATAATGTGCCCATACCTCCTGCAGACTTCGCCACCCAGCACAGCAGCCCAAATCATCACTGCCCAGCAGACATCGGAGCTTTACTATCACCTCTCTCCTCGGCAGAATGAAGATAACAGATGGCAGATAACATGACTAGGGCAGTCAGATAACTTACTACCCCAAACCACACATGCATGAAGCCTTACCATTGCTATTGAATAATAACACTGACACCTTATTGGATGTAAATGACCTGTTCGGCCTTTTATTAACAAAAAAACAAATAAACTATAACCATTATTTAAAATATTCCAGTTCCAATCCAAATACTTGATTGCCGATCCCTGACGACCCCATCTTCAACTTTCGAGTCTGTGATACCTTTTAGATAGCATCTGTCCCCAGCAGCCAAAATCGACTCTAGGACTCAATAAGTGACCACAGAACCCCACCAACTTAATTCCCGGTAGTCTAGACTAAAACCAGACCAACCGGGAGGACTCCATACCTGAGAGAGGTCCCACCATTTTTGCAATACCTCATGTTTTTCATACCTATCATCAAGGACCCAACCGCCACCATGGCACAGGTGTGAAACCTTACACTTGTGCCCGCAGCCACACCAGCAATGCCCTGTGGATGCCGTCTTCCAATCCCAATACCCAGAGGCCAATTCTGACAGGGTTGAGATGTACCCCATCCCCCCTCAAGTACCTCCAGGTGTCCAGCTCCAACTCCAAATGCCGGACCACCACCCCACCATTACGGGCAATAAACCTCTTTATTAACTTTAATACGGGTCTTGTTAAGTTTGTCAATTGACCAGGCCCCCCTCCAAGACATGTGGGCCACAATGTCAGACCAAATCATTATCGTGCCAGGGAAAGAAAATCCCACTGAATGTCTTTTATGACCTGCCTCATGGGTCGAATGCCCAAGTTATTGCCACCCACCAAAATATCCGGAGGCTGGTCCAGACATGAGAAGCGTTGTACCTCAGGCGCAACCTTGTGCCACATCATACCTGACATCATACCTGACACCCCAATCCACCTGATCCTGCCTTCCTCTCTCACCAACCCCAGCTGTCTGCCTTCTGGCCTAACATCCGCCCTTTTTGCCCCCTAAAAAACATATGAATGTCCGAGTATCCAGATGAGACATTGTGGGGAATCTGAAAAGACACAACAAAAGACATACCCAGCAAGAGACCTAAACAACAATCAGAAAAGAGGTACTCACAGTATGAAGAGAAAATCAAACAAATGTGGACGAACATACAACTGATATCTAGTGAATTCCCATGTGCCAAACTTTTTTATTGCTTCCGTAGGAAGTCCCCACCAAGCCACCTCGGTGGCCGCCCCAATATGAAAGGAATGCGCAGCATAATCCCCGGGACCAACCCTCCCATCTTTTAGGCACTTACGGAAAACTGCCGTAAATTGAAACCTGAACAGACACGAGCCATCAACATGGACAAACAATACACCGTCCCCCTGTGGGCGAAGAACTAGAAACTGCCTTAAGGCTGCCACTGGGTAGAACTGGGTCCGATGGCCCCTGAACAATTCCACTCGGACCCCTTTTCCGCGCTGATCTGTTTTTGAGTGCTGGATCTGAATCCGGACTTACAATTCAGAGCACTGTGTGTCCCCAAACTGCAAGCCCCCCACCACCTGCTTGGAGGGGGAGACCAGCTCACTGATTCTGAAAGCTCCAAAAAAGGCCAGCACAAAAGCAGTCTGGAAAAGGACCTTCTCAAAGTATGAAGAACACACCTTCCCCAGACTTGACAGAATTGTACCCAGCACCTCAAATAAAACTGGGCGTCTGGAATCCTTGTTGTAACTTCCTCTCCGATAACCCCTTAAGCCCGGCGAACCACAAATGATTTCGTGACCCACCAACTGAAACAAGAAAGCCAAGGCCGCCATCTTTTTTCCCATCGCAGCCCCAGAGAGACCACTTGAATAGTTACTGCAGATAAAACACAACACCCAGGCCTGCATATCCTCAGAGTCCTCCTACCCACCTACCTCCTCCAGCAGAGAAAACCATTCCTGCCACATCTTAGAATACACCTTCCACGTTCCAGCGCTGAGGGACTGCCATATCAATCCAGCGGCGACTCCAGTGCAATTTTCCATAATCTTGGAAGACATGGTTCTCCCAAACGGTCCGTTTCCGGTGCCAGCGTGCAAAATTCTTCCCACTGGAAATGAGACAAAGCATCCGCTAATTTGTTGTCAACCGGGGATATGTACTGCATAACTAAAAGCATTTATCCGTTAACAACTGTGCACCAGATACCATAACAGTCTGACCACTGGGGGAGAAGAAGCTGAGATGTTGTTAATCGCCAAAACCACACCCATGTTTTGAAAAGCCTCTCCCCATAGCTCCACAGACAGGACAATGGTAAACAGTTCTAGCAGAACCAAATTCCAAAGGAACCCAGCCTCCCTCCAAGTCTCAGGCCATGGCTCTGCATTCCATTGCCCCTGACAGCAAGCGTCATACCCCAAAGACCCCGCCGCATCCGTGAACAAGAACAAATCAGCATTGCTGACCGGCCCCGACTGCCACAGCGAATGACCATTGAAGGATTCTAAAAACGCATTCCCAAATCCTCAAATCATCCTGCAGCTCCCTGGTCAGTCGTACAAAGTGATTGGGGACCCGTACCCTGGATGTGGCTGCCGACAGCCGCCTACAGAAAATGCGACCCATGGGAATAATCCTACAAGCAAAATTCAGTTTCCCCAATAACGACTAACACCTTCAAACGAATCTTGCGCTTGCCACTTGTCATACTCCCCTCCCGCCACAGGGCCACCAATTTGTCCTCCAGGAACCTACATTCCATAGCCACTGAATCAATGGTTATTCCCAGAAAAACCAACTCTGAGGTTGGGCCTTCCATCTTGTTGGCCACCAATGGGCCAATGGGATCCTGAACCGCTCAGCCAAGTGCTGTACTGTCCCCAGCAAAACCTTGCAACAGCGGGTCTCTAGCGGACCAATGCACCAGTTGACGGGGACGGGATGATAGGTTGCTGATGAGAGTGATAAAATAGTTCTGCTTGGCAGAGAGGAGGCTAGAATTGTAATTTTGGAGGGCAGATTTATATTGGTTGAAATCTCAGAGAGATTTCAACCAATATAAATATATATATCATATATATATATATATATATATATATATATATATATATATATATATATATATATATATATCAACCAATGTTTCATGCAGGGCTTCTGTCATCATTATCCTACCACTTGAGTTTCCTCCATCCCCCAAGTCTCAACCCGCCAAATGCTTCAGCTGCACCGCCAGGTAATAATTCCTGGGATGGGGTACCGCCAGGCCCCCTCTCTCCGTTGGTAATTATAATGTCTGAAGCCGGATCCTTGCTTGACCCTTTTTCCAGATCAACTCCCTGGAAAAGAGTTTTCAATTTTTTAAACAATTTTTTACACATCCATACCGGAGAATTGTGTAAAACATATAGCAATTGAGGCATCTATATCATCTTAATCAGACTACACCAGCGCGCCACCGATAAGGGGAGCCGGCTCCAGACATCACACTTTCGTTTAAATGTATTCAATAATGGTATTATATTTTTGTTGATATACTGGTCAGTAGGGATGAGCTTCGTGTTCGAGTCGAACGTACGTTCGACTCGAACATTGGCTGTTCGTGCGTTCGGCGAATTCCGAACGTTTTGGCCGTTCGCGTCAAAATTCGAGTGACGCGCGCGCGGACCACAATGCACTGCGTTGGCGCAGTGCATTGCTGCCCGATGATTGGCTAAGCATGCACTGTGACCCCGCATGCTTGGCCAATCGCAGCGCCGGCAGCGAGGAGAGCCATGATTGGCCACAGGCATCCTGCCTGTGGCCAATCATAGCTCAGGCTGTGTAGTGCACGCCCCACACTATATAAGGCCGCCTTTAAGGCGGCCTCCTGTAGTGTGTTACTTTGCATCTGAAGCAGTGGGTGTTCTGTGTACCTTCAACACAGTACACACCAATCGTTTTTGGCTGATTTCCTATCTTGCTGCTGTGTAGTGGTTGTTGTCTGTGCCCTGACTGCAGTATACACCACTATATTCACCTCACCTATATAGCTAGTGATCTAGCTTTAACCACTTAACAACTGCCCATTGCCGATTAACGGCTTCAGGGCGGTTGTTTAACTCAGAGAGGCCGTTAATTAACGGCCTCCCAGAATTCTGCTCTCGCGTGCCCCGAGGTGTGCGCACTCGAGAGCATCCGTGACCGCCGGGTCCATAGGACCCGGCGCATCACGGTAAACGGCCGCTCATAGCGGCCGTTTACCACGTGATTGCTCCGTCAAATGACGGAGTGATCACTTGGAAACAAACCGGCGTCATGTTATGACGCCTGTTCCTCCCTCCCCTTTCTGTACCGATCGGTACAGCGGAGGGGAAAGAGATCGGTGTCAGCAGCGATGTGGGCTGCATCTGCAGTGCCCACATCGCTGCTCACCGAATTTAACCCCTCAATACCAGTGCATACTCTGCAGTACCCTGCCATTACTCTGCAGTACCCCGCCATTACTCTGCAGTACCCCGCCATTACTCTGCAGTGCAGTACCCCGCCATTACTCTGCAGTGCAGTACCCTGCCATTACTCTGCAGTGCAGTACCCTGCCATTACTCTGCAGTACCCCGCCATTACTCTGCAGTACCCCGCCATTACTCTGCAGTGCAGTACCCCGCCATTACTCTGCAGTGCAGTACCCTGCCATTACTCTGCAGTGCAGTACCCTGCCATTACTCTGCAGTGCAGTACCCTGCCATTACTCTGCAGTACCCCGCCATTACTCTGCAGTACCCCGCCATTACTCTGCAGTGCAGTACCCCGCCATTACTCTGCAGTGCAGTACCCTGCCATTACTCTGCAGTGCAGTACCCTGCCATTACTCTGCAGTGCAGTACCCTGCCATTACTCTGCAGTACCCCCAATACTCTGCAGTACCCTGCTATTACTCTGTAGTACCCCGCCAATACCCCGCCAATACTCTGTAATACCCTGCCATAAATTGCCATACCCAGCCATACTTTTTCACAAAGTTGTCACTAAATGATATATTGCTCACACATGCCAGGGACATATGTGAAATGACACCCCAAAATAAATTCTGCTGCTTCTCCTGAGTACGGGGATACCACATGTGTGGGACTTTTTGGGAGCCTAGTCGCGTACGGGGCCCCGAAAACCAAGAACCGCCTTCAGGATTTCTAAGGGGGTAAATTTTTGATTTTACACCTCACTACCTATCACAGTTTTGAAGGCCATAAAATGCCAAAATAGCACAAAACCCCCCAAAATGACCCCATTTTGGAAAGTAGACACCCCAAGCTATTTGCCGAGAGGCATGGTGAGTATTTTGCAGCTCTCATTTGTTTTTGAAAATGAAGAAAAAAAAAAATAATGTATATTTTTTTTCTTTTTTTCAAATTTCAAAACTTTGTGACAAAAATGAAGGTCTGCAAAATACTAACCATACCTCTCGGCAAATAGCTTGGGGTGTCTCCTTTCCAAAATGGGGTCACTTGGGGGGATTTTGTGCTATCTGGGCATTCCATGGCCTCCGAAACTGTGATAGGCAGTGAGGAATGAAATCTAAAATTTACACCCTTAGAAATCCTGAAGGTGGTGCTTGGATTTTGGGGTACCGTACGCGGTTAGGCTCCCAAAAGGTCTCACACTTGTGGTATCCCCGTACTCAGGAGAAGCAACAGAATGTATTTTGGGGTGTAATTTTACATATAACCATGGCATGTTTGAGCAATATATCATTTAATGACAACTTTGTGCAAAAAAAAAAAAAATAATAATAATAATGTATTTTTTCCACAACTTTTGTCAAAATATAAAATATTCCATGGACTCGACATGCCTCTCAGCAAATAGCTTGGGGTGTCTACTTTCTAAAATGGGGTCATTTGGGGGGGTTTTGAACTGTCCTGGCATTTTATGCACAACATTTAGAAGCTTATGTCACACATCACCCACTCTTCTAACCACTTGAAGAAAAAGCCCTTTCTGACACTTTTTGTTTACATGAAAAAATATTTTTTTTTGCAAGAAAATTACTTTGAACCCCCAAACATGAAGTGTTTTTTTAAAGCAAAAGCCCTACCGATTAAAATGGTGGGTGTTTCATTTTTTTTTTTCACACGGTATTTGCGCAGCGATTTTTCAAACGCATTTTTTGGGGAAAAAACACACTTTTTTTTATTTTAATGCACTAAAAATCACTATATTGCCCAAATGTTTGATGAAATAAAAAATATGATCTTAGGCCGAGTACATGGATACCAAACATGACATGCTTTAAAATTGCGCAGAAACGTGCAGCGGCGACAAACTACGTACATTTTTAAAAGCCTTTAAATGCCTTTACAGGTGACCACTTTAGATTTACGGAGGAGGTCTACTGCTAAAATTAGTACCCTCGATCTGACCTTCGTGGTGATACCTCACATGCATGGTGCAATTGCTGTTTACATATGCCACCAGACCAACGCTTGCGTTCCACGTTGCGCCTTAGCAGGGGGGTACAGGGGTGTTTTTTTTTATTATTTTTTTTTTTATTATTTATTTTGCTTTTTTATTTTATTTTTAAACTGTTCCTTTCATTTATATATATTTTTTTATGATTTTTATTGTTATCTCAGGGAATGTAAATATCCCCTATGATTGCAATAGATAGTGACAGAAACTCTTTTTTTAAAAAATTAGGGTCTATCAGACCCTAGATCTCTCCTCTGTCCTCAAAGCATCTGACCACACCAAGATCGGTGTGATAAAATGCTTTCCCAATTTCCCAATGGCGCTGTTTACATCCCGCAAAATCTAAGTCATGAAATGTTTGTAGCTTCCGGTGTCTTAGGCCATAGAGATGATTGGAGCCATTCTGGTCTCTGATCAGCTCTATGGTCAGCTGGCGGAACCACCGGCTGCATTCTCAGGTTCCCTGTTGGGACAGGAGAGCCTGAGAAAACCATGGAAGATGGTGCGGGGGGGGGGGACATTCCCTCCCACTGCTTGTAAAAGTAGTCTAGAGGCTAATTAGCCACTAGGATTACTTTTACATAAAAGCCGACCGCTGGCTGAAAAGAATGATACCAAGATGATACCTAAACCTGCAGGCATCATTCTGGTATAAGCACTCAAAGTCCCGCAACATACCAGTATGTTGCTGGAACTGGTTGGGCATATATTGTAATTTTTTTTTCATGCAGCCTGTGGGCTGAACGAAAAAAAAATATTGATCGGTGGGTATGCCCACCATTAGATACCACCCTTCATCCACCCACTTTCTAATGGTGGGCATACATGCACCATTTATATATGCCGAAGCATGGGGGCATCCTCCCGCAAAAGGTAGGAGCAGATCGCTCCTCCACCCCTTATGCCCCCATGCTTCGGCATATATGCTCTTTTTTAACTGTGGTGGTGAAATCACCCCCGACAGTGCTGGAGTCGCGGCTTTATGTATCATGGGAGCAAACGCTGTTGCTGTCAAGATAAATAAATCCGCTCTGCAGCAGAATGGCGTACCTGCTAAGCAAATGATGGTTAACAATAAAACAAAGTAACATTACAGTATAACAGTAGGACTTACCATACCTGCAAAGCAAATACAAAAAAAATCGCAAAAAATAACACATTTAACACAATCTGTGCCTAAAATATATATATGCCGAAGCATGGGGGCATCCTCCCGCAAAAGGTAGGAGCAGATCGCTCCTCCACCCCTTATGCCCCCATGCTTCGGCATATATGCTCTTTTTTTAACTGTGGTGGTGAAATCACCTCCGACAGCGCTGGAGTCGTGGCTTTACGTATCGTGGGAGCAAACGCTGTTGCTGTCAAGATAAATAAATCCACGCTACAGCTGAATGGCGTACCTGAAAACAAAAAATGGTTAACAATAAAACATTGCAGAATAGAATACAGTACAAAGGAGCAGAACAATAGAGAGAGAATAGAGAGAGAGAGAACAATAAAACGACAACTATTTTTGGTTTTTTTATTTTATATTTTTTTTTGTTTTTTGTTTTTTTTACTTTTTTTTTTTTTTTTTTTAAACACTTTTTTATGTAACTTTAACACTTCTGTTGTAACGGTTCCAGCGGTTTGGGTCTCTCAAAATGCGATGGCATCTTGGGAGACCCTGTGAACGTGTGCCTAGCCTGTGCAATGCTGTACCCTACGCTAATACTCAACTAGTTCATGGTAGCGTTCAAAACATTCACCAATGCAAAGACCAGGATTGTCAGGACAGCGGGGACAACAATAACGGGTGTCACGCCTAAATCCGCGCTTTCTGCAGACACGACATTTTCTTTGGGGGGCTCGTTGGGTAGGGGTACTCGGGAGGACATAAATATAATGCCTCTCATGCAGCCGGCTTACTGCATCTGGTAGGGGAAGGTGAGGTGGAGCACCGTCTGGATACAGAAGGGCTCTGACGATATCCTCCTGGAATTTGAGGAAGGATCCAGTCCGTCCTGAAGCTTTGTGTAGTACATAAGCATTCAGTATAGCCAATTGGAATAAATAAACAGACACTTTTTTGTACCAGCGTCTGGCCTTACGGGCAACTAGATACGGCGCCAACAACTGGTCATTGAGGTCCACCCCTCCCATGTTAAGGTTATATTTGTGGACACAGAGGGGTTTCTCCACAATACCAGTCGCCGTAGGAATTTGGACCGTCGTGTCTGCATGAAGGGAGGTAAGAACGAAAACATTCTTATTATCCCTCCACTTCATAGCGAGCAAATTATTACTGCGCAAGCAGGCTCTCTCCCCCAGCCTAAGAGGGGACTCTACAAGCCGCTGGGGAAAGCCCCGGCGATTAGGTCGCACGGTGCCACATGCTCCAATCTGCTGATCAAACAAGTGACTAAACAGTGGCACGCTTGTGTAATAATTGTCCACGTACAAGTGGTACCCCTTTCCGAATAAGGGTGACACCATGTCCCACACTATCTTGCCAGCGCTTCCTATGTAATCAGGGCAGTTCTCCGGCTCTACGTGACTATCTCTACCCTCATAAACCATGAAACTAAGTGTATAGCCTGTGGCCCTGTCACAGAGCTTATACATCTTGACCCCGTATCTGGAACGCTTGTTGGGGACGTATTGTTTGAATGACAAGCGACCAGAAAACTTAATCAGGGACTCATCAACGCAGACAACTTGATGGGGAGTAAACATGTCTGCAAAACGTTGGTTGAAGTGGTTTATGAGGGGCCGAATTTTGTAGAGCCGATCGTATTCAGGGTCTCCACGAGGACGACAGAGTTCATTGTCGCTGAAGTGCATGAACCGCAAAATCATCTCGTATCGTGCCCTGGACATGGAAGCAGAGAACACGCGCATATGGTGAATTGGGTCAGTGGACCAATATGACCGCAATTCACTCTTTTTGGTTATGCCCATGTTGAGGGAGAGGCCCAGAAAGGTTTTAAATTCGGAAACCGTAACTGGTTTCCATTGTTTGGCAAGGGCGGACTGGGGAATAGTGGCGATGTGTTGAGCAGCGTACAAATTGGTTTGGTCCACAATAGATCTATAGAGATCTTCGGTGAAAAACAGTGAGTAAAAGTCAAGTGTCGTAAAATCAACTGTTTCCACGTTAATGCCAGGTTGGCCAGTGAATGGGGGAAGTACGGGTTCTGCAGAAGATGTGGGCACCCAAATAGGATTGGCGAATTCTGCAGGAAGGGCACTATGGGTACGACGGGCCTGTCTTTGTCTTCTTCTTGGTGGCAGCGGGACACTACTTGTGCTTGCCACCTCGCCAGCTTGAACTGCACTTATGGGACTCGCCACGTCACCACGTGTTACTGCAGTGCTGGATGTACGTCCAGGGTGTACTAGGCCGCTGGTGCTTGCCAGTTCACCAGAAGGTTGAGCGGCTCTAGTACGTCTCTGCTCCATACGAGTGACCTGCGGTTCCTGCACCTCAACAACAGAATACATACGGGATTGGGCACACCTGTTCTTAGCAGCGGCCTCATCTCCGTCGTCAGAGCTATCTGTCATGGAGCCGCTGTCCTCTACAGGATCGTATTCTGAGCCTGAATCTGACAGATGAGTGACGTCCTCTTCACTATCTGTCATGCTCAGAAACGTGTAGGCCTCTTCACTAGTGTACCTTCGCTTTGCCATTTTGGGCTCTAAATTTAGGGGTACACTAGTGAGACTCACAGGTAAAAAAGCACCTAGCCTGTCAGCGACTGTTTCAAAACGCTACAAAAAAACTGTTAGCGATCGCAGGGATCAAGCCTGACTCTGCGAACGCTGCAGTTATGTGTGTTGTGTTTTGTAAGTGACAGTGATCGATCGATACTGCACTTGGGTGGGCTGGGCTGGGCTTGGCGGAGGGGCTAAACGCAGGTGCTAGCGGGTATCTGGGCTGATCCCGCTAACAATGCGTTTTGGGAAACCTAAAATGAAGGCAACGCTAATATAGATCTGATCAGATACTATATTACTAAAGGGAGGTGTATGCTTTGCGCGTGGGTGTTAGCGGTACTGGCACTAACCTGACGCTGGGGCGACGCAGGCCTTATCTGACCCTCAAACTTATATCACCCGCCGGGTGATCAGGGGGTTAAACCTTTATTAGGTAATAAATGGCGGGTGCCCTGAAACAAAAAAAAAATAACTAACCAATCAGCGTCACCTGTAACAGTTATATGGTGATCACTGGTGAAAGGGTTAACTGGGGGGCAATCAGGGGGCTATGCGGTAGTATATGGGGGTCCCTGACGCTATAAAAAGCTGCGGCGAACCTAAATACTTACCTGCCTAACTAGCGTCACCTGTGACACTAATACAGCGATCAGAAAAAAATCGCTTATTAGTGACACTGGCGACGGGGGGTGATCACGGGGTTAAACCTTTATTGGGGGGGTTAGGGGGGCACCCTAGAGCTAAAGGGGGCTAACCCTAACTGCCCTAACAGTTATTACAGTCACAAATGACACCAATGCAAAAAAAAAAAAAAAAAAATAATAAAAAATGCACTTGGTGTCACTGTGACTGGGGGGGCAGGGGTGATTGGGGGGGTGATTGGGGGGTGATCAGGGGGGTGAAAAGTGTGCCTGGCGTGTTCTACTGTTAGTGTAGTGTTAGGTGCAACTCACCGATCCTCTCTCCTCCGTGCCGGAACGAAAAAGACCGACACGAGGAGAGATTACATCATTTCCTCTGCCTGTGTTTACAATACAGGAGAGGAAGTGATGTCACCGAGGATTTTCATTCGTCGGGAGCGATCGCGAGGGGGTGGCCATGAATGAATGGCCGTCCCCTCATCCCTGATCTCTCCCGAACGAATGCCGACCGCCGCAGGCACCGGGGGGGGGCCCGATCGGGCCCCCCACCCGCGGGCAGGCAGGGACTTATATATACGCCAATATGCCTGCCCGTGCCATTCTGCCGACGTATATCGTCGTGCGGCGGTCGGCAAGTGGTTAAGTAGCGACGTTTGGCGCCATTCCACGGGCATGTGCAATTTTGAAGAGTGACATGTTTGATATCTATTTACTCAGCATAACTTCATCTTTCACTTTATGCAAACATTGGGCTAACAAGTGGTTAATAATAGAGCTTGCAGTCAGTAGTGTTAGGAGATAGTGCGTGCTGTCTGCGTGCTCTGTACCCAGTACATACCGCTATAATATAGGGCAGGCCCCTACTTTCAAACATCCAACTTACAAACATCTCCTACTTGCAAACGCAAGGAGACAGCAGCAAGTGAGATGAAAAAAGATGGACGACAAAACAAATTATACAGGGGTGATAACCCTTCCCTATGTTTTCCAAAAAGCTTAAAGATAGTTTTTTTGACTGGAGCTACACTTTAAAAATGTACCGGTTGAAAATGACAAACAGATTCAACTTAACACAACAAACCTACACAGTCCCTGTCTTGTTTGCACCGCCTGTATACTGCTGTTCTGAGTATATAGGGCCTGGGGGCCACACGCATTTCCTTTTTTTAATATGGGTACGGGGTTCCCCTTAATATGCGTACAAGACCCAAATAGGCTGGTAATGGGCAGGGAGGGCTACCCATGCCATGTTTCTCAATGATTTTCAACCATATTGCAGGAACCAGATATAACATTAAAACCGCAAGCAGTTTTAAATGGTGTTATTTCCGTTTAATGTCATTTTGTGCAGGGACTGTTCTAAACACGGGAAACACGTGGCACTTCACAGGCATACTACAGACACCCCGCAGGCACCATATTTAAAGGAATATTTCCCTTTTTTTTTTCACTTTAATCGTCATTAAAATCAGTGCTCCCGCCAAAACGGTAGTTTTTAAAACTTTTTTTTGCAGTGACCCATGTCCCCTGAGGCAGGAGGCAGGTCGCCAAACCCTTTTTAGGACACTATCTTGCATATTAGCCGTTAAAATTAGCACTTTCCAATTCGAACGTTCGAGTCCCATAGACTTCAATGGGGTTCTAACGTTCGTACCGAACGCGGGGGTCGTTCGCAAGTTCTGGTGCGAACCGAACCGGGGGGTGTTCGGCTCATCCCTACTGGTCAGGATCTGTTGTTAAATATATACCGAGATATTTCATTGTATCCACCACCTCCATGTGGGGAAGCACCAGTGCAACGCAGCATCTAGGGGGTCGACCTGGAGCAACTCTGACTTCCCCCAGTTTATTACTAACCCCGTGAAACTTCCAAAGTCTTCTACTAGTTTAATTGCCTTCCTGAGAGATTGGCCAGTATCTCCTAAAAAAACAAAAACATCGTCCGCATATAATGCGATTTTTCCCTCTCCTCCCCCTTCCTTTGGAACCCTTTTATCCCAGAGTTTGACCTAACTGCTGTTGCCAATGGCTCCATAGCGAGTGCAAAGAGCAAGGGGGACAATGGACACCCTTGCCTCGTCCCTCTACTAATTTCTGTCTTTTCAGAGTGATCATTGTTAACCCTTACCTTTGCACTAAGGGCTTTTTACATAATTTTAATCCATCCAATAAAAGAAGGCCCAAACCCAAATTCCTCCAGAACACATCATAAGTACTCCCATTCTAGGCTATCAAAAGCCTTGGTTGCGTCCAGGGACAGAATAGCTCTTGACCCTTTATTTTCCGATGGCGTCTGGATATTCAGAAATGCCCTTCTGATATTCATGCTGGTAGATCTTCCCGCTATAAATCCCATTTGATGTGGGTGTACAAGTTTTATGACAGTTTTGTTCAACCTATTTGATAATACCTTAGCTAGGATTTTGACATCTGAGCATAATAAAGATATCGGCCTGTATGAGGCTACATCTAATGGGTCCTTCCCTTCCTTAGGTATCACGATGATAGTTGCTTCCATCATCGAGACGAGCAGTTTCCCCTTCTCCGCTGCAGCCCTTAGTGCAACTTAATGCAACTCTGGGAGCAAAATCTCTCCATAATACTTATACGTCTCCACCCAGAGACCATCTGGTCCTGAGGATTTTTGGTTAGCCATCCCGAGCACTACCTGCTGTAATACACCAAGAGTTATTGGGGCCTCCAAATCTTCCCTCTCCTCTTGGGTAAGAGTCACCATCTCCGCTCTCTCCAGGAAACTACCCATTTTTCCTTCCTCTCCTCGTCCTTGTGACCGATATAGTTCCCTATAGAAGGCTCCGAAGGTTTCCACTATCTCCTCCCCACGTGTAGAGATTGCCCCATTCATGGTCCCGATCATAGGAATAGCAGATGGGGGAGAGTTCGTTTTCACCAGCTGGGCCAGCATTCTATCCACCCCTTCCCCTTCCCCAAAGTAACGCTGTTTCTGAGATAGTCGCTTGTTCTCTTCCCTTCTGTCCGTATACTGCCACAACAGTTGTAGGTAGTTGGCCTTGACTTTTTCTGTCTTCTAAGACCCCCTGCTGTGCTTTTACTTGTACCTGTTGTACCTGTTGTGTCGGTTGCCCTCCCTTTGTTGGAGTCTGACCTGGGGTATGAACATAGCGCTCTAATTTTGCTGCAGCTGCTGACGCCGTCTGAATGTTCTTTTCTTTTGAGGAGTGGAGTTGTCGTGTCCCCACATTATCCTGTTGCACCTGTTCCTCTCCTCTCCACCTTGACATGTCTACACAAGGTTTTTTTGTAAAAAACTGTAGCTAGCACAACAAACCTGTTCAAGCCAGGCAAAAATAAATAAATGTAAAAAAAAAGGAAACAGAAGGGTGTTGGGAAGGGGAGAAAAAAGGAAACACGGAATGTTACGTACTGAAATTCCAAAAAAAAAGGAGAAAAAATAAATAAAATAAAAGTTCTATATGCTGGGATTATTGGAGTTAATAATTCAGTGCTGATAATGCCCGTGGTTTTTTAGGCAAGAGTGATCAGTGCTAAATACTGAGAGATATATACAGCTATATGTGATTATGTAACAATTTGTGGCAAAATGATATTTATCTTTATGAGTCTTTTGCTTCAAAGACAAGGGAAAACGCTAAATATCTCAAATATCAACTGTCCTGTTTCAACTTTAATTAAGTTCAAAGTCTCTGTGATATACAGCTTAGTATAATATGCAGTATAATATGCAATATACCGTGCCTTGATATCCCATTGAACCAAACTGTAGCAAGCAGCGGCAAAAAGAAAGGAAAAAAAGAGCTGACCTGTTTTTCGTTCACTCAGAGAAAGCAGCCCTCCATACTCAGCTGTCACTCCTGTGCTCCCGATCCGGTCTGCCTTCACCTCACTGCCGGGTATACAGAGCATACGTCCAGTGCTCTCACCTTCCTGTCTGATGACCCCATAAGCTCCAGGGGGGTGTCCCTCCCGGCTACACCCGAGCCCCGGGACCCAGTGCTAGGTACTCGGCGTGCTCATCTTCTCGCAGTATCCCGCAGTGAGCGTTTGGCCCTCGCTCGACCTTCGGCCATCCTCGGTAATCCTCTGCAATTCCCGGAGAGCTTTTTGGCAGATCTCGATAGTTCTCGGCCAGTCTCCGTGTCCACAGCACTCTCCGCCTCCGGGCACATCTGCTTCCGGTGGCGATGTCCTGATGTCACTTCTGATGCATTTCCTCATGAATGACTTTATTCTGTAATGTCCATTTCTTGCCCCTGAAGAGGACATTACAGAATTACCACACCCAAGTATGGAGCTCTAAGAAGTGGTGTAGGTGTTCTGGAGTAACGTACAGTATTATGCTCCAACTGACACATCCTCAATGCCAAAAATTTAAAACATACCTATATTTCTGTAGCACTAACCCCCGAAGGAGCTGCTGGTTTTATTCGGGCTTACCGTTACCTCACCTGCTCGCCTCTTCATCTTAGGGGGGGGGTCTCATTGGAAAGTAGCCCAAATGATGATAGATCCAACATTTAGTCCTTTTTGAAGATTTATTTAGGGATAACACAAAAGAAAGAAAGAAACACACAGTCCTTCAATAGAGGGTTAGAGGATAAAGGAGAGTCCAGGCACCTAGTAATTGCAGGTTAAAGGTATTAGTCAGATCCAGAGGACAAACAGCTCCACAGACTGGATCCAGCAATCACCGGATAGGACTCTCTCACTTGACCTAGCAGCCGAAGAGATGCTCAACAAAGTCTCTGCCACAGACTTGTCAATTGAACAGTAGACATGTGCAGAGTGAAATATTTTATTTTGGAATTTCGTTTTCGTCCAAAAAATAAATGTATTTAGTTACTCCCGAAATGTGTTTTTATTTATTTTGTTTTTCGTTCAAAAATTGCATTCGTCCGAAAATCCACATGAATTATGGTCGAATCGGTCTTGGAAGGCTTATGGTGTCTGTCGAATGTATAAAGAAGATTCGACGGAGCTGCTAAACTCTATATAGCCTATAGGTGGAGCATTTGACTCCGGAAATTTACGATTGCAGCGTCATACAGTTTCGATGCTCCGTTGAATATTATTATAAGCGTGTGTGTTTTTCATTGCATTGTCGAATCTCCGTCGTTCATGTTAAATGAATGGTCTAAGTCTCACAGTGTCAGGTGTCAGATAGTGAGTGACTGATAATAACGAATATGGCGGCAACCCATTGGGAGAGCGACATGGAGCCCGTTCCTGGGCCATCTACAAGTGTTTCTGTATATATATTATATACTCGTTCAAACAGAAACTGGTGGACTGGTGATAGCGAACACTGATCAGACAGGTAACAAGATTCTATAATAATAAATCCCCCCCACAACACAGGCAGCCTCTGAGGCTATCACAACAACACTAGCAGCAACACTAGTATCACTATAAGGTTCTCACACTAACACAATAGCAGCAGATTATTAGGAAAAAGCTGAACTGTAGCTTGCTTCACTATTGTTCTGCTGCTGTGCTTATACTTAATAATAATTTGGATTCTCTGACAAGTGACAATTCAAACGGACCAGCTAAGATTGACTGTCTTCTGAAATGATTCAGTGTGTGTGTCTCTCTCTGCTAGCAATCATAAGTGAAAGTAAGTTGGCTGTACGTGTGTACTTAGTTCTAGCTATTTTACTGCTCCTCCTCTTTGGTTACAATCAGCCAATAACATTCATCATCATCATTATTTTTATTTTACTTCCCCCACCCAATTCCAGAATCTTTTCTCTCTGTCGAATCTTTTCTCTCTATGTTGAATATTTTCTCTCTGTCGAATCTTTTCTCTATATAATCTTGGACTAATAGAGGTAAAGTTAGGCACATTCGACCACATGTTCAATAGATACAGTTTGTTATTGTCAGAGTCACGTCGAATCTCCTATTCTATATCGAACTGTTGTAACAACAAAAATGAAAATAAAGCATTTATTTATGTCGGATCTTTTGTTTTTAGGATTCTGCACTTTTGTTATCATTTGTCAAAACGAAAACGAAAATACCTGAAATTCGGACGAAAATGCATTCGGATGAAAACGAATGCACATGTCTACCATACAGTACCAGATTCTTTCAGATGACCCGGAGATACTGTAAGGGTATTGATCTGGGTTGTGTCCTCCAACTGAGTTTCCAGACTCCTTCAGAGACACCAGCCTTGTGCTCGGTCCTCCACCTGAGAAGTCCTCCCCTGGATCTTCCAGTTTTCTTGGCTTCTCCCCTGCAGGCGAGACAGCACAGGACCACCCCTGGATCAGTGGCCCCCAAGACATTCCTGGGCCTACACTCTCAGTTGCAAAACCTCAGGCCAGCCAGCCCCGAGGCGCAGAACCATGCAACACAGGCTCCAAGCCAGGAGGGCCATGAGGTCGGGATAGCGGACCCCAAGACAGGGACCCTGAAACAGACCCATAAAAATGGTGTCGGTACCTTAAATACCCTCTCCCAGAATGCACAGCAGGGAAACCACACCCATTGAGCTATTTCCGATCAAGAGGTGGCATTCAATGCATCCAGCCTGCTGCTGTTCCACACCTACCAATGGTGACAGCGACACCTACGGTCAAGTGGGAATCACTGCAACCCAGCGGGACTGGTACAGAAACCAGAACTTTTAGAGAGAATTAATCTGAGCCAAACTACAGCTTCAGACAATTAAATTTGAAGAAAAAACAATAGCGTCTGCCCATCGAGAGCAGGGCACTACATACTCCCCCCTCTGGATTAGACAATGTCCCCAAAAAATAGAGACTTTTAGACCTGAAAGCCTGGTACCTGAACTCAAAACTTGGATGGGAAGGGAAAAGGGAAGTTAAAACGAACACTCAATGTATTTGAACAATTTTACATACAAACAGGTTATATAACACATAACTCCTGAAACAAAACACACAAAACAGAAAAACAGAAGCATATAAAATGTGCGACTATATGAAGAAAAGCCCTATTTCAAAAATGAAATGACACTTTCTTTCCAATATAGTTAACTGTGTGTCTAAGTGCAAAAGTCCAAACTGTTGTGCAAACTTCCACCATCTAGTGGTGAAAGCGTTGAAGAACAAGTCCTTTATACAAGTACTGTGGCCTGTAGATAGTCTTGACCCAAAGTCTCTTTCCAGGAACCCTAGTGCTATCTAGCTAGTCCCCACAGTCCTTGTATTTAAAAAGAAAAAAGAGTTTCTCCATAAAAGTCAAGATGATGCATCACCAATAGAAACGGGGATCTGGCAAAGTTATGGCTTTCCCCTTGGCATCCACAGTTGTTATGAAGTAAACAATGTTGTCCTTTCCCAACCGGCAAATAATTTTTTTTTTTCAATACATTTTTATTAGTTTGAAAGAGAGAAAATTAAGGTACATCAACCAGACATCAATATGTGGTAAAACAGCAAGCATTTAGGATCAGATAACATAGTACATGCAAGTGAGTAACATATGGTATCAAATGGTTCAGTCAGAAAAATAATATATCAGACTGTGTTAGTAGATGAGGCCGGGGTCCAATTTGATTACAAAGACATTGAGGCAAAATACAGGGGGTAAAGACCCCCCAATAAAGGTAAATTGGAGAAAAAAGAGGGCCTAAGTAACAACCCGTCCAAAATCACATATACTGTTGAGGGTGTATCTCACACCTACACCCTATTGCGTGAGGACAGAGGAGGAATGACAGAAGATCCCCCACCACCCCGAAAAGGGCACTTGCTTTGGCAGGAGACCCCCCATCCGCCCCAGTCCCAGGTAACCATTCATTGTCTGGACGAACATGGGACCATAAGAGGTCTAACTAATTGAACACAAAGAGTATAGAAAACCAAATACCAAAACTGAAACAGGTACTCCAACGCGGAGCTAGACTTACTAGGGTCTAAGCTCCCAAAAACCCAATTAGGTTTAAAGGAGCCCTATGCTCCGGCTATGATGTCAGAAAGAAAGAACAGTCTGAGAGGTGGATAATATCTATTGCAGACCTTGAAAGAATCATGGGAGAGTTGGGATCAGTCAACTCAAGACTTCCCGAAGATAGGTCAGAAAAATAGGAGCGAAAGGGGGGGGATAGAAAGAGAATAAGAATGAAGACCAAGAGAAGAGTGAGAAGGGAGGAAGAGGGGGTCAACCAGGGGTGGACATCGTATTCAAGATTATAGGCCTGGGAAAAGGGAAATTTTGTGGAAGGTGGCCCAAGGTTCCCAAACTCTCTCAAAGAAACGGGACCTATCCTGAATGCGACTTACAATCTTCTCTTGTGTCATGATCCAAGAGATTTTTCATTTCCCTGCAGCGAATGGGACTGTATTTTGTTTCCAGTGCGCTGCTATGGTGATTTTGGTGCCCAGGAGGATAAAAAACAGGAGAGCCTGTGAGGGCTTATTTGCTTTTTCCACTTTGAGGTTGAGTAGCGCTATCTCAGGGATTTGGGGCACCGGAACCGGCACAAGCTTACGAATAAGGGCAAATGCCCTATTCCAAAGGCCCCTAATGCGTGGGCATGTCCACCATGTGTGGATTAGCGAACCTACGTGTCCGCAACCGCGGAAACAAAGCGGGGACGCCTCAGGATAAATCTTAGCAAGCCGAGCGGGAACCCTGTACCACCTAGTAATTATTTTAAGGCTAGTTTCAATCAGAGACACGTTGAGGATCCCAGTGAAGGATCTTTGGAAGTAGGTAAACCATAAATCTCGTTCCCATGAAATATTTAGATCATTTTCCCAGGCTACGGCATAGGGTGGTTTTGCCACTGACGTGGCCAAGGATGTATAAATTATTGATATCCCTCCCCTCTGACTCGCGATGTCCGCGCACCAAGACTCATATTTTGTGATTACAGGGGGATCAGGCCTATTGGGCCATATCGAGTGCAGGAAATGGGTGAGTTGGGAGAATCGAAATTTTTTGGAAGGGGGCATCTCAAGTTTTTTCATGAAAAAAGCAAGATAGATAGGGCCTGAGGCGGTAAAAAAGTTGCCAATTCTGAATAATCCTTTGTTGAGCCACCAACTAAATGCAAGGATGTTCATACCTGGTGGGAAATCCGGGTTATGAAAGATGTGTGTTAAGGGTCGGAGAGCCGAGATCAGTGCAGGATTTTTATGTAGCTGATCGCACAGGGCTAACGAGTGAGAAAGGGTGGGTGACATGATAGGGGGTCTACTTTTAGGGGGGGACCAGATGAGGTAGTCAATGGTGTGAAGAGGAGTAGCCTGTCTTTCCATAGATACCCAGTCAGGTTTGGGACCCCGGGCATAGACCATTGAAATCTGGGCCAATTGCGCTGCCTGATAGTACCACCAAATGTTCGGTAAGGCTAAGCCTCCTTGCGTTTTAAGTCTATATAGAAGATGTTTCAATCCTCTACAGCCCTTTGAACCCCAGATAAATTGCAGGATTTTGGATTGAAGTGGTTGGATTTGAGATTTCCTAAGCGGGATAGGAAGGGATCTAAAAAGGTATAGGAGACGGGGAAGGAAGGTCATTTTGATCGCAAAGACGCGGCCTAGCCATGAAAGGCTAAGTCGCGACCAGAGTAGTAACTCTTCAGATAGTTTCGTGAAGGCGGTAGGATAGTTGGCAGAATACAGAGTGTCCATGTTAGGTGTTAGGTTAATGCCCAGGTATGGCAATGTAGTGGAGCACCACGTGAATGGAAAGTGGTTTTGTAGGGTGGTTAATAAATTCAGGGGCACCGAAACATTTAAGGCTAGGGATTTCGAGGCGTTCACTTTTAAGCCCGATACTTGTCCGAATGTGTCTAAGAGTGCGAATATATTGGGTGTGGAAATCAATGGGGATGTGACAAAAAGGAGCAGGTCATCTGCGAATAGAGCACATCTGTGTTCCTGTTGGCCGCAACAGACTCCTCTGATGTCTGGGTGGGATCTGATTGCAATGGCCAGGGTCTCAATTGCTATGGCGAACAGCAGGGGTGAGAGTGGACAACCCTGCCTGGTGCCCTTTTCAATGTGAAACGTCTCAGAATAACAACCTTGTAGTCAGACTTGTGCGCTGGGAGAGGAATACAGAGCTCTGAGGGTACCCAAAAAGAGAGGGCCAAAGCCCCATCTCTCCAGGACTCTAGAAAAGGCCAGGTAAGCGTATCAAATGCTTTTTGTAAGTCGATAGACAGTAAAAAACCTTCTTGGGAGGGACCGCCATCCCAACGTGAGTTAAGGATGGAGATTATGTCAATTGCTCTCCGTATCTGGACCGGTCCTTGTCTCCCCGGGATAAAGCCCACCTGATCCTTATGTACATACCGAGCAATAAATGTGGAAATCCTATTGGAAAGCACCTTAGTTAAGATTTTAAGATCCTTATTTATGAGCGATATTGGACGATAGTTTTGTACCAAGGATCCATCCTTGCCAGGTTTAGGGATAACAGAAACATAGGCTAAGTTTAGGGCTTTATCCAGGGGGAGAACCGGACCGGGTAGAGTTGAAGAAGTCAACCATAAATGGGGCAATGACCGAGGCAAATTTCTTGTAGTAACCCACAGAAAATCCAGCAGGGCCCGGAGCAGAGTTAGGTTTGAGCCGTTTGATCACCTCAAGTACTTCAGGCACCGAGATCGGTTCCTCCAGTAGGCTAGCATGGTCTGGAGATAATTTCGGGAGGGGAATAGAGTCCAGGAAATCATCTACTGAAGTCCGTGAGTTCGCCATATCATGTTTATAAAGGGAGGCGTAAAACTTGTGGAAGGAAGACATTATGCGGAGGGGGTTCTGTGTCAGGATACCTGCAGAGTCCCTGATTTTAGGGAAAGCGGAGGGACGTAGCCTCGGGGAGAGTTTGGCTGCTAGTTTTGCTCCTATCTTGTCTCTCTGATAGTAAAACCGTGCGCCCGACCATCTCAAGTGCTTTTCAGCCTCAGTAGTGAGAGCCAAATTGAGGGCAGTTCTGGTCGAGTGCAGGGCTTCTAAAGATTCCCTAGTGGGATTGCTTTTGTGGGCTTTGCTTAGCGATCGGAATTCACTTGAAAGTTTGTCTATGTTCCCCTTCCATCCCCTCTTGAGTTGAGAGGAAATTTGAATGATCTTCCCCCTAATAACCGCTTTATGTGCGGCCCATAATACTTCTGGGGAGGTCGAGGTGTTTTTGTTTAAGGAGAAATATTCTTGGATGTCAGTAGAGAGAGCTGCACAATGAGCGGGGTCACTAAGAAGACCCTCATTAAGGCGCCAAGTAAATCGTGTGCACGGGTTATGTGCGCGTTGAAAGTGTAGGAGAACCATGGAGTGATCAGATGATGGAGTGTCTCGGAATCTCTAACCTTAGGGCCAAGGGAATGGAGTGTGACTGGACAAAAATGTGGTCAATTCTGGCGTGTACTTGGGGCTGAGTAGTGTGTGAAATCTTTACATGTGGGATTCATTTCCCTCCAGATGTCCACCAAACCCATTGAGTGTAACGTAGCTGCAATTTTAGTGCTCTGTTTAGGAGGTTTCCTATTGCGAGCGGAACCCTTCCCTGCTTTATCCAGAGAATGATCAAAAGGAAGATTAGTGTCTCCTCCCATTATTTACCCTCCAGTAAAGGGCACAGCGTGGACATCATAGAGTGAAAGAAAGTTGCTTGGCCCTTATTAGGGGCGTAATAGGACACAAACGAATAAGTGATTCCTTCTAGGGATCCCTTTACCAATATATACCTCCTTCCTTATCCCTAACCACGTCTATCGAAGCAAATCTTAGGTTCTTGGAGAGACATATTGCCACCCCCTTCGTTTGACTAGAATTGACTATGTAGAAAGAAGGGAGTGTAAGAGGCCTGAAAGTGAGTTTCTTGCATGAAAACAGCATCTATTTTATGAGAGTGGTAAAGTTGAAAAAGTTTTCTCCTTTTGATAGGAGAGTTTATTCCCTGCACATTATGTGTCGCCACACAGAGGGCGGGAGGGGTCTTGGGATCAGACATCACGAGTCAGAGGTAGTAGCAAACACTTTATAGAGGGAGATCTTGCCTTAGCCGTTTGAAAGCAGGACTCCCTGGCAGGAGGTGTCACAGTATGAGGGACTGTAGAATGTTGGAGAGAGGGACCCTGGATGACCCAGAAAAGAAAAAGAGGAAAAAAAGGGAAGGGTGTTGAGTTGACTGATCCTGTAGAGAAAAAGAAAATGACATAAAATACACATAGGAGCTCGGGTTAGCATATTAAGAAAACCAATATAAGCTTGTGTAATAAAAAAAACTGTCTGCTGGGGAAGGAGATACATGTCTGTCCCCTGCAGGCATAACCTGAGACTCAGCATCTCAGGTAAAAGCCCCAACCAAAGGGGGAGTGTGGGAGTCTCTGAGTGAGGAAAAATTGTCACCCCAAGACTGGTGGAGGCGCAGTGCAAACCACTCCGACCAGACCCCACCCAGGGCCCAGTACCCATTTAAAAGTTGAGTAATGTAAGAAAGAACAACAACAAAAAACATCAAACATAAAGAATAAGAAAAAAAAAAAGGTCACATATGGAGAGCCAAAAGCTTGCGATGGCTACCGTTAGCCAAAGGGAGAGGAACGTCAAATCCTATCTATGCCACTATGCCAGGCGTTTGCAGCGAGGGGGAAAGGAAAAAAAAGGGGGGGGGGAGTGTGGGGAAGAGAGTCTGAGGGCTCAAGCAAGTCCTTCTTTTAAGTGGTGAGCAGACAATTCTGCTATGAGCAAAGATTAGTTCTGGGAAAGGGAAAAAAGGGGAAGAGGGGGAAAAAAAAAATCAGATAGGCCATAAGGCTCGTGTAGAAAGTCTTTGGAGGTTTCCGTGGAGGTACGATCAGCACCCTTTAGAAGTGGGGGGGACCCAAAAATGTAAGGATCATCCTTGTAGAAATGAACAGATTATGCGCTATCCCTGTTGAACGCAGGTCAAGGGGCTAGCAAAAAGAGAATTTTTTTTTTTTTTAATCTTCTTCTTAAGGTGGGCGCCCGTCTTTGGGGTGCTTCGCTTGCTGCCTTTGCCACAAAGGTTTGATGGGGCTTGCCGGGGGCGGTCTCTTTGTGGATCCCCAGGTCTTGGAGTCTGTGGAGTTACCCGGAGACTGTGAGATGAGGCCCAGTTGTAGAAGGAGGCGTTCGCCATCATTGAAATTAGTAAAACCATACAGCTTGTTAGAGTATGTGAAGTTCAATCGAAATGGGAAGGCCCAACGGTATGCAATGGAGTTTTGCGTGAGGACTTGTAAAAGAGGTTTCAAGGATCTCCTCAGTTGGATCGTGCATGGGGATAAGTCCGAAAAGACTTGGACTGGATGGCCCTGGAAGCAGGGCTGCTGTTAGAAATTACAGGGCCCCATACAGCCTACCTGACAGGGCCCCCCCCCCCAAAAAAAATTATCAAATAAAATTTATGCTAAAATGCGATGGCAGCAATGCCGTTTTGCAGCCATGGCAGAAATTATACCCTTGCTACTACTGCCTCCTGACTCCTGTATTTTGTTATAATTTTTTTAAATTGCTGAATAGTAATTTTTCTTTGCGAGACTGGCTGCAACTGTGAGCCAAGTGTTTGGCTTGCAGTTGCAAAGTGGCCCCATTGAATTCAATGGGAAGTTTGATAGGTGGTGTCAAACTCTGCAGCCTGTGTTAAAATACCACAGCTGTGTAGTAAAACATTGCAACTAAATAATGTGTACAGCCCTGTCTGACGGTATTGTTAGGATTTGGGTGTGCAGCTAGGAGTGGTGATAAATCCACGGCTCAGCCAACCATGTGAAAGAGTTCTTAGGCTACATTCCCACTTTGTATTTCCTGACCATGTGACAAAGGGTAAGGGAAAAGCATGCTTTGCATGCATTTTAGAAATGCACTGCAATGTCGCATAGTGCTTGTGGTGCCGTTAATTGTTAATGGCACCCCAAAAACAACTTGCATTTTGTCATGTGACAAACTTGCAAAGCTGCATGCCTGAAAATGTTCTAGAACTTTTATGGTGTGTTTGTCAAATATAGGGTGCCCATACAAGTGAATGGGCTGCCCTATGTATAAACAATCAAAAAAAATCAATCAAACAAAAAAAAAAAAATGCTATGCTAAGTGTGAATGGGGCCTCAGGAGTGGCATATAGAAATAGCTGGTGCATTGTGGCTGGTGGAGATGTTTGTCAGCTGGAATTCTGAACTTTCTGCAGCTTCAACCCCCTTCCTCAGTCACCCCTTTCCATTAGAAGCACTACAACATTCAAACCCTACAGCCACAATTCACACAGAGGACAGAGTAGAGGTCAGGAGAGCAGAGCTCAGGACTCATCAGGGTGGAACAGGCAGAGAACTTCTTACCTTCAATCTTTCTTCTTTGCAAGATAACGCTGCAAAGGGGGAGTTTAAGGACCCACAGAACTCCGGCAGTGTAATGATTTCAAGGCAGAAGCAGAGAGACAGTGTGCAGCTGTCCCTGCTGCTCTAAAATCGGGATGCAGTCTGAGAATAAAGCCAGCATGGGACAGCTTGCTAAACAAAGGGACTGTAGGCAAGTAAGTAGAACATAGGGATAAAGCACAGGGGTCACAAGGCAGAACAGCCAGCTCTCCTCTCCTGCAGTTGTCCGGGCCCCCTTTTGGACTGATGAGGCTCGGGCCCCCAACTGGAGGGCTGGCTGTACTGCCTTATCAGCAGCCCTGCCTGGAAGGTGAGGTTTTCCGTCTCCCTGGCCTTGCGCATGACCTCTTCCTTGGTCTTGAAGAAATGGGGTTTGACCACAATGTCTCTAGGCAGACCATCCTGACGTGGGGGTTGGAGTGCTCTGTGTGCACGATCAAGCTCCAGACGATGGTCTGGGAGGTCTGGAATCAGGGATGAAATGAAGGTACGTACCACTTTATCGGTATCTTTAAAAGATTCGGGCAGGCCTCTGAGCCTAAAATTGTACCTTTGATTCCTGTTTTCAAGGTCATCTAACTTGGAGTAAGCAATATCCAACTGCTCCTGCAGCTCAGTTATTCTATCAGTATTCTGTATGGTTCTGGCAACAGTCTGATCTGTTTTAGCTTCAATCGCCTCAATCCTGGCCCCCAGCTGATGCAAATCAGCTTGGATAATAGAGGTGATATGGGAGGCATTCTGGGCTAGGCCTCTAGAAAGCATTTTGGAGAATGTCTCCATTAGTGAGGAGAGATCAGTAGGGGTGGATGAAATAGCCCCATGAGTCACTGGAGAGGAGAGATAATCCTCCATAGGAGAGAGTGGTGAGCCCCCATGATATCTCCCCAGCAAAGATTCCGTGGATTCTGGGGATAATAGTGCCATCTGTGGGTTACTCACTGTGTGATGGGATTGTCCCTTGGTGTGCGGATCGGATGGGATGGGATCCGCGATGGATTCCTCCGGATTGTGTTTCAGGCCTTGTGCGGCGGACTTGGCCTGAAGCTCCGGGTCTAATTGCCGGGACAAGCTGCGTCTCGCCGTGTTGCCTGTAAGCTGAGCGGATGGCTCCGGTCCGCTGCGGTGATGGGGCGAATTTCAGCCGGTGAATTCCTCTCCGGATGGCGCGCTAGCGGGGTTTTTCGGCCAGAGGGAACGGAGCTCTCAGGACTTGCGACCGTCCATGGAGCTTCCGCGCATGCGGCCCCGCAAATAATTATTTTGTCCGCATGAATGTGTCTCACGGAACTCCAGTGTTGAATACACCCGGTGAAACGATCATCCATAGTTGGGGAACATCCTGGCTTCCTAAAAGGTTTTGGCACTTTCAAACAGTCCCAAACATCATCTGCATACCAACGTTCTCTATGCTGTTCAATCACTTGCATTATTTACTTAGGTACGTAGGGAAATTCCAGCCCATACTTGGTAGCTACCCGTTTATTCAGCACCTGCTGTGATCGGGTTGGTCTAGGCAAGGATTGAGCACTTCCCAATCCAGCAGGCATACATGAGTTAGGCGACTTCTGTACCATGGCATAGGCAGGCAATTCCTTTGACCCGAATAAAGTATTATCTTTGGGCACAGTCTCACTAATGGTGGCTGATTCCCATCCGAGGCGATGCACTCCCTGGGTTCAAGGTTAGCCAACCAGACACATTACACGTTGCAGCAACATCGTCTGCGTTTGCCCACAACATCTCTTGGGACATGGTTTCAAACAGGTCATTGTCCCCAGATATGTCCGACAAAGAGTCTATCTGAGAGTCCCATAACTCTTCTGCCAGTAGATATCTACAAACAGTCCCACTAGGTACATTTTCCCCAGAGTTCTCACCTGTTCCTATAGTGGATTCCTCGGGAGCGATCACTTTCTCTGAATCCAGTCCAGGCAATTTCTGAGGCAGGCCTCGACCGCGGCCGCGGGAGGCTTTAACGTATCCCACTTTCTTTTGAGTAGATGCAGGAAAGTGAGTGGTGGTGGAAGGAGCAGCTGCCACGATGGCCACGTTTGTTACTCTGATGGCAGTAACAGTACCACCTCCCTCAGGAACACTGATTGTAGCAATAGGTTTAAAAGATGTAGGCCAGATGTATGAAAGTTTAGCTTTAGTGCAAAAACCAAATCCACAGTAGTTTATTGCTTATTAGATGATTTCTGACAAGTATAATTAGAAGTCTTTTGCAGACCCAGCAAGTGGAAGTTTATGATCTGCTGCATTCCTTCTTAGCTTGCCTATGTTCTGTTAAATGTGCTTTATCCTGAAATATGATTAAGGCCTCATGCACACAGATGTTTTTACAGCCGCTTTTTTGAGCGTTTTTTGCAGCTTAAAAACGCCTGTCCATGTTAGTCTATGGCTTCATGCCCACCTAGGCGTTTTTGAGCTGCAAATGGCATAGGCTTTTTTAAGCTGTAAAAAAAACCCAGGACCAGTGCGTTCCGTGGCGCGGAGCTAGAGCTGTAAAAACGCGAATCGCGGGAAAACGCGCAGAACCGCGCATAAACGCGCAACATATTTTCTTTGTTTTATGAGTGCTATAGCCAAGAGATGTGTTTCTTTAAAAACGCTACTTAATGCTAACGCTAAAAAACGCGCTAAAACACGCAAAAACGCCAATGCAAAACGCGGTAAAAACGTTTTTAACGCCGATTTTTCCAGGCGTCAGAGCTAGCTTTGCAGCCAGTTTTTTAAAACGTCCGTGTGCATGAGCACTTATTATTGAACATGTCACCTTCTCTAGCTGTCCCAACAGACGAGGGATTTAAATCTGACCAATTGTGTTACCAAATTCTGAATATGGAGACATGAGGGTTGGGATGTGTTCAGTATGGCTTCCCTATGCTTCTCACACAATTTGGGAATTTACAATTGTCACAGCTTTAAGCAAGTCTGGTATTTTCCTGCACTTTTGAAGAGAAATCAGCTATCTCCAAGACAAACCTGCTCTCAATGTATTCATTGTTACAGGATACATGCCAGATGAGAGTTCTATTAGTAACGGAATTATTTTAGCCAGTTGTCACCAGAACAAGTTTCATATGACATTTCTCCTCTATTCCTGTGCCAGTGACAACTTTGAAATTTTGAATATCCTCCACTATCAGTTCTGGTCACAATGGTCACAAAGGTCACCTAGACAAACAGAACCCCCCCAGTGGAGTCACAAACAGCAATAAAACTCACAGAGGATCTAACCCTTACCTACTCTATCCCCCCAGAATGATTAAGTTGCTCTTTAAGTCATATAAACTGAAACTATGGGATCTAATAATTAAATATTTCACCTTACTTTCTATCAAAATGATTTAGTGTACCTTTACTTTATGTATCAAGGCAGATTATTATTATTATTATTATTATTATACAAGATTTATATAGCGCCAACAGGTTGCACAGCACTTTACAATGTAGAGGGGGGACAGTACAATTACAATACAGTTCAATACAGAAGGGACAGGAGGGCCCTGCTTGTGGAGCTTACAATCTAAAGGGAGGGGGTGATGGTGCAAAAAGTGATGGCTGCAGGGGATAAACTGATAGAGGTGGCTCGGGTATGGTCCTTAGATGGAGGTGGGATAGGCTTTAATGAATAAGTGAGTTTTCAGGGATTACCTAAAGGCGGACAGGATAGGAGTTGACTAGACATACTGGGGCAGGGAGTTCCAGAGGATGAGAGAGGCTCTGGAGAAGTCCTGGAGGTGAAAATGAGAGGTAACAAGGGAACCAGACTAGAGAGCAAATTAGTAGAAATTCGCACAAGATTAGTCTACTGAAAACTATGTTGCCTGACATTTAGCAAAATCTGTTATTTAACAGGAAAGAGTCTTTACTATGACATTCACCATATGGGAAAAGGGTGAATGTTACGTTCTCTGCACATTTACCTGATATTCCCATAACCTATGTAGCGGCGGGCTCCGGAAGAGACGTTGTTTTTTTTGTTTTTTTTACAATAAAAATTTTATTTACGAAAATAATGTCAATTTACAGCAAATATAGATCATATTGACAGCAGGAATCATACATTTGACACAATGAGTAAATCTTGATGGCATCTGTCCCAATTGCATAAAGTATACAGTAATGAGGCAGGCGGATCATTATGTACAAATATGGACACAAACTGACAACTATTTTGCGAGATGAAACGGGAAGGAGGGGGAGAGGGCTTGGATAGGCCCACCAGACCTAGGTAGATATGTCATTGCATGTATCAGCATTATAATGCCAGGTCTTTGGCCAGGACTTTGATGTCGAGTTGTAGTAGGGAAATGGGGCGATAAGATTCGGGGAGTTCTACATTTTTACCTGGTTTGGGAATTAGTACTATGTGGGCTTCCCTCATGGACGGGGGTAGGGAACCTGATTCAAAAATGTATTTAAACAGTTAATGGAGTTTAGGGACTAGAGTATCTGTGTATGTATTGTAAAATTCCAGGGGGAGGCTGTCCGAGCCAGGGGCCTTGGACGGATTTAGCTTTGATAACGCCTGCTCTATCTCATCCCTAGTAATGGGGGCCTCCAACATCTCAACCTGGGCTGGCAAAAGTCTGGGCAGCATAGTCTTGTTTAATAAGGCAGTTATTTCAGCCCCTGGAGTGGTAGCAGTTGACTTGTATAGATCAGCAAAAAACACCCTGAACTCCTCTGCCACCTCTCCAGGGTCAGTAACCAGAGATCCATCCAATGCTCGGAGGGCAACCACCGAAGGAGGTCTATGATCCACGTGGGCCAGGTAGGCTAGCAGGCACCCAGCATGCTCTCCGCATTCGTAAGATCTCTGGTTAGCATAAAATATCTTTCTCTCAGCCTTTTCAAAGTGGAGGTTGGACACTACCTTGGATTGCATTTTAAGCCAATCTCCCGTGACAGGCGAGAGGCAGTCTGAAAAATCACGCTCCACTCGCGTCAGGGACTGCTCAGCCTGCCGCACCACCCGGGAGGAGGTCCTCCGGTACCTGGAGATATGTTGAGATAGGTACATTCGAGCATGTAGCTTGAAGGAGTCCCACACTACCCCGAATGGTGCGGTGTCTTTATTAACTTGAAAATAGAATTCCCATTCCCTGCCCGCTGCCTCCAAGGCAGGGACCACCTTTAGCCAGAATGGATTGAGCTTCCAGGAGTATGGCGCATCTGGCGCGTCAATTTGGAGCTCCATCCAGTATAGGGAGTGGTCAGAGAGGATAAGCGGATTAAAGCCCACTTTGCCTAGGCGAGGAAGGAGGGTTCTAGAAATCAGGTCTATACGTGACATGGTATTATGGGTGGCAGAAAAACAAGAGAATTTTCTTTCCGGGGGGGGGGGCTTGGGGGGGGTGATGCCGCCAGGTATCAACCAAGGCGATATCAGTGAGAAATCTGCCAAACCTAGTGTGCGAGCAGGAAGCACTATCGGAGGGGGCAGTCCCAAGACTGTCTAGGTCCCTATTAGCCACATTATTGAAATCCCCTAGCCAAATGGCGGGGACAGTGGGGAATTGGGCCATGAACGCTAACCCCTCGTTTAGCACCGTAAATTGAAAGGGAGGGGGAATGTATATCCCCAAAATCAGTATCTCTAGGCCATGTAATTTAGCGTGTGCAAATAGGTATCTGCCCTGCGGGTCCGTCTTCAACAGCAGCAGGGAAAAATGCACAGTCTTAGCCACTAGAAGGGCAACCCCTCTGGAATGGGTGGTATGTGGGGCCTGGTACACCCATCCCACCCATGGTTTCTTAAGGGACAACATCAACTGGCCTGTAAGGTGGGTTTCAACTAGCACCATTATATCAGCGTTTTGTGATTTAAGATAGGAGAGAACTGCATTTCTCTTGGATTTAGCCCGGAGCCCACGCATATTCCTTGTAATACACTTCACATTAAGCATTTCATCCACATACAAGTATAATCATCCCCTAGTTGTGTGCCCCGCGAATCACCAACCCAGGAGGGCTGAGCGCCGGGAACAGCACATGTCCGCAGCCCCGTCCCCACTAAAAAATTGGGGGTGCGTTGCAAGTGGCCAGCCGGCAACGGCATGCAACAGTGCTGCGCCCAGTGTAGCCCATGAGGCAGCAACAGGGGATCAGCACCCTGCTGTATCAAGAAGTATTGCCATATCCGTAAAGCCATAGAAAAAACAAACAAACAGAACAACCAAACGAAAAAATTCTTCTTAAAGTCAATAGTGTAAATGAATGCTCCGGAGTGGCCACCATGGGGGCAACAGTGTCCAACACACCAGAGCAGCCTAAACCAGAGAAACCAGGCATGTGAGCTGCTAGGAACAGTGCAGCATCCAGTCAATGAAAGCTGGCTCTCATAGACCCACACAGCTCGGGTGGTTATTGATTGCTGTATAGCAGTGCGGGGGGCACAAACTCCAGGGTTACCTGAGCAGGATAGTTCACAGAGGAAACTTGGTGGAAAGGAAGGTGAACGGTAGGCAGTCCCGGGCTTCTCCAAGTACGCCGCCACCAGCCATGGCTAAGTTCAGTTTGGGGCTGTAGCAGCGGATCGGTATTCAAGATGGGCCTGATAACAAGGGAGCCTTGCACACCAGAATGGATGACGGGAGGGGGACTCAATAGATGGGTAGTAATGTAACTGTTATTGGTCTTGGGGGGGGTGGACAGCCAACGGAGTGTGCAACCGACAAAGGTGTAGTGTAGAGCGGAGCAGGCAATGGGAGTGTAAAGGCACAGTATCTGACAAAGGTCCAGAATTATTCCCGCCAGGATTCCGTCCACCTGGAATTCAGGTCGCTAGAGCCGGGTACCCCGGGCAGGAGAAGAAAGTTGACCTAGGCGGGTTCACGGGTCAGGGCTGCTCGGTTCTCCAGCCAGGTCAGCACAGCCTCAGGTGTGTCAAAAAAATGTGCTCTGTCCTCCCCAGCAACCCGAAGGCGGGCCGGGAAGAGCATTGCATAAGAATAATTGCGGATCCGTAGCTGGCGCATGGCCTCAGTAAAGAGGGCCCTCTTCTTCTGGACCTCTGCCGAGAAATCTGGGAAAACCTTGATCTCGACATTCTGAAAGGGGATGTTGCCTTTCAGCCTGGTGAGGCTGAAAGGCAACGTAGGACAGCGTCTCAATCCCGGTAATTCAGCATCTTTGCTATAGATGTCCGCGGTGGCGCCCCGAGGGGGGGTTTACCGGCCAGTCTGTGGGCTCTTTCCACGATAAACTAGGTGGAGAATTCTGCACGGCCAAAGGTGGAGACGACGAGTTTTTCTAAAAACAATGGAGGGTCCACACCCTCCTCACCCTCGGGCAGGCCAACGAACCGCAGGTTGCACCTCCTGAGGCGGTTCTCCAGGTCGTCCTGTTTGGCCATCACCGTGGAGAGCTGGTGTTGTAGGTGCTCAGTGGTGATTTGTAGCGGTGGTATTTCATCCTCCACGTGGCCTATGCGGGTCTCCGCCTCAATCTCTCGGTCTCTGAGTTTCTGCAAATCCTGACGCAGGAGGGAGACATCCACCTTCACCTCCTCGATCTTCCCCATCAAGGTGCTCTTGCAGTCGGATATGGCCTTCAGTATCCTAGCATTAGGGTCTGGCAGGGAGTTGGGGCCGACGCCATCTTCCTCCTTAGGGCCCCTTCTCGGCATGGCAGTATCTCTCCAGCTTCGCGGCTGGGTCGTGCTTAGCTTTAGGTGGCAACATGGTCCCGTCAGCAGCGGAGAAGCTGTGGTGTACAAAGGCCGAAGTCTGTAGGTTAATAAACCCCCAGGATATTAGGGAAACAGATAACAGGCTAGCGGAGCTCTCGGGAAGCACTCCTCGCACCATGCCAGTCAGGCCACGCCCTTTTTGTTTTTTAAAGTTAAAACTTTACCCAAACTACAGTTTGGTTTGGGTCTATTTGCCTAAATTTGACTTCTGTGTTAGTCTGACTGGACTGTGAGATGTTCAGCGTGGCCACAGGGGGCACTGTCTCCGGCGGCAGGCGTGGAACTATGGTCTGGTTAGGCGCTTGAATTATTCCCTCTCAGAGTCTGGTCAGTGGGAGTGGCCTCCCACTGTGCCCTCAGGGAGAGGGCATTTAAGACACAGACGTCACGTGGTTCTGGGTTCCGCTCCAGTATGCTGTGCTGATTACATGGTCCTGGTCCTCCTGACCAGCCCCCAGGAAGGCTATGGCCTCGGGTGTGGATCCACCCGACTTTGATGCCTCGGGGCTGGCTAGCTCAAGGCAAGGGAACTAAGGAAGTATTCCAACGTGGATGGGTGCTGTCTCCGGCTTGGGAGAGGCCCAGTATACTTTAAGCATTCCAGGGGAGGACTCTTTAGAAGAACACCACGTACGGGTTGGTTTTCTTAAAGTGGTTGTAAACCCTTACAACACACTTTGACCTACAGGTATGCCTAGATGAAGACTTACCTGTAGGTCCAAGAAATATCTCCTAAACCTACACGGTTTAGGAGATATTTGCAGAAAAACAGGCACCGTAGACAGCATGCGCCGTAGACAGCGGCGCACTGAGCGAGGCACCATCGACAAAGATGCCGCGCGTGGCAGCTCCCGTGCGCATGTGCGGGAGTGACGTCATCGTGGCTTCGCTGAATGACAGCGGCGGAGCAGCGAGACCCACCGAGAAGATGGATGCGCCGGACTACAGGGGACAGCGGTGACTTCGCTGGCTCCTGTGTCAGGTAAGTGACACATAATTGACTACTATGCGATGCATAGTAATCCATTATGCTTTGCCTTTGCAGGAAGTAAACTCATCAGGGTTTACTTCCTCTTTAATAAGAGCCTGGAAGGGCTGAAGTAAACGAGAGAATCCGGTCTTGTGGATATCGCCAGGCAGGCTGAAAGATCCAGGTATCCTACAAGTGTACTACAGCTTAGTTTCCTACGTGTTCTGCAACAACGTCGGTGATAAAGATTTTGTTTCTGAGTAAACACCAGGTTGGCTGCTAGGCCTTGTGAGAGAGGGACTGTCCAATCTGAGTGTTCATCCAGCTGTGAATGGCTATTCTCTGGATGCAGTCAAAGTAGGCAAGTTCCTTAACGTTTATAGACTTTGACATTAAGAGTACCTGAACTTTCCTTCCCAACCCTCTGATCCCAAGTTAAAAGACTGTTCAATGGTTGGAGTTTGCAAATAAAATCCATTCAACTGGATCTATTGTCAGTCTCAAGTTACTGGGCCATCTACCACGGGACATCCCCTAGACGTGTCACAAGGAGAACGAAAGGTAACGGTAAGTCCAAAAATGATCAGCAGCTCCTTCAGGGGTTAGTGCTACACCTATTTTTGTCAATATAAATTGGATCGTTTGATCGTTGCATTGTGTATTGAAAATGCAACGATCTTCTATTGTGCTTGTTAAACCTGTATTTTTAGATTCAGCACTTCTAAGGTCATTTAAAAAATGTATAAAGAAATAGATTAAAAAAACAGAACTTACCATCCTAGCACACCTGGTATGCAGACTGGTATGCCCCTTGCTATGTTGTTATTTGCTGCTCTTCATGATTCCTGCACTTGTATGCATATTCATTCAATAGAATAAAAGTTCATAGCTACCCCTCTGTGTTTGAGAGAAGCAGTTGTTTGGTCCCCAATCCCCGCCATTCTCTCCTGCTTCCACTAGGTGGCAGCAAAGTAAATAACATTGTGCATTTCCAAGGCAGGTTATGAGCTGCAGATTTTTGTCTTCAGATTTACCAAAACCATGTAATGCAAGGGACTGCCTGATTGCATACAAATTGAAACTCTTAAGGTTTATCCTCATATTATATGATTATGGTAAATCTGAAGACAAAAATTTGCAGAAAATCTAATAGTGTGTATGGGGTCTTAGACAGAGCTTGCAAACAGGAAACAGGAAGGAGGTTAGCACATGACTGGATGATTGACATGTACACTACTTTACCTTTTCACTAAGCTAATTAAACTTTGATTTTACAAAGTAAACAATTTCTTCACTGTAATGGAAATTTGTAGGTTCTGTATATAATTGTATTCTATTTTTATATGTATTGCACAATGCCCTCACTGTGCACACGGCACTAACAATGTTTTCAGTACATGTTTTGCATTCTTTCAAGTCCTGATTAGAATTAGCCTGCCTATGTAACGCCCCTTGTTACCATAAACGTACAATTGTAATATTAATGTGATACCTACGTAATCATGTGTATAAAAACCTTCACATGCGTCATAATAAGGGAGAACGGTTATTTGGAAAGATGCTGAGCGTATCTTTTGTGTCTGTTCCCTACTGCAGTAGTTATTAATTTGGAACCACTAATCAATATGAGGATAGGAGTTGCCTATCATCAAAATATCCATTTCAGGTGGCGAAGCCAGCCCAGCAGGGGTTATCAGGTGACCCTGAGTATCCGAAACGAGGAGCTTGAGACGATCCGGGAATTTCTGATAATAAGCCGGCTGAGGTAAGCCTTTTGCTTACATTTGAGTTATCAGACTTCCTTGATCGGTAAAGGCATTTTCGGGACAAAGGGTACCTATTTTACTCCCCTTAATCGAACTGTATTGATTAGTGGTTATATGTTATGTTGTCACTGTCTACTGTCCATCAGAGTGTTATAGAGACAGGGAAGAATAGTGCTGTTCACAGGTATATGTAGTACATCTGCTAGATAAAGTAGTTTAGAGGCAAGAGGGTATAGGCACAAGTAGAGAAGACTGGCCAGTCATTATGGGCATTAAATTAAGTAAGGGAATGACGGGTAAGAGACTCTCAAAAATGCCCAGCGCAAGAGGAGCGCTATATATGAACCGAAGATGTGGTTCCGCCTATACTGAGCCCCTAGATTAATGGTTAAAGTGGACAGGGATCCACAAAGAGTAACTGGGTTACCACCAAAGTCCACAGGGACAAAGAATCATGCAGAGTATACAGCTAGAGAAACAGCTATTTATGTGAGCAGGATGGATCAAGAGTCACATTAACACGAGACAGAAAGGGACTTTTTGATGTTAAGTTGTGGGATGAATTTGGGGTCAGGCACTACAACTAGTAAAGTCAAGAAACAGTAATGAGAGTTAAAACAGAATGCTTTATATGTTGTCAGAGAGGGAGGATGGGATGAGCACTATAGCTGCCCGTCTGATCATAGAAGGTACAGTATGTGAAGTATGGTATTACAATACATTGGATGCAAAGGATATCAGAGCGAAATAAAGAAAGCAGAAGTTTAAGCAAGGAAGTATTAAAAAAAGAGTTAAAAGAAAGTGAGAGAATGATATGCATGTGTTGTGTACAAATGGGAATAATGTAAGCGATTTTAGAGCGATACTTGTGTATGTTTGTGAATGCTGGAACCTGTAGTTCTATCGCTTGTGTCATGTACGCAGATGTGACCCCCTCCTTTGTGCTCTGGTGATAAGCTGCAAGGACACCATGCCAATTTCAGTTTTTTAGACAAAACATTTATAACAAAATGTGCCGGGTTAACGAATCTAATGATAAACAATGTGATCACAATTATTTTTTGAATCTGTTTTCCAAACATGGTAAAATGAAGGTTACAAATTAACCGTGTCTTACACAAATTTGATATCCTTTGATAGTGGAAACAGTGCATTTAAAAAAAAAAAAAGAGAAATTGAGTAAAATTAAGTAAGATGTCCCCCTTTAAGGACATTTATCTGTGCATATATATTAGTGTGTGATATTGAAATTATCATATGAGTATTAATTTCTAATATGAGTTTAACAATTTTATTAATAAATATAGATATATTGAAACTGGTTTAGACAACCTTTGGTTGGAAATGAAATCCAGGTTAATGGGGAAATTGGTAAAAATGGAATTAGTTTAGATTAAGATAACAATTTTGTAATTTTTCCATTTATTGAGTGGAAGGAAAAAAAAAAAAGATTAAGATGAGGTTGTTAATTTGAATACAGCTGCAATAATGTTTAACAAAGCCAAGATGGATGGGATACATAAGGAAGTTTTTCTACAGAAATGAAATTTTAAAGTCTGATAATAACTTAATGTGCGGTCCATGATGTGAGAGTAATAATACAATTTAAATATAACAGACCCATCACATCAAGTCCACACACCCTGTTAGGATAGCTGCTGCCTGCAGCCAGTTGGTTTATAGTTTTTGATGGCCAAGTGCTTTCTGGTCCGTCATACATATTGTTGGTCCTTTTGTTTTTATGTATTTTTATTTTTGAAATCCAAAGCAGAATGTGTGGATTGTGAAATGATGTGCCCCTTTTCCTTGTAAGTGCAGTGGGTATAAGTAGAAGAAAATTTAGGATTTATGGACATCACTGCATGACTGCAGGGTATTCTTATCATTTATTATAATATTGCTAGGAAAAAGTTGTCTTTTTGAAACATTAAACTGGTGTTCTTACACAAACAGCATGATAGGAAAAAGCCATTGCTATATTTATGCAAGCTGGACCCAGTAATGAAGGGTTCACTCCGATGTATCAGAGCTGTAGCTTTATGCAAAGTTGCTATTAGACAAAGTTACAGATATTATTTTGGTTGAATATTGAATTTTTAATAGTCCGACATTCTGTACAGCAAATATATAGCTAACTTAGTGTTTGTCTAATGAAAGGTTCAAAATGTGAATTTGTTTTGTTTATGTACAAATCTAACAATGAAAAATGCGTACATTTGAATCCAGCCACCTTATTGCCTCTATTGGAGAAGGCTGGAAACAAAGAAAAAGCACATGTGTTAAATTGATGACGTAGGAATCAGCTGCTGTGAGCCCAGTGCAGGACACACTCCCAGAAGACCCGAGTATTTACTTTTTTGTAGTGTTATTCCTGGTTTTATACCAAGGATGAAGTTTATCACCCAGAAGGATTCCCTGTATTCAGAGTCATTAGATCCTTTTTCCCCATCTCAAGAAGCAGAGCTCCATGTTTTAGAAAAGCCTGTGAGCTATAAAAAGAGTATATATTTATATAGATAGTCAAGATATAGAGAGCTTTTGGTTCCATTTGAAGGGCCAGAAGTTTGTTTTTACTTCGGCAGGTAAACCAATCAAGCATGCCAAGTTAATTTGATCGGCTGTTTTCAGCCTTCCAGGTTCTTGCTGAGGTAGCCATACTAACAGTAAAACTCACATATGGAAGCAGACCAGGTGACTCTAAGGATGCTACATTTACAGCCCCGGACACTTGCTGGGTCTGTGCAACTCACAGATTCCACCCGAGTTCTGGCCCAGTATAGCTGGGATTAATAATTCAACTTTAAGGACCCCAAAGCGAGAAGCACAAGTGGTCCACAGAGGGCAACTTCTTACGAAACAGGACTTTGGAAAAGGTGATCATTTATGTTTGCCAGACACTCTTTTCCCTTCAGCTTGACACGTGGACCGTGTCATCAGTCACAAGCAGTTATGGCTGCCTTAGTAAATGAGCGTGGGATAGAGCCAGGGTTCTCCACAGTTGTTTTTATAACATACCACTTCTTGTTTTACCTGTTACCAAAGGTGTTACCAAAAGCTGAACATCCCTTCCAGAGATAACAAAAAGATATATCCAAATGCCCAAGTCAGGATGTTACGAGTATGTATTTTGTTTGTATGGACATGTTTTCTGGATGTCCAGTGGCAAATGCTACTGCAACGGCCACAGTAAAAATGTGTTATCAGAAGTAGTTTTTAAGTACAGAGTGCAGAATCTACAGAGAGTAACAGAGGAAATCATTTTTATTGGAGAGTCCTTACTAGAAGTTTTGAAGTAGAAGTAGAGTAAGAAACTAGAAAACTTTTGCCTGAATGTTTTATTATATTTTATCAAGCCCGTAGGGGGATGTTGGACTCTTTCCCTATGGGATTTGATTTGGGAGTGTGTTACTCACTTGCTTATATTTTGTCTCAGCAGCTGAAGTCCTCCATTCGGATGTCACAGAGAATGTTGCTGATCTTTTAAGGTTTTTGACAAACTTATTTATGTGTTTTCTCCCCAATTCCAGATCCTAAAAGTTTGGAAGGATCTAAAACTAAAGCCAGGTGACTTGTGGATTGTTAAGAGACATTCATATATAAGGAAATGTTTGGAGACTCAATACAGCATCTATTTCATGTACAGTTTTGCAAAACTTGAAGGAAAAGTCACCTGGATCCACACCAGACACTGCAAAAATGACTAAATGAAAGAAATCTCTGTGTTTTATTTGTTTCCCTCTTGCGATAACAGTCTAGGATACTTTTTGATTCAATTACTTTAATTGTAGGGGATATATACCGTATATTTGAAAAGTAGTTTAGCCATGTTGAAGTCATATTTGTCTTTTGTACCTCTTCCATTTTATGTAGAACTGTCTGTGTTTACATGTGCTGATAAATCAGCATACCAGCAATTAAGCTAGAAGGCCATTCTGGCCACAGGAGTGTACAGCCAGTACTCTGTAAATATGTCTTATCAATCATTTGTTTTTCACAATGAAAAGTCATTTTGTAATGAAAAAAGCTGCTGAGCTATTATTTTCTCCACAATGGAGTTTTTGCCTCTTTGGCCAGGATTACCTCCACCTAAGCGTGTGGAGGTTCCAGGTTAAAGGTGATAGCAGGTATGGTTAGTGATCAAAATATTGATCAAAAGAGAGGAGACTGTAATGGAAATTTGTAGGTTCTGTATATAATTGTATTCTATTTTATATGTATTGCACAATGCCCTCACTGTGCACACGGCACTAACAATGTTTTCAGTACATGTTTTGCATTCTTTCAAGTCCTGATTAGAATTAGCCTGCCTATGTAACGCCCCTTGTTACCATAAACGTACAATTGTAATATTAATGTGATACCTACGTAATCATGTGTATAAAAACCTTCACATGCGTCATAATAAAGGAGAACGGTTATTTGGAAAGATGCTGAGCGTATCTTTTGTGTCTGTTCCCTACTGCAGTAGTTATTAATTTGGAACCACTAATCAATATGAGGATAGGAGTTGCCTATCATCAAAATATCTTTACTAGACTGATCCCATTCTGTTCTCACTAGATATGTATTATAAAATATATAAAATCTTTAAAAATATTGCTACAAAATTAGGATTAGCTAGTAAATACAGCAAAAAGTGTAGTCAGCTTAGTGAATGTAGAATAATAATAGGGTAGTATAAATTGAGGAGGGCTCTTTTCATTACTTAAAAAAAGATCAGAAGTATTTTTTTCTTCTAAAATGAAAGTGTTGAGGGGCGTGGCTTGGCGCAGGGAGAGGACGGACGCCTGATAGCTCGGCTCCCGCTCTTGCTCCCTCCCTACAATCAGCTCACAGCACCGCAAACAGAGTCCCTTCCGGCTTCCTTTATGAGCCGGAGAGGCTGCAGCAATACCCCCAGCACCTTGGGGAACCAGAAATCTGGGGAAATAGGCAGTAATTTCCCCGCGAGGGGACTGGACAGCAAGACCACGCCGGCTTCCAAGATGGCGGCGACCCACTCGGCAGCAGCACAGGCTACACATGCAGCTAACAAGGTACAGGCCGTGAACTTCTCTCACTCCCCCCGCTCTTCAAGACAAGAACCCCATCACCCAAGGAGTCCCCCTCACTCCAGAAGCCCCTCTCCACTCCACCACAACCATGGGGACAGCTGGGACATGGAGGCCTATTTAAAAGCCCTCCCCAGAAAACAGGACATTGAATACTATTGTAGCGCCCTGCTCCTAATGAGCAGACGCTATTGTTTTTCAAATTTAAGTTGTCTGAAGCTGCAGTTGGGCTCAGGCTAATTATTCCAAAAAGTTCTGGTTTCTTTACCAGTTCAGCTGGGTTGCACTGGATTCCACTTGACCGTAGGTATCACTGTCACCACCGGTAAGTGTGGAAATGCAGCAGTCTGGATGTATTGAATACCACCTCTTGCTTGGAAATAGCTCAGTTGGAGTGGTTTCCCTGCTGTGCATTCTGGGAGAGGGTATTTAAGGTACCGACACCATTTTGTGGGGTCTCTTTTCCGGGGTTCACCATCCCAACCTCATGGCCCTCCTGGCCTGGGGTGTGTGTCGCATGATCCTGCGCCTCAGGGCCAGCTGGCCCAAGGCTTAGCAACTGAGCGAGTAGGCCCAAATAGGTCTTGGAGCCTTCTGATCCAGGGGTGGTCCTGTGCTGTCTCCCCTGTGGGGAGAGGCCAAGAAAACTAGAGGATCCAGGGGAGGACTTTTCTAGGAGAGGACCGAACACAAGGCTGGTATCTCTAGGGGAGCCTGGAAACCCAGTTAGAGGATGCAACCCGGATCAACACTCATACAGTATCGCCAGGTCAGCTGAAAGAAAATGGTACTGTATGGCAGTTCTTTAAATCTCTCAAAATTTCTTAAGAATGCTTTAGTTCAATTGACAAGTCTGTGGCAGAAACTTTGTTTGAGCATCTCACCGGCTGCTAGGTCAAGTGAGAGGGGCCTATTTGGTGACTGCTGGATGGTGGCTGCTGGCTGCTGGATCCAGTCTGTGGTGCTGTTTGTCCTCTGGATTTGAACAATACCTCTAACCGGTGCCTGAACTCCCCTTAACCTTGTGACGGACTTTGTGCACATTTGCTCCTATGGACGGGCCTACATCTTCAAAACCAACTGCTGCAACCAGTGTTCCTGAGGGAGATGGTACTGTTACTGCCTTCAGAGAAACAACTGTGGACATCGTGGAAGCTGCTCCTTGTACCACTACTCATTTTCCTGCATCTGCCCAAAAGAAAGTTGGATACGTGAAAGCTTCCCCCGGCCGTGGTCAAGGCCTACCTCAGAAATTGCCTGGACCGGATCTGGAGAAAGTAATTGCTCCAGAGGAATCCACTGCAGGAATGGGTGAAAACTCTGGGGAAAATATGGCCTATCCAGGGGCTGCTGGATCCAGTCTGTGGAGCTGTTTGTTCTCTGGATTTGAACAATAACTCTAACCCGCAATTTTCAGGTGCCTGAACTCCCCTTAATCCTTTGACCCTCTATTGAAGGACTTTATGCTTATCCCAAATAAATCTTTGAAAAAGGACTAAGTGACGGATTTAACATTCTTTGGGCTACTTTCTAACGGGACCCCTGAGACGGAGAAGCGAGCAGGTGAGGTAACGGTAAGCCCAAATAAAACCAGCAGCTCCTTCGGGGGTCAGTGCTATGCTTGGGCGTGGCCTAAGGTGAATACACTCTCGTACGGCGGCGGCGGTGGATTCAAAAATAAGCTGTGACCTGGATAAACAGAGACGCTATTTTTTACCTTTTACTGTGTGAGTAATTTTTTATGCATTCAATAAAACACAATTTTAAACTGGATTACACTATGTTTGCCCTTTTTTTGCTTCCAGTGAGGAAAAATTATTGAAAATTACTGGATGTCAACCAGATCAGCTCTGCAAAGCGGCACAGGGGCTCACACTGTGAAGGCGCATTAACCCCTTATGGGGAAAGGGAGCTGGTGAGTGCAGTCATTTGTCTTACACACGGAATTCGCACCGGTTGCAATCCAGGAATTCACTAACACGGAAGCACACTGGCACTTTCTTTTAGCAGAACCTTCTATTGTTCTTCTGGCGTGGGTTTTTTACCAACTTCAAATGTGCAATTAATCGCATACTTCCATTTAGCGATTTTTGAAAAAATCGCATGCCTCTATTTAGCGATTTTATGAACAAAATAGACTGGATTTATGTACTGTGGCAACTTTAGGAGCACGTGACACTTTTTGCATAGCCAACATTGTTATTATGGCACTTTGTTAAGCACGTAGCACTTTTTCTCGTATGGTTTGCACAAATTCATATTAGCACTTTAGTATTGCAATAAGGGGTTTTATTTGCATATTTGCATATATAAATTTATATAAGCACCTTAATATTGCAATAAGTGGTTTGTTTGAGCATCTTTTTGCATTTTGCATATCTCATAGTGATAGAGATATACACATTTATTTTATTATTATTTTATTTTATTCTATTTGTTTTTTGTTTTTTATATATATAAATACTTTTTTTCTTTGGGAGAGGTATTGCTAACATAGCACTTAATGCACAAAAGAATTGTATTTGCATTATATTTTTTTCATTTTTATTTCAAATAATTAGGCACAAGCATTAATAGGCGGGTTTGCCCGTAAATTCAATTAACAACAGGTGAGCGCCGTAACTACCACCCTAGCATCTATTTAAGTGCTATACTATACTAGCAGCTGGAGAGATCATATGGGAGGGAGATCAGTGACTTCCGTAAAGACATAGGCTACCGCATAGAAGATATTGAGAACACTGTAGAGGAATCAGCCTCCAAAATCTCAGAGCATGAGAACATATTGCAAGAGCACAGCACACTAACCAAATTCAACAACTGTTTTATGGTCTGGATGACCAAGAAAATAGAAGCCGTCACAACAATATCCACATATGCGGATTGCCGGAATCAGTGGAAAACAAAGATTTAGCAATGGCGGCTGCCACTATGTTTAACCAGCTGCTGAATAAGCCCAAAGAGACACCAATCAAAATAGACAGGATTCATGGGTCATTGGGAGCCCTCGAGCCTAAGCCCAGCTTACCCCAGAGATGTCATCTGCCGCATACATATTTTCAATGTGAAATCTGACATCATGCAGGCAGCTCGATCCCAGGAATCCATCATGTTCAACGATACCCCTGTTATGCTCTTAACCAATTTATCGAGACAGACCCTGCTTGTGCAGAAAGCCCTGAAACCAGTGACAGACGCCTTACAAGCTAAGCAGATCAAATACAGGTGGGGATTCCCGTTCAACTCTCTACATCCCAAAATGGCAAGTTAGCTGTCTTTCATACCCTGGGGGACCTGGCTAACTTTTTAAGGACTTTTGAACTTGCACAAATGCAGGTTCCAGACTGGCCCCTCAGATCAGCAACCTCAGGCCTCCCTCTCTCTTCTTGATGGTAAAAGCAGTCCAAAAAGAAACGCTCCTGATCACGCACTTCCAAATCCCCTGCTGGAAGAAACACCATCGGCCGGTGGGGATTCTGTCCTCTCAACTCATTTGTGTTTAGATTTTTCCGTTTTTTTATTTTCCCTCTTTGACCCGGGATCCCAGGAAAGGCAAGTGACCACCAAGGTTGGTCAAGCCCCCCCCCAGAAGAGGGAAAAAGATAGATGAGACGTCTCTTACGGGTGTCCTCAGGGTTAAGTTTTACATGTTTTGCGCAAGTTATAAGTTACCTGCCTTAAATGTCAGTTATTATATGCACTGTTGTAACTTAGTTAATAGGTGACCCTCTGAGTTCCACCACTTGCTTGATTAATAATTTAGATTGCCCACGGTGCTGCATTATATGCATTATATGTTTTAATATATTTAGTTACGATTAGGACGGGGGAAGAGTGCCCCTAGTCAGGCCAACCACGTCCTGTATTTGAAGTTCATTTTAGTTTTACTCAGTAGTGCCCATTATCTTTACCCCAAAATGGACAATAGAGGGAGCAGCTCTCCTACAGTTAGCAATAATACGCTTAGTCATATGCAAGCCACCAAACTAATCTACTGCTCTCTAAGATACCTTTCCCAATTCTACTTTGCACTCAACTTGCACACAGTTCTACCATATCTATTACCATTCCAGTGCATACATCCTTTCCCTTTTCTTCCTCATTTCTTTCCCTACCTCCTCTCTTATTCCCCTCCCAACTCAGCTCCACATTTTAAACTAGACCTTTTCACTCTAGGGCTCACAGTAACTGCTCACATAACAGCACAATCCCTACATCATGCGTCCACCTTACAGTTTAAGTTATCCTCGCTAAATTATCGAGGATTTAATACACCTGAAAAACGCAGACAGATATTACATCACTTCCAGAAAGCCAAAACACAGATACTATTATTACAGGAAACCCATTTCCGCTCAGACACAATACCATCATTGCCAGGCAAACACTTTACAACATGGTACCATAGCGCTAATCCCATAGCTAGAATGAAAGGTGTATCGGTGGCCGGTCCTACCTGCAGGATTGGTCTGAAACTATGGTCAGACCATGTAGCAGTACACATAACCCTCGGTAGACTACCACAACACACACGAAACAATGCCTGGAGATTAAATGATAATCTGCACTGCATCAGTGTCTAAAGCCATTACGGACTGCAGCAGTGTCTATAGCCATTACAGACTTTGTCCAACTGCACACTAGAGATGAGACATCTCCCATGAATAAATGGGAATTTCTGAAATGCGTCTTAAGAAGGATTTTTATTAAACATGGTTCTAGACTAAAAAAACCTTGCACTGATGACATACACCATCTTTTCACTCTGATCTCCTCTCTCAAATCCACACACAAACGCACTTTAGATCCCAAGACCTTAGAAGAACTTTCTAACACACGTAGAGTCTTACTACACCTCTTCACAGAATTATCACTCACAGCCTGTATTAAAGGATGCCATATTCACTACTCCCAAGCGAATAAATGGAAACATTTAACCCAGGTTATCCACCTCAGATAACAAAGGCAGGGGGCGTGGCCTGGTGCGCGAGAGCGATGGAAGCCTGAGACGGAGCTCCGGTACAGAGCAACGGCCCTCGCAACTCACCGGGACGAACTGAAGCACCATGGGCAGGCTCTCCAAAGGGGGAACCCAGCACAACCACCCCCGGACACCGGGAACGTCTAAAAACAAAGCGATCCCGGACATTTTCCTATCCCAAGGACAGGGAAGGAGAGGCCCAGCGGAGGCCAATATGGTGCAGGCTAGCACGAGGGAGGAGGAGGAAGAGGACTTTGACACGGAGTCTCTAGCGAATTCCGAGGAGCTGGTAAGGCACCCTTTACCACCCGACCACCCTCTCACACACGCAGCAATGATGGAGATTGCTGCGGACATTAAATCTTCCTTTTCCACGGCCATCACTGACCTCAAAGCAGATATCATCATGCAGACTGAGCAAATGGCGGCGGGGGAGAGAGCGGGCAGACAGAGGGACAGAGCCCTTCAAAGGCTTGATGAAGTCTCACACCAGCATTCCCTTCATCTAATAAACGTTAACAGACATTTAGAGGACTTGGACAACAGGGGACGGAGATCAAACATTAGAGTCAGAGGAATCCCTGAAACAATCGCCCCTGATCAAATCAGACCAGTACTCTGCTCTGTATTCAATAAGCTCCTAGAAAGGCCTCAAGAATCCCCCATTGAATTTGATAGAGCGCACAGGGCACTTAGACCTAGAGCCCCTGACCCTGCTCCACCTCGTGACATTATCTGCTGTCTCACAAGTTTTACACTGAAAGAAGAAATTCTTCAAAAAGCGAGACAAAATGACCAGATATTTTTCAACGATACTTCAATCCAGCTATTCCAAGACCTTTCTCCCATCACCCTCAGGAATAGAAAAGCCCTCAAACCACTCCTCGATGTACTCAGAGAGAAAGGAATACAATATAGGTGGAAATTTCCCTTCGCCATACAGGTCTCCTATAATGGGAAGATACACTTGCTGCGCACCCCAGATGAACTACCCGCATTTTGTAATTTTCTACAAATTGAGCAAATTGAGCTACCAGAACGGTACCAAGAATTTAAACTTCCTCCCCCGGTCATTGCTCTAGCTTCCCCTTCACACATCTCGCCGAGTAAATCACCATTTGTCAAAGGGTTAGGTGGAAAAAAACAGAAGCTGTATGACAACTTCAACCTCTCCACCCCACCGCATAAATCCAGCAAAATTAGGGACAGCCGTTGAAGCCATTCTACATTCCTCTGGCCCGAGGACCTGTTCTTGTCACTCTCTTATCAATATTCTGTTATCAAGCACTTTTCTAAACCACAAGGTAACACTGACAATCTGTCTTACCTTCCATACAACATGACTTTTCGAGTTCTGACCACTAGATGGCAGCATCCAGTAACAGAAGAGCTCTTGAAATTACACATTCCTCTTACACTGTCTCCCTTGATCAGGTGAAATAATATTTTTTTTCTTACAAGCTACGCTCAGGCATCACACAGGGGACCCTCTACAACACCCCGAAGACCATCATCACACATCCAGAACGCTGCTACCCGAACAGTGGCCTCCACCGTCCTCCACGTCGAAGACTTGCCTGATCAAACAAGGAATCACTGAGGTACACCACTAAATCGACTGTGTCTTACGGCGGACTCACAAGGTAAAAACTTTTATTTTTATCATCCATTCCTTCTCTACACCCACACCGGAAAGCAACAAACCACCCGACAGGGATCACCATCTTCCTCATGACCAAACCACAGGTCATGACCACCCAGGTCCCCTTTTTCTTCAGATCCTCAACTCATGCAACTTAAGATACCCCAACCACCTTTACTTTATCTATCAGAGTTACTAAAGGACTAAGCATTCACCTTAAAGAGCCTCAGATGTATCTTTAAAGGCTCGGCTTCTATCGTCAGACTCCACCTGAGAGGCGAAATGAACTGGCAGCATGAGAACAGTACTTCCTACTCTTTTAGGACCACCAAAACCCTACAAACCCCCACCTACAAGTGGTCAGAAGGGTACTTTACTACTTTTTGCTGGAAGGGAAACTTTTCTAGACTGCATTGTTACTATGGTCTTCCATATACATCCTTGCTTAATTTACAGGTTAACCTCTTGTCTTCGGGACCAGTGGATATGCCCAAAGTTTTGAGCATTTCGTCCACACGGACTTCATAATACACAGATTTTTCTTTTTTTTTTCTAAGAGAGCCGTTGCTCTTCCGGTCTTTCATGACGTTCAATTGTTCTTTTTTACATATTGTTGTTATTTACTTATTGATTTTATATAAGTAATTGCTTTCAGTGAGTCCACGCCACGTTCCCCACAGAGAAACATTTTCCTTTTCACATACTTGCTTAAGGATTATATCCTTTCATAACTATCTCTTTATAAATATACCAACGTAAAGACGATTAATACTACGCTTACGTCACCTACGTTACCACTTTCTTCCCTCCGTCTGGACCTTCTTTTCTTTCTTTCCTCCCTCGCTCAACCCTCTCCTTTTCCCCCCCTAACCCTTGCTCTTCTATATTCCTATCCTCCACCTTTTCCCTCTCTCCCTCTTCTCTCTCACCTCCCAGTTCCTAATTATGGCATACCTAGAACTAGGCAAACTGCCTACCATAATATCACACAATGTAAATGGTTTAAACATCCCTACAAAAAGACATAAATTATTACATGAACTCAAAAAGAGTAACCCACAGATTGTATTTTTGCAAGAAACACATTTTAAAAGCACACAAGTTCCCAAATTAACAAATAACCTTTTCACACAAGCATACCATGCAACAAACCCACAAGCCAAGACAAAAGGAGTCTCCATACTCATAAACAAGAACTCTAAATTAGATATCCAACACCAACTAATAGATCCAGGAGGCAGGTATTTATTTCTGAAGGGGACAATAGGCGATAGGCCGATCACACTGGCAAACGTTTATTTTCCCAACTCCTCTCATGTAACATTCTGCAAATTAATAGTAGACGAGCTCAAAGGTTTTGCAGAGGGTTGCATCCTTCTGGGAGGCGATTTTAACATTCCCTTAGAACCACACCTAGACACTTCTTCAGGCAAATCTAGTATAGCTTATCCCACCTTAAAAAAAATTAAAGGCCTTTTGAAATCCCTCACCCTCATTGACACCTGGAGATCACTACATCCCTCAGAAAAAGATTTTAAATTTTTCTCCTCTGTCCACAACAGATATACCAGAATAGACCACCTTTTCATTACACAAAGAGACATTCAAAACTTAATTAATGCCAGAATTGGCTCGATTGGCCTCTCTGACCATGCCCCGATAGCAATTAAACTTAATTTATACAACAGTCGCCCCTCCTCCTTTAACTGGCGGTTAAACCCTTCACTTCTGGCGGATCCAATTGTTCAGGCTCAAATCCTCAAAGCACTAAAAGATTATTTCTCTGAGAATAACAACCACGAAACCTCTCCAATGACAGTGTGGGAAGCACACAAAAGTGTCATAACAGGAGAACTGATCAGATGGGGAGCCAGAAAGAAGAAGGAGAAAGAAAAACACATACTTGACCTAGTCCAAAAAATCAACAGACTTGAATTAAAACATAAAAGATCGCTAGCCCTTTCGAGCCTAGCAGAACTTACATCAGTCAGGAAAGAACCCCAGGACCTACTTGACAGTAAAACTAAACGGAACTTATTCTTCCAAAAATCCTTATATTACGAACACGGAGATAAGGGAGGGAAAATCCTAGCAAGAGCACTTAAAGACACCTTGAACATAAAACAACATTTACAGGATACGTACCAGAAATGGTTCTATCACCCATGACACACGAAAAATAGCAGACACATTTCATAATTACTATTCAACCTTATATAACATCCCGACACAAACAAGAAAACAACCAGGCCTCTCTACTAGAGATCAAGCAATCTCCTCTTACTTAACTAATTGTACAATGCCTTCTCTACCAGTAGCTGATACTGAAGCCCTAGAATCACTGATCACCACAGCGGAAGTCTCCAAAACTATCCATGACCTTACAAACGGGAAGAGCCCAGGCCCAGACGGTTTGACAGCCCAATATTATAAAACCTTTGAACACACTCTATCAGAACACCTGGCCACAGCATTTAACTCCATTATATCAGGTAGCAGACCTTCCAATGAATTCCTAGCAGCACACATAACTATCATACCCAAACCCAACAAAGACCCCTCAGAATGCACAAACTATAGACCCATTTCACTCCTCAACCTGGACCTTAAAATTTTAACTAAAATTATCGCCAACAGACAGACCACTTCTAGGCAATTTAATAGGACCTGAACAGGTGGGTTTTATGCCCAACCGCGAGGCTAAAGATAACACTACAAAATCCATTAATCTGATTCACAGGATGAGGCGGGGGGGGAGTCGGAGGCCTTCTCCTGTCCACCGACGCAGAGAAGGCCTTCGACCGCGTCGCCTGGGACTTCATGTTCAAGGTGTGCGAACACATGGGATTCGGACAAAACCTAATGAAGTGGATCCACGCTATCTATGCGAATCCCAGTGCCAACATTAAAGTGAATGGCTCTCTTTCCAATAAAATCTTAATCAAAAATGGCACAAGACAAGGATGTCCGCTCTCACCCTTGCTCTTCATCCTGTCGATTGAACCACTAATCAGAACAATAAACAAGCAAGATGCGATTCATGGAGTTAAGTTACATGACAGAGAGTACAAAATCGCGGCATACGCAGACGACCTGCTTTTTTACATCACACAACCACACATATCAATTCCCAATCTTCTGAAAACATTCCAAGACTTTAATCACCTATCCAATTTTAAAATAAATCAAAAAAAATGTGAGGCTTTAGGCTTGAATTTAGACACAAAAACCGAAAAACTGACCAAGTCCAACTGCCCGTTTAAATGGGAACCAAACTCCCTGACTTACCTAGGGATTCATCTCTCCCAGGATCCGCACTCATTATACTCAATCAACTTTCACCCTCTCCTGACAAAAATAGAATTAGACCTAAAAAAATGGACAAAAGGGAAGTTCTCATGGTTTGGTAGGGCTGCGATTCTAAAAATGGCAGTACTACCAAGACTTCTATATCTGTTCCACACCCTCCCAATAGAGCTACCGGAGTCTTTCTTTACACGACTCTCTCACATACAAAGAAATTTTCTCTGGGCAAACAAAAAATCACGCATCAAACTCACATACCTACATAAATTAAAACAAGGGGGAGGGATTGGACTACCGGATTTCAGGAAATATTACCAGGCCGCACAATTATCTAGAATTATAGACTGGCACTGTCATGCCAACCACAAAGACTGGGTTAACCTGGAAAAGGCCTATTCCACCTTAGACATACCATACCTCCCCTGGTCAAACTATCTAAACCTCCCTCTCTCAATTAAACAACACCCCACTATTAATAACACACTCAAAATTTTCAAGAAGGTGGCAGTTCCTCTAGGATTATCCTCAAGCCCAGGTCCTCTCTCGACCTTAGCTAACAATCCAGATTTTATACCCGGTCTTAATAACCCCAAGATGTACGCTACCTTCCCCTCTGACCCCCTACTAATAACAAACTGCATTGAAAATAATAAGCTGAAATCTAGACAGGAATTAAATAGGGTTCTTCCTTCTCTCTCCCTATCAAAATGGTCATATTTGCAAATTCATGACTTTATATCCAATAATAAACACAAAGACGTGATCTTTAGACCCATGACCCCATTTGAACTTATCTGTCTAAAAAAAATCCCAATCAGAAAAACAACATCTATTTTATACAAATGGTTACTGACCCAAAATAAAAATGAAAGAGATACATACAAATCCAAATGGGAGAGGGACCTCAATATTCAGATCTCCACCAGACAATGGGAAAAAGCAAACATTTTCATCCACAAATGTGCACTCAGCACACGAATGCAAGAAATCTCATATAAAGTCTGCACGCAGTGGTATATTACACCACTCACCAAACATAATTGGTCCCACCAGCATTCCAGGGTCTGTTGGAGATGTGAATCAGAAACTGGTACTTTCCTACACATCTGGTGGAACTGTGAACGACTGAGACCCTTCTGGAATCAAGTCTGACACTGGACCAACTATATCTCAGGTTCTCACGCAACACTTGATGCTGCCTGGTGTTTACTGCATATAAACAACCTTTCATACAGAACATATAAAAAATCACTGATCAGACATTTCCTCAATGCAGCTAAACACTTGATCCCACTGCACTGGAACTCACGCTCCCTACCTTCAGTTGGAGACTGGCTCCATAAGATTCACCATATCTACGATATGGAAGAAATCATTGCTATCAAACAGGGCTCTATCACTCAATTTATGCAAATTTGGGAACCCTGGCGAAATTTTTCCAAAACAGAGATATACCGTACTCTCACGACATGATATATAAACCCAATCATTTCATTTTTCATTTATGGAATATCTTTGAAAACGTGTATCTAAGATCACTAATACTGGTTTATCATTGTTACATTCATTCTGAACCTTGAGCCTGGTAACCTTACCTTTTTCTTACCCAGAGTAATACATTGTAATGGTATGTTTTTTCCCACTATACATCATACTTTTATCATAGTTATTATACACTTTTTACTATGTGATTTCATCCTTAAGATATCATTCTTGAGATTACAAGTTCAAGCTCTATGTCCATAACTTTCATACTGTTTGCCTTTATGTGATACATTTTATTTTCTGTATCTACTTTATTCTTTCTTATAAACTTTATTGTGAAAAAAAACAAAACAAAGGCAAAACATACCCCACATCGTTTCCTCATCCAAACAAAAAAAATATAAGAACTCGGATTGTTTCCGAATTCAAGGATTTCTATTCCTCTCTCTACAACCTCCCCCTGCCAGGGAGACAGACTTTGTTACCCACCTCGGACCTACACCAATACATCCAGGACAAAGCCCTACCTAGGATATCCCCCACAGAAGCAGACACTTTAGAACAGCCCATAACATCCTCAGACTTTTTGCTCACAATTAAAGGACTTAAGAATGGTAAAAGCCCAGGCTCAGATGGATATACCCCCCAGTTTTATAAAACGTTTGCTCAACAACTAGCTGGAATTATGGCACGAGCATTTGAGGAAGTGGACAAGACACATCCACTACAACTCCTGCAGGCCCAGATAGTAGCATTACCCAAACCCGGGAAGGACCACTCATAATGCAGCAGTTATAGGCCCATATCTCTATTGAACATCAATCTCAAGCTCTTCTCCAAAATTATAGCCACATGTCTAGCCTCCCTACTCCCTTCCCTAGTCCACAGCAATCAATTGGGATTTATTCTGGAAGCTGGGGACAACACCACGAAAACCCTACATCTCTTAACATATGTCCAACAACACAATATCCCCACCTGCTTATTAGCATGTGACTCGGAGAAGGCATTTGATAGAGTAAGCTGCCCTTTTTTACAAGTATCCCTACATCAGATAGACCTGGGTCCAAGGCTATTGACCAAAATAATGTCACTATACTCCAACCTCTCCGCAAAAGTGGCTGCCAATGGTGAGTCCTCAGAGCCCTTTGAGATTAGGAATGTTACAAGACAGGGATGCCTGTTATCACCATTATTGTTTGCGCTCACTGTTGAACATCTGGCCCAAGCCATTCAAAGTAATGACTCTATTCACAGGATCCCTACGCCCTCAGCCCCCCGCAAGCTATCGCTTTATGCAGATGATCTGCTTCTCTATGTTACACAGCCGCATGTTAGCATTCCCGCCATACTCATAGAGCTTGACTGCTTCGGAGTGTACAACAAATTTGTCATGGTTTTGCAATAGTTTGCTTACCTGTTTCCATGTGTTCATCACTAGAGACCAGCCGACCCTCACCTGACTGCTTTTGTAATCCATCCTCTGGCATGACTCCACCCTAGCTCCTATCAGAGAGCTCTATATTAACCTGTGCACTGCAAGCCAACCCTGCTGATCAACCTTTGTGTGTTAGCTTCCTGTTACCTGCCGTGTGCTCTTCTGTTGTTCCGTTACCAACTTTGGCATCCTTGACTATCCCTGTTTGCCTGTGATCCTGACCTTTTGGCGTGTCCCTGACTATTCCTGTCTGCTTGTGGCCCCAACCTTGGCTTTGTCCCTCACTATCCCTATCCTCCTGTTGCCTACTGTGGGTGTGAGCTGGGGGACCCTGGGGGTCGTGACCTGGAGTCAGTTGCAGCCAAGTCCATCCTCACCACTAGAGGCACTGGTGAACACTTTCTGGCTCTTAGACTCCGCGCCCCAGGGAATCTTACGCTCTAACCCCAGTGGGATCTGTCTCCCGTCTGCAGCAGTCAGCCGTAGGGTCCACAACCTTGCGGTGCACTCCTGATCCCTACGGCGTGCATCCGTCACCTCGCCTCAAGGTGACCTGACAAAATTCAAACTAAATATCACTAAAACAGAAGCCCTGAATATTTCCTTCAATCTTACATACATATACCTTATTCAGGGAAAATGTCCTTTCCATTGGCAATCACGCTCGGTTAAGTATTTGGGGACAGAGATCCCTAAAGACCTAGGACAGAACATATAAACGACTTGAATTATAGTCCTCCATTGACCAAAATTCGGCGTTCACTAGAATACTGGCATCACCTCAAGCTCACATGGTGGGGACGAATGAATGTTCTCATTATAGACATTCTCCTTAAATTGCTATATTTATTTAAAACACTACCCATACTTCTACCCAACGCCTCCTTCCTTTCGCTTCACTCCCTAGCGGTCAAGTTCATCTGGCAACACCACCCCTCCAGATTTAAACATAAAATACTATATACCTCCAAAATTTGAGACGGCATCGGCCTTCTGGACTTTCAACTGTATCATACCTCGGCCATAATCTCAAGACTCCTTGAATGGTTTCCAAGACCCTTAACCAAACCATCCATGATCATAGTGCAAGACATGGCACAAGTAGACTTTTGGGCCCTCCTATGGGGATACAACGTCAAATTTCGCACAATATGAACAGAATTTCTCCTCTGACAACAGCGGTGCTTATCACATGGTACAGCAAACAAACCACAATCGCCCTATCCACTGATCCTAGCCCTCTCTCCTCTTTACTCAACAACCCATCACTCCCAATCTATAATACCCGGGGACAATGTGGAACACACACAAGGGAACAGTGGCCTATAACCAGACAGTTCGTTCATCCCTCCACCGGCCAATTCCAACTGCTACCGGACAGTCAGTCCCCCACCTCGATTGACTGGCTTTCCATGCTATCCCTGACCCAGCAGGACACTGCATCTTTAAGGACAGGTCCACAGACCACTCACGACAATTGAAGATATATGTAGTCTCTCTCAGACCCCCAAACATACTTTATTCCTGATATATAGAGACATACAGTCCCACATATGCAACTCACTGCCTAATTTCACACAAAAGTGGTCAAGGGACCATGGCATAGAGATATCCCTGGAACAATGGTATAAATCATTCACACTCACACATAAATCACCCATATCCGGATTCTCACTGGAGAAAAATGACAAACTATTATCACGATGGTACAGAGATCCAGTCACGGTACACAAGATGTACCCAGGCACTTTGGACATATAAAGAAAGAAATGTAGCAGCGCTAAATAAGGGAATAAGTGAATACCCCAAGTGCTAAAAAAAACAAAACTATTCCAAATATGTAAAAGCACAAAAAAAAATATATATATATATATATATATATATATATATAAATGATAAAAAAATCAGCTGGTGAATATGTCAATAAATCAATCCCTTACTAAATAAATAAAAACATGAATTCATTAAAATTAATTGAAAAGTCCATATAAATCATGCAAAAAAGTCCTTGGATGGAAGGGTATAAATTGATTCAACCCTCCTTGACACCAACCAATACGTGTAACAAATATTCAATTGATTAAAGTGAGGTGAAAAAAGTGTCCCAAAAAAATAAAGTAAAGTTTTCTGAAAAATAGAGTAGTAATCTGTGACAAATCCACCACCATATCCAAGATGTGACACCAGATAAAATGCCAGCTTATCGACTAGCAAGCTGAATATGCTTGTAACCTACAACCCAGTCAGGGCCTCTATCCAGAGTGGAACCAAAATTCTCCAGTCCCGGGCTCATTTTTGTGCTATTATATATTTGGAATAGGTTTTGATTTTTTAGCACTTGGGCTATTCACTTATTCCCTTATTTAGGGCTGCTACGTTTCTTTCTATTCATTTTTTGTGTGTATCACACTTTTAGCAGCTGCTTTTAATTTTGTTTAGGAATCTAGCATTATTATTTATTTTGGTATAGCGCGGTATTTCACTTTTTTCACTTTGGACATATGTTGGCGCTGTCACAGAGGAAAGGGTTCCTATATCCATGTTTGGTGGGTGTGAGACCGAGTCCAACCTTTCTGGGACAAGGTATTTAGTATTTACAATGATATATATATATATATATATATATATATATAAACGTCTCTCTAGCCCCCTCCCTTTAGTGGCTCTTCTATCCATACTTCCAGGACCAGTTGATACTCACAAGAAAAATCTCCTCAGGTTCTTTCTATCCACAGCCCGACATCATTTCGCAGTACTGCAAAAACAGAAACCATTCCCTCTATTACCAGATGAATAGACACCCTCAATTACAAAATGCTCATCATGGAGGATCTACAGGCAAAGATGGATGATACCTGGGAAAAATTCCCATAATTATGGTCCCTCTGACTTCACCATTCATCATCGGACTTCCTCCTCAACAGAATCTCTGCTTGAGGATGGGGCCCTTCATTGCACAGAGTTAGAGGGAAGTATTACTATTATTATTATTGGTTACTAATGAAAATGTTCTAGAGGTCTATAGTTCTTAGAGGTAACAGTTTATGGCTCCAATCAGAGCGACAGTCTTCTTGTGGTTAAGCTCACCCAGCAGATACACCATCCAGCAATGGACATTTCCACACAGCGTGCAGCTGTGTCTCTCTCTCCCACTAAACAGCTCCACACTGACACTTTCAGCACACCTGATAATAAGCAGGTCTAAAGGGGAAGTACCTGCCTTCTTTGATTAACCCCTCCTTAACTCTGCCCCAGGCTGACCCTCTACATATCCCCCCCCCCCCCCTCTGTTCCAGGCCAGGGGTCTGGACACCACAAATTCAGTGGCAGTAGACCCGGGAAAGGGCATCCGCATACTTATGTACCTTTCCCGGTCTATGTACCACTACAAACCTGAAGTCCTGTAGAGCAAGGAACCACCGGGTGATTCTGGAGTTTTTATTTTTATTTTAGGCCATGCACTTAAGGGGCTCATGATCTGAAACTAACTTGAAGGGTCGGCCCAACAAGTAGTAGCGGAGTGTCTCCAAAGCCCATTTTATTGCGAGACACTCCCTTTCCACAATGCAATAATTCCTCTCAGCTGGCGTGAGCTTCCAGCTCAAGTACACAACAGGGTGCTCATCCTCCCTGGTCATCTGGGACAGTACTGTACCCAATTTTGAGGCATCTGTTTGTACAAGGAACTCTTTTTGGAAGTCAGGAGCTACCAACACTGGTTCCTGACACAAAGCTTGCTTCAACTGGCAGAACGCTGCTTCTGCTTCTGCACTCCACTAAACAGTTGTGTTCTTTCCCTTGGTGAGATCAGTCAGAGGCGCTGCTAGACTGGCAAAGTTGGGGACAGACCTCCTATAATAGCCCACAATGCCAAGGAAAGAACGCCCTTGTTTCTTTGTGAGTGGCCATATCTGAATAGCCTCCACCTTGTTTAGTTGGGGTTTAATCACACCCCTGCCTACAACATACCCCAGGTAGCGGGCCTCCTCTAACCCTACCTTGCTCTTTTCTGGGTTCACTGTGAACCCCGCCCTTCGGAGGGCAATCCAAGACCAACCGGACCTTCGGTAAGTGACTCTCCCAGTCCTGACTAAAGATGACAATGTCATCAAGATAGGCTCCCGAGGATTCCTTATGAGGTCTCAGGACGAAGTCCATGGCCCTCTGGAAAATGGCTGTGGCCCCATGTAACCCGAATGGCACTCGGGCATACTGCCATAAGCCCTCGGGTGTGGCAAATGCAGTTTTTTCTTTAGCCTCTAGGGAAAGCGGGATCTGCCAGTATCCCTTGGTCAAGTCAAGAGTGGTGATGTACCGGGCTGGTCCTAACCTCTCGATTAACTCATCGACCTGGGGCATGGGATACGCGTCTGGCTTGGAGACTTCATTTAACTTGTGAAAGTCATTGCAGAACTGCGAGGTTCCGGCTTGGGTACAAGGACTATAGGGCTGGATCAGCTACTTGAAGACTCCTCAATGACCCCAAGGTCCAACATACTCTTAAGCTGGGCCGAGACAATATTCTGGTGAGCTTCGGGTATGCGGTAATGTTTGAGGTTTACTCGAACGCCAGGGTCTGTATTGACATTATGTTCAATTACCGAGGTTAGGCCCGGTAGTTTTGAAAAAATGTCTCGATTCCTTTGCAAAAACTCACAGGACTCCTGTTTTTGAGAAGGGGAGAGAGCCTCTACAATCCCTAACTTCTTAATCTGAGCATCAGGGTCTTCCGGGACTTTCAGACTGACTGTCAAAAGCTGTCTATCTTTCCATGGTTTGATCAAGTTGACATGGTAAATCTGGTATGGTTTACGTTTGGTGGGCTGGTGGACTTTATAGTTGACCTTGCCCACCCTCTCAACTATCTCAAAGGGTCCTTGCAATAGGAGAGAGACTTACACTCAAAGATAGGCACTAAGACCAGCACCCGATCCCCAGGTTTAAACTCTCTAATTTTGGCAGATCGGTTGTATACACGACTCTGGGCGTTTTGCGCAGCCTGCAAATGTTCCCGTACTATGGGCATCATTTTTGTTATTCGTCCTGTATTTGAGACACATCTTCTGCCACGCACCGATACTGGGAAGCTTCTTGTTCCCATGTCTCTTTCACTATATCCAGTAGTCCACGGGGGTGTCTCCCATAAACCAGCTCAAAGGGGGAGAATCCCGTGGAGGCCTGGGGTACCTCTCTTATGGCAAACAACAAGGGAGGCAACAAGTAATCCCAATCCCGACCATCAACTGCTTTCTTTAGCATTCCCTTTAAAGTTTTGTTGAACCGCTCCACTAACCCATCAGTTTGTGGGTGATACACTGAAGTCCACAAGTGTTTAATCTTAAACAGGTTACAGAGTTCCTTCATCACTTTTGACATGAATGTGGTACCTTAGTCTGTCAAGATCTCGGATGGGAGCCCTGTTCTCATGAAGATCTGAAACAACTCCTGTGCGATAACCTTGGATGAGCAATTTCTTAAAGGGACCACTTCCGGATACCTGGTGGCATAGTCGAGGACAACTAAAATGTATTGGTGTCCCCTAGCTGACTTAGGTAAGGGGCCCACCAAGTCCATGGCTATGCAATCAAAGGGAACCTCGATAACTGGAAGGGGTACCAGCGGACTGCAAAAATGGGGTATTGGAGAGGTTCTTTGACAGGTAGGGCAGGACTCACAGTAGTCCTTAATTTCTCGATATACACCGGGCCAAAAAAAACACTGTAAAACCCGTTCCTGAGCTTTAGCCGCTCCGCGGTGACCCCCAAGTACATGACTATGAGCCAAATGCAACGCCCTAGACCTAAAAGGTTTGGGCAGTTTCAATACTTCTTGATTGACCTTAGTTACTCGGTACAAGTCATGATTCACAGAAAAATGGGGAAACTTCACGTCTGCCCCAGGGTGCTGTTGTTCACCGTTTAAGACTGTGGCCTGTTCCCTGGCGGGGATCAAAGTCGGGTCCCTCATCTGAGCACTAAGGAAATCTTCCCGGGATCCCCCGAGATCTGACATGTCTGGCTCAGAGGAGGTACTTTCTGCTTCCAATCCCGCAAACACTTCCAGGGGACCAGGCTCACTTTCTGCACTTGCAGCAACCTAGTACTGATCCTTAGTAACAACCTCCTGCAACACAGTATTATTCACCACCTCTATGGGTTCTTGCTTTTTGGGGGAAACCCCCGAACCTTTGAGCTTTTGCTCATACAAGTCCCAAAACATGGGGCAGTCTCGTCCGATTAGTAAATCATGAGGTAATCCCAGGACCACCCCCACTTTTAGTGTAGCCGTTCCTGCTGGTGTACACAGGGTCACACAGGCCACCGGATAGTTTTTAACATCACCATGCACACAGATAACCCCAACCTGTTCCCTTGGTACCAGCTTTCTTGGCAACCTGTCTGATCGGAGCAGGTTAATGACACTCTCAGAGTCAAGGAGTGCTACCACCGCCTGTCCATTGACCCGCACCACACACTCATGCGGATTTAGGTTGGTTGCAGCACATAATGCATGGACATACATTGAGCGGTGGCGACCCATGTCGCACTCCATTGGTTCTGCCCGACTTGGGCACTGGGCCTCCAGATGACCCAGTTGATGGCAGGGCCAACAGCGAACCTCACGGGGTTCCCGCTGTCAGTTCTCTGGAAGCTTAGGTCCTGGGGTGGTCCTGGTAGTTGTATTATCCCTCTGAGCAGCCACTATGTGATATCCAGGAGGCACACTGGTGCTGGAATGCACTTCTTTGAAACGGGCCAGCTCTCTTGTGACAGAGGGACTATCCTGGAACTTTTCTGCACAACTGTAGCATTCAACAGCTGTAGCCATCTCATCCAGGACTGAGCCACCCATTGGTGTAGCTCCGTGGGTAGTCCATGCAGGAAACGATCGAGTGAGACTCTTTCCACAATCTGAGTGGGCGTCTTTTCCTCAGGTTTCAGCCAATCTTGGAACAAGTGCATCAGGTGGTAGAGCTGCGCACGGGCAGGCTTAGCCTTGTCAAAGTGTCAGCCATGGACTCGGTTTGCCCTTAAAGTGACAGTCACTCCCAGCCTTGCTAGGATTTCAGCTTTCAGGAGCTTATAATCGCGTGCTGATTCAGGGGCCAAGTCACAGTATTCTTGTTGGGGGTCTGTGGTCAGGAAAGAAGCCAGTACATCTACCTAGTCTTTATCAGGCAGACCCTTCCTTGCTGCAACCCACTCAAACATAGCTAGGTATGCTTCCACGTTGTCTAAGGCCGTCATCTTTTGCAGCGTCCACTGCGCTGCCTTCCGGGGGTCACTCTTTACAGCGGGATCACCTTTCGTAAATTTCAGCCTGCTGGGTCAGCGACTTTTGTAATCCCTCTATCTGTTCACTCAGTAAGCAATTTGTTTCCTGTTGTAGAGCGACTGTCTGCACCAGGATCTGCTCCTGCCGAGCCTGTGCTTGTACCAGGGCCTGCTGATGGGCCTGCGCTTGTGTATTAGCCATTACCAGCTGCTTAACCACATCCACCATGGCTTGTTCAGATTTCACTGTCTGTGCAGCTTTAACCCAGGACATGGGGTTAGACTGGACCCCTCAAACTGCCCGCATTCTCCACCAATTGTAGGGGATCAGAGGGGTGAAGAGCTGGCTCAGAGGCAGTCCAGTAAAATAAAAGTGGCTTTATTCAGCAAAATAGCAAAAAATATAAACATAAGACCAGACAGACTTGTCTTATCACACGGAAGTGCACACAGGTACAGCTCACAGTTCAGCAGCACACAGGCTTAGAGGTAACAGTTCATGGCTCCAATCAGAGCTACAGTCTTTTTGTGGTTAAGCTCACCCAGCAGTTACACCATCCAGCAATGGACATTTCCACACAGCGTGCAGCTGTGTCTCTCTCTCCTACTCAACAGCTCAACACTGACACTTTCAGCACACCTGATAATAAGCAGGTCTGAAGGGGAAGTACCTGCCTTCTTCGATTAACCCCTTCCGAACCCTGCTCCAGGCTGATCCTCTACAATATATATATATATATATATATATATATATATATATATATATATGTGTGTGTGTGTGTAACTAGATTAGCACAAGTCCTTTATTGCTGAGTTCCCCCCTCTTTTCCCTTCCACGTTCTCTCATCTCCTGTTTTGCCCCTTCCCCCATATCCTCCCCCTCACGACAGTTTGATTTCGATATATGTAACAAGTTCCGGAGAGTGTCCTGAGAAGGATGACACTGCATGGAGGGACATTTTATTATGAAAAACTGTTCTACGCACCTATGTACATGTGAGTTATGCTATTTTGTATGATGGGTGGATGGTGTGGACTGCCTCCCCCATCCTTACCCTTCTCCCCTTTTCTTTAGTCTGTATCCTCTTCCCCTTTAATATTGGTTTACTTATGTTATTTTCTTGATTTTTTTTTAATAAAAATTATATTTAACCTTAAAATTAAAGTGTTTGTAAAACCATTCTCTATTTTTCAGTATGGTTGTCTTGACATCATCAAATTCAGTAAACATACATTTTTACCTTTAATAAATCAGCCCCTATGAGAGAAATATTCATTAGTGTTAAAAACACTCAAGACACTGTTGCTGGCAACACTTGCCTGGTGACACTAGCAATAGTGTGGGAACAATCAGGTTACTGGTGCTGGCTTACGCTGGCCTAGAGGCAATCAGGGACACTTTTGCTGGCTACACTGGTCTGATGACATTGGGACTGGTGTGGAGGTAATCAGGTACACTTTTGCTGGCTTACACTGCCCTTTAGTGCCAACGTCAAATCATTGAAGAGGGCCTTAGACAAAGTGAATGCTCCTAAAATTATCAAAGTGGACAAGATTTTTCCCCCTAAAATTAAAGTGGCCCCTCAGTCATTTTTTTCAACTTGTCATCTATTAAATCTTCTGCCCTTGTTTTTTTAACTTTGGATAATAAAACATTTTTTTCTGCCAGTAAATATCTTATATAGCCCACTTCTTATTCCTTGTCTGGTAAAAAGCTTAGGCTAATGACATCATACACAGCTCTCTCACTCTCGTGAGAATTTGCCAGGAAAGGGGGGAGGGGGTGAATCATAAGAGGGCTGCAAAGCTAGAGGTGTGCCTCTGTGTGTCTGTGTAAATCCAGGAAGTAAACAGGCAGCAGCTTCAATTGTCCACAGTTAAAATGGTTGCAGCCAGACTTAATGGAGGGAGATTTCTGCAGCATATTTGGCAAGTACAGAATATGTGCATATTTGGCAAGTGCAATATATATAAAATAATATGCAGCGCTGGTATCCTTGTCTACTAATGTGTATTAGCATTTATAATGGAAGTTTATGTACATTTCTATGGCTTAGTGCTTGGCACCATCTAGCGGCCAAACACTGATAGTGGACTTAAATGATTTTTGCTTTATCAAACATTGAACTTGACCCACCAAAGAGACTGACTTATGATACATTGGGTGAATGCTCTGAAGCAACTCAACATACCAGCAAAAGTAAGTCTGAAATGCCTGGTCCCTCTACTTATGATTCAGTGAGGGACAACCCCAACTCACCCCTTGACACATCTGTACCAGTCACTATAGTGTCAGCTGTGAGTGCACAGGACAGCTCCCCATCATCAGTGAACTGGTGGAAAGCTCCTCTGTCTGTATTGTGCAACCATATAGAGACAAGAATACAGGATAGAGTCAAGATTTTGAACATCTTTGGGGGCCAAAGAGACCAAGTAGGGGAGTGTGTAGCGCTGGTATCCTTGTCTACTAATGTGTATTACCATTTATAATGGAAGTCTATGGACATTTCTATGGCTTAGTGTTTGGTGCCATCTAGCGGCCAAACACTGATAGTGGACTTAAATGATTTTTGCTTTATCAAAGCATTGAACTTGGTACAGGAAGGGACTGTTATTTACACCGCAGAGTTGACCTTTTTACCCAGGATGCTGGGTGACCTACCCATGGACACCCTCTCTTGCACTGCATGCTGGGTAGGACATAAAAGGACCCAGAGCGGCCATCTTAGGTTTCTTGGGAACGCATGGACTGTCTGTGAGGACTTGTGAGGAGGCCTCATGGAGGAAGCAGCCTATTGCCCTTGCGGAGCGCAACTCTGCTCGATTGTGTGAGTGACCTGAAGTGCCAGAGACACAGTGATCAGATTGGGAAGATCCAGAGACACTCGTTTGAGCATCAGAAGACCAGGTCCACCTATCGAAATGGAACGGAGTGACAGAGCCTGCTGGCGTAGAAACAAGCTGCAAACACCGGACTAAAGTTACCATTACAAGCTTCCGATCCAGTTGGTGAGCGGGTTGCGGCCCACAGTTTTCTAAACTTTGCACCTAGTCAGACTTATATACAGGCCTCCCTGGGATCCATAGTCCCACGGAGGAGGAGTATAGCAACTGACGCTAGGCAGGCATAAGACCTACTTACTATCACATCTCAAGTATTTTATTATAATTACGGAAGCAACACTAGGATCATCCTTAACTCAATTTTAATTACTTTAACCCTTGGATTACAAATTATAAGGAATTATCATTGCTAGCAAAGACAAGAAGACTAAAGACTGAGTACTTTAAGTGAGATCTCACGTACAGCTATAAAAGTAGGGGGAGCTCCCATATATAAATTGTTTATAACTGTTTTAGCAAAATTCATTGTCCTATCATTCTATGTTGAGATGACAGTACAATTGCTGCAATCACCTGTTAACCAATATATACAGTAAAATATACTTTGGTTAAGTACCCTGTTGTGTGGAGTATTGTTTTCTCCCAGCAGGTGGAGCCAGTGGATCCTGAGAGGACAATACAGGTACATTGTTTTATATTATATTGTACTGTATTGTATTGCACCACAGCTGTGTCAAGGGGACTGAGACAAGTTAGTGGGGTTTATTAGAAAAGTGAAGGCCCAAATTAAAGAGAGATATGAAAACAAAGCAGATATATGTGCCCAGCTCAAATTTCATGAATCGGGTTTACATCCACTTTAATTGGAGATCTTATTTCTAGTCTGCATGATGATCTTGGTGGAAAAAAACTTTTCCACAGATCAGCACATGTACGAAATTAGGTGCAGATATCACTGGTTATTTTTATTTTTTATTTTTTTGCAGCTAGGTTTCTAAAGCAAGGGAGTTAAGAGACCACTGAGATTGGGCACAAAGTGGAAGTAAGAGGCAAGAAAAAAAATAATAAGTTTAATTTTTTTTTTTAATTGTTTATTTATTGAATATTTTCAAAGAAAGGAACATCATAAATGTTCACATGAAAATGTCAATAAAGGGAATATAGTCTCGATGGGGTATAATCATAACATATTTCACAAAAAGGGCAATACTATAAAGTGTCAGATGATTATCAGACAATACATATACATCATGGTAGAGAAAAATAAAAAGAAGTTAACTGTTGAGACAGGTTCAACGGTAGCCTAGTTGCTACTTTTTCTATTCTTTTAATCAAAAGTCGTGCTCTTCAAACACATTGACTCAGGGCTAATTATGAGTTCTCTAAGTTATATTCGGAGGAATCCCATTTCGCCCATATGGCATCAAAACTGGGAAGCGAGTCTTCAATTACAGCTGTAAGACATTCCATCCTACGTATATCTGCAATGGCTGTTAGGAATTGTGTAAAGTGGGGGTGGGGGGTATTGGCAAGCCAGCACTTAGGAATAACCCCTTTAGCTGCTAATAAAATAAAGTCCATCAGTTTACTGAGAGGTTTTGGCATTTTCAGAAGGGGTAAGCCTAGTAAGAGATGTATGGGCTCATAAGGTATGGAGATACTCAGGATTCTCCCCAGGAGAACATGGATCTGTGACCAATAAGGTGTGATCATAGGGCATTGCCAAAATATGTGATAGTGAGTGCCTAAGGCCCCTTTCACACGGGATGGATCAGTAATCATCCGCCCCATGATGATCCGCTTGCTCAGCCGGGATCGCTCCGTTGTCCCCGCTGAGCCGGCAGCAGACAGGGCGGTCTCTGCACACTGTGCAGGGACTGCCCTGTCAGCTCTCTGCTCTCCTCTATGGGGATCGGATGAGCACGGACCGTCTGTCAGTGTTCAACCGATCCACTCTGCAGATGGATAGAAAAATAGGATTTTCCTCCGTCTGCAGAATCGGACAATTGCGGAGGCGGACGATATCGGGTGTCTACGGATGTTCGTCCGCAGACACCCGCTATCCCATAGGAATGCATGTATGTCCTTATTTCATCCGCAAATGGATGGAAGAAATATGCACATACGGTCCGCATGTGTGAAAGGGGCCTAAGGACGAGCCACATCTTCAACATTGCCCAGAGATTGTCAGCTTTTGCTTCATTAATAATTCCGGGGTCCTGTACCAGAACATCAATATTTTATAAGCGGTTTCCTTCTGAGCCACACGTCTAGATACTTTAGAGGTAGCCTCCCAAATGTCCTTCCATGTAATGAAATGGGTCTGTTTAGAATGTGGGACCATTTCCGCATGTAAGAATGAGTTTGCTCTTTAATGGGGGGAGTAGCGTTTAATATATTATAAATGGAGGTTATTAGGTGAGGTTCATAGGGGCCCCTGGAGCACACCAGTTTGAATTCTGTAGGTATAGTTAAAGTCAACTGCGGGGCTCTGGTGGAGAAAAAAATGCTTTGATTTGCAAATGATTTGTAGAAAGGAGTAAAAGGGGTTCCTTAGGACTTCATACTTGGATTGTAGGTCAGGGAAGGTGAGGAGTTTACGCTTCACTGGGTGAACCAAATGGTGTAGCTGAAATACACCAGCTTTTGTCCATGGTAGCATGGCGTCATAGGACAGCCCATAAGGTATTTCTGGGTTAAAGATAATATTTATTAAAGGAGAGCATGTGGGTGAGATAGAGTATTTACTGGAACAACTTTTCCAGATTGAAAGTGTGAATAACATTTGTCAGAGGATGGCCATAACATGCAACATGGGTGAGCAGCTACTAATGCTCATTTCTATCTTGGACCATCTATTAGGGGCGCATCTGGATGTCCAAGAGGCTATAGCTCTCAGGTGTGTAGCAAAATAGTATTTGATTATATCAGGTGTTCCTAGGCCTCCTCTAGCTCGGGTTGCAAGGAGAACTGAGCTGGCTATCCTATGGGACTTGTTATTCCATATAAAGTAAGTTTATTAATTTTTATAACAAGATTACATTGAATGCAGGAGTGGAGGGAAGGTCAACTTTAATCATACTTTAAAGGTAGCTTCTAATCATAAAGTAGCATCTGCTTACTGCTTGCCAAAATCATTTGCCCTATTACAAAACGCATGCATAGCCAGATTTGACCCAGTTTCAAAGATTTTAGATCAAGATTCTTGTGGGTGAAGAAAATCTGTTTGCATGATTATTTTTATAATATTATACACTATATTGTCAAAAGTGTTGGGACACCTATCTTTACATACACATGAACTTTAATGGCATCCCAGTCTTCGTCCGTAGGGTTCAATATTGAGTTGGTTCACCCTTTGCAGCTATAACAGCTTCAACGCTTCTGGTAAGGCTTTCCACAAGGTTTAGGAGTGTGTCTGTGGGAATGTTTGACCATTCTTCCAGAAGTGCATTTTTGAGGTCAGGCACTGATGTTGGACGAGATCTGGCTTGCAGCCTCTGCTCAAATTCATCCCAAAGGTGTTGAGGTCAGGACTCTGTGCAGGCCCAATACTTTTGACAATATAGTGTAAGTTAAAATAAGCCGGGACAAGCAAAGAAGGCGTTGCTGGCCCCATCACCTGGTATGGACTTAAAGGGGAATCCCTACGCGGGAAAAAACGGCGTGGGGGTCCCCCCTAGGTGTATATCAGGCCCTTATCCGAGCACGCTACCCGGCCAGGCCAGGAAAGGGGGTGGGGATGAGCGAGCGCCCCCCCCCCTCCTGAGCCATACCAGGCCACATGCCCTCAACATGGGGGTGCCTCTTCCCAACAACCCTGGCCGTTGGTTGTCGGGGTCTGTGGGCGGGGGGCTTATCAGAATCCGTGAGCCCCCTTTAATAAGGGGGCCCCCGGATCCCGGCCCCCCACCCTATGTGAATGAGTATGGGGTACAATGTACCCCTACCCATTCACCTGTGATTCCGATAAGCCCCCCGCCATCAGCAGACCCCGACAACCAATGGCCAGGGTTGTCGGGAAGAGGCCCTTGTCCTCATCAACATGGGGACAAGGTGCTTTGGGGTGGGGGGGCCGCAGGGCCCCCCCTTCCCCTAGGCATCCCCCATGTTGAGGGCACGCGGCCTGGTACGGCTCAGGAGGGGAGGGGGTGCACGCTCGTCCCCACCCCCTTTCCTGGCCGGCCGGGTAGTGTGCTCGGATAAGGGTCTGATATGGACCTGGGGGGATCCCCACGCCATTTTTTTCACCATAGGGATTCCCCTTAAATCAATACCAGGTGACGGGGCCAGCGACGCCTCCCTCGCTGGTCCCAGTTACCTGGAGACGCGCTCAAAATGAGCGGACTTTTCTCTGTGCGGGTATTGTCCGGTAGACTTGAGTCCGCCGGACTTTTCCACCGGATTGTTTGATCGTGTGTACGTGGCATAGGAATGTATTTCCGAGTGTGGATGAGGCCAGGGGGTATGATTCAAGCCCCTCGTGTACCTCTATAAAAACAGATTATTATTTTAAATAGTGATAGTAATGATGTATTGCTCATTCAAAAAACAAACAAAAAAAAAAGCACTCCTCCTCTGACCTTTCACTGCCAAAATCCCTTCTGCTTTTTACTAAGATAACAGTTGAAGCTTAAACAAAATCTCTATGATGTCAGAAAAATGTCACTGGAATTTCCCATGTAACCACAGTGCAGAAGATCTTATAGTTCTGTAATTCGATCAGAAACGTAATTAAAAAATGACTGCAACGAGAAATGTTACAACAGCTCTGAATCTAAACATAGTTAATATATATTTAGTTGTAAAAGGTTAACAAAGCTAAAATATAATCTTTAAAAAGAAAAGATCCCAGGTCAGATTAACCTACTGTATAAAAGCAGCTTTCACTGCAATAGTTACCTTCAGTCTGGAGCTGTCCTCACAGTATTTCTTCACTACCACTAAATGGCTCCAATCTTCCAGACTGATTGACAGCCACCATCATTCAACTCATTTCCTGTGAGCTCAGGCTGTCAGGGACCCAACAATTAGGAGCCTGGGGTTACAGAAGAATGCTGTAGAGAATGGCGACATAGGCAGTGGCACTGTCCTCGGCAGAAATTTGGATCCACCCACTGCAGATGGAAGATCAAAGACTTATGAAAAAAATGAATGTTTACTATATCTACAGTATATTTTGGTAAAATGTGTTGTTTCATTATTATCTTTTCCTTTTAAAAATACTTGTACCCAAATCATGTCCCAAAAAATTGGGAATATTAGGGCCTCATGCATACTGTGTGTTTAGCAGCCGTGCTGTAGGCTCATATAGCTGGACAGGCTGTCAGCAGTGGGGCCTGGATGGTGCACCTGCACCTGTACCTTCCACCCACAACTAAATTCCATAACCTCATGCACAAGAGTCAAGTGCTCCAGGCAGTGCTCCACAGTGCAGCTTGAAAGCCGTGAGAAGTGCTGGGGTTGGAGTATAGCTGGGATAGGAAGAACTTTCATCTAACTAGTAAATTAGCTCTCTCAGTATCTCTTTTAAAGATCATAGATAATAGATTAAATTGAGTGTCCAAACAGGGGACTTGTTTGAGAGGTGATTTTTATGGCTCATGAACCCTTTATGCCACAAGAGTGACACACTCCCTCCAAAGTACATTTATTACCATCTGGTCTTCTCTGGTGTACAACTTGTCAAGCACCGTACCAAATCACTGGACAGAATAATACTTGCCAACTGTCCTGAATTTCTCGGGACAGTCCCGGGATTTAGTTCTTTGTCCCAGTCTTAGGCCGCGTACACACGCGCGGACTGTTCGCCCAACCTTGTCCGCTGAACAGTGTTTGGGCGGACAGTCCGCTCGTGTGTGGGGCTTCAGCGGACAGTTTCAGCGGACAGTTGGACGAACAAGGTCTTACGGAAATTCCGAAAAACTGTCCGCTAAAACAAGGTTTCAGCGGACTGTTCGCTCGTGTGTAGGCTTGTTCGGCCAACTAAGTCTCGCGCATGCTCAGAAAGGATTTCCACGTCGGAAGGTTGCATTGCAGTGTATAGGACGTCGTATTTTTCGTCCCGTCGTACGTGCCGTTCACGTCATCGCGCACGGTTTCAGCAAACTGTTCGTCCGTCGTGTGTGGCCATGTCCGTCCATGCTAAGTTTGAGCGGACTGTTTGCCGAAACTGTTGGACGGACAAAGTTGGGCGAACAGTCCGCGCGTGTGTACGCGGCCTTAGTGTTTCTCAGGAAATGTCCTGGGAAATCCATGTTTTCACATTTTAACTATTTTTAGCTAGAGGCCAGCAGCCGGAATTAATTGTCTCTGCCAGCCTCCATTTTACAGAAGAACAGAAGTAACAGGTCACTCATTGAGGGGAACAAGCAAGAGGCGGAGACAGCTGGGTAGCAACTAATAGAAATTGAGCTGCCGCCGACCCCCTACCCTGTGGCTTGCTGCCAGACTGTGACCTGTTGTATGAAAGGCCGCAGGACAGGGGGTTGTCGGCAGCTCAATTTATATTGGCAGCCACAATCTTGTTTGTTCCCTTTGGTGAATGACCTGTTACTTCTGGTCTTCTGTAATGGCAGAAGAGACTCTGGGGGACACCTGATGTAAAGGGGACACTGCTGCTGGGACACATGATGTAAGGGGGAGCTCCACTGGGGGACACCTGTTGTAAGGGGGACACCACTGCTGGGACACCTGATGTAAGGGGGCTCCACTGGGGGACACCTGATGTAAGGGGGACACCGCTGCTGGGACACATGATGTAAGGGAGGCTCCACTGGGGGACACCTGATGTAAGGGGGCCATGTGATGTAAGGGGACTCCACTGGGGACACCTGATATCAGGGGGACACCTGATGTAAGGAGGGGCTCCACTTGGGGACAACTGAGGTAAGGGGGACACTGCTGGGGACACCTGATGTAAGGAGGAACTCTGCTGGGACACCTGATTTAAGGAGGGACAATGCTGGGGACACTTGATGTAAGGAGGACTCCTCTGGGGACACCTGAAATTTTTTACAATGTTGCCAACTATGAGAATGTAGTCAGATAGGCGAAGGGTCAAGGTGGATGGAAGACAGAAAGCAGTTTCCAAACTACAGGCCAAGGTTGAATATCCAGGAAGCAATAAAAAGAGAATAATATACACAGGCAGATACAAACTGAAAGAACTGGACAATCAGACAATAGGATGGAAACAACAAGTTTCTTACATAGGTGATCTGTGAGGATCAGGTGTACAGGCTACAGAATGGCAATGTTATAAGAACAGACGCTTTCCACAGATGGTGATTAGGGATGGCCTTGCGGTTCGCCCGGTGGTTGGTTTGCGGCGAATTTTGCATGTTCGCGATTCGCCAAACTGGCAGACATCTAGCGCTGTTCGCACAGCGGACATATGCGTTTACATTGTGAAAGAACTTTGACCCATGGTGACACATCCATCATAGGGTCCAGGACAGCCAATTGAGACATTTCAGCACATGGACAATTGGACATTCCCCCTACCTTATACTGTAAATAGACCTCATCTGGTGGCCATTTTACATTTTGTCTTTTGTCAGTGTAGGGAGAGGTTGCTGTGTGGAGCAGGGACAGACTGTAGTGACACAAATCGCTAGCTATTGCACAGAAGGGCATCCCAGAGCTATATGGCCATGTTCAGTGGCAAGTGAATGTATCTCTGGCACACAGTGTCGGTGTCAAGATACATCTGACCACAGACACATGGTCTAGCAAACACAGGCAGGGAAGGTATATAACTTTTACTGCCCACTGGGTGAACCTTCTGACGGCTATCAAGCGTGTAACCCGTGTAGATTTGGTTTTAACGCCACGGATTGCATGCAGGCCTGCCTCTGCTTCACCTCCTCCTACTCCATCCTCCTCCCTCTCCTCCTTTTCCGCTGCTAGTGTCTCTTCCTCTGCGCCGCCCAAGATCCGCAGAACCTATTCGACATGCCAGGTGAGACGTTGTCATGCTGTGCTGCGTCTGTTGTGCCTGGAAGCCAAGAGCCACACTGGCCCTGCACTCCTTTCAACTTTGCGTTCACAGGCAGATCAGTGGCTAACACCGCTCAATCTGACAGTTGGTAAAGTGGTGTGTGAGAATGGTGCCAATCTGCTTAGCGCATTGAAACAGGGCAAAATTACACACGTGCCATGCATGGCACACATCTTAAACTTGGCCGTGCAGCGATTCGTTGTCAAATACCCTGGGGTCCAGGACATCTTGCGGCAGGCAAGGAAAATCTCGGCCCATTTCAGAAGAACTTACACGGCCATGGCTCGCCTTGCTGACATTCAGCGGCAACACAATCTGCCGGTCAGACGTCTGATTTGCGATTGCCCGACGCGATGGAACTCAACCTACTATATGCTTGATAGGCTGCTCCAGCAGAAACGTGCAGTTAACGACTACCTGTTCGAACTCTGCAGCAGAACAGGTTCTGGGGAGCTTGTTTTTTTTTCACCGCGCCAGTGGCTGCTCATGCGCGACGCATGCAGACTTCTGCGGCCATTTGATGAGATCACCAAACTGGTCAGTCGCAGCCATGGCGCCATCAGGGACATGGTACCTTATGCCTTCTTTATGGAGCGTGCATTGCGTTGTGTCATTGATCAAGCCGTGGAGGAGCAGGAGCAGGAAGATGAGGAAGTCCCAATGCTGGATGAATTCCCAGGGGGGGGCTACTCTAGCTGAGACAAGTCAACAACAGGAGTCTGAAGAGGAGTCAGAGGAGGATGGTGCCAGGGCGGATGAGGAGGAGCAAGAAGAGCATGCTTTAAACCTTTTTGGGATCCCTGTTGTTGTGTGTGGATAGGGAGAGGAGAACGAAGAGGACAACATTATCCTGGATGATGAGCAGGAGCCAGGCCACCACACCGCTTCCAGTTTAGTGCAAATGGGGGGCCTTCATGCTCCAGTGTTTTAACAGGGACCCCCATATAAAAAGCATAAAGGTCAAGGACCAGTACTGGGTGGCAACGTACTTAGACCCCCGGTACAGATACAAAATGGTGTAAATGTTACCACCGTCACAGAGGACTGTCAGAATGGAGCACTTCCAGGGCTTGCTTCGAGAAATGTTGCATTCTGCTTTTGCGTGCACTGGCAGAGGAGGAATTCCCACTCCAAGAGAAAGAGTTGCAGGTACCAATCCAACAGTGCCTGCAAGAAGAGGGCAGTTTGAAGATGTGTTGGTGACTTCTGATATGAGGTCATTCTTTCAGCCGACCCATCGACAGGTCTCATTCGGATCCAGCATCAGGGAACGCCTAGACCGTCAGGTGTCCGACTACATCGGGTTAACGGCCGATGTGGACGCTCTAAGGAGTGATGAACCCCTGGACTACTGGGTGAGCAGGCTTGACCTCTGGCCAGAGCTTGCCCAATTTGCAATGGAACTGTTGACTTTCCCCTCATCCAGTGTCCTGTCCGAAAGGACGTTCAGCGCAGCAGGGGGGATCATGACCGATAAGCGCACTTGCCTAGCTCATGACAGTGTTGACTACCTCACATTTATAAAAATGAATGAGGCATGGATCTCGGAGGAATTCAACACATGTGACCAGTAGACCACTTATATGCATAACTCTATAAACAATTTATTTAATCGAGCACACAGACCTTTTTTCTACCTTTTGGCTCACTTCCTTGTACAAAAGAAGCACACCGTACTATATGCCCGTACCCTCCTGTTTGAAGAGGTTGAGCGGTGTCATATTTTTGGGTCCCGCAGCGAGTTGCTGGTATCAGTGCTGGTGTCAGTGCTCTCTATCTCGGTGCTGGTATCAGTGCTCTCTCTCTATTTCGATGATGGTGTGGTGTCTGTGCTCTCTATCTCGGTGCTGGTGTGGTCTCAGTGTTCTCTATCTCAGTGCTGGTGTGGTCTCAGTGCTCTCTATCATGGTGCTGGTGTCAGGGCTCTCTATCACGGTGCTGGTGTGGTGTCAGTGCTCTCTACCTCGCTGCTGTTGTCAGTGCTCTCTCTCGGTGCTGGTATGGTGTCAGTGCTCTCTCTCGGTGCTGGTATGGTGTCAGTGCTCTCTATCAAGGTGCTGGTGTCAGTGCTCTCTATCTCGGTGCTGGTGTCAGTGCTCTCTATCTCTGTGCTGGTGTCAGTGCTCTCTATCTCGGTGCTGGTGTCAGTACTCTCTATCACGGTGCTCGTGTCAGAGCTCAGTCTCTATCGCAGTGCTGGTTTCAGACAGTGAGGGAGATAGCAGCGGAGAAGCCAATCAGCAGGCTGTGCCAGCACCATGGCTGAGGATCAGCACTGGACTGGCCCCTCCGGACCACTGCAGTGGAGCCCTGCATAGGTGGGGGTAAATGCCGGCCAGAGGGAGGGGCTCAAGCAAAGGTTGGCACACTGGGACACTGGCACAGGACTGCGCTGCCCTGACTGTGGCACTGATCATCTCCTGCACCCCCTTTATAGCCTGGCCTGACCTTGCCTCTCCTCCATGGCCTTCATGCACTCCTGAATTGTCAAAATTTCAGAGATAAAAAAAAAATGCTTGTCCTTGTCGATCCCAGATTCACTTAATACTTTTGTTATGTCAGTGTCCATGTTGTGGGACTATGTGTGCACAGCTAATAAGTATTTTGTGGCTGAAAATATGACCTGTAGGTTTTTAAGGTTCGCCTGCCATTAAAGTCAACACGGTCAGCCACGAACTTTGCGGTTCGCAAACTTTTGGCCGCGTTCTCGGTTCGCGTTCGCGATACGTCCTGGCAGAAGTTCGTCCATCACTAATGGTGATGACTAGCTCCTTTAAATCTCACACACCATAGACATGCATGATCTGACACCCAACCACAGTTGCAGAGAGATTATTATAATAATTACCTTTTAGGTACATCATGCACATTCATTTACTTTGATAAGTAGTGGTCTATTCTGCAGACCCAGCAATCCATTTGTCATCGGTTTTTCAAGAAGCAGTGGATTAAAAAGCATTTTTTCAGCTGCTATAAATGTAGCACTCAGGGCCGGATTAGGAGCATCATTGGCCTGGTGCTGAGAATTTCGGTGGGCCTTAATGGCCATGTGTCAGCGTGCGCCCTGAGGTGGAAGTGTGCAGCCACACAGGGCTAATGCAACACTATGGAAGCAGAATATCAGGTTTCCGTTAGGACTGCCCACCCAGCGCCCCTATTAATCCCGGCATTTGGCGGCGGCCAGGCGGTGCGTGCAGAATTCAGGGACGTTCAGGCCAGGGGAGATCTCTCCCTGTTGGCCCATTGCTTTCTGTGCATGGTCTGTTCTTTTGGGTGGCTAGGCCCAGGGTTTTTCTTCTCAGAGAATAGGTACAGGAACTCCCCCCCCCCCCTCCTATGAAGGAGCATGGAGCATGCCCCGTCATAGGGTGGGTGTGGCCAGATTGCACAGTGGGAGGGTCTTAAAGTGCTGGTACAGGACTGCTGGGTACAAGACTGCATAATACACAGAGCTCTATAATACATAGAGCGCTGAGCACACAATTGCATAATACACAGACGCTAGGTTTAGGACTGCATAATACAGAGAGCGGTGGGCACAGGACTACAAAATACACAGAGCGCTGAGCTCAGGACTAGATAATACAAAGGGGGCTGGGTTCAGGACTGCATAGTACACAGAGCGCTGGGTTCAGGACTGCATGATACACAGAGCGCTGGGTTCAGGACTGCATGATACACAGAGAGCTGGGTCCAGGACTGCATGATACACAGAGCGCTGGGTTCAGGACTGCATAATACACAGAGCTGTATAATACATAGAGTGCTGAGCACACAATTGCATAATACACAGACGCTAGGTTTAGGACTGCATAATACAGAGAGCGCTGGGCACAGGACTACATAATACACAGCGCTGGGCACAGGACTGCATAGTACACAGAGTGCTGGGTTCAGGACTGCATAGTACACAGAGCGCTGGGTTCAGGACTGCATGATACACAGAGCGCTGGGTCCAGGACTGCATGATACACAGAGAGCTGGGTCCAGGACTGCATGATACACAGAGCGCTGGGTTCAGGACTGCATGATACACAGAGCGCTGGGTTCAGGACTGCATGATACACAGAGCACTGGGTATGGTACATCATAAGACACAGAGCGCTGGACACAAGACTACGTAATACAGAGAGCACTGGGTTTAGGACTACATATTATACAGAATGCTGGGCACAGGACTACATAATACACAGAGCTCTGGGTTCAGGACTGAATAATACACACAGTGCTGGGCACAGGACTACATAATACACACAGTGCTGGGTTCAGGACTGCATAATACACAGAGCGCTGTGTTCGGGATTACATAATACACAGAGCGCTGAGCAGAGGACTACATAATACACAGAGTGCTTGGCACAGGACTTCATAATACACAGAGCACTGGGTAAGGGACTGCATAAGACATAGAGCACTGAACACAGGACTACATAATACACAGCGCACTGGGTGCAGGACTACATAATACACAGACTGCTGGGCACAGGACTACATAATACACAGACATAGTTGCCAACTGTCCCGAATTTCCCGGGGCATTCATGGGATTAGGACCCTTGTCCCGAATTAATTTTGTCCCGGGAAATTCGGTTTGTCCCCGTTAATTTCGCTGCTGGCCGCTAGAGGTCCACAGGCCAGCGTAGACAATGTCTCCACCAGCCGCCATTTTAAAGAAGACCAGAAGCTCGTCTATAGAGATGCTGTGGCGCCGCCCACCCCCGCTGCCAGTGTCTATGGAAGGTGGGCGGCGCCACAGTTCAAACTCTTTCTGAGCGGCAACGGCGGTCATGGCGTCTGGAGGATGTCGGGGGCCAGTCAGAGTGAGTCTGGAGGATGTCGGGGGCCAGTCAGAGTGAGTCTGGAGATGTCGAGGGCCAGTCAGAGTGAGTCTGGAGGATGTGTCGGGGGCCAGTCAGAGTGAGTCTGGAGGATGTGTCGGGGGCCAGGCAGAGTGAGTCTGGAGGATAAGTCGGGGGCCAGTCAGAGTGATGCCGCATACACACGGTCAAACTGTATGACGTACTTAGTCTGGTGGAAAAGTACGCCAGACTGTCCGTCGGAATTTCCGAACGGGCTACTTGCCCACACACGGCACTTTTTGAGCGGACTAATACGGCGTACTAAGTCCGCCGTACTATCCGCCCTACTTTTAAAATGAACGGACTCGCCCACACACGCGGAGGAAAGTCCGCTCATTTCGAGCGCGTCTCCGGGTAGGCGGTGCCCGCGAAGGAGACGTCGCTGGCCCCGCCGCCTGGTATGAACTTAAAGGGGAACCCCAACGCCGAAAAAAATTGGCGTGGGGGGTCCGCGGGTCCGAGCACGCTACCCGGCCGGCCAGGAAAGGGGGGCGAGCGAGCGCCCCCCCCTCCTGAGCCGTACCAGGCCACGTGCCCTCAACATGGGGGGTGCCTTGGGGAAGGGGGGGCCGCGTGGCCCCCCCACCCCAAAGCACCTTGTCCCCATGTTGATGAGGACAAGGGCCACTTCCCGACAACCCTGGCCGTTGGTTGTCAGGGTCTGCGGGCGGGGGGCTTATCGGAATCCGGGAGCCCCCTTTAATAAGGGGGCCCCCGGATACCGGCCCCCCACCCTATGTGAATGAGTATGGGGTACAATGTACCCCTACCCATTCACCTGTAAAATAAAAGTACAAAAAAAAACACAACACACGAGATAAAATACTTTATTGCACAGCTCCGGGGGTCTTCCGTCTTCGGGGTCTTCTCGCCGGACTCCTCCGCTATCTTCTTGTAGCTCTTTTGCTAGCGGAGGAGCCCGGCTTTCTTCCTCGCCGCCGGCCTCTTCTCCCGACTTCGGGGGTCTTGTCCCCCTCTTCGGTTCTTCTGCCGGGCCACCGCGCCTTCTTATAGCTCTTTTACAGGCGGTGGCCCGGTCTTCTGTCGCCGCCGCCGCCTTCCGTTCTTCTTCTCCTTCTTCTCCAGGAGATGTTGACTCGACGATCTCTCCGGCCACAAAGCCAGGGCCGCGCTGCGCGGCCACTTATATAGGGACAAGGGGCGGTGTCACATGGCTTTATGTCACATGGGTTGGTGTCACATGGTGACCCCGCCCCCTTACGATGTCATAGTCCCCATGTGACATCAACCCATGTGACCAACCCATGTGACATAAAGCCATGTGACACTGCCCCTTGTCCCTATATAAGTGGCCGCGCAGCGCGGCCCTGGCATTGTGGCCGGAGAGAGCGTCGAGTCAACATCTCCTGGAGAAGAAGAAGAAGAAGAAGAAGAACGGAAGGCGGCGGCGGCGGCGACAGAAGACCGGGCCACCGCCTGTAAAAGAGCTATAAGAAGGCGCGGTGGCCCGGCAGAAGAACCGAAGAGGGGGACAAGACCCCCGAAGTCGGGAGAAAAGGCCGGCGGCGAGGAAGAAAGCCGGGCTCCTCCGCTAGCAAAAGAGCTACAAGAAGATAGCGGAGGAGTCCGGCGAGAAGACCCCCGAAGATGGAAGACCCCCGGAGCTGTGCAATAAAGTATTTTATCTCGTGTGTTGTGTTTTTTTTTGTACTTTTATTTTACAGGTGAATGGGTAGGGGTACATTGTACCCCATACTCATTCACATAGGGTGGGGGGCCGGTATCCGGGGGCCCCCTTATTAAAGGGGGCTCCCGGATTCCGATAAGCCCCCCGCCTGCAGACCCCGACAACCAACGGCCAGGGTTGTCGGGAAGAGGCCCTTGTCCTCATCAACATGGGGACAAGGTGCTTTGGGGTGGGGGGGCCGCGCGGCCCCCCCTTCCCCAAGGCACCCCCCCATGTTGAGGGCACGCGGCCTGGTACGGCTCAGGAGGGGGGGCGCTCGCTTGCCCCCCTTTCCTGGCCGGCCGGGTAGCGTGCTCGGACAAGGGTCTGTTGTGGACTTGGGGGGGACCCCCACGCCGATTTTTTTCGGCATTGGGGTTCCCCTTTAAGTCCATACCAGGCGGCGGGGCCAGCGACGTCTCCTTCGCGGGCCCCGCCTACCTGGATACCCGCTCGAAATGAGCGGACTTTTCTCCGGGCGGATTGTCCGCCGAAATGCGAGTACGACGGACAGAATTTAGAAAAAAACGAAATTCTTAGTATGCCGGACTGCATGCTGAAAAAGTCCGCTGAAGCCCACACACGAGTGGACTGTCCGCTGAAATGTGTTTCGGCGGACTAAGTAGGCCATACAGTCCGCTCGTGTGTACGCGGCATGAGTCTGGAGGATCTGTTGGGGGCCAGTCTGAATGTCGGGGGCCAGTCAGAGTCTGGATGTCGTGGGGGGGGGGCTAGTATGGATGTCGGGGGCAGTCTGGATGTCAGAGAGGGCCAGTCTGGATGTCAGAGGGGGCCAGTCTGGATGTCAGAGGGGCACCAGATGTTAGGAGGACTGATGGGGACACCAGATGTAAGGAGGGGCTTCCGCTGATGGAGACACAGATGTGAGGAAGGCTGCTCTGATTTTTTCGATTGAAAAAGCCCATGGCGTGCAAAACACACCCAAAAAACTTCCACCCAGTGCATAAAAAAAGTGCACACACATAAAGAGTGAAACACTAAAAAGTGCAGACGGGTGTCTGATGTCCTCCACAAGGCAGGACCATACCCTGATCCCCCGGGGCATTAGGCTCCAGACAGGGACTGAGGTACCAGACTCATCAGTGGTCGTCTAGCCAAAGCCAGACAACCTCCTTTCCCTGGGAGGACTGCCGAAACAGAACCTCCTAGGTACTTGGTACTATGGGACTTCCCCGAAGGTAGGCCCCCCCCCCAATGGAGGTTGGACCAAGCCAGAAGGCCTATGTCCGCCCTTCCAAAGACTTTCAGGATAGGTCCGAGGACCAACACCCTACTCATCACACGTGCAGTGACAAAACGTGACAAACACACAAATAAAATAAATAAAAAGTGAGGAAGGGATAGTGGAGAGGAGAGTGAAAAAGGTGGCCATTGTGCAATACAATGACCAGGCCCGCTGCTCTGATGGGGCACCTGATGTAAGGAGGAACTCTGCTGGGGGCACCTGATGGCAGGCAATGTGGCTAGTGACGCGCTCAGGGCTCCCACTGATTCTACATTATGTTGAGTTTTATATTACAATGTAATAGTAGAAATAATGTGCTTCAATCATCCTGACACCATAACAATCATGGTGCCGGGATGATTGAAACGCTAACACCAGGTATTTGGAGTATCTTTATCTGCTGATTGTCAAACTCTGGAAAACACATATTGCTATTGTGGTGTAGGATCGGAGGCTGCTGTCCCTCCATCCCTCCCCCCTTTCCCTCTCCATTCCCCTCCCTTTCCCTCTCCATCCCGCATTCATCTCGGACTCTAACCACACCCCTTTGAGTCACGCCCATGTAAGCCCCGTCCCCTATTTTACGTAAACCACGCCCATATTTTGCTGCATTTTCACCTTTCCCTGTGCCATGCCTATATCCGCATTCCCCATCCCCTATTTATAATACAACTCCACCTACTGCCAAAAAAGTGTCATGATTTTTTTTTTTTTACAATGTTGGCAACTATGCACAGAGTGCTGGGTTCGGGACTGCATAATACACAGAGTGCTGGGCACAGGACTACATAATACACAGAGCTCTGGGTTCGGGACTACATAATACACAGAGCACTGGTTTCAGGACTACATAATACACAGATCGCTGGGCACAGGACTACATAATACACAGAGTGCTTGGCACAGGACTGCATAATACACAGACCACTGGGCATGGCACTGCATAATACACAGAGCGCTGGGCACGGCACTGCATAATACACAGAGTGCTGGTCACAGAAATACACAATAAACAGAGTGCTGGGCATGTGTCTATATAATACACAGAGAACTGGGCACAGTATTGTCCTTAAACTGTCCTTAAAACTTTCAATGTTCCGTCTCTCTCCTTTTCCCTTCACACAGTCCCTCCTTGAGCTCTCTGGCAACCCGAGAAGGAGATAAACATAGAACAGTGATGGCAGAAAAAGTTCAAGTAGTTCACTGAGTCTGCCCCAATTGTTTTAAATGTACAGTTCCTTGAAAAAGTATTCATACCCCTTGGAATTTTACACATTTTGTCGTATTACTACCAAAAATTTAAATCTATTTTATTGGTATTTTATGTGATAGACCAACACAAAGTGGCACACACAATTATGAAGTGGAAGGAAAATGTTAAATGGTTTTCCAAATTTTGTACAAACAAATATTTGAAAAGTGTGGAGTGCATTTGTATTCAGCCCCCTTTACTCTGATACCCCTAACTAAAATCTAGTGTAACCAATTGCCCTCAGAAGTCACCTAATTATTACATAGAGTCCATCTGTGTGTAATTTAATCTCAGTATAAATACAGCTGTTCTATGAGTTCCTCAGAGGTTTGTTAAAGAACCTTTGCAAACAAACAACATCATGAAGGCCAAGGAAAACACCAGACAGGTCAGGGATAAAGTTGTGGAGAAGTTTAAAGCAGGGTTAGGTTATAAAAAATATCCCAAGCTTTGAATATCTCACAGAGCACTGTTCAATCCATCATCTGAAAACGGAAAGAGTATGGCACAACTGCAAACCTACCAAAACATGGCTGTCCACCTAAACGGACAAGGAGAGCAGAGATTCACAGCTCAGGTGGGAGAATCTGTCCACAGGACAACTATTAGTCATGCACTCTACAAATCTGGCCTTTATGGAAGAGTGGCAAGAAGAAAGCCATTGTTGAAAGAAAGCCATAAGAGGTCCTATTCATAGTTTGCGAGAAGCCATGTGGGGGACCCAATAAACATGTGGAAGAAGGTGCTCTTGTCAGATAAGATCAAAATTGAACTTTATGGCCTAAAAGCAAAATGCTAAGGGTGGCGGCAAGCTAACACTGCACATCAACCTGAACACACTATCCCCACCGTGAAACATGGTGGTGGCAGCATCATTCCTGTTTGCCAAGCATGTGGACTGCTGAGTGCAGGGCCAAACTGGCCTACCAGGATACCAGGACATTTCCCGGTAGGCTGCCTGCCCTGGGGCCACTTTGAGCTACGCTGTGGCTGCAGCGTAGCTCAAAGCAAAGTGCTGCTGTGTCACGGAGCTCAGTGTGAAGTCTCGCTGTGACAAAAGTCCCACCCTCCTCCTAGACCAGCTAGTGTGATAGATGCAGTGTTCTGTCTATCACACGAATGAGGCGGCACAGTGAGGCAGCAATGATGGGCACAGTGAGGCTGCATTGATTGGCACGGTGAGGTGGCAATGAGGGGCACAGTAAGGCTGCAATGATGGGTGTGGTGAGGCGGCAATGATTGGCATGGTGAGGCAGCAATGATGGGCATGGTGATGCTACATTGATTGGCACGGTGAGGCAGCAATGAGGGGCACAGTAAGGCTGCAATAATGGGCATAGTGAGGCACCAATGATGGGCACAGTAAGGCTGCAATGATGGCCATGGTGATGCTGCAATTATGGGCACAGTGATGTGGCAATGATGGGCATGGTAATGCTGCATTGATTGGCATCGTGAGGCAGCAATGATTGGCATGGTAAAGTGGCAATGATGGGCAAAGTAAGGCTGCAATGATGGGCTTGGTGAGGCTACATTGATTGTCACAGTGAGGCGGCAATGATGGGCGCGGTGAGGCTACATTGATTGGCATGGTGAGACGGCAATGATTGGCCCGGTAAGGTGGCAATGATGAGCACAGTGAGGCTGCATCGATGGGCACAATGAGGCTGCCTTGATGGGCACAGTGAGGGTACATAGATGGGCACAGTGAGGCTGCATTGAATGGGAACAGTGAGGCTATATTGATGGGCACAGTGAAGCTGCATTGATGGGCACAGTGAGGTTGCATTGATGGGAACTGGTGAGGCTGCACTGATCTCCTGTACCATGTCTCCAGTATCTGACCATCTCCTGTATCATGTCTGCATTCTCTCTGTGATCTATAGCCTCTATAGAGCCCTAGGTGATCTATATATAATACACTCTTCAAATGTGCTTTAAAATGCATGGTTTTCCCTTTTATGAACAAGAAAATAATGACGCTATGTTGTTGGGCTTGTATAATAATGCTATGGGGCTGGTATGAAATTATTTCTAGGGCTGGTTTTTATTCCCAGAACGGCCCTGGCTGAGTGCACAGGACCGGTTGAGCAGCCGCTTGTTGGGTTTATTTTACCACTGCTAGCAGAGGGAGACTGATCTTTACTAAACAGAATTAACCATTGCATGCAGAATCTTAAAAGGATATAGGCGTTTGAATAGCCAAGTTGTGACATCACTCTCGCGCATGTGCGCCGGAGTCACAACCATGACAAAGCTCTCTAAATGGATGGAATGCCGCAGTGAGCATGCGCCAGTGATATCACCGGCTGATACTCATTGAACTATCTCCTAAAAGGTGCATGTTTAGGATATATTAATTTTACAAGCAGATAAGCTTTATTATAAGCCTATCTGTAGGTAAAAGTTGCAAAGCGGACTTTACCACCACTTTAAGAAGACAAGAGGCCACTCGATGAAGTTGGATGAAAAGTGGCTTAACCTTAAATTGAGTAAGTGGTTCTTTACTGTTGGAGTGGTGAGAATGTGGAACTCCCTTCCACAGTTGGTGGTATCAGTGTAACATATAGAAAGAAAAAGAGGGTGCACCAACCTTGTGCATTACCAAAAATAAAATTTATTAAAACATGTAACAAGAGTAATACTCACAAACAAATGTTATAAAAAGGCTTATCAGTGCTCCAGCAAGTGGAACCGTGTCTCTAGACAACTGCAATCTGGACCGAGTGTTAGGGAAACCAGATGACATTCAAACGGCTTACGCGTTACGAGGGAGAACCCTCTTCATCAGAGCCACAGCAGTAGTAGCCTGACCTCCTCCAGTTTCCTCTGTATATATCCACATGCACATGTTCAAGTGAACGGCCACCAGAGCTTGCCACACCCATCCGATTGGGCGCCGCCCACCATGTCAATCTATCCTAGTATTTGTATTACTATCCACCATCTAACATCTTTCTGCATAAAGTTGCCCATTAGCCCATGAACAGGAAACCATAGCCCTGCGCCAACAAAAGGGGGTTTAGGGGATGAGGGGAGATTAGATGTCCTCTGGAACAGGAGTGGGTGCTGTGTTCAGAAGTGCTTGATGCCACCACCACTTAGACCGCACTGTAACCAGGAAGTATGGGTGGATTTGCGTTCCAAGCACATCTGAACACAGCACCCACTTCTGTTCCAGAGGGCATCTAATGTCCCCTCACCCCCTAAACCACCAAACCCCCCTCCCCCTACCTCCTCCTTGCCCTGCATGAGAATCTCGGATGAAGAGGGTCCTCCCTCATAATGCGTAAGCAGTTTGAGATTCCATCTGGTTCCCCCTAACACCCAGTCCAGGTTGCAGGTGTCTAGATAGAAGGTTCCACTTGCTGGAGCACTGATAAGCCTTTTTATAATGTTCGTTTGTGAGTATTACTCCTCCCTTTCCCAGACCCTGTCCAACCCCCCTGAGCCAGCAACATGATTCTCGTGATCATGAGTGAGTCTCACCTTCTCTTCTTTGTTCTCCATCTGTCCGGAGGGGAGGAGGAAGAGAAGGAGAAGACATCGGCAACTCAAAATCTTGATTTCTTGTGTCTCCGCATTCCACCAGGTTCAGACTCCTCGCCCTGTGATTGGGCGTATGGGGTCATGTGTGGTGGGGGGGCTGGCCTGTTAATGGTCACGGTTGCTCCTGGAGTCCCGCCTCCGCACAGGACCCCATTCGCCCAATCACAGGGTGCCGGAGACTGAACATGTGCAGAGGCGGGACTCCAGAATCTACCGCAATCATGGACAGGCCAGCCCCGCCGCCACACATTACCCCATACACCTAATAACAGGACTGGACATGGCAGCCAGAGCATGGGGACACAGAAAAGTAAATTCAGGAGGAGACAGCCAGAAGTTTGCCACTCTAAATGTTGCGCCTGGGGCCACGGCCCCCTCCGCACCCCCACGCTACGCCACTGGCTACACCACCTACTCATAGACTAAGCCCCCAAGTGCAGGAGATTGTGTTGTGTTGTTTGGTGGTATTAGTGTGTCAGGGTGTCAATAATTTCAAAGAACTTTTAGAAAATGCATACAGGGATGCATATACAGTGCATACAATGCATATACATTGATATGGGAAATGGTAGTGACATAAACAAACACACACAAACTTCCTCATAAGCTGTGTTCCATTTCTATGATGTATATTTTTTGTTCCTTAGGCAGATCCAACTGTACATAGGTTTACAAGAGGATATTATGAAGACAGATTAAGGCAGGGCTCAACAAATCCCAGACACTAGGTTGCAATGGTGTGTAGAAATTGCATCCTGGCGCCTGGGCTTCTGTCAGCCATCCACATCTGCCTCCCACTTTTCGACTGTGCAATAGCCAAAAGCTGCAGCCTCATCACCACACCTCAGTGCAGCTTTGTCACCACACATCAGTGAAGAAGAAAAATTACTTATTTTCAAAATTTTATATAAGAAATAAAGAAAAGGGTATTTTTTTCCAAAATTTCTAGCCTTTTATTTAGCAAAAAATAAAAAATAAAACCCAGTGGTGATTTACTACCACCAAAAGAAAGCTCTATTTGTGTAAAAACAAGATCAAAAAAATCATATGGATGCAGTGTTGCATGAACGCGCAATTGTCACTCAAAATGTGATAGCACTGAAAGCTGAAAATTGACCTGGGCAGGAAGGGGGTAAAAGGGCCCAGTAGGGAAGTGGTTAAAGTGTTGTCATAACCCTAAAAAAAAAGAAATCCTATTCCCGTATCGCAGATTAAACAGCACAGTGCTTGTACTGTCTAATCTGCCTCTCTCTAAACTGTAAAAAACTGTCTGATCCTGCCACTTCCTATGTCCCCCTCTGTGAGCTGACCACGATAATAATGGCTGCTGAGCCCTGACTACCATGGTCAGGTTGCGTGCCTCCGTCATCCGCAGCTCGCCTTTGTCCTCCTCACCTCCCTCCTTTCCTGTCAGCTCCCATGTCTCTGCTCCTGTCAGAGAAATTATACTTTTTATATCCTCTATGAAAAACGTCATTTGATATTAATATAGTTTTATTTGATATAGCTTAGTTAAAAAAATGCTTAGACTTGCATAATTTGAAAACTCATGATGTTTGCAAAAGGCTTAGGGAGTTTTCAAGTCAGTATCCTGTATAACAATTGTGAATGTAAAAGTCTGTAAACGGATATTTCCACCTTTCCTGCCATTGTTCAGAATAAAGGTTGAAATTATACATGTGAGCAAGACATTACAAGCAGGACGGGGGAAGGTTTAAGGGTGATAAAAAGGAGCATGTAATCCTATGACAGTCAGAAATGGATTTTTGAAGCCTGAACATACATGTAACCATTTCTCTTGCATATGCAAATAAAATTTCTTAACTTGAATCGAGAGACGGTCTCATTTTGGTCCTTCGAGGAGCCAGAAGTCCAAATTCCTGGAAAGTACTAGCTAACAACCCAGTGATCCGACGACCATACGGCAAAACTGTAAGTCCTCCATCTCAAATTTGACGTTAACAGAGGACAGCTCACTGAATTAGTGCCTTCCAGGGAGCCACTTACTGGACCAGCACAAGAGACCGCTCTCGGGGCAAGGTAAGACATTTTCATTTATTATATTATACCTTTAGGTCTAAATGTGATTGGGGATTTAATGAATTAAGGGATTTGATTACATAGATATAATATAGAAATTAATTGAATGTTTATCTGTTTCTATTTTTTTTTATCCAGGCTAAGGGAAAATAAGTAGATACGTCCATAGTTTAATTACCTTTGATATAGGAGTATGGCCCCATTCTAATAGTCGGGTGCAGATAAAGGAAATTTGGTGACAACGGACCTAGGTCCTGACAGCCTTGTAAACTGCAGAAATTCCCGTGGGGTACACATAAATATTCCTACATCAAAAAGATGAACCCCTGTTGATACAAAGGTATGGCCTGATAGATTTCCAGGTAACAAATAGAGGTCATTTGACGAGCCCTTGTGCTCAATCGGCCTCATATGTTGTGTAAAACCCTGTAGAAGGCATATAAATACCTTTTTGAATCAACAAATATTAATGTTTTGATAAAGTGTGGGAACAACAGTCGGGAGAAATAAAGTCTCTTTTATAATCCTGTTCATGCTCCCTACAGTTTACTGAAATATTAATGTTTTGATAAGGAGTCAAGTGAACAGTCAGGTGAAAATATGTTCGCTCGTAATTCTGTTCTGCTCCCTACAAATCAATGAAACATTAAGTAAGAAGACAAGACACCAGTATTTTAGCAGGACACAAGATCACTAATCTAGAAGTGATATGTCACGACTAGAAAGTTTGTGAGTAGCTGCAAAAGTGATAAGATACTGTGTGCATGTATTGTGTCAGTGTGAGAAGACCTTACAAAAAACTCTGTGTACACGTTAAAATGGGTGTGATCCGGGGTGCGCATGCGCGAGGCTTCCAAGATGGCCGCGATCATCTAAAGCTCCGCTGCCTCGCGGAACAACGGAACCCCTACCGCACGGCACGGCTACCCTTCCGCTTCCCGAGCTATAGGGGCGGAATCCCGAAGTGTTGGGGCACATTTCTGAATGACCGGTGGACTGGCTAAACGCAATCTCGGCCCGCTGTTCGCTTCATTGGACGTGAGGGAGAAATCCAAGATGGCCACCGCAGCACAGCTCCTGTCTCAGGATCACAGATCCGCAGGCACAGTGGATTTCAGGTCAGATACAGACTTTCCTCCCCTCCACGCCACCCCAGGCAACCCCAGGGGTCTCCCCAAGGAAGCCACACCGTCCCCGGCCTCCACGGTCTCTCTGCTGGAACGCACCATCCAGGAGTTCTCTCCCTCCCCAGCGGGGACCTACAGAGTTACCCAGACCGCCATGGCCCCCCACGAGGCTGCTCATACAGACCCAGTCTCCCACATGGATGCCCTGTTTGGCAAATTCTCTGAATTATTAGAGAGGGGCCTCTCCCAAACTGCCTTGCAAATCACGGGGGAATTGAAAGCTGATTTTATTAACCTAGGCTCCCGGATCGAAACGATCGAACATAAAATGGAGGATACCATAGCCAGATCCATCCAAAACTCCAGACACATCAACTCAGTACAGGAGCAATTGGACATAGCCATGGCCCGTATAGATGACCTCGAAAATAGGTCACGCAGATATAACGTCAGAATTCGCGGGCTTCCAGAATCAATAACTGATGTGTCCAGGGCGGTGCAAGACCTCATTCAACAGCTAATACCTGACATCCCAGCTACTAAGCTTGAACTTGACCGGGTCCATAGAACCCTTGGCCCCCCTAGGAAAGATGGCACCCCGCGAGATGTTCTGGCCAAGCCACATCACTTCTCGGTGAAAGAAGAATTCATGAAGAGAGCCAGATCCCTGCAACACGTCAATTACCAGGGTCACCAGGTTCAGATCTTTGCGGACCTCTCCCCCTCCACGATACAGAGACGAAGAGCTCTAAAACCCCTCTTGCTTGCAATGTCCCACAAAGACATAAAATACAAATGGGTATTCCCTTTTGCGGTCAGGTTCACGGACAAAGGGAAGTCTTTTGCCTTCTCCACTTTTCCCGAGGGGGAAAAGCTCCTCACCAAGCTGAAAATCATCTCTCAAGAAGCTGACATGGACACTTCTAACCCTAACCAGGGATCTAACAAACGACCCACTCCTAACAGCCCACAATCCCCGTTGTGGACCTCCGGAAGAGCCAAGAAGGTCAAGGATAATGCACCCACCTGAGCAACTTCCAATCCCATTATCAGTCTCTCCATTTTGTGACTGACCGTCCGAGGTCCTGGAGAGGGCAGGAGGACTGCTCCCCAAACTTGGAAAGTTTGGCCCTCCAACCCTTTTTGCCCTCCCCTTGCCTAGGACTTGTGCTACCCTTGTCCTACCCTTATCCCCATTGCCTCCAATAATCCGGGACGCTATGCAGTACTTTGTCCATCTAATGGACTGCCCATAACCCCGCATATATTTTTTTTTTTCTTTACATACCCTCGAAATGGGCCCTAAGGTTGTTTTGAGGATTTCCCAGGGGGCTGCATTCCTCAGCACCCCCCCTGAACGTACCATCCTTCCTTATGCCTTAAGAACAGCGTTCATTTCTTAGCCCCAGGATCTTTTAGGCATTATGTTTAGCCGTGCCTCAAAAGAAAAGTTCCTTTTTATGTATATTGCAGCTTTTATGTTATTGTTATTTAAAGTTGATTTCACAGTTCGGGTAGTTACCCGACTAGGGGTCCCCAGTTCCGCGAGGGACCACATGTGTAACTCTCCCTCCCTCGGCCTTTCCCAGGCGTCTGAGGGTCGGGACTCCTGACCTTTTGGGTCGGTTGTCTACAATGTGTTTGCTTGGGATTTCGGGGGGTGTCTCCTGCCCTGATCTCCTCCTTTTCTTCTCAGGAACCCTTTCTTTCCTTGCCCTTTCTCCCCTTCTCTTCCCCCTTGATGGTAAGCTTCCCCCGTTGAATGTTTGCATGACACTATTTTTTTTCTCCTCAGGTTGGGCTGAGCCAACCCAGTCGACATGGTATCCTGGGAGACATCCTCGGGCCACCGATCTCAATGCCCTTACCAAGAACCCAGCTATAAATTGGGTAAGTGAGGTCGTTTTTAGATGCTGGGCTCCCCCTCTGCTCCATGGCTGATCCACAGGCTGCTAGGCTTAAGATAGCCTCCCACAACATTCAGGGTCTCAATTCCCCCATCAAACGGAGAAAAGCCCTCGATTACTACAAATCCCTGAAACTAGATATAATTCTGCTTCAGGAAACCCACTTTCCTATCCGGTGTAGTCCCAAGTACCTACATGCCCACTTCCCTCAGTTCTTCTTAGCCAACGCGGAATCCAAGACCAAGGGGGTGGCCATTTTGATGGCCAAAACATGCAAATTCATTAAGTGTTTTGAAAAAGCGGATCCGGAGGGCAGATTTTTACTTGTAAAGGGCACTGTGGGGGACCAACTTTACTCCTTGGTCTCCTACTATGCCCCGAACACGGGTCAGGCCAAATTTTTTGAATCCATGCTACGTATATTAGCACCTCTTTTAGAGGGGACGGTTATTGTCGGAGGAGACTCTAACGTCGCCTTTGATCAAGGACTTGATAAATCCTCCCCCTCACGTCCCCGCTTAACCAGGCCCACAAAGGCAAGCTTACGGATTGCCAAATTGCTACACGCTCATGGGCTATCCGATGTCTGGCGGGAATTAAACCCCACAAAGAGAGACTACACTCACTTCTCAGCGCCTCACCAATCATATGCACGCATAGATCACATACTTGTCCCCTCCTCGCTCCTTCCCAGGATGCTCAAAGCCTCCATCACTGACACAGTGATCTCAGATCACTCTCTTGTAATTGTGACGGCCCTGGGGGGCTCGAGTGGGAGACATCCTAGGCATTGGAGGCTAAATGAATCCCTCCTCTCGGAGCCATCACGAGTTATAGATCTCGACAAAGCATTGAAGGAATATTTTTCTATTAATGCGACTCCTGATGTCTCCCCCGAGACCCTGTGGGCGGCGCACAAAGCTTACATTAGGGGAAAATTCATGCAATTGGGTTCTCAAATAAAACGGGAAAGGCAATCAACCATCCTGAAGCTAGAAGAGGAATACTCTAAACTCAGAGCTCTTCACAAAAAGGACCCCCTCCGTACCCCCACGGCCATACTAGACAGGACTCGCTTAGAACTAAATCTCGCCCTCACCACGAAAGCTGAAAAATCAGTTAGGTGGGCTGGCCACAAATTTTACTCACAGGCGGATAAAATAGGCACTCTCCTGGCCAACAGACTCTCCCCTAGAACCAAGCTGAGCACCCTCCCTCGGATCAGAAGCGCGGGACTCCCGCCCACGTCTAATCCGGTCACAGTTCTGAATGCCTTTCAGAAATTCTACACCTCTCTCTACAGTAGCTCCCCACCCCCCAAAGATAACCTCCTCCCAAAGTTTTTGGAGGGTCTGCCCATCCCGGCCTTATCGGACGTTCACAAACAAGTTATGGAAGCCCCCTTCCAGACAGAGGAGATACTAGAAGTCATAAAGACTCTTAAAAAAAGCTCCGCCCCTGGTCCCGACGGCCTTTCGATCCCTTATTATAAAGCTTTTGCCAACACACTAGCTCCCCACCTGGCCAATCTCGGTAACCATAAAGCTAATGGAGACCCCCTGGATCCCCACCTTAACACGGCGTATATCACGGTCATCCCCAAACCTGGCAAGAACTTGGAAGATGTCAGCAACTACAGACCGATTTCCCTTATTAATAATGATCTCAAAATTCTTACGAAAGTTATGGCCAATAGGTTAGCCTCCTTTATTGGACGCTATGTCCACAAGGATCAAGTTGGTTTTATTCCCGGCAGACAGGGACCTGATCAAATTCGGAGGGCGATCGACATTATCTCCATTTTGCAGTCTAATTGGGAAGGGGGATCCGGACAATCTGGCTTCCTCCTTTCCTTAGATATTCAAAAGGCTTTCGACTCGGTCTCATGGCAGTACATCTTCCAGCTCTTTGACAGGTGGGGATTTGGGGCTCGCTTCCTTGGCCTATTACAGGCCTTATACTCCCAGCCGAGGGCCCAAATTCGAATGCAGGGATACCTTTCTGAGCCAATTCCCATCACCAGGGGGACCAGACAGGGGTGCCCCCTATCCCCCCTCATATTTGCAATAGCCATTGAAACACTGGCGATCGCAGTCCGCCACAATATGGACATTAGAGGTGTCCAATGCGGTAGTCAAACGCACAAGTGTGGACTCTTCGCGGACGACATACTGTTGTTCCTCACTTCCCCCCTCACAACCCTACCCAACTTATCCCGGGTATTGGACGACTTTGCCAAGGTCTCAGGCTTGAGGGTTAATTACTCCAAGTCTGTGGCGTTAAATGTTTCTCTCCCCACTCACCAAGTCCTCTCACTCAAACAATCCTTTCCGATCCAATGGAGTGACACTGCCATCCAATACTTGGGTATCTCCCTCACACCTAAAATAGAGATGCTATATGCCCACAATTACCCCAAATTATACAGACAGTTGGAAACCGACCTCTCCTCATGGTCTAAACATGAATTATCCTGGCTTGGCCGGATTAACTCCATAAAAATGACCCTTCTCCCCAAAATCCTGTACTACTTTCGAGCCCTGCCAATACCAGTTCGGAAGGACCATCTTTGCTCTCTGCAAAGCAAAATACTGAAATATATTTGGGGTAATAAGGGATACCGTCTACCGCAAAACACGCTCTTCCTGCATAGACGCAGAGGGGGGCTGGGTCTGCCTAACCTCCACAAATACTACCTTGCAGCTCGCCTAGCCCAACTCTCCTCGATCTACTCCAAATATGAGAAACCGGACTGGCAGTCCATAGAACGCTGTGCGGTACCCTCCTATACACTAGATTTTTTATTATGGTGCCCGCCCAAAGCCAGGCCGCCCATTATGTCCCCATCCCTTTCTCACTCCTGTGCCCTATGGGACGGCCTTCGCAAAGAGCCTTCCCTAGTCTCCACTATAAGACCCCTTGCTCACATTTTCCGTAATCATGACTTCCCCCCCGGTCTGAACATTGAGGCCTTCAGATGGTGGTTGGACAAGGGACTTTACCGGATAGGTCACTTTTTTAATTCCAGGGGTCCGATTTCCCTAGCTTATTGTATCGAACACTTAGAGCTACCAGACACAGAGAGGTTCCGCTTCCACCAAATATCTCACTACTTGAACTCACTTTGGAAAAACAAACCCCTTCCTCCTCCCTTTACTGAATATGAAGCCTGGTGTGGTGGAGTCGGGGAGCAGAGGGGTGGTATTTCAGTGATCTACACGGCTCTCACTTCCCCAACGGGTAAATCCCCCTATATGACGGCTTGGGAATCTGATCTCCAGACATCTGGGAGTCTCGAATCCTGGCAGCTGGCCTTAGCCAGATCCTTTCGTGGGATCCAGAACACCTCACTAATGGAGGCTAGCATCAAATTGATAACCAGGTGGTACCTCACTCCAGTAAGGCTAGCCAGAATATATCCCACGGCTAATCCCTTATGTTTCAGGGGGTGCCAACTTCGTGGCTCCATGATCCACATCTGGTGGGAATGCCCTAGACTCCGTTCGTTCTGGACTAAAATATTCAACTTGATTTACTTAGTCACAGGCTGCCGGGTTTCGAGAACTCCAGAGGTTGCGTTACTCAATACCCCGATTCCTTTGATGTCTGGTAACATTCAGAAACTAACTTATTTTATTCTATTAGGAGCCAAAATTGCGATTGCCTCCGCATGGAAGCAACCCAAACCCTCCTTCCTCGCAGTTAAGAGGAAGATATCGTGGATAATGTCCCAAGAAAAACTATCAGGTATTCTGTCAGACACCACACCTAAATTCCGAAAGGTGTGGGACCCTTGGGCCCGCTACATGGGAATCTCTCTGCTGCCGGGGGTACCCCCAGGCCCTCCCCTAGGAACCAGACCTCACCCATAAAGCACCCATTCTTACACTGATTGTGAAACATTCCCTCGCTATATCCCTCCACCCTTTCAGGACATAGCTTACCTCCCCCGACCCCTCTGTTCTCCTCTTCTCCTCTTTTCTTTTCTTCTCTGTCCTTCTAGTCGTTCTAAGATTTTGGTTTGCTCAACAGAGCTGTAATTGACAGGTTCACCATACAGTCCAATTTAATGTTGCGGTACCCACGGCAGACGATCCTCCGACTGTTTTTCCCCTCTGCGGGGGAGGGGCCTGGGAGGACACTCCCTCATCCTGGCACAGCAAGTTCCCTATTAGGGGTGTCGGGATGGGGGCTCCTGGGAGTTACCCTAATAGTTCTACCTGGTGGGCTCTCACGGGGGGGACACCCTCCGTTTACCTCTTATTGATGTAGCCCCTCGATAAGGAAGGGCTTGCCGACTGTACACTCTTGATAGTATCTGTTTTGCACTAATGTCTCATGTTTTTTTTTACTTACATTGTGACAGCAGGCCCTCCCTGCTATTGCTAGTTTGTGTACTGTTTTACGTATGTAAGTGCCTTAATATAAAATAAAATATTTTGAAAGTAAAAAATGGGTGTGATCCATGGAAAATCTGATGGTTTGAATGATGATGCAAAGTATATGTGTAGCCCAGACAAAGAGAATGTGAAACTCCTTAACCACTTCAGCTCCGGACCAATAAATACCTTAAGGACCAGAGGTCTTTTTGCAATTTCGCACTGCGCTGCTTTAACTGGTAATTGCGCGGTCATGCAATATTGCACCCAAACGAAATTTGCGTCCTTTTCTTCCCACAAATAGAGCTTTCTTTTGATGGTATTTGATTGCCTCTGCGATTTTTTTTTTTTGCGATATAAATGGAAAAAGAGCGAAGATTTTGAAAAAAAAAGATATTTTCTTCTTTTTGTTATAAGAAAAATCGAATAAACTAAATTTTAGTCATACATTGAGGGCAAAATTTATTCAGCCACATGTCTTTAGTAAAAAAAATGTCAATAAGCGTATATTTTTTGGTTTGCGCAAAAGTTATAGCGTCTACAAACTAGAGTACATTTTCTGGAATTTACACAGCTTTTAATTTATGACTGCCGATCTCATTTCTTGAGGTGCTAAAATGGCAGGGCAGTACAAATCCCCCCCAAATGACCCCATTTTGGAAAGTAGACACCCCAAGGAAATTGCTGATGGGTATGTTGAGCCCATTGAATATTTATTTTTTTTGTCCTAAGGGATTGAATAATGACAAAAAAAAAAAAAAAAAATTTTTTTTTACAAAAAGTTGTCACTAAATGATATATTGCTCACACATGCCATGGTTATATGTGGAATTGCACCCCAAAATATATTCCGCTACTTCTCCCGAGTATGGGGATACCACATGTGTGGGACTTTTTGGGAGTCTAGTCGCGCACGGCACCCCGAAAACCAATCACCACCTTCAGGATTTCTAAGGGTGCAAATTTTTGATTTAACTCCTCACTACCTATCACAGTTTCGAAGGCCATAAAATGCCAAAATAGCACAAAACCCCCCAAAATGACCCCATTTTGGAAAGTAGACACCCCAAGCTATTTACTGAGAGGCATGTTGAGTCCATGGAATATTTTATATTTTGCCACAAGTTGCGGGAATATTACAAACTTTTTTTTTTTTGCACCAAGTTGTCACTAAATGATATATTGCTCACACATGCTATGGGCATATGTGAAATGACACCCCAAAATACATTCTGCTGCTTCTCCTGAGTACGGGGATACCACATGTGTGGGACTTTTTGGGAGTCTAGTCGCGCACGGCACCCCGAAAACCAATCACCACCTTCAGGATTTCTAAGGGTGCAAATTTTTGATTTAACTCCTCACTACCTATCACAGTTTCGAAGTCCATAAAATGCCAAAATAGCACAAAACCCCCCCAAATGACCCCATTTTGGAAAGTAGACACCCCAAGCTATTTACTGAGAGGCATGTTGAGTCCACGGAATATTTTATATTTTGCCAAAAGTTGCGGGAATATTACAAACTTTTTTTTTTTTTGCACAAAGTTGTCACTAAATGATATATTGCTCACACATGCTATGGGCAGAAGTCTAATTACACCCCAAAATAAATTCTGCTGCTTCTCCCGAGTACGGGGATACCACATGTGGGGGACTTTTTGGGAGCCTAGCCACGTACGGGACCCCGAAAACCAAGCACTGCCTTCCGGATTTGAATATAAAATGCTACCAAAAAACCTGTTAGCGATGGCAGGGATCAGGCCTGACTCTGCGATCGCTGCAGTTATGTGTTTAGTGTTTTGTAAGTGACAGTGATCGATCGATACTGCACTTGGGTGGGCTGGGCAGAGGGGCAAAATGCAGGTGCCAGCAGGTATTTGGGCTGATCCCGCTAACAATGCGTTTTTTTGGAACCCTAAACTGCTGGGGACGCTAGTATAGATCTGATCAGATCAGATATTGATCTGTTCAGATTCTATACCACTACGGGAGGTGTATGCTTTGTGTGTGGGTGTTAGCGGTACTGGCACTAACCTAGCGCTGCCTGGGGCGACGCAGACCCTGACCCTAAAACCTAATTGATATCACCCGCCGGGTGATCAGGGGGTTAAACCTTTATTGGGTAATAAATGGTGGGTGCCCTGATGCTATAAAAAACAAACTAACCAGAGTCACCCGTAACACTTATACGGTGATCAGTGGTGAAAGGGTTAACTAGGAGCAATCAGGGGGTTCAAATTTTTATTAGGTAGTATATGGGGGTCCCTGGCGCTATATAAAAACCTGACGGGGAACCTAAATAACTAACTGGCTAACCAGCGTCACCAGTGACACTTATACTGTGATCGCTGGTGAAAGGGGGTGAAAGGGTTAACTAGCAGCAATCAGGGGGTTAAAACCATTATTGGGTAGTATATCGGGGTACCTAGCGCTATAAAAACCTGGCGGTGAACCTAAAAAAATAACTAGCTACCTAGCGACACTAGCGACACTGATGCAGCGTTCAGAAAAATTATCGCTTAGTGACACTGGCAAAAGGGGCTGAAAGGGTTAACTAGCAGAAATCAGGGGGTTAAAACCATTATTGGGTAGTATATCGGGGTACCTAGCGCTATAAAAACCTGGCGGTGAACCTAAAAAAATAACTAGCTACCTAGCGACTGTAGCGACACTAATGCAGCGATCAGAAAAACGATCGCTTAGTGACACTGGCAAAAGGGGGTGAAAGGGTTAACTAGCGGCAATCAGGGGGTTAAAAACATTATTGGGTAGTATATCGGGGTACCTAGCGATATAAAAACCTGGCGGTGAACCTAAAAAAATAACTAGCTACCTAGCGACACATGCAGCGATCAGAAAAATGATCGCTTAGTGACACTGGCAAAAGGGGGTGAAAGGGTTAACTCTAGGGGCAATCAGGGGGTTAAATCTTTATTGGGGGGTGATAGGGGGCTACCCTGGACCTAACACTAACTGTCCTGACAGTTTTTACTGTCACAACTGACACTGAATGCATTGATCAGTAAAGAAATGATCAATGCAATCAGTGACACTGTGACTGGGGGGGGAGGGGGGGCGGGGGGGATCGGGGGGCGATCGGGGGGGGGATCGGGGGGGGGGTTTGTGTGCCTGTGTGTACCTACATGTCAGTGTAGTGTTGGTGCACACTTACTTTCTGTCTTCTCCTCGTAGTCCGGTCAAAAAGACCGCCCCGAGGAGAATGACATCACTTCCTCCTTCCTGTGTAAACAATACACAGGGGAGGAAGCTTCTCATTGGCCAGGAGCGATCCAGAGGGGGTGGCCGAAAACCAACGGCCATCCCCTCATCACGGAGCGCTCCTGGACCGAATCGGACCGCCGTAACCAGCGGGAGGGGGTCCGATCGGACCCCCCACCCGCTGGAAGGCAATCACGTAGATGTACGTGATTGTGCCTGCCTGTGCCATTGTGCTGACGTACATTGGCAATACGGCGGTCCTCAAGTGGTTAAGATATGGAAAACAAAGTATGATTTTGATGCATTTTTAAATAAGAATTGTTGTATAATACTGTGTAGTGTAGAAAGCTTACAAATTGTGCCGGCATATACACGTGTGTGTGTGTGTATGTATATGTGTATGTGTGTGTGTGTGTGTATATATAGATATATATATATATATATATATATATATATATATATATATATATATATATATATATATATATATATATATATATATATAATAAGGAAACAGAAGAAGTTGGGTCTTCCCCAGGCAAAGAAATGGCTTGGGGAAACGCAACAAACCAAATGCACCCAACAGCCCCTAAACACCCTTTAGAGGACTCCCCAACCTCACTGACAGTCGCTGCTCCCCCTCTGACTTCACCACCCGCTCCCAACTCCCTATACCCTATTGCAGACCCGCAGTCCCCACTACTGTATGGGACAGAGGTATGCAACAAGCCACCCGCTGACCCCCCCTTATGGCAATCCCAAGGTCAACATAGCTCAATTCAGGGATGGTATCATGGGGATGGTTGCTAGCTACCATCTTAATGGGAGAGAAATAGAGCAGGTCACCAGACAGGTCTTGGAACCTGACTGGCATCATGTAGTGCGAGATTGGAGTGGATTAAACAACCAGGGAGGGGTGTTGCCTCAGAATGATGCAGCACTCAAAAAACATGAGAAATGCTCTTATAGCAAGGATAGAGAATATGCAAAAAGACCCAGAAAATCGACAAAACAAAAAAAGATTTCACCGCTCCAAGTCAAAACCACTGACAGGCTGCTAGCTCTCCAAAGGCATAAGGATAGAGAATAGATGGATATGTCAAGCCGACTGGTCCATTGTAAATCAGTGTATATCGGGAGAAGAGGAGAAAGAAAATAATTTCATTGTTAGGATGAGGGAGATTTTCAATAATCACTCTGGAATAGAAGTTCCAGTAAATCAAGTGAACAATAGCCCATATGAGGAACAGCTAAAGAATGCAATCTTGAAGGGGCTGCTTGCACCTATATCACGTTTTGTTACCAAATACATGATTAACCATAAGATCTGCAGACACTAGAAGCTGATCGAGTATGCAAGGAATGCTGAGGGGCACTTCCAGCAAAAAAAGAAAGTAAAGAAAGGGAAAGTGTTTATGATCGGTGAAGGTAATAATGTATATGTGGTTGAGAATCAGAACACAAGATTGGCAAACACATTCAAGATTATGAGGGGAAAAAGTTGAGGGGGAGTGTTTCCTGTATGGTAAAAGTGTGTCTGCAGAGAGAGAAGCAGAAGGAAAGGATGGGAAAGAATCTGAAATTTTGGATGTGTGTAATGTTGAAACTTGTCTGCATGCTAAAGCCAAGCCAGAAATAAGCTTGGTTGAGAATCGTAGATGGGTAGCATTTCTTTGTGATACTTGGGCTTGTAGGACCCAGATACAGAAATAATTAAAGAGCCTGTGAGGGAATAGTACAAGGTCCAGACAAACCTTTATTGCACTGTGTGCAAAAAGTGCTACAAAAAGACCTATGGGCCAGATAGGTCCTATGAAAAACAGTTAATGAGTCTCACTAACTCTGAAGTGCTCTTACGATACCTGTACTGTGATGAGGAAAGAAATAACATGGCTACTTGTGGTCTACTACAGCCTATTCTGCAAATATACAGGCAGGATACTGTACCTCATGTTTCAGTCACCCGGAACTCCGAGGTATCATGGCATGAGTTAGGAGAACTTATCACAGACTGGGTCCAACTAACAGATGAGGAACTAAAATCCAGAGAGATTCGGAGGTACAGATTAGCGTGGTTTGTTGAATGTACAACCAGAACTTGCGTGATTGAAGTTTTGACAAAAGACAGTGACTAACACCTTTTGACCTAAGGGGAAGGGGATGCCTTAAAAGATGTCCCTGATTTCTTGTGATCAAAAGGAAAGACAGACATAGGACTAATTTAGACAGTCAGTTCTGGTTACTTATGTACATGGGAAAACAAAAAAGGGTACACATATACCAGGTTACCCCAGAGATATTGTGAAAATACAACTATCTTCTCACAAGAAATGTTCAATACTTTGTCTCAAGTTGTACCAGGGGGAGTCAAATTCTCTTGTATGCGGATTACATTCTGGTAGCAGCTCCTTTTGGAGCGACAATCTAAAATTGACACCATGGCTCTGATGCATTTCCTCGCAGAACAAGGTCACAAGGTTAGCGAACTAAACTGCAACTTTTGAAAAATAAGGTGAAATACCAGGGTTACATTATATCTCAAAAAGGCAGACATCTGGATGAGATCCGAAAAGAGGCCATTCTTCAAGCCCCCAAACCACGTAAAAAAAAAAAAAGAAATTATGTAATTTCTTGGCATGGTAAATTTTTGTAGAGCATAGGTAGCTAATTATGCTACGGAGATGGTGCCTCTTTCTGATTTCATCTATGGTACACAAATGTCTGCAAAAGGTTCCATCCAGTGGAATGTGCAAGCAGATGATGCATTTACAAAGGTAAAGCACCTCATTGTGGGTTTTACTGTGTTTAGCCTGCCCAAATACAGAAAACTTCTGTTCTCACTCAGGTTTATGGGAACAAACACAAATTAATTGCATTTTACTTAACTAATTTGCCACACTGTGTACAAGCTGTAGTAGCAGCCTCATAGGCCATACGGTCATCTGCATTGATAGCATTGTTCCACCCCTGGTACTTAAAGGTCTCACATGTTATTTCAGTGATCTTACTATAAGACAAAATCTCCTATTTATCTCCAGTCAGGAAGTTATCATGCATGACTACACTTCTGGGACAACCACACATTACAATCAAGAAGTGTACTACATTGAATCCTGCTACACTAATGCCCACAGCTGGTGACGGGGATCCACATGGTTGTATAGCTCAAATCGACGAACGGGTATTCCTTAGGAAGGATCTCACTGATGTTCCCTTTCTAGATGCTGACATTTCCTTTTTTGTTGCTGGGTCTTATCAAAACAACGATAAAGGGATAAATCAAACAGCTTATGCTATAGTAACACATGACCAGGTCATTGAAGCTAGACCCCTTCCCAGTTCCTATTCTGCACAACAAACTGAAATTATAGCCCTGTCTAGGGCCTGCAGTCTAGGGAAAAGGAGAAAAAAATAGTTATACCAACAGTCAATATGCTTTCTCTACTATACACATATTTGCCCAGCAATGGAAAAATAGGGGTATGATCATGTCCACAGGTAAACTGATCACACATAGAGATCTCATTCTTACCCTTCTAGAACATGTACAAAAACCAGCACAAGTGGATATTTTGTAAATGTGCAGCACCTAGAAAGGGAACAGATCCAATTACCCTAAGGAATGCACTGACAGACAAGACAGCAAAGCAAGCTGCTGAATAGTGATGGACGAACATCCGACAGGATGTTTCATGAACGCAAACCGCGAACACGGCCAAAATTTTGCGAACAGCAAAGTTCGCGTCAGGCCCCATTGACTTTAACCACTTCAGCCCCGGACCAATTGTCAGCCTAAGGACCAGAGGTCTTTTTACAATTTCTCACTGCACTGCTTTAACTGGTAATTGCGCGGTCATGCAATGTTGTACCCAAACAAAATTTGCGTCCTTTTCTTCCCACAAATGGAGATTTCTTTTGATGGTATTTGATTGCCTCTGCGATTTTTTTTGATTTTTTTGCGATATAAATGGAAAGACCGATTTTCGAGAAAAAAATATATTTTCTACTTTTTGTTATAAGAAAAATCGAATAAACTCAATTTTAGTCATACATTTAGGGCAAAATTTATTCAGCCACGTGTCTTTAGTAAAAAAAATGTCAATAAGCGTATATTTATTGGTTTGCGCAAAAGTTATAGCGTCTACAAACTAGAGTACATTTTCTGGAATATACACAGCTTTTAATTTATGACTGCCTATCTCATTTCTTGAGGTGCTAAAATGGCAGGGCAGTACCACCCCCCCCCCCAAAATGACACCATTTTGGAAAGTAGACACCCCAAGGAAATTGCTGAGGGGCATGTTGAGCTCATTGAATATTTTTATTTTTATTTTTGTCCCAAGTGATTGAATAATGACACAAAAAAAAACAGTTTACAAAAAGTTGTCACTAAATGATATATTGCTCACACATGCCATAGTTATATGTGGAATTGCACCCCAAAATATATTCTGCTGCTTCTCCTGAGTACGAGGATACCACATATGTGGGACTTTTTGGGAGTCTAGCCGCGTACGGTACCCCGAAAACCAATCACTGCCTTCAGGATTTCTAAGGGTGCAAATTTTTGATTTCACTCCTCACTACCTATCACAATTTAGAAGGCCATAAAATGCCAAAATAGCACAAACCCCCCCCCCCCAAATGACCCCATTTTGGAAAATAGACACCCCAAGCTATTTAGTGAGATGCATGTTGAGTCCATGAAATAATATTTTTTATTTTGCCACAAGTTGCAGGAATATTAAAAATTTTTTTTTTGCACAAAGTTGTCACTAAATGATATATTGCACACAAATGCTATGGGCATAAGTGAAATTACACCCCAAAATAAATTCTGCTGCTTCTCCCGAGTACGGGGATACCACATGTGGGGGACGTTTGGGGGAGCCATGTACGGGACCCCGAAAACCAAGCACTGCCTTCCGAATTTAAATATAAAACGCTACCAAAAAAAACTGTTAGCAATCGCAGGGATCAGGCCTGACTCTGCGAACGCTGCAGTTATGTGTTTAGTGTTTTGAAAGTGACAGTGATCGATCGATACTGCACTTGGCTGGGCTGGGCGGAGGGGCAAAACGCAGGTGCTAGCAGGTATCTGGGCTGATCCCGCTAACAATGCGTTTTTTTGGAACCCTAAACTGCTGGGGACGCTAGTATAGATCTGATCAGATATTGATCTGTTCAGATTCTATACAACTACAGGAGGTTTATGCTTTGCGCGTGGGTGTTAGCGGTACTGGCACTAACCTAGCGCTGCCTGGGGCGACGCAGACCCTGACCCTAAAACCTAATTGATATCACCCGCCAGGTGATCAGGGGGTTAAACCTTTATTGGGTAATAAATGGTGGGTGCGCTGATGCTATAAAAAGCAAACTAACTAACCAGAGTCACCCGTAACACTTATACGGTGATCACTGGTGAAAGGGTTAACTAGAGGCAATCAGGGGGTTAAAACCATTATTGGGTAGTATATGGGGGTACCTAGTGCTATAAAAACCTGGCTGTGAACGTAAAAAGAATAACTAGCAACCTAGCGGCACTAGTGACACTAATGCAGCGATCAGAAAAATTATTGCTTAGTGACACTGGCAAAAGGGGGTGAAAGGGTTAACTCTAGGGGCAATCAGGGGGTTAAACCTTTATTGGGGGGGTAGGGGGCTACCCTGGACCTAACACTAACTGCCCTGACAGTTTTTACTGTCACAACTGACACTAAATGCAGTGATCAGTAAATAAATGATCACTGCAATCAGTGACACTGTGACTGGGAGGGAGAGGGGATCGGGGGAGGGGATTTGTGTGCCTATGTGTACCTACATGTCAGTGTAGTGTTGGTGCACACTTACGTTCTGTGTTCTCCCAGAGGAGAATGACATCACTTCCTCCCTGCCTGTGTTTACTATACACAGCGGAGGAAGCTTCTCTTTCGCCAGGAGCGATCGAGAGGGGATGGCCAGAAACCAACGGCCATCCCCTCATCCCAGATCGCTCCTGCAGCGAAATGGGCCTCCGCATCCAGCGGGAGGGGGTCCGACCCCCCCCACCCGCTGGAAGGCGAGCACGTACATGTACGTGCTTGTGCCTGTCGGTGCCATTGCACCGACGTACATTGCCATGCGGCGGTCCTTAAGTGGTTAATGGCAGGCGAACCTTAAAAACCTCCAGGTCATATTTTCACCCACAACCTGGCAGGCCGCAGGAAAAGAGGGGGGACGAGAGAGCGCCCCCCCCCCCTCCCTCCTGAACCGTACCAGGCCACATGCCCTCAAAGCACCATGTCCCCATGTTGATGGGGACAAGGGCCTCATCCCCACAACCCTGAGCGATGGTTGTGGGGGTCTGCGGGCGGGGGGCTTATCAGAATCTGGAAGCCCCCTTTAACAAGAGGACCCCAAGATCCCGGCCCCCCCCTCTTTGAAACGGTAAGGGGGTACAAAAGTACCCCCTACCATTTCACAAAAAAAGTGTAAAAATGGTTAAATAAGACAAACACACTTTTGAAAAATTCCATTATTAAAAATAAAAAAAATAAAAAAAAGATTCCAGCGGTGCTAATCCACTCTTGCTATCCAGCGACGGATGATCATCTCTCCGGGGTCCAACGATGGCGGATCTGATCCAGCGACGGGGGATCTCTCAGTCCAGCGCTGTCCATACATGCATCCGTCTTCTGTCTCCACTGCGGAGACACTGCGGGGATCCTAGCGCTGACGTTTCTTATATTAGGAGGGCAGGGCGTTACATCAGAGGGGGGTGGGGTCACCCATACGTCACTGGGGAACCCCATGGCTTTCCTCAACAGTGTCAGAGGGGGCGGGGTCAGGTGATGGGTGGCCCCGCCCTCCTAATATAAGAAACGTCAGCGCTGGGATCCTCTGCAGTGTCTCCGCAGTGGAGACAGAAGACGGATGCATGTATGGACGGTGCTGGACTGAGATATCCCCCGTCGCCGGATCAGATCAGCCATCGCTGGACCCCGGAGAGATGATCATCCGTCGCTGGATAGCAAGAGTGGATTAGCACCGCTGGAATCTTCTTTTTTTTTTTTTAATAAAGGAATTTTCAAAAGTGTGTTTGTCTTATTTAACCATTTTTACACTTTCTTTGTGAAATGGTGGGGCTGGGATCTGGGGGTCCCCTTGTTAAAGGGGGCTTCCAGATTCTGATAAGCACCCCGCCCGCAGACCCCCACAACCACCGCTCAGGGTTGTGAGGATGAGGCCCTTGATCCCATCCCCATTTTTTTAAATTTGACACAGGGTTCCCCTTAATATCCATACCAGACATGAAGGGCCTGGTAATTGAATTTAGGGGAACCCCCACGCTTTTCTTTTTAATTTTTTTTTTTATCAATGAATGAATTGTCGGCTAATACAGAGAAAACTCATTGAGTGTTCTCTGTATTACGGGAGCCGACAATGGAAAGTGATTTTAAAAGACTTTTTTTTCCTTGCGAAATGACACTTTGTGCAGGGACAGTTCTAAACACGGGAAACATGCACCCCTTCACAGGCATACTATAGACACCCCCCAGGTATGAAATTTAAAGGAATATTACACTTTTATTGTTTCACTTTAATCATTATTAAAATCACTGCTCCTGAAAAAACAGCCGTTTTTAAAACTTTTTTTTGCATTGATCCATGTCGCCTGGGGCAGGACCCAGGTCCCCAAACACTTTTTAGGACAGTAACTTGCATATTAGCCTTTAAAATTAGCACTTTGGATTTCTCCCATAGACTTGTACAGGGTGTTCCAGCTTTTCGAATTTGCCGCGAACACCCCAAATTGTTCACTGAACAGGCAAACAGGCAATGTTCGAGTCGAACTCGTGAACTCGAAGCTCATCCCTAATCACATCCCTTCAAGACTGCCTATGTTGATGCTGAGTGACTGTCCTGTTATGTTGATTGTCTATCCTCTTCCTCCTCCGCTGATATGTTGGAAGAACATTTTTGGTTCTGGGTGATGCCACCAGCCCAATTTTTAAGCCCCTGTTTAACAGGGGCGTGTAATTACAATTTTTGATGCAATGCTTCGCAGCAAGGCTCACTCTTGCACTACAACTAGAGTATATGGGAGAGGTTGCAGTGTCGTGGCACCAGCACCAGAGCCTTAGGCCCAATTTTTCAGCCCCTGTTTAACAGGGCCATGTAATTACAATTCTTGATATAATATTTCACAGCAGGGCCCGTTCCTGTGCCCACCCAGAGTAACTGTGAGGACTGCACAACCACCAAAGGTCAATTTTTCTACCACTGTTCAACAATGGCATGTAATTACAATTCTTGATATAATCGTTCACAGCAGGGCGCTCCAGCGCCCACCAAGAGTCACTTTGAGGGCTTACAATGTTGTGGCAACACCAACACCTTGTTCCGCCATTCCTGCAGAGCATATAGGACAGGCCCCTACTTTTAAACATCCAACTTACAAACGTCTCTTACTTGCAAATGGAAGGAGACAACAGGAAGTGAGATGAAAAAAGACGGACGGCAAAACAAATTATACAGGGGTGATAACCCTTCCCTATGTTTTCCAAAAAGCTTAAAAATAGATTTTTTGACTGGAGCTACACTTTCAAAATGTACCAGTTCAAAATTACAAACAGATTCTACTTAACACAACAAATCTACATAGTCCCTGTCTTGTTTGCACCGCCTGTATACTGCTGTTCTGAGTATATAGGGCCTGGGGGCCCCACGTCTTTCCTTTTTTTAATATGGGTACGGGGTTCCCCTTAATATCCGTACAAGACCCAAAGGGGCTGGTAATGGGCAGGGGGGGCTACCCATGCCATTTTTCTCAATGATTTTCATCCATATTGCCGGAACCAGATATTACATTAAAAACGCAAGCAGTTTGAAATGACTTTTTTTCCGTTAAATGTCATTTTGTGCAGGGACTGTTCTAAACACGGCTAACACGTGGCACTTCACAGGCATACTATAGACACCCCCAGGCAAGATATTTAAAGGAATATTTCACTTTTTTTCATTTTAATCGTCATTAAAATCAGTGCTCCCGCCAAAACGGCAATTTTTAAAAACATTTTAGGCATTGACCCATGGCCCCTGGGGCAGGAGCCAGGTCCCCAAACCCTTTTTAGGACAGTATCTTGCATATCAGCCATTAAAATTAGCACTTTTTATTTCAAACGTTCAAGTCCCATAGACTTCAGTGGGGTTCTAAAGTTCGTACGAATTTACAGTCCGTTTGAAAGTTCTGATGCGAACCGAACCGGGGGTGTTTGGCTCATCCCTAGTAGCTAGTGATTTGCAGACTGTCCCTGCTCAGAACACCAAACTGTCCCTCAGTCCCTACACTGATAAAAGACAGCTGCAGAAACGGTCAGCAATCAGCTCAGCAGCACAGCAGTCAAGTATAATATGCTGTCTATATTTGAAAGAAAGTATATTATTTGTGTACAACCCTATATATACTGTACACCTATAAAAGGACCTTTGTGGACCTAGTAGCTTGTGATTTGCAGACTGTCCCTGCTCAGAACACCAAACTGTCCCTCAGTCCCTACACTGATAGAAGACAGCTGCAGAATCGGGCAGCACTCAGCAGCACAGCAGTCAGCAGTGCACCATAATATACTTTGTATATTTGAAAGAAAGTATATTATACGTGTACAACCCTATATACTGTACACCTATACCAGTCCTTAAAAGGACCTTTGTGGAGCTAATAGTAATAGCTAGTGATTAAACTGGCTGTCCCTGCTTCACACAGCGTCCTGTCCTTACACTGACAAAAGACAACTGCAGAATCGGTCAGCAGTGCACTCAGCAATCAGCAGCACAGCAGTCAGCAGCAGTGCACCAGAACCCTATATACTGTACACCTATACCAGTCCTTAAAAGGACTTTTGTGGACCTAATAGTAATAGCTATTGATTAAACTGACTGTCCCTGCTCCACACAGCATCCTGTCCCTACACTGACAAAAGACAACTGCAGAATCGGTCAGCAGTGCACTCAGCAATCACCAGCACAGCAGTCAGCATCAGTGCACCAGAACCCTATATACTGTACACCTATACCAGTCCTTAAAAGGACTTTTGTGGACCTAATAGCTAGCGATTTGTGTCACTACAGTCTGTCCTTGCTCCACACAGCAACCTCTCCCTACACTGACAAAAGACAGAATGTAAAATGGCCGCCAGATCAGGTCTATTTATAAGGTAGGGGGAATGTCCAATTTTCTATGTGCTGAAATGTCTCAGTTGGCTGTCCTGTACTCCATGATGGGTGTTTCATCATGGGTCAAAGTTCTTTCACAATATATACACATATGTCCGCCGCGCGAACAGCACCAGAAGTCCGCCGGTTTGGCAAATTGCGAACACGCAAAATTCACTGCGAACTGAACCGACCGCCGGGCAAACCGACCGAACAAAATGCTTAGACTTGCATAATTTGAAAACTCATGATGTTTGCAAAAGGCTTAGGGCATTTTCAAGTCAGTATCCTGTATAACAATTGTGAATGTAAAAGTCTGTAAACGGATATTTCCACCTTTCCTGCCATTGTTCAGAATAAAGGTTGAAATTATACATGTGAGCAGGAGATTACAAGCATGAAGGGGGAAGGTTTAAGGGTGATAAAAAGGAGTATGTAATCCTATGACAGTCAGAAATAGATTTTTGAGGCCTGAACGTACATGTAACCATTTCTTTTGCATATGCAAATAAAATGTCTTAACTTGAATCGAGAGACGGTCTGAGAATACAGATTATTCTCCAACAGCTACCCCCACCCCCCCGCCACTATTATAAAAAAATAACAGATTACCAATTGTCCCTGCCAGCCCCACTATTATAACAAGCCATAACATACAGGGTAAATGTTTTGACTGTGTGTGACTCCAGCTGGGAGTCACACACAGAGTCATTTGACTCACGGCTGGTCTCTTACTCCAATCCAGGGCTACTGCAGGAGGGGCTGAGTGGCCACGTGACCTACCCAGCTGACGTCAGAGGGAGACCTCGACCCCTCCCGTAGTAGCCCTAGATCGTTGTAGGAGACTGGCCGTGAATCACGTGATTGGATTGAAGATAGCTGTAAAACTGTATTTACAAACTTTGTTTAAGAAAAACATTGACCCAGTGTGTTATGCCTAGTTATAATAGAGGCACTGGCAGTGATATACATCTTCATGGTAAAAACAACTTTGAAAGAACCTGGCTCATACATTTTTTTAGCTGCCTCCTAGATTCACAGCATATTTTGCAGAGCCCTGGATTAAGCTGTTTTCTTGGATGCATTTAGAAGCACATTTATTGCTTTTTTTAATTAATATATTACTAGATTATTTGTATTTTAATCAAGTGTCTGGATATCTTTTGTTCCTCCTTTTTTTTTTTTTTTTTTTTTTAAAGCTATTTAGTGGTCCTTGTGATTGCAATGAAAAGTACTAAACATTACTCTACACATATTTGTATGCATAATTTTTCACAGTAAAACTGTGCTAAAATGCAGAACCGGATAAAAATCTAACGCCATAGAAGACTGACTTGTTTATTATACTTTACTAGTTCTACTTCTGTTTTCCACTCAGTTTTATTGTGTCATCAAAACCACAGTGAAAATGTACTTTTTACTTCTGATTTGTGAATAATAGCTCTCTAGAAAAGAGAACCATTTTTCTGTGCAGGTAGACAAAACCACTGCTGGGATTTCACATGGGCCCCACTCTCCAAAATTTTAGAACCAGTTGTTTGTAAATGTCGTCATCCACATTCCATGCCAAGTTTATGTCTGCTGCCTGCAATACTATCAGCTTATTTCGTGTGAATTAGTGAATTGGTTCCAAAACCTCCAGGTTTGATTAGTGGTGTATGTTATACTGATTACTTCAAAATCAGATGTCACAATCCTGTTATTGTTTTTCTCTCCATAATTGTTCTCCATAAGCATACCCACCAACAGTCCTGAATTGTGTGGAACTGTCCTGAATTTTTTTTCCATGGGTTACTTCTGCTACACCTCTAGTCTCACTGCCCTTTATTGTAATCACAGGCTGCAGGATCCATTATTCTAAACTCTGCCCATGTCACTAAGTGGAGACACATTGGAGTGTATTTACTAAAGTTAGAGAGGGCAAAATTCAGAGTCAAAATTCTGCAGAGAAACCAATTAGAGTCTAACCTCAGCTTGTTTAACCACTTCCCGGCCGGCGCACGCCGATGTAAGTCGGCAGAATGGCACAGGCAGGCATATTGGTGTACAGCAGGGATATGCAATTAGTGCACCTCCAGCTGTTGCAAAACTACAAGTCCCATCATGTCTCTGCCTCTGGGTGTCATGCTTGTGGCTGTCAGAGTCTTGCTATGCCTCATGGGACTTGTAGTTCTGCAACAGCTGGAGGTCCGCTAATTGCATATCCCTGGTGTACAGGTACGTCCAATTTTAAAGTTGTAAACAGCATCTCCCCGTTCTGCTTCGCAACAAGTGACTCTGATCTCTGCTCCATGTGATTGGAGCATAGATCAGTGTTCACTAAAACAAACCCCAGCCCCCCACAGTTAGTTACACGCCCCTAGGGACACTTAACCCTTACACTGCCACCCCCTGGTTAACCCCTTCACTACCAGTGTCATTTACACAGGAATCACTGCATTTGTATAGCAGTGATTGCTGTATAAATGACAATGGTCCCAAAAATGTGTCAAAAATGTCCGATGTGTCCGCCCTAATGTCGCAGTCACAATAAAAATCACTGATCGCCGCCATTACTAGTAAAGAAAAATAAAAATGCCATAAATATTCCCTATATCACTATAACTTTTGTGCAAACCAATCAATCGCTTATTGCGATTTTTTTTTTTTTTCTACCAAAAATATGTAGAAGAATACGCATCGGCCTAAATTGAGGGAAAAAAATGTTTTTTTATATATTTTTGGGGGATATTTATTATAACAAAAAGTAAAAAATAATGCTTTTTTTCAAAATTGGCACTCTATTTTTGTTTATAGCGAATAAAATATGGTCTGGTCTTAAAGTGGAAGTAAACTCCCCTATCGTTTTCAGCCAAGGAAGCTGCCTTCTTTGCCTCTGTTTAATCTTCAACTGCTATGGTGCTGCACATGTGATTCGTTATGACACTAGCCATTGGATGGTTTGATAGTTTGGCTGAGAGCACAGCCAATGTGCAGTTAGCATTCCCGGCATGCCTTTTTTTTTTTAACTGTTTAAATCGATGGGTTTACTTCCACTTTAAGCCAGCAAAATGGTCCGGTCTGTTAATTAAGCTTTAGCAATACAACCTGGAAGCTGATTGGTTTCTCTGCTGAATTGTAACTAAGTTTACCCTCTCTAGCTTTAGTAAATAAAGCCCATCCCTTGCTCCTTGTCTGCCCTGGCTTCAGCAAGAGAAGATAGAAGTAAACCAGTGGCAGGTAGGAAAAGTAGGAGGGGAGCCATGGTCTGGCAATCTGTGTAATTACGTAATTAAGAGCATGGGCCCATGTGAGACAACAGGAGCACAAACCAATTGGCTGTGCTGTAACTTGGCCTGAGTCTCCACTGGTTCATCTTGGGACTCCTAACTTAATAGAGACGTATGACCATGCTTCTCTTCTGGATAACAGGGGTGCTCTTTGGGTGCCATTAGAGACTGAAAAGGAGTATAATGGGACCTGGAGGGGGCCTCTTTCTAACAGAGTGTACAGAGTGGACAGAGAGGGGCTGGCTGACAGGGGGGCTGACAGAGATGGACAGACAGAGAGGGGTGGGTTGACAGAGAGGGGTACAAGCAAGGCTAGGGAAAAATCCAAGGAAAAAAAACAAGCTTACTTGGGTGGGTGGCTAGCTGCCACTGTGCACTCTGCTGCAGGTGGCTGGCCTGGCTCCCTGCTGTGGGTCAGTGGGTGGGTGGCTGGCTGGCTCACATGGTGCACTCTTCTTCAGGTGGCTGGCCTGGCTCCCTGCTGTGGGTCAGTGCGTGGGTGGCTGGCTGGCTCGCATGGTGCACTCTTCTTTGGGTGGCTGGCCTGGCTCACTGCTGTGGGTCAGTGGGTGGCTTGCGCTGTGCACCCTGCTGTGGCTGACAGAGGGGGGCAGGCTGACAGAGGGGGGCAGGCTGACAGAGGGGGGCAGGCTGACAGAGGGGGAGCGGGCTGACAGAGAGGGAGCGGGCTGACAGAGGGGGGCAGGCTGACAGAGAGGGAGCGGGCTGACAGAGAGGGAGCGGGCTGACAGAGAGGGGTGGGATGACAGAGAGGGGCGGGCTGACATAGAGAGTTGCTGACAGAGAGGGACAGGCTGACAGAGAGGGGTGGGCTGACAGAGAGCTGCGGGCTAACAAAAAGGGGTGGGCTGACAGAGAGGGGCAGACAGAGAGGGGTGGGCTGACAGAGAGGGGCAGATAGAGATGGGTTGGCTGACAGAGATGGGTAGGCTGACAAAGAGGGGATTGTGATAGAGAGGGGGGCTGACAGAGAGGGGCGGGCTGACAGAGAGGGGCGGGCTGACAGAGAGGGATTGGCTGACAGAGAGGGGTAGGCTGACAGAGAGGGGTGGTTGACAGAGAGGGGGGCTGACAGAGAAGGGCAGGCTGATAGAGAGAGGGGGGCTGAAAGAGAGGGGTGGGCTGGCAGAGGGGATTGACAGAGAGGGGCGGGCTGACAGAGAGGGGGGCTGACAGAGTGGTGGGTTGATGGGGGGCTGACAAAGAGGGGCAGACAAGGAGGGGTTGGCTGACAGAAAGGGGTGGGCTGACAGAGAGGGGGGCTGACAGAGAGGAGTGGGCTGACAGAGAGGGTACAAAAAAGGCCAAGGATATATCCAAAGAAAAAAACAAGCTTACTTGGGTGAGTGGCTGGCTGACTGCCATTGTTTACTCTGCTGCAGGTGGCTGGCCTAGCTCCCTGCTGTGGGCCAGTAGGTGGGTGGGTGGCTGACATGGTGCACCCTGCTGTGAATAACAAAGAGGGGAGGCTGACGGAGCGGGGCGGGCTGATAGAGAGGAGTGGGATGACAGAGAGGGGTGGGCTGATAGAGAGGGTGGCTGACAGAGAGGATGGCTGACAGAGAGGGATGGGCAGACAGAGAGGGGGCTGGCAGAGAGTGGCAGGCTGACAGAGAAGGGCATCCTGACAGACAGGGGGGCTGACAGAGAGGGAGTGGCTGACAGAGAGGAGTGCTGACAGAGAGGGGGGCTGACAGGGGGGTGGACAGAGAGGGGTTGACTGACAGAGAGGGGTGGACAGAGAGGGGTAGGTTGGCAGAGAACTAACTGGCTCCTTGCTGTGGGTGGGTCACCGTGGCTGGCTCCTGTGGGTGGATGGCTGCCATCCTGTTGTGGCTGGCTGGTTTCCTGATGTGGGTGGGTCACTGTCTGTGGCTGGCTGGCACCCTGGCCCTGCTGTGGATGGGTCACCTGTGGGTGGCTAGCTGGCACCCTACTATGGGTGACTGGCCAGGCTCCCTACTGTGGGTCACCATGGATGGCTGGCTTCTGTGGGTGGCTGGCTGGCACCCTGCTGCGGGTGACTGGCCTGGCACCCTGCTGTGAGTCAGTGGGTCGGTGGTTGGCTGGCATTGTATACTCTGCTGCGGGTGGCTGGGCTGGCTCCCTGCTGTGGGTCAGTGGGTGGCTGGCTGGCATGGTGCACTCTGCTGCGAGTGGCTGATCTGGCTCCCTGCTGTGGGTCAGTGGGTGGCTAGCTGGCATGGTGCACTCTGTTGCGAGTGGCTGGTCTGGCTCCCTGCTGTGGGTCAGTGGGTGGGTGGGTGGCTGGCATGGTGCACCCTGCTGTGGCTGACAGGGGGGGCTAACAGAGGGGGGTGGGCTGAAAGAGAGGGGCAGCCTGACAGAGAGGGGTGGGATGACAGGGAGGGGCGGGCTGACATAGAGAGTTGTTGACAGAGAGGGGTGGGCTGACAGAGAGGGTTGCTGACAGAGATGGGAAGACAGAGAGGGGCGAGCTGACAGGGGGGACTGACAGAGAGGGGTGGGCTGACAGAGAGGGCTGGACAGAGAGGAGGGGGCTGACAGAGAAGGGGGCTGACAGAAAGGGGTGGGCTGACAGAGAAGGGGGCTGACAGAGAGAAGTGGGCTGACAGAGAGGGGTACAAACAAGGCCAAGGATAAATTCAAAGAAAAACCAAGCTTACTTACTGACCAGCTCAGTGGGTGGGTGGCTGGCTGGCTGGCTGTCATGGTTGCATCTGCTGCTGCTGGCTGGCCTGGCTCCCTGCCGTGGGTCAGGGGGTGGGTGTGTGGCTGGCACAGGTCACCCTGCTGTGGCTGAATGAGAGGGGAGGCTGACAGAGAGGGGCAGGCTGTTAGAGAGGGGAGGGCTGACAGAGGAGCAGGGTGGCTGGTAGAGAGGGGGGGGGGGTGAAACAGAGGGGAGTTGATAGAGAGGGGTGGGCTGACAGAGAGGGGTGGGCTGACAGAGAGAGGTAGGCTGACAGAGAGAGTTGGGTGACAGAGAGGGTGGGCTGAAAGAGAGAGGGGTGGGCTGAAAGAGAGAGGGGTGGGCTGAAAGAGAGAGGGGTGGGCTGACAGAGAGGGGTGGGCTGACAGAGAGGGGGGCTGACAGAGAGGGGTGACTGACAGAGAGGGATGAATAAAAAGTATAAACAGTGCTAGCGTAAATAAAGTGCTTAACATAAAGTGCTTAAACATATAAGGTGCTTTGGCATATAACACCTTATGGTAACATGTGATGCAATAACATAAACCGCAATATATAACACACTGAAAATTAAAGTGCTTAGGTGCTTTCTATAGTAATTTAATAAAAAGGTGCTTCCTTTAGGGTGGTACGCCCCTCTTGTGACCCCACTCACCAGAATTGCTGGAACCTCAACTTTACAGTCCAGGGGTTAAACAGGCTTAAGGTTTTGCCACATAAAGTACAGGAAAGATATATTTCCGGTATAGTGAACCAGTGACGCTACTTCCGGTTCCCGTGGAACGCACGTGGAAGGTGAAGACCTGGAAACATGATGATGTCTGTTTTTTACCTGTTGTCTCGTGAGTGACATATGTTAGCAGCGCAGAGTGTTTGTTTGCTGGCGGTACTTCACATGTATACCTTCTCTCTCTTTTTTACATTGTTACTAGGGGTGACCTGGGTGTTCGCCCGTTCGGCGAAGCCAGAAATTTGTGAGCAGTTTGTGCTTTATTTGTGTGGCGCTCACGGCCCATAATGGCTATGATTGGCCAAGCATGCACTGTGACCCGCATGCTTGGCCAATCACAGCTCCGCCAGCGAGGAGAGCCATAATTGGCCACAGGCAAGATGCCTGTGGCCAATTATAGCTCAGGGGGTTTAGTACATGTCCCACACTATATAAGGCCGCCTGTGCAGCAGCCTTGTGTAGTGTGTTGCAGCGTTCATAGAGAGAAAGATAGGCAGGGACAGTGTCTAGATTTCTTGTGATTGAACCTAGCGCAGTTACAGTGGGTGTATTGTGCCCCCTGCACAGTATACACCTGAAGCTACCCCCAATTGCTGGTGTTGTTCTGTTCCTATACCACAGGCATCTGTAGCAGTTACAGTGGGTGTATTGTGCCTTCTGCACTGTATACACCTGAAGCTACCCCCAATTGCTGGTGTTGTTCTGTTCCTATACCATAGGCAGATGCAGCAGTTACAGTGGGTGTATTGTGCCCCCTGCACAGTATATACCTGAAGCTACCCCCAATTGCTGGCGTTGTTCTCTTCCTATACCACAGGCAGCTGCAGCAGTTACAGATGGTGCACTGTGTTACCTGCACAGTATAAACCTGAAGCTGCCCCCAATTGCTGGTGTTGTTCTGTTCCTATAACACAGGCAGCTTCAGCAGTTACAGTCGGTGTACTGTGCCACCTGCACAGTATACACCTGAAGCTACCCCCAATTGCTGGTGTTGTTCTGTTCCTATACCACAGGCAGCTGCAGCAGTTACGCTCCTGAATCGCACGGCTCACCTGGAATCCCCCACGGTGGCTGCTCCAGTACAACCTGAGTCGCAGGCCATCCCTGCTGCTGCGCCAGTCTCTCTGCAGGCACCCGCCTCGAGTATTACCTTTATAAGAGGTATTTCTGGTTCTGCTCCGCTTTCCCAGCGATTTGGGGGCGATTCAGTTCAATGCAGAGGGTTTCTCAATCAGGTTGAGATATACTTTGAAATGCTGCCCCAGGCATTTCCCACCAACAGAAGCAACGTAGGTTTTGTGATATCTTTGCTTTCTGAGAGAGCCTTGGCCTGGGCTAACCCTCTATGGGAGATGCAAAAACCTGTTGTCTTGTGTTACCCTCAGTGTGTGGCCTCCTTTAAAGGGGTTTTTGACGTTCCCGCTCTCTCTTCTGCTGCCAAGTGCCTCATGTCCATCAAACAGAGTACGAGAACTGTTGTCGACTAAGCCATTGAATTCGGTACTCTGCTTGGAACAATGAGGCCCTTGTGGCTGCTTTTTCTCATGGCCTCTCGGATTCCATCAAGGATGAGATAGTAGCCCGAGATATACCCACTGAGCCGGAGAGCTTGATCTCGTTTGCCATCCTCATTAACTCCAGACTCAGAGAAAGACTTTCTCTTAAGGAGCACTTGCGGAAGCCTCCTGTACGTTTGCCTCCGAGCTTTGTAGTCCCACCCATGCCTCCCTCACCTCCCATGCCTCCTGGTACCGAGTTGGCCAATGAAGATGAACCCATGCACCTGGGCTTCACGCATCTCTCTGCGGATAAGAGAGCCTTTAGGAGGAGGGAGAGATTGTGCCTTTATTGTGGCCTGGCAGGTCACTTTTTGAAGTCTTGTCCTACCCGTCCAGGGAACGCCCAAACCTTGAGGTCCTGTCATGGACAGACCTTAGGTGGCGTTGTTTCGTCCCCAGTTATCCAGAAGGATAAGCCCCTGGTTTTGGTCACCCTTTCTTGGGCTGAGTCGTCCATCGAGATACAGGCTCTAATCGACTCTGGGGCTGCAGGCCTGTTCATTGATGCTGCATTTGTTTTGCAGCACTCGATTCCGCTGCAGCACTCCACTTGCCATTGAGGCACTTGACGGGAGACCTGTACAGCCTGCCCATGTGACTCATGAGACGGTTCCATTGTCCATGACCGTAGGGGCGCTTCACCATGAGATAATCCAATTCCAAGTTATTTCCTCACCCAGATTTCCGCTGGTTATTGGTTATCCTTGGTTACAGAGGCACAACCCCTCTTTTGATTGGCTCCGTGCTGAGGTTCTCTCCTGGTCACCACAATGCAGTGAGACATGCTTTCTGAAGGTATCCAAGGTTCTGTGCACCACTTCACTCCCCTCCCTGCCGGAGGAGTACCGTGATTTTGGCGATGTCTTTGATAAAGGTCAAGCCGGTAGTTTGCCTCCACACTAGCCTTATGATTGCGCAATTGACCTTCAACCTGGTGCCATACCTCCTTGTGACCGGGTTTACCCTTTGTCAGTCTTGGAGGATAAGGCCATGGAGGAGTATGTTGCTGACGCACTTTCTCAAGGTTTCATCCGCAAGTCCTTGTCTCATGCTGGTTTCTTCTTTGTGAAAAAGAAGAGCGGTGAACTAAGACCTTGTATAGATTTTAGGGGTCTCAAGCGTGTCACGATTAAGAATGCCTACCTGATTCCATTGATTACAGAGTTATTTGACCGCCTCAAGGGAGCAACGTTTTTTACAAAGCTTGACCTGAGAGGGGCATACAATCTTGTGCGCATTAAGGAGGGCGACGAGTGGAAAACTGTGTTTAATACCAGAACAGGTCATTATGAATACCTGGTAATGCCTTTTGGCCTTTGTAATGCCCCGGCAGTTTTCCAGGAATTTATTAACGATGTCCTCCGAGATTTGTTGCAATTGTGTGTGGTGGTTTATCTCAAATATAGCCTCATATTTTCCAAGTCCCTGGAGAGCCACCACACAGATGTCTGTCGTGTACTTCAGAAACTAAGAGAGAACAATCTCTATTGTAAACTGGAGAAGTGCGAGTTCCATTGTGAACAGGTTACATTCCTGGGCTATGTCATTTCCACTGCTGGTTTTTCGATGGACCCAGAGAAACTGTTGGCAGTCCTACAGTGGCCTCGACCCATAGGTTTACGTCCTCTGCAGCGTTTGGGCTTTGCCAACTACTATCGGAAGTTTATTCGTAACTTCTCATCTCTGGTCAAGCCTCTGACTGATATGACCAGAAAGGACAGTAACCCACAGAGTTGGTCTCCGGAGTCCATTAAGGCCTTTGAGCTGTCAAGGCTGCCTTTGTTTCTGCGCCTGTGTTGGCACATCCTGATCCTACATTGTCTTTTATCCTAGAAGTTGATGCTTCTGAGACTGGAGTTGGCACCCTTCTGTCTCAACGTCCTAACTCTGAGAGCACTATGCATCCGTGTGGCTACTTTTCCAAGAAATTATCACCTGCTGAGTGCAATAATGAGAATGGTGACAGAGAGCTGTTGGCGATCATTTTAGCCCTCAAAGAATGGAGACATCTCCTTGAAGGTACCACTGTGCCCGTTCTTATTCTTACTGACCATAAGAATCTTACATTCTTGCTTGAGGCTAAGCAACTCACTCCCATAAGGGCGCAATGGGCTCTTTTCTTGTCAAGCTTTAATTACATTGTCTCATTCTTACTTGGTACTAAGAATGGAAGGGCTGATGCCTTGTCACGACAATTTTCCTCCACTTCCAAGTTGGAATCGGTTCCGCTTCCTATGATTACTCCTGAACGTATCTTGGCTACGGTTCGCACCAGTCTTACTTCTCCTTTGGGTGACAAAATTCTTGCTGCTCAGGTCCATGCTCCTCCTGATAAACCTTGTGAACGCTGCTTTGTCCCAGAGAGTCTCCGTACTGCAGTGCTCCAGACTTACCATTCTCCCAAGGCAGCTGGCCATCCTGGGAAGAACCAACTCATTTGGGCCATCTCCCAACAATTCTGGTGGCCTAGTCTATGGGCTGATGTTACTGCCTTCGTAGCTGCCTGTCCCGTGTGTGCTCAGAGTAAGACTCCACGACACCTTCCAGTGGGCATCCTACAACCCATACCCAATGGAGAGAAGACCTGGACTCACCTGTCTATGGATTTCATTGTGGAATTGCCCAACTCCCAAGGCAACACTGTTATCCTTATGGTGGTTGACCGGTTCTCAAAGATGTGTCATTGTATTCCACTTAAGAAGTTGCCCACCTCTAAAGAACTGGCTTCCATTTTTGCTCGGGAGATCTTTCGCTTACATGGGCTACCCAAGGTGATTGTCTCGATTAGGGGCAGTCAGTTTGTCTCCCGGTTCTGGCGAGCCTTTTGTGCACAGTTGGGAATCCCGGTTGCGTTCTCTTCTGCGTATCACCCGCAGTCTAATGGGGCCGCTGAATGAGCCAATCAGTCCTTGGAGCAATTCCTACGTTGCTATATTTCTGACCATCATTACCGTGGGTAGAGTTTGCTCACAACAGTGCCTTGAATTCTGCCTCCCGATTGTCTCCATTTATGGCGAATTATGGTTTCCAACCTACCATGTTGCCTGACTCGTTTGTTGCGCAGAGTATTCCTGCGTTAGAGGAGCATCTCCGTGGTCTTCGTTCTACTTGGGTACAAGTCCAGGAGGCTTTGCGTCATGCTAATGATAGGTACAGATTCCATGCTGACCGCAGACGCCTGCCTGCGCCTTCCTACCAGGTAGAGGACAGGGTCTGGCTGTCATCTCGCAACCTCCGGCTTCGTGTTCCCTCACTGACGTTTGCACCTCGCTTTATTGGGCCTTTCCGTATTCTTCGCAGGATTAACCCAGTAGCTTACGCGTTGGACCTTCCTCCAAGTATGCGCATCTCAAATGTGTTTCATGTCTCCTTATTGAAACCGTTGGTCTGTAACCGATTTACCACCTCTGCGCCGTGTCCTCACCCTATTCAGGTTGAGAACCATGAGGAGTGTGAGGTACAATCCATTGTTGACTCCCGTAGGTTCCGTGGGCGCATACAGTACATGGTGCATTGGAGGGGTTACGGTCCGGAGGAGCGCTCCTGGGTTTCATCCTCTGACGTACATGCCCCTGTCCTCCTCCGCAAGTTCCATATATGGTTTCCCCTCAAGCCCGGTGACCCTCCGAGGGAGAGGGGTCATTGGGGGGGTACTGTCAGGGCTGGCTTAGCCCTTCCTCCTCTGGGCTGGCCGGTCAGCTGTCAGCTAATTGCCAGCTCGCTTCTCTTTCCACAGTTACCAGGTGTTCCAGATGATGCTCATCTGACCTGCCTATTTAAAGCCTTCCATCTCACTTTTGCTTTGCCTCCTTGGATCCCTGGCTTCTGGCCTGGCTGATTTCCCGATCTGGTTAATGAACTTTGGACTGGCTGACTACCCAATCTGGCTATGCTTGACTACGCTTTTTTCTATTTACCTTTTTATTTTTATTAATAAACAAGTGTGATTTTGTTAGGGTTTCAGATAGTGAGTCTGACTTGGTGGAAGGAGACCTCTCGTACGGCTCTGGTTCAAGTCTCTCTGGAATGGGAACAGGGAGACAGGAGCGCAGCGGGGTAGGAGGGTCCAGCCAGGTGCAGCAGCAGATGCTAGGTAGATAGAGATCTTCAGGTGCAGGAGCTCCCTGTAGCAAGAAGGCAGCTGGCGGAGAAAGGCCACGGGCCGTGGAACCAGGATGGATGGACCTCTGGGTGAGGAGGTAGCAGACACAGAAGCAAGCAGGAGCCAGCAGAAGAATCAGGTAACAAGCAGAGGTTCGGCAACAGGTATCAGTCCAAGAAGGGTCAAACAAGCCGGGGTCGGAGCAGGAGAGATCAGCAGAGTCAAACGGAGCCGGGTCAGGTATCAGATAGGGTTCAGGCAGAATAACAGGTCGCAGACGAACAGCACAGAACCTCCGCAGCTGTGCCTTTAAAAAGGGCCACTGGCGCCAATCGTACTAACGCGCACACGTGCGTGCGTGTGCCGCGCGCACATACGAACGGCGTGCACCCGCGTGCGTCTGAAGACACGCGTGCCCACAACGACCCGCGGCACGAACGCGCGTGCGCGTACGGAGACCCGATCGCACAGAACGGACGGATTCCTGACAGATTTGATTGTACTTCTGTCTGTCTGTTTCATGGTTTCTGACACTATACCACAGGCAGCTGCAGCAGTTACAGTTTGTGTATTGTGCCACCTACACAGTATACACCTGAAGCTACCCCCAATTGCTGGTGTTGTTCTGTTCCTATACCACAAGCAGCTGCAGCAGTTACAGTCAGTGTATTGTGCCACCTGCACATATACACCTGAAGCTACCCCCCAATTGCTGGTGTTGTTCTGTTCCTATACCACGGGCAGCTGCAGCTGTTACAGTGGGTGTATTGTACGTCCTGTATAGTATACACCTGAACCTACCCCCAATTGCTGGTGTTGTTCTGTTCCTATACCACAGGCAGCTTCAGCAGTTACAGTCGGCGTATTGTGCCACCTGTAAAGTTTACACCTGAAGCTACTACCAATTGCTGGTGTTGTTCTGTTCCTATACCACAGGCAGCTTCAGCAGTTACAGTCGGTGTATTGTTCCCCCTGGACAGTATACACCTGAAGCTACCCCAATTGCTGGTGTTGTTCTGTTACTATACAATAGGCAGATGCAGCAGTTACAGTGGGTGTAGTATGCCCCCTGCACAGTATACACCTGAAGCTACCCCCAATTGCTGGTGTTGCTCTGTTCCTATACCACAGGTAGCTGCAGCAGTTACAGTTGTTGTATTGTGCCACCTGCACAGTATACACCTGAAGCTACCCCCAATTGCTTGTGGTGTTCTGTTCCTATACCATAGGCAGCTGTAGCAGTTACAGTGGGTGTATTGTGCCACCTGCACAGTATACACCTGAAACTATCCCCAATTGCTCCTGTTGTTCTGTTCAAGCGTATCTCGCATGGCCAAAACATCAGCCGCTTGAGCACCACATGCTTGACCAGACATATGTTGACCTGCCATGCAGCTTGTTGGCAAGCGTACCTTAAAAACCCACACCAAAGAACAAAGCGGACCTCTCCTTGCTCCTCATCAGCTGGGATCTCCAACCCCACTATACCTTCAGTCCTCTCTGAAACCTGCACTGAGAGGAATGTAGGTGTAGAATTAGGTGTCACAGCACCTACTTGCGAGCAGGTTGCAGTGTCATGGCACCAGCACCAGTGCCTAAGGCCCAATTTTTCAGCCCCTGTTTAACAGGGGCATGTAATTACAATTTTTGATGCAATAGTTTGCAGCAGGGCTCATTCCTGCTCTCCAACTAGAGTTTCAGCGAGGTGTTGCAGTGTTGTGGCACCAGTGCCTAAGGCCCAATTTTTCAGCCCCTGTTTAACAGGTGCATGTAATTACAATTCTTGATATAATATTTCACAGCAGGGCCCGTTCCAGCGCCCACCGAGAGTAACTGTGAGGACTTACAGTGTGGTGGCACCAGCACCACCACCACCACCACAACCACCAAAGGCCCAATTTTTCTATCACAGTTCAACAATGGTATTTAATTACAATTCTTGATATAATCGTTCACAGCAGGGTGCTCCAGCGCCCATCAAGAGTCACTTTGAGGGCTTACAATGTTGTGGCAACACCAACACCTTGTTCCGCCATTTCTGCAGAGCATATAGGGCAGGCCCTTACTTTCAAACATCCAACTTACAAACGTCTCCTACTTGCAAACGGAAGGAGACAACAGGAAGTGAGATAAAAAAAGATGGACGGCAAAACAAATTATACAGGGGTGATAACCCTTCCCTGGTAATGGGCAGGGGGGCTACCCATGCCATTTTTCTCAATGATTTTCATCCATATTGCCAGAACCAGATATTACATTAAAAACGCAAGCAGTTTGAAATGACTTTTTTTCCGTTAAATGTCATTTTGTGCAGGGACTGTTCTAAACACGGGAAACATGTGGCACTTCACAGGCATACTATAGACACCCCCAGGCACGATATTTAAAGAAATATTTCACTTTTTTTTCACTTTAATCATCATTAAAATCAGTGCTCCCACCAAAACGGCCATTTTAAAAAAAAAATTTGGCATTGACCCATGGCCCCTGAGGCAGGAGCCAGGTCTCCAAACCCTTTTTAGGACAGTATCTTGCATATTAGCCATTAAATTTAGCACTTTTTATTTCAAACGTTCAAGTCCCATAGACTTCAGTGGGGTTCTAAAGTTCGTACGAATTTGCATTGAAATGACAATTCTTGATATAATAGCTCACAGCAGGGCGTTCCAGCACCCACCAAGATTCACTTTGAGGGCTTACAGTGCAACACCAACACCTTAGGGCCAAATTTCTGCAGAGCATATAGGGCAAGCCCCTACTTTCAAACATCCAACTTACAAACATCTCCTACTTGCAAATGGAAGGAGACAACAGGAAGAGAGATGAAAAAAGGCAGACGGCAAAAAAAAATTATACAGGGGTGACAACCCTTCCCTATGTTTTCCAAAAAGCTTAATAATACATTTTTTGACTGGAGCTACACTTTAAAAATTTACCAGTTCAAAATTACAAAAAGATTCTACTTAACACAACAAACCTACACAGTCCCTGTCTTGTTTGCACCGCCTGTATACTGCTGTTCTGAGTATATAGGGCCTGGGTGCCCATGCCTTTCCTTTTTTTTTTATTTAGGTACGGGCTTCCCCTTAATATCCGTACAAGACCCAAAAGGGCTGGTAATGGGTGTGGGGGGGGCTACCCATGCCATTTTTCTCAATGATTTTTATCCTTATTGCTGGAAACAGACATTACATTAAAACCGCAAGCAGTTTTGAATTACTTTTTTTCCACTAAATGTCATTTTGTGCAGGGACTGTTCTAAACATGGTAAACATGTGCCACTTCACAGGCATACTATAGACACCCCCCAGGCATGATCTTTAAAGGAATATTTCACTTTTTTTTCACTTTAAGCGTCATTAAAATCAGTGCTCCTGAAAAAATAGCCGTTTTTTGCATTGATACATCTCCCCTGGGGCAGGAGTCGGGTCCCCAAACCCTTTTTAGGACAATAAGTTGCATATTACCTTTCAAATTAGCACTTTTGATTTCGAACATTCGAGTCCCATAGACATTAATGGGGTTATGAATTTTCGGTCCGTTCGAAAGTTCTGGACACGAACCAAACTGGGGGGTTGTTCGGCTCATCCCTACTCATTACATCACAATACCCTGGATCCTTCTGAGACCCTCTACTGTCAAAAAGTTTCTGGATAATTTGTGCCACATCTCCCCAAAACCTTAAGCCTGTTTGACCCCTGGACTGCAAAGCTGAGGGTCCAGCAACTCTGGTGAGTGGGGTTACAAGAGGGGAGTACCACCCTAAAGGAAGCACCTTTATTAAATTACTATTGAAAGAACCTAAGCACTTTAATTTTCAGTGTGTTATATATTGCGGTTTATGTTATTGTATCACGTTACCATAAGTTATTATATGTCAAAGCACCTTATATGTTTAAGCACTTTATGTTTAAGCACTTTATGTTAAGCACTTTATTTCCGTTAGCACTGTTTATACTTTTTTATTTATCTTTAAGGTTTTAGCACCTGCGGTCTTTTATTATTGAGTCACATTCCATTACATTTAAGCACGAGTTTTAGTTTATATTTGCTTGACAGAGGGGGGAGGCTGACAAAAAGGATTGCTGACAGAGAGGGGCAGGCACTGACAGAGAGGGGGTGCTGACAGAGAAGGGGGGCACAGACAGAGAGGGGGTGAGGGGGCAGATGAAAGAATGACCTCAGGAGACACACAGCGTGCCAGGCAGAGGCGGGACTCTGGGAGCAAGCGGCCGCGATGCACCACAGACCAGCCCCGCTTCCATACGCGACCAGCTCCGCTGGACCAATCGAATACGCCCATGTCAGCCTCCCGCACATGACCCTAATCAGCCAATCACAGGGTGCTCGTCACTCATCGTTGAGCTTGGCTCAGAGCTCGAAGTGATCACGACACACTCTGAAACATTTAAAACAGGACAGGTGGCAACCTTACGCCGACGGGCCCCCTTCCAACTGGTCAGTCTGCCCCCGGTCCCTTTACAGCTGCTACACAGAAATCTTTACCTATTGCTTGTGCTAAGAGGTACCTCTCAGAGGACATTGCACCATATCCTATCCATTCTCCTAGAGTGCCCTTTAGGCTAGTTATAATATCATTATTCACATTGTAGTTAATACTTATTTGTACTCAAGATGTTGTTCACAGGTTTTGGTCCACACCAAACACTCCCGAATCTATGGAATGCATTCAGTAAATGCGTAAACCTGCCCAGATGCCCAGGTGTTTGGAAGTACTTTATCCGCAACAACAAATATGCTTCAAATTAGACTATGAAGCTCAGAAATATTTTTAAAGCTAAGAAAGACAAAGAAAGCACAACTTTCAAGAAAAAGACATCATGTGAGATGCTTATCATTGGAGATATATACGTGATGGCTTAAATGTTTCATCTAGTTTACAAATCACTGGAATTTCTTAGAGAGTGGTTCAGCAGACCATTCAATTTCCAAATAGGCCTTAACAGTTACACAACCTGATACATCTGTGAACTTTGTGTTGCTATATTTTAGGGCCCTGTTGCCCAAATTGTGGCCCTTTAGCACTTGTTATAGTAGCCGGATCAATAGATTGTAAAGGCCATTCATTTCAATGGGCAGGACATTTTGGGAGCCCTGTATACAGTGCTCCCAAACTGTCCCTGAGATGATGCTTGCAGGACTTTTCCTAACGTCCCGCAAGCGCACTCCCCCAGTGTGAAAAGTCATGTTGAAATGAATGGGAGGTGGTTTTCAGGCGTTATTTAGATAAGTACAAGAGCTGGAGAGTTTTCTGATTTAAAGCTGAACTCCAGGGTAAAGGAATATTGTCTAAATATGAAAGGCATTTGTATTTTGCAGGTGTATTCTTGCTTAGAACTCATGCACACAGGACATTTCAAAAAGGCCAACGCTGCTGTCAGGAAAAAGCAGCATTATAAATACCCACTTTTAGCCATATTTTTGAATAGTGTCTATGAGCGCTTATGCGCGGTTTTGAACGTTGGTGGTTTTGCGCATTTTTGCCCCCACAATAGAGATAAAAAAAATTTGCGGAATGGAGTTTAACGAGACATGTGGCCACTCATTAAAATTAGAGGAAAAGAGATTTAACCTTAAACTGCGTAGAGGGCTCTTTACTGTATGAGTGACAAGGATGTGGAATTCCCTTCCACAGGCAGTGGTCTCAGCAGGGGTGGGGGGGGGGGGTTCATATTTTCAAAAAACTATTAGATAAGTACCTAAATGATCACAACATACAGGGATATACAATGTAATACTGACATATAATCACACACATAGGTTGGCCTTGATGGACAATTCCTATTAATACATAATTTTTTACCATCCATACTTATAGATACCTTTGACATTACACTCCTGATGAGAGGATGGATCCTTGAAATGGGTCATCTTCTTTTATGTCAGAACCGTCTGACTTTTTATTACCGTATATACTCGAGTATAAGCCGAGATTTTCAGCCTCTTTTTTGAGGCTGAAAGTGCCCCCCTCGGCTTATACTCGAGTCACCGCCGTCTGTCTACCCGATCAGCGTGTCGAGCAGACAGACGGCGGCCATTCAACTATTCAAAAGCCGCGCCTCCCTGTCTGTGATAGGCGGAACACTCAATTTTCCAGCAGTCAGTGGTCCGCCTATCATGGACATCCGCTCATCCTCATACTACAGACGAGGATGAGAGGATGTCCGTGATAGGCGGAACACAGACTGCTGGGAAATTGAGTGTTCCGCCTATCACAGACGGAGGCGCGGCTTTTGAACAGTGGAATGGCCGCCGACGCCGTCTGTCAGACGAGAAGAGCGGCGATCCTGGCATGGCCGCCGTATGTGCAGAAGCACCCAGGCTCGGGACGCAGGCTCGGGACGCAGGCTCGGGACGCAGGCTCGGGACACAGGTAGGCTGGACACACAAGGCTGCACACACAGGGATGGACAGACACACAGGGCTGGACACACAGGGCTGGACACACAGGGATGGACGGACACACATGGATGGACGGACACACAGGGATGGACGGACACACAGGGATGGACAGGCATGTCTCACCCTCGGCTTATACACGAGTCAATAAGTTTTCCCATTTTTTTGTGGTAAATTAGGGGCCTCGGCTTATATTCGGGTCGGCCTATACTCGAGTATATACGGTACCTATATGTATTATGTACCTGCCTTCTATGCGCTCATGTATCTATAAATTATGATATTATTATATAAACTATATGAATGACAGCTTCTAATGGAATTTATTTCAACAATTGCCTTATGTATTTGGAGAACATTTTTAATTTTGTCTATATAATAAATTCATTTTTATTTTATTGTATGCATTTTTTGTACCATTACTTAATACTTAATTTAGTGACTGGCCTCCCCCAAAGTCCCATGACCATAGTTATTGCATACATGCGTATAGGGATGAGCTGTACACCCCAGAACTTTGGAACGGACGGAAAATTTGTGCGAACTTTAGAACCCCATTGAAGTCTATGGGACTCGAACGTTCGAAATAAAAGGTGCTAATTTTAACAGTTAATAATAAGCAAGATATTGTCCTAAAAATGGTTTGGGGACCCGGCTCCTGCCCCAGGGGACATGGGTCAATGGCAAATTTTTTTTTAAAACGGACGTTTTTTCGGGAGCACTGATTTTAATGACAAAAGTGAAAAAAAAGTGAAATATTCCTTTAAATATCATGCCTGGGGGGCATCTATAGTTTGCCTGTGAAGTGGCACATGTTTCCCGTGTTTAGAACAGTCCCTGCACAAAATTACATTTAACGGAAAAAAGGTCATTTAAATCTGCTTGCGGTTTTAATGTCATGTCTGGTTCCAGCAATACAGATGAAAATCATTGAGAAAAAAATGGAATGGGTAGCCCCCCCTGCCCATTACTAGCCCCTTTGGGTCTTGTATAGATATTAAGGGGAACCCCGTACCTAAATTAAAAAAAGGAAAGGTGTGGGGCCCCCAGGCCCTATATACTCAGAACAGCAGTATACAGGCGGTGCAAACAAGACAGGGACTGTGTAGGTTTGTTGTGTTAAGTAGAATCTGTTTGTAATTTTGAACTGGTACATTTTTAAAGTGTATTTCCAGTCAAAAAATCTTTTTTTAAGCTTTTTGGAAAACATAGGGAAGGGTTATCACCCCTGTACAATTTTTTTTTATGTGTCCATCTTTTTTCATCTCCCTTCCTGTTGTCTCCTTCCGTTTGCAAGTAGGAGACTTTTGTAAGTTGGATGTTTGAAAGTAGGGGCCTGCCCTATATGCTCTGCAGAAATGGGGGCCTAAGGTGTTGGTGTTGCCACAACATTGTAAGCCCTCAAAGTGACTCTTGGTGGGCACTGTGGCGCCCTGCTGTGAACGATTATATCAAGAATTGTAATTACATGCCATTGTTGAACAGTGGTAGAAAAATTGGGCCTTTGCTGGTTGTGGTGGTGGTGCTGGTGCCACAATACTATTAGTCCTCACAGTTACTCTCGTGGGCGCAGGAATGGGCCCTGCTGTAAAACATATAATCAAGAATTGTAATTACATGCCCCTGTTAAACAGGGGCTGAAAATTGGGCCTTAGGCACTGGTGCTGGTGCCACGACACTGCAACCTCTCCCAGATACTCTAGTTGGAGTGCAGGAGTGAGCCCTGCTGCAAAGCATTGCATCAAAAATTGTAATTACACGCCCCTGTTAAACAGGGGGTGAAAAATTGGGCTGGTGGCATCACCCAGAACCAAAAATGTTCTTCCAAGCTATCAGCAGGATCATTGAGGAGGAAGAGAATAGTCAGTCAACATAACAGGACAGTCACTCAGCATCAGCATAGGCAGTCTTGAAGGGATGTGACATTTCAAAAAAAATATTCGGTTACATCAGCTTCAGGTGCTTGGTAGCTGGCGGTGATTAAAGACTGATTCATCTTTATGAACGTCAGTCGATCAACCGAGTCGGTGGACAGGCGCATCCTGTGACTGGTTACAAAGCCTCCAGCAGCACTGAAGGTACGTTCCGAAAGAATGCTTGATGCAGGACAGGCCAGTAGCTCAATTACATACTGTACAAGCTCTGGCCAGTGATCCATCCTCAAGACCCAGTAAGCCAGAGGATTTTCGGTGGGAAAGGTGTCCAAGTCTGACCTTGCCCCTAGGTATTCCTGCACCATGTAAATCAGACACTGGCGATGGTTGCTGGAACTGATCATACCTTGGGGCTGCAGACTACAAAATTGTCTGAATGCATTGGTCAGACGGCCACCTTCTCCACCGCTCCTTCTGTGGCGGACCGAAGCCTCAGCAACACGTTATCCAGGACCAGGAGTTTGTAACCTCCCAGTTTCTGGGAACGCGTTGCACAGACCTTTCTGCAAGGCCTCCCGGAGATATCTCATCCTCTGCGATGGCAAGATAAAGTCCGCAACCTTACCCTTGTACCGTGGATCAAGGAGAGTGGCCAGCCAGTAATGGTCCCTCTGCTTGATCCGAAGAATACGAGGATCCTTCGGCAGACTTTGCAGGATCAGGGAGGCCATGCAGTGTAGGTTAGCTGAGGCATTCGGTCCGGAGTCCTCTGAGTCACTAAGGACAACATGATCCGCAGCCACCTCCTCCCAGCCACATTGAAGCCCACGGGTTTCTTGGGACTGTAAATCATTCCTAAAAGACTGCTGTTGCTGATGCTGAGTGCCAGGCTCCCCCTCCCTGCTGACACAATCCTCCTCCTCCTCCTGGTCCTCTTCCTGTGTGATGGGTGGGACAGCAGGAACACTGTCTGGATAAAGGGGGCCTTGAGATGCAAGGAAGTCCTCCTCTTCCTGCCTCTGTTCTGCCTCAAGTGCCCTGTCCATTATTTCACACAGCGTATGCTCCAACAGGTGGACAAGAGGTACAGTGTCACTGATGCATGCACTGTCACTGCTCACCCTCCTCGTGGCCTCCTCAAATGGTGACAGGACAGTGCATGCACCCCTGACCATGCCCCACTGGCGTGGTGAAAATAAACCGAGCTCCCCTGACCCTGTCCTGGTGCCGTAGTCGCACAGGCACTCATTGATGGCCCTCTGCTGCGTGTTCAGCCAGTGCAGCATGGCCAACGTTGAGTTCCACCTGGTGGGCATGTCACATATAAAGCGGTTCCTGGGCAGGTTCAACTCCTTTTGGAGCTCAGCCAGCCGAGAACTGACATTAAATGATTGGCAGAAATGCACACAGACTTTCCTGGCCTGCCTCAGGACATTCTGTAAGCCCGGGTACCTGCCCAAGAACCGCTGCACCACCAGGTTAAGGACGTGAGTCACACAGGGCACATGGGTCAGTTGTCCATGTCGGAGAGCGGAGAGGAGGTTGGTGCCATTGTTGCAAACCACCATTCCTGGCTTAAGCTGCCATGGCATCAACCACCTCTCGGCCTGCCCCTGCAGAGCTGACAAAATATCTGCCCCAGTGGGGCTCCTGTCCCCTAAACAAACCAGCGCAAGCATGGCATGGCATCTTTTTGCCTGTATACTTGCGTAGCCCCTTGAACGCCTACTGAGCACCACTGGTTCCGAGGACAAAGCACTGGTAGAGACCATGGAGGAAGAAGGAGGGGGTGGAGGAGAGAGGTGTGTCACAACCAGTAGTAGCATTTTGGAGGCGTGGTGGCGGAACAACCTCCAACACTACTGCACCTTGTCCTGCATCCTTCCCAGCTGCCAGAAAAGTGACCCAATGGGCCGTGAAAGATAGATAGGGTCCCTGTCCATGCCTGCTGGACCATGAGTCAGCGGTAATATGCACCGCCCTGTCCAGCGAGGCATGGACATTGCCTTCCAAATGCCGGTAGAGAGCCGGAATTGCCTTCCGTGAGAAAAAGTGGTGTTTGGGGACCTGCCACTTAGGAACCTCACATTACACAAACTCACAGAAGGGGGCCATAAACTGAAAAGGCAGCAGTTGAAGTGCTAGCAATTTAGCCAAGCTAGCATTCAACCGCTAGGCATGTGGATGGCTGGGAGTGAATTTCTTTCGACAGTCCAGCAGGGAAATTCTGGGGCAGGGAAAACGTTGGTGTACTGCTAGCAGAGTGCCCGCAAGTACTTGGCTGTGACACACCCAATTCTACACCTTCATTCCTCTCAGTGCAGGTTTCAGAGAGGACTGAAGGTCTAGTGGGGTTGGAGATCCCAGCTGATGAGGAGCAAGGAGAGGTCCGCTTTGTTATTTGGTGTGGGTCTTCAAGGTACGCTTGCCAACGAGCTGCATGGCAGGTCAATGTTACCGGCCTCAAAATGTGAATTAAGAGAGCCGATGATTGTAGACGCGATGAGATAAGGTGATCAGCTTGGCGTGGACTGCAAAGAATCACACAAACAGCATGAGATATGACCACTGACTTTATGGCTGGAAGTAGTTTAATTTTTACATAACAATACATCTTTTACATTTTTATAGTCACATATTTATAACCATTAACAATATATATAATACCGATTTTAACTAAAGTATTTTAAAACGTAGTTATAACAATGAACATTACTATATTTTAATAACATATATCCCTGTTATTCAGTGTTATAGATAATTATCTTTATCTCTCTGGTACATTTTAAGTGTGCAATAATCATACTAGCAATGCATTGCTTTAATACAAATATTTTCATGGTAGTACTCTTTTTTAACCACTAGATGGTGCACATTGCATGTCTGTATGATGCAATACATAAGCTTTACATACAATAGGTTTTTTTCTATATTAAATAACAGAAAACATGTGCTTCTATAAATCTATGCAATTTCCAATAAATCAGGTTTAAATATACCTATTTAGAAAGGTTTAGTGTTTATCATAGACATTTGTTCTGACTAATGCAGTATTTTCATGTTCTTATGCACTTTTCCCTTGTTTCTGACACATGCTGTTCTAAACTTCTAATTACAGCAAAACTATAGCATAAAATCTGCTGAGACTTTTTCTGCATCTGCTCAAGATGTTTAGGAATCTTTCTATCACAGGTTAATACAGATTAGGAACAATTTAGAGTACATACCTGCAAAGAATCACACAAACAGCATGAGATATGACCACTGACTTTATGGCTGGAAGTAGTTTAATTTCCAGTCACATGGTGTGTGGCCTTATATAGACTCTGTTTGTGTACCTTCTCTGCCATCTACTGGTTATTAATAGAATAGAAGGGCCATGTTTAGAAATATAAAAAAAAATGAATATGTACTTTGCTTTGGGGTGTCTGTTTTGTGACCATATAAACCCCAGTCCGTCACACTCTCCCCTCCTTCAGTTAATGGCTCCCGACATTAAACTCAATTGGTATCTGAACACTATTTAGTGATTTAAGTAACCCAAATAGGTACTTGTTGCCACCAAGGAGCTACGTTAACTACCTGGCATGTCATGGGAGTAGCTAGCATTGTGTGAGTTTGTATGGTGTGAATCTGACTTGGTATGTATCTTGTCTGACCTAGTGTGTCATATGTAAAGATCTCTTTAGGCTTAACTTGTCTGGTAGATCTTCTGACAGGAGTTGAGTCTTCTCCATCAACATCATTCTCCATTTGCATATCTTGGTTCACAGGTAAGTCTTGACTTAATGAGGGTAATTCTGCAGTGTCTAGTCCCACCATGTCTGTAGCCCAGATTTGGTCGCCAACTACTGTTCCATCATTTTGTTCTTGTTCAAGATTGGGTGTGGTAGTTGTAGGATAGAACTCTTCAGCAGAAACTCTTAATGGGATTTTCTGTACGTTTTGAGAGTTTGGTTGAGACACAACACAATCATGACTTTCTGTAGTCTCTGGTATATAAGGATAATACCATCTTTCTTCATCTGAACATTCCTCCTCCTGGTCCAGATCCATTCTGGTATCCTTTCTGTTACTTGATTGTATTTGTTTCATCGGTACTCTTGGAATGTGTCCTTCAATTGGTAGGTCATTTACTGGTAGTAAAAGATTTCTGTGCAGTACTCGAATAGTCTTTTTACCACTTTCAGGCTGAATTTTGTACACAGGCCCATCTTTGATTCTTTCTACCACTTTGTGTACTGATTCTTCCCAGTATGAACGAAGTTTACCAGGTCCTCCTCTTTCAGAGAGATGTCGTACTAAGACCCGATCACCCGGTTGAAGAGGTGCTCCTTTTATCTTTTTGTCATAGTACTTCTTCGCTTTAGCAGATGATTTTTTGCTATTCTCGGATGCGATTTTGTAAGCTTCTTGCATTCTAGATGCCCATTTCTGAGTAAATGTTGGTTGACTTTCTGATTCCTTTTCCAAATTTAGGTTGAGCATTAGGTCAATTGGCAAACGAGGAGATCTTCCATACAATAGAAAGAATGGCGAGTATCCTGTGGCTTCATGCCTGGTGCAATTGTATGCATGAACCATATGTGGAAGATGTTCTTTCCAATCTGACTTTTTCTCTTCCTCTAAGGTGCGAAGCATCTGTAACAAAGTACGGTTCAGTCTCTCCACTGGGTTACCCTGTGGATGGTATGGAGTAGTTCTTGAATGAGAAATCCCTGCCAATCGTTGCAATGTCTGAAATAAGTTGTTTTCAAATTCTCTTCCTTGGTCATGGTGGAGTTTCTCTGGATAGCCAAAACGTGGTATGAAATCTTGAAAGATCTTTTCTGCCGTCGTTTTTCCAGATTTGTTCTTAGTTGGATACGCTTGTGCAAAGCGTGTGAAATGGTCAACTATTACAAGTATATACTCATATCCTCCTTTGCTTTTCTCCAAGTGAAGATAATCAATGGATACTAACTCCAAAGGTGAACTGGTAGTAATCAAACCCATAGGTGCTCTTTCGGTGATATTTGGACGCTTTCGTTTGATGCAGCTGCACTTCTTCAGCACATATTCATCAATGTCTCTTTGCATAAATGGCCAGTAAAATCGTTCACGTGCTAGGTGGGTTACTTTGTCAGTACCAATGTGACCCATGTCATCATGAAGATTTCTTAAGACCAATGGTTTTAACTTTTCTGGTAGAACTAGCTGTTTTCGGGTTCCAGAGTGTCGGTAGAGGATTCCTTCATTGACTCTGAGTTTATTCCATTCATGTATCAAACGTCTTGTTTTGCTAGTCATACTCTCCTTTTCTTTGTGGTTTGGAATCCAGTCGTTCTCCTTAAGCCAGACCACTTCTCTAATGTTGGTATCGTCTTGTTGTAATGCTCTGATATTCTCCTGAGTCATTGGGCAGATTGTCTGTCCTTTCAGCAATTCTTCGGCCACATCACTTTCTGAGTGAAGAGTCAATGAAGCCACCCATAATGCCTCTTCTTCGTCAACAGCTTTGCTCCCTTGCCACATAGCTGACACAACCTCAGATGGTACAAGCTCTGTGTACTCACTCAGATTCTTTGTGAGTTCCACCGGAAATCGTGACAGTGTATCTGCATCTGCATTCTGTTTACCTGGCCTGTACTTGATATCGAAGTGGAAATCAGCCAACTCGCCAACCCAGCGATGACCCACAGCATTCAGTCTGGCAGTACTCAATACATATGTCAATGGGTTGTTGTCTGTGTAAACGGTGAATGTTGGAGCGTAGTACAAGTAATCTCTGAATTTGTCACAGACTGCCCACTTGAGAGCTAAAAACTCAAGTTTACCAGAGTGAAGATGGTAATTGCGCTCTGCTGGAGTCAATGTTCTGGAGCCAAACCCAATAACACTAAGTTTTTCTCCTTGTCGTTGGTATAGTACAGCACCTAGGCCTTCATTGGAAGCATCAGTGTGTAAGACGAAGGGTAAATCAAAATCAGGGTATGCTAGAATTGGTGGATTGGTTAGCATGTCCACCAGTCTGGATACTACAGCTTGATGTTTGGGTGTCCATTGAATCAGTGTTTTAGATGGCACTTGTGCTTTGTTCCCGTTTTTCTTTGTAGATTCCCTCCGATTGTTTTTGGGGATGGATGTAGCAGATTCTTTCTCAGTGTTCTGCAAAAGTTCATACAGTGGTTTAGCAAGTCGAGAGAAATCTTGAATGAAGGACCTGTAGTAGCTCAGGAATCCTAACAAAGATCTGACTCCTCCCACTGTTTTTGGTTCTTTCCTTTTCAAATGTAATACCGCTTCAAGATCTTTTGGGTCAATTTTTATGCCTTCTTCTGACACCATTCGTCCAAGGTATCGAATCTGTCGTTTAAAGAGTTCACACTTCTTCGGTCTAAGTTTGATACCATGCTCACGCATTCGACTAAGCACTTGCCTAATATCATTGACATGCTCCTGAAAAGTTTTGGAGTAGCAAAGTACGTCATCCAAGTATGGAGAACAACATTTGTCTCTGATGCCCTCTAATACATTCTCCATGCATCTCTGAAAAGCTGCTGGGGCATTCGTTAATCCAAATGGAATACGGTTCCACTCCAGGAGTCCCCAGGGGGTGCTGAAAACCGTCAGATGTCTGGAATCTTCATGCACAAAGCCTTGATGATACGCACTACCCTGGTCCAGGATTGAGAACCACGTAAATCCTCCTAAGCTATCCAGCAGATCTTGTATTCTGGGTAGTGGATGTCTATCTGGGATAGTCTTTCGGTTTAACTCCCTAAAGTCAACACATAGTCGTAAGCTACTGTCCTTCTTTCGAACACAAACAACTGGTGATGAGTATGCAGAAGAAGATTTTGTTACCCAACCTCGGTCAAGAAGGTTTTGGATATATTCTTTCACTTCTTTGTATAGGGGTTTCGGTATTGAATTGTAGCGTTTCTGGACAGGAGTTTCATCTTTCAGATTTATCCTCAGTTTCAGGTTAGGGATGCATCCTATGTCTCCCTCATCTCGAGCAAAGGCATCTGATTCATCATATAACATTTGTCTCGCTATCTCCTGTTCTTCTTCTGAGAGATCTTCCAAATTGACAGGTGGGTGCCACTTAACAGATTTGTTAGTGGGTAGCTGATTTCCAGTGTCCACTTGATTCAACTGGTTTACATGAAACACCCTTTTCTTCTGGTCAATTCCCTTTCCATCGTCTTTGTTTGGAGACAATGGTAGAATCTCAGCTGCTGGAGAAATGGTACCCAATACTGTTCTGGGTGGAAGGTAGATGTCATGTTGAGTACGGTTCAGTATAGGTATCTTCACCAGTTTAGAGAACCCATTTGGCACATCTACCACTGAAGGAAATAGTTCAAGTCCTTCCTCGACTGGATATTCGGGAAGTGGTTCAAATGACATGATTCCTCCTTTCGGCCACGCTCTAATTCTGCATTTGACTTCACAGAGCTCGCCTCCTTTAATCTGGAGTCCCTTCTTCCCCACTTTGACCATACGACTATCGAATATTTCTCCAGTTGCTTGACTGACAGCATTGACAATGTTATTCGCTACACTCTGTCTTACTTTCATAGCTTCACTCAGCAAGATAGTCAGGTTTTGGGTGCTGTTTGGTCGGTCACGGTTTTCTCTGATCAATTCTTCGTTAACATTAAACCCAAGAATTGGATTGTCATTACAGCAGTCACTCACCAGCATTGGCACATAAATGGCTAAGTTTCCATGTCCACTACTTTCGAATTCCAGGCAGACTTCAATCCATCCGATGAATGGAATGATAGAACCATTTGCAGCTGTAATGGATAAGTTGTCATCCCAAAGTATATCTTGTATGTGCCTAATGGAGACACTGGGTAGAAACTTTTCTAACCATGCCTTCCCGACAATGCTGACCTGAGCTCCTGTATCCATCAACATGTCAACCGGTACACCATTCATCCGACATAACAGTAGGCATTTTCCTCCAATTAATTGTGCTACGTGTTGTTTGGAGAATCCATTCTCTTTTGGGAGTGTTCTAGTTGACCGGTGGGTGAATACCCTGTTTACCTTAGCATGGGACAGATCATTTGAGGTGGTCACTGGTTGTCCCTTTCCCAGTGACCATCTGTCGTTTCCCGACTGCCTTCTTTTCTTCAAGCAATCAACCGCTCTGTGTCCTGTCCAACCACAGTAGAAACAATGGTAGCAGTTCTGACTCTCTCGTTTAATGCAATCATCACACCTGGGCTTGCAGTGAGTTGTATCTGGAACTTGAACATTGGTTAGTGGCTTAGTCATTTGCTTTCCAACAAGAGGAGTTAGCTTCATCATCTTTTCCAGGTTCTTTGTGAGAGCAGAGACCTGTGTTGTTAGTTCCATTAATGCAGTGTGATTTGCTTTAACATCTCCCTCAACTCTCTGTTGCAAGGTGTCTTTTTCACTATTACCTGGTGTCTGTGATGAATGAACAGTAAGGGGTTTATGTTTAGGTGCACTGTTTAAGCGTCTCTGCCTTTCTGTTTCCTCATCAACTGATCTGGTGACTTGCTCTATGATAAAGTCATCCGTTACTGTCAAATCAGACACGTAAGGCTTGATATCTCGTCTAACATTAGAATTTTTCTCATTTAGTCCCTGATACAGTGTATGAAGGAATATGCCTTGCACCAGTTTTTTGTCATAGTTAAACTCTTGCCTATCATGTTGTGATGTAGACAGAACTTTTTGTTTTAACCCCACTAGCCTGTAAACAAATTGTTGTGCTGTTTCTCTTTCTTGCTGGGTAGCATTGCTAAGGTCCTTAAATAACTCATTACCACTTCGTTCTCTCATATGTGACTTCAAAAACCTTTTCAATTCAGCAACAGTAAGATCATCTTTGTCAGTCAACATATCTTTAAAATTACCAGGTTTGATTATTCTCAACACTGTGCGTATAATTTCAGATTCAGGGAATTTTTCTGTTAGACCCTCGTCAATTTGTCTGCACACGCTACTGTAACTCATGTCCGAACCATGATCTGAAATTACACCACCATGCATTTTAAATTCTCTACGTGGCAATAAAGCAACAACATCAGTTAATCTCACCACCTCCGATACCTGTTCAGTCCTTGCAGTTCCACTACTTATTTTTTTTGCAGCGGTTGCAATGTCCACAGTTGGTGTACTTTCCTTGTTAAGTTTTAGTTCATTGATCTTGTCTTGGATGATGAGTAGGTAAGACATACCTTGATCTTCCAACTTTTCCAGCTGATCACTTCTCAAGTAGTCTTTAATAAATTCAACAAGTTCCATTTCGTTGGTACCAGTCACTGATGGAACGTCCACGTCTCTTTCATCTTCCAGCATAATAGCGGGGCTATGCAGCTGTTCTTCATTAAGCAGATGAATTTGTTTCTGGATATCCCACATCAGCGCACGACCAGGAGATGCCATCTCTGTTGCAATCTGAAGACTTGCACTCACGAGGCAGACGACTCTCACGACTCTCCTTGTAGCTCTGTAGCAGGCTCACGCTTGTCTCGCACTTCCTTTTCACTGGTAACACAACGAATCCCGGCACACGAGCCCCCAAAATGTTACCGGCCTCAAAATGTGAATTAAGAGAGCCGATGATTGTAGACGCGATGAGATAAGGTGATCAGCTTGGCGTGGACTGCAAAGAATCACACAAACAGCATGAGATATGACCACTGACTTTATGGCTGGAAGTAGTTTAATTTTTACATAACAATACATCTTTTACATTTTTATAGTCACATATTTATAACCATTAACAATATATATAATACCGATTTTAACTAAAGTATTTTAAAACGTAGTTATAACAATGAACATTACTATATTTTAATAACATATATCCCTGTTATTCAGTGTTATAGATAATTATCTTTATCTCTCTGGTACATTTTAAGTGTGCAATAATCATACTAGCAATGCATTGCTTTAATACAAATATTTTCATGGTAGTACTCTTTTTTTAACCACTAGATGGTGCACATTGCATGTCTGTATGATGCAATACATAAGCTTTACATACAATAGGTTTTTTTCTATATTAAATAACAGAAAACATGTGCTTCTATAAATCTATGCAATTTCCAATAAATCAGGTTTAAATATACCTATTTAGAAAGGTTTAGTGTTTATCATAGACATTTGTTCTGACTAATGCAGTATTTTCACGTTCTTATGCACTTTTCCCTTGTTTCTGACACATGCTGTTCTAAACTTCTAATTACAGCAAAACTATAGCATAAAATCTGCTGAGACTTTTTCTGCATCTGCTCAAGATGTTTAGGAATCTTTCTATCACAGGTTAATACAGATTAGGAACAATTTAGAGTACATACCTGCAAAGAATCACACAAACAGCATGAGATATGACCACTGACTTTATGGCTGGAAGTAGTTTAATTTCCAGTCACATGGTGTGTGGCCTTATATAGACTCTGTTTGTGTACCTTCTCTGCCATCTACTGGTTATTAATAGAATAGAAGGGCCATGTTTAGAAATATAAAAAAAAAAATGAATATGTACTTTGCTTTGGGGTGTCTGTTTTGTGACCATATAAACCCCAGTCCGTCACATCAACATATGTCTGGTCAAGCATGTGGTGCCCAAACGGCTGATGTTTTGGCCACGCGAGATACGCTTGAGACATATGTTGCAAATAGCAGCGGTGCGGTCATATGCACTTGTCTCAAAAAAGGTCCACACCAAAGAACTTTTGGAATAATGCGCAGAGGCAGCCCCCTGCACAGGCGGAGCTCTGCGGTGTGATTCAGTCGGCGTGCTCCCCCTAAGCTGCCCCCCGGAGGGCATCCTGCCACGTTGGAGATGTGCCTCCTCCTCCTCTCTCCTATCAGGCACCCATGTGGAGTCAGTGACCTCATCATCCCCTCCCTCTTCATCACTGGAGCAAACCTGGCAGTATGCTGCAGCTGGTGGAACATGACTGCCAGATTGCTGTCCTTCTTGAGCATCCCCTGTCTCTACGCTCACGCTACTGCCTTCCTCTAGCTGGCTATCATTATCAGAGCCTTCAAAACGCTGGGCATCCTCCTGGAGCATGTACCCAACACTGTGCTCAAACAGTTCGAGGGACCTGTGGCCAATTATGGCTCTCCTCACTGCCGGCACTGTGATAGACCAAGCATGTGGGGTCACAGTGCATGCTTGGCCAATCATGAGCCAGCAATGCACTGCGATTGCGCAGTGCATTGTAGGCCGTGAGCACCACATGAATTTGGCGCAAACGGCCCATAACGTTCAGAATTCGGCAAACAGCCGGTGTTCGAGACGAACATGCCTTTGACTCCAACACCAAGCTCATCCCTACATACGTATATTAGGGATGGAGGCCTGTCACTGTGGTTGTGCCAGATCATATTTTTCCTGTATATACAAATTTTGAATGGAAGAAACCCCAGTCTTTAATGACCTGTCACACCACTATGGACCAATTTACCTTTACCTACTATTTGTACTTACACAGATTGCATTGATACATTCTATGTTTTCATCGCTAACCCTGGTTGTCCAGTCTATTTAGTTAGCTGCCAGCACAGTGGCGGGTGGGATGGACACTTTTTATCTTTTTCCTGGGGGTTGCGATGCACGGCAGCACCTGCCCTCCTCATTCTGGCCTGGGGTGTGGGGGCGGGGATGAGTGACTCACGTGCACCAACACCATGCTCACACGCCCCGCTTGTGAGGTCATCTGACACCGCGATGCGGAGGACGGTTTGTTTGTTACACCTGACGCTGGGAGTGGGGCAGGTGCGGACTCATTTCTGGCACTCACGTTGGATTGAACATCCATCATCCTTGCTTCCATTTCTTCTCATTGCGACTAGCATGATGCTGGCGATGGCATGCCCAGAATCTTGGGTATTTCTAGCTGAGGCCGGCCAGTCCATCACTCCTTTTGTTCTGATCACCAGAGACACACGATATCATTGCACTCCCTGTCATCATATGTGTAAGTTTTTGTTTTTTACACAATTCTTTGGTATCCTTGAAGCACCTACTCACCTTGGTTTGCATTGTTTTTTATAGGGTCTGGCCATTATACTGATATTCACTGGTTTTGGTTCACTATAACAGCTTATCCATGGTTGTGGATGGCGCTGTGGATTCATCCGTTCTTTACTTTTCACACCTTGGCCACATTTTTATGGCCCCCTTTGGGCTTTGCTGGATACACTTTGTAGATATCTGCACACCCCTTTCTTGCATTCATGCATGTATATTATCTACAAATATAGTTTTTATATAACGGAACATATTATGCATATTATTATATTTTTTAGAGTGGTGCAGATACAGATGTGTTTCCTCTTTCCCTTGGCCTGGGATGTATGCCCCTGCTTCAGCCCCAGGGCTGACATCCTATTGGACACCCCCGTCTTCCCTTAGTAGCTGGGCCATCCTATATTCTATGAGTTGATATGTACCGGTAAGTGTTAGACCCTCTGTTTTTCCTACATTTTTCCCTTCTTTGTTCAACATAGACAATCCCTATTAATACATCATTTTTTTTACCATCCATACTTATAGATACCTTTGACATTACGCTCCTGGTGAGAGGATGGATCCTCGAAATGCATTGAGTTCTTTTATATCAAAACAGTCTGACTTTTTTTTTACTTATAATTACTATGTACCTGCCTTCTATGCCATCATGTATCTATATATTATGATATTATTTTATCAACTATAAGAATGTCAGCTTCCAATGGAATTTATTTCAACAATTGCATTATGAGTGTGGAGAAAGTTTTTAATTCTGTCTATATAATAAATAAAACTTTTTTTATTTTATGTCTTTTTTTGTACCATTACTTAATTTAGTGACCAACATCACACAAAGTCCCATGACCATAGTTCTTTGCATACATACGTATATTAGGGACGTGTCAGAAACCATGAATCAGACCGAGACAGAAGTACAATTAAATCACACTTGCTTATTAATAAAAATAAAAAGGTAAATAGAGAAAGCGTAGCCAGAGTCCAGTAACCGGATCGAGTAGTCAGCCAGTCCAAAGTTCAATAACCAGATCGGGTAATCAGCCAGGCCAGAAGTCTGGGATCCAAGTGGAGCAACAGCAAGCAGGATAAGGAGCCAGAAGGGATGTCAGCAATCCAGTCTTTAAACAGAACCGCAGGAGATGGTTTCTTGTGATGTGACCAAGGCGAAGGCAGATATGAAGTGAGCTGGACAGCTTTAAGTAGGCAGGTCAGATAAGCTGGATAAGGAACAGCTGGTAACTGTGGAGAGATATGAGAGCTGGCAATTAGCCAACAGCTGAGTAGCCAGCCCAGAGAAGGAAGGGCCAAGCCAGCCCTGACAGGATGAAGGCCTGTCACTGTGGTTGTACCAGATGATATTTTTTCTGGTATATATAATTATTTAAAGTGTATGTCCATACTGAACTTTTTTTGTTAGTTTAACCACTGGCTGACCAGCCGCCGTCATTATACGGCGGCAGGTCGGCTCCTTACCGGGAATTGCCAGAGCTGTATGTCGGCTCCTTTAAGAGCCATAGCAGGCATGCGTGCCCGTGCGCCCGCTGCACAGCGGGGGACCCAATACATGTGGCTGCAATGTCAGCTGGACACCCGCAATCACGGGAAAGAGAGCCAGAACGGGGATCTGTCAATGTAAACAGACAGATCCCAATTCTGACAGAGGAGGTTCCTAGTTATTAGGAATAGCAATCTCTCTCCTCCTGCAGTCAGAACAGTTAAAAACACCTCCCAGGGAACACATTTAACCCCTTGATAGCCCCTAGTGTTAACCCCTTCCCTGACAGTGACATTTACACAATAATCAGTGCATTTTTATAGCATTGATTGCTATATAAATGTCAATGGTCCAAAAAAAGTGTCAAGTGTCCGATCTGTCCGCCACAATCTCGCAGTCCTGCTAAAAATTGCAGATCATTCCCATTACTAGTAAAAAAAAAAAATGCCATTCCAAGCTGACCGGGAATTTCAATAGACGCCATTGTTAAATGTTACTGGAGCAGTGCCCATGCCAAGCTAACCAAGATCTCCCAAGAGCCAATACAAAACCAGAAATGATGTACGGCGCTGCGGCCCCTAAAGGAGGAAGTGAAATTAGATATAGACATAAATCAGGTAAGTGAACAGAAAAAAAATAAATAAATTGCCAGTTCATTTTAAGAATGCACATTAGTGCTGCATGGTGATGAGTGAAAAATGTGGGTGGAACTCCGCTTTAATGTCTGCTTTAAATTGGCAGACCTGGAGGACAGGTCACGCCGTGATCATAAAAATTAGATGTATAGCGGAGTCAGTGCAAAGTCATGAGTTGGCAGGATACGTTAAAGAGTTGATCAAATCACTGCCTGACCTCAAAATTAGTGATAGACCGCATTCATTGCTTATGAATGCCAACATTTCTGCCCAACACTATTCCAAGAGACGTGATCCTGCACATACACTTTTTACCACGTCAAAGACCAAATTCTGCAAAAATCTAGGCATGTGCAGCCCTACCTGAGCCATCTACACACAACAAAATGATTGCTGATCTATCGCAATATAACCTCCAACTGCACAGAGAGCTCAACACGGTCACTAAAGTGCTGAGAAGTCTTAATTTACCATATCAGTGAATCAATCCCGCAAAGCTACTGATCGCCTACAATGGCGCAAAATATACTATTACCACCCTGAATGCGGGCCTGCATTGTTTTTACTTTTGAGGTATAATCCCAGAAGTCACAGACCCTTTGAATTTCGCAGACATACCAAGCCTCCTTCTGACAAACAACTCCCTCAATGCCCTCCCTATATGGCACCGACTACTTGGACTTTTTCCCCCAATAGTACAGCCAAGCAAGTGCAGGGCACTTCATTGTGAGGTTGATCTCCTGACTGATTGGTGAACAGTTTTGTTTTCTTATTTTTATGGTCATGCAGATTGTTTTCTTTTTGGTGGCCTGAATATTCTTGATTTTTTTTTTTTTTTTTTTATCTTTTGGGGGTTTTTTGTGCTTCATTTACAATTTTTTTGCTTAATTTCATCCTGGGCAACCAACATATGCTTATACTTCAATGAGCAAAACCATCCTTTGTTCTCTAAATCACCTAAAATCCGACTGACCACTACAACTGTAACTCATATCATACCACCACCTGATATCTCTATGGGTTTTCTTGCACGGGCACCCTACCAAGGAAGACGACTGGTTAATTCCTTACAATTAACATTAAAGGCCTTAACGAGCCAGTAAAATGGTCCTCCCTTTGGAAATTGGCTAGTGAGACCCAATGTGATGTTCTCTGTGTGCAAGAGATGCACTTTAAGGCTTTTTCTCCACCCTTATGCTCCAACAGCCAGTTCACTTCTCACACATTTTCACAGCTAATACAGATTCCAAAAAGAGACATTTTGATAGCAATAAAATCTACTCTCTCCTTCCAACTGCACCATTCTGGATCAAGCTGAATGATGTTATATCATTCTTGTGTGCTCCCTTAACAGCTTTGATTAATGTATATTAAATGTCTATGCACCCAACGTCCACCAAATCCGCTTTCTAAGGAAACTTAAAAGGAAGATTGATGTTATTCAAAAAGCAGTTCTTCTCTGGAGTGGTGACTTCACTCAGGGCCGGCGCTACCACTAGGTGGACTAGGCAGCCGCCTAGGGCGCACTGCCGCCTAGGGCGCAGCCATGGCCTGTCACCTCCTCATCCCCGCTGGATGTAACCTATGGAGCCGCTGTCACCGTGTGTCGGGTCTGCAGGAGTGTGTCTGGAGGTCCGGAGGAGGAGAGGGAATGTCTGTTGCCAGGGATGGTGCAGGGGCGCGGGGAGGGAACTATCACATGTATTACACTAACAGATCCCTCCCCCGGCTCCCCCAGCTGCAGAGCTGTTCGGCGGCTCAGGGCTCTGATTGATACCGAGGAGCTGGCCCACCTCCTTCATTGTCACTGGTCGGGACTTGTGAGGGGGTGTGGCCAGCCAAGGGATGATCCCACATGTCACTGGGGGATGGGGGACAGGGGGCGGAGCAGCCAGTCTCAGGGATGATTGCAGGTCCTTCTGGGCAGAGCATCATGGAGGTAAAAAAGGCTCTAAAAATTCTGTTTTTTTTTTTTATGCAGCCACTGGACTGGGAGAAATTGGGTTGAAAACTGCTCTGCCCGATATCTCAGTCAAGACACTGCTACAGGAAAGAGCAGATATCATCTTGACCTTTGTCAACTTTATTACTTCTATCTTTAGACTTTTAAACAAAAGTAAAAAAGTGACAAACATCAAGATGATATCTGGTCTTTCCTGTAGCAGTGTCTTGACTGAGATATTGGGCAGAGCAGTTTTCAACCCAATTTCACCCAGTCCTCTGCCCTGCTGTCACCCAGCCCCCTGCAGACACCCAGTCCCCTGTTGTCACCCAGTCCTCTGCCCTGCTGTCACCCAGCCCCCTGCAGACACCCAGTCCCCTGTTGTCACCCAGCCCTCTGCCCTGCTGTCACCCAGCCCTCTGCCCTGCTGTCACCCAGTCCTCTGCCAGCTGTCATCCAGTCCTCTGCTGTCACCAGGTCCCCTGTTGTCACCCAGCCCTCTGCCCTGCTGTCACCCAGTCCTCTGCCTGCTGTCACCCAGTCCTCTGCTGTCACCAGTTCCCCTGCTGTCACCCAATCCTCTGCCCTGCTGTCACCCAGCCCTCTGCTGTCACCCAGCCCCCTGCAGACACCCAGTCCCCTGTTGTCACCCAGTCCTCTGCCCTGCTGTCACCCAGTCCTCTGCCTGCTGTCAGCCAGCCCTCTGCTGTCACCAGGTCCCCTGTTGTCACCCAGTCCTCTGCCCTGCTGTCACCCAGCCCTCTGCTGTCACCCAATCCTCTGCCCTGCTGTCACCCAGTCCTCTGCCCTGCTGTCACCCAGTCCTCTGCCCTGCTGTCACCCATCCCTCTGCCCTGCTGTCACCCAGCCCTCTGCTGTCACCCAGTCCTCTGCCCTGCTGTCACCCAGCCCTCTGCCCTTCTGTCACACAGCCCTCTGCTGTCACCCAGTCCTCTGCCCTGCTGTCACCCAGCCCTCTGCTGTCACCCAGTCCTCTTCCCTGCTGTCACCCAGTCCTCTGCCCTGCTGTCACCCAGCCCTCTGCTGTCACCCAATCCTCTGCCCTGCTGTCACCCAGTCCTCTGCCCTGCTGCCCCCCAGCCCTCTGCTGTCACCCAGTCCTCTGCCCTGCTGTCACCCAGTCCTCTTCCCTGCTGTCACCCAGTCCTCTGCCCTGCTGTCACCCAGCCCTCTGCTGTCACCCAGTCCTCTGCCCTGCTGTCACCCAGCCCTCTGCCCTTCTGTCACACAGCCCTCTGCTGTCACCCAGTCCTCTGCACTGCTGTCACCCGGCCCTCTGCTGTCACCCAGCCCTCTGCCCTGCTGTCACCCAGTCCCCTGTTGTCGTCCAGTCCTCTGCACTGCGTTCACCCAGTCCCCTGTTGTCGCCCAGTCCTCTGCCCTGCGTTCACCCAGTCCTCTGTTGTCTCCCAGTCCTCTGCAGACACCCAGTCCCCTGTTGTCGCTCAGTCCTCTGCCCTGCGTTCACCCTGTCCTCTGGACTGCTGTCACCTAGCCCTCTGCTGTCACCCAGTCCCCTGTTGTCTCCCATTCGTCGGCCTATCACCCAGTCCCCTGATCTGCATCACCCAGTCCTCTACCTGCTGTCACCCAGTCCTCGGCCCTGCTGTCACCCAGCCCCCTGCTGTCACCCAGCCCTCTGCCCTGCTGTCACCCAGCCCTCTGCCCTGCTGTCACCCAGTCCTCTGCCCTGCTGTCACCCAGCCCTCTGCTGTCATTCAGTGCCCTTTTGTTGCCCAGTCCTCTGCCCTGCTGTCACCTAGCCCTCTGCTGTCGCCCATTTCTCAAAAAAAAAGAATTTTAAATGTTGTCAACTATGCTCGCTGTGTACAGCAGTTCAATGAGGGGGAAACAAACATCACAGGGGGGTATAGATAGGGCCGGTGTTAGACTATTTTGCGCCCATTCTATACCGTATAGAGGTATATAAATTATATTTAAGCGGTTCAGACGTTTTTTTTGGGGGGGGGGCGCAAGTAGCTGGTCTTGCCTAGGGTGCAAAATAGTCTAGCACCAGCCCTGACTTCACTATAACTGCGGACACCAGTATGGATTCCTCCATTCCAGATGTCATAATCTCTCTCTGAATCCTCTCCTTATAGAATACCAACTGCAAAATGTATATGGAGATGCCAGCATGCAACAGAACGAGGTTATACCTTTTTCTCCCCTTCTCACAAGCCATACTCCAGAATTGACTTGATCCTAACCGACCAGTGGACTCTACATAAAACGTTTTGAACCCTGCCACAGTATGGGCAATACACAAAGCCTATATGCGTGGTATTTTTATACAACAAAGTTCCAGGCCAAAGAGAAAGAGATTGCAGCATATTGACAGCCTTCTTAAAGAAATCCAAGAACTTGATTCCTTAAACAAAAAACAGGCAAACGACCATCTGAAAAATAGATGAGGCTACCTCCAATTAGAACTCTGATCCATGTTATTTGATCAATTTGAATACAATCAAAAATGCTTTAAATCTCCTTTTTTATGCCAATAGCAACAAAGCGGGCAAACTCCTCTACAAACAAATTAAAGGCCAACGCACCAAATCAACTATTTTTTACCTATATCACCCCGTTACTAAAGAAAAGCTGTTAAATCCCCAAAACAGCTAATGCACTTAGTGCATATTATAACTCCTTATATAATCTGAAAGATGACCCTGATATTAAGCAACCCTCTCCTTCTGCCATAGCATAATTTTTACAATCCATTCAACTACCCAGTTTTACAAATTCACAACTTGAGGCCCTGAACTCATTTACAAGCCAAGATAGCCTGAGGCCGCGTACACACGGGCGGACTGTTCGTCCAACTTTGTCCGCTGAACAGTGTTTCAGCGGACAGTCCGCTCGTGTGTGGGCTTCAGAGGACAGTTTCAGCGGACAGTCTGACGAACAAAGTTTTTCGGAATTTCCGTAAGACTGTCCGCTGAAACTTAGTTTGAGCGGACAGTCCGCTCGTGTGTAGGCTTGTTCGGCAAACTAAGTCTCGCGCATGCTCAGAAAGAATTTACACGGCGAAGGTTGCATTGCAGTGTATCGGACGCCGAATTTCTCGTCCCGCCGTACGTGCCGTTCACGTCATCGCGCAAGTTTTCAGCGGACTGTTCGTTCGTCGTGTGTGGTCAAGTCCGTTCATGCTAATTTTGAACGGACTGTTTGTCAAACTGTTTGACGAACCTAGTTGGGCGGACAGTCCGCCCGTGTGTACGCGGCCTTAAGCTATCAAACTTCTCCCTGACAACAAAGCAGCAGGACTTGATTATTTTGTTGCTGAATACTATAAACAATACACTACTGTTCTAATGGATCCTCTTGCATCAGTAGTCAATGCTGCTGCACTCTCTTCCTCTTCGCCAGATGATATGTTAAAAGTTTTCATAATTACTTTACCAAAACCTGGGAAAGGACCCACTTCCCTCCAAAATGTCTGTCCTCTATTGCTATTAAATCACAACCTCAAACTTTATGCCAAAGTGGTAATGAACAGGATTATTGACATACTACCCACTTTAATTCACCGAGACCAATCAGGGTTCACAAAAGTGAGGCAAACAGCAGATGCCAACCGGACATCTAATCAAATTATCCACCAAGCCTATTGACAGAAATGCCTACTCTGCTTCTATCTTTGGATACAGAGAAGGCATTTATTGGGAGTTCATTAGTCATATCTAATGCAGACCCAGAAGACATTTGGTTTTCAAGGTGCTATCTTATCCACGATCATGGCGTTTTTTTTCCAAACCATCAGCCCAAGTTTACTGTTCAGCAATAATCTCCACAACCTTTTCTATTTCAAACGGCACACATCAGGGGTGCCCCTTATCTCTGCTCATCTTTTACCGTCTCATGGAACCACTAGCCCAAAAGGTCCGCTCCCACTTACAGGGTTCAAAATTGGTCACAGGGAACACAAAATCAACTTGTTTGCAGATGATATAATACTTATGTTCTCTAACCTAATTTCCTCCCTAGAAGCAGTGCAATCAATATTGATAGAGTTTAGCTCCATTTCATATTACAAAGTAATTGATTCCAAATTTTATGTACTAGGCTTCAATGTTCCCCCTAACGTCCCTTCAATCCTCACCGAACGTTTATCCTATGCTTGGGCAAACCATTTTATCAAGTACCTAGGAGTGCAACTCACAGTTCATTTCAAATCCCTATTCCAGGAAAACTTTATTCCTTATCTTAAGTTTTTACATTCAGAGATATCACACCTCTCCAAATTGACTCTCTCACGGACAAGCAGACGTGCTGCCTTCAAGATACTTAAACTCCCAAAATTGCTATATCTCTTTCGGTCCCTACCTATCTTGATACCCGCATTCTACTTTAGGAAGCTTCAGTCATTACTAGACCACTTTATCTGGCAAGGCAAAATGGGCAAGATGCTCCCAGATCAAGTTCATCAAACATAAATCAGCAGGAGGTATTGGTCTGCCTGACCGTAAGTAGACATGTGCAGAGTAAAATATTTCGTTTCGGAATTTCGTTTTCGTCCGAAAACTTAATTTATTTAGTTACTCCTGAAATTCGTTTTTTATTTATTTCGTTTTTCGTTCAAAAATTGCATTAGTCCGAAAATCCACATGAATTACGGTCAAATCTGTCTTTGAAGGCTTATGGTGTCTGTCGAATGTATAAAGAAGATTCGACGGAGCTAGTATATAGCATACTTTAGAACCCCTATTAAAGTCTATGGGACTCCAACGTTCAAAATGTAAAGTGCTAATTTTAAAGACTAATTTGCAAGTTACTGTCCTAAAAAGTGTTTGGGGACCCGGGTCCTGCCCCAGGGGACATGTATCAATGCAAAAAAAAGTTTTAAAAACTGCAGTTTTTTCGGGAGCAGTGATTTTAATAATGATTAAAGTGTAATTTAAAAAAAAATTGACGTGGGGGTCCCCCTAAAAATCCATACCAGACCCTTTATCCGAGCACGCAACCTGGCAGGCCACAGGAAAAGAGGGGGGGATGAGAGAGCGGCCCCCCTCCCTCCTGGACCGTACCAGGCCACATGCCCTCAACATTGGGCGGATGCTTTGGGGGCCTGTGACCCCTCAAAGCACCTTGTCCCCATGTTGATGAGGACAAGGGCCTCATCCCCACAACCGTGGCCGGTGGTTGTGGGGGTCTGCGGGCGGGGGGCTTATCAGAATATGGAAGCCCCCTTTAACAAGGGGGCCCCCAGATCCCGGCCCCCCCTGTTTGAAATGGTAAGGGGGTACAAAAGTACCCCTACCATTTCACAAAGAAAGTGTAAAAAATAGTTAAATAAGACAAACACACTTTTGAAAAATTCCTTTATTAAAAATAAAAAAAATAAAAAAAAGATTCCAGCGGTGGTAATCCACTCTTGCTATCCAGCGACGGATGGTCATCTCTCCAGCGATGGCTCATCTCATCCAGCGCAGCGACTCCATCCTTCTTCTGTCTCCACGGAGGAAACACTTCAGGGATTCCGGCGGCTGACGTTTCTTATAAACGGAGGGCGGGGCCACCCGTCACCTGACCCCGCCCCCCTCTGACGCAAGGGGAAACCCGGGGTTCCCCGTGACGTATGGGTGACCCCGCCCCCTCTGATGTAACGGAAACTTGCCTGTGTTACATCAGAGGGGGGCGGGGTCATCCATACGTCACAGGGAACCCCGGGACCGCCCGCAGACCCCCACAACCACCGGCCACGGTTGTGGGGATGAGGTTCAGGAGGGAGGGGGGGCCGCTCTCTCGTCCCCCCCTCTTTTCCTGCGGCCTGCCAGGTTGCGTGCTCAGATAGAGGGTCTGGTATGGATTTTTAGGGGGACCCCCACATCAATTTTTTTTTTAATTTGACGCGGGGTTCCCCTTAATATCAATACCAGACCTGAAAGGTCTGGTTATGGATATTTAGGGGGAACCCCACGTCAAATTTTTTATTAAATTTGAGGCAGGGTTCCCCTTAATATCCATACCAGACCTGAAGGGCCTGGTAATTGAATTTGGGGGACCCCCATGCTTTTTTTTAAATTTATTTTTTTTTTTTTTTATCAATGACTTTCAATGAGTGTTCTCTGTATTACGGAGCTGACAATTCATAATAGCTGCGAGTGATTTTAAAGGACTTTTTTTCCTGCATAAATGATACTTTGTGCAGGGACAGTTCTAAGCACCAGAAACATGAGCCCCTTCACAGGCATACTATAGACACCCCCCCCCCCCCCCCCTATGAAATTTAAAGGAATATTACACTTTTATTGTTTCACTTTAATCATTATTAAAATCACTGCTCCCGAAAAAACGGCCATTTTTAAAACTTTTTTTTGCATTGATACATGTCCCCTGGGGCAGGACCCAGGTCCCCAAACACTTTTTAGGACAGTAACTTGCAGAATCTTTTCTCTCTGTCAAATCTTTTTTCTCTGTCGAATATTTTCTCTATATAATCTTGGACTAATAGAGGTAAGGTTAGGCACATTCGAACACAGGTTCTATAGACAGATTGTTATTGTGAGTCATGTCGAATCTCCTATTCTATATCGAACTGTTGTAACAATGAAAACGAAAATAAAGCATTTATTTATGTCGGATCTTTCGTTTTTCGGATTCTGTGCTTTCGTTATCGTTTGTCAAAACGAAAACGAAAATAGCTGAAATTCGGACGAAAATGCATTCGGACGAAAACGAATGCACATGTCTAACCGTAAGGGCTATTATTTTGCCATGTTACTAGCACAACTAAAAGCATGGTTTAAGCCCAATCACAAAATATATAGAGACGTGGAAACTCTCTAAGTCCTGGGTCGAAACGTTTACAATTGGCTTGCTGTGGAAAAGCAAGCTAACTTAACCATGTACTACAATGGTGTCCCTGTAAAATTCATTGACTATTCCCTTATTCTGCATATCAGGCAGTGAGAGCACTTGAGCTTTTGTAGTACATTCCATCACATGATGTCACAATCATATCTTAAATAAACATGCTTGCTTGGATGCTAGACAATGGCTACTGACCATTTAAGTTTAGTATTTTTCTTTTGTATTTTGTACATTTTGCCCCAAATCATAAAGTTTGTACTCAGGAAACATCACAGAATTTGTGTTCCTTTTTCTGCTGAAACAGTTGCCTATGTCCCATATTGGATCCCACAAAGCTAAGCTTTGTGCTTTTTCTCTGCGTTGTTTTTGTGTTGTAATGTGTCAATATTCATCTGTAGATTAACCAGTTATTTGAAGCAGAACTCCAGTAAAATGTCTAAATAAGGAGCTGAAATGCACATAATTGATGTTTTAACTGCCAAGATATTTGGTAGTAGGATTTTTTTACACAGCCTGCCATGCCTAAATAGCCAGAGGGGGTAGCATCAATATCGGGGCCTCTAACTCTGCACCTTCCGATGTCACCTGAAAAGTGCACTGAGGACTGTACATCACCACATTATTAGGTACTCCTTGACACTTACACCCATCCCACCCCCAGGTCACAGTGCCTGAAACATGTTAGCATAATAGCAATGTGCAGTGCAGTAAAGCCCAAATTCCTTATGCTGGCATTCTCACTAGAGATGGCCTTGCAGTTCGCCCCGCGGTTGGTTTGCGGTGAATTTTGCTTGTTCGCGATTCGCCAAACCAGTGGACTTCTGGCGCTGTTTGCGGTGAACATATGCATTTACATTGTGAAGAACTTTGACCCATGACACATCCATCATGGGGTACAGGACAGCCAATTTAGACATTTCAGCACATGGATATACCCCCACTTTATAAATAGACCTGATCTGGCAGCCATTTTACATTCTGTCTTTTGTCAGTGTAGGGAAAGGACGCTGTGTGGAGCAGGGACAGTCAGTCTAATCACTAGCTATTACTATTAGGTCCACAAAAGTCCTTTTCAGGACTGGTATAGGTGTACATTATATAGGGTTGTAATACACTTATAGTATACTTTCTTTTAAATATAGAAAGTATATTATGGTTCACTGCTGTGCTGCTGAGTGCTGACCAATTCTGCAGCTGTCTTTTCTCAGTGTAGGGAGGGACAGTTTGGTGTTTGGAGCAGGGACAGTCTGCAATTCACTAGCTACTAGGTCCACAAAGGTCCTTTTAAGGACTGGTATAGGTGTACAGTATATAGGGTTGTAATACACGTATAATATACTTTCTTTCAAATATAGAAAGCATATTAGACTGCACTGCTGTGCTGCTGACCGATTCTGCAGCTGTCGTTTCTCAGTGTAGGGAGGGACAGTTTGGTGTTTGGAGCAGGGACAGTCTGCAATTCACTAGCTACTAGCTAGCTACTACTAGATCCACAAAGGTCCTTTTAAGGACTGGTATATGTGTACAGTATATAGGGTTGTAATACACCTATAATATACTTTCTTTCAAACATAGAAAGCATATTATAGTGCACTGCATTCAGTGCTGCTGACCGATTCTGCAGCTGTCGTTTCACAGTGAATGGAAGGGACAGTTTGGTTTTTGGAGCAGGGACGGTCTGCAATTCACTAGCTACTAGCTAGCTACTATTAGGTCCACAAAGGCCCTTTTAAGGACTGGTATAGGTGTACTCTGGTGTGCAGTATATAAGGGTATAATACACGTATAAAATACTTTCAAATATAGAAAGCATAGTATAGTGCATTTTCACTGTGCAGCATTGTGACTGCTGAGCGGTTCTGCAACGATACTACAAAGAGTAACAAACACAATTAGAAAAAAGTATTATAACTGGTGTGATAGACCAGTGGCCCCCCAAAATGACAGATTGAATCGGGGTGTTATATACCTTCTTCCACATATACTGCACTTCTCTAGAGACTTTTGTCACAGGGTCATTTAAAAAATGACAGGCAGAGAAAGAGGCAGGCCCTTCCGCAGGGGTGGTAGGGGTAGGGCAGGAGCAACAGGCTTGAGCCAAAGTGGCAAAATGCAGAAGGCTCACTCAGCCATACTCTTCTGCACCCTTCTCATCCTCTCGATCTGCAACCTCTTCTTCACTCTCTGCTGTGTGCACCCCCAAAGACACTACCACCAACACCACCACCATATACCCACCGATTGATTCACAGGAATTATTTTCCAATCGATCACAAGACGTTGCCGATGTGCAGCCACTCTTGGCATTTGATCAGGAAGAGGAGGTAGCAACAACCACCACTCAGCAGTCTGACGACAGTGCCCAGATCAGCCCAAGGAGAAGATTGGTCCCCGGTGTTGCTGCCTACTCCGAGATCTCTAATTATAGTGGTGGGGAAGGTGACGTCGATGATGACGTGTCTAGTGATGTCACGTGGGTGCCCACAAGAGAGAAAGAGGAGGGGAGTTCAGAGGGAGATATGGACCAGCAGATAGGGAGGAGAAGCAGATGGAACTTACATTGCACAGGAGGGACAAACCAAACTGCTAATGTATCAGGAGCGAGGCATCAACCATGTACGGTTACATCTGGCGCTCCCAGGACGTCGGCACATGGCTCCGCAGTGTGGGCTTTTTTAACGTGTCCGCTGCTGACAATAGTGTTGCCATCTGCAGCCTTTGCAGTCAATGCATAAGTTGCGGCAAGCCCAACACTCACCTTGGGGCGACCGTCTTAGGAAGGCACGTGAGCTGCCATCACCGAGCCCAGTGGGAGCAACGGAACCCACAAAGCCACACTCCAGGCTCTCACCATCCAGCCTTGTCTTCTACTTCTCCTTCTCCTCTCTCTACCTCCACTCCACTCTACCTTCCATCATGCCATCCTCATGTTTTTCTGGAAAAAGGCAGGCACCACAATGGAAGGTCCCAGGAAGGAAGTATTTCTCACAGAAGGGCATCCCAGAGCTATATGGCCATGTTCAGTGGCAAGTGAATGTATCTCTGGCACACAGTGTCAGTGCCAAGATACCTCTGACCACAGAACGTGGTCTAGTAAACACGGGCAGGGAAGGTATATAACTTTTACTGCCCACTGGGTGAACCTTCCGACGGCCATCAGCCATGTAACCCATGGCACCCGTGTAGATTTGGTTTTACCACCACGGATTGCATGCAGGCCTGGCTCTTCTTCTCCTCCTCCTACTCCATCCTCCCTCTCCTCCTCGGCTGACTCCTCCTTTTCCGCTGCTAGCGTCTCTTCCCCTGCGCCGCCCAAGATCCCCAGAACCTATTCGACATGCCAGGTGAGACGTTGCCATGCTGTGCTGCGTCTGTTGTGCCTGGAAGCCAAGAGCCACAATGGCCCTGCACTCCTTTCAGCTTTGAGTTCACAGGCAGATCATTGGCTAACACCGCTCAATTTGATAAAGTGGTGTGTGACAACGGCGCCAATCTGCTTAGCGCATTGAAACAGGGCAAAATTACACACGTGCCATGCGTGGCACACGTCTTAAACTTGGCCGTGCGGTGATTCATTGTCAAATACCCTGGGGTCCAGGACATCTTGCGGCAGGCAAGGAAAATCTCGGCCCATTTCAGAAGATCTTACACGCCCATGGCTCACCTTGCTGACATTCAGAGGCGACACAATCTGCCGGTCAGACGTCTTATTTGCGATTGCACGATGCGATGGAACTCAACCTTACTATATGCTTGATAGTCTGCTCCAGCAGAAACGTACAGTTAACGACAACCTGTACGAATTGTTTGGCAGAACAGGTTCTGGGCAGCTTGTTTTTTTTCACAGCACCAGTGGCTGCTCATGTGCAACGCATGCAGACTTCTGCGGCCATTTGATGAGATCACCAAACTGGTCAGTCTCAGCCATGGCGCCATCAGTGACATCGTACCTTATGCCTTTTTTATGGAGCATGCATTGCGTTGTGTAATTGATCAAGCCGTGGAGGAGCAGGAGCAGGAAGATGAGGAAGTCGCAATGCTGGATGAATTCCCGGGGGGGCTACTCTATCTGAGACAAGTCAACAGCAGGAGTCTGAAGAGGAGTCAGAGGAGGATGGTGCCGGGGCGGATGAAGAGGAGCAAGAAGAGCATGCTTTAAACCTTTCTGGGATCCCTGTTGCTGTCCGTGGATGGGGAGAGGAGAACGAGGAGGACGACATTATCCTGGATGATGAGCAGTAGCCAGGCTACCACACCGCTTCCAGTTTACTGCAAATGGGGTCCTTCATGCTCCAGTGTTTTAACAGGGACCCCCGTATAAAAAGCATAAAGGTCAAGGGCCAGTACTGGGTGGCAACGTACTTAGACCCCCGGTGCAAACACAAAATGTCGGAAATGTTACCACCATCACAGAGGGCTGTCAGAATTGAGCACTTCCAGGCCTTGCTTAGAGAAATGCTGCATTCTGGTTTTGCATGCACTGGCAGAGGAATTCCCACTCCCAGAGAAAGAGTTGCGGGTATCAATCCAACAGCGCCTGCAAGAAGAGGGCGATTTGAAGATGTGTTGGTCACTTCTGATATGAGATCATTCTTTCAGCCGACCCATCGACAGGCGTCATCCGGATCCAGCATCAGGGAACGCCTAGACCGACAGGTGTCCGACTACATCGGGTTAACGGCCGATGTGGACGCTCTGAGAAGTGATGAACCCCTGGATTACTGGGTGGGCAGGCTTGACCTCTGGCCAGAGCTTGCCCAATTTGCAATGAAACTGTTGGCTTGCTCCTCGTCCAGTTTCCTGTCCGAAAGGACGTTCAGCGCAGCAGGGGGGATCGTGACCGATAAGCGCACTCGCCTAGATCACGACATTGTTGACTACCTCACATTTATAAAAATGAATGAGGCATGGATCTCGGAGGAATTCAACACATGTGACCAGTAGACCATGTATATGCATAGCTCTATAAGCGATTTATATAATCTAGCACACAGACCTTTTTTCTACCTTTGGCTCACTTCCTTGTACAAAAAAAGCACACCGTACTATATGCCCGTACCCTCCTGTTTGAAGAGGTTGAGCGGTGTCATATTTTTGGATCCAGTGAGTTGCTGGTATCAGTGCTGGTGTCAGTGCTCTCTATCTCGGTGCTGGTTTCAGTGCTCTCTATTACGGTGCTGGTGTCAGTGCTCTCTATCATGGTGCTGGTGTCAGTGCTCTCTCTCTATCTCGGTGCTGGTGTGGTGTTAGTGCTCTCTATCTCGGTGCTGGTGTGGTGTTAGTGCTCTCTATCTCGGTGCTGCTGTCAACGCTCTCTATCATGGTGCTGGTGTCAGTGCTCTCTATCATGGTGCTGGTGTCAGTGCTCAGTCTCTATTGCGGTGCTGGTTTCAGACAGTGAGGCCGCGTACACACGCGGGGACTGTTCGCTCAACTTTGTCCGTCAAACAGTTTCAGCGGACAGTCCGCTCAAAATTAGCATGGACGGACTTGCCCACACACGACGAACGAACAGTCCGCTAAAACCGTGCGCGATGACGTGAACGGCACGTACGACGGGACTAGAAAACGACGTCCTATACACTGCAATGCAAACTTCGGCGTGTAAATCCTTTCTGAGCATGCGCGGAACTTAGTTTGACGAACAAGCCTACACACGAGGGGACTGTTCGCTGAAACAAAGTTTCAGCGGACAGTTTTTCGGAATTTCCGAAAAACTTTGTTCAGCAGACTGTCCGCTGAAACTGTCCGCTGAAAGCCCACACACAAGCGGACTGTCCGCCGAAACACTGTTCAGCGGACAAAGTTGAGCGAACAGTCCCCGCGTGTGTATGCGGCCTGAGATAGTAGGGGAGAAGCCAATAAGCAGGCAGTGCCAGCACTATGGCTGAGGATCAGCACTGGACTGGCACCTCCGGACCACCGCAGTGGAGCCCTGCATAGGTGGGGGTAAGAGCCAGGCAGAGGGAGGGGCTCAAGCACAGGTTGCCACACTGGGACACTAGCACAGGACTGCGCTGCCCTGACTGTGGCACTGATCATCTCCTGCACCCCCTTCATAGCCTGCCCTGACCTTGCCTCTCCTCCATGGCCTTCATGCTCTCCTGAATTGTCAAAATTTCCCAGATAAAAAAAGAATGCTTGTCATTGTCGATCCCAGATTCACTTAATACTTTTGTTATGTCAGTGTCCATGTTGTGGGACTATGTGTGCACAGCTAGTAAGTATTTTGTGGCTGAAAATATGACCTGGAGGTTTTTAAGGTTCGCCTGCCATTAAAGTCAATGGGGTCCGTCACGAACCGCAAGGTTTGCAAACTTTTGGCCATGTTCGCGGTTCACGTTCGTGAAAACGTCCTGTCGGAGGTTCGTCCATCACTAATTCTCACTCATCCTTCATGATAGTGAGCCAAGTGTTATGGGAGATTTTATGATGGTAAATATTAGCAGTATTTAAAAATGCATTTGTTTGTTTCCTTAACTGGACTAAATGTGTTTGTTTGTTTTTTTAACCCTATTTGCCTGGAGTTCTGCTTTATCACATTTCTTTTCTCTAACTTATTTATAGGAGCTCCAGCCACATTTTTGTCTGTCTTTCAACTTCACGCCATATCCGAATTTGGAATATGTTTAACCCCTTCCCAACCAACCACTGCAGTTATACTGCGGCAGGTTGGCCTTCCTGCATGAGCCGTTGTAGCTGTACGCCGACTCTTTAAGACGATGTAGCAGGCACACACCCGCAGAGTATCCCCCGGTCCGATGTGCATACTCGGCAAACACGATGACTGCCGGGCACCTGCGATCGCTCTTGACAGAGCGAGAACCAGGATCTGTGTGTGTAAACACACAAATCCCAGTTCTTTCCAGGGAGAGGAGACAGATTGTGTGTTCCTACCAAGTAGGAACAACAATCTCTCTCCTCCTCTAGTCAGCCACATTCCCCCCACAGTTAGAACACACATAGGGATCCCATTTAACCCCTTGAGCACCCCCTAGTGTTAACCTCTTCCCTGCCAGTGACATTTATACAGTAAACAGTGGCTATTTATAGCAATAATGGTCACAAAAAAGTATCAAAAGTGTCTAGTTTGTCTGCCGCAATGTCTTAATCCTGATAAAAATTGCAGATCGCTGCCATTACTAGTAAAAAAAAAAGCCATAATTCTATCCCCATTTGGAGACGCTATAACTTTTGCACTGCCATCTTTGGTAAGGAAATTAGTAAATGAGTCACTTCCTGGTTCCCTACTGCGCCTGCACAACTCACGCTTTAAAACTGATTGTTTTTTGAAGCAGTGGGAATTTTTTTATCACATGTTATTATGTATAGCTATACATATTCTGCTATCGGCCAGACTGGTTATCACCTGCAACTGGCTCTCTAAATCTAGCCCTTCCTGCTCAGAAGTTATAGCACTCACTCATTTGCACAGTGTCTATGAATGCATGTTTGCCTCAAGCAAAGGCCACCTCTGCATTGCCCAGTCAGAGTGGTTTCATTGGTCTACTTGGTATAAAGAAGTGTATACTACTAACAATTAATGTGACAATTATTATGAATATGAAGCATTTATAATTCCTTCTTGAATAAGGTGAACATACTTAAATTCTTCCCACCCGGCCACTGTACAAAAATGTCATTTTGACATTTGACACAAATGACATTTTGTCCTTCTGAGTGTACGTTCCTGAACGTCCCTCAGAAGGAGCACGATCATGTGGCCGTGTGCCCGCTCAATTCCGATGTGCCTGTGTATCACCTCCCGGCAGGAGGGCTCTATGACTGGCCCTCCTGATCACATGATGGGTGGCTGTGTCCAATCACAGCCATCGTGTGATGTAAACAGAGCCAGCTGTCAGTTGATTTGCTCTGCTTCTCCTCACACGAAACCTGTCAGTGAGGAGATGGAGAGCCGGTCTGTGTTGCCGGCCGGCCACAGTAAGTGTCCCCACACAGTAAAACACAGTGTCCCCACACAGTAAAGGCATAGTGTCCCCACATTGTAAATCACATCTGTCCCAGTGATCAACATCTGCACACATCTGTCCCGGTGATCAACATCTGCACACATCTGTACTAGTGATCACCATCTGTACATTTCGGTACCAGTGATCACCAAGGGGCTGTGTTTGTTGGCTGTTTTTTGGCACCTGGGAGCATCTATCCTGCCTCGCTTGATGCATATGGTATGTTGGCTGAGTGTTGATAGGATGGGGGTTACCCTCCCTGGGGATATCTGTGGGGGAGGGGTTAGGAGGAGTGGCCAGGGCTGGGACCCTTTATAGCCGGACAGCTGGTCACTCGCTGTAGCATGCACCTTAATAATTATATTATTGTTTTTTCTCTCTTTAGCGCTAAAGCAATTTTTGATCATCACTTTATTTTACTCCCCTGATGTGTTGGCGAAACTAGTAGGGAAGAAGTTGGAATGCTACTTACCATCTTATCAGCTGGTCATCAAAATGTGCTTCATTATTGATTTGTGACTACTTTGTACTGACGGCTCCCTTTTTAAATCACATTTTGTATATTTTGTATGAATAAAAGTTTTCTTTATAAAAGTACTTGTCGATTTATTTGTGGCACCGTGATAATCCCTTCCCTGTTTGCTCCAAATTGTCCTCATTCAATGTTTTCTCAGAGTAAAAACGTATCTATGAGAGAGTTTCTCACTTAACATTATGACAGAAAGTGTGCTGAATATCGTAATATCTTCTTCACAACTTTATCTTAGGTATTTCATGTAAGTTCCTTCAACTTGTACATAAGTATTTGTAAAAGTCATTGCTATGATATATATTTCCATTACAGCAAGACAGCAGTGTGCAGTTCAAAAATATATTTTATGTGCATAGATTTGATTTTCTTTTGCAGTTCCTAGGGTTGCTTATGGCTTGTTAGCAAGTCAGGATGCATAGGAAATTCTGCAAAAGATAAATAAAAGGACACAAATATATTCCTTTAAAATAGCGTGGAATTTAATAGGACAAGCATGTTATCTAAATAGGCTGATAACGGCTTATGATGAGGTTAAGGAATTTAAATAATATGTTCTGAAATCTAATTTTTAATTATGGATTATATAGATGTAGCACTGACCCCCGAAGGAGCGTCTGGTTTTATTGAGCTTACTGTTACCTTTTGCACCTCGTATGCGTCTAGGGCAGCCGTCATTAAATGGCGGCCCGCGGTCCGAGTCCGGACCGAACGGAGCCTCTGCCCGGACCGCCGTGCCGCCAGCATACTACTAAATTGAAGCGATCACTGGTTTGCTGGGACCGCGGGTTTCCCCAGCAACCAGTGACGCTGCGCGCATGCGCCCGCCCCCTGCTCCTGGCCGCGTCTCTCGAAGCTGAAGAGAGACACGCTCACGGACAGTAGGGGTGTGACGTCACATGCGCGCCCCGCCCCCCTGCTGCCCGCGGTTAGCTATTCCCGGGTCCTGGCTCTCCTTGCCAGGCAGTTTCAGTTGTGCCCTCGCTCCTGTAGTAAAGGTATGTGGGCACATTATGGATAATACATTCGTTTTTATTGTGCACACTGTTGGGCATATTTTAAGGGGCACACTGATAGGTATATTATTAATATGCACAATGCTGGGCTTTTTTTGTAAGGAGCACATGGGTATATTTTTTATGTGCACACTGATGGGCATGTTTTGTTAAGGTGCCCCTTAACAAAATATGCCCATCAGTGTGCACAATAAAAATATACCTATCAGCGTGCCCCTTAACATAAAATAAGGGTCACGCTGATGGGCACCTTTTATGTTAAGGGGTACTCCGATGGACAAATTTTATTTTGCGGGGCACACTGATGGGTAAATTTTTAATGTACACATCAATGGGCATATTTTGTTAAGGGGCACGCTGATGGGCACAACAAAATGTGCCCTACAAAATATGCCCATCGATGTGTACATTAAAAATATACCCATCAGCGTTCCCCGCAAAATATAATTTGTCCATCGGAGTACCCCTTAACATAAAAGGTGCCCATCAGCGTGACCCTTATTTTATGTTAAGGGTCACGCTGATAGGTATATTTTTATTGTGCACACCGATGGGCATATTTTGTTAAGGGGCACCTTAACAAAACATGCCCATCAGTGTGCACATAAAAAATATACCCATGTGCTCCTTACAAAAAAAGCCCAGCATTGTGCATATTAATAATATACCTATCAGCATGCCCCTTAAAATAAAATTTGTCCATCAGAGAGCCTCCTAACATAATATGCGGCCATCAGTGTGACCCTTATTTCATGTTAAGGGGCACGCTAATGGGCATATTTTATTTTAAGAGCAACACTGATGGGTACATTTTATATTAAAAGGGGCACTCTGATGGGCAAATTTTAAGTAAAGGGGCGCGTTTTGTTGTGTCCATCAGAGTGCCCTTTAATATAAAATGTACCCATCAGCATGACCCTTATTTTATGTTAAGGGGCACCCTGATGTGCACAGTTTATGTTAAGGGGGACTCTGATGGGGACATCTGATGTAAGGGGACACTCTGACAGGAATGCCTGATGTAAAGGGGCACTGTGATGGGGGCACCTGATGTAAAGGGGCACTGTGATGGGGGTACCTGATGTAAAGGGGCACTGTGATGGGGACACCTGATGTAAAGGGGCACTGTGATGGGGACACCTGATGTAAAGGGGCACTGTGATGGGGACACCTGATGTAAAGGGGCACTGTGATGGGGACACCTGATGTAAAGGGGCACTGTGATGGGGGCGCCTGATGTAAAGGGGCACTGTGATGGGGGCACCTGATGTAAAGGGGCACTGTGATGGGGCACCTGATTTAAAGACGCACTGTGATGGGGACACCTGATGTAAAGGGGCACTGTGATGGGGGCACCTGATGTAAAGGGGCACTGTGATGGGGCACCCGATTTAAAGACGCACTAGGATGGGGGCACCTGATGTAAAGGGGCACTGTGTTGGGGACACCTGATGTAAAGGGGCACTGTGATGGGGACACCTGATGTAAAGGGGCACTGTGATGGGGACACCTGATGTAAAGGGGCACTGTAATGGGGACACCTGATGTCAGGGGGCACTGTAATGGGGACACCTGATGTAAAGGGGCACTGTAATGGGGACACCTGATGTAAAGGGGCACTGTGATGGGGACACCAGATTTAAAGACGCACTAGGATGGGGGCACCTGATGTAAAGGGGCACTGTGATGGGGACACCTGATGTAAAGGGGTACTGTAATGGGGACACCTGATGTAAAGGGGCACTGTGATGGGGACACCTGATGTAAAGGGGCACTGTAATGGGGACACCTGATGTAAAGGGGCACTGTAATGGGGACACCTGATGTAAAGGGGCACTGTAATGGGGACACCTGATGTAAAGGGGCACTGTGATGGGGACACCAGATTTAACTTGACAATAAATATTGTTGAAATGCTAAGGAAATTGTACATTTCTCATGTTTTTGATAGATATACAGTTACTACAATATTTTCTGAGTCATAGCACAGACTTGAGATTCGGACCTTGGCTCAAAGAAAATTTTGGCGATTGGACCTCCTTGAATTTTAATTCATTACCCCTGGTCTAGGGGTTTCCCGTGGTAGATGGCCTAAAAACTATAGAGACTGAGGACAGATACGCTTAAAGGGATTTTTATTTGCAAAAAACGTAGTTAACGAACAGTCTCTCAGTATAGGATCACAGTGTTTAGGTGAAAAGTCCAGGTACTCTTAGCCCTTGTACACACGGTCGGAGATTCCGACGGAATGTGTCCGATTGGACCGTTTTGTTGGATATTCCGACAAAATGCTCCGATCGGACATACTCCAATCATGTGTAGAGAATTCCGATCGGACAAAGTGCCATGCATGCTCAGATCAAATTCCTACACCAAAGCTATTGGCTACTAGCATGAACATAGTCCCGTCGTAATTAAATAATGTCATCACGTCGGATTTTCCGACAACTTTGTCCAACCGTGTGTATGCAACAGTTTCGGAAAAAATCCGTCGGACAAAATCCAACGGATTTGGTTGTCGGAATCTCCGACCGTGTGTACAAGGGCTTAGTGTCAAAGTCACTAATAAAGAACTTTCTTACTTTGAGTAAAATCCAGAGAATAGCCATTCACAGCTGGATCCTCACCCTAGTTGGATAGTCCTCTCACCAGGCCTAGCAGCCAACGACTTAAATCAGCAACAAGTCTCTGCCACAGACTTTGTTATAGAACATGTAGGAATACGTCTCTGCCACAGACTTTGCTATAGAACACGCGTAAGGAAACTTGAAAAACTTGTAGAACACTCGTGTGGTACCAGAATCTTGCAGCCGGTCCGGCGATACCCGTGAGATTGGATTCGCTTAGGTCCTTCAGCTTTACCAGGCTCTTTTTGAGAAGCCAACCCTTGCATGGCCTTCTCCCGAAGAGTCCTCCCCTGGATAACTACGAAGTTGCTGGGCCTCTCCACAACCTGAGACGGCACCGGACCACCTCAGAATCCTTTCTTTAGCTTCCTTGCCTCAGGCTAGCCAGCCCCGAGACATAGAGTCGGGTGGATCCGCACCCCAGGCCATAGGCGTCCTGGGGGCTGGTCAGGAGGACCAGGACCATGTAGTCAGAACATACTTCCGGGACAGGAACCCTGAAACACGTGACATCCGCATCTTAAGTACCCTCTTCCAGAAAGCACAGCAAGAGCAACACTCCCACTGGGCTGGCTCTGAGAGAAAGTAATCTTAAAGTACCCAACCAGACTGTGTTACTATGCCTGCCAGAAGTGCCCCCCCCCCCATGGGCAGGCAGAACACCCTGTAGTCTAGTCAGACTGATGCTGAGGTAAAAATTTGGAGTACCTAAACCCAAACCAAACTGCGGTCCAGGTGTAATATTAAATTTGAAAAACACATAGCTCGTGCTCTTCAGGAGCCGGCGCTACATAGATAGTTGTAAATAGATGATGTCTGTAGGCTTCAATCAACCAAATCTCTAAACACCACATAGTTTTCTTTTAAAGAGGACCTTCATCAATTTATTTTGTGTGTGATGTTATGGGTTCTGTTGTAGTACAGCGCTCCATAATACAGAGGATGACTTGACAAGACTCTTTGTCTTTCCTTATCCCCATCTCTGATCATTTCTCTTGAGTATAATTGCTTATGTGGTACCAAAGCAATCAATCAAAGAACCAGCTAGAGCTCCCTCAATTCCTTCCTTATTATTTACTGACCCAAGTCCACTTAGAACACCCCCCAGGTGTCTTTGGTCTGGTCTTTAATGATATCATAGGTTATATTCCTGGATGCTTTCGAAAGCAAGCAGCACTTCCCTATGACACAGTGCCATTCTTGGCAGTATTCTTCAGTGAGTCCAGGTTAACCTGATGACACTTTGGGTTTATGGGAACTGGATTGTCCATCATTCATCTAGAACCTACTAAAAAAGAGTATTGCAGTAAAGGCAGATTTTTTAATACGAACTTTATCTAGGAATTCATTTGTTTATTAAGCTACAGTAGGACTTTGGAGTGTACCTTTAGCTCAATGTTTTTAGAATACTGGATGCTACAAAGCTGCAGAGGTAGAAATGAAAAGTGGTGTATCCAGCCTGGCTCAAAAGATCTATATTAAACAATGCAAGGTGCTGGTGCTTTAAAACCATAGATGCCTAATTAGACCAGTCTAATAACAAGAGTTCATTCAAAGATAAAAAATATATAGAAATATAAAAGTACGTGCGCATGCGCGAGGCTTCCAAGATGGCCGCGATCATCTAAAGCTCCGCTGCCTCGCGGAACAACGGAACCCCTACCGCACGGCACGGCTACCCTTCCGCTTCCCGAGCTATAGGGGCGGAATCCCGAAGTGTTGGGGCACATTTCTGAATGACCGGTGGACTGGCTAAACGCAATCTCGGCCCGCTGTTCGCTTCATTGGACGTGAGGGAGAAATCCAAGATGGCCACCGCAGCACAGCTCCTGTCTCAGGATCACAGATCCGCAGGCACAGTGGATTTCAGGTCAGATACAGACTTTCCTCCTCTCCACGCCACCCCAGGCAACCCCAGGGGTCTCCCCAAGGAAGCCACACCGTCCCCGGCCTCCACGGTCTCTCTGCTGGAACGCACCATCCAGGAGTTCTCTCCCTCCCCAGCGGGGACCTACAGAGTTACCCAGACCGCCATGGCCCCCCCCGAGGCTGCTCATACAGACCCAGTCTCCCACATGGATGCCCTGTTTGGCAAATTCTCTGAATTATTAGAGAGGGGCCTCTCCCAAACTGCCTTGCAAATCACGGGGGAATTGAAAGCTGATTTTATTAACCTAGGCTCCCGGATCGAAACGATCGAACATAAAATGGAGGATACCATAGCCAGATCCATCCAAAACTCCAGACACATCTACTCAGTACAGGAGCAATTGGACATAGCCATGGCCCGTATAGATGACCTCGAAAATAGGTCACGCAGATATAACGTCAGAATTCGCGGGCTTCCAGAATCAATAACTGATGTGTCCAGGGCGGTGCAAGACCTCATTCAACAGCTAATCCCAGACATCCCAGCTACCAAGCTTGAACTTGACCGGGTCCATAGAACCCTCGGCCCCCCTAGGAAGGATGGCACCCCGCGAGATGTTCTGGCCAAGCCACATCACTTCTCGGTGAAAGAAGAATTCATGAAGAGAGCCAGATCCCTGCAACACGTCAATTACCAGGGACACCAGGTTCAGATCTTTGCGGACCTCTCCCCCTCCACGATACAGAGACGAAGAGCTCTAAAACCCCTCTTGCTTGCAATGTCCCACAAAGACATAAAATACAAATGGGCATTCCCTTTTGCGGTCAGGTTCACGGACAAAGGGAAGTCTTTTGCCTTCTCCACTTTTCCCGAGGGGGAAAAGCTCCTCACCAAGCTGAAAATCATCTCTCAAGAAGCTGACATGGACACTTCTAACCCTAGCCAGGGATCTAACAAACGACCCACTCCTAACAGCCCACAATCCCCGTTATGGACCTCCGGAAGAGCCAAGAAGGTCAAGGATAATGCACCCACCTGAGCAACTTCCAGTCCCATTATCAATCTCTCCATTTTGTGACTGACCGTCCGAGGTCCTGGAGAGGGCCGGAGGACTGCTCCCCAAACTTGGAAAGTTTGGCCCTCCAACCCTTTTTGCCCTCCCCTTGCCTAGGACTTGTGCTACCCTTGTTCTACCCTTATCCCCATTGCCTCCAATAATCCGGGACGCTATGCAGTACTTTGTCCATCTACTGGACTGCCCGTAACCCCGCATATATTTTTTTTTTTTTTGTTTACATACCCTCGAAATGGGCCCTAAGGTTGCTTTGAGGATTTCCCAGGGGGCTGCATTCCTCAGCACCCCCCCTGGATGTACCATCCTTCCTTATGCCTTAAGAACAGCGTTCATTTCTTAGCCCCAGTGTCTTCTAGGCATTATGTTTAGCCGTGCCTCAAAAGAAAAGTTCCTTTTTATGTATATTGCAGCTTTTATGTTATTGCTATTTAAAGTTGTTTTCACAGTTCGGGTAGTTACCCGACTAGGGGTCCCCAGTTCCGCGAGGGACCACATGTGTAACTCTCCCTCCCTCGGCCTTTCCCAGGCGTCTGAGGGTCGGGACTCCTGACCTTATGGGTCGGTTGTCTTCATTGTGTTTGCTTGGGATTTCGGGGGGTGTCTCCTGCCCTGATCTCCTCTTTCTCTTCTCAGGAACCCTTTCTTTCCTTGCCCTTTCTCCCCTTCTCTTCCCCCTTGATGGTAAGCTTCCCCCGTTGAATGTTTGCATGACACTATTTTTTTTCTCCTCAGGTTGGGCTGAGCCAACCCAGTCGACATGGCATCCTGGGAGACATCCTCGGGCCACCGATCTCAATGCCCTTACCAAGAACCCAGCTATAGATTGGGTAAGTGAGGTCGTTTTCAGATGCTGGGCTCCCCCTCTGCTCCATGGCTGATCCACAGGCTGCTAGGCTTAAGATAGCCTCCCACAACATTCAGGGTCTTAATTCCCCCATCAAACGGAGAAAAGCCCTCGATTACTACAAATCCCTGAAACTAGATATAATTCTGCTTCAGGAAACCCACTTTCCTATCCGGTATAGTCCCAAGTACCTACATGCCCACTTCCCTCAGTTCTTCTTAGCCAACGCGGAATCCAAGACCAAGGGGGTGGCCATTTTGATGGCCAAAACATGCAAATTCAATAAGAGTTTTGAAAAAGCGGATCCGGAGGGCAGATTTTTACTTGTAAAGGGCACTGTGGGGGACCAACTGTACTCCTTGGTCTCCTACTATGCCCCGAACACGGGTCAGGCCAAATTTTTCGAATCCATGCTACGTACCTTAGCACCTCTTTTAGAGGGGACGGTTATTGTCGGAGGAGACTCTAACGTCGCCTTTGATCAAGGACTTGATAAATCCTCCCCCTCACGTCCCCGCTTAACCAGGCCCACAAAGGCAAGCTTACGGATTGCCAAATTGCTACACGCTCATGGGCTATCCGATGTCTGGCGGGAATTAAACCCCACAAAGAGAGACTACACTCACTTCTCAGCGCCTCACCAATCATATGCACGCATAGACCACATACTTGTCCCCTCCTCGCTCCTTCCCAGGATGCTCAAAGCCTCCATCACTGACACAGTGATCTCAGATCACTCTCTTGTAATTGTGACGGCCCTGGGGGGCTCGAGTGGGAGACATCCTAGGCATTGGAGGTTAAATGAATCCCTCCTTTCGGAGCCATCACGAGTTATAGATCTCGACAAAGCATTGAAGGAATATTTTTCTATTAATGCGACTCCTGATGTCTCCCCCGAGACCCTGTGGGCGGCGCACAAAGCTTACATTAGGGGAAAATTCATGCAATTGGGTTCTCAAATAAAACGGGAAAGGCAATCAACCATCCTGAAGCTAGAAGAGGAATACTCTAAACTCAGAGCTCTTCACAAAAAGGACCCCCTCCGTACCCCCACGGCCATACTAGACAGGACTCGCTTAGAACTAAATCTCGCCCTCACCACGAAAGCTGAAAAATCAGTTAGGTGGGCTGGCCACAAATTTTACTCACAGGCGGATAAAATAGGCACTCTCCTGGCCAATAGACTCTCCCCTAGAACCAAGCTGAGCACCCTCCCTCGGATCAGAAGCGCGGGACTCCCGCCCACGTCTAATCCGGTCACAGTTCTGAATGCCTTTCAGAAATTCTACACCTCTCTCTACAGTAGCTCCCCACCCCCCAAAGATAACCTCCTTCCAAAGTTTTTGGAGGGTCTGCCCATCCCGGCCTTATCGGACGTTCACAAACAAGTTATGGAAGCCCCCTTCCAGACAGAGGAGATACTGGAAGTCATTAAGACTCTTAAAAAAAGCTCCGCCCCTGGTCCCGACGGCCTTTCGATCCCTTACTATAAAGCCTTTGCCAACACACTAGCTCCCCACCTGGCCAATCTCGGTAACCATAAAGCAAATGGAGACCCCCTGGATCCCCACCTTAACACGGCGTATATCACGGTCATCCCCAAACCTGGCAAGAACTTGGAAGATGTCAGCAACTACAGACCGATTTCCCTTATTAATAATGATCTCAAAATTCTTACGAAAGTTATGGCCAATAGGTTAGCCTCCTTTATTGGACGCTATGTCCACAAGGATCAAGTTGGTTTTATTCCCGGCAGACAGGGACCTGACCAAATTCGGAGGGCGATCGACATTATCTCCATTTTGCAGTCTAATTGGGAAGGGGGATCCGGACAATCTGGCTTCCTCCTTTCCTTAGATATTCAAAAGGCTTTCGACTCGGTCTCATGGCAGTACATCTTCCAGCTCTTTGACAGGTGGGGATTTGGGGCTCGCTTCCTTGGCTTATTACAGGCCTTATACTCCCAGCCGAGGGCCCAAATTCGAATGCAGGGATACCTTTCTGAGCCAATTCCCATCACCAGGGGGACCAGACAGGGGTGCCCCCTATCCCCCCTCATATTTGCAATAGCCATTGAAACACTGGCGATCGCAGTCCGCCACAATATGGACATTGGAGGTGTCCAATGCGGTAGTCAAACGCACAAATGTGGACTCTTCGCGGACGACATACTGTTGTTCCTCACTTCCCCCCTCACAACCCTACCCAACTTATCCCGGGTATTGGACGACTTTGCCAAGGTCTCAGGCTTGAGGGTTAATTACTCCAAGTCTGTGGCGTTGAATGTTTCTCTCCCCACTCACCAAGTCCTCTCTCTCAAACAATCCTTTCCATTCCAATGGAGTGACACTGCCATCCAATACTTGGGTATCTCCCTCACACCTAAAATAGAGATGCTATATGCCCACAATTACCCCAAATTATACAGACAGCTGGAAACCGACCTCTCCTCATGGTCTAAACATGAATTATCCTGGCTTGGCCGGATTAACTCCATAAAAATGACCTTTCTCCCCAAAATCCTTTACTACTTTCGAGCCCTGCCAATACCAGTTCGGAAGGACCACCTTTGCTCTCTGCAAAGCAAAATACTGAAATATATTTGGGGTAATAAGGGATACCGTCTACCGCAAAACACGCTCTTCCTGCATAGACGCAGAGGGGGGCTGGGTCTGCCTAACCTCCACAAATACTACCTTGCAGCTCGCCTAGCCCAACTCTCCTCGATCTACTCCAAATTTGAGAAACCGGACTGGCAGTCCATAGAACGCTGTGCGGTACCCTCCTATACACTAGATTTTTTATTATGGTGCCCGCCCAAAGCCAGGCCGCCCATCATGTCCCCATCCCTTTCTCACTCCTGTGCCCTATGGGACAGCCTTCGCAAAGAGCCTTCCCTAGTCTCCACTATAAGACCCCTTGCTCACATGTTCCGTAATCATGACTTCCCCCCCGGTCTGAACATTGAGGCCTTCAGATGGTGGTTGGACAAGGGACTATACCGGATAGGTCACTTTTTTAATTCCAGGGGTCCGATTTCCCTAGCTTATTGTATCGAACACTTAGAGCTACCAAACACAGAGAGGTTCCGCTTCCACCAAATATCTCACTACCTGAACTCACTTTGGAAAAACAAACCCCTTCCTCCTCCCTTTACTGAATATGAAGCCTGGTGTGGTGGAGTCGGGGAGCAGAGGGGTGGTATTTCAGTGATCTACACGGCTCTCACTTCCCCAACGGGTAAATCCCCCTATATGACGGCTTGGGAATCTGATCTCCAGACCTCTGGGAGTCTCGAATCCTGGCAGCTGGCCTTAGCCAGATCCTTTCGGGGGATCCAGAACACCTCACTAATGGAGGCTAGCATCAAATTGATAACCAGGTGGTACCTCACTCCAGTAAGGCTAGCCAGAATATATCCCACGGCTAATCCCTTATGTTTCAGGGGGTGCCAACTTCGTGGCTCCATGATCCACATCTGGTGGGAATGCCCTAGACTCCGTTCGTTCTGGACTAAAATATTCAACTTGATTTACTTAGTCACAGGCTGCCGGGTTTCGAGAACTCCAGAGGTTGCGTTACTCAATACCCCGATTCCTTTGATGTCTGGTAACATTCAGAAACTAACTTATTTTATTCTATTAGGAGCCAAAATTGCGATTGCCTCCGCATGGAAGCAACCCAAACCCTCCTTCCTCGCAGTTAAGAGGAAGATATCGTGGATAATGTCCCAAGAAAAACTATCAGGTATTCTGTCAGACACCACACCTAAATTCCGAAAGGTGTGGGACCCTTGGGCCCGTTACATGGGAATCTCTCTGCTGCCGGGGGTACCCCCAGGCCCTCCCCTAGGAACCAGACCTCACCCCTAAAGCACCCATCCTTACATTGATTGTGAAACATTCCCTCGCTATATCCTTCCACCCTTTCAGGACATAGCTTACCTCCCCCGACCCCTCTGTTCTCCTCTTCTCCTCCTTTCTTCTCTTCTCTGTCCTTCTAGTCGTTCTAAGATTTTGGTTTGCTCAACAGAGCTGTAATTGACAAGTTCACCATACAGTCCAATTTAATGTTGCGGTACCCACGGCAGACGATCCCCCGACTGTTTTTCCCCTCTGCGAGGGAGGGGCCTGGGAGGACACTCCCTCATCCTGGCACAGCAAGTTCCCTATTAGGGGTGTCGGGATGGGGGCTCCTGGGAGTTACCCTAATAGTCCTACCTGGTGGGCTCTCCCGGGGGAGACACCCTCCGTTTACCTCTTATTGATGTAGCCCCTCGATAAGGAAGGGCTTGCCGACTGTACACTCTTGATATTGTCTGTTTTTCACTAATGTCTCATGTTTTTTTACTTACATTGTGACAGCAGGCCCTCCCTGCTACTGCTAGTTTGTGTACTGTTTTAAGTATGTAAGTGCCTTTAATATAAAATAAAATATTTTGAAAGTAGAAATATAAAAGTACTTTAAATGGCATGATAAATCCAGAGGGAATCACTTGTTGGTTGTGGCAGATAGAAAACCCATAGTCTCTGCAATATTACTGGCGGCAGCTCTTCTTGAGTGAATGTGCAGAAAGAAAAACATATAGAGGAGCGCCAAGTCAGTTTAAAGCATTTATTTAATAAGCAGATAAAAGTCTCACTTACATAAAAGAATTGAGAGCTGTGCAAGTATACCGTCCGCTTTTTAGTCCCATTGTCAGACAGGGCTGTAGATGGAAATGTCAGCGATATCAACGGCGAGGCGCTGGACACAAAATCAGCTGTGTTTCACAATCCATGAAAAAGCAATCCAGCCAGTCAGGACAGCATGTGGGAACGCAGCAGTGTGTGACATCAGAGGGAAACATCGAGGAGACGACGCGTTTCTGAGCATGTGCCAAGTCACAAACAGACCTGTGCACTCCTTTGTCAAGTGTGGGTGTGCAGGAAAGTGCTGTGAACGGCATTTAAATAAAAGACCCATTGTGTGCGTCATTTGGCATTCCTAATAGTGGCGACACAATAGATTCAAATATAAAAAGACCTTTAAAAGGGTGAAATTAATAATACTAATAATGAATGATTAGAAAATCGGCATTAGAAAACTGGAAAATTAAAAAGTAAAAAATAAGAAATGAAAAATGATAAATAATAAACTGGAAAATGGGAAATAAAAAATAAGAAATAATAAAATAAATAAGAGAATGAATGAGTGAAAAAATGAATAAAAAAATAATGAATGAAAAGTAATAAACAATAATAAATGGAAAATAAAAAATAAGAAATAAAAAATAATAATAATAATAACAAATAATAAAATATAAATTAAAGATCAGAAAAAATTAAGGAAAAGAGGGAGGGGAATAGGGGATAATGACATTGATCAGGAAAATTTCAAATTGAAGTACATTGTGATATAACAAAACAGTGGTAATAAATAAAACACTGTAAATATTAATGATTAATAATTAAAGAGGAAGTAAACCCTGATGGGTTTACTTCCTCTTTTTTTCCCTGCAAAGGTAAAGCATAATGGACTACTATGCATCGCATAGTAGCTCATTATGTGTCACTTACCTGACACAGGAGCCAGCGAAGTCGCCGCTGATCCCTGTAGTCCGCCGCGTCCATCTTGCTGGTGGCGTCTCGCAGCTCCGACCAATGACAGCGGCGAAGCCGCGATGACGTCACTCCCGCGCATGCGCACGGGAGTCGCGCCTCGCAGATCCGCCGCTGTCATACGGCGAGGCCGCGATGACGTCACTCCCGCGCATGCGCACGGGAGTCGACAAATTTGGCAAATCCATTCTTGGACTTGCCGCATTTAGTGCGCATGCGCGCCGCTGTCTACGGCGCATGCGCCGTAGACAGCGGTGCCCATTTTCGGGCAAATATCTCCTAAACCATATAGGTTTAGGAGATATTACTTGGACCTACAGGTAAGCCTTAATCTAGGCTTACCTGTAGGTCAAAGTTGTTTGGAAGGGTTTACTTCCATTTTAAATAATAAATAATTTTAAAAAATTTAAAAAAATAAAAAATAAAAAAATTATTATTGGAAAGGCCAAAGAGCTACATAAAATTAATTCAGAGAAGATTATTAAAGGCAATTAAACACAAGGTATGTATGAGAGATGGAAGGGGGAGGGGGGAAGGACCAAATAAAAAGAAGGGACTACATTTTCGGGCGATTAAAGAATAGTGTGAATCTCAATTTCTTCATTGAGGCCATTCGGGGCAAGAGTTTCCAAAGAGAAAATCCAATACATTTTGCGCTCACATAACTTGGAGAAGCGCTCTGCCTTGGACAATCCCACCGATATGGACTCAATGACCCAGACCTGAAGGCCCATAGTAGACCGATTATGAAATTCCAGAAAATGCCGTGGCACGCTATGTTTATCAGAACCTAGTTCAATCAATGTTTTCCAAAGCGCTGTCTAAGTGGACTTATCGTGCGGCCTACATACAACATTCTACACGTACATGTGAGGCCATAGACGACATAATTGCTGGAACAATTATGAAATTGGGTAACTGGATATGTAATGCCTTTATGAAAGAAATTCTTCTGACCATGACTGACGAATTCACAGGTTTTGCATAGGGATTTATTACACCTATACATGCCTACAAGTGGAATAAGGCAAAGTGGACTAGTCTCCTGTTTATGTTTTAGCTTGCTGGGTGCAATCTTATTTTTTAGGGTGGGTGCCCTTCTATAAGTGATTTTGGGTCTGTTACCTAAGGAAGAGATTAAATGTGGATTCTATTTGAGGATACCCCAATGTTTTCTCAGGATATTTTCCATTTTCTTATACTGTTTGTGAAAACCAGTGACAAAACATACAGTTTGTTCTTCTTGTTCTTGAGGTTTGACGGTTTTTGGCTTTTTACCAGAAAGATAAACTTTATAGGCTTGTTCAACCAAATCAGACGGATAACCCTTCTCCGCAAACTTCTATTTTAGCAGGAAACTCTGTGTTATATAATTGCAGTCTATCGTACAGTTCTAAGTCTGCAGAACTGACCCTTAGGGATGTTCTTAACCCACAAGGGGTGATGACAACTGTCGTAGTGGAGATATGAGTTACCTGCAGTGGGTTTGATGTAGTTCCGAGCAAAAATGGTATTCCCTTCATGATTTAACTCTAGATCAAACTCTTTTTGTCCCATACTGCAGAGAACGATAGGCCTAGTTCATTATTGTTGCAGTAGGTGACGAATTTGTCTATCTGGGGTAGAGTACCATCCCAGATAATGACGATGTCATCAATATATCGACCGAAAAAAACAACTTGCTGTGCAAAAGGATTGTTGTTGAGAATATATCTATTCTCCCACAGACCCATGGTAAGGTTGGCATAAGACGGCGCAAAATTAGCGCCTATTGCTGTACCATGGATCTGTAGGTAGAATTGAGACTCAAATTGGAAATAATTATGGGTCAGACAAAAGGCAGTGGCCTCAAGAATGAATGAGGCTTGTCTAGTGTTGAGGTTACAATCAAGTGTTAAGAAATGTTGTACTGCTAGTAAACCTACATCGTGTGGAATAGAGGTATAAAGAGAATTTACATCCAGTGATAGCCATAAATAATTCTCATTCCAGGTGTAGGGAGATAAAAGTTCCAACAAATATATAGAGTCTCGTATATAAGATGGGAGGTCTTGAGCCAGGGGTTGCAGAAAAGAATCGACATATAAAGAAAAGTCACTGCTAACACTATTCATGGAAGCTACAATTGGTCTGCCTGGTGGATGAGATGCATCCTTATGGATCTTCGGTAGGTGATAGAAATAAGGCGTGCTATAAAAAATTTTTTGTAAAAAGAGGGCTTCTTTTTTATCAAGAACTTGGTTTGAGATGGCTTTTTGGATGAGGGCTTCTGCTTACAAGCGAAAGGAAGGAGGAAGGTAAAGGATCATTTGGTAATGTTCTATAAGTTTTTTTATCATCAAGCAATCTCATGGCCTCTGCTACATAAAGTGTTCTGTCTTGTATAACAATACCACCCCCTTTGTCTGCCGATTTATTAACAAGATCGAGATTGTCTAAAAATAATTTGAGGGACTTTTTTTCTCTAGGTTTTAGATTATTAATACAATATTTCTGATTTTTCACCGATTGTTGGCATAATTTTTGTAAGTCAGTCATGACTACTCTATAAAAGGACTCTACGTATGGCCCCTTAGATTTGGTGGGGAAAAAAGAAAATTTGGGTTTTAAATTGGTATATGAAACAGGGGGTGATGTCTGAAGATGTTGTGTGTAGAATTCCTAATCAGGATCTATCAGATCTTCATTGGAATCTTGTCCCTTGTTATATACACTAAGCGTATAGGTGGGACTATCGGTATAATCCTCTAAATCCAAGTCTATGGGGGTTATGCTAGAATGAGATGTGGTTGGCTCTAAATTCTGTTCTTTAGTTGCTTGCAGATGAAAGTGCCTTTTTAGAGTAAGGTTCCTAATGAATTTGTTAAGGTCTTTAAATAATTGAAAAGAATTGGGCTGCACAGTGGGAGAAAAGGTCAAACCTCTACCCAGCAAAGAAATATCCTCCTGAATCAGCTCATGGGATGAGAGATTAAATATTTTTATAGTTTCTGTAGTTTGGCATTGGTGTTTATGTTTACTCCATCCACCTCTACATCCTCGTCTGTGAGTTTTCTTTTTCTTCTATGTTTCTGGTGTGGGCCCTTCTCTAAAAAAGGAGAGAAGGATAATGCGGTCGAATGAGAGGGGATCTCGCCTTTATCGAAATCGCCAACAAGCAGATCGGGGGTAACGTAATCGTTACACATTTTTCTCTATTTTCAGTAGCAGCTTTACTATTATCTACCTTGGTGGGAGATATAGGATTTGGAGGAATTAATTCATTTGGGGCCACAGTGGGCCCAATCCGTGACTCTGAACCAGAATCAGGGTCAAAGGTTTGTGGCCTAAATGTCTCGTGGTGGGGGGGGTAATTTTTGATTGGTTATTCTTGTGATTACTCCGTCCATCCATGTGTCTATCTCTAGACCGACGCATAGACCGAGATCTAGGGGGTAATGAATGAATGAAATACTTGTATAGCGCACAATGCGAACTGAATCGCCTCTGGACTTAACCACTTCAATACCGAGCCATAGTCAAATGATGGCTACAGATGGGATCTCCCATCCTGGGTGGACGTCATATGACGGCCTCGGTATTGCGCTGCTCCTGCAGGCCCCCGGGGGCCCGCGGTGTGGCGATCTCAGATGAGCTGTGTCCCTCAGACACAGCCCATCCCCGATCTGTGGGATTTTCCTCCCTATCGACCCCCCCAGATACATGTGACCGGCCGTGTCCAATCACAGCCGGTCACATGTACTATGCCATTACAGTGCTCGTGCATGCACCTAGGGCGTGTGCAGAGCGCCGATCGGGAATGCGACCTGTCACCCTGACACAGCCCAACCCTGATCGCAGTAAATTGGCTCTTTAACACATGACCGGCTGTGTCCAATCACAGCCAGTCACAAAATGTAAACAACCGCGGTAACGAGATGTTTCTGGGTCCTCCTCCTCACACACAATTGTGTGAGGAGGAGATTGCAGTAACATCTCGTTACCGCTCAGTGTATACCAACACACACTGATTACCCCCCCCCCCCAATAAGAGGACCTGTCACCCAGTGGGCCCAATCCGTGACTCTGAACCAGAATCAGGGGTTGTAGGTTTGTGGCCTAAATGTCTCGTGGGGGGGGGGGGGGGCAATATTTGATTGGTTATTCTTGTGATTACTCCATCCATCCATGTGTCTATCTCTAGACCGACGCATAGACCGAGATCTAGGGGGTAATGGACTTAATGTGCGTATATTCTGGTTGCACATTTTGTGCGAAGGAGGGTGGTCAAAACTGTTTATAGGCATTGAGTGATTTTTTTAATTTTTAATTTTTTTTTTATTTATTATTTAATTATTAGTCATTAACTAATATTTACAGTGGTATTTATTACCACTGTTTTAATTAATTTCATTTAATTTAAATAATTAACAATTAATGGTTGATAATTAGCGAATATTTATAATTTTTTTCCTCCAGAATCATATGTAGCTATTCAACGATTCATATTTATTAGTATTACTATTTGTATTTGTAAGTGTATTGTCATGTACTTCAATTTGATTTATTACTTTTCATTCATTATTTTTTTATTTTCCTATTATTATTATTTTTTTTTCACTTATTCATTCTCTTATTATTTATTTTATTACTTATTATTTTTTATTTCCCATTTTCCAGTTTATCATTTATCATTTTTCATTTCTTATTTTTTACTTTTTAATTTTCCAGTTTTCTAATGCCGATCTTCTAATTATTCATTATTAGTATTATTAATTTCACCCTTTTAAATGTCTTTTTATATTTGAATCTATTGTCTCGCCACTATTAGGAATGCCAAACGACGCACACAATGGGTTAAGCTCATTGTGTGCTTAGTCTTTTATTTAAATGCCGTTCACAGCGCTTCCCTGCACACCCACATTTGACAAAGGAGCGCGCAGGTCTGTTTGTGACTTGGCGCATGCTCAGAAACGCGTTGTGTCCTCGGTGTTTCCCTCTGAGGTCACGCGCTGCTGCGTTCCCACGTGCTGTCCCGACTGGCTGGATTGGGTCTCCACGGATTGTGAAACACAGCTGATTTTGTGTCCAGCGCCTCGCCGTTGATATCGCTGACATTTCCATCTATAGCCCTGCCTGACAATGGGACTAAAAAGCGGACGGTATACTCGCACAGCTCTCAATTCTTTTATGTAAGTGAGACTTTTATCTGCTTATTAAATAAATTCTTTAAACTGACTTGGCGCTCCTCTATATGTTTTTCAAAAGCTCTATATAATCATCTCTCGATGCCCCATATTTCTGATCCCGGTTCACTGATTGAATTGAAGTAGTAAATTCTGCATAAATTCAAACTATGCACCAGGACCTGAAACATGTCTTCAGATGCAGGGAGAGGCAAGTTTTGGGCCTCTCTAGACACTGTGCTAGCTAAACAACCAGCACAGTGTCTCTGAAGTTAATCAATGAAATGCATCGGCCATTCTGGTGCTGACATTTGTGTTTTTACTTTGTTTTAAATAAACTGGAGATATGCTATGCTGGCAATCTGCGACTGTGGGAATTTTATTAGGCCACTTTCATATGAGCAGCAAGAAGGCAGTAAAAACAGGTGGTTGTTCCACATTTTTCCTACCCTCCGACTGCCCACCTAAAACCTAACATAGCAGCCAAATGTCTTCATACAAATGTCGCAGTCATGATGCTTTCCTTCTTCGCCAGTTTAACTTGACGTAACGATTTTGAAAGGCAACATCTGTCAGGCTCGCCTATTGAAGTCAATGGGAAACTCTTGGCTCAGAGTTACGGTGCAGTATTTCAATGCCAAATCCCCCTTTTAAAACAATAGGTTATCAGGAACTGTCGTTCATGTGAAAGAGTTCAGCTGTGGCTGAATGTCAATATATACAAGAGAGGACTGCTGTTTGTGTGACTTGGTAAATCTGAGGAGTGTGGATGAGCTGTGGCTGGATGTCGATATATACAAGAGAGGACTGCTGTTTGTGTGACTTGGTAAATCTGAGGAGTGTGGATGAGCTGTGGCTGGATGTCGATATATACAAGAGAGGACTGCTGTTTGTGTGACTTGGTAAATCTGAGGAGTGTGGATGAGCTGTGGCTGGATGTCGATATATACAAGAGAGGACTGCTGTTTGTGTGACTTGGTAAATCTGAGGTGTGTGGATGAGCTGTGGCTGGATGTCGATATATACGAGAGCGGTGTTGATATTTGTGAAACCCTGCTTGTCCTCAACAAAACTTTCAACTTACTCTTCTTATGTCATTGTACTTCTGCTTCACATTTCACAGAAATGTTACCTTTTCCTGTGTGGTTGTACTTCTTATTAAAGTATTTACCAAGTAAAGTATTTACCAAGAAAAAGTATTTCATCTTTACAAAAAAGAATCAGATGTTTTTATTTTGTTTTTATTTTTCACTAAATACCTTAAATGAAATGTTATTACCCTTTGTAAACAGCACATACATAGATATGTACAATAGCACATGACATTTGTAACTCAGTCTTACAGACCACCCATCACTGATTTTCTGCAGCCTTGCTCAATGAAGTAGTTAGTCAGTTCTTCTCATCAATACACAAGTTACTATACTTTTTTTTTTTTTTTGCAGGCACCAAACAACTAAAGAAAACCTGTGAATTCACAGTTCATAGGGATCTGCAAAAGTGCATGTCAACATTAATAAATCACAATATTAACACAATATTGTTTGCAGTACATTTTTTTCTTTATGATCATGAAAATATTTCAAGCTCCATCACATGACCCAACACATCAGTGTTGCCAACCGTCAGTATTTTTACTGGCAGCCAGTAAAAACTGGGCACTTTTCTCCTGCCAGTAAATGCCAGTAACAGGTAAAGGTTGCCATTAAAAAAATATGGCTGAGTAGGCCCAGACCCAGAGTGCCTGCTACAGTGTCACAGACGGTGCCTGAGCGTGTTGTGTGACCTCATGGTGCAAGGGAACCTGAGCAGAGTGGGCAGAGCCTCATGTGCGGGACTGTGGGATTGGAGCTAGGCGAGCCGGAAGTGGGACTGTCAGTGCTATTTGGACTTCAGTGGACTAAAGGGACCACCTGGTGTGGGTAGAGATTATTACTGTGACTCAGTAGTCGACATGTCATGTTGGTGAGGTGTCATCATCATCTGTGGTGCTGCGCAATGCTGTCAGTGTCACTGTGAGTCAATGTCGTGTGTGCGCCTGCCCATTCTGATTTCTTGCCCTCCTGAGTCCTGTCCCTGAGCTACTTATTTACTATATCGAAAATAATGTAAGAAATATGATTTTTGCCATTATATATCTACCTTACATCATATTGCTAATTGCATATTGTACTTGTTTTAGCCTAAATACTGAAATTTGCACTTGAAGCTGTAATTTTGTAACTTTTGGAGATGCCAGCGGAAACATGGCTGTGCTAATAAAATTTGGGTGTTGTGTCAGTAAATGTCAATCTGGTAGGTTGGCAACACTGCAACACATATACAAAGGTTACAAAGTCTCTAGCTACCATAAGCATTGTGGACTTTTCATAGCATTAGAGACTGCTGTGGAGGGTATATTGTTTCCAGTCAGAATGTCTGTTTGGCAAACTTGCAGTGAGTAAAATGATCAGCTTGGCAGAACCTTTGTAAAGCAGAACTAGGAGCAGACCCTTCACATGCGAATATTACTGCTTTTCCATATAAACAATACACTATACATAGAAACAAAGTTTTTATATCGTTGATACAATCTGCATAAAGATGATCTTTATTGCATGTATTATATATTTGAAAAAATAATTCAATTATAACTCTTCTTTAAATAATTATAATTTATTTAAGTGCTACCTTGAGATGCATGGGAACTCCTAGATGAGAGATGTATTGTTAACTTGCGTTGGGCCTTCAAAAATTTGCATCCCAGAAGACAATACCACCTGACGTCATACATGCATTCTGAAAAAAAAAGGCCTACACTTAAGCCTGGTACACACTAATAGATTTTTTTGTTCAACCCAGCGGGGTGAATGAAAAAAAACTGACGGCTTCAGTCGGAGCCTCTGTATTAACCATCCAATGTTACTACAGCGATCTCACCTGCTGTTCTATTGTGCATTCTACTCACTCAGCCATTGGCTGAGAGCACTGACTGGGAGCCAGTCGGCCACTGGTTTTCCAGCATGCTCGTCCAAAAGAAGCCTGCTTCTGTCAGACCGGCTGCCAAATACACATGGTCCGAATGTTAGCCATTTTTTATTGAACCGGCCAATGTCGCCTGACATTCGGCCCCTCTTTTCGGGGCTTAAGAGTATTCAACATGACCAATATTCACCTCTACCATATTGTAGGCTTTGTAGCAACAGTTACAGCCATATTAATATATACAGCCACAGCTTCCAACTATCCTTCATTTGGAGAAACTGTCCCTCTTTGTGACCTAAATTCTCTGTCCCTTATGTAGCCTCACTTGCCCTTCTTTATTGTCTGATATGTACATCTCTACACAAAATGTACTATTTTACTACCAAAAGTGTTGTACTGCACGTAACTTTTTGTTCAAGCTCTATATCACTAAATTTGTTATTGTTAAGAGGCAATATAAAGTAAAAATAATACCAATGTTGGATTTAGCCATTCATTTTCTACATTTTAGAGATCACTACTGTAGTAGAGCCCAAAATCTTAAAAGGATGTTATTGATATAATCATGAAAATTAACATTTCCCAGAGGAAAATATTAAATGATACTTGTGCCACATTGGAATTTAAAGCTTTAAAACCCCTTCAAGGCTCAAATTAACTATGCTACAGCATTCATTATGTGACTGACCACTGCTGCAACAGGTAATATGAACACTACCCAAAACCCGCACAATGGAAGGGTAATGTTAGTTCTTTTCTACTTAACCCATTTGCGCCATCGCCTCCCATGTGGAGAAGCGGGGTTCATGATCATGTGACCGTCGTGATTGGCTTTCACCGCGATCACATGATTGAAAAGCTCCCAATCGAAAGAAGTGATCGTGAGTTCCATTAGCCTCCCTGGCGGTATGATTCAGTCTGGAATAAGGTGCTGAAAGCGGTACAATTATTTTGCATGGAAATCTGGCTTTTATTTTGTAGTCCTGTAATTCTTAGGAATAACGCTCTGAAATCTCTTCAAACCAGAGTCTAGCGGACATCCCGGGTATGATAAAGTTTATAATATAATAAAGAATAATAAAAATTATTCAATAATGTAATCAAATCCAAAAAAAAATGAAAAAGGGACATGTTTTGGTTGCTATGGACAATCTCCCAATTACAAGCAGTAAAAAACAGTATTTATAATATAAAAGTGCATGCAGGGCATTGCACAAACCACTAGGGACAAAGGGGGTGTGTATTTTTTACTACAGCACTGTAATCTGTAAGATTACAGTGCTGTGTGTGTTTTGTGTCTTTTTACATTTTTGAATTTGCCGCCGTTCTCCGCTCCCGTGTGTCGTAACGTCGCAGGGAACGGAGCTCGGCGGCATTCGGCACTGTGAATCGAGCGCAGGACGGCTCGATCACACAGCGCGGAGGACATCGCTGGATCCAGGGGACAAGGTAAGTAACGTTACCTGTGTCCTCCCCTGCATCGAGCGGTGCAAGCCCGAGTCTGGCTCGGGGTTACCGCTATTGTAATGAAAATCCCAACCCGAGCCAGACTCGGGATTACCGCTGAGGAGGTTAACACATCCTCAGTGCCAGGAGTGCGCTCTCAGCACAGCTGTGTGTGCAAATTGGTAAGTAAAAATGCGGCAGCTTGGCACTATCGCCCACCCACTGATATGTGTGTACCGTCAGCGCCTAGGGGTTAAAATGCATGTATAGTCCGAAAGGGAATGGTTAAAACGCTTTTTTTTTTTTTTTTAATGTCTGGAGAGATTTCCCTTAACTGGACACTCAACAGGAAATGAGAGTAATTTTCCTGAAAAGTGAAGGGAATTTGTTTCTTGTATAGTTGTCACCAGATCATTTGTTCCCATTGGATAATTTACCCTCATCTCTACCTCTGGAGACAAAATATTCTGGACTTTCTATACCTTCTTCTGCTCCTGTAACCATTTTTACCTGGTTTCTGCCCTGATGCTTTCTGTTACCCTATATTGCTGTCTGACCCTGCTCTACCTGGCTCACTGATTTTTCCCATTCCTTCCTGTTTACCTTTTATACTTTTAGTTTAGTCTATTTTCTAACTTGCACGTGTGGTTCTTCTGCACACAAAATCTGGTGCAGCTGTGCATAGTAACTAATCAGCTTCTAGGTTTTATTGTCAAAGCTTAAAGTGATTGTAAAGTCTTGTTTTTTTTTTTTTTTTAGTTAAAAATAACAGAAATGTTATACTTACCTGTCCTATACTGTGGATTTGTGCAGAGCATCCCAGATCCTCCTCTTCTTGTGTTCCGCTTTGGCTCCGCCACCTGTTGATTGCTTCCACAGCAAGCAGCTTGCTATGGGGGCACTCAAGCTGAGTCACTGCTCCCTGTGTTCATTCAGACATGGAGCCACAGCTGGGACCACCCCCTTTCTTTCCTCATTGGCTGACTGATTTTGATTGACATCAGTGGGAGCCAATGGCACCGTGCCAATGAGGAGGGGAATTCTGGGCAGCTGAGACAATCCTGCAATATCGCTGGATCTAGATGGGCCTCAGGTAAGTATTAGGGGGGCTGCTGCACACAGAAGGTTTTTTTGTATCTTAATGCATAGGATACATTAAGATAAAGAATCTTCTGCCTTTACAACCCCTTTAATTGAACAAGCTGAAGTTAGAAGCTGATTGGTTACTGTGCACAGCTACACCAGCTTCTGTGTGCACCAGTTTTAGTAGCCCCCTCCCCCCCCCAAATTGTGTTCCATAATAAATAGTATTGTTGCATTCAGTTATGAGTCTGACTTCCTCTGTGTAGTTCTCTCCTATCTGGTCATGCTAGTAAGATACTAGGGCTTGGTATTCTTACACAGAGGCAGTGCCTGCACGTACATAACACAGAGATAAATGATACCAATATAAAATTGTAAGGAATGTTGTAACCAAACTTCGCTACAATTTATGATGTCAGCCTTGGTCCCATAAAGAAAATATCTTTTTACAACAAAGATAGTAGTAATCTGTGATTTGAACATAGAACACAGTATAGGATTTCTGTTTTAGATGCTGGACTCCTGGGTCTGGTCCTGCATCAGATGTTTTTTAGACTTTGGAAATAAAGATACTTTTTCCCAGAATTCTTTGGCCACAAAGTAATAGCAGACACTGTCCAAGCAGCAGTTCAGATCACTCAGGCCCTGAGCAAAAAGCGCAAAGTCACTAACAGTTTTTACCACGGAGCATTTCATTTCCATGGATTCCACAATAAATCGCACTATATTTCCAAAGGCGAGGGGCATGAAACAAAACAAGAAAATTGCCATATTTGTGGTTACTATGTTAATGGTTTTCTGAATGTCTTTCTCCTCTTGAGCATTAATTTTCTCCTTCCTTTTCAAGGTGAGAATAATTTGTGTGGTACAGTAAACTAATATAAGCATTGGAACACAAAAGCCCAGAATAGCAAAGTACAATGTTCTCTTTAACGGTTTGTTGTTGGCTTTTCGGAAGCACAGAGATGAGTTTCTAACTGGTGGAGCTGCGAGTATGTCAAGGTAGATACGGGTGGCAATGAAGAGGAGCCAGACAATCGCACAAGCTATGGCTGCCTTCTTGGCAGAACGAAAAGATCTTGCTCTTAGTGGAAACTTTATGGCCACATATCTGTCCACGGATATCAAGGTGACGGTGGCAATGCCTATATATGTGTTCATGAAATAAAATGACAGGAGTGCAGTGCAGAATTTTTGACCCAGATTAATTGAGTGCCGGGTGAGATAGATGCGAAAGGGAAGTGTAAAAAGAAGACAGCAGTCGCTAAGAAGGAGGTTCATCATATAGACTCTTGTCTCTGTCCACTTTTTCATCTTAAAGCAGAAAACCCAGATTGCCAAGGAGTTAAATATCACACCAAAAACCAACACAGGTATGAGAAAGATAAACAAGAAAAGTTCCAGGGTATTGTTTCTTTCCTTCATGATGTTGACGCAGTTCGTGTCATTTTCTATAATAAAACATAACATGTTACAAGTGAGACAAACACACTTAACCTGCATGGTGGATCTTTTTAAATACTTAGTACCATGACAAAAATGAATAGTGACACATCATCACACTTGCAGCTCACTGATTTCAACATTCTACAAAAGTCAGCTGTTAATAGGAGGTTGCTTTCACGATACTACACAATAAAAAGATATTTTATAATTCACAAATAAAGCTAAACTCCAAGGAAAAACAACAATACACCAGATAATGCAGTTATGAATTCATTAAAATCATTAAATGTACTTTTAAATGCATATAGTAAAAAAAAAAATCTGAATCTGATATGGTATCCATTTTCTTTAACCCCCTGAATAGCAGATCAGGAGGGCCAGGAGTCTGTTTAGGTTCTGCTGGCAGGAAACATGCTGGCAAGCAAAGAGAGCAAAAGGAAGAGATCATCGGTCTGCTTTTGCTTCTTCCCTGTCTAATAGACCAGTCTTTCTCAGCTTTTTCCAGTCAAGACACCCTTTAAAATGATGACGAGGCACCCTATTCTAAAATGTATAAAACTAAACTAAATAGTTTTACATACCACAGCAGCATCCACATACGTAGGACACCCAGCATTGGGGGTGATTTAAGCTGGCCATACACCTATAGATTGGATCTGCAGATTTTCTATGGCTAGATGGAAAAAGTGGGAGATTCCTCCATCCACACAGTTTAGCGAACATGGAGAAATCTCTTGCACTTTTTCCATCTAACCATATAAAATCTGCAGATAATATAGAGATGTATGGCCAGCTTTATTCTTTCAAAGCAAATACACTTTTTCACCCTGGTACTAACTAGTACTGACTAGTATTCCTCATGTCCTCTCTGCCACACAGGTAAGGTGACCCCAGCGCCGACAGAGCGGGGAGGGGTCAAACAAGGCATGTGCCCGATTTTCTCCTTATCAATCAATGACATCAAGAGTTCTGCCCAATTCCCAAGGTTGTAATTTGCACAAAAAAAAAAAAACATTGGCTTTATGTAATACAAGCATACCCCACTTTTAAGTACACAATGGGGTTTATTTACTAAAGCTGGAAAGTGCAAAATCAGGCTCAATTCTGCATAGAAACCAATGAGCTTCCAGGTTTTATTACCAAAGCTTAATTGAACAAGTTGGGGTTAGAAGCTCATTGGTTTCTATGCAGAAGTGAGCCTGATTTTGCACTTTCCAGCTTTAGTAAATAAACCCCATTGTGTACTTAAAAGTGGGGCATGCCTGTAAAGAGCAATCTTGATCCATCTGCTGGCTGATGCACAGTTTTTGGGTCATTTGAAGTAATTTTTAAGCATTTTTCCAAGGCACCATTGAAGAACCCAGAAGGCACCCTGTTTGAAAAAGGCTGGTCTAGACATAGGCTGAATTTACCTTTTAACCTACTAATGGATTTGCAATTCTCAGGTAGTTTGGTGGATCACTCTGCTGTTTCCTGGTTTGGCCCAGGTTCACACTGAGCTGCGGGAATGAAGCCGTGTCAGTTCAGCTGACCTCGCACGATTTCATTCCCGCATGTCAGTCCCGATTTCAGCCACGATTTCAGAGACATCTGTGTGAGTTTCTGCATAGATGTCAATGTAAACCACAGCCTGAAATCACAAAAAGTAGTACAGAAAAGACTTTTTGAAATCGGTGCAGCGCCATCCAATTAGGACGGTGCCACTGACACCGATTTGACATGTCAAATCGCATGTCAAAACGCTCCAGTGTGAACCAAGTTTTACTGTTAGTATTTCCTGGATCAGCTCCCTGCTCAATGGACAGAGGTGATGATGTTAATTTACTAAACATTAAGCAGGGTGTACTGTAGGTGGAGAGCTGACATAGGAAGCTGCATTGTTGAACCAGAAAATAAGCATGCCCCTGTTTGGCTGTTTTTTGTGGCAAAAGTGTGTAAATTATAACGTGACCTTAATTTACAAAGTCTTGGTCAGGTAAAAAAAGCTTAAATATAGATTTATTTCTAAAGGATAATTTTTTTTCCTGTAAAATAATAAACGCATCATACTTACCTGCTCTGTGCAATGGTTTTGCACAGTGCAGTCCCATTCCGCCCTCCACTGGCTGCTTGCTCTGGGGGCACTCGTGCTTGCTCGTTCTCAAGCCAGCTCTGTGTGATATTAGGACACGCACAACATGGCTCAGTCCTGCCTCCCAACTCCCTCCTAGCTGGCTGTGGCTCCCACTGCCATTGGCTCCTGCTGCTGTGTCTCAACCAATGAGTAGAGAGAGACCTGGGAGAGCCTCTGCTGATGTGCACATCGCTGGATTGTGATCCGGCTCAGGTAAGTATTGGGGGGGGAGCTGCACACTGAAGGTTTTTTTACCTTAAAGCCTAGTACACTCACGGACAGCTCAGGTCGGAGTCGCTGTACTAACTATCCAACGTTAGTACAGAGATCTCCCCCACTGAGCTATTGTGTTCTGCCACAACACTCCAGTTGGCTGCTGGTTTTCCATTGAACCAGACAATGTTGTCTGGCATTTGGCCCATGTGTATTAGACTTAATGCATACAATGCATGAATGCAAAGAACCTCCACCCATAGCTCCCAACTGTCCCTGATTTTGGAGGAACTGTCCCTGATTTGGAGCAATGTCCCTCTGTTCCTCTTTTGTCCTTATTTTGGTCTGATCCATATAGTTGTATCTGAAATGCACTTTTTATCTTTCAAAATTGTTTCCCAATGCTAAACCTTTCATTCAATTTCTAAATTGCTACATTTGTAAATTTAAAAGCCAATATAAAGGAATAGTAGTGGTAAAAAAAAGTCCTTGTGGAATTGATTAACCTTTTTTTGGTTAATTCTCCTTTAAGGGTGTGTGTCAGGGGTCGTGTTCTATGCCTACATACATTTGTTAGAAGGTGTCCCTCATTCCCATCTCAAAATGTTGGGAGGTATGCCTTCATCGTTTACAACCACTTTAAGCTTGTCAGCCAGTACACAAGTTGACATTTTCTTGCCCAGTTTGCCAACGTCAGCTGAATACATTAATGCCAATTTACCTTCATTTTTGTTTTCCTGGTATGAAGTTAAGACTATATATTTGATATTTCTGTGTAATTTGAACTTCAGAGACATTTAGCAACTAGTTAATCCTAAATGCTGTGAACAAATCCTTCTTTGCAGAACTGCTAACATCTGTTTTACTGGTTCATTTAATAAGATATGACTTAGTGAGCTTTTATGAGACATCAGAGTGCATCTAACAACTCTGGAGGAGTTTCACTGGCTCAGTCCCAGGAAGTTCACAATAAAATTTTTTGCGTTCTTAAAGCTAAAGATGCTCTGTTAATATTTGAAAAAATCAAAATTGATTTGTCTTTCTGAAACATGCCTAAAACTAAGGACACCCAGGTTTACATATAAAGGGTAAATGTTAAAGTAGCTCCAGAAACTAGAAGGCAAACACGAAAGGGCAAGGGTAAACCATAAAATCATAGTCATAAAGAACTTTGCTATAACATTATATTATGCCAGTTAGAAAACAGTCAGCAAAAACCTTTTTGCTATTTTTTTTCCTGTCCATGAATATATCAAGAATAAAATAGACTATAACCACATGTTAACAACAAAACATCAAGGCTATCCGGCAGATCAGTCCACTAAAGTCTCCAAAACGGGTAAGAAGGCCGTTCAGAATTACCTACCTTTGCATTGGTTGCTTTATACTGTACAAGGAATAATCCCATCAGTAATGGGTTCCACTGGTTCTTTTAGCTGGCGCATGCTCCTTCTTGCCAATGCACCACAGTAAATTTAGTACATTGTACCCAAAGTAAATCCTAGTGGTTATAATGGTAGGAAGAACTGATCATTTTAAGGTGCTTACAGATGTCTAGGGTGACTTTCCCCACTGGAAAAAAAAAATTACGTGTGGTAAGTGTGGTGCTAGAAAGGAAATATTGTGTATAGATAAATATCACACATACGTGCAAAACTGCATAAACTCATGTGATTCATATCACATGTGTTACATTAATTAGCAGCAAAAAATGTCATACCACTTCCTATAACAGTGTACTTATGTGTCCAAACATATATATAAATTAAAAAATAATAAATGTGAAAAGTTAGAAATATGAAAAGTCCTTTTAAAGGAAGAAAATTCAAGTCCCACATGTGCAGTTGAATGTCAGATGAACCGTCTAATCTTAAAGATACAACATGCAGACACCCGTGTACCGATACCACCACCTTAGTAGATGCGGGCTTACCAGATGATTGTTACCCAAAAGAATATATATTCCAAGAGTCATGCACACTTTTCCTCGGGAGGACTCCACTGCCGCCATTTTTATATTGAAAGTGCTTGAAAAACGACTTAAATATAAGTTTGTTACCCTTTTAATAAATTTATTTTACATACGGAATTACGCTATATGGCCTTATCTTTCCATCCTATATGTTTACCATTTGGAGTTTGGCCTTTCATGTAATTGGAGAGAACCTGTTAATATCCATTTGTGTCTGGAAGACATTTTCCCCTTGAGTTTGGGAATCCAGTACTTGGGAGTTCTATTTACCGGCTGTTACCATAAAAGCGTGCATGACCCTTGGAATATATATTCTTTTGGGTAACAATGATCTGGTAAGCCCGCATCTACTAAGGTGGTGGTATCGGTACACGGATGTCTGCATGTTGTATCTTTAGGATTGGACGGTTCATCTGACATTCAACTACACATGTGGGACTTGAATTTTCTTCCTTTAAAAGGACTTTTCATATTTATAACTTTTCACATTTATTTTTTTATTTATATATATGTTTGGACACATATAAGTACACGGTTATACGGAAGTGGTATGACATTTTTCTGTGTATGTGTGATATTTATCTATAGATCTATGCACAATATTTCCTTTCTAGCGCTACACTTTACGTATTTTGTTTTCCACTGTTTTGAACAAGGTATCCATTTTGGGTGTTAGCTGCTTCTTAACATTTTGACAGCGCAGTGTTTTTTTTTTGTTTTTTGTTTTTTTTACTTTCCCCACTGTCCAGTTGGGGTAGCAATGCTTCTGGGTCACAAAATCTATTTATAGGCGACTTTGCTTCCTACACTAAGCCTAAAGCCTAATACAGACTAATAGTTTTTTTTGTTCAACCTAGCAGGGCTGAGCAAAAAAAAACCTAACAGCTCCAGGGGAGCCACTGTACCAACTATACAATGTCAGTACAGCGATCGTCCCTGCTGTTCTATTGTGTTCTGACAGCGGGATGGCCCTCCCATCAGAACACTCTGGCTAATCGGGAGCCGGTCGGTAGACCTTTTTCAGTCATACCCCATCAACAGGAACCAGCCGACTTCTGTCTGACCGGCTGCAGTACACACGGGCCTAATGGTTTCTATTGAACCTGCCAATGCTGCCGGACTTTCGGCCCATGTGTACTAGGCTTAAAGCGGGAGTCCGCCGGGAGTCCATGTTTTTTTTTTTTTTTTTTTTTTTAAAGCCAGCAGCTACAAATACTGCAGCTGCTGACTTTTAAAATAGTGACACTTACCTGTCCAGCGCGCCCGCGATGTCGGCACCCGAAGCCGATCTCTCGATCGTCTCTCGGGTGCTGCCGCCGCCATCTTGGGTATGGGAATCAGGAAGTGGAGCCTTTCGGCTTCATTTCCCGGTTCCCTACTGCGCATGCGCGAGTCGCTCTGCGCAATAAGGATGGACCCGCTGCCTCTGGGATCTGTTCGTTTCCCAGCAGGCAGTGGGGGACTTTCGGAAAGGGGCGTAATCTACGCCCCTTTCCGCAGAGAGCTATCCCGGAAGTGGGTGCAGATACCTGTACTGTACAGGTACCTGCACCCCCCTCCCCCCTGAAAGGTGCCAATTGTGGCGCCGGAGGGGGGGAGGAATCCAATGAGCAGAAGGTCCACTTTAGGGTGGACCTCCGCTTTAAGTGTTTAGGGGCTTAAGTGCCCCTAGGTGCATGGGGGCCCCATAATAATCTTTCACTACATCATACTTGCCAACTGTCCTGAATTTGCTGGGACAATCATGTTTTTTTCTAAGCTGTCCAGGAATGACTGTCCCAAGCAGCATTCTGGAAACCTCCTAAAGCCTAGTCTGTGCCCTCCTGATCCACCCTGTACTGTGCCCTTTATATTGATTAGCCATTGATTTATGGCATATTTTCCAAATGTTTAAAAAAATTGATTTCATTGAAAGTACTAATAAATATATGTTTAATTCCATCAACTATTTATACTTTCATTCTTGAAAGTAGGTGCCTTAATTAAATTAATTCATTCATTCATTAATTAGTTAAAAGGGGCCCATGATGCTATTAAGACGGCCCTGCTTCTGGGTTACATCAAAGCTTTTAGAGGAGCCTTTGACATTTTGCTAAAGGAAAACCAAGGTGGTGTTGCAAAGCCACAAAGGCAGGGAGGCCAAAACAAATCCTTTCAACATGACCTAAGCCAGAATATAGCAAATGGAGATTGTGATAATAATGAGGTCTGTGGTCCCCAAACTGTGTGGGGAATGCTGTATCATATTCAAATTTCATAATCCAGTAATCAAATTGTAAGACTAAACCATTCGGCTTTGGAAGCAAGCAGGCTACAAGAATTCCCTTGCCTTTTCCCTTCCTATGCAACTCCCATGAGATTCAATGCGGTGTGATTTGAGCCTATTCATTTTAAATCACATTGCACCAAAGACATGCATGCCCCTTTTTTGAACCCTCTGTCAGTTTGTACCATGTGATCCAGTGCAAGCAAACCCACTGCGTGTTGGGGTGTTGCTAACTTTGTATTGACACCTGCATCAGATCGCAAAGGCAATGAGACTGGAATGCAGTGTGGGAAGTGCACACGGATCACAATATTATGTACCACTATAGTAGGAACCTAGCCTAAAAAATATCTTAGCAGAAGATAATGAAAGACCAACTCTCCTTTGGTGTACAGAAACTGGTGCAGACAGATTTTGGGAAAGTGCCTTGTGTGCTTTTTAAGGCCTCTGTGCCGACATATATCGTGTGAACCAGTCAGCAAATGGTTAACATCCAGTGTGCATGAGGCCGGGTGCGCAAAATGACGTACCCGTAGGTCACTCTATCATCGGCGGCTAGCGGGCATCTCTCCTTTCTGCCTCTCCATACCACGATCGTAGGCCACCGGCGGATATAGAGTCTGCCGCGGACTCAATGTTCGCTGGTGGTCCGCGATCGTGGCACGGAGAGGCAGAACGGGGTGATGCCTATGTAAAAAAAGGCATTTCCTTGTTCTGCCTAGCAACATGACAGAGACCTACTACTCCCAATAAACGGGAGCAGTGATCTCTGTCATGTTCAAGTGAGCCCCTCCCCCTTGATTGCCCCCTAGTGTTTAACCCCTTCCCTGCTAGTGACATTTACACAGTAATCAGTGCATTTTTATAGCACTGATCGCTGTATAAATGACAATGGTCCCAAAATAGTGTCAAAAATGTCCGATCTGTCCACCTGTCCATGTCGCAGCCACGATAAAAAAGATCGCCGCCATTACTAGTAAAAATAAATGAATAATAAAAATGCCATTAATCTATCCCCTATTTTATAGACGTAATAACTTTTGCGCAAACCAATCAATATACACTTGATGCGATTTTTTTTTTACCAAAAATATGTAGAAAAATACATATTGGCCTAAAATGAGGAATAAATTCGTTTTTTTTATATTTTTTTGGGGATATTTATTATAGCAAAAAGTAAAAAATATTGTTTTGTTTTTTCAAAAATGTTGCTCCTTTTTGGTTTATAGCGCAAAAAATAAAACCGCAGTCAAATACCACCAAAAGAAAGCTCTATTTGTGGGAAAAAAAGGACATCAATTTTGTTTAATGTCCGGCCACACAATTGTCAATTAAAGCAACGCAGTGCCGTATCGCAAAAAAGGATTGGCCAGTAAATCCTCCCGGGGCTGAAGTATTTAAAAAAAACGCTATTAAAACGGCAGTAGCTTTGCAGTTAGTTTTTCAACGCTTAACATTTTTGCAATAGCGTTTTTCAGAATTAGCTTTTTTTAGCATTTTTTTTAATGGATCAAAAACATAAAAAAAACGTTGTGCTGAGCGCTTATCTGTTTATCAGTGTTTTTGGACGTTAGAGCATTATTACAGCTGAAAAACTCATCTCAGAACCGACTAGTTTTGGGGATTTTTTAAAGCCAAAAATCGCCCCCCAGCCTAAAACTGCTGATAACAGCCTATGTGTGCATGGACACATGGGATAACGTGATGGGGAGTTTATTGATTGTAGAAAAAAAAACATCTGAAGCCCAAAACAGCAGTTGTAAAAATGTCCAAAAACGTCCAGTGTGCATGAGGCCTTAGGCTACATGAACACTGGACGTTAAAATAATGTTATAAGTAGCTTTGCAGTGAGTCTTTCATTGTTTTTAAAAGTTTTTGCAATAGCGTTTTTAGCATTTTTCCGCAGTTATCGTTTTTTTGGCTTTTTTTATATATTTTTTTTTCTTTCAATGGCTCAAACATGTTAAAAAACGCTGGTGAGCCACGTTTTTGAGCATTTATCGACATTTATGCGCGTTTAACGTTTTTCAGGCTCCATGCACACTGGATGTTAAAATAATTTTATAAAAACCCCAGTAGCTTTGCAGTGAGTCCTTCAACATTTTTTAACATTTTTGCAATAGCATTTATTAGCATTTTTAGCATTTTTCAATCTTAGCTTTTTTTTTTGCGTTTTTTTTTTATAATAATTTTTTGTTTTCAGTGGATCAAAAACGTTAAAAACACTGGTGAGCCACGTCTTTGAGTGCTTATCAGGGTTTGCCGTTTTTTGTGGTCAGAAAAACGACTCCTGAATGCGATTTTATAGCCCATGAACTCCACTGCTGATGAACCTCCAAAAACGTCCATGTGTGCATGGACACATAGGATAACATATAGGGGAGTTTATTGGTTGTTAAAAAAAAAAAACGCCCGTTTATGAGCATGTAGCCTAAAAGTGCTGCAGCATGCACCAAATTTAAAGCGGTGTTCCAGCAGAAAAAATCCCTTTTTACTAAAAGTCAGCAGCTACAAACACTGTAGCTGCTGACTTTTAATAAGGACACTTACCTGTCCAGGGCTCCCGCGATGTCGCCCCCCCCCCCCCCCGAGGCCGATACGTCCCTCATATTGTGTCCCAGCGCCGCCATCCTCACTAAGGGAAACAGGCAGTGGAGCCTTGCAGCTTCACTGCCTGTTTCCTACTGCGCATGTGCAAGTGTTCTGGGACACACACAGTTCCCAGAACACACCGTGCCACCTTCCCCAGATACAACGCGAAGAAGATCACCGCGGAGTAGGAAGAGGCAGATTACGAAGACTGCCTAGCAACAGGGGTTTCTGGTAAATTAAAAAATAAAAATTTCAAATGTTTTTTTTCTAAAGAATATTAATGCTATTTTTTTTTTAGGGTGGCCCTCCACTTTAAGTACAAGTTCTGGACAGGTACATGAATTTGGTGCATTCTGCACCACTTTTAGAATGCACGAGAGACTTTTGCAAAATCTGTCTGCACCAGTCTTTATGAATTCCAGCGATTGACTTCTGATAATGTTTGTGACTGAAAAAGAAGTGAATCTTAAAACCTGTTATTCTAGAAATAAAATGCAATGACTTTTCTGGGATTCAGTTATTGCTATTCATGTCTACTGCTGTTTTTATTCTAATATTACCATTTCTTTAAATCATATAGTAAAGAGACATATGAGTGCTTACCAGTGGTTGCGGGGATCACCATAGAAGAGGTCACAGCCATGAACTGAGTGACAGAGCGGTTTCTATAAAACATGAGCATGAAAGAAATTGTCTCAATCAGTATAAGTCAGTGAGGTTCTGATTTACTAAGATTGATGTCTCACTTGAAGGGAACTCTGTGAGGTCTGATTGACATTGTGGGGGGGATTTACTAAAACTGGAGCGCACCGAATCTGGTGCAGCTATGCATAGTAACAAATCAGCTTCTAATGTCAGCTTGTTCAATTAAGCTTTGACAATAAGCCCCCCAGTTCACATCGGCGCAATTTGACATGCGATTCGACAGGTCAAATCCCATGTCAAATTGCAGCCTATTTCCAGCAATGGCACCATCCCAAAAGGTTGCGGTGGCGACTTTGCGGCGCTGCACCGATTTCCAAAAGTAATTCCTGCACTATTTTTGGTGACTTTGGGGCGACTTCAATAGACATCTGTGCATGAACCGGCACAGATGTCTTTCATGTCACCCCTGAAGTTGGACTGAAATGCAGCTTTGAAATCTTGCAAGTTTAGAAGAAGTCGCACGATTTCCAAGCCACGTTCAGTGTGAACGAGGGCTAAAACCCAGAAGCTGAATGGTTACTATGCACAGCTGTACCAGATTATGTGTGCACCAGTTTTAGTAAATCTCCCCCTCTACTATTACGCTTGTAAACCTCACGAGCATTTGCACAGCGATTATTTTATGGTCCAGTTCTCAGATATCGGATATATGGGCGATTAGTTAAAGCAAAATTCTAGGCGGTAGTTCCAGAACACATTTTAAGCCAGTTATTATTTCTAGCATTGGAATTTGTCTTACTATGATCTTTTTGTAATTCCTGTATAGCCGACCATAGGAAGTGAAACCAGTCTGTCTGATAGGGGTTTCCTGATTACAAGATTAGCAGGGTAGAATTATGAATCCACAGTCAAGTAAAACAGTTTCTATATCTGTATTTCAACTGTGCATTAGCTTATTGTCTGCTGTATGGTAAAAAAAAGTGAGTGCAGAATCCCTCACATGTCAGTTTTTGAATTACAATGAGTATATAGTATATGAGTATATATGAGCGGGGCTTTTTTTCAGCCAGAATGCAGTTCCGGCTCCTCCAGCACTGAATGTATGTAATAGCAAGGGGTTCCGGGGTGTGCTGGACGGTCTATTGATGCTGGCTGCTAGTAGATTTATTGTCACTGGTGGGTATCTGTTTTTGCGTGAGGGATCTATTGTTGCTGCAGGGGGTCTTCTGTTGCTGGTAGGGATCTATTGTTACAGGCTGCTGGAGGGTCTATTGATGCTGGTCACTGGGAGATCTGTTGTTGCTGCTGGGGGCCCAGTGTTGCTGGCGTGAATCTTTTGTTCTGGGGGTGGTATTTTGTTGTTGGTGGTCCATTGTGTGTTTGTGGGGGCAAGGTCTATTGTTGTCTAGCAGAACTTTTGTTGCTGGGGTGGGTTCTATTGTTGCTTGGGGGACCTATTGTTGCTGGGATGGGGTCAATTGTTCTTGGGGTGGGGGTCAATTGTTGCTGGGGTGGGGCACATTGGTGCTGGGGGATTCATTTGTTGTGTGAGGGATCTATTGTTGCTGGGGTGGGGTCTATTGGCATCTATTGTTGCTGGCTCCAGGGGATCTATTTTACTGCTTTTCTGATTATTAGGCAAGAACAAATTCCATGCAAATTATTTAGCACCACAAAATGATACTTGGGGCAGTACTGGGAGGTGGGTAGGGGGACAGTGTCAGTGAAGGGTGGCTAGGTCGCAGAGACAAGGTAGAACTCAGAAGGGGGGGGGGGGGGGGTTCCTGCACCTATTCTCTGCGAAAAAAAGCCCTGTATATGAGCATATAAATTTAACATTTTAGACGTAATGCACACTCAGTGTTTGCTCAGATCCTCTGAACGTCTTTTCTCCTGGAAGGAGAGAAGCAGCTTAAAAAAAAATGCCGCGTACACACGATCGCACATTCTGACAACAAAATCCATGGGATTTTTTTCAGACAAATGTTGGCTCAAACTTGTCTTGCATACACACGATCACACAATGTTGTCGGAAATTCGGAATGTCAAGAACGCGGTGACGTATGACAAACCGAGAAAATTTAAGTTCAATAGCCAGTGCGGCTCTTTTGCTTGATTCCAAGCATGCATGGAACTTTGTGCATCGGAATTGTGTACGTACGAGCAGAATTTCCAACAACTAATTTTGTTGTCGGAAAATTTGAGATCCAGATCTCAAATTTTGTGTGTGTCGGAAATTCCGATGGAAAATGACTACACATGGTTGGGATTTCCGACAACAAGCTCCCATCGAATATTTACCGTCAGAAAATCCGACCGTGTGTACGTGGCAATAGGCCTCATACACACTGGACTTTTTTGGACATTTTTACAGCAGGTGTTTTTGGCTTCAGATTGTTTTTTTTCTACAGTCAATAAACTCCCCATCATGTTTTCCTAGGTTTTCATGCACACATAGGCTGTTATCAGCAGTTTTTGGCTGGGGTGTTTTTTGACTGTAAAAAAGCCCCAAAAACTAGTGGGTTCTGAGAGGAGGTTTTCAGCTGTAAAAATGCTCTAACCTCAAAAAACGCAGATAAACGCCCAAAAACGTGGCTCACCAATGTTTTCTGATGTTTTTGATCCATTGAAAAAATGTTTTAAAAAAACTGTAAAAACCGCTAATAAATGCAAAAAAACTTTATTGCAAAAAACTCACTGTAAAACTACTAGCGTTTTTATAATGTTATTTTAACATCCAGTGTGCATGAGGCCTAAGGCTACACGGTGCAAATTTCTTTCCTGCAACGGCGGGTTGCAGAAAATAAATTTGCACGATTCCCTCATCAACACAGACAGTGCTGACAGGGGAATCACTCCTGCCGAGCAATTGTTTGCTCCCAATGGAGGCTGGCGGGGGAAGCTGTCCCCGTCGGGAGAAGACAGTGATTATTGCTAGTGGCTATAGCAACCGCTAGCGATAATCGCAAGGGAATCCGGCAGGCTGCTTGTTCGCAAGTTGATCGATCGTTCAACTTGTTACATTTAGCCTGCCCATTAAGGGTTCGAGTCTCAAGATTCAACTTTATCTTTGAAAAAAAACTGGAAGCTGATTGGTTTTCACATCTGATTGGTTTCACAGCTGCACTAGATTTTGCACGCTCCAGTTTTAGTAAATCAACCCCAGGCTTACATAGAAAGTGTATTTGCAGGCAGAAAAAAAAAAAGTCAATGCCTGTGAAAGTGGTGTTTTTGTAAGCTCAGTGTGCCTGAGCCCTAAAAGAATAAGGTTTGTGAAGAAAAAACTAGTGGTTTCCTGCTCTGAGTTTCAGCCTTAAGTATTTGGTTTCATATTTTCAGAGATAGTAAAAAACAGGCAACTGTCAGACATTTTGCTAAACCCATTTTTTTATCTAATATTTTGATTGTACGATTCATCAACTTTGTAAATTGCACAGCCAGACTGTAATATCTTTAACCTATTTGATTATGGGTGCTCAAAATGTGGCCCTCCAGCTGTTGCAGAACTACAAGTCCCATGAAGCACTGCAAGGCTAGCAGTTACAAGCATGACTCTCAAAGGCAGAGGCATGATGGGACTTGTAGCACTGCAGCAGCTGGAGTGCCACAGGTTGAGTATCCATAAGCAGCTCATACATAATTCTTTTTTTTTTTTTGATAATTCATTTTGTTTTTTATTTGACCATCTGACCTGGTTCCCCCAGCCACACATTTGAGGTGGATGAGGGAATCAGTCCCGCTTAGCTATTGTATTCTGACTGCGGGGAGTCTTCCCTGTTGTCAAAATACGCTGACCAGTGCTGCTGGCTATAGCCTGCGGTGCTGATCAACCAGTATTTATACAACAGGCTGGTTGTACGGAAGTTGGCTGGTAGATCGACCTCTGTACAAACTACTGTCCCCATTCATTTGGCCAGTCCCAGTACTTGCTTATATTATCATAGGTTAAAGAGGAAGTAAAGGCAAAAAAAATAAAACATAAAAAACACGCCCTGTAAGGCAAAGACATAATGAGCTAGTATGCATAGCATACTAGCTCATTATAAATAACTTACCTGAGAACGAAGCCCCTGAAGCGGTCCTCCGTCTTCCTCTTCGCCACTGCCATGTATCCTGGAGCGACTTCCGGGTCTCGCTGCTCCGGCGCTGTGATTGGCCAGAGCCGCGATTACGTCACTCCCGCACATGCACATGGGAGCCGACACTCGTGGCATATCGCTGTGATCTGCCGCCTACCCAGTGTGCCTGCGCGCCGCTGTCTACGGCGCATGGGCCATAGACAGCGGTGGCTGTCTTCGGGTAAATATCTCCTAAACCGTATAGGTTTAGGACATATTTCTTGGACATACAGGTAAGCCTTAATCTAGGCTTACCTGTAGGTCAAAGTGGTTTGTAAGGGTTTACAACCACTTTAAAGAATCAGTGCCATTAGGCACATTTCTGACTCTCAATACAGTATTTACCGATTTAGATGCTCTGAGTATTCTCTGTATGCTTCTAGATTGCTGTTTGTTTTATGATTTAAATCTGTACTTATGACATACTGTATATCTTCTTTTGTATATTGTCATGATATTATGTATTTTTTTAACAAGAAATATATTATGTATTTTATATACTTTAATAAATAGTTTGTAAACTAGAAATTTCGGCAGTCCCCGCTGAACCATCCAAATTTTGTTACATGTATGGCCGGCTTTAATGATGAATTTTAATTGTTGTCCGCCAACATCATTGATTTTTCGAATACTGCATGGCTAAAGCACCCCAGAGCCCATGTTATGTGTAGGTGGGCCATAGTTTAGCATCAAGGACCATAATAAAATGTCCTTCTGGGCATTAATTCTGAGATGACGATTTTTTTTTTATTCTATTGACACATTTATAAACCTGAAATTTTCAAAAGAATATAAAAAAAACCCAGCATAAGATGGCACATTTTACCATATGATGTGGGAATGTCCACCGAATAGGAAATTTTGGTCAGAAGTCACTGCTTTTATTAGTTCAATCACCCTAATATCCAATGTCTGCAACCCCTTGAGATGCCTACTGGGCTACATTGACAATGAATATCCATCCAAAAGTGTAGAAACTTGTTTACGCAGTCTTTTTTTTATGCAAAGAAATCCATAACTATCCACTGGAAGTCACCCAATATAGCTTTCCGGCTTACCATCACTAACCAAGCACTTCCATTATACAAATTGACATATGAGACAAGGGGAGTCACCGTCCTCATCCACTATAACTTTCTGGCTTACCATCATTAACCAAGCATTAACCAAGCACTTCTTCCATTATACAAATTGACATATGAGGCCAGTAGATGCCCCTGGAAGTTTAATAAAAATCTGTGACTCCTGGGTCAACTCAGATCGTACAATGCTGCCTACTACTTGATTCATAGGATAGGGATGTCAATTTAGACCATATCCTTTCTTATTTTTCCTTTTCTTGAACCTAATGTCAGGGTTATGTTTGTTTTATTTTTCCTCACTCGAGCTACGGATGTAAAATTGGAACATCTACGTTGATATATATATGTTGACTGGATATATTGTAGATGCAACATATTGATGATTGAGCACTGTTCGCTCCACTATCATTACTTATGTTTGTATGTACCTGTTGTTTGTGTACAATAAAGTTACACCTTTAAAAAATATATACCTTTTTTTAACCACTAGGGATCCGCGCTATAGCCGAATGACGGCTACAATGCGGACCTGCATTGCCAGGACGCGCGGCACGCTCTGTGATCAGCGAGTCTATGAGACTCGCTGGATCACATATCGAAGTAAAGGGTTGATCCTGACCCCTTACTACGTGATCAGCTGTCAGCCAATGACAGCTGATCATGTGATGTCAACACAGCCGGTGATCGGCTATTTTTTCTCTTCTTGAAACTATCAATATTTTTAAATTGTCAATTTTTTTGGTTTGTTTAGCAAAAAATAAAAACTCCAGCTGTGATTAAATACCACAAAAAGAAAGCTCTATTTGGGGGGAAAAAAATGATAAAAAATGAATTTGGTTACAGTGTTGCATGACCGCGCAATTGTCATTCAAAATGTGTCAGAGCCGAAAGCTAAAAATTGGTTTGGGCAGGAGGGGGGTTTAAGTGCCCAGTAAGCAAGTGGTTAAAAAAGCAGCATAAAATTTACAAGTTCCACTAGTGCCTGAAGTCGAAGCTTGGAGCTGGGAATGATCAGCCACAGCATTTAGAGGTCTATTTATCATTGTTTTCACCCAAATATCACATAACTTTCACCCAAAATTCTCATATTTTTTCTGATTAAATCTTACAGATAAATAGACCCCTTCGTAAATCGACATGCTTATGGTCCCGGATGAGCTTTGAGCACAAAATGGTAAACATTGCAAAGGACATTATTTGCCAATACAATCAAGGAGAAATCTTACAGCGTTCCAAAGATTTGCAGCCGATGAAGGAACATTCAGCTTTAGTAAATCAAACACCAAGACGTAAAAGCTGAACGACTTACCTTGGCTCCATTTCTTCTGTGTATACTCAGTAACAGTCGGGGAAGATTCTGTACACACAGCTGAGCAATTCGATTCTTCCTAGAAAAAAAAATATTGAAACCAGCGCAGAGACTTCATGATTACACAGGATTAATACACAACATTCCTCCTCCAGCCTTCTGCTTCCCCCTCTCCAAACAGCTTTGTAAGTCCTTCCACTGACTACTCATGAAGAGACCTCCTGTACACTGCAAGTTGTGTGTAGGTGTCACTAAAGTGAAAGCTGCTCTCTATTGCCCAATTCTTCCCTTCTATACACACTTCCTTTATTCTTACACGCATGAATCAGAAACACATGAAAATCATGCGTCTTCTACGTATTGCATAAAAAGGGACATTCCCGTGGTTCCTGCTATAATAACTCTACATAAGGACAGACATGCATTAAGTTAAATCTTTACATACTAAGAAACTTTCCACAGGGGTATTCAAAGCAGAGATTGTACTTTAGACTGTAATGTGGAGCTCTGGGTGTGTCTATACATTTTTCTCGGAGGCTGAGCAATATTTTTAGATGAGTCGTTAAAGAGGTTGTGTTCGTGCCAGTCCAGCTGATCTGCAAATGTTCCAAAAAATCTGTTAAAACAGATCTGTAGCCAAACCTAGTTTTGCTTTGGCTGGAGTGGGGAAGGGATAACACCTCTGTAAGGTTTTCATTGCTGTTTGTGTTTCCACTTACTTGCTCGTGGTCACCAGGGCAGGAAGTGGGGTAATCTCTCCTCCGGGGACATGCACAGCAATAAAACACTTCTCTTTTAAAGTGTAACTAAAGACAATTTTTTTGTTTTTTTTTCATTTTTGGATAGCATAGAGAAGGATTAGAATGCCTGTAGATTGTATTGCTGCCTGTGCCTCTATTAGAGATATTTACCTTCCCTAAGGGGAAATCTTCAATCAAAGGGGACACTAGTTCTGGTGTCCCTGGTGACACCTCTGGTTTGCCTCACTTTGAAGGGATTTCCTCTCACCTGGCTATGAGACAGGTATTGAAGGCAAATCTCTCCAATGGGAAACAGATTGCGAAAAAAAACGAACTGAGATATTTAAACTCTCCCTTACTATAGCCAAAATGAAAAAAAAAAAAAATAATAACCTCTTTATGATGAGGGTAAAACAAATCCTAAAGTCTGAAAACAGTTTTTCAACTTTGATATGTGTTAGTAAAACTGTGCGTATCACCGCAACTACTTAGTGTATTTAGGCGAATTACGGTATACTCTGTTTCTTTCAGGAGAAAGTGGGCTTTCATTGGCTGGTAAACGGTAATGGAAAGCTCCTATTTTATTTTTATTATCACAGGAAAATTGTCACAAAATAGAAAATATCATTTTTATTTAGTTGTACATTTCTTACTATTACCATAACCTACCACCAAAGAAATACCCAAAAATGAATTTTCTTGCTCCTGATGACCGCAGCGATAACACATAAACAAATTATTTGTTGTTTGTACACATAGTAGGGCCACTAAAAAATAGTATGTGTTTTGCTTTGCTTTTTTCAATCCTACCTAAAACATACTAGGGGAGATTTACTAAAACATGTGCATGGTAGCCAATCCACTTCTAACTTCGGCTTGTTCAATTAAGCTTTGTCAATAAAACTGGAAGCCGATTGGTTTCTATGCAGAGCTGCCCTAGAATTTGCATGCACCAGTTTTAGTAAATAACTCCCACTGACACTTATACTACGTGACATTGATACTAATTTAAAAAAAAGAAATTGACTTACTTAAAATACACTGATCTTGACCTTTAAACTCGACCCTTGGCCTTGACCTTGGCACTAACTCTAACCCTGCCACTAACTTAGATAAACCATAATCTACCTATTTAATTTTTCTATTATTTTTTTTTTTATATAAACAAATGTTTTTGTTTACATTTTTCTCCTCTAGCAGGAGAAAAAAATAAAATGTATGTTTATCTCCATTTAAGAGGAGAAAAAACACAGAGGTGGGCTGTACATTGACTGATCACTGTGATAGCCAATCAGAGGCTATCACAGTAATCAGGTGATCAGGAACTGGGCCTTCCAGTTCCCGATCATTAGTATGGGACCAAGGGCTGTTGGTGGGAGCCCAGTCCCTATGCTTGGAGTGTGCTGTGCAGCTTGCTCCTAGCACAAACACATGTACACATATATGCAGCCTCACTGGAAAAGACCTGCTTCAGTGAGGCCACATATATGTGTACACACGGCAGGAAGCAGCTAAGTAAAGTGGGCAGGACCATCCAGAGATTTAAATAAAACTTTGGCGTCCTGCAGATCCAGGCTAAATCCCAGGGCTCAGTACTGGAAAGAGTTCCGGCACTGGGATCCACTAATCCCCCTGTCCCAATCCTGGGCTCCAATCCCCTTGCAGCGCAACCAGCTCACCTCTTCTCCATCCAGCCCCTTCAACCCCACACTAGCATGCCATGCACTCAGTTGTGGGGCACGTACAGAGCAGCACCATTCACATGAATGAGTTGCATTCGACATGGGGTATAATTCATGCCACGGCGGTGAAGTAAAGCATCGCAGAAAATTTACATCCCCAGACGCTGCCCCTACAGCTCAAAGGGGTAGCAGATGAAGCAAACCAGAGAGTACCAGATTTCCCATCCTGACCATCATAATTTAACGACACCCACCTTTTAACCACACCCACTTTTCACCAAGATGCACGTAGCATTCCGCAGGTCGCTGCCCCATGAAGTGTCTCTCATTTTCAACTGCAAAAGTTGAGAGGTATGCTGCTGTGAAGAATTCCCATTTTTTGTATCCGTCCCCAATTAAAAAAAATAAAAATAAAAAATAAAAAATAGAGAAAGGGCCAGGGGAGCCGAAAACCATGGACCAACCCAGATAGTCACGCCACCTATCCAATAAATGTTGTGTGTGCACATATTGACCAAATCTGTAAAAAATATTGAAATAAAAAACAATGAATATCAAAAATCACTGAAAGGTCAAAAAATGAAATGTGTTTCAAAGATAAAGGTTATATGAATAAGTTCATCCGTGGGTGTGTTTACAGCTTTAATCTCACATATCTTACAGACACTTTACTCATTTTTTCATATAACCTTTAACTTTGAAACGCATATTTTTTGACCTTTAAGTCATTTTTGATAGTCGCTGTTTTTTATTTCAATATTTATTTATTTTTTACAGATTTGGTCAATATGTGCACACACAACATTTATTGGATAGGTGGCGTGACTATCTGGGTTGGTCCATGGCTTTCGGCTCCCCTGGCCCTTTCTCTGATTTTTTTTTTTTGGGGGGGGGGGGGTGTCACTCTGCTTCAACCCCAGGGAGACAGTTTGTTCCAGGCCACCATTTAATCCCATTGCTAGAATTGGGCATAAGTTACGAGTTACTCTGTAAGTACTTTTTAGTAGGCAGTTGTCTCTGATATTTCTTCTTTTTTATTAGACGGTTTCATATCCTAATAGTTACTTTATTTTGACTGTTTAGTAAGTACGTACATCTCACCCCTGATAACTGGCAGGAAGTCAAGAAACGTGTCGGGTTTTAAACTAAGGGCGCCCAGCCAAGCTTGTTTTAATCATGAATTTCAACAACATTATTTTTCTTTGTCTGTATTTGTATCATGTGTTTTATGATTTACAAATGTATTGATTTTTGTATTTGTTTGTAACAATTATATTAATCGTGTCCTTAGATTTGTTTGCATCAAATTTATTATTTTTATTATAAAGATGATATCATTCTTCTATGATTAAATCTGTATTATATTTAATTTATTTATGCTTTAAAAATCATGGACTACCCTTAGGAGTTAATGATATCAATTTAGTTCATTTATTCATACATATTATCACTACCCACAATGAAATGTTTCATGCAAAGTCTCATTTCTATTTCCTATTTCTTTACATATTATAACTAAATGGTTACTTAGATGGTAATCTAAGATTTATCCAATCCACTCATGAGGGAATATTGAAGAATGTGTCTCCTCTGTGCTATTATAAGGAGAGTTTGAAGCAAGTAAAGTGGAAGTACCCCTTAAATATTGTCATTACATGCTTTCAAACACATTCTCGCTATTGACTTACAATTAACCACTTCCTCCCCAGAAGGATTTAACCCCTTTCTGACCAGGCCTTTTTTTGCGATACGGCACTGCGTCACTTTAACTGACAATTGCGCAGTCGTGTGACATTGTACCCAAACAAAATTTACGTCCTTTTTTTCCAAAAATAGAGCTTTCTTTTGGTGGTATTTGATCACCCCTGTGTTTATTTTTTGCGCTATAAACAAAAAAGTGACAATTTTTAAAAAAAAAGCAATATTTTTTACTTTTTGCTATAATAAATACCCTCAAAAATATATATAAAAAAAATTCTTCCTCAGTTTATTTAGGTCAATATGTATTCTTCTACATATTTTTGGTAAAAAAAAAAAAAATATCGCAGTAAGCGTATATTGATTGGTTTGCACGAAAGTTATCGCATCTACAAAATAGAGCATAGCTTTATGGCATTTTTTTTTTTTTTATTAATAATGGCAGTGATGTGTGATTTTTATCATGACTGCGACATTGCGGTGGACAGATCGGACACTTTTGACACTATTTTGGGACCATTGGCATTTATACAGCGATCAGTGCTATAAAAATGTATTGATTACTGTGTAAATGTCACCGACAGGGAGAGGATTAAACATTAATGGGCGATCAAGGGGTTAATTGTGTTCCCTCAGCATGTTCTAACTGTAGGGGGGGGGGGGGGGGGCTCACTAGAACATGACAGAGATCACTGGGAGCAGTAGATCCCTGTCATTTTGCTAGGCAGAAGAGGGAAATGCCTCCCCGTTCTGCCTCTCTGTGCCACAATCGCGGGCTACCAGCGATATTGAGTCCGCGGGCCCCGTGGACACGATCCTGCGGCACGGATGACGCATCGACGTATGGGTACATAGTTTTGCACACCCGTGCCACTTTTCCAACGTATATCTGCGTGAGCCGGTCAACAAGTGGTTAAAGCAGAACTGCAGACAAAAAAAACCAAGGTGAAATTATATATATTTATACACACACATACATATACATTATATTTATATATATATATATATATATATATATATATATATATATATATATATATATATATATATCTGCAGTGCCGGATTTACCATTGGGCTTGACTGGGCTCAAGCCCATGGGCCTCGCGAAGATACATAGCCGAGTGTACTGGGCTCCGCTCTACTCACGCCCAGTCCCGCTCTATGATGGACATAACACAGGGACTGGGCGTGACTGTGAGCCGAGTATACTTGGCTACTCTCGGCTCCGCTCGGGACTGCGAGAGGACCTGAGAGCCACCTTAACGATATATTCGGCGACCCATCGCAGTTTGCTACGGAAGTGACGTTCCGTCGCCACCATTTTGCTACACCCCCCACACCTCCACAGTAAGGATACACTAATGCCGTGTACACACGTATCAGACTATCTGGCGGATTTTCCGAACGAGCTACCTGCCCACACACGGTACTTTTGTGGCAGACTAAGTCCGCCGGACTATCCGCCGTACTTTTGAAATGAATGGACTTTTCCCGCCCGGAGAAAAGTCCGCTCATTTTGAGCGCGTCTCCAGGTAGCCGGGACCAGCGAAGGAGGCATCACCTGGTATGGACTTAAAGGGGAATCCCTACGCCGAAAAAACGGCGTAGGGGTCCCCCCAGGTCAATATCAGACCCTTATCCGAGCATGCTACCCGGCCGGCCAGGAAAGGGGGTGGGGGCAAGCGAGCGCCCCCCCCCCCCCTCCTGAGCCGTACCAGGCTGCGTGCCCTCGACATGGGGGGTGCCTTAGGGAAGGGGGGCCCCCGGATCCCGGCCCCCCACCCTATGTGAATGAGTATGGGGTACAATGTACCCCTACCCATTCACCTATGAAAAAAATGTAAAAAAAAAAAAAAACACAACACACAAGGGTTAAAATAGTTTATTGCACAGCTCCAGGGGTCTTCTTCCATCTTCAGGGGTCTTCTCGCCGGACTCCTCCGCTATCTTCTGCTAGCTCTTTTACTATCAGAGGAGCCCAGCTTTCTTCTTCGCCGCCGCCCTCTTCTTCTGACTTCGGGGGTCTTGTCCCCCTTTTCGGTTCTTCTTGCCGGGCCACCGCGCCTTCTTCTAGCTCTTTTACAAGTGGTGGCCCGGTCTGCTGTCGCCGTCTTCTGTTCTTCTCTTCTGGAGATGTTGCTTCGTCGCTGTTTCTGGTCACTATGACAGGACACGCGGCATGCGGAGACTTATATAGGGACATCACAGGATGATGTCCCCGCCCATTATGATGTCACAGTCCAGGCATCCTCTGGAAGAAGAAAGCGGAGGCCTGGCAAGAGGAACCGAAGAGGGGTACAAGACCCCCGAAGAGGGGGACAAGACCCCCGAAGTCAGAAGAAGAGGTGGCGGCGGCGACAGAAAGACCGGGCCACCGCTAGTAAAAGAGCTGGAAGAAGAAAGCGGAGGGCCCGGCAAGAAGACCCCAAGAGGGGGACAAGACTCCCGAAGTCAGAAGAAGACCCCCGGAACGGCGGCGGTAATGAAGAAGAAAGCCAGGCTCCTCCACTGGTAAAAGAGCTAGCAGAAGATAGCGGAGAAGTCCGGCGAGAAGACCCCCGAAGACGGAAGAAGACCCCGGAGCTGTGCAATAAACTATTTTAACCCTTGTGTGTTGTGTTTTTTTTTTTTTACATTTTTTTCACAGGTGAATGGGTAAGGGTACATTGTACCCCATACTCATTGACATTGGGTGGGGGGCCGGGATCCGGGGGCTCTCTGATTAAAGGGGGCTCATGGATTCCGATAAGCCCCCGCCCACAGACCCCGACAACCAACGCCCAGGGTTGTCGGGAAGAGGCCCTTGTCCTCATCAACATGGGGAAAAGGCGCTTTGGGGTGGGGGGGGCGCACGCCCCCCCTTCCCCAAGGCACCCCCCATGTTGAGGGCACGCAGCCTGGTACGGCTCGGGGGGGGGGGGGGGCGCTCGCTCGTCCCACCCCCTTTCCTGGCCGGCCGGGTAGTGTGCTCGGATAAGGGTCTGATATGGACCTGGGGGGGACCCCAACGCCATTTTTTCGGCGTAGGGATTCCCCTTTAAGTCCATACCAGGTGACGGGGCCAGAGACGCCTCCTTCGCTGGTTCCTGGCTACCTGGAGATGCGCTCAAAATGAGTGGACTTTTCTCCGGGCGGGAAAAGTCCGTCCATTTGAAAAGTACGGCGGACTGGCACACACACGGTCGTACTGTCCACCGAAATGCTAGTCTGGCGGACAGATTGGTGTGCACAACTCCAATCTTAGTCCGCCAGACTTTTGGATAAAAAAAAGTCCACCGGAGCCTACACACGGGCGGATTGTCCGGCGGACTTGAGCCCGCTGGACTTTTCCACCGGATTGTTTGATCGTGTGTACGCGGCATAAGAGGGTGTAAAGCAGACATATCGTTAAACCCACCGGAGTTTCGCATTTTAGACGTATTTATAACATTAAAGTTAGTATATAGTGAAACTCCGCCTGACTACTTAGATGTTGAATTTTAAAAGCAGCAAACTTCTTTACGTTTAGCAAACCTGTGAGATGAGCAGGGTTGCCACTGCTTTTAAAATTCAAGATCTAAGTAGTCAGACGGAGTTCTAAGTCCTGTGTTTCACTATATAAACTGACTTTACTGTTATAAATACATGTAAAATGCAAAACTCCGGTGGATGTAACAACATGTCAACTTTACCCCTTCTTAGTGTATCCTTATTGTGGACGAGTATGTACCAAGATGGCAGCGACAGAACGTCACTTCCGTAGCAAACTGCGATGGGTCACCGAATATATCATTACACCGCCGAGAAGACCCGAGAGTTGCCAAGATACACAGGACTCTGTATCTTGGCGGCGCCATTTTTAAACTTCAAGACTGCAATGACAAGGCTGCAAATGACAAGGCTACACTGGACAAGGCTACAAATGACACTGACAAGGCTGCAATGACACTGAACAAGGCTGCAGATGGATGGGCAAGGCTGCAGATGGACACTGATAAGGCTGCATTAATGGGCATTGAAATGTAAGTTTTCCCTTAAACTTCCCTTCTAAAAAATGTTTCCTTAAAATTCCCTCCTAAACTTGGGGTGCATGTTATACGCCGGCACGTGTTATACACCGATAAATATGGTAATTTATAGAAGGTAGGGCCCGAAAGTGACTCAAGCCCAGGGGCCCCCACCACCCTAAGGCTGGCTTCATACCTATGCATTTTTTGTGCTTTTTGCATTTTGCAGATTTGCACTAAAGAACGTGTTTCATAGGAAACCATGTTAAATGGACTGCAGTAAAATGCAAAAAGCACAAAAAATGCATAAGTGTGAATCCAGCTCAAGTCCTGCCCTGTGTATATATATATATATATATATATATATATATATATATATATATATATATTGTGACAGAGCGAGGCTCTGTCCCTGTGAAATTGGAGGAAAGAGGGATCTCCAACCCTGTGTCCAGGTCTTGGTGATAACGAGCAGGGTGTGTGCCCAGCTGCACACAGCCCATATAACGAAGGGGCTGTTGGGAGTAGAGTGTGAGGGATGGTGGAGTGGAGTAGCTTGAAGCTGTGTGCGTTGAAGGGTTGAAGCTGTGTGCGTCCAAGGAGTCCAAAACTGTGTGTTAAAGGGCTTGAAGCTGTGTGCGTCCAAGGAGCCTAAGGCTGTGTGTATCCAAGCAGCTCGTTTGAGGGGCAAGTACCTATAGCAGCACTACTGCTGAAGAGTAGCCAGGTGGGCTAGCATTTTCGTTTGGATTTTTCTGTATTTAATTTAAGCTTGGACCCCTGCGTGGGATTACTGGATGGACTAATATTTTGTTTTTCTTATAATAAACGTGGGCTACCAGGCCCTTAACCATCAACGCCTGCCTGATGTGGACTAAAAAATGCATCTACCAATTGAGCTAAACACCCCAATGTTACAATATATATATATATATATATTATAATATATACACACACACACACACACACACACACACACACACACACAGAGCAAAATTATAAATGCAACACTTTTATGTTTGCCCCTATTTATCATGAGCTGAACTTAAAGATCTACGACTTCTTCTACGTACACAAAAGGCCTATCTCTCTCAAATATTAACAAATCTGTATAAATCTATGTTAGTGAGCACTTCTCCTTTGCCAAGATAATCCATCCACCTCACAGGTGTGACATATCAAGATGCAGCATGATTATTGCAAAGGTGTGCCTTAGGCTGGCCACAATAAAAGGCCACTCTAAAATGTGCAGTTTTATCACACAGCACAATGCCACAGATGTCGCAAGTTTAGAGGGAGCGTGCAATTGGCATGCTGACGGCAGGAATGTCCACCAGAGCTGTGGCCTTGAATTGAATGTTCATTTCTCTACCATCAGCTGTCTCCAAAGGCATTTCAGAGAATTTGGCAGTACATCCAACCGGCCTCACAACCACAGACCATGTGTAACTAGACATGTGCACATTGAAATATTTTGTTTCGGAATTTAGTTTTCGTCCAAAAAATTTATTTAGTTACTCCCGAAATTGGTTTTTATTTATTTTGTTTAGTTAAAAAATGCATTCGTCCAAAAATCCGAAATAATTAAGGTCGAACTTGTCATTGAAGGCTTATGTTGTCTGTCGAATGTTCTAAGAAGATTCAACGGAGCAGCTAAACTGTACGACGCCGCAATCGTACATTTCCGGTCGAATGTTCCGCCTACAAGCTATAGTAGAATTCTAATGTTGTATGACACTAGTAATAATTATATTTATTAATTATTATTACTAGTCAACATTAGAATTCTTCTGTAGCCTATGGGCGGAGCATTTGACCATAAATGTCCACTTGCGGTGCCTGCTTCGTCAAATCTTCATGTCAAATCTTTTCTATCTATGTCGAATAATCTTGGACTCATAGAGTTAGGTTAGGCACATTCGACCTTTTTTGCTATTGTCCCTATAATGTTGAATCTTTTCTCTCTATGCCGAATCTTTTCTTCATGTCAAATATTTTCTCTCTATGTAGAATAATCTTGGACTAATAGAGTTAAGGTTAGGCACATTAGACCACAGGTTCGATGGACACAGGTGCTATTGTCAGTGTCATGTCAAATCTCCTATCTATATCGAACTGTTGTCACAATGAAAGTGAAAATAAAGCATTTGTTTATGTTGGATCTTTCGGTTTTCAGATTCTGCACGTTCATTATCATTTGTTAAAACAATAACGATAATACCCGAAATTCGGATGAAAACGAATGCACATGTCTGTGTGTAACCACACCAGCCCAGGACCTCCACATCCAGCATCTTCACCTCCAAGATCATCTAAGTACAGCCAACTGGACAAGCTGCTGCAACAGTTGGTTTGCATAACCAAAGAATTTCTGCACAAACTGTGAGAAACCGTCTCACAGAAGCTCATCACCATGCTCGTCGTCCTCATAGGGATCTAGGCCTGACTGCATTTCATTGGCATAACTGACTTGAGTGGGCAAATGTTCACATTTAATGGTGTCTGGCACTTTGGAGAGGTGTTCTCTTCATGGATGAATCCTGGTTTTCACTGTTCAGGTCAGATGGCAGACAGTGTGTATGGCGTTGTGTGGGTGAGTGGTTTGCTAGTGCTTTTACTGATTAAAATTTTCATGTTCAATTAATAGATTTTAATCGATTAATTGACTAATTTCAATTAATTATAATGCACATATAGATCCAACTACTTTTAGCTGATCTCCCTGCATTGCAACTCTGCATTAGTCAGTGGTAAATGTGGTATACACTATATACAATCACCCGACACTAGTTAGTTTCCACAATCCATGACTTAACTTCACAGTTCACACAAATTCGTTTCAAATTCAAACTGTAGCACTGACGTAAGTAATTTTTTTTTCCACAGTAGCGTGACAATCCCTCCACCTCCGGTCTAACTAATCACTCTCACCTTATGGCATGGACCCCTGTGCAAACAGGTGGTCATGCAAGCGGGTATCAAAAGAACACGGACCATAAACTTCTCTCACGTCTTCTTAGATTTCAGCAAGGATGCCAGGTCATGGGTAGAAAGAAAAGATCTAAGTGCTCACCGCTTAAGTATAAGATTAAATTTTTGTGTTCAAACACAAACTACTCACATAAAGATGATAACAACACAGCATGTAAAGCCGACAATCGTGTTTAGTTCCATAGGGCAGCAGCGGGTGATGCCATGCGTAGCTCCTCCCTCGTACGCGTGATGTTCAATCAGAACTTCAATGTCACTGGACTCCTCCCCCCTTCCCTTCATTAGAAGATGGAGACACTTGGGGAAGGGGGGAGGAGTCCAGTGACGTCGATGCCTGTGACATCACCGAATCTCCGTCGGAACTCCCCGAAGACCCGAAAGCCGGTGGAGAGGTGAGTACCGATCAAAAGAATTTTGATTAATCAAAATAATTAATCGAGGAATTAATCTTTAATTTCCACAGCCCTAGTTTGCTGATGCCAACGTTGTGGATTGAGTGGCCCATGGTGGCGGTGGGGTTATAGTATGGGCAGGCGTATGCTATGGACAACAAACTCAGGTGCATTCCTGGAAGCTGAAAACATTCCAGTTCTTGCATGGCCAGCATACTCACCAGACATGTCACCCATTGAGCATGTTTGGGATGCTCTGGATCGGCGTATACGACATTGTGTTCCAGTTCCTGCCAATATCCAGCAACTTCGCACAGCCATTGAAGAGGAATGGACCAACATTCCACAGGCCACAATCAACAACCTGATCAACTCTATGCGAAGGAGATGTGCTGCACTGCGTGAGGAAAATGGTGGCTCACACCAGATACTGACTGGTTTTCCGACCCCCCTCAATACAGTAAAACTGCACATTTTAGAGTGTCCTTTTATTGTTACCAGTCTAAGGCACACCTTTGCAATAATCTTGCTGTCTATTCAGCATCTTGATATGCCACACCTGTGAGGTGGATGGATTATCTCGGCAAAGGAGAAGTGCTCACTAACATAGATTTAGACAGATTTGTAAACAATATTTGAGAGAAATAGGCCTTTTGTGTACATAGAAAAAGTTGTAGATCTTTAAGTACAGCTCATGAAAAATAGGGGCAAACACAAAAGTGTTGCGTTTATAATTTTGCTCAGTGTATATATATTCCAAATATATACACTGCAGAGTTATTTTTGCCACTAAATGTGCTAAATGTCCTCAGTCTGATGGCCAGCATCTTTCAAACCCCCTCCTTTGATCCCAGGTCATCCTGGACCCTCCTTAGCCTATGACCGGACAGTGCAAAAAGCAAACACAATGATGAGTTAATCTCTCTGTCACTCTGCTTTCTCCTTCTATCAGTATGCCTCAAGTCAGCACATAAATTGACTGGCTCCTTGAACTGCCTCTCAAACTCTAGCCCTGCTCTACAGGGACAACAAGAAGCTGAAATTGGTTACAATCCAGGTACTTGCATTGCTTACATTTAATCATTTTTTGCATGTATTAACCACTTTCCGCCCGCCATATAGCAGAATGATGGCGGCAAAGTGGTTTCAATATCCTGACTGGGCATCATATGACATCCTCAGGATATTAAGCCATTGCGCGCCCCTGAGGGCGCGCATCGTGACGATCGTTGTTGCGGGGTATCAGTCTGACACCTCGCAACACCGATCTAGGTAAAGAGTCTCTGACAGAGACTCTTTACCATGTGATCAGCCATGTCCAATCATGGCTGATCACGTTGTAAATAGGAAGAGCCGATGACTGGCTTTTCCTCACTCACATTTGACAGACGTGAGTAGAGGAGAGCCGCTTGGTGGCTCTCCTTACAGGGGGGGTTTGTGCTGATTGTTTATCAGCGCAGCCCCCCCTTGGATCCCGCCCAGGACCACCATAAAGCTGCCCAGGACCACCAGGAATGCCACCACACTGGACCACTAGGTATGCACCCCCCTAGACCCCCAGGAAAATGCACATCTGTGCCCAGGCAGCTGCCAATCAATGCTTAATCGGTGACCACTGACAATGTCTACCACTGCCAGTGCCACCAGGGATGCCCATCAGTGCCTCATATCAGTGCCGTGTATCAGTGCCTAACAGTGCCACGTATCAAGGGCCATCAGTGCCTAGCAGTGCCACCCATAAGTACCCATCTTTTCATCCTTTCAGTGCCCATCAGTGTCACCTTTCAGTGCCCATCAGTGCCCACCTGTGCCACCCATGAGTGCCCATCAGTGCTGCCTGGCAATGCCCATCAGTGCTGCATATCAGTGCCGCATATCAGTGCCCATCGTCGGTGCCAGCTCATTGGTGCCACCTTATCAGTGCCCATCTGTGAAAGAGAAAACATATTTACAAAATTTTATAAACAGAAACAAAACCAGCAAAAAATAAAAATCCCAGAGGTGATCAAATGCCACCAAAAGAAAGCTCTATTTGTGGGAACAAAATGATAAAAATTTAGTTTGGGTACAGTGTAGCAATTTTCATTCAAAATGCGACAACGCTGAAAGCTCAAAATTGTCCTGGGCAGGAAGGTGTATAAGTGCCCTGTATTGAAGTAGTTAATGATTACAGTGCTGCGTTCTAAAATGTGTGTCTTTTATATTTGCATATTGTTTAGATTTAAAGCAGAACTAAAGGCATAACTTTTTTTTTCACTTTGGGTAGTGTTAGTCCCTGTACACACGGTTGGAGATTTCGACAACCAAATCCGTCGGATTTTGTCCGTTGGATCTTGTCCGTCGGATCTTGTCCGAAACTGTTGCATACACACGGTCGGACAAAGTTGTCGAAAAATCCGATCTTTCAGAACGTGATGACGTAATTTCGTTACGATGGGACTACATTCAGGCTAGTAGCCAATAGCTTTGATGTAGGAATTTGATTTGAGCATGCGTGGCACTTGGTCTGATTAAAATTTTCTACACATGATCGGAGTATGTCCGATCGGCCCAGTTGGTCGGGAAATATTTCCAACAAGTTGGAAAATTGGGTCCGACGGATATTCCGACGGAATCAGTCCGATGCATACCACACACAGTCGGATTATCCGACAACGCGGTCCGATAGGACACATTCTCCGACCGTGTGTACAAGGGCTAAGAGAGGGTGAGATGTTTTACCATCCGTGCCCCCATTGGGTAGATTTCCCTTCACCTCTTGTTTTACAGTCAAAATAGAAAATGAGAGGTATTCTCTGCAAAGTTAGAGATTTACTGGTTGTCACCAGGGTCACCAAAACTAGTGTCTCCATAAGTGAACTCCACCTGTATTCCTTTTTTTAGTGACAACCCAAAATTTGGGATTTTCTTTTACTTCTTGCTAATAACTGTAAAGAGGACAGATAGAGAGGGTGAATCTCTCCAACGGGGCCACAGACTAATAAAAATCTCACAGATGTTGTATTCCCTCTCTACTATATCTAAAACTAAAGTTAACGTTTTGCTTTAGTTATACTTTATGGTAATGTATATCACTATAACTATGTAACTATTGACAGAAAGAGTTTTCAAGATATGATGTTACTATCACTAGAAACGTGTCAGAAATCAGTGCAATGGTATGTGAAGCATGTATGCTGCTCTGAAGGTTTTCAGATAACCGAGAAACATATGTTTCATATACTGTAGTGACTGTAATGTTATATATTGCACAATCTGTTAAAGACACCTGCAACGTGTTACTGTATGCACAGCATCATATACTGGTATCAGAACATAAGCATACCTCCCAACTGTTCCTGATTTGGAGGGACTGTCCCTGATTTGGAACAACGTCCCTCTGTCCCTCTTTCCCCCTCATTTGTCCCTCATTTTGGTCTGATCTATATAGTTGTATATAAAATGCACTTGTTATCTTTCAAAAAGTGTTTCCCAGTGCTAAACCTTTCCTCCCATTTCTAAATCGCTGCATTTGTACATTTTAAAAGCCAATATAAAGGAATAGTAGTGGTAAAAATAAGCCCTTGTGGATTTAGTTAACTTTTTTGGGGGGGTTAATACTCCTTTAAGGGGGTGTGGCAGGGGGCGTGCCCTATGCCTACATACATGCTAGTAGGTGTCCCTCGTTCCCATCTCAAAATGGTGGGAGTTATGCAACAGCCAGATACTAAAGAAACACAATAAATATAATACTTAACAGTCAAGTGGGACCTGAAAAACACACATTCAGATACTGGAAGCACTGCCGACCTGCTTAGTAGTTAAAGTGGTCCTAAAAGCTCAAGGTTTTTTTACCTTCATGAAGAATGCATGAAGGTGAAAACCCTTCTGTGTGCAGCAGGCCCCCCACTCCCCTGAAGACTTACCTGAGCCCCATCGCGATCCAACGTTCTGCACGAGAGACTTGGCTCTACAGGGACTCTCCCTCTTCATTGGCTGAGACAGCAGTGGGAGCCATTGGCCAATCAGCCAGTGAGCCACTGGAAAGAGAGAGGGGACGGGGCCGAGCCATGGCACCATGTTGTCTGAATGGACATGCAGAGCAGTGGTTCAGGAGCGAGCCTGCTTGGGTGCCCCCACAGCAAGCTGTTTGCTATGGGAGCACTTAACAGGAGGGTGGAGCCAGGAGCGCCAGTGGGGGACCAGAGAAGAAGAAGATCGGGGCTGCTCTGTGCAAAACTACTGTACGGAGCAGGTAAGTATAACATGTTTGTTATAAAAAAAAACGAAATGAAAAAACTTGACTTTAATATCACTTTAATGCTTCTTTCACTCTGTAGCCATGGCCGCGTCAGCGGTAAAGCGTTGCTTTTTTTTCGGCCGCTAGCGGGCCACATTTAACCCACACTAGCGGCTGAAGAAAGGGTTAAACCCCCCCGTGTTGTGGTGCTTCCGAGGCTCTTTGGAAGCGCTTCCCCTGCATTCCAATGGGCAGGCACAGTTTAGGAGCGCTGTATACAGCGCTCCCAAACCGCCCTGAAAGATACTGCTTGCAAGACTTTTTGTAACTTCCTGCAAGTGCATGGCCCGGTGTGAAAGTACTCAAGCTTTTACATTCAGGCAGCATGGGAGGCAGTTTTCAGGTGCTTTACATTTACTATTTCTAGCCCTAAAATTCTTGAAAACTGCCTTCAGTGTAAAAGGGGTCTAAGGGGTTTATTTACTAAAACTGGAGAGTGCAAAATCTGCTGCAGCTGTGCATGGTAGCCAATAAGCTTCTAACTTCAGCTTGTTCAATTCAAAGTTCACCCTAATGCCCCGTACACATGATCGGACTATCTGGCGAACAATCCGCCCATGTGTGGGCTCCGGCGGACTTTTTCTCCCCAAAAGTCCAGCGGACTTAGAAAGAAGTATTGACTCAAAATTGTCTGCCGGACTCAGCAGTGGGCTGACAATCTGGCCGTCTGTGTGCACTTTTGAAATGAACGGACTTGCCCGCACATGAAGAAAAGTCTGTTCATTTTGAACGCGCCTACAGGTAGAGGGGACTAGCGCAGGAGGTCAATGTCACCGCCTCCATTGGCGAGATTGACACCTCGCTGGCCCTGTCACCTGGTATGGACTTAAAGGGGAAGCCCTACACTGATAAAACGGCGTGGGGTCCCCCCAAGGTCCATATCAGACCCTTATGCGAGAACGCAGCCTGAGCGGTCAGGAAAAAGGGTGGGGACGAGCGAGCGCCCCCCCTCCTGAGCCATACCAGGCCGCGTGCCCTCAACATGGGGGGGTGCAGCCCCCCCACCCCAAAGCACCTTGTGAGGACAAGGGCCTCTTCCCGACAACCCTGGCAGTTGGTTGTTGGGGTCTGCGGGCGGGGGCTTATCGGATACCGGCCCCCCACCCATTGTACCCCTACCCATTCACCTGGTGAAAAAAAAAAGTGTAAATAAAACACAACACAAGGTTTTAAAATTATTTATTGCACAGCTCCGGTGGTCTTCCGTCTTGGGGGGTCTTCTTGCCAGACTTCTCTGCTATTCTGCTAGCACTTTTACTAGCAGAGGAACCCGGCTTTTTTCTTCTTCCCCGACGATGAAGAAGAAGAGAAGGCGGCGACAGAAGACTGGGTCACCGCTAGTAAAAGAGCTGGAAGAAGAAAGCGGAGGCCCGGCAAGAAGAACCGAAGAGGGGGACAAGACCCCCGAAGTCGGAAGAAGAGGCGGCGGCAACAGAAGACTGAGCCACCGCTACTAAAAGAGCTGAGAGAAGAAAGCGGAGGCCCAGCAAGAAGAACCAAAGAGGGGGACAAGACCCCTGGAGAGGGGGACAAGACCCTCAAAGTCGGAAAAAGAAGACCCCCGGGCCGCGGCGGCGACGAGGAAGAAGAAGAAAGCCGGGCTCCTCTGCCAGTAAAAGAGCTAGCAAAATATAGCGGAGAAGTCCAGCGAGAAGACCCTCCAAGATGGAAGACCACCGGAGCTGTGCAATAAATAATTTTAAAACCTTGTGTTGTGTTTTATTTACACTTTTTTCACCAGGTGAATGGGTAAGGGTACAATGTAGCCCATACTCATTCACTTAGGGTGGGGGGGCTGGTATCTGAGGGCCCCCTTATTAAAGGGGGCTCCCGGATTCCAATAAGCCCCCTACCCACAGACCCAGACAACCAATGGCCAGGGTTGTCGGTAAGAGGCCCTTGTCCTCATCAACATGGGGACTAGGTGCTTTGGGGTGGGGGGGCAGCACGGCCCCCCTTCCCCAAGGCACCCCCCCATGTTGAGGGCACGCGGCATGGTACAGCTCAGGAGGGGGGGTGCTTGCTCATTCCCACCCCCTTTCCTGACCATCCGGGCTGCGTGCTCGGATAAGGGTCTGATATAGACCTTGGGGGGACCCCCACGCAATTTTTTCGGTGTAGGGCTTTCCCTTTAAATCCATACCAGGTGACGGGGCCAGCGAGGTCTCAATCTCGCTGCCGAAGGCGGAGACATTGACTTCCTTCGCTAGTCCTGTCTACCTGGAGCCGTGTTCAAAATGAATGGACTTTCCTCAGTGTGTGGGCAAGTCCGTTTATTTCAAAAGTCCGGCGGTTTGTCCGCCGCACCTAGTCCACCGGATAGTCCGATCGTGTGTACACGGCATTACACTAAAATCTGTAAATCTACAGGTATCCACGTTCTAAGATTAACCTATCTACCACTGTAAAGAAGAAAATCGGTATACCTACCTTTTCTGAGGCCGCTCCGATCCCACACTGAGCTGTCAGCAGTGATTTTGTTGTGAGGTGGGCAGCAGTGTATTTAGGTTTTGTGCTGCCCTAGGCTAAGACTAAACTGATGCACCCCTAATTTAAATACGACCCACCCCTTCCTGTCAAGGTCACTCCCCTTGCTGTTTAAGACCCACCCTGAAATTTTTGAGTGGGGACAATAGTTCTGAGGACCTGGGGGGGGGGATGGATTCCCTTTAATTTGCATGGATTTCCCCTCACTTCCTGTTTGGCTATGGGGCAGGAAGTGAAGGGAATTCTCTGCAATGGGACAGGGATGGTAAAAAATGAACTGACAGGGGCTAGAACCCTCCCTTATTCTATCCAAAATGAAAAAAATAAAAAAATGTTGCCTATAGTTCTACTTTAAGCACAAATTTCTGATCATTTTATGGAGAGGACTAAGAAGATATAACCATGCCAATGGTACAGCAGAAAATATATAGCACAGTGAGGAAGGATTCTGGTGCAGGATGATAGGACAGTCAAAACTAGAAGTGGCACCCCCCCCCCCCAGTTGCAGGAATTCTGCCCGCCCACATACCGGAAGCAGTGCGGCCACTTTATGGGGGCGCTACACTAATTTGCCTCTCAGTCCGTTAAGCTTTGGCAAAAAAAAAAAAAAAAAAAAAAAAAAAAACCTGGAAGCTGATTGGCTTCTATGCAGAGCTGCACCAGATTTTGCATGCTTCAGTTTTAGTAAATCAACCCCAAAGTGTATGTAAACTCTAACAGTGAGCTCTCTTATTTGCCCTTTTTGGTCTGCTAAGTATACCAGTACAAGCATAATGTTACATACTGTATGTTTAATAAGTAGTGCAAAAAATACTTGTTGCTCCTACAAGAAATCCAGTGAGTGCCTGTCCGTAGGGAGCTCACAATGCAACACTGAAAGCCCCATAAAACATTCTCCATGTAGAGCTGGCTCCTGATGAGCAGGCGCTATTGTTTTTGTAAAGTTAAGTTGCCTGAAGCCACAGTTGGGCTTCGGGATTATTTCTCTAAATTTCTGGTTTCAGTACCAGCCCAGCTGGGTTGTACTGGGTTCTCCTTGACCACAGGTGTCACTGTCACCGCCGGCAAGAGTAGAAACACAGTCTAGCTGGATGCATTGAATGCCACTTATCACTCAGAACCAGACCAGTGGGAGTGTTTTCCTGCTGTGCATTCTGGGGTGGTATTTAAGATACCGACGCCACATTGGCGGGGGATTACTGTCTGTTTGGTTCTGGTAATCCTCCTGACCCAGCCCCATGGCCCTCCTGGCCTGGGGTGCGGAACAATGCATCCTGTGTCTCGGAGCTGGCTGGCCCGAGGCGACACAACTGAAGCGATAGGCCCGAGCGAATTTCGGGGCCTACTGAGCTGTCTCATCAGAAGGGAGAGGCCCAGCAACTGAAGAACCCCAGGGGAGGACTCTTTCAGGAGAAGACCGTGCGCAAGGCTGGCTTCTCTGAAGGAGCCTGAAAGCTTAGTTGAAGGACGCAACCTGGATCAACACTCATACGGTATCGCCGGATCGACTGAGAAACTGGTACCATATGTCAGTTCTTTAAATTTATCCACATCCCTCAGTAATGCTCAAGTGTATCTCACAAGTCTGTGGCAGAGACTTTACCGAGCATCCCACTGGCTGCTAGGCCTAGTGAGAGAGGTCTATCTGGGGGTTGTTGAATCCAGTTGTGGAACAGTTTTATTCTCTGGATTCTCTTAATACTTTCACCTTGCAATTTAAGTGCCTGAACTCACCCCTAACCCTCTACCCTCCATTAAGAGACTTTGTTTTTTCTAAATAATTAACCCAAAAGAGGATTCAGTGTCAATTTCAACATTCTTTGGGCCATTTACCACGGGATCCCCAAGACGGAAAAGCAAGCAGGTGAGATAATGGTAAGCCCAAATAAAACCAGCAGCTCCTTCGGGGGTCAGTGCTACATCTATGTTCTCTATCACCACTACAGAGGAGGCTTAGTATTGTCTAAAAGAGTCAGCTGTATACAGGCATACCCCACTTTTAAGTACACAATGGGATTTATTTACTAAAGCTGTAAAGTGCAAAATCAGGCTCACTTCTGCATAGAAACCAATGAGCTTCCAGGTCTTATTACCAAAGCTTAATTGAACAAGCTGGGGTTAGAAGCTCATTGGTTTCTATGCAGAAGTGAGCTTGATTTTGCACTTTCCAGCTTTAGTAAACAAACCCCATTGCATACTTAAAAGCGGGGTATGCCTGTAGAATGATCTTCACTTCTTCATTCTGAAATGTTCTAGCACCCTGTTAAAGAAGAGAAGCTCTATGCTTCTGCAGAAAAAAATAAAAGTCAGCAGCTATCAGGTGCTGCCGTTGCCATCTCCACTAAGAGAACTCGGCAGTGAACCCTTGCGGCTTCAGATCCGATACTCTACTGCGCATACGTAATGCGTGCTGCACTTACTCGTTGGGCCAGCTGTGGGGGAAGGAGGAGGGTGCCAAACTTTTGCCTAACTCGGCTGGAAGTGGGAGTGGGTACCTGTCAAAACCAGGTATCTGCTCCACCCCACAACGTGCCAAATGTGGCAGCAGAGGGAGAAGGAGGCAGACAAGCAGAGTTTCACCTTTTGGGTGGAGCTCTGCTTTAAAGCGGAGGTCCGCCCACCACTGAAAAAATTAAAAGCCAGCAGCTACACATACTGAAGCTGCTTGCTGTTAATAAAATGACACTTACCTGTCCTGGAGTCCAGCGATGTCGGCACCGCAGCTGATGTTTCCATCAGCTGTCGGGTGCTACCACCGCCATTGTGGGTAAGGGAACCCAGCAGTGTAGCCTTACGGCTTTGCACCGGGAACCCTGCTGCGCATGCGTGAGGCTCCGCTCCTCTCTCCTATAAGCCCGGTGGCATGGGAAGGAGGAGGAGGTAGCCGGGTGTTGACCTCAACGGCCGCTGCTCCCGGAAGCAGGGACAGGATACTTGTCAATGACAGGCATCCGGGGGAGGAGACAAATGATCAGAAGTTCCACTTTTGGGTGGAAGGTCACTTTAACCAGTTGAGATCCGCGCTATAGCCAAATGACGGCTACAGCGCGGACCTCCTTTGCCGGGACGACGTCTATTGACGTCGTCCCGTGCACGAGCGGCCTGCGCGCCCCCTGAGGGGCGCGCGGGGAGCGCTCTGTGATCGGCGTGTCTATGAGACTCTCCTGATCACGGATCCGAGCAAGGCGTCGATCCCGACCCCTTACCACGTGATCAGCTGTCAGCCAATGACAGCTGATCATGTGATACAACGGAGTCGGTAATCGGCTATTATTCCTCCTCGCGCTGACAGTGCGAGGAGAAAAAAAAAGAGCCGATCACCGGTGGCCGTGATCGGGACATAAGTCCTCATCAATAAATAAGTGCCCCCCATCAGTGCCACCCAGCAGTGCCCACAGTGCCACCCAGCAGTGCCCACAGTGCCACCCAGCAGTGCCCACAATCTGCTTCAACAACGGTGCTGCACCCCAGTGCCACATATCCGTGCCCATCAGTGTCATCTACCAGTGCCCATCAGTGCCGCCCATCAGTGCCCAGCAGTGCCACCTATCAGAGCCACCCATCAGTGCCCATCAGTCCCATCTATCAGTGGTACCTATCAGTGCCTTAGTGACACCCATCCATGCCACCCATTCGTGCCACCCATCCGTGCCATCTTATCTGTGCCCATCTGTACTACCTTATCTGTGCCTATCAGTGCCCACCAGTGCAGCCTATCAGTGCCACCTCATCAGCGCACTTCAATGAAGGAGAAAAATGACCTGTTTGCAAAATTTTATAACAAACTATTAAACATGATTTATTTTTATTTTTTTGCATCTTTTTTTGTTTGTTTAGCAAAAAATCAAACTCCGAGTGTAATTAAATACCACCAAAAGAAAGCTCTATTTGTGGGAAAAAAAATGATAAAAATTTCATTTGGGTACAGTGTTGTATGCCCACGCAATTGTCATTCAAATTGCATCAGCGCTGAAAGCTGAAAATTGGTCTAGGCAGGAGGGGGGTTTAAGTGCCCAGTAAGCAAGTGGTTAAGGAACATTTCCAGGAAAGTATACATGTTATGGTTATATCCACAAAACAAATCCCTCATGTCCATTCTACATGCATCCCATTTTAAAAGAAATTACATGTGTGCTTTATTTCAAAATAATGGTATTATTAAAGCTCCACCATTACCTCTCAAAAATTTATTTTTCTATTTGACCTCTGATAAGTATCATCTTTCTTTCTTCCAATTGCCTCATTATTATGGAAACCAATGTGTATCTGTGTAAAACCAAAACCATAATGTCATGCTCATATTGACGAGAAATATTTGCAAAGGAGATGGTTTTAGAAAAAGCAACTTCATTGCTTGAAATGATCAGCTCATTTTATTAACCCCTTTAGAGAAGGTGGCTGCCGGCCCTTTAAGGTGCTTAGTATGCTGGGAGGCAGGGCAGGGCTTATGGTTGTGTGACTGCCACGGCGGTTGCATGATCAAAAAGCTCCAGATCGCAAGCAGCGAATGGAAGTTGGGAGCGCCCTCTCGGCACAGCTATACTGGCGCTATTGCCCGCATATGTGGCCACTTGGTGCCAAGGCCCAAACGCAGAGAGGCCGCATATTTGCGCATGCACCAATCCAAGGAGTTTTTAACCTCCCAGAGGACAGTAAAAAAATATCTGCAGTCATAAGGGTTGCTTTTGCATGGGTGTTTTTGCACATAGAAGTTTTTTCATTAGTTGGAAAGATCTCAATGCAAATAGATGACAATCTTTTCCTCTAGAAGGGTGTTACAGTGCCACTATCAAACAAATTGAAGCAAGTCCTATCATCCCAATGGAGGTGTTGTGGGGTTGGCAGGAGTCTCTCTGCTCATTCTCATTGAGATAGCTCCCCATGTATGGCCACCTTAAAGACAATGATGTCCATAGGACTGGAAAAATATAACATCCCATATTAATTACTTTAATATTGGCTTCTCTTGTGCCTTGTTATGATTTCCTTGATCTTGAACTACAGACCATTGTGGGCTCGAAAGCGTGATACAGGAAGAAATGATTAGTGTGAATGGCTACCCCCGCAGGAGCCGCTGGTAAATATGAGTATCTCTCACCCTGCACAGCCAGACACACAGAATTCTCTACACACACACTGAAGTCACATGTCAGTCCTTGCAGCTTTGTTTTTGTATTTTATTAGGGGAGTTGAACTTGAATAGTGTATTATGGGATGCCCACTTGATCGGCACAGGAAGAATTCTTCAGGGACACAAACTATATACACACAGTATATACACTTTCATTACACTTCTACCTCCAGCACAATCTTGCTTGTAGAACTACATCTCCCAGGACCAGCTAGCACTGCAAGGATGAGCAAACTTAGTCTCAGTTAGATCCGTAGCAAATACCCTTTGCAGGTAGGGACCACCGGTCCCTTTGGTAGTGTAGCAGAAAAGAAATCCCAGTGCTTAGCTGTCCAATTCCTGTGGCTACTGGTCTCAGCACCACCTCTTCATGCACTGCCAGTCCACTTGGCTGCAGCTGCCCCTTTCACTAGCCCTCCTGGCTTAGACTTCACAGTCCTCCCAGACTGACTCTGCATCCATCCCAGACTGCTTGCACCCAGTTCCTTCACGCATGCCTCCCAGTCCTCTGACTGTGCACTCACCAGCCCACCTAGTTGTCTTATCACACCTCCCAGGAGGTTGCAGGACCAGCCTACCTGCACTGCCATGTCTCACGCAAGCGCAGCCAGCTTTGAGACATCAGAAAGTTACAGTCAGGTTTCTATTTCCAAAATGGCAGGGTAAGGCCCCTTTCACACATGCGGACAGTATGTCCGTATTTCCTCCTTCCATTTGCGGATGAAATATGGACATACATGCATCCCTATGGGATAGCGGGTGTCTGCGGATGAACATCCGCAGACACCCGCTACTGTCTGCCTCCGCTACTGTCCGATTCTGCAGACGGAGGAAAATCCTATTTTTATATCCGTCTGCAGAGCGGATCTGATGAACACGGACAGACGGTATGTGCTCATCCGATCCCCATAGAGGAGAGCGGAGATCTGACAGGGCGGTCCCTGCACAGTGTGCGGTGACCGCCCTGCCCGCCGCCGGCTAAGCAGGGACAACGGAGCGATCCCCGCTGAGCAAGCAGATCATCACATGTGAAAGGGGCCTTAGAGAGCTGAAGTCCAGCAAAGAATCAGCTGTGGGGAGGACAGTACTGGACTTGATGGGGGAGATTTACTAAAACTGGTGCACTCAAAATCTGGTGCAGCTGTGCATTGTAGCCAATCAACTTCTAACTTCAGCTTGTTCAATTAGCTTTGACAATAAAACCTGGAAGCTCCCCTCACCCATTTTTAGTAAATCTCCCCCCATGTATTTGTAGCTGCTGACTTAATTTTTTACCAAAAAAGGATGAAATTTCTCTTGACGTACGTATAGCCCATTTCCTTTAATCAGGTGACCTACCACATTCATTATGCTGTAGCTTGATAACATTTCCTTTTGTACCAGCGATCATTTATTGATCTGTGAAAGCACCATGTTATGTAAATAGCATTTATCGGTTATATGGTCCTTTTTACATGTAACACACTCCCAAATAAATACACATCGGTGTAAAGTGCAGTTTAAACTCAGCAACAGAAGAATTTTAAATGGATGATTAGTAATTTAAATAACACATATCCACAACAATAACATATGAATTACACTAAGCTGTTGGTAATTAACAAGCAGGGCTGGTGCAAGGATTTTTGACACCTTAGGCGAAACCTCATTTTGCCGCCCCCAGGGCCGGATTAACATAGGGGCTATTGGAGCTGCAGCTCCAGGCCCCTTTCTAAAGATAGGCCCATTTCCCCCCCCCCCCCCCAAAAAAAAAAATTGACTTTGAGGATTGTAGCTCGGCGATCATGAGTCACAGCCTGTCAGAAGCTACATACAGAGCGGCCAGTTTAAATACAAGCCGGAACACTCTGCAGCAGACTGAGAAGAATAACTCACAGTGCTTATAATAATTATTTGTATATTATTTATGATAATTAACTCCTTGCCACCCAGGCCCATTCTGAGACTTCTCTCCTACATGTAAAAATCATCATTTTTTTATGCTAGAAAATTACTCAGAACCCTCAAGCATTATATATTGTTTTAGCAGACACCCTATGGAATAAAATGGTGGTGTTTCCAACTTTTTATGTTACACGATATTTGCGCAGCAATTTTTCAAACTTCTTTTTGGAAAGAAACTGTTTCATTCATAAAAAAAAAATACACTAAAGTTAGCACGATTTTTTGTTGTGTACTAAGCAATGCTTTACATTTTTTTACAGGTTACATGTTTAGAGTTACAGAGGAGGTCTAGCGCTAGAACTATTGCTCTCGCTATAACGATCGTGGCGTATGTAACCTGTGTGTATCTGGCTCTGATACTAACCAGTGCCTACCCAGGGACTGACTAGTATCTCTCCCCAGCCTGTCCCCACACATCCTCTCACCTGCTGACCTGTGAATGGGGCAATCACTCCCGCAGTGTTATTGTGTTCTGCCAGTGATTAGTGTTGCTAACTATAGCTGGCAGCACTGATTGTTTTGGCAAAAACCTGACAGGCTGGTTGTACTCAAGTCGGTTAATAGGTTGACTTGTGTAAAACCAGCTAGCCCATACATAGATCGACTATGGCTGGTCTCTGGTTAATTGGTGTAATTTCAATCCATGTATGGCCCTCTTAACCACTACGCAGTCCCTAAACATCCTTCCGCAAACCTTTACATTTTTCCTTCCCAGATTACTTCATCCTCCTCTCCTATACATAGTGCCCACTGTCATACCCTCCACACTCCTCTCCTATACATAGTGCCCACTGTCATACCTCCAACACTTCTCTCCTATACATAGTGCCCACTGTCATACCCTCCACACTCCTCTCCTGTACATACTACTCACTGTCATACCCTCCATACTCCTCTCCTATACATAGTGCCCAATGTCATACCCTCTACACTCCTCTGCTGTGCATACTGCCCACTGCCACACCCTACACTCCTCTCCTGTACATAGTGCCTTCTGCCATACCCTCTGCACTCCTCTCATGTACATAGTGCCCACTGTTAGACCCTCCACATTCCTCTCCCTCACCTGCACATACTTCCCACTTTTATGCCGCCTTCTGACTGTAGGCTTACTGTGGAGAGTGGATGTGCCAAGATGGCAGCGACAGAACGTCAATTCGGTTGCATTTTCTGATGGGTAGCAGTGTCATGATAGAACAAGGCAATAGCCGCAGATTTGGCATGCAATTTGACAGGTCAAATCGCATGCCAAATCGGCCCGATGTGAACGTGGGCTAAAACTGGAGAGGGCAAAATATGGTTCAGCTGTGCATGGTAGCCAATCAGCTTCTAACATCAGCTTGTTCAATTAAGTTTTGACAAGAACATGAAATGGAAACATATTGTAATAAATACAGTAAGGTATACAAGTGAAATAATGCTGATGATGATTCCTACTTAATTTTTTTGATTGGATGGAGGTGGATCCATCAGAATCTCTGAATCATAACAAAACAAAGTATTTCAAAATGAATTTGGTCCTGTTCTTTATGTTATGGTTTGGAGATTCTGATGTGTGCATAAGTAATCTTCTGGAAGAATGAATTAACACGTTAAAATTAATATAGCCAATCTTCTAAAATACCTTCCAAAATATGAATCAATTCAAAACAACGAATATGTGAAAATAATATGCAAAGCGAACACAAATATTCAAAACAAATTCCGAAAATGAATAATTTTATCCTAACGAATATGATCAAATGAAATGATTAACATAACTAATGAATCTCAACGGAAACAAAATAATGTTTTCATTGTGCACATCTCTATTAGAAACCAACCATGAATGTTGGAACAATTATGTTCCCGGAGACACATTTTTATTAACTCTCCAATAGCTCTTTTTAAGTCTCTCAGTGCAGCCAATTCTTTGCAGTAGTTATAACTGTGTAATGTGAGGTCATAGCTGTTCTGAGTCATCAAATTTCTAGACATATAATCGTGAATCACTGTAAATAGTAATATACATTTTATGTTTGACAGGAAGATCTTTTTCTGGGAACTAGATGGCACTTCATTTTCCTGGACACAGAAAGACTTGCTAACACCTTTGAAGAAGGGTTCAACTAACATTCTAATTATATTGCGAGTGATCGTAATCAAGTCATATTTCCTTTGGTTAGCATAGGTGTGTTAAAATGCAATCTGCATGATATGAATACAGCGATGGTGATATTCACTTTAACATATGAATGTCCAAATCCTGCCGCCTCAACCTCCGCAACATCTCCAAAATATGCCCCTTTATAACCAATGACACAACAAAGCTCTTAATTCACTCCCTGGTCATCTCTTGCCTCGGCTACTGCAACTCCCTTCTGATTGGCTTAACTCTACATAGTCTATCACCTCTTCAATCCATCATGAATGCTGCTGCCAGACTCATCCACCTTACCAATCGCTCGGTGTCTGCTACCCCTCTCTGTCAATCCCTCCACAGGCTTCCGCGTGGCCAAATAATTAAATTCAAAATACTAACAGCTACTTACAAAGCCATCCACAATTTAGCCCCCATCTACATCATTAACCTAGTCTCTAAATATCAACCTACTCGTTCTTTTCATTCCTCTCAAGACCTTCTGCTCTCTAGCTCCCTTGTCACCTCCTCCCATGCTCACCTCTCGGACTTTTCCAAAGTCTCTCCAATCTTATGGAAGGCCCTACCCCAATCTGTCCACTTATCTCTTATGCCGCGTACACACGATCGGACTATCCGGCGGACAAACCGCCGGACTTTGAAGAGGAGGTCCGCTGGACTTTTCGAATGAGCGGACCTGCCCACACACGGCCAGACTTTTCCGGTGGACTGGGTGCGGCAGACAAACCTGCCGGACTATGGTGGGAGTCCACCGGACTTTTGAAATGAACGGACTTGCCCAAACATGGAGGAATGTCTGTTAATTTTGAAAGCGGCTCCAGGTAGACAGGACTAGCGAAGGAAGTCAATGTCGCTGCCTTCGGTGGCGAGATTGACACCTCGCTAACCCCGTCACCTGGTATGGACTTAAAGGGGAAGCCTTACGCCGAACAAAGGCATGGGGGTCCCCCAAAAGCCCATATCAGACCCTTATCCGCGCATGCAGCCTGGCCGGTCAGGAAAGGGGGTGGGGATGAGTGAGCGCCCCCCCCCCTGAGCCATACCAGGCCGCGTGCCTTCAACAAGGCATCTTGTCCCCATGTTGATGAGGACAAGGGTCTCTTCCCGACAACCCTGGCCGTTGGTCTGCGGGCGGGGGGCTTATCGGAATCCAGGAGCCCCCTTTAATAGGGTGGGGGCCGGTATCTGGGAGCCCCCTTATGTGAATGAGTATGGGGTACAATGTACCCCTACCCATTCGCCTGGTAAAAAAAATGTAAATAAAACACAACACAAGGTTTTAAAATAATTTATTGCACAGCTCCGGGGTCTTCTTCTGTCTTGGGGGGGTCTTCTCGCTGCACTCCTCCGCTATCTTCTGCTAGCTCTTTTACTAGCGGAGGAGCCTGGCTTTCTTCTTCGTCGCCGCCGCCATTCCAGGGGTCTTCTTCCGACTTCTTGTGTCTTGTCCCCCTCTTGGGGTCTTCTTGCCGGGCCCTCCGGTTTCTTCTTCCATCTCTTTTGCTAGCGGTGGCCCGGTCTTCTGTCGCCGCCACCTCTTCTTCTTCCAACTTCGGGGGTCTTGTCCCCCTCTTCGGTTCTTCTTGCTGAGCCTTCACTTTCTTCTCCCAGCTCTTTTACTAGTGGTGGCCCGGTCTTCTGTCGCTGCCGCCGCCACCTTCTCTTCTCTTCTTCTTCTCTTCTTCCTTGAGATGTTGACTCGACGCTGTCTCTGGTCGCAATGACAGGGACGCGTTGTGCGGTGACTTATATAGGGACAATGGGCGGGGTCACCAGGTGATGTCCCCACCCCTTATGATGTCACAGTCCTGGAGGATGCTGAGCCTGTAACATAAGGGGCGGGGACATCACACGGTGACCCCACCCATTGTCCCTATATAAGTCGCCGCACAACGTGTTTTTTTTGAGTCCGTTGGACTTTTGGAAAGAAAAAGTCCCCCGGAGCCCACACACGGGCGGATTGTCCAAGTTTCGCCGGATAGTCTGATCTTGTGTACGCAGCATTACTCTATTAGCTTTCAGACGATCCCTGAAAACCCTTCTCTTTGGAGAAACCTACCTCACCTAACAACAGTTTTTTTAATTTTGTTCATCAGCTCATCCCCCACAGTTATTACCTGTTGTTTCTACTTGACCCTCCCTTCTTGATTGTGATGAATCTAATGAGCAGGGCCCTCCGATCCCTCCTATATTGATTTGTATTGTAAGTGTACTGTCTGCCCTCTTGTTGTAAAGTGCTGTGCAAACTGTTGGCACTATATAACTCCTGTATTATAATAATAATAATAATAATAAAGACTGATATAAAAAAAAATGCAGACAGATGGAGAGCTGATGACTTCTCAGTATATTGTTTTCATTGTCAAAATAGAAGGCTGCTACACTGGAAGGTGATATCACTAACCGAGGATGTGGTGTTAACTTCCTGGCTGAGTGGTATGGCAGAGATTGTCTTAAACACAAATATTTCTGAAATGAATTAGTGATCCTGTAGCAGATATGGCAGCTCACATAAATGTACCATATTTATCGGCGTATAACACGCACAGGCGTATAACACGCACATTAATTTTAAGAGGGAAGTTTCACGAAAAAAAACTTACATTTTAAATAAGGAACTTTGAAGAAAAATAAGGGTCAGTGCCCATCTGCAGCTTCATCAATGCAGCCTGATAAATTCCCATCTGCAGCCTCACAAGTGCCATCAATGCAGCCTCATCAGTCCACGTTAATGCAGCCTCGCCATTGCCATCAATGCAGCAGCAGCCTCACCATTGCCACAGTGCAGCCTGATCAATGCCTATCTGCAGACATTTAATGAAAATCTCCTATGATAGACAGAACACTGGTCCAATGGCAGCCCAGGAGATGGGACTTCCTATTACAGAGGCCGCCAAGTACCAAGGAGATTCTCACTGTGTAATCTGATGGCGCTCCCTCCTCCCCCTTCCTGTCCCCTCTGAGGCAGCTAAAATTTAAGTATAGGTGTATAACACGCACACGCTATTTGGACCCGATTCTCATGGTGAAAAAGTGAGTGTTATACACCAATAAATACAGTATTTAGTCTGGAGTTCAGCTGTAAAACTTACCTCTTATGTCATTGATTGGAATTATTGATTAGAGTCCGACCAAATCAAGGCTGAGTCCCAGAATGGAGCCCAGCGTCTGAACAAGTTTTGGCATTGGACTCCTATGACTCGCCCGAGGGGGTGCACTGGCGCAGGTACAGAGTTCTAACCTGTCCATGGCTTGTGTGAGGTGTCTAGGGCAGGGTTTTTCCAAATGGGATGCTGCGGCAAAATTACACACACCTGCCGGTACTACTGACTGACCGTTAAAGATTTCCACTGTTAACTTCTGTGTACAAAGGAGGAGCAGGGCTGGGTTAACATAGGGGCTATTGGAGCTGCAGCTCCAGGCCCCTTACCTTAAGATAGGCCCATTTAAAAAAAAAGAAAATAATCACAAAAAAAAAAATGCATGACCACACAATAGCCATTCAAAGTGTGACAATACTGAAAGCTGAAAGTTGGCCTGAGCAAAAAAGGGGTGAACGTGCCCAGTATTGAAGTGGTTAAAAATCATGCCAGCACCCTTTTGCATGTTTCAAAAGCATAGAACGGCCTAATAAAAAAAAAAAGCAACATGCAGGGACATGCAAAAAAGCAATCGTGCTCGGACGCACCTGCTTGTGTGCATACACCCTCAGACTGGTGTGCTCTAGGATTGTGCGCAGTCCTAAGACCCCTTTCACACTGGGGCGTTTTTCAGGTGTTTTTTCAGTCACTTTAGCGTTAAAAAAAGCGCCTGTGAAGTGCTTGAAAGAAGCCTCATCTGCAGGCCCAATGTGAAAGCCCAAGTGCTTTAAGAGCCCTTTCACAATGTCAGCGCCCGAAAAAACGCTTGTAAAGCGCAGCTTAACCACTTGCCGACCAGCGCACGACGATGTACGTCGACAGAATGGCACGGGCAGGCAAATGGGCGTACATGTACATCCCTTTAAATTTGTCGCCCTGCCATCGGGAGCGCGCCGCGCCGCGCTGTTCGGGACCCCCGTGAGTCCGGTCGCGGGACCCGCGGACTCGATCGCCGCGGGCATCCCCGCGATCGTCTCACGGAGCGGCCGAATGGAGAAGTGCCGTTGTAAACAACATTTCTCCATTCTGCCTAGCAACTAGTGATGCTGATCTCTGCTCCATGTGATTGGAGCAGAGATCAGTGTTCACTAAATGAAAGCCCAACACTGCCACCCACTGGTTAACCCCTTCACTGCCAGTGCCATTAACACAGGAATCACTGCATTTATATAGCAGTGATTACTGTATAAATGACAATGGTCCCAAAAATGTGTCAAAAATGTCCGATGGGTCCCCCACAATCTCCCAGTCACAATAAAAATCGCTGATCGCCGCCATTACTAGTAAAAAAAATAATAATAAAAAATTATTAATAAAAATGCTATAAAACTATCCCTATTTTGTAAACGCTATAACTTTTGCGCAAACCAATCAATAATCGCTTATTGCGATTTTTTTTACCAAAAATATGTAGAAGAATACGTATCGGCCTAAACTGAGGGAAAAAAATTTTTTTTATATATTTTTGGGGGATATTTATTATAACAAAAAGTAAAAAATTATGCGTTTTTTTCAAAATTGTCGCTCTATTTTTGTTTATAGCGCAAAAAATAAAAACCGCAGGGGTGATCAAATACCACCAAAAGAAAGCTCTATTTGTGGGAAAAAAAAGACGTAAATTTTGTTTGGGAGCCACAACGCACGACCGCGCAATTGTCAATTAAAGAGACGCAGTGCCAAATCGCAAAAAGTGGTCTGGTCTTTGACCAGCAAATTGGTCCGGTCTGAAAGTGGTTAAACTAGCAGCGCTTTACCAGCGTTTTTCGGGCGTTATTGGGGCGCTTTTAACCCCTGCTAGTGGCCACATAAAGGGTTAAAAGCACCCACAAAACGCTGCTGCCAATAGCGCTTTTCAGGCGTTTTACAGGCACTTCCCATTGATTTCAATGGGAAGGGGCGCTTTAGGAGCAGTGTATTCACCGCTCCAAAAGCGCTGCAAAGAAGCTGCTTGCAGGACTTTTTTTGACGCTCTGCCAGCGCAGCGCCTCGGTGTGAAAGCACTCAGGCTTTTACATTGGGATTGCAGTTGCGGCTTCTTTCAGGCGCTTTTTTTTAAAGCTAAAGCGCCTGAAAAACGCTCCAGTGTGAAAGGGATCTCGGTGTGAAAGCACTCGGGCTTTTACATTGGGATTGCAGTTGCAGCTTCTTTCAAGCGCTTTACATGTGCTTTTTTTAACGCTAAAGCACCTGAAAAACGCCCCAGTGTGAAAGGGGTCTTAAGGGTGCCTTGACTGAAAAAAAGGTTGAAAAACACTGGTCTAGGGTCCTGCATGCCCCAGGCAAAACTTTCTATGACAGTCGTCATCTCATGCCAGCTGCCTCTGACACTGAACCTGCCCCCTTCTCTTCCTGCTGTGATGTTTTCCAGTACACAGATAGGAGAAGGAGGCAGGAAGAAGGACCACTGCTCTGATCTGAGATCTGTAATGAATACATAATACTTGCAGAGAGGGATATGGGGAAGGGAGCAGGTGAAGTTTACAAGTTTGCTAAGGATGAAGTTTACTAAGTTCACCTGGAGTGTTTTTTTTGGGGGGGGGGGGGCTAGAGAGGATATGTGCTAGGGGGCACTTTGGGATTGGAGAGGACTCATGCTAGAAGGGGGTTAGATATGAATTCCATCACCCCACCCCCCAGCACAAGTCTTCTACCCTCCTAAAGTGCCAAATAGCACATATCTTCTCTCCCCTCCTTCCAAATGAAAGAGATGATGGCTGCTACAGAGGGGGTGACCCCAGGCACCCCACCAGAGATGCTATGCAATTGCCCGAACTAGTGCCCCCCCTGCCAGGCAAGTTAGTGGAACTTGTTCTGGCACTGAGCTCCAGGATACAGGATAGGTTCATACCATGAATCACACAGGAACGCAATATGCATCCTATGCAATTCACATGTTACCTGGGTGCTGTGTGATTTCAGCCCATTCATTTCTGGATTTGTATTGAAATTGGGTGTTGTGCTTTGTGCTTGGATGAAGGATAAGAGGGGTGGAAGAGTATTTATGAGAGGGGTACTGGGAGAGGGGGAGTATTTGTGCTGTGAGAGTGAACTGAGGGGTGTAGGGATAAGTGTTAGGTAAGAAGGGGGGAATTGTGCTGGGACTGGAAATTTGGGGAGGGTGGAGAAGGAATTGTGCTGAGGGAGGGGGGAGATGATTTATGTTGGGAGGGGGGGGGGGGGGGTTTGCATGGAATGATTTGTATTTGGGGGGTTAACATGCAAATTAGTGCTAGATTTTTTGTTTTTGGAGAGAAAGAAGTGGTATTTTTTTGCTGTAAGGATAAAGTGGGACAAAGTATTGCTGGGGGAGGGAAATTTTGCACTCTCCTTACTCCTGCACTATTTGTTTTGTACTCCTGACTCTTACTATGCATTACACACTCCTGGACCCTGCTCTCTGTGTGTTATGTACTCCTAACCTCTGCGTGCTCTATGTGTGTTATGTACTCCTAAATTATGTACTCTGCGTACTCGGCTTCCGGGGGGTATACCGGGATGATGCCCACACCTGCAGGCATCATCCCAGTACCGTTTTTTACAGCAGGTGACTGGCTATCCAGCCATAACAACCGAAGCGGCTAAAAGCCGCTCGGCTGTTATGCCGGAGGAGCGGGAGGGGATGTCCCCCTCTCCCACTGCCTACCGCCGCTGTTACCGGTGCTCCCGCTCGATCGGGAGCACCGATTCAAGTTCCGATGCCTCCGGCTGCTGGGGTGGAACTTGAACTAAGCCGTAATCGGCTTCGTTCCAGTATCCTAATAGTAAACACGGAAGCAGCGTCATGACGTCACTTCCCGTTTACTCGACTGCCAATGGCGCTGGTTTAAAAAAAATATACAGTATTCAGAATCGCCGTTTTCGGCGATCTGAATACATTGAAGTGTAAAGGAGGGATCGGGGGTCTTTTAGACCCCCGATCCCTCCATAAAGAGTACCTGTCACCACCTTTTACTGTCACAAGGGATGTTTACATTCCTTGTGACAGCAAAAAAAGTGATCAAATTATTAAAAAAAAAAAAAACAATTTATTAATTTTAAAATAAATAATACATTTTTTTTTTTTAAAGCGCCCGTCGTCCCCGCGAGCTCGCGAAGCAAAGAAAACGCATACGGAAGTCGCGCTCGCATATGTAAAGGGTGTTCAAATCACACATGTGAGGTATAGCCGTGATCGTCAGAGCGAAAGCAATAGTTCTAGCGCTAGACCTCCTCTGTAACGCTAGCCTGGTAACTGTAAAAAAATTTTAAAACGGCGCCTATTGAGATTTTTAGGTACCGTACTTTGTCGTCAATCCACGAGTGCGTGCAATTATAAAGTGTGACATGTTTGGTATCTATTTACTCGGCATAACATTATCTTTCACATTATGCAAAAGAATTGGCCTAATTTTACTGTTTCGTTTTTTTTTTAATTCATGAAAGTGTCCCTTTTCCCAAAAAGTTGCGTTTAAAACACCGCTGCGCAAATACCGTGTGACATAAAATATTGCAACAATCGCCGTTTTATTCTCTAGAGTCTCTGCTAAAAAATATATATAATGTTTTGGGGGTTCCAAGTCATTTTCTAGCAAAAAATATGGATTTTAACTTGTAAACACCAAATGCCAAAAATAGGCTTAGTCATGAAAGGGTTAAAAGGATAGTTCACCTTTATGCAGTAAAGTGGTGTCTGTAGATAAAAACAAACTGTGCAGCTCTGACTAAAGTTGAATAAAACCCTTGCTATAGGTGTAGGCCATTTACATACCTTATGAAGGCTGACTGGAATACTCCCAGGACGTTGCTAAGCCCTCCCAGGATGTTGTTAAGTGAGGCCTAGTCATCACTGCTCAACCCCAACCATCACAGGAGTGAGCTCTTTGATTTAGCCCCCCTCACCTACTCTTTCTCTCCCCTGATGCAGTAACTATGAGCTCAGCATTTGAACGATCACTCCTGTGATGGTGGAGGTGAGCAGTGATGACTAGGCCTCACTTAGCAATGTCCTGGATGTATTCCAGCCAGGCTTCATGAGGTATGCAGGTGTTCTACAACTATAGCAAGGGCTTTATTTAACTTTATCTATAGATGCCCCTTATCTGCATAGGCAGTTTTGTGGTAAAGGTGAACTATCCCTTTAAGGTAGGCTCAGGAAAAAAAAAAAAAAAAAATTTCACAGGACAATGAAGCCTGGGTTTTGTTTAACAACATCCCTAGTTGTGGCCCTGCAGCCCCCCACTGTTATGCGTTGGGCCACACCCACATTCCACCATAGCCTGTGTAGCTTTACCTGGGGCAATCTGCATGGACGGCACTCCTCCAGACTGATAACCACGCTCACAGGCAGTTTGATATATGCATACCTCTTCCAAGAGCCAGTTCACGGCTTGCATCAGGGCTGAAGGTTCCTAAAAGATGTTTCAAGGGGAAGGGTGTAGTGATGTTTTCAGGGAACTAGGTACAGCACCCTAGCAGCCCCTCCCACTAGCCATGACTTTCTGCATTAAATAGAGAAGCACAGGGACCTAGTGATTATATCATTGTGTCTAAGATAGGGTATGTAATGAGGTGCCTGAATTACAGCGGTGGGAGGGAGCCATAGGCTCTAATAGGCTTCAAAAAAGGTGAAAAGGTCCACCCAGGTGTGTTAGCAAAGCATATGGATATTTGCTTTGCTAACAGAGAACCGCCGCTCAGCAAATCAGAAGGTGCGGATTTAATACCGGTCACCTGATTGGCTGAAGGCAGAGGTGATCCCATTGACCGCCTAGCAGAACAGGAAGAAGACGCTCACAGAGGACACAGGAGTTATCACCACGCTCCCCATCCCACAAGTCGCCACCTGACTTGCCACCATGATGGGGCAAGTCCTGGGCAGACAGCGGGCGGGTGGGGGCTGTACAGCGGCTGCATATTATGGGCACTGAGGCTGCAATTGTTGGGGCACTGTTGACTGCATTTGCTGGGCACAGAGGCTGCATATGATGGGCACAGTTGGCTGCATATGATGGGCACAGTTAGCTGCATATGATGGGCACAGTTTGCTGCATAAGATGGGCACAGTTGGCTGCATATTATGGGCAAAGTTGGCTACATATTATAGGCACAGTTGGCTCCATTTTTTGGGAACAGTTAGCTGTGTATGATGGGCACAGTTGGCTGCATATGATGGGCACAGTTCATAGCATTTGATTTATTTGTTTCAGTATTTTTCAGAATTTTTCAGTTCGTTTGCACCCCCACAAAAATTGTGAGCACAACCCGCCACTGGCCAGGTTGTATGTAATAAAGTTATATTAACCACTTGACCACTGGGCTCTTAAACCCCCTTCCTAACCAGACCAATTTTCAGTTTTCAGTGCTCTCACATTTTGAATGACAATTACTCAGTCATGCAACACTGTACCCATATGAAATGTTTGCCTTTTTTTTCACACAAATAGTGAAAAAAATCTTATGCCTCCCACATTGCTTTTACTTTCATTTTTGTAATCACATTTTATTATCTTTGCATCTATTCCTTGATGTAAGATTCAAATAAATGTTATCCGTTTTGACCTGCACCATTGGAGCTTCTTCCTTATTTTCCTTTCTTTTTGCTGTGCATTGGGCCATCTGTGAGAACTCCCATCTCGGGGATATCGTTTGGAGCACCTACTTCAATATACGGATGCCATTCTGCCACATAGTCGGATTCCAGTGTCCATCGTTTGGTCTTGTTTGGCCTCTCCTTCTATAGCGATAGGAGTCCAGCGCTCAAAGCCCATTAGATACACTGTCAAATGGTAGGTGTCTCCAACTTATCTGGTAAGAGTATTTCATGTTTTCCATCTGATCGCTGCTCTTGAAGTTTCCAGATTTATTCAGGTCATACCATTTTTGCCATCTTCAAGTGAACATTACACCATTTCTGTTGGACTTCATGTCTAAATGTTAGACACACATACCCAGTGTTGCTAAAGTTTTTTCACAGTGGAGTTTTTGTTTTGTTTTTTGCATGTATTGTAATGTACTTGCCTTTATAAACAATATCACTATTGGTTTATCACTTTTAGCTATTATTGTTTTAATCACGGTGGTTTTTCATTATCACTTGTTCATTATTATGGTTATCACTGTTTAGCTACAGAGATAAATTTATACGTTTAGCACTACACAAATTTTTTGTATTTTCCAACAAATAGTGCTTTCTTTTGGTGGTATTTAATCCCCGCTGGGTTTTTTATTTTTTGCACTATAAATCAAAAAAGACTGAAAATTTGGTTAAAAAAATAAATAAAAATGATTTGTTTCTGTTAACATTTATTGCAGAGTATTGGCAGAGTACTGCATAATATTGCAAAGTATTGCATAATACTGGCAGAATATGGGCACTGAGCAGCTGTGGGCTGGATCTGTAGTGCCCACAGTGCTGCAAACGATCTTTCCCTCTCTCACTGTACCGATCAGTACAAAGCGGGCAGGGAGGAACCGGCGTCATGAGATGACGCCAGTTTCTTTACAAGATGACACTATCAGCGGCCATTTACCGTGATCCGTGATGCAGACCCGGCGGGTGCGTGCCCCAGGGGGCGCGCGGGAGCGCGATTCTGTGAGGACATCCCACGGATGTCCACCCAGAATAAGCCGATCGAGATGTAGCCATCTTTTGGCTATGGCCCAGTCGGCATGTGGTTAATTACTATTATAAGTGTAGCGCCAGCTCCTGAAGAGCACGCGTTGTGTTTTTGAAAGTTAAGGTTACACCTGAACTGCAGTTTGGTTTGGATACAATTGTTCTAAATTGGGACCTCAGCATCAGTCTGACTAGACTATAGGATGTTCAGCCTGGCCACAAGGGGCACTGTCCCTTCTGGTAGGCATGGAACCACAGTCTGGTTGGGCGCTTTTAGTTTACTCTCTCTCGGAGCCCGCCCAATGGGAATGTCGCTCTTGCTGTGCTTTCTGGGAGAGGGTACTTAAGATGCGTCTGTCACTTGGTTCGGGGGTTCCGGTCCAGAAGTACGTTCTGACTTCATGGTCCTGGTCCTCCTGACCATCCCCCAGGAAGGCTATGACCTGGGGTGCGGATCCACCCGACTTGTTGTCTCGGAGCTGGCTAGCCTGAGGCAAGGAAGCTAAAGAAGAATTCCAAGGTGGTCCGGTGCTGTCTGGAGTTGGAGAGGCCCAGTAACTTCGTAGCTATCCAGGGGAGGACTCTTCAGAAGAAGGCCACGTATGGGTTGGGTTCTTAGCAAGAGCCTGGTGGGGCTGAAGTACCTAAGTGAATCCAGTCTCGTGGGTATCGCCAAGCTGGCTGAAAGATCCAGGTATCACACGAGTGTTCCACAAGTTTCAGTTTCCTGTATGTTCTACAACCCCGTCTGTGGCAGAGATGTATTCCTGTATGTTCTACAACAACGTCTGCGGCAGAGACTTGTTCCTGAGTAAAGCACCTTGTTGGCTGCTAGGCCTTGTGAGAGAGGGACTGTCCAACCTGAGTGAACATCCAGTTGTGAATGGCTATTCTCTGGATCTAGTCAAAGTAAGAAAGTCTGTTATTATTGACTTTGACACTAAGAGTACCTGAACTTCCTTCCTAACCCTCTGATCATATTTTAAGAGACTGTTCGTTGTCTAAGTTTTTGCAAATAAAAATCCCTTTATGCGGATCTGTCATCAGTCTCTAAAGTTACTGGGCCATTTATCACGGGAAACCCCTAGACACAAATCGAGGAGAAGAGGGTAAAGGTAAGCCCAATTAAACCAGCAGCTCCTTCAAGGGGGTTAGTGCTACATAAGAAATAATGGCACTAAAAATAAATCAAATAAATGTAATAATAATAGTTGATGTGTTTTAAAGAAATGTTCCTATGAATTGCACTCCAACATTTTTGTTATATGAATCATGCTGGGGATATTCCATGCTTACACAAATCATACTACTAACTCAAAAGGTTTCCACTAAAGAAATACAAACATTCAGGTCTGCTCATAGGAAGTGAATGTTAGAAAGGCCAGATGAAAACACCCACACAGATAGTATAATATTTATGTTTACTAGTTCTGCAAATAGCATTCTTTAGGCTGTATTCACACCTGAGCATTTTCAGCTCATAAAATGCTTGTAAAACATCCAAAAAAAGCCCCGAAAAAAGCCCAGCAAGCAAAATCCTACTCATTTAAATTGCTCCTGTTCACATCTGAGCATTTTATAGCCTGAAGCAAAATGCCTGAAGGTCAAAAAAAGTACATGAGCTACTTTTTTGGCAGATTACAGGCGTTTTTCTGCTTTTTATATTGGTGACCTTTTGACCTGTGCAAAATCACGGCAAAAACGTGGCAAAATCACAGTAAAACGTGCGACTTTCTGCCTGAAAACAAAGTGTGGCCAAAAAACACAACGTGTCATTAAGGTGTCAATGTGGCCTAATTCTCTGTCTCTTTAAAGTATCTAGTGCAGAGCTTGTCAATGAGTTTTGCAAAGTCATTAACCCGTTTGCCATTTTAGGCTCAGAACAGGAAATGTAAGAGACGGAGATACCCCACATTTTTCCTAGGAATTAAAGTACACCTGTCACAAGAGAATTATGATGGCTGCCATTGCTGACTTTTCTTTATGAGAATATTAGTTGCCTTGTAGTCATGCTGATGCTTTGCCTTCAAGGCTATGAGCCACTGAGTTGAAATAAGTATAGAAATAAGGAATTCGGACACTTAATTATAACATGCTTTAGGGTTTCTAGGGCTAGAGCTCTTAAAATGTAACTCCAGCCAAAACCTTTACAGTGGAACCTTGATAAACAAGTAACGCTGTTAACGAGTGTTTTGAAAGAAGAGGCCACATGCGGTATTGCATGCAATAGAAGTCAATATGGAATGAATTATCTTTGTTTCCATTGACTTCTATGGAGAAACGTACTTTGATATGCAAGTGTTTTGGATTACAAGCATTCTCCTGGAACTGATTATGCTCGTAATCCAAGGTTCCACTGTATTTCAGTTAGTAGAGTATTATGAATAAGAAGATTCCTCTGCACTTCCTGTCCTTAGAGACATGTTAAGTGGAAATATTCCCAAAATTAACAGAAATCCTCCCTCTGACAGTTTTTACTGGAATACATACTTCAATTGGAACATATTCCTTACAGTGGTCACCAAATAGATGAGGTTCCGAGTTTGAAATCTAGAAAAAAAGAACTGGTTGATGTTACTAAAGCCAGACAAAGCCAAACAATTAGCATTTTCAGCCAGAAGCTAATGTAGCACCATCCTAGATAGTTCCTAGGATTAGTTAGATTTAGTGCTGGCTCACTGTGTTCAGTGGAGCTGTGTTTGTATTTTGTTAGGTAAATTTATCTTTCCTCACTGTAACCAGTGTGGCTGCAGTTGATTAGTTAGGTCTGTTTAGTGTTCTCAGCTGCTACCAGTCTGATAGCTCCCTCTGCTTTCCAGAAATCAGTAGAAATTTCTGGATTATAGGTGTGGAGCTATGTAGGTGGCAGCATGAATATTTATACAGCCCTTGCCAATCCCAGAAAGCAGGGCCCTGAAGGCTGCTGGGAGACTGTATATATTCTCTAAGCACACTGAGTTCAGGGTGTTTTCCTAGAGAGGATCAGCACAGCCCTCCAGGGCAGTGCTGCCATGTGCTTGCTATTTGTGAGGCCTCAGGTGGGCGATCTGAGGGCCTTGATGCTGAAGCTGCGGAGAGCAGACTGAGGGGCTGTCTATTGAAGATCTAGTCTGGTATCACTGGAGGAAAGTGTCACTTGGAAGTTGAAATGAGGCAATCAGTTTCCCTTGACATTTTGTGAGTATAGTCTGCTGAGAGAACTTTTGGGCTGCTGCCATCCCTCTTGTGCTAGAGAGTCAGCTGGGTGTTTTCCAAAGGGGCCATCTGCTGGTGTCCTGAAGAGCTTAATTTATCTAATCTCTTGTGAAGGGACTTTGCTAGTAATACTCTAAAAGAAAGAGGACTGCTAATATCTGCTTCTGTTTCAAGCCACGTCTACAGTTTGCTATATGCTAAATCAGACAGACCTAGAAATAGAACATGTTTCAAATCTATCCGATGGACTCAATTCCGATGGACTAAATTCAGGAAAACCGTTCGTCTGTGTGCCGGTCTGACAGACCGAATACAACGCAAGGGAAGCTATTGGCTACTGGCTATTGAACTTCCTTGTTTAGTCCCGTTTACGTCATCACATTCAAAACGAACAGACTTATGAATGGACTTAGTCTATTCCTGTGTGTCCAGGTCCGTTTGTTCACAAAGTCCATCGGAACTCCACTGAGAGTCCGTCGGGAAGACCATCGGACTTAGTCTGCTGGAAAGTCAGGTCATGTGTACGTGGCATAACTTCATTCAAAAAGCCCATAGAAATTCACCCAGACCTGCTATTTGAATGGAAATCTAGTAAGTGTGTTTTTTATGAATGAAAACCACATTCACAGTTAGAAATTTGTTCATTTGAGAAAAAATTTCTACCTGGCTCCTTGGAATGTTTTCGACAGTATGATCAAAAACAAGCACCGATTCGATCCCACTGACCATTAGAAAATCAAAGTAATATTTCAAAAAGAAAATTTTGCAAACAAAATTGGACTGGCGTATGGCCAGCTTAAAGCTTAAATCACCCCTGTGATAGTAGCAGCTTATGCAATCTAAATCAGCATATGCTGCATATGAAGACGTTTTTGTTTTTTTATTTTGTTTTTTATACTCACTGAACCCTCCGGATCCAGTGAACTTCCATCCTTACTCAGAGTTTCTTCCGAGAAATGGTGCAGCTGGCTACTCAGCTTGCACCTCCCAATCACGTGCCTGCACAGTGTGAATAAAGTGATTGATAACACATATCCCAGGAGTCAATGGGTGACCGGAAATGACGTACTTCGCTGCGTGAGGTATACATAGTTACATAGTAGGTGAGGTTGAAAAAAGACACAAGTCCATCAAGTCCAACCTATGTGTGTGATTATATGTCAGTACTACATTTTATATCCCTGTATGTTGCAGTCATTTAGGTGGTTATCTAATAGTTTCTTGAAACTATTAATGCCCCCCGCTGAAACCACTACCTGTGGAAGGGAATTCCACATCCTTGCTGCTCTTACAGTAAAGAACCCTCTACGTAGTTTAAGGTTAAACTTCTTTTTTTCTCATTTTAATGAGTGGCCACGAGTCTTGTTAAACTCCCTTTTGTGAAAAAGTTTTAACCCTATTGTGTGGTCACCAGTATGGAATTTGTATATTGAAATCATATCCCCTCCCAAGCGTCTCTTCTCCAGAGAGAATAAGTTTAGTGCTCGCAACCTTTCCTCATAACTAATATCCTCCAGACCCTTTATTAGCTTTGTTTCCCTTCTTTGTACTCTCTCCATTTCCAGTATATCCTTCCTGAGGACTGGTGCCTAGAACTGGACAGCATACTCCAGGTGTGGCCAGACCAGAGTCTTGTAGAGCGGGAGAATTATCGTTTTATCTCTGGAGTTGATCCCCTTTTTAATGCATGCCAATATTCTGTTTGCTTTGTTAGCAGCAGCCTGGGATTGCATGCCATTACTGAGCCTATCATCTACTAGGACCCCAAGGTCCTTTTCCATCCTAGATTCCCCCAGAGGTTCTCCCCCCAGTGTATAGATTGCATTCAAATTTTTGCCACCCAAATGCATTATTTTAAATTTTTCTACATTGAACCTCATTTGCCATATAGTTGCCCACCCCATTAATTTGTTCAGATCTTTTTGCAAGGTTTCCACATCCTGTGGAGAAGTTATTGCCCTGCTTAGCTTAGTATCGTCTTCAAATACAGCTATTGAACTGTTTACCCCATCCTCCAGGTTGTTTATGAACAAATTAAATAGGATTGGTCCCAGCACAGAACCCTGGGGGACCCCACTACCCACCCTCGACCATTCCGAGTACTCCCCATTTATCACCACCCTCTGAAATCGTCCTTGTAGCCAGTTTTCAATCCATGTACTCACCCTATGGTCCATGCCAACGGACCTTATTTTGTACAGTAAACGTTTATGGGGGACTGTGTCAAATGCTTTTGCAAAATCCAGATACAACACATCTATGGGCCTTCCTTTATCTAGCTGGCAACTCACCTCCTCATAGAAGTTTAGTAGATTGGCTTGGCAAGAACGATTCTTCATGAATCCATGCTGATTACTGCTAATGATACCGTTCTCATTACTAAAATCTTGTATATAGTCCCTTATCATCCCCTCCAAGAGTTTACATACCATTGATGTTAGGCTAACTGGTCTGTAATTCCCAGGGATGTATTTTGGGCCCTTTTAAAATATTGGTGCTACATTGGCTTTTCTCCAATCAGCTGGTACCATTCCAGTCAGTAGGCTGTCAGTAAAAATTAGGAACAATGGTCTGGCAATTACTTGACCAAGTTCCGTAAGTACCCTCGGGTGCAAGCCATCTGGTCCCAGTGATTTATTAGTGTTAAGTTTCCAAAGTGTAATTTTAATTCTGTCCTCTGTTAACCATGGAGGTGCTTCCTGTGATGTGTCAAGAGGATAAATCCTGCAGTTTTGGTTACTGAAGCCCACCGATTCCCTCGTGAAGACTGAGGAGAAGAATACATTCAATACCTTCACCATCTCCCCATCCTTTGTAACCAGATGTCCTTCCTCATTCTTTATGGGGCCAATATGGTCTGTCCTACCTTTTTTACTGTTTATATATTTAAGGAATTTCTTGGTTTTTTTTTTCTCTCCTCCGTGATGTGTCTTTCATGTTCTATCGTAGCAGTCCTTACTGCACCCTTACATTTCTCGTTGCATTCTTTATAATGTCTGATTGCTGATGATGATCCCTCAACCTTTTTTTAAAGGGCTTCTCCTTTACTTTTATATGCGTTTTTACATTGGCGTTAAGCCATCCAGGACTTTTGTTCGCTCTTTTAAATTTATTGCCCAGTGGGAAGAATTGGCTAATGCCCTTATTTAATATGCTCTTAAAGCAAACCCATCTCTCTCCATGTTCCTTGTTCCTAAGATTTTATCCCAATTTATGCCTTCTAGTAAGGTGCGTATAGAGAAAGGGAGCTTTTTAGTGATCTGAAAAGAGAAACACTTAAAAAAAAAATGTTGGGGGCCAAACTTCACCTACAGAATGGAATTCTGCTTTAAGTTGTGGAATGAAAAGAGCTCCGCCACAAAAAAGGATTTCTACATAAACAGATGCAGGACATGTGGGAACATTTCTACCTCTTTAAAGCAATATCTGTACATGTGTTATTCATTTTTTATGACTACACAATTTTGGCTTCAATTTGTTACTGTGATTCAGCGTGTTCTAAAACAATTTATTAAAACTCTAAATGATGCATATTTAAATTATGTACATGTACAATACTGGAGCCTTAGTTCACAGCATTACAAATAGAATTGCATTAACATCAGTGTCTAATGTTTGCTTTGGCCTCTAATTTCTTCAGTTATAAAATAATGGCAGGAACTGTATTGTATCCTAGCTGCCAAAACATTAGTTAGTAGATTCCTGTCACTAAGCATTGCTTAACCATATAAGGTTAAATACTTAGATACATTTTCCTCTACATCTCAATTAGTTTTCCATAGAGTAAAAGGAAATAGGGTACAACTAACCTAGTATAAGAAGAGGGGAACAAGGTGACTTCTTTAACCACTTTCAGACCGGACCATTTTGCTGGTAAATGACCAGAGGTCTTTTTACACTTTGGCACTGCGCTGCTTTAACTGGTAATTGCGCGGTCATGCAATGTTGTACCCAAACAAAATTTGCGTCCTTTTCTTCCCACAAATAGAGCTTTCTTTTGATGGTATTTGATTGCCTCTGCGATTTTTATTTTTTGCGATATAAACGTAAAAAGACCGCAAATTTTGAAAAAAAATGATATTTTCTACTTTTTGTTATTAGAAAAATCCAATAAACTCAATTTTAGTCATACATTTAGGCCAAAATGTATTCAGCCACATGTCTTTGGTAAAAAAAAAGTCAATAATTGTATATTTATTGGTTTGCGCAAAAGTTGTCACATCTACAAACTAAGGTACGTTTTCTGGAATTTACGCAGCTTTTAGTTTACGACTGCCTATCTCATTTCTTGAGGTGCTAAAATGGCAGGGCAGTACAAAACCCCCCCAAATGACCCCATTTTGGAAAGTAGACCCCCTAAGGAAATTGATAAGAGGCATGTTGAGCCCATTGAATATTTTATTTTTTTGCCTCAAGCGATTGAATAATGACAAAAAAAAAATTATTTTTTTTTTTTTACACAAAGTTGTCACTAAATGATATATTGCTCACACATGCTATGGGCGTATGTGAAATGACACCCCAAAATAAATTCTGCTGCTTCTCCTGAGTATGGGGATACCACATATGTGGGACTTTTTGGGAGCCTAGCCGCGTACGGGGCCCCGAAAACCAAGCACCGCCTTCAGGCTTTCTAAGGGCGTAAATTTTTGAGTTCACTTCTCACTACCTATTACAGTTTTGAAGGCCATAAAATGCCAAGATGGCACAAAACCCCCACAAATGACCCCATTTTAGAAAGTAGACACCCCAAGCTATTTGCTGAGAGGCATGTTGAGTTCATGGAATATTTTATATTTTGCCACAAGTTGCGGGAAAATTACAAACTTTTTTTTTTTTTTTTTAACAAAGTTGTCACTAAATGATATATTGCTCATGCATGCCATGGGCATATGTGAAATGACACCCCAAAATAAATTCTGCTGCTTCTCCTGAGTACGGGGATACCACATATGTGGGACTTTTTGGGAGTCTAGCCGCGTACGGGGCCCCGAAAACCAAGCACCGCCTTCAGGCTTTCTAAGGGCGTAAATTTTTGAGTTCACTTCTCACTACCTATTACAGTTTTGAAGGCCATAAAATGCCAAGATGGCACAAAACCCCCACAAATGACCCCATTTTAGAAAGTAGACACCCCAAGCTATTTGCTGAGAGGCATGTTGAGTCCATGGAATATTTTATATTTTGCCACAAGTTGCGGGAAAATTACAAACTTTTTTTTTTTTTTTTTTTTTTCACAAAGTTGTCACTAAATGATATATTGCTCACGCATGCCATGGGCATATGTGAAATGACACCCCAAAATAAATTCTGCTGCTTCTCCTGAGTATGGGGATACCACATATGTGGGACTTTTTGGGAGCCTAGCCGCGTACGGGGCCCCGAAAAACAAGCACCGCCTTCAGGCTTTCTAAGGGCGTTACAGTTTTGAAGGCCATAAAATGCCAAGATGGCACAAACCCCCCCCAAATGACCCCATTTTGGAAAGTAGACACCCCTAAATTTAGGGGTACACTAGTGAGACTAGGTAATAAATGGCGGGTGCCCTGAAACTATAAAAAAATAACTAACCAACCAGCGTCACCTGTAACAGTTATATGGTGATCACTGGTGAAAGGGTTAACTAGGGGGCAATTAGGGGGCTTTATGCGGTAGTATATGGGGGTCCCTGGCGCTATAAAAAGCTGCAGCGAACCTAAATACCTACCTGCCTAACTAGCGTCACCTGTGACACTAATACAGCGATCAGAAAAACGATCGCTTATTAGGCTGGGTTCACACTGGAGCGATGCGGGAACGCCACGAATGCGCGGCGGGTTCCCGCATCGCATGCCTCCCGGCGGCAGTTCACACTGCCCTATGCGAACTGCTGGGAGTGTCAGTGAAATGTTACTGACACCCCCAGATCAGTTCGCATATCGCAGTGCGATCTGCAAACTCGGATCGCATGGTGTGAACACCCATGCGATCCGATTCTGCTGCGGGCCAAAAAAAGGGTCCCGTGCGAATTTGCGGCGGGTGCGGCGAATGGCTGAACTCGAATCGCACAGAGATCGGATGTGATTTGCACTGCAGTGCGGTGCGAATCACATCCGTTCTCATAAACCGCTGCAATGTGAACCCAGCCTTAGTGACACTGGCGACGGGGGGTGATCACGGGGTTAAACCTTTATTGGAGGGGTTAGGGGGGTACCTTAGAACTAAAGGGGGCTAACCCTAACTGCCCTAACAGTTATTAGTCACAAATGACACCCGCCGGGTGATCAGGGGGTTAAACCTTTATTAGGTAATAAATGGCGCGTGCCCTGAAACTATAAAAAAATAACTAACCAACCAGCGTCACCTGTAACAGTTATATGGTGATCACTGGTGAAAGGGTTAACTAGGGGGCAATCAGGGGGCTTTATGCGGTAGTATATGGGGGTCCCTGGCGCTATAAAAAGCTGCGGCGAACCTAAATACCTACCTGCCTAACTAGCGTCACCTGTGACACTAATACGGCGATCAGAAAAATGATCGCTTATTAGGCTGGGTTCACACTGGAGCGATGCGGAAACGCCGCGAATCCGCGGCGGGTTCCCGCATCGCATGCCTCCCGGCGGCAGTTCACACTGCCCTATGCGAACTGCTGGGAGTGTCAGTGAAATGTTACTGACACCCCCAGATCAGTTCGCATATCGCAGTGCGATCTGCAAACTCGGATCGCATGGTGTGAACACCCATGCGATCCGATTCTGCTGCGGGCCAAAAAAAGGGTCCCGTGCGAATTTGCGGCGGGTGCGGCGGGTGTGGCGGGTGCGGCGGGTGCGGCGAATGGCTGAACTCGAATCGCACAGAGATCGGATGTGATTTGCACTGCAGTGCGGTGCGAATCACATTCGTTCTCATAAACCGCTGCAATGTGAACCCAGCCTTAGTGACACTGGCGACGGGGGGTGATCACGGGGTTAAACCTTTATTGGGGGGGTTAGGGGGGTACATTAGAACTAAAGGGGGCTAACTCTAACTGCCCTAACAGTTATTACAGTCACAAATGACACCAATGCAAAAAAAAAAAAAAAAAAATGACATTGGTGTCACTGTGACTGGGGGGCAGGGGTAATTGGGGGGGTGATCGGGGGGTAAAGGGGGGGTGTGAGTGTGCCTGGCATGTTCTACTGTGTGTGTAGAGTGTTGGTGCAACTTACTGATCCGCTCTCCTCCGTGTCGGAACGAAAAATACCGACACGGAGGAGAGAATACATCACTTCCTCTCCTGTGTTTACATTACAGGAGAGGAAGTGATGTCACCGGGGATTTCTATTCGTCGGGAGCGATCGCGAGGGGGTGGCCATGAATGAATGGCCGTCCCCTCGTCCGGGATCGCTCCCGAACGAATACCGACCCGCGGGAGGCAAGGGACGTACATGTATGTCCTTATGCCTGCCCGTGCCATTGTACCGACGTACATCGGCGTGCGGCGGTCGGCAACTGGTTAAATTGTTATTTCATGGACTGCTAATTTGCCAATTACAGATCAGCCTGATTAGTGAGCTGCCTTTGGTTGCCCTGGACTCATCCTAGCCATCATTTTTCTAATCCCCTGTGAAATGCGTTTACAACACTTTTAAGATCATTAAAGCCCCATGCACACTATCAGTTTTTCTGCTGAGTTTTTCCTTCAGGCTTAGCATAACCATGTAGTGCAAGGGCCTGCCTGATTGCATACACATTGAAACTCCTAAGGTTTGACCTCATATTATATTGTCTTGGTAAATCTGAAGTAAAAACTCAGCAGAAAAACTGATAGTGCATATGGCGCTTTACAGTTCACTGACAGGTGTATTTGACCATAAGATAAATGATAAAAATGCAACATACTGCAGCTTACAATCCTTTGATATGGTGGATGTATTTGTTTTATTTTTTCTCAAACTGAGAACATTTTCTGCAAACACAGAAAATACCTGTTGATCCTGCCAGAAATTCAGTGTCCTTGTCACTTCCCGTAAGCTGTACCGATGAATATCTTCCTTACTAGCTATCCTCTGTAAACTATCAATTGCCCTTAACGCAATGTAATGGAGATGAAGAGACACGGAAATGTTTGTAGTCTATATCAGTTGAGTAGCCAAGGGTAGATAGATAGACAGGCAAGCTTTGCATAGTGTGCAGCTAGAGTAGGGGCAGCTCAGATAGTTTCACTGTAGTGTATTGAGACCATGTCATTCATACATACATTAGTGTAGAGTAGGGACAGCTCAGATAGTTTCAGTGTAGTGTAGTGAGACTGTGTCAGTAATCTTTACATTAGTATGTAGCTAGAACAGGGCCAGTTCAGATAGCATCAGTGTAGTGACAGTTGAACACCGTCTATTTGATTGCGTTCCTGCCAGTTTAACGCCATTTACTTCTGTGTGCGTTACTGCCAGTTTGACACCATATAGTTCTGTGTGCGTTACTGCCAGTTTAACGCCATATCGTTTTGTGTGGGTTACTGTGAGAGTGGGGGGGGAGCGAAGGGAAAGGAAAGACAGATTCTGGTGGTAGGGGACTCAATTCTTAGGAGGACAGAGAGGGCAATCTGTAACAACGACCTGAAGTGCCGAACTGTATGTTGTCTGCCGGGCGCTCGGGTACGGCACATCACAGATCTGGTGGACAGATTACTGGGAGGGGCTGGGGAAGACCCAGCTGTCATGGTGCATGTTGGCACCAATGACAAAGTCAGAGGCAGATGGAGTGTCCTAAAGAATTATTTCAGGGACTTGGGAGCTAAATTGAGGAAAAGGACCTCCACGGTTGTATTCTTAGGAATAGTACCGGTACATCGAGCCACACCAGAAAGGAAGAGGGAGATTAGGGAAGTAAACAGGTGGCTCAAGAGCTGGTGTAGTAAGGAGGGGTTTGGGTTCCTGGAGTACTGGGACGACTTCTCAGTCAATAACCGGTACTATAAAAGGGACGGACTGCACCTAAATGAGGAGGGTGCAGATCAGCTGGGATTAAGGATGGCCAAAAAGTTAGAGGGGTTTTTAAACTAGGCGATGGGGGGAGGGTCCAGAGATAGAGATAGTCAGCGTGGAGCATATTCCAGAGGGTAATATTAGGGGTATTAGTGGTAGAATAACCAAAGCACATAAACCCAAGGTAAATATAGTAGCAAGTCCTAGTTGTAATCTTGGAACACCCAAGAGGATAGTATTTGACCGGTCAAAATATATTAATGCATTAAAATGTTTGTTCACCAATGCTAGAAGTCTGCCAAGCACAATAGGTGAGTTGGAAGCTCTGGTGCATCAGGAGAGCTATGATGTAATCGGTATTGCTGAAACTTGGCTTCATTCCTCACATGACTGGATTAATAATATTACTGGCTATGCACTCTTTCAGAAAGACAGAGTAAAAAGGAAAGGTGGAGGGGTCTGTCTGTATGTGAGAAGTGATCTCAAAGCGAGTGAGAAAGAGGACCTGGTGAACAGAGAGTGTGATGAGTCTGAAGCATTATGGGTGGAACTGCATACAGATGTGTGTAGTTCAAAGTTAATCATTGTAGTTTGTTATAGACCACCCAATGTTAATGAGGTGGAGACTCAGCTCCTTGCACAGATAGTAAGGGCTGCAAGGGCTGGGACAGTGATAATAATGGAGGATTTTAACTACCCAGAAATTGACTGGGGTAATGGCACTGTTGGGACAGTTAAAGGGCAAAAATTTATAAACCTACAGGACAATTTTATGGTCCAGTTTATTGAGGCCCCAACTAGGAATGATGATCTGTTGGACCTGGTAATCTCAAACCATGCAGAACGTATTACTGATGTTCACATAAAGGAACACCTGGGTAGCAGTGACCATAACATGATTTCATTTGATGTTAGCTGTAAGCAAAAATCACATACGGGAAAGATAAAAACACTTAATTTCATGAGAGCAAATTTTCCAAGGATGAGGGCTGCTCTCCAGGACCTAGACTGGGAGAGAATATTGGCATCAATGGGCACAGAACAGAAATGGGAATTCTTCAAAAAGACTGTTTGTGATCTCACGGCAAAGTATATTCCCATGGGCATTACGTTTAAGAGGCTAAAAATAAAACTGATGTGGCTCACGGCCAAAGTTAAAAAAGCTATAAACTATAAAAAAGAGGAACGCTAGTGTCATTTAAATGTTATAAAGAATATAACAGAATATGTAAAAAGGAAATCAAGGATGCAAAAATTCAAAATGAAAGACAGATTGCAAAAGATAGTAAAAAGGTCAAGTCTGAGCATGTAGGTCCTTTACAAAATAATCTGGAGTGGGTGACTGGGAACAAAGAGAAGCTTAACTTATTATTCTTCAGCTCTATGTATACAAAGGAGCATGGGGGAGCTCATGTCCATAATGGGGGTGGTAGTGACGCAGCCCCAAATCCACAATGGCTCAAAAGTGATATGGTCCAGAAATATTTGGACAGAATAAAGGTGAATAAAGCACCTGGATCTGATGGCATCCACCCACGGATCCTAAAAGAATTGAGCTCTGTAATTTCAAAGCCATTGTATCAAATTTTTAGGGGCTCATTAATGACAGGGATAGTACCACTGGATTGGCGCAGGGCCAATGTGGTGCCTATATTTAAAAAGGGAACAAAGTCTTTACCAAGTAACTATAGACCTGTTAGTTTAACTTCTATAGTTGGGAAGATACTGGAGGGATTAATAAAAGACCACATAGACGAGTTCTTGCAGGAAAAAAATATTTTAAGCAACAGACAGCATGGATTCATGAAAGACAGAAGTTGTCAGACAAACCTGATTTCTTTTTATGAGGTTTTAAGTAAAACCTTGGACATAGGGGTGGCGGTGGACGTGGTATGGATTGGTACCCGCAACTCTTTCTCTGGGAGTGGGAATTCCTCTGCCAGCACACACAAAAGCCGAATGCAGCATTTCCCTAAGCAAGGCCTGCAAGTGCTCTATTCTGACAGCCCCCTGTGATGGTGGTAACATTTCTGCCATTATGTGTTTGTACTGGGGGTCTAAGTACATTGCCACCCAGTACTGGTCCTTGACCTTTATGCTTTTTATACGGGGGTCCCTGTTAAAGCACTGGAGCATGAGGGCCCCCATTTGCACTAAACTGGGAGTGGTGTGGTGGCCTGGCTCCTGCTCATCATCCAGGATAATGTCGTCCTCCTCGTTCTCCTCTCCCCATCCACGGACAACAACAGGGATCCCAGAAAGGTTTAAAGCATGCTCTTCTTGCTCCTCCTCTTCCACCCTGGCACCATCCTCCTCTGACTCCTCTTCAGACTCCTGTTGTTGACTTGTCTCAGAGTAGCCCCCCCCCCCCCCGGGAATTCATCCAGCATTGCGACCTCCTCACCTTCCTGGTCCTCCATGGCTTGATCAATGACATAACGCAATGCACGCTCCATAAAGAAGGCATAAGGTACGATGCCACTAATGGCGCCATGGCTGCGACTGACCAGTTTGGTGATCTCATCAAATGGCCACAGAAGTCTACATGCGTCGCACATGAGCAGCCACTGGTGTGGTGAAAAAAAACCAAGCTCCCCAGAACCTGTTCTGCCGCAGAGTTCGTACAGGTAGTCGTTAACTGCACGTTTCTGCTGGAGCAGCCTATCAAGCATAGAGAAGGTTGAGTTCCATCGCGTCTGCCAATCACAAATAAGACGTCTGACCGGCAGATTGTGTCACCGCTGAATGTCAGCAAGGCGAGCCATGGCCATGTAAGATCTTCTGAAATGGGCCAAGATTTTCCTTGCCTGCCGCAAGATGTCCTGGACGCCAGGGTATTTGACATGGCACGTGTGTAATTTTGCCCTGTTTCAATGCGCTAAGCAGATTGGCCCCATTGTCACACACCACTTTACCAACTGTCAAATTGAGCGGTGTTAGCCACTGATCTGCCTGTAAACGCAAAGCTGAAAGGAGTGCAGGGCCAGTGTGGCTCTTGGCTTCCAGGCACAACAGATGCAGCACAGCATGGCAACGTCTCACCTGGCATGTCAAATAGGTTCTGAAGATCTTGAGCGGCGCAGCAGAAAAGACGCTAGCAGCGGAAAAGGAGAAGTCAGCCAAGGAGGAGAGGGAGGATGGAGTAGGAGGAGAAGAAGAGGCAGGCCTGCATGCAATCCATGGCGGTAAAACCAAATCTACACGGGTGCCATGGGTTACATGCTTGACGGCCGTCAGAAGATTCACTCAGTGGGCAGTAAAAGTTGTATACCTTCCCTGCCCGACCACGTGTCTGTGGTCAAATGTATCTTGGCACCGACACTGTGTGCCAGAGACACATTCACTTGCCACTGAACATGGCCATATAGCTCTGGGATGCCCTTCTGTGAGAAATACTTCCTTCCTGGGACCTTCCATTGTGGTGTTCCAATGGCCACAAATTTTCGAAAGGCCTCTGAGTCCACCAGTTTATATGGCAGTAGTTGGCGGGCTATCAGTTCTGACAAGCCAGCGGTCAACCGTTGGGCAAGAGGGTTATCCGGCGTCCTCGTTTTTTTATGCTCGAACATTTGGCCCACGGAAGCCTGCCTATTTCCAGAAAAACGTGAGGACAGCATGATGGAAGGTGGAGTGGAGGACAATTCTGAGGAGAGAGGAGAAGGAGAAGTAGAAGAGGCTGGACGGTGAGAGCCTGGAGTGTGGCTTTGTGGGTTCTGTTGCTCCCACTGGACTCGGTGATGGCAGCTCATGTGCCTTTTTAAGGCGGTCATCCCTAGGTGAGTGTTGGGCTTGCTGCGACTTATGCGTTGACTGCAAAGGCTGCAGATGGTCAACACTATTGTCAGCAGAGGACATGTTAAAAAAATGCCCACACTGCGGAGCCATGTGCCGGCGTCCTGGGAGCGCCAGATGTGACCGTACATGGTTGATGCCTCGCTCCTGATACATTCGCAGTCTGCTTTGTCCCTCCTGTGCAATGTAAGTTTCGCCTGCTTCTCCTCCCTATCTGCTGGTCCATATCTCCCTCTGAACTCCCCTCCTCTTCCTCTCTTGTGGGCACCCACGTGACATCACTAGACATGTCATCATCGACGTCACCTTCCCCACTGCTATAATTAGAGATCTCGGAGTAGGCAGCAACACCGGGGACCAACATCCTTGGGCTGATCTGGGTACTGTCGTCAGACTGCTGAGTGGCTGTTGTTGCTACCTCCTCTTCCTGATCCGATGCCAAGAATGGCTGCGCATCGGCAATGCCTTGTGATGGATCAGAAAATCATTCCTGTGACTCAAGCGGAGGGTATATGGTGGTGGTGGTGTTGGTGGTAGTGTCTTTGGGGGTGCACACAGCAGAGAGTGAAGAGGGTGCAGATCGAGAGGATGAGGAGGGTGCAGAAGAGTAGGGCTGAGTGAGCCACTCAACCAAGTCTGGCGCGTCCTTTGACGTAATCAAACGCACCTTATGCAATTTGCCACTTTGGCTCAAGCCTGTTGTTCCTGCCCTACCCCTACCACCCCTGCTGAAGGGCCTGCCTCTTCCTCTGCCTGTCATTTTTTAAATGACCCTGTGACAAAAGTCTCTAGAGAAGTGCAGTATATGTGGAAGAAGGTATATAACACTGCGCTTCAATCTGTCTTTTTGGGGGGCTACTGGTCTATCACACCGGTTATAATACTTTTTTTCTAATTGCGTTTGTCACTCTTTGTAGTATCGCTGCAGAACCGCTCAGCAGTCACAATGCTGCACAGTGGAAATGCACTATACCATGCTTTCTATATTTTAAAGTATTTTATACGTGTATTGCACACCAAATACTACACCTATACCAGTCCTTAAAAGGACCTTTGTGGACCTAATAGTAGCTAGCTAGTAGCTAGTGAATTGCAGACTGTCCCTGCTCGAAAAACCAAACTGTCCCTACACTGAGAAACAACAGCTGCAGAATCGGTCAGCAGCACTGCATGCAGTGCAGTCTAATATGCTTTCTATATTTAAAAAGAAAGAATATTATACGTGTATTACAACTCTATATACTGTAAACCTATACCAGTCCTTAAAAGGACCTTTGTGGACCTAGTAGTAGCTAGCTAGTAGCTAGTGAATTGCAGACTGTCCCTTCTCCAAAAACCAAACTGTCCCTACACTGAGAAAAGACAGCTGCAGAATCGTTCAGCACTGCATGCAGTGCACTATAATATGCTTTCTATATTTGAAAGAAAGTATATTATACGTGTATTACAACCCTATATACTGTACACTTATACCAATCCTTAAAAGGACCTTTGTGGACCTAGTAGTAGCTAGCTAGTAGCTAGTAAATTGCAAACTGTCCCTCCCTACACTGAGAAATGACAGCTGCATAATCGGTCAGCACTGCACGCAGTGCACTATAATATGCTTTCTATATTCGAAAGAAAGTATATTATAAGTGTATTACAACCCCATATACTGTACACCTATACCAGTCCTTAAAAGGACTTTTGTGGAACTAATAGTAATAGCTAGTGATTAGACTGACTGTCCCTGCTCCACACAGCTTACTTTCCCTACACTGACAAAAGACAAAATGTAAAATGGCCGCCAGATCAGGTCTATTTATAAGGTAGGGGGTATGTCCATGTGCTCAAATGTCTCAATTGACTGTCCTGTACCCCATGATGGATGTGTCATGGGTCAAAGTTCTTCACAATTTTAAACAAATATGTCTGCCACGAACAGCGCCAGAAGTCCGCCGGTTTGGCGAAATGCGAATGAGCAAAGTTCACCGCGAACCGACGGCCGGGCGAACCGCAAGGCCATCTCTAGTGAGGACTGAAAAAAAATCCAAAATGCCTCACTTAGGCGGACACCTTCTCCAACGCTCCTCTCTTGACCAACAGAAGACACAAAACTATGTTTTCCACGACACTGTAACCTACCGGAGTCAGGGAAAATGTTAAATAAAATCCTCTTTAAAGTGTCCTCAAGAGATTTTTATCTTCTGCACTCTCTGTGGGGGCAGGATGAGTTCTGAGACTCCCTGGTAAAGGTGGTTGGTCCCTTGGTAGCGACAGCTTCTCTTCTACCTCTGACCATGACAGGTTCTCCGGCTGGCAGAACCATCATTTTTGGTTTGATTGCAAGCCGTAGTCCGAACTCTGTGCTGCCCTCTTACTTCTGGATAGGCCCTCACACAGCCCAGAAGCTTGATGCCCCCGGAATAGGCCCAAACTCTGGCCTAGCAGCCCGGGGCAGACAACACACGTCCACCCAGATGGTGGCCTGGGTGGCACACATGAACACCTGATCATCTGACCTCACCCAATTATATAGGCTCTCCCAGCAGACCAAGGAATTCTAAAAAATTCCTGCCCATTGGATGAGATACCCCATATACCCATAACTTGGCCTTGAGTTGTCCTTCTCAATCTAATATCTCCAAGTACCCGGCCACCTGGTGGTAGAAGAGGAAAGTGCAACCAGGCCAAAGTTAGGGAGATGTCAGTTGATTCCTAGTAATTAACTACAGTAACTACTCCTGACAAGGAATTTGGTGAGGAGCTCCCTTACTAAACCCCAGGGCGCTACATCTGTGTTAACTAAGACAGTTTATTATTTTGACCTAGAAAAAGTAGACCGCATTTATAAAAACATTAATCCAGGAGACGATTTATTCCAAAAAGTTCTTAACTTTTTTTTGCAAAAGTACATACACTGTATAGCACTATCCTGTCATTCATATACTTTATTACTCTAGATACTGTACAGTAAATCTAATCTGTCCAAGCTATACAGTAGCAGCAAATTTTCAGCTGTATAGCCCACATAGTTGGCATTATAATGAACAGACTGAACTTTGATACTGAATGTGTGAAAGCAATAACAAGATAAGATATGAAAGAGAAAAGAGGGAACTTTGTGATAACTGGTGCATCAGTATAGGTCCCAGCAAACAGCTTTAAATGCAAGAAAATGTTTGATATTTGACCAGTTTCCAGCACAATAGTTTTCACTATAGGTCTGAATCAGGCATCAAAGATATTCAGTGACAATTACGTACGTAGTCTGGTGGTTAAGGGTGGAGTTATAGTTAAGGCTTAAGGTTCAGGTTACGTTTTCATTTAGTAGAACTATAGGAAAAACTTTTTTTTTGGATTCAGTAAGGTAAGTTTTTATAATCCCTGTTAGGCCGCGTACACACGGGTGGATTGTCTGCCCAACTAAGTTCGGCAGACAATCCGACAGACAGTCCGTTCAAAATTAGCATGAACGGACTTGACCACACACGATGAGCAGACAGTCCGCTGAAAGCGTGCGTGATGACGTGTACAGCACGTACGACGGGACTAGAAAAACGACGTCCTATACACTGCAATGCAACCTTCGGCCGTGTAAATCCATTCTGAGCATGCGCCATACTTAGTCCGTCCAAGTTGCCTACACACGAGCGGACTGTCCGCTGAAACCAAGTTTGGATGGACAAAACCAAGTTTGAACGGACTGTCTTACGGAAATTCCGTAAGACTTTGTTCGTCAGACTGTCCGCTGAAAAAGTCCGCTGAAGCCCACACACGAGCGGATTGTCCGCTGAAACACTGTTCAGCGGACTAAGTTGGGCAGACAGTCCGCACGTGTGTACGCGGCCTTAGTGTATTTTTTATTTTTACCTGTCCTTTTACCTTTAACTATAGACTCATCTCTACCAGGTAGAGTCTGGGATGCAAGCAGGGTTTCCAACCATTTGTAAATTTATAGACGGTCCGTAAACTTTAATCATTTCAAGGAACGCGGCTGGTGGATACTCCCCAACAGCAGGTAGAAGCAAACAATAACATTGAACATAGGGAAAAACTGATAAAAGCAGAATTAATAATTAGAGCTCAGGCTGACTACAGTCCAGTATTTAGGGCTTTGTGCAGGATCCCTAAATAGGGTTAAGGTTTAATTTAGGCTGCGTTAACACCTGAGCGTTTTCAGCTCATAAAAAGTCTGAAAATCGTCCAACAAGCAAAATCCCATTCATTTCAATGGCACCTGTTCACATCTGAGCGTTTTGTCACCTGAAGCAAAATGCCTGAAAAACGCCCTAAGCTCAAAAAAGAATATGAGCTTCTTTGGAGCAAGTTACAGGCATTTTTCTGCCTTTTACATTGGTGACATGAACAAATCGGAGTAAAAAATGTGGCAAAATCGCGCGACTTTGAAACGCTCAGGTGTGAATGTAGCCTTAAAGTTGAAATCTAGGCAATCAGCTAAATGCACAGCAGCCGTTCTGATTGCAGATAGATGTGTGTTTCTCTCCATCCACTTCTGAGATTACACAGCTCTGTCTGGCAGGGCTGAACACCTGAAATGTCTCCTACCCATTACCCACCCTGTGACTGGACAGTGAATGGAGAAGCTGCAGACTGACAAGCTCTTTTTCCCTGCCACTCTGCTGTTCTCTTCTTTCAACATACTCTATGCACTGCAGTACAACTGGCAGGCTATTGTGCTGCTTGTCCCAAGTTAAATCCAGGCATATACCATGCATTGAAAAAAAATCTTAAATCTGCCTGGAGTTCAGCTTTAAACTATTGGATAACTGTGAATGTGACATTGAAGTTAAAGTGTTACTAAACCTTACCCAGGGCCCTGCCATAGATCCAAGCTGTCCCTGATTTTCAAGGGACTGTCCCTGATTTGGAACAAAGGCACTATATGCCCCTCTTTTCTCCTCATTTTCCCTCATTTTGATCTCATCTATATAGTTATATATTCACAATTTATCTTTCAAAAAGTGTTTACCAGTGCTAAAACCGTCATCCAACTTCTAAATTGCTGAATTTGTAAAATGAACAATCCAGTATAAAGGAATAGTAGTGGTAAAAAAAAGCACTTGTGGGTTTACCTAATCATTTGGTTTGTACAATTCTCCTTTAAGGGGGCGTGGCAGAGGTGTGTGTCATATGCCTACCTACGTTTGCTAATAATGGAAAGAGAAAGGTGCCTCTAAGTGCAGTGTTTAAAGATTTATTAAAGGCACAATGGGATTAAAAACACTTACAAGATAGTAAGCGGTCATAGGCATATAATGATTTGTCCTCATGCAGATAGCTGTATTCCTCGTCTGTCTGGGGGGAGAGAGAGAGCCATCCTGCAGCTGTCAGAGTCTCTGATGCCATGGATTGGCAAGGAGCTGAAGATGGGATGAAGTGGCCTGGGTTCTGGAACCAAGCTGGAACACACGCGGCCGATGTAACATCAGGTGAAGGTGGTGGGCCGCAACGTGTTTCAGAGCATGTGCGGCTCCTTCATCAGATCACTGTAGCGGCCATAACCCTCGATAGGGTGGCCTTGACTTTTGGGCTTACCGGTTACCTCCACTTGGCTTGTTCTTCCACGTCTAGGGGTTCCCAGGGTTAGTACCCAACAACTTTGGACGCTGACACCATAAAAATCCTTTAGAAAGGTTTTTATTTGCAGGGGTAACATCCAACAAACGCAGTCCCGTATGGGAACAGAGGGCAAGGGTGAATAAACTCAGGCACCTTGAACTGCTAATCACCAGAAAGTCTCTAATATGACCCAGAGAGTAGCCACTCACAGCTTTGTGCTTCGGGGCCGAATAAATCTCTAGCCAGAGATTATGGCAGTCAGCACTTTGATCCAGAATTTACAATGTCTTTGACCTTGAATAAAGCTTTCAACTGAAAATTAACAGGAACCCTTTCCTCAGTACCTGGAACATTCTCTGTCTCCTGTACTGGAAAAGCGTGAATTTGTTAGTGCCAGCTTGTTGGCCTGCCTCCGAAGAGTCCTCCCCCGATAGCTTACAAGTTGAAAGCACACCCAGACGCTTTGAATCCTCCTTCAGTTACTGCACCTCAGACCAGCCGGTTACGAGACTCAGGAACAGATGGATCCTTACCCCAGACCATGTGGGTCTAATGGGGCTAGTAACACCGACTGTGTTGTGGGGTGGCTACCCTGGTCCAGCTCCAGGAACAGGCAGCTATCGCTTCACGAAACGAACCCTGAACACATGACTTCAACATCTTAAGTACCCTTCACCAGACTCCTCAGTGGGGCCAGATGCACCCACTGATTGGCTCCGAGGAACACTGATACCCAAAACGTCCAACCAGGCCTGGTTCTGGGCCTGTCATGTGCACCTAACTGTACACATGACCAGGCAAAATTCTAACACAGCCCAGCCAAATTGATGCCAAAGTTAAATCCACATAATCAGCCCTCAGAACCCTTTTACTGTTCTGAGGAAAAAACTAAATTTGTACATGGCAGACACCTTGTCCAAAGTGTCGCCGCTACACCACTTTTCTACTTTTGCTAATAATTGTCCCTTCTTACCATCTCAAAAAGTCAGAAGGTATGCCCTGCATTCACTATATCTGGTCTCCCACAGTACACAGAACATGGAAATGCAATTATTTTAATAAATATAAACTGCTAAATATCTTTTCTCATTAGCACTATATAGCAGTCTTGTGACTTCTATCAGTGTCTGGCTGAGCATTGGTTAAAGCTTGTAGGAGGAGTTTTAAAGGGGTTCTGCACTCATAATACAACATTTGCCCATTCTGTTGCCTCTAGTTAATATATCTCATAATGCCACCTGTTTTTTTTTTTTGATTCACCTACCTTTTGTAATCTTCAGTAGTTTATTTTAAACCCCTGCGGCGATGGGCGGTCTCTTGCGGGGATCAGCGTCATTTCCTGTTGAAGCCCGCACTGTCTCCTGGGATCTCGTTCGTGTAATCCCAGGAGACATTGCGGCTAATGCACCCGACATCTCGCGAGATTTCGGGTGCTACAGCCGACATCTCGCGAGATTTCGGGTGCTACAGCCGACATCTCGCGTGATTTCGGTAATTACAGCCGAGATCTCGCGAGATCTCGGCTGTAATTACCAAAATCACGCGAGATGTCGGCTGTAGCACCCGAAATCTCGCGAGATGTCGGGTGCATTAGCCGCAATGTCTCCTGGGATTACACGAACGAGATCCCAGGAGACAGTGCGGGCTTCAACAGGAAATGACGCTGATCCCCGCAAGAGACCGCCCATCGCCGCAGGGGTTTAAAATAAACTACTGAAGATTACAAAAGGTAGGTGAATCAAAAAAAAAAAACAGGTGGCATTATGAGATATATTAACTAGAGGCAACAGAATGGGCAAATGTTGTATTATGAGTGCAGAACCCCTTTAATTCTCTGTTGACTATCCTATGAGGCTGCAGGACCCCGACCCTCTGCCTGGACAGTGCTGATTGGCCCTGTGCTGATCACATTGCACCTCCCAAAAAAAAGCTTTCTAGCAATACACACACAACTAATCCTAGGGATCTGTACTATCAGCTGATTTATTGGGGACAGTAAAGGAAAGGGAGGATCAGAGAAGACAGGATCAAACGGCTTTTTTACACAATGCGGTTCCACGGTGAGTATAACAAGCATGCGTTACTGCATATACAGAAGCTGCTGTCTTCCTTCAAGCTGATTGGAATATTGTAACTCTGTGGGCTGACCGAATTAAACTCATCTTCAGTACTAGATTGATGATACACAAGAAGGGGGTCTTGTGCTGCAGTAGACCTGAAAATACAAGGCTGTGACACCCCAGAAAGAGTTGGATTACAGAGATAGGCAATTCTGATAACTTTGCATAGACTACACTGATTGGAGGTGGTGCAATTTGATATTATGGAAATTGATTAATGCCATTCGCAGATGTTGGGACACGTGGCAGGTCCTTTTTTTAACAAAAAGTTGCAAACTGGCCTTAAAAAAGTTAGAAAAAAATAACCAGATTAAGCTCTAATCCACTTCAAGTGATTGTAAAGCCTAATTTTTCTTGTGTGAAATAGGAAACCACTTCCTATGGGAGCACACCAGAGGGCTTGCTTCTGAGCCAGACTGTGTGCATCTATAGACACACACAGAGTGGCTTGCCCCCCTAGCTCCCTCCTCATAGGATTTGACTGACAGCAGGAGGAGCCAATGACTCCTGCTGCAAAAAACATTTTACCTTTAGAACCACTTTCAATAGGGTTCAGAGCTATGTTTATACTTGGTGGATTTTATTTTACTGAGATCAGTTCACTGCCTCCTATGACCCAAACTTTGCCCGGTTCGCTCATTCCTTATGTTCACCAGTCCCTATCTGGGTACCATCAAAGCCAAGTGAAATATAAAGTAGTTTTAAAGGCTCCTTCCTGCAAGTAGACTGTCTACTTAAGGCCCATACACACGATCAGACTTTTTGACAACAAACATGCAAATTAGCTGTTTTGGAGCAACATCCGACCGTGTGTATGCTCCATCGGACAAACTTTTTTGGTTTTCATCGACTTTTGTTGGCTGTGCGAATGGACAAACTTTCTGGCAACAAAAGTCCGATAGAGCAAAGTCTGATCGTGTGTACAGAAAACCATAGGACTTTTGTATAAAGTACAAACAGGCATGCTCAGAACCAATGCAAAAGATCAGACAACAATACAGAAGCTGACCAAAGGTGGCGGTAAAGAGCAGAAAAAACACATGATTTGGTGAAAGTTGGCTGAAAAAGTCCTGCTGTGTGCATGCAATACAAGTTCCTTGGCCGACGCCCTTTGTACAAAAATCCAAGGGAAAGTTTGTACAAAGTTCTATCGCGTGTATGAGGCTTTACTCTGATTTCTGGTGTAGATGTTATGAAAGAGTTCATTACACAAGTCATGTATTCTCTTTCCTGCAATCACTGTTAAAATTTGTTGACAGCACATTTTCCAGTTTGTTTCCCTGTTGGGGCTATATAGTCTACATATAGTCTATATAGCTACAACTATGATGACAGATCATATTGAAGGTGTTTTTTACACACTTGCTCATAATTAATTTTGTTATTTTATTAAAGCTAAATTCCAGGCAGATATAAAAGACATACTCAACCCTAAAAATAAAAATATGTTGAATAACCACAAAGTAATTACACTCAGTGGGGTTGAAAGGCAAATAGATTGTTCAGTTAGCAAGGAAAGATGATCCTTGCAAGGCAAAGTCCCCTTAACTTAGATAATGTGGTGAAAATTCACTTTGCAAAGAATACCCAATCACATGCAAGGAAAATAAACAAAAACTGTATTTTTGCTTGTGCATAACTGGCTGATGGAAGTCAGCAGCGCTACACTTCATTCACTAATCTAAAGGAAAATTCTCTTGCAGAGTGTAACTTACCTTGCAAAATGATCAACATATTTGCCCTTACTAAATTAACCCCAGTGGCTCAGTGCAATTATTCTGTCTCTGAACAATCGTTGAGATAAAATAACAACTACATTAGGATCTACTTATCAATGCTTTTACCCAAGATTCACATGACCTTAAAGCGATACTAAACACACACTGTTTAATTTACATTGTCACTTCTATTTCTGTATGTGGATGTAATTATTTTATTAAAAAAAAAAAAACATCTAAGTACCTTTTTACTAATCGATAGCTGTCACATGACCCAAATCTTTCCCATCTCGTCTGCAGGGAAACATAAGCAGGATGAGCTTCTAGTCCTCTGCTACTGGTCAAGTGTTAAAAAAATAAGTAAAATAAAAAACAGCCCTTGGAATACAGAGTAAAAATAAATAAATAATATAAATGAACTGTTTTAAATTGGAATACAAATATATATTTTAAACCAAATCTTTATAATTTTGTGAAAATAACATGGTGAGGGCTGATTTCTGCCAGTCACAGGCTGTGTCTCTCCCCTCGAGCCTGGGTTTTAGAGTAAGAGGGAGGTAAAGCCACCATATTTTACATGTAATATCCCGCCCCTATTCTGTTTAGCTGGTTAGTGAGCATGGAGGAGAAGGAAAAGAGTGCAATGTCATTTACTACTGTGTATACATCCATATGTGTGACTCTATAGTCACATAGCTGCTCAGATGTGATAGGGAGGAAATGCAGTATATACAGTAAAGTATAGAAGTATAGTATAGTAAAGTATAGAAACTCACTAAAAACTGAGCATGTGCAGAGTTGCCGCCACAGCTACAAAATCCCAATTGGGGACATGGACAGAAGATAGAGAGAAGTGAGATCAACCAGGTTTTTTTTGTAGAGTACAGAAAACAAATCTCATAGTGAGTGAGTGAGTATGAACAGCATATAATACAGCATTTATTGATAGTTTTTTTATGATGTGGGTTTATGACACTTTAACCTCATAACATACAATTTTCAGTTTGATTCAATTGGGAAAATTTGTGAATGTTGGGTGAAAACATAGACCCCATAAAGAGACCCCACTGACTACAATTGTGATAAAAAACCCTAAAAAAAATATTGTTTAGCACTACAAAGCATGAACCAAAGTCGTCGGCCTAATATGATTATATAATTCCATTGCTATCTTATACATAAACAGTTACAAAAACTAAATATAATGTTAATGTTTATAATCCCTATTGGTAACTATATAGATACATACACTGCTTATCTACCAGCCAAGGTCTGTCTGACCGATAACAAAGAACCCCAAAATTAAAAAACTGGGGCTGCTTGGCTGTGGGAAGAATAGTCCTTAGGAAGCGTTAGAACTTAGAAGAAAACTGCAGGCCTCAACTGATTGGAGTCAAGAGTAGCAGGAATGAGCTGCAGGGGCTTGTAGGGGCTTCTGGGAGTTCCTTCTGGAAGACTGATGAGGGAAAAAAGTTTTCCAGGAGCTTCTCCCTGGAGAAATACAATAAGAACACATGCTGACACAGGTCAGATGAGCTATGGAACAGAGGGGGCCACTATGGCTTACAGAGAAGCTATCAGAGGTTTTTATCAGAGGTCTAGGGAGGTCTCGGCATCACCTCCAGTCACAAAGCATACTAGAAGGTTTAGAGATCCTAAGTGACGCAGTATTTTCAACACCACCCAGTGTCACTCTGAAAGCTCTGACAGTGACCCTCCAGCACCTCTCAACCTGCACAACATTGTCAGTACAGCTGTGAGGGCTGGAAGAATCTCCATGACCAATGAGACCCTTGGGGGCCTGGGTCCCCAGCCATCTTCTCACTTTCCCCCTCACCACTCTAGATGTCCAGAAATTATGAACTCTCTTGCTGTTGAAGTTTCACGCAGTTGGGTGGCCCAGTTCCCTTTGCTGCTCCTACACCTTAACCTGATGCCTTCCTGACAGCTGAGGTACTGAGCAAAGGTGGAGCCCTACATAGAAAGAGAGCCACTTCAAGCAGCAGAGCTGAGCACTTCTGCTCTGCTACTCCAACTGAGTCCACATAGCTGCAGGAGATCGAATCTGGGAAGAGCTGGTGATGGCTAAATAGGTACAAGCATGTCTGAGCTTTCCCAACATGCCCAGCTGGAGGTCATGGTTCATCATGATGCAGAGTCAGGCTGCCTGTGGTGCCAGAGATGTAATTATCGAATCATGGGAGATTTCCAGTGATGCAGCCTGACCAAGTCCCTGGTGGCAACATTTTAGGAGCCAGCTAGGCTCAGCTTCGGCTAATTATGGGGCAGCGCAGAGGCAGCCTGGTGAGACTCTTTCTTTCTCCTCTTCTATAGACAGGGATCAGGGGCTTGGGTCTAGGGGGAAAGGAAATAGAGTGAGGTATTACCACAATTTTACTGCAGTTGTTGGGGCTTAATGGAATTTCAGGCATACTGCCCAGGGAGCTGTCCTTGAGCCAGTGAGGTATGTCTGGAAACAAGGGTGGATTTTAAGTAAATCCTTTTGAATGGTGGACACCAAAGACCTCTTCTTGTAACCAACAGTTGTTATGTTAGTTTTGATTATTGTAAACTGAAACTGTTAATTGTTTTGTGGTTAAATAAAGAACTGCTGTGACCGTTTAAACCAATCTACTGCATGTGTTTTTTGGAATTTAACTAAGTGGGGCAGAACCAACAAATCCATCAATCAAGACTATTCTCTCTGCAATGTCTAAGCCCACGTACACACGGTCGGACATTCTGCCAACCAAATCCGTCGGATTGTGTCCGAAACTGTTGCATACACACGGTCGGGCCAAGTTGTCTGATTTAGCGGTTGCCAAGAACGCGGTGACCTAAGCCGTGTACGGCGGGACTAGAAAAGGGAAGTTCAGCTCCACGTCCAGCACCCTTTGGGCTCCTTCTGCTGATCTCATGTCTATTGCGTGTTTTAGTAGAAGTTTGGTGAGAGACGATTCACGCTTTTCAGATTAGTGATTCAGATCGCTACCGCTCTTCAGTTTGTGCTTGTCTTTGCATATCTGATAATCAGTGCGTGCAGTCATTAAGTATTTGCTTCTCATTGTGGACTATATCTTGGTATAGTATGCTTTGAAAGGCATTTTTTATTGTCTGCTTGCTTCTGCTATTCAGGTCGTTCTTTCAGGCCTTGCTGTTTATCGGTGCTTTCTGGTGTCCGTTCTGACCAGCTGACCGTTTTCAAAACATGTTTCGTCTATGTACTCGTCGTACAGTTTGTGCTGTGCAGGGGCTTCGTGTTGGGGTTCTTAATTTGACACAAGTCCGGTCCATGAACAGGGAGGGGAGGCGTTTGTGGACCAAGAATTGGTTGCGCCAGCGTCACCAGTTCTTGCACATGCCTTTGCTCCGTGAGATCCGCGAGAATAATCCTGATCATTTCTGGATTTTTCTCAGGATGACGGACCCCGTTTTTCACCGTCTGCTGGCTTTGCTGACCCCTTATATCACCAGGCAGGATACCTGCATGTGGCAAGCCATCACTCCGGAGCAGAGGCTCATTGCCACGTTGCGCTACTTGGCGACAGGGAGAAGTCTTCAGTACCTCACGTTCTCTACAGGCATCTCCCCCCAGGCTCTGAGGATCATTATTGCAGAGACCTGTTCTGCCATCATTCAGCTCCTGCAGAAGGACTATATTATGCTAAGTTTTATCCTTAAACATCACATTCTATGTATTTCATGATTGCTAATGTCTTGCATTTCTTTCCTCATTCCCTAATTACCATCATTGCAATATGCTCTAATTCATATACTCTGCCCCTTTGTCCTCATGCATATTTGCCTCACTAACTTCCCCACCATGCTCTTCTTGGCCCATAAAGCTATAGTCTAGTCACTTAACAATGTCTTTTGGCAGCTCCATAATATTGCTTTCCCCTAAACACACCATAAAATGTCTACAAATGTGATGTGTGTGCTTCAATTCATGCAAAGTGACCTTTTATTTATTTTTGGAGTTGTGCCAAACTCATTAGTAACCCCCCTCTCCCCAACTGCTAGCTCAGCTGATAGCAATCTTCTATCTGATGACTTGACCCAACCGAATACACACTATACCTACCTTTTTGATGATCACATTTATGGACAAATTCACCAAAGCATGTAGTGTAAGGGCCTGCCTCAATACTTTCAAATGCTATTTTTATTTTTTTAACACATTAATTTTCTTGCTATGTAATAGCAGAATGTCAAAATGTGCTTCCATTTAGTTATTATGACACTTCTTACCTGTCCGGTGGGCTGCCAATAGTGTAACTAAGGAGGGGCTTGTTCTCAAAATGTTATAAGAATTTTGACCAAAAATGTGGGTATCTAATCTGCTTGCAATGTTGATTTGTCAAATTACTAGTTTTTGTTCTTGTTTCACTACACAATGTATTTCAATGCCACAGGAATGGCAGACTGTGGAATCCCACTTTGCCAGTTTTTTTCAAGTTGTGCCTTTTTCACCAACAGTGCAAACCCAAGTTCAGAGCGAGATGAGGGGACAGTATCTTCTTCAGATAATCTTATTATGTTATGGGTCTGCTACACACACACCTTATTTTTGTTAACGAATGTATGTAGTGCATTACTGACCCAAATCATGCTCATTTTCAGCACCATGGCAGGAAAATGACATGATTGTCCAAATTTACACCTCACTCTGGGTGTTTTTTTACTAAAGGCACATCCACTATGCACTACAAGTGCACTGCAAAAGTACACCTGAAACTGCACTTGGAGTGCAAAGTGGAGTTGCCTTTAGTAAATCACACTCCTTCTCAGCACAAACTCAAATTTGACTACAAATACATTTTATGCCCAATGAAAAAGGAAGCCACACATTGTTGAGAATTCAACTTTTTAATACAAGCACATTCACATGTGCGTTTAGTAAAGGTTTTTACAACAAACCAAGAGATTTTGTGTATCCAAAACAGAGTTTAATCTGATTTTTTTTTCCTTGTTGTTTTTGTGTAAACAGGCATGTATCAAACCGTAAAATACAGAACACAGGAACTTACAAAGTTCAACTTGGAAAAGTGAAGACAATATCAGACCTGAGTATGTACAAACTGGGCTGATATTGCCTTCATCACATGGGGTGTCACCCCTGAAAAAAACAAATTTGGAAGATGCACACAGTGTGTCAACATGTGCTATCTCCCATCATGGGGGATCAATGTACATGCTTTGGGGCTGCAACCCCTTCATCTCAGACACTTTCCATAAAACGTGTACATTGATCCCCCATGATGGGAGATAGCGCATGTTTACACACTGTGTGCATCTTCCAAATTTGTTTTTTTCAGGGGTGACACCCCATGTGATGAAGGCAATATCAGCCCAGTTTGTACATACTCAGGTCTGATATTGTCTTCACTTTTTTTTTTTTTAAAAAAGCAAAAATAAAACCCTATCTAGTTTTTTTGGTTTCACACTCTCCCCAAAACATCAATGATGTTCTTCATTTTATTTTTTTAAATGTATATTTATTGAGAAAAAGTTTTCATTTGCAGAACAAAAGTAATTATGCTTCCGATACATACAAACAAAATTAACATTGCAAATGTAACAGCAAAAACCGCCGCAGGCGGGATATCAAATGTTGGTATCTTGACATATAACATTGGGGGGAAAGGAAAAAGGATACACCACAGATTCGCAAACAAAGATGCATAATTAAACCAAATGCCGTAATTTATATAGGGGACGCAGGGATAGGATCCCGGGAGTAAGCCATGGGGAGGCTTTCCTGAGGGTTCATATCTACACATCAGAGTGTTGCCTCAGGGTTTAGTATGGAGTTGTCCCATCTATCCCATATTTTAGAAAATTTAGGTAGGGAGTCCTGTACCAAGGCAGTCATATGTTCCATTCTGCGTATGTTTGCAATAGCGGAAATCAACTGTAAGTGAGAGGGCGGGGAGGAGGACAGCCAGAGAACAGGGATCACTCTCTTGGCGGCTAGAAGAATATATGCTGTCAGTTTCTTAGCGCTTTTAGATAGTATCGCCACAGGCAAGCCCAGTAAATAATGCCTAGGGTCCAAAGGGATATCAAGCCCCAACACAGTGTGGAGCAGGGATTGGACCATAGACCAAAAGGGTACAATCAAAGGGCAACTCTAAAAAATGTGATAGTGAGTGCCCTCATGTCGTAGGCACCTCCAACACAGCTTAGATATAGAGGGGTCGTATTTGTGCAACATTTCAGGAGTTTTGTACCAGAACATCAGTATCTTATAAGCTGTCTCTCTCTGCTCCACACACCTAGAGACTTTGGAAGTAGACATCCAGATATCCTGCCATTGAGAGAGAGTTAAGGGAGTCTGTAAAATAGTGGCCCATCTCCTCATATAGAGGTGAGCTTCCGTGGTGGGGACAGTTGAATTATGAACTATGCTATATATAGAGGATATTAGACCCTTCTGGCAAGGACCCTGGGAGCATAAGGTTTCAAAGGCACTAGGGTTGACCAAAGCCAGGTCAGGGGATCTGGAATGAAAATAGTGTTTGAATTGGAGATATGAGAAAAGAAGTTGGTTCGGGATATCATATTTATTCTGAAGCTCTAGAAAGGATAGGAATTTACGGGATATCGGGTGTACCAAGTGGCGAAGTTGGAAAATACCCGAACTAAACCAAGGGAACATATTCTTCAGGGAGAGGCTATCTGGTAAGTCTGGGTTGAAAATAACATTCAACAGAGGTGAGCATGGAGAAGAGAGAGAGAACCTCCTATGACATTTTTTCCATATGGATAGAGTAAATAGCATCGGCCCAAGAAGTATGCGTCTAAGCTGAACCATAGAGGAGGGTAGATCTGACCACAGCATAGAGCAAGGGTGAACAGGACTGACAACGCTCATCTCTAGTTCCGACCATCTACTGGTAGCGAAATACGACGACCAGGAGATAGCCGGCAGAAGGTGAGTCGCATAAAAATACTTCACTATATCAGGAGCTCCCAACCCCCCATGGGACCGTGGAGTAAAGACCACAGTCTGGGCGATTCTGTGCATTTTATTTCCCCATATAAATTTGGTGAAGGCCCGTTGAATATTCCTAAGCTGAGGCATGGATATTGCTATTGGTAACGTTTCAAAGAGATATAAAAACTTAGGGAGTATGGCCATTTTTAATACATTAATCCTACCCATGAGGGATAAAGGGCAAGTTGACCAGCTTCGGAGTAGGCTATGCGTTTCCGCAATCAGAGAAACAAGGTTAGCTTCGTATAAGGAATTATATGTAGTGGTTAAATTAATGCCAAGGTACTTGAGGGAGACAGGGCACCAATGGTAGGGGAATTCATTTTTTAAAGAAGCTAGAAGTGGGGGAGGGATGTGAATGGGGAGCGCTTCAGTTTTAGTCGTGTTAACCCTATATCCCGAGAGTCTACTGAATGTATCCAGGAGTGTATGAAGTTTGGGAAGGGAGATGTGGGGTTTCGTCAAGGTGAGGAGGATGTCATCGGCAAAAAGAGACAACTTATATTCCTTCAATCTGAGGGAGATTCCGCTTATATCCGGGTCATCCCTTATAGCTGCGGCCAAAGGCTCAAGGCATAATATAAACAGCAAGGGGGAGAGGGGACATCCCTGTCTAGTACCATTACTATGCGTAAAGAGCGGGGACCTATAAGATGCCAGTTGGACCTGAGACGTGGGTAGCGAGTACAAGGCCTGCAGGGCTGACAGGAAAGAACCAGAAAATCCAAAACGCTGGAGCGTGGCAAACATATACGGCCATCCCAACCTGTCAAAAGCTTTTTGTGAGTCTAAACTTAAAATAATGGCAGGGCGGGATGTCTTATCGAGCAGGTCTATGAGGTCGATGGTACGTCTAGTGTTGTCACCGGCTCGTCTACCCAGGACAAATCCCACCTGATCACTATGGACCAGGGTGGGAATCATCAAGGAAAGTCTATTAGCTAGAATTTTGGTGAAGATCTTATAATCGGAGTTAAGTAAAGCTATGGGTCTGTAATTGTCCGGAAGGGTAGGGGATTTACCCGGCTTCGGGATAACCGTTATGTGCGCATGTAGAAACTGGGAATGAGGCACTATACCTTTCTGTAAAGAGGAAAAAAGATTTAGTAAATGGGGGCTGAGAGTCGGGAGGAAAGATTTATAATAGATATAAGGAAGTCCGTCTGGGCCTGGGGATTTGTGGGACGGGAGTGCTTTTACTACCGCTGCCAATTCCTCTGGCGTGACGGCAGTGTTCAGGGTGTCCACCTGAGAAGAGGACAACACTGGCAATTTCAAAGAGGTACAAAAGTCATTAAATTTATCTTGAGAGAAAACATGATTGGGATCGGAAGTCAGGCAGTTATATAATTTTTTGTAAAAAGCACCAAAAACTTTAGTCATTGTTAAGGGGCAGTAAGTCGGAGTGCCATCTGACTGAATAAGAAGATCAGGATAAGAGTGAAATGGGCGGGGTTTGAGCTTATTCACCAACATCCTATGAGGCTTGTTGGCGAACTTGTAAAATTTCTGTTTTGCCCAGAGTAGGGCTTTAGAGCATTTATGCATGTCTAAAGATTTTAACCTTTCGCGTAAGGAGGTCACTGTGCGAAGACGGGACACCGAAGGGGAGGACAGGAGCAGAGCCTCAGCTTTTTGTAATTGTGAAAGGATGTCTAGCCTCTGCACAGCCGAGTCCCGCTTAAGGCGGGAGCCGGCAGAAATACATATTCCTCTGAAGAAGGCCTTGTGAGCCTCCCAAAGGGTGGACACGTCCCGCACAGATCCTACGTTAAGTTGAAAAAAGTCAGTTAAACTTTGGGACAAATGAGCCTCAGTGACCGGATCACGGAGAAGGAAATCATTAAGTCTCCAGTGGCAGGTCCTGGGTGTAGAAGAGGAGAGGGTGAGGTCAAGCTGAACCGAGGCATGATCCGACCATGTCATGGGGTTCAACTCCGCGGCCACTGCCGACGTCAGTAGAGGCGCCGTTACAAAGATATAATCCAATCTAGAGTACATCTTATGTGGGGGGGAATAGAAAGAAAATTGCCGATGCGTAGGATGTTTAATCCTCCAAATGTCTAGAAGGTTATGGGACCTAATAACGCAGTGGATTGACGTTCAGTTTTACAGGAGGGGTTACCTGAGAATAGGGTTTGTCTGTCCCTCCTAGCGGACATAGTCATGTTAAAGTCCCCGCCGATGATCATGAATGGCTGGGCATATGTGCCCAGTGTATCCAAGACCTCAGTGAGGAACTGAACCTGACCCGAATTGGGGGCATAAATATTAATTATAGTAAGAGAGCGAGATAGGTAGTCACAGTCCAGGAGAATATATCTACCCTGCGGGTCAAGGAATGAGGACTTTACCCGTAACGGACAGGTTTTTTTACTCAGTATCGCGACCCCGGCTTTACCAGAGGGGTCGGAGGCCATAAAAGAAACCGGAAAATGTTTGGCAGCAAATTTAAGAGAGCCCCCTGGGCGGAAGTGAGTCTCCTGGACTAGGACCACATCTGCGTTGGAGGACTTGAACTCCTTCAGAGCCAACCAACGCTTATGAACAGAGTTCAAGCCCTTAACATTGTAAGTAAGTACCCTCAAAGCCATTGTGCATCAAGTAGTTGGAGCTTAAAGTACCCATAATAAACATACAATAACCAAATATACCTGTACAAACCAAGGAAATACTGGGAATCGTGGTGTATCCTAGGAATGAAAAGCGAGTGAAAGCATATAATAACAACAATGCATCTAAAGAGTGAGAAAGAGAGCATCCAAATTAAGCAAAAAACCATAGGTAGTAGAAAAAAGGCCTGGGGGGTAAAAACCACCCAGGAGTCCGCAGCCGCAGCCGCGGAACAAAAGGAGGCACATCAGGGGTTCCAGCTCATCTGGAGAGACCCCACCACCTTCCAGCAAAAGCTACAGGCAATAAGAACAATATACTATAGTCCCAATCAACCAAAAATGGGGAGAAAAGAGAAGTCACAACCTATAACTAAGGGTGCGGACATCCCCTGTCAAGGGGGGAAAAAAGACATGGTGAAATAGGGTCGAGGCCGAGTCCAACCAAACCCGACATTTGAGAGTTCTCTTCAAGGAGGCCATCTGGGATGCAAATTACGCTGGGGAGTAGAGAAGGATTTCTGTGATTTCTGGCAAGCTGGAGTCCAAATCCGTGCCGGGATAGACGTGGGTCTGGGCGTCGTTGGAAGCGGGATGGGGTCTTCATCTGGCAGAGGTGGTAAACCCAAATTGCATATGAAAGCTTCACTTTCCTGAAGATCCCTCATGGAGTATTGAGTCCCATCTTTAGTAGCCGAGAGACGAAAGGGGAAGCCCCAGCGATACGGGAACTGGTGATTCTGCAGATGGGTAGTTACAGGACGAAAGCTGCAACGTTTAGCCAAGGTTATGGGGGATAAGGCACTGAAAATTTGTATCTTGGCCCCTTTAAATTCCAGACGTGACTTGTTACGGGTGGCCATGGTCAGAGCTTCTTTGCTGTCGTAGTAGTGGAAGCGTACAATGATGTCTCTAGGGTTGGCCCCAGCTGGGGGCTTTGGGGCTAGAGATCTGTGGGCCCTATCCAATCTCCAATCTATGTCCGGAATTTTAGGGGCGACAACATTGAAGAGGCTGAGTAGGTATGGTTTAATCTCCCCCTCACTAACCGTCTCAGGTACTCCTCTGATGCGTAGGTTTTGGCGGCGTTCCCTGTTCTCCAGGTCCTCCTGTTGAGACTGGAGCTGCGAGACGGATTGCTTCAAACCGGCGTTGTCTTCTTCCAAGACGTGTACATATTGCAGTAAATCGTCAAATTTGGTTTCCAAGACGTCAGTCCGTTCCCCAATCTGAGCAAGCTCCCCCCGCAGTTCATGGGCGAGTTTACCCATTTCCTTAGAGACATTGCTGGTCAAGTCTTGCAGGAGAGCTCACAGTTTATCATCAAGTACTTCGACTGTAACAGGGGCAGACATTGTGTCTAAGTGGCTCCTTGACAAAAGACTTGGGTTATCTGGTACGGACAATTGGGAGGCCACTTGTGCATATGTAGAAGAGCCTGGAGTTGGAACAGGGGAGGCCGGCCTGCTTAGAAAGCGATCTAGAGTCTGTGAGGGCCGCAGATCAGGAGACAGAGACTGAGGGAGGTGTTTCGGTCCGTATTTCACCATGAGGCGTTGGGACTAGGCATATATTCAGTTACACGTGGAGCTCCCCATGTGGAAGTAGCGACTGTAAGCGGTAGGGGAGCATTGGAAGGCGGTTAGGACTCGCCAAGAGTGATCATATGTCTGTCAAGCAGGGGGACCCGGGGTGTGACCCCGAAGTAGAATGTTGCAGGTTAGAGAGCAAGGGGGGGGGAGGGAGTCCAAGAAACACTGCAATACTGAGTTACAGGGAGAGGCCAGGCACAAATCAGGGTGTAGATTGGGCAGAAGTGGGCCTCAGGAGGGTGGAAGGAGGAACTGGGTGCACCAAGATGGCTGCCGGTGGGGTCTAGAGCATGTGGAGGACTCAAAGAAGCGGTTGGTCCAGGCGGGCAGCTATCCAGGGAGGGGACAGACCGTGCTGAAACTGGGATTAATGTCCTCGCTGAAGGAATTTGCGAGTCAGCCGTCAGAGGAGGCGTGCAGGTATACTGCAGTAGGCCTCAGGTGTACCAAGATGGCCGCCGGGTCTCACCTCTCAGGCCGCAGCGCTGGCTCTCCTCCAGGCCTCCAACGAGCGAACGTCAGCCCCCTGTCCCGGGCGGGGGGGTCCCATGGGCCCAGCGGTGAGTGGTGTCCTTGGTTCCGGCTCGGGATGTGTCCCGCAAGGCGCCGTCCGGAGGTCCCGCGGTGCGGAGTAGGCCGCAAGATGGCGGCGGAGACCGGCCTGTCTCGCCATCTGCTGCCCCGTGCTCGACCTCGGTGTCGGATCGGCCGAAAATAATGGCTCCGTCCGGAGCTCGGATGTTCCCCCGGCTGGATGGAGGATCCGGCGGGGCGAAAAAACGCCCTACGAACGAGGATGGACGGGGATGCTGAGAGGCCTTGGCGGAGCTCAGCACTGGCACGTCCGTCCACCTCAACTTCCGGTCACGCCCCCCCTTCATTTTATTTTTAACATCATTGATGTTTTGTTGGACAATTTCCAAATCCCGATTGCACCCCATTATCTCCCCGATCAAGATTTGGGAACTTTCACTGGTAAAACGGGAATCTTCTTCCACATCACCTACAAAACAAAGCAAACAAACACACCATGTAATCCAAATATGGTGATATACATTGATGAGCTTACCGGAAGCTATGTTCTCCGACACTCTCACCTGTTGTGGTGACAATTTGTCCAACCTCCACAATGTCTCCTTCCTCCTCCTCCTCCTGCTCCTGCTCCTGCTCCTCTGTTTCTGCTTTTGGAAGTTGCCCTTCTTTGGGAGGGGTGTGGTCCCTGGTGTCCTCATACTTGCCGAGTCTTCTCTCCCCTATGAGAATGTAAACAAAGATTAATTAGCACACAGAGGGCAGAAATAGGAATATGAAATTGCTTGGAAGTGTTGTACAATTGTGTTTTTGGGCCGAGTTACAAGGTGAGAACATTATTGGGGACACTTTGTTAAGCTGGAATACTTCCCTGCAGAACGATGTTTCATACGAACGAACGAAACCATAATCTTGAAAGTGGCCATTTTAAAATGCACAACATGAAATCAAAGCACATGGAGCAGTATGCAAGCAAGAATAATCATATAAACACACGACAACTACTTACTTTTTTTAAGAACACGCTTGATCCTTAGGTACTGCTTGTGCTCCCTCAGTTTCAGGTCTGACCAGCGTTTTCTCAGTTGATCCTTGGATCGGTGTACCCCAAAATTCTTCAGAAGATTCTTCACAACTTTATTCATGATCTTGGCCTTTCTGATATTTGGGTTTGGGTAAGGTCCATACTTCCCATCATAGTCGGTCCTGTTCAATATGTCGACCATCTCCAACATCTCTCCAAAAGACATATTTGAGGCCTTAAATCTTGTCTTCCTGGATCGGGACGTTTCAGGCTCCGGGCTTCCCTCACCCTCCTCCTCGTTAGTGGAACTATTATTAGTGCGCACCTGCGTTATCTCCGCCATGTGCTCTCCCCACTGCGTGGGAAGCGAAGGGGCGGGGAATAGTCTGGAAAGAACGTCAGGGGCGGGCGGAGTTTCACGCATGCGCACTGTATATAAAACGCAACACGTGTGTATCGTCCGTACGATCTGGGAGGAGAGTGTGAGGCGCGGACACGACGAACGTGGAAACGAAGGTAACATTTTTTACTTGGTGCTTCACTAGACTAGACTGCTTCTATCTAGGCCGATGTTGGGACAAGATTAGGAGGGTTTTTAATCGCTTTGTTGCGGATCATGGTCCTCACGGCAGACATGGCCTATCTGAATAGGAAAATTGGGGACATGAAGCTAACATATCTCAGGGAGAGAAAGAAGCACCTGGAGTCCTTGAGAGCAGGAGATCCAGATGCTGTTTATTACCCCAGGATGGTTCACTTTGACAGGCTGCCTTTTCTGGTAGACCAAGGGGTACCCAGGCCACCACTCAGGTCACCACTCTCCAGGCTTCCTTCAAGGCATCCTTCACCCCCAGCTGAGGCTGCTGATGTCCAACCTGGGCCTTCCAGGCAGCAACATGTGGTGGGGCCCAGCTTGAGACAGGTATTGCATTGTTGAACATATTTCTTGTGTTACATTTAATGACGTTAACTAGATGTTCTTATTGATCAGTAAGTTGCGATTTATCAAAGTGGTTTGCATCTCAATAGACAGTAGTGACCAAAAATGATTGGTACGGGAAAGAAAAAGGCTGGGCTCAGGATGATAGTCTGTTCTATTTGGTAACATTCAATTTGCAAAAGCCAGGAGCACAAAATGGTGTGATTGATGAGCAAAAAACTAAAACTATGTCCCCTTTTCATACACAGGATGACCTCAGTCGGGGGGAGGCTGTGGCAAGTGGCAGCCAGGAGGTTGACCAACGCCCTCCTCCTCCTGCCCCAGCTACAGGAGCCCAGCCACAGCCTCGAAGGATGCCTGGTGGGAAGTGCCAAAGGAAGACGAGAGAGTGATGGCCTGGGTTGAGTCTGGTGTGCCAGAAGATGCAGCCTCTTGAAGATCCACATCCTGGGGACAGAAATGGCATCTGAATTTCCTGCTCTCTAGGACTTCGGGAGCAGACTTCTCTCCCTGAGATATCTACTCCTCAGGCCACCAATTTTTTATATTATAATTTATTCATGTCTGCCCTGGGGGCCAAAGGCTACACCAAAGTTAAGAAGTTTCTCCAGTGCTGCGTTTCTATTTTTAGTTTCTAGCAACCAAAATAAAGGTTTTTTTTGTTTGATGAAATACTTGTGTAATGTGTTTTCCTTCCAAAAGTACAGTTTATTTGTGAGCAGGCAGGTACATTTCCAAAATACAAAGTGAAATGAATAACAAGGGGTACCAACACTAAACAACCTCCTGTTTATTCAAAAAGAAAAACAAAATATCAAAAATAGAATAATGATGTTGTTGTAAGTTTACACACACAAAAAAAACACAAAAAAGGAGAAATGAGCAAAGTGTCTTTAAAGGAGATTTTTAGTGAATCCCCCCAAAAAAACATCCAAAAAAGAAATCAAAAATTGTGCAGATGTGACGCAAACTAAAATTGTATTGCTGAAATGGTTAAAAAAGAGTAATAAAATCCATTCGGGAGAAGTGTGTGTGACTATGAGCATCAAAAGAAGTTGGTTCTTGCAGCATTGTAAAGAACAAGAGAATGCGCTTGATGAAAGAATTTTTAACATTGCAGTGTGACAAATGTGCTATATCGCTTACGAGCAGTAGTTTTACCTGAACGAGCGCTTCCGTGTCGGAATTTGAATGTGAGCATGCGTGGCACTTGGGCCGATCAAAATTCTCTACACATGATCGGAGTATGTCCGATCGGCCCAGTTGGTCGGGAAATATTTCCAACATGTTGGAAAATTTGGTCCGACGGATATTCCGACGGAATCAGTCCGATGCATACCACACACAGTCGGATTATCCGACAAAACGGTCTGACAGGACACATTCTGGCGGATTCTCCGACCGTGTGTACAAGGGCTAAGAATGTCAAACACCCTTAGTGGAGTGTTGGGTGCTGGATATATACAATACTACCTTTTAAAGCTGTTGAATGCACATTGCTGAGACTTATTCACCATTTGATCCATCTTTGATTTAAATCACTGTCTATATTTACTAGACATGTGCATTCGTTTTCGCCCGAATGCATTTTCGTCCGAATTTCAGCTATTTTCGTTTTCGTTTTGACAAACGATAACGAAAGCACAAAATCCGAAAAACGAAAGATCCAACATAAATAAATGCTTTATTTTCGTTTTCATTGTTACAACAGTTCGATATAGAATAGGGGATTCGACATGACTCTGACGATAACAATCTGTCTATAGAACCTGTGGTCGAATGTGCCTAACCTTACCTCTATTAGTCCAAGATTATATAGAGAAAATATTCGACAGAGAAAAAAGATTTGACAGAGAGAAAAGATTCTGCAAGTTACTGTCCTAAAAAGTGTTTGGGGACCCGGGTCCTGCCCCAGGGGACATGTATCAATGCAAAAAAATGTTTTAAAAACGGCCGTTTTTTCGGGAGCAGTGATTTTAATAATGATTAAAGTGAAACAATAAAAGTGTAATATTCCTTTAAATTTCGTAGGGGGGGGGTTGTCTATAGTATGCCTGTGAAGGGGCGCATGTTTCCCGTGCTTAGAACTGTCCCTGCACAAAGTGTCATTTATGCAGGAAAAAAAGTCCTTTAAAATCACTCGCAGCTATTATGAATTGTCGGCTCCCGTAATACAGAGAACACTCATTGAAAGTCATTGATAAAAAAAAAAAAAAAAAAATTAAAAAAAAAGCGTGGGGGTCCCCCAAATTCAATTACCAGGCCCTTCAGGTCTGGTATGGATATTAAGGGGAACCCTGCCTCAAATTTAAGAAAAAATTTGACGTTGGGTTCCCCCTAAATATCCATAACCAGACCCTTCAGGTCTGGTATGGATATTAAGGGGAACCCCGCGTCAAATTAAAAAAAAAAATTGACGTGGGGTTCCCCCTAAAAATCCATACCAGACCCTTTATCCGAGCACGCAACCTGGCAGGCCGCAGGAAAAGAGGGGGGGACGAGAGAGCGGCCCCCCCTCCCTCCTGAACCGTACCAGGCCACATGCCCTCAACATTGGGAGGATGCTTTGGGGGTCTGTGACCCCTCAAAGCACCTTGTCCCCATGTTGATGAGGACAAGGGCCTCATCCCCACAACCCTGGCCGGTGGTTGTGGAGGTCTGCGGGCGGGGGGCTTATCAGAATCTGGAAGCCCCCTTTAACAAGGGGACCCCCAGATCCCGCCCCCCCCCTGTTTGAAATGGTAAGGGGGTACAAAAGTACCCCTACCATTTCACAAAGAAAGTGTAAAAAATGGTTAAATAAAACAAACACACTTTTGAAAAATTCCTTTATTAAAAATAAAAAAATAAAAAAAAGATTCCAGCGGCGGTAATCCACTCTTGCTATCCAGCGACAGATGGTCATCTCTCCAGCGATGGCTCATCTCATCCAGCGCAGCGATCCATCCTTCTTCTGTCTCCGTGTAGGAGACACTGCAAGGATTCCGGCGGCTGACGTTTCTTATATACGGAGGGCGGGGCCACCCGTCACCTGACCCCGCCCCCCTCTGACGCAAGGGGAAACCCGGGGTTCCCTGTGATGTATGGGTGACCCCGCACCCCTCTGATGTAACACAGGCAGGTTTCCGTTACATCAGAGGGGGGCGGGGTCACCCATACGTCACGGGGATCCCCGGGTTTCCCCTTGCGTCAGAGGGGGGCGGGGTCAGGTGATGGGTGGCCCCGCCCTCCATATCTAAGAAACGTCAGCCGCCGGAATCCTTGCAGTGTCTCCTACACGGAGACAGAAGAAGGATGGATCGCTGCACTGGATGAGATGAGCCATCGCTGGAGAGATGACCGTCCGTCGCTGGATAGCAAGAGTGGATTACTGCCGCTGGAATCTTTTTTTTTATTTTTTTATTTTTAATAAAGGAATTTTTCAAAAGTGTGTTTGTTTTATTTAACCATTTTTTACACTTTCTTTGTGAAATGGTAGGGGTACTTTTGTACCCCCTTACCATTTCAACCGGGGGGGGGGGGGATCTGGGGGTCCCCTTGTTAAAGGGGGCTTCCAGATTCTGATAAGCCCCCCGCCCGCAGACCTCCACAACCACCGGCCAGGGTTGTGGGGATGAGGCCCTTGTCCTCATCAACATGGGGACAAGGTGCTTTGAGGGGTCACAGACCCCCAAAGCATCCTCCCAATGTTGAGGGCATGTGGCCTGGTACGGTTCAGGAGGGAGGGGGGGCTGCTCTCTCGTCCCCCCCTCTTTTCCTGCGGCCTGCCAGGTTGCGTGCTCGGATAAAGGGTCTGGTATGGATTTTTAGGGGGAACCCCACGTCAATTTTTTTTTAAATTTGACGCGGGGTTCCCCTTAATATCCATACCAGACCTGAAGGGTCTGGTTATGGATATTTAGGGGGAACCCCACGTCAAATTTTTTCTTAAATTTGAGGCAGGGTTCCCCTTAATATCCATACCAGACCTGAAGGGCCTGGTAATTGAATTTGGGGGACCCCCACGCTTTTTTATTTATTTATTTATTTATTTTTTTATCAATGACTTTCAATGAGTGTTCTCTGTATTACGGGAGCCGACAATTCATAATAGCTGCGAGTGATTTTAAAGGAATTTTTTTCCTGCATAAATGACACTTTGTGCAGGGACAGTTCTAAGCACGGGAAACATGCGCCCCTTCACAGGCATACTATAGACAACCCCCCCCTACGAAATTTAAAGGAATATTACACTTTTATTGTTTCACTTTAATCATTATTAAAATCACTGCTCCCGAAAAAACGGCCGTTTTAAAACTTTTTTTTTGCATTGATACATGTCCCCTGGGGCAGGACCCGGGTCCCCAAACACTTTTTAGGACAGTAACTTGCAAATTAGCCTTTAAAATTAGCACTTTAGATTTTGAACGTTGGAGTCCCATAGACTTTAATAGGGTTCTAAAGTATGCTATATACTAGCTCCGTCGAATCTTCTTTATACATTCGACAGACACCATAAGCCTTCAAAGACAGATTTGACCGTAATTCATGTGGTTTTTCGGACGAATGCAATTTTTGAACGAAAAACTAAATAAATAAAAACGAATTTCGGGAGTAACTAAATAAATTAAGTTTTCAGACGAAAACAAAATTCCGAAACGAAATATTTTACTCTGCACATGTCTAATATTTACTATTCTTCACACACAACAATCACATTGTTGTCTTATCTGATATGATTATTCTGTTACATTTTGCAGTGTGTAGCTGAAAATATGCTATTGCCGTTTTTCTTCATTTGCTTGGAAGAAATGTATTTGTTGTGCACTTGTGCTTGCATGTATCAGTGGAATCTTCAGGATTTCTCTGCAATCAGAGAGACGTTTAGATCATCAGAGGCATCAGTTGAGTAATTTCCACCAGCCATATATGCGAATGAAAGTGAAAGGCAAGACAGTGCTAATGTGGCACTCCTCTCCTATATTTATCAAAAACCAAGCTGTTGGTTCTTGAACTTTGGCTCTCTTAGTAAAGAAGGAAATTGTGTAATACCAATATAATTTAGGGCAGTCGAGTTCAAGTATTCAGCAGGGAAGATTTCATGTGCCAGCATGTTACATTAGAAGTTTTATACTTTTATATGTAACGCATGTATGTAAAGCATCAGAAATCCTGTTTTCCTTTAAACTATTTATTTCACTTTTTTTGGAAACTCTTATACCAGAGGGTCAACAACACCTACTGCCTTCCTTTTATATGTAGCACTAACCCCCGAAGGAGCTTCTGAATTTTTCTGGGCTTGCCAATTACCTCCTCCAGCTCGTACTCGTTGTCCTTGTCTAGGGGTTCCCAGGGTTGATAACCCAGTAACTGTAGAGACCAACGCTTGAATTCCTTGTTAGGATTTTTATTTTGCATAAAACAGTTGAACAAACTCAGTCTCTAAGTTGGGAATAGAGGGTATCAGGGTAAAGTTTAGCTCAGGTGCTTGGAACTGCTAACTTCAATAAAAGTCTTTCTCACTGTACACAATCCAGGGAACAGCCGCTCGCAACTGGATTCTTTAGCTGTTGGATAAATCCTTAAGTTTGGGTTTAGCAGCCAACAGGTAATTCTAGCCTTTCAAAGTCTCTCATGCAGACTTGGTTGGAAACTTAGTTACAACTGGAAGGGTAGATTTAGGAACTTTTCTTACTGTACCAGAATCTTTCAGCCGGTCTGGCGATACTGTAAGAATTGTGGATTCAATCAATGTCCATGGCAGCTCAGCTTCCAAGCTCTTACTGAGCAGCCAGCCTTGTGCGTGGCTCTCTTACTGAAGAGTGCTCCCCTGGTCGCGTGTAGAGTTGCTGGGCCTCTCCAAACCCGAGACGGCACCAGAACACCTTAGAATCCTCCTTCCAGTTACTTCACCTCGAACTAGCCAGTTCTGAGGCTCAGAAATGGATGGATCTGCACCCCAGGCCATGAGGGCCCCTGGGGGCTGGTCAGAGATTGATACCCAATGCATCCAACCAGACTGCGTTCTAAAGCCTCCCACAGGTGTACAACCCCACCTATGATCAGGCAGAACTTCTATACAGTCCAGCCAAACTGATGCCAAAGTACAATTTAGCACAATTAACGCTAAAACTCACTAGTTTTGAGCAAAAACGAAATTTAAACGCATAGCGTGTACTCGTTAGGAGTACCGGCGCTACATATATAATTGTTTTTACTGCACTTTATAAACAAATAACATATATAAAACAGGTTTGATTCTGTAAAATTGCATTTACAGGCTGTAGTTTTATTCTGCTACTGCATGCAGAAAACTCCAATGGTGTTAAAAATGCACCTAAAGGTAACGTATTGTACGTTCTATACTTCTTTAAATAAATAAGCCCCCTTCCATTTTTTTTTTTTTTTTTTGCTGAATATCTCTCACCTAATGCAAACCTTGTCATATTTATCTTTTATTTGGAGGGATTTTTTCCCTCCTCTTCCTTCCTTTTTGCATGAAGATGAGCATTGCAGCGAAAAAAAACTTTTTTCTATGGATGTCTTTCTCTTCTAAAAGGTAGTTATTGCTGTTATACTACCTTACCACCAGCTTTACAAAGACTATAGCCTACCTCCTTTCTAGTTGTTTGTATATCATTTACATAGGGGGATTGAGGATCCAGCTATGTTCTTTTACTTCTATGCGTAACCTGTTGGGCTTCTGAGTTGAACATGTACATCCATCCATTGCAGTTAACCCCTTAGCCAGGTCTTTGAAGTTCTTACCAGCTCAAACTACACTCCCCCCCCCCCCCCCCACCCCTTTTTGGGGATTGACTGTGAGTAATGTATTTTGTATTGTTTGCTCATCATTTACACTTTAGCTGTCCAATCTGTATGTGTATATAGTTTTTTTTTTGTGTAGTAATATTATCTTCTGTTTATTTTTCCTTTTTATCAGCTATTATATCCAACAACACCCTCTGAATCCCTGAGGAAGCTATAATTGTGAAATGCATTGGGATCACACCATCATCTTCCTTCCACTGTACATAAGTACAGTGCCTTGAAAAAGTATTCACACCCCTTGAAATTTTGGATGTTACATCTAAAAATGTAAATGTATTTTATTGGTATTTTATGTGATAGACCAACACAAAGCGGCACATAATTGTAAATTGGAAGGAAAATGATAAATGGTTTTCAAATTTTTTTTACAAAAAAAATTGGAAAAGTGGGGTGTGCATTTTCAGCCCCGCTGAGTTAATACTTTGTAGAACCACCTCTCACTGCAATTACAGCTGCAAGTCTTTTTGGGTATGTCTCTACCAGCTTCGAACATCTAGAAAGTGACATTTTGCCCATTCTTTTTTTGCAAAATAGGTCAAGCTCTGTCAGATTGGATGGCATACATCTGTGAACAGCAATTTTCAAGTCTTGCCACAGATTGTCAATTGGATTTAGGTATGGACTGTGCCTGGGACATTCTAACACATGAAAATGCTTTGATCTAAACCATTCCATTATAGCTCTGGCTGTATGTTTAGGGTCGTTCTCCTGCTTAAAGGTGAACCTCTGCTCAGTCTCAAGGCTTTTGCAGACTCTAACAAGTTTATTTCTAAGATTGCCCTGTATTTTGCTCCATCCATCTTCCCATCAACTCTGACCAGCCTCCCTGTCCATGCTAAAGAAAAGCATCCCCACAACATGATGCTGCCACCACCATCACAGTGGGGATGATGTGTTCAGGGTGATGTGCAGTGTTAGTTTTCCACCACACATAGCGTTTTTCTTTTAGGCCAAAAAGTTAAATTTTGGCCTCATCTGATCAAAGCACCTTCTTCCACTTGTTTGCTGTGCCCTGCAAACTGCAAACTGGACTTCTTATGGCTTTCTTTCAACAATGGTTTTCTTCTTGCCACTCTTCTATAAAGGCCAGATATGTGGAGTGCATGGCTAATAGTTGTTCTGTGGGCAAATTCTCCCACCTGCTCTGTGGATCTCTGCAGCTCCTCCGGAGTTACCATGGGCCTCTTGAGTGCTTCTCTGATTAATGCTCTCCTTGCCTGGCTTGTCAGTTTAGGTGGACGGCCGTGTCTTGGTAGGTTTGCAGCTGTGCCATACTCTTTGCATTTTTGGATGGCGAATTAAACAGTGCTCCATGAGATGTTCAAAGCTTGGTATATTTTTTTATAACTTAACCCTGCTTTAAATTTCTCGGCAACTTTAGCCCTGACCTGTTTGGTGTGTTCCTTGGCTGTACAGCTGTATTTATACTGAGATTAAATTACACACAGGTGGACTCTATTTACTAATTAGGTGATTTCTGAAGATCATGTATCATTTTCCTTCCAGTTCACAATTATGTGCCACTTTTTGTTGGTCTATCACATAAAATCCCAATAAAATATATTTCGGTTTTTGGTTGTAACGTGACAAAATGTGGAAAATTTCAAGGGGTATGAATACTTTTTCAAGGCACTGTCTTTGACTAACTTACTCTTGCATATTGTATTTTGACTATTATGTGAGGGAGGATGATAGTGAAGGTGACTGAGCTAAACATGAATTTTACTCATGCTACATGCATTTATGGAGATTAAGACCCCACCATTTTAAAAGATTTTTTGTAATAAAATCAGTGTTTTTAAAAATATGTTTGTCTAAGGTTTCATCTGTGGGGGGGTTTCAGCACCATTAAAATCCATTTATTTTTATTTTTGTTATTTAATCACCCTCTCTATTTGTTATGTTTTCCATTATCATTGAAATTGGAAATAAAATGTCCCCAGAAAAGTAATAGAGAACATTTTTCCTACTCAGCAAAATATGGAATATTCAGTAGGCACAAAGGTATGGCATATGTATACTTACATTGGTCCAAGTAGTAGGCAATATGACATCTTTAAACTTTATAAAAAAGATATAGGTATACAGAGGAAAATAAATGTAGGATCTTCCCTGTTCTTGGTCCTGGTTTCTGAATTTCCAACTACAGATTTATTTTTCTAAGGTCAAGATGTGATATCATCAAATTTGCCTGTCAACTCAAGGCAAACCTGTACATAGCTGCCCTATTGCGAGCATTTATTATAAAAACGGTTCAGTGCACCACTATACTTAGGATCTCTCAAACACTCTATTCCTTTCCCAGTAAAATGTGCATAGGCTCCGCTGACTTCCCATTATACAGTCACAAAGTTTCACAATAATTATTAAAACTGAAGTTATCACCTTTAATTGTCTAAAATCAATCTACCATTAATCATATTTACATTGCAGATTCTTATCATGGCTCATAGATAAAATCCTCCATGTAATCTCTAGTGTCCCTTTCCTCCTATCTCCACTGCTTTCATTTTCTATATCAATTTATCTCTGCTCCTCCAACAGCTATAACATTCAACCTGTACCCATTACATCACACTATACCCAAAATAGAAAAAAAACATTTTGGGGGGGATTTGCTTTCTTTAATTAAAAATAATCAAATTTGCTTTCTAGCTGCTACATTTGTAGCATCTTGTGGCATTTTTTCAAAGGGTTTTGGCAATATCCTGTAATATCTGAAGACACGTTATTGCCTAATTTTTGTATATTCTTAGGAACCTTACGTTTATGAAATATAACAGAAAACCTTTTGAGGAAGTGGAATTCACACGTTTACAAATATCGCTCAAAATGAAACTGTCCCATGTAGTAAAGACTCAATTTTTCCAGGGGAGCAGGAAGCACACTACTTTCACCAGACCTGAACCTGAAACACATGATGGAACTGCTATTGCATATGTATTTTAATTCTAATATTGTGACAAAAAAAAATAAAAAATCAATTAAACATAATAATGCATGTAGTAAATAACAATTACCATTGCAAACCAAAAAAATAAAATAATTAATTGGAACACAGGGGGCCCCTTGCTTTATCTGTACATTCACAAAAAATGAAATCATATTTATTACTATAGATAAGCTTTTTACTGTTGGAACACATAATAAACAGCCTCTTCCTTAGAATGAAAAGAGTTTTTCTCTGCATCCATAAAAGAAGCAGGGACTGACTGGCAGAGTGCATGCTGTACATCGCTCTGTAGACCATATGACATGCATCTAACAGGAGCTGTGATTCTGTACTTGACAAATATGCTGCATAAATCTCCCTCCACTGAGTCTGGCTGCATCCATTTTAACTGTGGGCAGCTGAAGCTGCTGCCTGTTCACTTCTTGGATTTATACAGTCACACAGAGGCACGCCTCCAGCTCTGCAGCTCTTATTGGCCCTCTTATGACTCATACCCCCTCCCTTCCTGGCAAACTCTCACGAGAGTGAGAGAGAGAGCTGTGCCCAATGTCATAATCCTAGGAATTTTACCAGACAAGAAACGGGAAGTGGGCCCAGCGACCTAGAGCTACTGACCCGCAGTGAATCACTGCAAAAAACTGTTTCCTGCTTATATAAAGATTTATTCCATGAATCAACCCTCCTGTTGGGGCCTTCTTACCCTGTTACTGTTTTATGCTAAAAAGCACATCCTTTCATGGAAGAGCTCTGTGTCACCGAATTTGGAGTCTTGGAAAACATTGGTCAACAAAGCAGTACCCTTTTACAAGGCTACATACTTGAGCAGAGGGGCTCTGAACAAATTTGAGAAGGTTGGGGGGTGGATGGCTTCCATGGACAAGGCATCAGATTAATTAAACTAAAACACAGCCCATGATCCTTGGTAGGCATAGTAACTCAGAGAGGAGATTGTCTTGAAGGGCTAGAAATTATTGAGTGGTCGAAGAACTGGCGCTCTGCATATTTGGGGATGGGCAACTCTCCTTAATTGAACCTTGTCACTAGGGGGCGGGGGGAGGGAGGAGAACGTCACCACTTCACAGAGGATATTTTCTAGATCATATGGGAAGTCACGGAACTGTATCCTTGTGTTATGGTAGACTGCCTCCGGCTGGAGATAGGTATGTTCGTATACCTATCTGGGCAAAGTTAGGGGGGATACATCACAAGTTTATGTGATGTATACCTTTTATGCTGTACCGTTTTCTGTACCGGTAAGTTTGTGGCGGGTTGTTGCCCACAATGTGTGGCTTGTTATAACATGTATTGTATAAAACGAAATAAAAAAATTATTTTCTAAAAAAGAAACAGGAAGTGGGCTGTATAAGGTATTTACTGACAGAAAAAAAAAGCTTTACTATCCAAAGTTAAAACAACAAGGCCAGAAGATTTAATAGATGGAAAGTTGAAAAAAAATGACTGAAGGTCCACTTTAAGCAGACTTCATACTGTCATTGATTAATCATAGATTTATTAAAACTCTAATCTATAGCTATAACAATACTTTTCTCCATTATTGTACACATGGTAAACATCTCTTATTCATGTATCTTTTTTGTACATGAAACTAACCATTTGTTGTGCATGTTTATGAAATCTTAATCAGATGGGATTTTTTTTTTTTTTACAGACAGCCTAGTAGCGTCAGTTTGGTTCTGGTCCAAATACAAAGAACTGAAGATTTGTCCATATCTTGTCCTTCTCATCTCTTGATTACCAAAGTCAATTTACATCTTTTAGAGCCACTTCCCTGAAAAATAGTCTGAAGGTTAAACATGGATAATTTTCAGGGCTCGAGTCCTGTGGGAACATGTGGGAATGATGTTCCTGCACTTATTCCACAGCAGGAACGCCATTCCCATTAACAACCGCCACCACGTCCTGGGGGATCATCCATCATTCGATCCTGTATTCGGCCAACGGAGCCCGGGGCTGGTCTGGCAGTGGATGTGAGAGAAAGGATCACCTATTGGTCGGGAGGCTAGTGATGACTCGATGTCATGGCCCATTCCTGCCACGGCGCCACACCGCACCAGGAGCTGAGCAGGTGGAGAGGAGGAGCTGAAGCAGTGTGTGTGTGAGTAGGAGCACTGGGAGAGGGTGAGGGGTCTGTCTGTGCCAATTATAATGATCTCTCTGCTAAATCCTCACTCGGGGTCCTTGAATACCTGTCCCCGGTAAGCTTTTGGCTGCCAACTGGGTGAAGTTTTTGTATTCATCTTTTGGAATTTGGAGTATATGGTCTACAATAGTGTAAGGCAGTGTTAACATTTTTTTCTGGGTTGGATATAGAGGAACAAAATAACTGAAATAGTTATGTTTCCTGGATAAAATAATGCTTCACATTGCCACATGTCTGAGGTTCAAGAACTGGGTCATAAGATATGGTCATATGATCCTTGCTGATGAAGATAAGACTAATGACGCATATCAGTCTGTCGGACATTGTGATCGTATGTGGGATAATCTGATTGTTTTTCTTTAAAAAAATCCAACGGACCTAGAAATAGAACATGTTTCAAATCTGTCCGACGGACTCAATTCTTATTAGGAAAACCGTTTGTCTGTATGCTGGTCCGACGAACCAAATACGACACAAGGGCAGCTATTGGCTACGGGCTATTGAACTTCCATTTTTAGTCCCGTCACTACGTTAAAAAAGAATGGACTTTCGAACGGACTTAGTCCGTTTGTGTGTGGGAAGTCTGTTCGTTCGGAAGTCCGTCAGAACTCTGTCTAAAGAGTGTCGGACCTTTTCTACCGGAAAGACTGGTCGTGTGTACGTGTCCTGTGAGAACAGCATTCCTGTAGTTTTTCACATTCCCATTAGCACTTGCGTCCTGCCTCAGAGCTTCCAGCCGACTCCCTCACACGGACGAGGGAGAACATCTCATAGCAGCCTTCAGCCAGGAGAAGAAGAAAAATATCTTATTTACAAAATCTTATTACAAACATCTTTTTTAGATATTCTGTCTTTTTGCGCTTGGCATCAAGCGTGAGCAATTTTCATTGCTCGACACCCGGACATGCAGTTCTGGGCACTGGGCAGCTTATTTAAAAAACTGGCTCCTGACTTTTTCAGCTGGGTCCTAAATTCTAAGCAAATTTTTCAAGCCCCGGTATAGCATACAGGTTCAATTATTTTGCTATATTTATTTGTTTAATGTATGTGAATTTTGGAGGTGTCCTTGTAAACTGGCACTTTACAATAAATGTTGCACTTTATTTGTTAAAAAAGGAGCACATATTTATATATATTATATGTATATATATATATATATATATATATATATATATATATATATATATATATATATATATATATATATATATATATATATATATATATACATATACACACACACATACACTTTTTTATTTTTGAGGTGGAAGGGTTTTGGGTGAGTTCCCACACTTTTTGCGAGGACTTGACCCCTGATAATTTTGCTTTCTTACTTTCAATACTGTTGTGAACAGTCAAGAAAAAAGTGCAGCCCAGCAGTTATAAAAAAAAGATGATGTGTATAACTGGAATGTTTAGTGATTTTGAAATCTCCTGAACACTAGATAAGAAATGTTGCTTTGCACTATACAAAAGAGCATTCACACCCTCAAGGCTAAGTACACAGATGAAATGGTTTAACAGGAACACTTTACCTTGCAAAAAATGTATAAAGGAAGGCAGATACTATTTCAATCCATCCATCTCTTCTGCGTTAAGTTGCCTAGCATAAAAAGGTAATGCCTTTCAAAGCCTGCAACAAAGCAATTGTGTTAGTTCATTGGGCTAGCATTAAACATTACTATCTTGATCCCTCCACACTGAGCTCTCTCTATTCTTTGCCCCACTTCGCCTGCCAGGCACTGAGCCACTTGAGTCATCTTCATCTTATGCCTGTTCTTTGGACCACCCTGGTGCCTCAGACACAGACCATTCTCCTTGAAAACCTACCTCTTCTCCTGCCTATTCTGCTCACCATCTTACAGAGAAAGTATATCCACTCTAAGAAAGCCTTGTATTATGTTGTTCTGCTACTGTCTGGTTTAGGTAGTCCTGAGTTGTCTAGTCAGTATTCACAATATTATGGTGCTGTGGGAGTCTGCCAAGCATAAACTCCATTTTGGGGGCCTGCTTATAATGCGTTGATGAGGAAAGCCTCCACTAAAGAATATTAACATAAAACAATAATTCAAGTGTTTCTTCTTACTCCGACTACCCTGAATCCATATGCTTTAAAGACTTTACACAATCTGCAGTGTGGTGCCACAAACAGTTATTAGAGAACAAAACAATTGTTGCAGACATACTTTTAGTTATGTAACATAAGATCTACAGCAAAAGGCAAAATAACCAAGAAACTAAATTATAAAATTACATCGACACCCTTCCTGCCCCACTGTGAAAGAATCCTAAAAAAGGTAGATCTTTTTCTACTGATCAGAACATTCAAGCCATACTTCAAACTTTGATCTATTGGAACTCCTTGAAGGGTGGTCCAAACACCATCTAGATCTTGTGTCAGCCATATCAATTGACAACCCACTGGTTCAAAGCCAAAGATAAATGAACAAATCTTTTCCGCTATCACTATATCAAGTTTGTTCCTGAAATTCTTCATTCCCGCTCATATCTGGAAATTTTTAGAAATCGGTGAGTCTGAATTAGGGGTTGGACCAAGGAGTCAGGGTGTGAAAATCGGGGAGTAGCAGTAGCTTCAAAAGAGGTATTAAAAGCTATCGTAGGAAAACATGGTGTCATTAGTGGCATGGTGTGATAGCCACAAGCCTTTAGGAGATGAAATTATTGTAATATAGTCCTCAAAATAAGCTGTACTAACTTGACAATAGGTAGACAAAGAAATGGAAATCCAGACAACCTAGATATTCTAATGTAAGGTAAGAAGAAAGAGGAATTAACAAGTGACCATCTCACTTTGCTCCATCTTCCCTGGGTTTAGAATGTGATAACCAGGTAGAAGACCTTATTCTGCCTTAGTGAGAGGCCTGATCCTCATTCTTAAAAAAAGAGCAGTTTAAAAGGGCTTGTTTTGTGCAAAGTTTGCTCTTTCTTTATATACAGTAAATAGTGTATTAAACTCTTAAATATCAGTCTCTTAATGTAGTGTGACAACAATGAGCAGGTCAGTTTATGTTACCTATAAGGAGTTTCTGGGAGGGTGTCATATGACGTCCTCCCGCAACCGTGCCCACTGTGGCGTGCTCTGTATTCGCTGTGTCTGGAGGACACTGCTGATTACAGATCAGGGTAAACAGCCAATCACAGCTGCTCTTTACTATGTGATCAGCTGTGTCCAATCACAGCTGATCACGTTGTAAACAAATGCCGGTTATCGCAATCCTTTCCTCACAGTGTGAAAAGGACATCTGCACTGATAATCAGGACACTGATCATCAGTGTCCTGAATATCAGTGCAGCCCCAACAGTGCCCATCAGTGCTGCCTATTAGTGCCAATCAGTGCCCATCAGTGATACCAATCAGTGCTGCAAATCAGTGCCTATTAGTGCTGCCAATCAGTGCCATCTATCAGTTCCCCCTATCAGTGCCCTTCAGTGCCGCCTCATACGTACCCATCAGTGCCGTGACTGCCATCTCATTAGTTCCCATCAGTGCAGCTTATCAGTGCACATTAGTGCAGCCTCACCAGCTCACTTCTGTGAAAGAAAAAAATTAACTGTTTGAAAAATGTTATAACAGAAACTAAGAAAAAAAATTGTTTTCAAAATTTTGTTTAGCAAAAAATAAAAAACCCAGTGGTGATTAAATCACCAAAAAAGCTCTATTTGTGTGAATAAAATTATAAAAATTTCATATGGGTACAGTGCTGCATGACCGCGCAATTGTCATTCAAAGTGTGACAGCGCTGAACGCTGAAAATTGGCCTAGGCAGGAAGGTGGTAAAAATGCCCAGTAGGCAAGTGGTTAAATAGCATGCAAACCATTTTGGCCCCTTCCTGCACTGCAAAGTAAAAATAACAGTGTTAATAAATACATATATTCATTAAGAAGCAGATATTTTTTGCCTTTGTACAGTCAATGGTTCATGGTGCATGGGGGCACAGCTGGGCTTTGTACAGCTGGTACAGTTGAAATAGCTGACATAACTGACAAATGGCTATATAAAAATCTGGTCATAAATTCATGAAATTATCCCCGAGTATGTGTGGTAAAAGGTTAAATATTGTCGGACACTCTAAATTAACCTTATTCTAAGCTGTAGCAATCCTTGCATATATATACTGTATATATATATATATATATATATATATATATATATATATACTGTATATATTTTTAAACGGAACTCCAGCCAAAAATAACAACCTAAAATAATGAATCCATTTCTGCTACAGTACTTTTTCAGCCACTAAATGTCCTCAGTCTGATGGGCAGCATCATTCAACCCACTTCCTCTGATACCAGTTCATTCTTGACTGATCTCACCCTGTGAATGTACAGTGAAAGGAGAAGCAGCTCAGCGATCAGTCTGTCACTCTGTTTTCTCCTATCAGCATGCTTCTTGTCAGCACATAGAATAATTGGCCTATTGTACTGCTTTTTCCTTCCTACACTTCAGTCCTGCTGTACAGGGATTGCAAAAGACTTATACAAGGTCACATTTAGGTACTAAAAATACATTTAGTAATGTATTGGCCATTACAGAACTGATTTGTGCCTATTACTTTATATCTTCCTAGAGTTCATATTTAATGAGGATTAAGTGGCTTTCACTTGTCATTATCAGATGTTCCACCAAGGCTCATTGTGACAATTATGCCTTCTCTTTTCAGACAAAAGTAAATTTAGGTATGGATACTTAGATTTTTGGCCTTATTGTTCTCACATATATTTCTGGTCTGGATATTTTAAAATGCAACAATTAAAAATGTCCTTGCAGTCAATGATTAAAATACATGTTTCTTGTTATTTCTGTTCGTTACTTTTTTTTATTGGTTTTGCAATTATAAGTCACTTTGAACGAATATATAAATAGTATTTAATAGCTGCAAATATACAAATTTGCCAACATAAAAAAAGAATAAAAAGAGAACATCTGTATCAATTTTTGTATTTGGTAACATCATTTATAATTAACCACCACTTAAAGCTTAAGTTTAGTCTTTTTTTTTTTTTAAATCAGTACCCCAGGGATGCTACTTAAGTGAATGATGAGTGTCCCGTGTACTGGTGACTGCGCTGTTCCCTGAAATCTTCTGTCCTCTGCAACCCCCAAATACCCTTGCAGCTGTGATCTTCTGGTGCTGTAGGGGTTAATATGAGCAACTCCACCTGCCACAGTCACTGGTCAAAAATGCTGACTATGCCTGCCTTTGCCCCCCCTGCTCCATTCATATCGGTGCCCAAAATGAAAAGAGCTCTAAAAAAAGGACTTTTTTATTTTTCCACCTGTCCTCCATCCATAAAGCACTTCATTATGGAAACTAATAGCAGTTTATATGGACTGTAGGAATGCTGCCAACTAAAAAGTTGGGCTTAGCATGTCTCTACCATTTAGAAAATGATTGACTGAGAGGCAGGCAGATGACCAACACACTACAACTATTGAAAAAACACACATGGCCCTTTTTTATCCCCTTTATGACCACCCAATACATATGTGTAGCAGCTAAAGCATGGGCCTTAATGCCCATATGCTGTACATATGTGTTACGGAGTGGCCAGTGTTAATGTGCTCACTGCACGCTCCCTGCACAAACACTGAGATGTTGAAGACAGCTCTATGTCTGGTCAAAAGATTGGTAGCCGGTAGGACCAGCTTCCGATCATGTGACCACTGGGACATTGGTCACATGATCATAGATCCTTCCTACCTCTAGGCATTCCGAACTGTTTAAAGGGATACAGGGATACGTAATGCTGGAGCTGGAGAGGGTCCAGAGAAGGGCAACAAAAATAATAAGGGGATTGGAGGACTTCAATTACAAGGAACATCTACAAGCACTAAATGTTTTCTCCCTGGAGAAGAAAAGCTTGAAAGGAGATAGGATAGTGATATACAAATACCTCAGTGGTGATCCCAGCATAGGAAAAAAATATTCAGTCTCGGGGAGTTTAACCACTTTCAGACCAGACCAATTTGCTGGTCAAAGACTAGACCACTTTTTGCGATTCGGCACTGCGTCGCTTTAACTGACAATTGTGCAGTCGTGCGACGTGGCTCCCAAACAAAATTGACGTCCTTTTTTTCCCACAAATAGAGCTTTCTTTTGGTGGTATTTGATCACCCCTGCGGTTTTTATTTTTTGCGCTATAAACAAAAATAGAGCGACAATTTTGAAAAAAACGCATTATTTTTTACTTTTTGTTATAATAAATATCCCCCAAAAATATATAAAAAAACATTTTTTTCCCTCAGTTTAGGCCGATACGTATTCTTCTACATATTTTTGGTAAAAAAAATCACAATAAGCGATTATTGATTGGTTTGCGCAAAAGTTATAGCGTTTACAAAATAGGGATAGTTTTATAGCATTTTTATTAATAATTTTTTATTATTTTTTTTTTTACTAGTAATGGCGGCGATCAGCGATTTTTATTGTGACTGCGACATTGTGGGGACCCATCGAACATTTTTGACACATTTTTGGGACCATTGTCATTTATACAGTAATCACTGCTATATAAATGCAGTGATTCCTGTGTAAATGACACTGGCAGTGAAGGGGTTAACCAGGGGGTGGCAGTGTAGGGGTTACGTGTTCCTAGGGGTGTGTTACTAACTGTGGGGGGGTTGGGCTTTCATTTAGTGAACACTGATCTCTGCTCCAATCACATGGAGCAGAGATCAGCGTCACTAGTTGCTAGGCAGAATGGAGAAATGCTGTTTACTCGGCATTTCCTCCATTCGGCCGCTCCGTGAGACGATCGCGGGGATGCCCGCGGCGATCGAGTCCGCGGGTCCCGCGACCGGACTCACGGGGGTCCCGACCAGCGTGGGAGCGCGCCGCTGGTGGCGCGCTCCCGATGGCAGGGCGGCATTGAATATTGGACGTACCTGTACGCCAATATGCCTGCCCGTGCCATTCTGTCAACGTACATCGTCGTGCGCTGGTCGGGAAGTGGTTAATATGACACAGTGGCCACATAATGAGAATGGGGGAGAAGCAGTTTAACCTGAAGCTGTGTAAGGGGTTTAACACTGTCAGGGCGATAAGGCTGTGGAACTCTCTCCCATAATTGGTGGTGTCAGTGGAGAGTATTAATATTTTTAAAAGACTCTTGGACGTGCATCTTAGTGAGCACAACATACAGGAATATGGGAAATGATTATTGACACTGACACACGTACACCTAAACGGGTTGAACTGGACAGACTATTGTCTTTATTCAATCTTACCTACTATGTAACTAGGATGAATGGGAATGGGGTTAACATCACAGCACACCACAGTGCTTTGTGGTGTGCTGCTCTTTGGGTTCTACTGCGAATAGCACACACACATAGAGCTGATGCATTGTTATGTGTTATGGCAATGTGCAATAATAAATATGTTACCACAACACCAGTGGCGTACCAAGAGGGTGGGCGGGGGGCGGTCTGCCTTGGGTGCCACACATTAGGGGGGTGTCACTCAGGGGGTGTGCAGTGTGATCCAGAGAGGAGAACGCAGCAGGGCCATCATAATGAGTGGGCACCCCTGCACTTTCCCAGATTTGTAAGCATCAGAAGTTCATCGGGTGGCAGGGGGCCCAGGGGTGCAGGGTTATCCTATACAGCCCTAACCTGCCACCATAATATCCTATATAGCCCTAACCTGCCACCATAATACCCTATACAACCCTAGCCTGCCAGCATAATACCCTATACAGCCCTAGCCTGCCACTATAATACCCTATACAGCCCTAACCTGCCCCTATAATACTCTAAAACTGAGCTGCAGTCGTGGCAAATCACAACACATGACACTGTCGCTCAAAAGAAACTCCTGCTCTTTTTTAAGCAACCAGCTTTGCACGCTGCAATTTTGTCAGGGTGAGACGGGGTGCCAGAAATAGGATCCACCCCAGGTGCCAAATGTTCTAGGTATGCCCCTGCACAACACACATGCGTGACTAGGCTCTATATCAGGGATATGCAATTAGCGGACCCCCTGTTGCAGAACTACAAATCCCATGAGGCATAGCAAGACACTGACAGCCACAAGCATGACACCCGGAGGCAGAGGCATGATGGGACTTGTAGTTTTGCAACAGCTGGAGGTCCGCTAATTGCATATCCCTGCTCTATATGCATCCAGTGAAAATAAAACCTTTTATAACCTGCACCTGAAACATAATTTATCAAAATGAAACTGACCACTGAAGAGTTTCCATTAACGACTTACTAAACCAAACCATGCATTGCTTTCAATGATATTTTCTTTTTCTTTTATTTTACTATTTGTTTGGTTTTATTGGCTTTCTGCAAGTAGATCCTGTGTATCTGGTTTCTATTTGATATACTATATCTTACCACTGGGTGTCACTGTTTGAGTTTGCAATATTTTCGCTGTCACTATTTGCGTTTCACATATTGGTTTATACTTATTAACAGGGTAAACAATGACAGATTTAGATAAAAACACATTCTCTTTCGCTCCGTCTTTCATTCACAAATTAAAGCATAACTCACAAATGAAAGCATTACTCCATGCTTCCCGTCAGTTATACATTCCAAGCATATTAATAAATCAAATGTATTATGCCATTTGTATTAGAACTCATTTTCTGCATTCAGAGTGGGAAAGTCTACCTGTTGTAGTCCATGGAGGTGTTTTACGCAAAAAAAAGTAAACTTAATTAATGAACTGCTAATGCTAGCTAGAAAATACTGCAACTGTGCTAAAGTGAGAAAGTCGGCATGCTTCCCACATATGCTTCTAGGGATACCTTATCTTCTTTGTCATGTGATTAAATACTGTGCATTCCCTGCTTTTTCTCTGTCTTGAAGTGACTCTGTCATGAGGGCCATGACAATACTTGGCTGAAAGCAGGCAGTTCTTTATTGCAGTAGAGACATGTGAAGATTAGTATTTTGGGGAATTTAGTTACGCTTTAACCAGTTCTAGCGCTATAAAAGTGGTAGTTATACAGCCGTGTGGATCCCTTTTACTAGATACCCAGGATCTGACTGAACAAATTCAATACAAGCTCATGAGTTGTTTTACACCATTCGCACTCTGGGCATACATATAATGTCCACAGAGCTGAAGAATTTAAATAGGAATCCCTAACCACTTCACGACCACCCTATAGCAGTTTTACTGCTTCAGGGCGGCCGCTGTGCATAGGATCACGTATATATACGTTATCCTGCACTTCTGGGTAGTGGCTGCAAATGCATGTCACCATCGGCTTGTTTCCACTGGGATTTATAAAAGTGTGTCAGCGGGTACCGTAGACTCGATGTGCGCCGGCCTACCTATGTAAACAAGGTCATTCTGTCAGCAGGAAAGGCATAGATCCTGTGTTCCTGCAAAGCAGGGACAAGGATATATGTCTTCCTCTAGTAAAGGGAGCACACACACTGTACAAAATCACAGGCTAGGCACACAGTTAACCCTTTAATCGCCCCTAATGTTAACCCCATCCCAGCCAGTGTCATTAGTACAGTGACAGTGCATATTTTTAGCACTGATCACTGTATTAGTGTCACTGGTTCCCAAAAAAGTGTCAAAAGTGTCACTTAGTGTCCGAATTGCCTGCTGCAATATCTCAGTCCTGCTATAAGTTGCTGATTGCCACCATTACTAGTAAATAAATACAGTGCCTTAAAAGGTATTCATTCCCTTTGAGATTTTCCACATTTTGGCATGTTACAACCAAAAACGTATTTTATTGGAATTTTATGTGATAGACCAACATAAAGTGGCACATAATTGTGAAATGAGAGGAAAATGATTGATGAATTGTTTTCACATTTTTTTACAAATAAATATCTGAAAAGTATGGCGTGCATTTGTATTCAGCCGCCTTTACTCTGATACCCCTAACTAAAATCTAGTGGAACCATTTAATCTCAGTATAAATACAGCTGTTCTGTGAGGCCCTCAGAGGTTTGGTAGAGAACCTTAGTAAACAAACAGCATCATGAAGGTCAAGGAACACACCAGACAGGTCAGGGATAAAGTTGTGGAGACGTTTAAAGCAGGATTAGTTTAAACAAAAAAATATCCCAAGCTTTGAATATTTCAGAGAGCACTGTTCAATCCATCATCCGAAAATGGAAAGAGTAGTATGGCACAACTGCAAACCCACGGAGACATGGCCGATCCCCTAAACTTACAAGGTGAGCATTAATCAGAGAAGCAGCCCAGAGGCCCATGGCAACTCTGGAGGAGCTGCAGAGATCCACAATGCAGGTGGGAGAATCTGTCCACAGGACAACTATTAGTCATGCACTCCACAAATCTGGCCTTTATGGGAGAGTGGCAAGAAGAAAGCCACTGTTGAAAGAAAGCCATAAGAAGTCCTGTTTACAGTTTACGAGAAGACATGTTGGGGACACAGCAAACATGTGGAAGAAGGTGCGATGAGACCAAAATTGTCACTGTATATCCCATAGTTGGTGGACGCTATAACTTTTACCCAAACCAATTAATATACGCTTAATCTGACTTTTTTTTTTACCAAAAATATGTAGCAGAATACATTTTGGCCTAAATTGATGAAGAAATGTGATTTGTTTTACATTTATCTATTGCATATGTTTTATAGCAGGATATACATAATATATATATATATATATATATATATATATATATATATATATATATATATATATATATATATATATATATATATTTTTTACAATTGTTTGTCTTTTTTTGTTTATAGAACAAAAATTTTAAACTACAGAGGTGATCAAATACCATCAAAAGAAAGCTCTGTTTGTGAGAAGAAAAGGACATACATTTTATTTGGGTACAGCTTCGCATGACCACGCAACTGTTTGTTAAAGTAATGCAGTGCTGTATCACCAAAAAATGGCCTGGTCATGAAGGGGGGTAAATCTTCTGGAGCTGAAGTGGTTAATCACTATTTAGAAAATATCACTCCTTTTTTCAGCAACTTCTCCCTCAAATAACTACTATTACCACTAGAAAATAGATGTCTTAATCCAGAGATTCTACTGCTTGAATATTCGCACATCCCCTAAAGAAGCAGTTCTGCGAAACATGTCGGGATAATGTGCAATAAGATATTTTCATCCAGTATACTCAATTATTTAGACCATCACTGCATTGTATAACAAGCTATTGTCTGCATATGACATTTTTAACCTTGAGCCAAATAAATATTTAAATAAAACCTTTATTGTATAATTGTGCATTATAATATTTTTTCATATCAAGCACCGTCCTTTGCTTTTTCTATTATATTTCCTATTACCACTCTATCGTGTGTCCTTTCTTCTGAACATGTTTGTGAAGACTCTTTTATCCAGGTCATGTAATATCTACTTGTAGTAGTAGTGGTTACATTCAGCTAGATTTGTTCTCTAATTGTTCTGACTCAACTACAAGGCCATAAACTTACCGGAATCATTTCGGATTCACCCGGTCTTTTATGTGGCCCTACTCAAACCCGCAGTTCCAGATCCCTTTGCCAACCGGAAGGTCGGTCAAAGGTCGGTCCCCCTGAACCTGTGATCATCGATGGAGAAGTTGAATATGAGGTTGAATGCATCTTGGATTGCAGGAAAAGACGCAATCAAGTTCAGTTCCTGGTGAAGTGGAAGGGGTACGGGCCTGAGGAAAACTCCTGGGAGCCGGAGTCCAACATCCATGCCAAGAGATTGATTCTTGCCTTTAAGAGGTCCCATCCGAGTAAGATGGCACAGTTGGGCATCCAGAGGCTGTCAAGGACATCCCGGTAATCCAGCGGTATATGGAAGACCTATCCTAAGAGCTAACCGGTACACAATGTGGCGATGGCGCGAACGGGCGCACGCGGGTGCGTGATGGCGCGAACAGGGGCACGTGGGTGCGCGATGACGCGAACGGGCGCACACAGGTGCGTGATGGCGCAAACGGGTGCACGTGGGTGCGCGATGACGCGAACGGGCGTACGCGGGTGCTCGCAGACGTGCCATGTGACTATTTTTGGTGCCCAGAAGGCTATTTAAGGGAATCTGTCACAGTGCCTCCTTGCTGTCCAGTCTACAGCATTTCCTGTGATCCTGCTACCTATTACCAGTTTACTTGATTCCTGTCTACCCAGCCTGCTCCTGACGATGTCTGTTTGCTGCCTGCCTCCGACCCCGGCCTGCCTGACTATGCTTCTGCCTCTTCCTTTGGATTGATCGCTGCCCGCCTGTTACCAACCCGGCCTGTACCTCGACTACCCTTCTGCCTCTGTGTGGTACCTGCTTCGCCCGCTAGTATTGATCCGGCCTGTCTGACCCCTGCCTGTGTTCCTGCCTGACCTCTGAGTACCTTCCTGCTACCTACTGTTACAGCCTCCTGCCGTACTACAGGACAACTCCTCGCTGTCAGCTGTTTCAGAGTTCCTGCCAAGCTCAGGCACTTCCATACTTCTGCTGTTCCAGTGTTCCTGACAAGTTTCTGTGCACCACTTCGCAGCCTGCAGATCCTGCGCTCCCGCTGCACTACAGAACTCCTGCCAGTGGTCTGCGGTGTTCCGGTCACCAGTTCCAGCTTGCTGTTCCCGCCTGCCTTTCTACTGCTACTTCAGAAGTCCGGACCAGTCCCACACCTGCCTTCTATCAGGCACTTGTGCCCTCTGAACTCTTGAGTCCCTGTCTCCTCTACCAGGGGTTCTCGAGCCAGAGGCTTGCGAGAGGCCGCTCCCTGCATTTTGGGCTCCAACACCAGGTACGTGACACCTATTCAGATCCATGATACAGCCAAATGACGGCTACAGAGTGGATCTGCTTTGCTGGGAGGCCATCGACTGATGTCCTCCCCTTTCAAAGCTGGCCACGCCCCCTGGAGGGGGGCCGTTGCACACACTGTGACCACCCGAGTCAATGAGACTCAGGTGATCACAGATCCAACCCCAGCCCCTTAACACGTGATCAGCTGTCAGCCAATGACAGCTGATCACGTGATGTAAACAAAGGCTCTGTAATCGTTTTTTCTTCCTTCTCCCGCTGACAGCGTGACAAGAAAAAAAGCCAATCACTGGCTTCTGTTTACAAGGACATCGGTCTCGAAGAGGAAGAACCTCTGTGCCCACTAGTACCGGCTGCAAATGCCAGCAAGCAGTGCCACGAATCAGTGCCACGAATCAGTGCCCACAGTGCCGACCAATCAGTGCACACAGTACATCAGTGCCACCTATTAATGCCCACAAGTGTCACCTATCAATGCCCACCAGTGGTGCCAATCAGTGCCTCATCAGTGCCACCTAGCTGTGCTACATATCAGTGTCACCTACCAGTGCAGATCAGTGCCCATCACTGCCACCCATCAGTGCCAGCTATCAGTGCCACCTATCAATGCCAGCTGTTAGTGCCCTTCAGTGCCACCTATCAATGCCCTTCAGTGCCCCCCATCAGTGCCACCTATCAGTACCCTCCAATGCCACCTATCAGTCCACACCAGTGCCGCCTATTAGTGTAGGAGGGGGGTTTAGGTGCCCAGTAAGTAAGTGGTTAAGAGAAACATCTTCATGCTGAGCATTGGAATCAAAGACAACTCTGGTCTGGTTTGTGTGGGTGATACACGCCAAAGGATGGAAGGAGGTACCAGCATTCTCCTCCTTGCTTTAGTGGGGGTGCAGGCATAATCTTTGCACAAAGTCCACAAAGTGCTTTTGCTTCTCTGGTTTCCTGCTTAACCACTTCAGAATTTACCCACTTCCTGACTAGAGCACTTTTTGCAATTCGACACTGCGTCGCTTTAACTGACAATTGCGTGGCCGTGCAAAGTGTCTCCCAAACAAAATTGACGCCCTTTTTTTACCACAAATAGAGCTTTCTTTTGATCACCCCTGCGGTTTTTATTTTTTGCGCTATAAACAAAAAAAGAGTGACAATTTTGAAAAAAAAGCATTATTTTTTAAATTTTGCTATAATAAATATCCCCAAAAATATATAAAAAAAAACTATTTTTTTCCTCAGTTTAGGCCGATACATATTCTTCTACATATTTTTGTTTAAAAAAAAAATCGCAATAAGCGTGCATTGATTGGTTTGCACAAAAGCTATAGCGTTTACAAAATAGGGGATAGTTTTATGGCAGTTTTATGAATATTTTTTTTTTTTTACTAGCAATGGCGGTGATCACGATTTTTGCAGACACATCTGACATTTTTGACACAGTTTTGGGACCATTGTCATTTATACAGCAATCAGTGCTATACAAATGCACTGATTCCGGTGTAAATTACACTGGCAGTGAAGTGGTCAACCACTAGGGGGCAGTGTAGGGGTTAATTATGTCCTGGAAAGTGATTCTAACTGTGGGGGGGTGGGCATGGCTACGTGTGACATGTCACTGATCTCTGCTCCCGATCACAGGGAGCAGAGATCAATGGCACTGTCACTAGGCAGAGTGGGGAGATGCTTGTTTACATTAGCATCTCCCCATTCTTCCTCTCCATGAGACGATCACAGGCATCCCTGCAGAGATCGAAGTCCACGGGACCCACGACCTGACTCACAGAGGTTTCCTCGGGCACGTGCGCGCCTGCTGGCCGCCTCTTAAAGGGCAATGTACAAGTTTGTTAGTTTGCCTGTACGAGCCCTTCTGCCGACGTATATCGGCGTAAGGTGGTTGGCAAGCGGTTAAGTTTTGCTTTAATGAAGAGAATCTACTGATGGCCTGCTGCAAGTTGTTGGGCAATCTTTCTTTTGGGAGACAAAAATGTAAGGGTGCTACCCAGTTATTGGAGTCATCTTGAAAGAACTCATTGTCCATTACCTTGATGAATTCTTTGTCTTCCATTGAAGGAGCCAGCATGTCATCTTCACTGGTTGCATTAAACACTGTAGAGCCAAAGTTGTCATGGTGGCAGGAGAAAGGGCTTGTGTTACCTGAGATACCATGTTGTCATTCGTGGCTGGCTATCTTCTCTTTCACCCAGTAGTGATGTGGGCATGGCTCAAAGTAGGTGTTTCGGCCATTTGACAGAATATTTGTCTTGAATGACGAAATGTTAGTAGGTCTCTTCATTTTGCCTATACAGACATTGCCTATATTGACCCAACCTAGATCCGTGCGCTGGGAAAATGGGGCATCTGGGGGTCCACTAACTTGTCTGTTTACCTTGTGAACTCTTAGAATGCCCCTTCCTAACAGAAGAAGGATCTGAGCATCTTTGTCAAGTGGTTATATCTCATTTGCTATTACCTTCAGAGTAGAGTGATGGAAAGCAGCAGCTGGAGTAAGGATTACGGATACTTGTTAGCAGGTATCTGATTGCACTCTACAAGTGTAGTTAGGGATAGTTGCAAGTAACCTTTGAGAGACAATACCATGAGTCCATGAGCCCTTCATCCGGAAACCTCTGTAGTTCCACTACAGGTACCCAAGGTTTAAGGATGAGCATTGCCTTTTATTTCAAATAGATTAAACAGTTCTGATTTTGTAAGTGATCTATTGCTCTGATCGTCTAAGGTAGCATACACCTTTAGAGTCTTTTCTGGTTGATCCTTGTGGTATATGTTCACTAAGCATATTTTAGCGTAGGACTTATCACAGCGATGGTAGAATTAGGCACTTAGCAGGTTAGCAGGTTGAGTGGACCTAGGCTCAAGCGGATGGAGGGCTTGTACATGTTCGTCAATGCATTTGATGGACACATTAAGTCCTTTACAAAATGTTCTGTAGAAGCACAGCACCTGAAACATATACTAAATGTCTTAAAAAGCTCCTTACGCTCTTCAAGAGGCTTTTTCCTAAAGCCGATAAATTTTTTGTGGGGATGTGGCTTCTTGTGAATGCAACACTCTCTGTTGGGGTTTTCAACCTTACTACTCTGTTTGTCCATGGCCACAACTGTGCTAGGAGTGGGAAGGATGTCAGTCTTTTTCACAGATACTGGACCTCTACAGCTTCTACAGTTGCCCTGAAGACTAGTACTCTTAGGAAAGGGTGAGAAGAGACTGTACTCACCGTAGGAAAAACCTGGATCATTCTTGGTCTTTGCAATTTTCCTGATGAATTTGCAGATGAAAGAGAATGGAGGGAAGGAAACCTTGTTCTCTTTTTTGTATGATGACCCTAGTGCAGACGATTTCTCTTGCAAACCATACGGGAGCTTGGAGACAATTGGGTTTACCCCTGCCTTGGCTAGCTGAAGCTCAAGGAGAATGTCACTCGGTCTCTGGAACTCCTTGTTGTCCTTACCAGATATCTTTGGGAAAGTTTCCAGACTCATGAACAAAGCATTTTCTATAGCTTCTGGACTGCCATAACTTTGCTCTAGTCGATCTCATGCAGTTGTGAGGCCTTCTGTAGAATTGTCCATGAAAACCAATTTCAATGGCTTGACACTGTTGTAATTATGATGAAGAAATAATACATTTTATAATCTTCTGGTGGAGATATCTCAAAACAAGAGAGATGGACTAAAGGTCTTTGTGAATTCATATATTTTCGAAGTTTTCAATGGATCACCATTTTTAGATTATACAAACCAAGATATTTACCTGTCTTGGTGAGTAAATAAAAGCGACAAACACAGCCATAGAAAAAAGGGTTATACAGACTATTAACACATAAAAATCACCCTTGACTAGCAAAACCTATTGTGTTAGATTTTAGGAGCTGTGTAGATAGCTAATTCATCTTTAAATATCCAGTATGTCCAAAGTTCACTTCAAATGGTGCAGTCAGTATTATATTTAAAATACACGTGGTTATAAGGTACAAATATAAATATAAAGGTTGTGGTTTAGGTCAAATTATTAATAGAATTGTTTAAGATGCCAATCACTATTATGAAATACATATGAATCGTGATTATAACTGAATAAAAAAGTACACATAGCATGTGTCTTTAAATAAACAAATATTCATTGGATATACCAGAATTATACATTTATCCATATAGATAATCATTTTATGTGACTTTGATTAATATATATAACATGTGTCTTTCCTAGATAGATCAGTCTTTATAAGATATACATTTATATATATATATATATATATATATATATATATATATATATATATATATATATATATATCTATAGAACCATTTTATGTGATAGTGATTAATCAAAATTATAATGAGAGTATTATATATTATGCTGGTTGCCAGAATCCCAGAATAATATAAATAAAATGTATTCCTCAGCGCAATATACAAACAGATACACATTATGAAAATAGATCATATTATTTAACAGATAGTTCAGAACACATTTTTCTGTTCTCAGACATGCCTAGTGGTTGAAGGTGATATTACCTGAAATTCACCAAAATAAATCATTAGATTTTTCTTAACCAATAGAAAAGAAGCCATACCGTTTGGGCTGAGCCTATTATACTTTTTATGATCTAATTGTCTGAGATGGTATTTAGGGGGAGGAGAGATGTCATGAGGGGGACTCAAGAATATTCAGAAATACCTGATTACCATCAATCATACACACAGACACATACACAATTCATCCACTCACACTTGTACATTCATGAAGATGCCTGAACACCTAATGCTTTGGAACTCGGAGGGCACAAGAAGTAATTCCTCTTTTAGAATATCCATCTTGAAAGCCACAGCAGCCATTCTAAAAATGGCTAACCAGCAATTCAGACCAGTAGCCATTTTGGAACGGGTAATTATGTTGTGTTGATTTTATCTTGTATTCATTTGTGTTCTCTTAAATATTGATTTATTGAGTATTATACAATTGATAATTTTTTTTCCCAAATCAATAACCGCCTTGTAGATTTTTCTGTAAAGATTCAATTTTCAATATACATTTCTCAGTTTCCATTTTATGGCATAACAAACATCTAATGTTATTTCACGCTGTTAACCACTTACTTACCTGCAGTATAGTAACAGTCGAATTTGTGAAATATAGACGTTCTGTCTAATTGTCATTTTACAAGGTTATTGATTCTACAGGGACGTTTATCACTGGTGTTTCACATCAAAGGTACTACACTCCAATTTAGTGGATGTTTCTATTGATATTCAAGATTTTATGTAACGCAATCGGTATTTAATTGTATGTAATGTTTGTTTATGTCAATCAATATATATATAACTATTTTGGATGATTAAATGTCTGGTGAATAAATTTCATATTTTTAGACTGTGGTCATAATAGATTGAATCTGTATCTTCAAAATATCATTGTTAAAAATTACTTAATCATAAATACTGTGCAGGAAAACTTTCCTTAATAAGCACAACAACACGTGCAGCAGATAGTGGGCCAGACCATCTGATCAGCAGATCCAATTCTTCAGCAGCTGTAATGCCAATGCCAAGATCACTGATTGCAGTTCTGAAAGCACATTTCCAACTTCTGTAGTTCTCAGGTTGGTCATCAAAACTTGTAACGCCAGTTTTTGTGAGCTCTCTGCGAAGTATGTACCTCACAAACTCTGCTTTCTCAGTTGTCTCTGCCTTTATGCGAGATGGTGCAGCAGATGTGTTCAGGTGAGTTGCTTGCTTGGTACATTGATTCAAGGCTGTACCGATGACCAGAAATTGATGACTTGCTTGCAGCTTGCTGTGATGCTCCTGTGACGTAAGAAGATAGGCTAGGTAGGCAGGCAGGAAATGCACTGGAGTGATTTTGCGTGCAAAAAGTTGCTGGAACCTCTTTAACTTGAAGCTTTGAAGGAGTCTCTATGTTGTCAGGAGTAGGGATGAGCTTCGTGTTCGAGTCGAACATACGTTCGACTCGAACATCAGCTGTTCGCCCGTTTGGCGAATTCCGAACATTATGGGCCGTTCGCGCCAAATTCGTGTGTCGCTCACGGCCCACAATGCACTGCGTAATCGCAGTGCATTGCTGGCTCATGATTGGCCAAGCATGCACTGTGACCCCGCATGCTTGGCCAATCACAGCGCCAGCAGCGAGGAGAGCCATGATTGGCCACAGGCAGGATGCCTGTGGCCAATCATAGCTCAGGCTGTGTAGTACACGCCCCACACTATATAAGGCCACCAGCGTGGCGGCCTTGTGTAGTGTGTTGGCGTCTGGAGCAGTTAGTGGGTGTTCTGTGTACCTTCAACACAGTATACACCGATCGTTATCGGCGGATTTTCGATCTTGCTCTTCTGTAGTGGTTGTTGTCTGCTTGCCCTGACCGCAGTATACACCGCTATATTCACCTCACCTATATAGCTAGGGATCTATCTTTTATAATAGAGCTTGCAGTCAGTAGTGTTAGGAGCTTGTGCGTGCTGTCTGCGTGATCTGTACCCAGTACACACCGCTATATCCACCTACATAGCTCTTCTCTATTTGAGCCCACTTGTCATCTGCAGGAGTTATTGGAAGTTGTGTGTGCCTCCAGCACAGCACAGTATACATCTGTATATACCCCTTTATCTCTGGTGTTCTATAATAAAGGCATCTGCAGGAGTTAGTGGGTTTTTTGTGCCTCCAGCACAATATACACCTGTATCTACCCTTTATTGCTGTTCTCTAATAGAGCCATCTGCAGGGCTTAGTGGGTGTTGTGTGACTCAATTACAGTATACCCCTTTATCTCTGGTGTTCTATAATAAAGGCATCTGCAGGAGTTAGTGGGTGTTGTGTGCCTCCAGCACAATATACACCTGTATCTACCGTTTATTGCTGTTCTCTAATAGATCCATCTGCAGGGCTTAGTGGGTGTTGTGTGACTCCATTACAGTATACCCCTTTATCTCTGGTGTTCTATAATAAAGGCATCTGCAGGAGTTAGTGGGTGTTGTGTGCCTCCAGCACAATATACACTACCCAACTGCTGTTTTACCCAACTCCCTTCAGGCCATTACCATGTCTGGAAGGCCAGCAAGGAGAGGCAGACAGGCGCAAGCTGATAAAAGAGGGCAAGCAGGCTCTGTGTCTAGAGACAACAGTGCTGGTCGTGGACGCGGTGCATTGTCATCAGCACGTGGCCATGGGACACGCTTTTCCTTCTTTTCGGCAGCTGGACATGTTGAACTGCAACATGCCAACGACTTGGTGGGGTGGATGATCAAGCCCTCTTCATCCTCCTCATCCCCTCTCACCCAGTCTCAGGGTACTAGCAAAGCAGCTGCCAACGCATCGTCTTCCCTCCTCTCAATGTCATCATCAGTGACTCCTTCCCTAGACCCATCACGTCCTACTGAGGAGTCTCCTGAACTCTTTGAGCACAGTGTTGGGTACATGCTCCAGGAGGATGCCCAGTGTTTTGTAGGCTCTGATGATGACACTCAGCTAGAGGAAGGCAGTAGCGTGAGCGCAGAGAGAGGGGATGCTCAAGAAGGACAGCAATCTGGCAGTCATGTTCCACAAGCTGCAGCAAACTGCCAGGTTTGCTACAGCGATGAAGAGGGAGGGGATGATGAGGGCACTGACTCCACGTGGGTGCCTGGTAGGAGAGAGGAGGAGGAGGAGGAGGAGGAGGAGGCACATGTCATACGAGGCAGGATGCCCTCTGGGGGCCAGCTTAGGGGCAGCACACAGACTGAATCACACCGCAGAGCTCCGCCTGTGCAGGGCGCTGCCTCTGCGTGTTATTCTAAAAGTTCTTTGGTGTGGGCCTTTTTTGAGACGAGTGCATCAGATCGCACCGCTGCTATTTGCAACATATGTCTCAAGCGTATCTCGCGTGGCCAAAACATCAGCCGCTTGGGCACCACATGCTTGACCAGACATATGTTGACCTGCCATGCAGCTCGTTGGCAAGCGTACCTCAAAGACCCACACCAAAGAACAAAGCGGACCTCTCCTTGCTCCTCATCAGCTGGCATCTCCAACCCCACTAGACCTTCAGTCCTCTCTGAAACCTTCTCTGAGAGGAATGAAGGTGTAGAATTAGGTGTGTCACAGCCAAGTGCTTCCGGGCACTCTACTAGCAGTACACCCACGTCCGATTATAGCAGGCAAATGTCCCTGCCCCAGCTGCTGGACCGGCGAAAGAAGTTCACTCCCAGCCATCCACATGCCCAGCGGTTGAATGCTAGCTTGGCTAAATTGCTAGCACTTCAACTGCTGCCTTTTCAGTTGGTAGACTCTGCCCCCTTCCGTGAGTTTGTACAATGTGCGGTTCCTCAGTGGCAGGTCCCCAAACGCCACTTTTTCTCACGGAAGGCGATTATGGCTCTCTACCGGCATGTGGAAGGCAATGTCCTTGCCTCGCTGGACAGGGCGGTCAGCGGTAAGGTGCATATTACCGCTGACTCATGGTCCAGCAGGCATGGACAGGGACGTTACCTGTCTTTCACGGCCCATTGGGTCACTCTTCTGGCAGCTGGGAAGGATGCAGGACAAGGTGCAGTAGTGTTGGAGGTTGTTCCGCCACCACGCCTCCAAAATGCTACTATTGGTTGTGACACACCTCTCTCCTCCACCCCCTCCTCTTCTTCTTCCTCCATGGCCTCTTCCAGTGCTCTGTCCTCAGAACCAGCGGTGCTCCGTAGGTGTTCCAGGGGCTACGCAAGTACGCAGGCAAAACGATGCCATGCCGTGCTTGCGTTGGTTTGTTTGGGGGACAGGATCCACACTGGGGCGTATGTTTTGTCAGCTCTGCAGGGGCAGGCCGAGAGGTGGTTGACGCCACGCCAGCTTAAGCCAGGAATGGTGGTTTGTGACAATGGCACCCACCTCCTCTCTGCCCTCCGACAGGGACAACTGACCCATGTGCCCTGTGTAGCTCACGTCCTTAACCTGGTGGTGCAGCGGTTCTTGGGCAGGTACCCCGGCTTACAGGATGTCTTGAAGCAGGCCAGGAAAGTCTGTGTGCATTTCCGCCGATCATTTAATGCCTGTGCTCGGCTGGCTGAGCTCCAAAAGGAGTTGAACCTGCCCAAGAACCGCCTTATATGTGACATGCCCACCAGGTGGAACTCAACGTTGGCCATGCTGCAGCGGCTGCACACGCAGCAGAGGGCCATCAATGAGTACCTGTGCGACTACGGCACCAGGACAGGGTCAGGGGAGCTCGGTTTTTTCTCACCACGCCAGTGGGGCATGATCAGGGATGCATGCACTGTCCTGTCACCGTTTGAGGAGGCCACAAGGATGGTGAGCAGTGGCAGTGCATGCATCAGTGACACTGTACCTCTTGTCCACCTCTTGGAGCATACGCTGCGTGGAATAATGGACAGGGCACTTGAGGCAGAACAGAGGCAGGAAGAGGAGGACTTCCTTGCCTCTCAAGGCCCCCTTTATCCAGACAGTGTTCCTGCTGTGCCACCCATCACACAGGAAGAGGATGAGGAGGATGATTGTGTCAGCATGGAGGTGGAGGCTGGCACTCAGCATCAGCAGCAGCAGTCTTGTAGGGATGATTTACAGTCCCAAGAAACACGTGGACTTGTACGTGGCTGGGAGGAGGTAGCTGCGGATCATGTTGCCCTTAGTGACCCAGAGGACTCCGGACCGAATGCCTCAGCTAACCTACGCTGCATGGCCTCCCTGATCCTGCAAAGCCTGCGGAAGGATCCTCGTATTCTTCTGATCAAGGAGAGGGACCATTACTGGCTGGCCACTCTCCTTGATCCACGGTACAAGGGACACCTTTCCCACCGAAAATCCTCTGGCTTACTGGGTCTTGAGGATGGATCACTGGCCAGAGCTTGCACAGTATGTAATTCAGCTACTGGCCTGTCCTGCATCCAGCATTCTTTCGGAACGCACCTTCAGTGCTGCTGGTGGCTTTGTTACCGATCACAGGGTGCGCCTGTCCACTGAATCAGTTGATCGACTGACCTTCATCAAGATGAATCAGTCTTAGATCACCCACAGCTACCAAGCACCTGAAGCTGATGTAACCGAATATTTTTTTTTGAAATATCACATCCCTTCAAGACTGCCTATGCTGATGCTGAGTGACTGTCCTGTTATGTTGATTGTCTATCCTCTTCCTCCTCCGCTGATATGTTGGAAGAACATTTCTGGTTCTGGGTGATGCCATCAGCCCAATTTTTCTGCCCCTGTTTAACAGGGGCGTTTAATTACAATTTTTGATGCAATGCTTTGCAGCAGGGCTAATTTCTGCAATAAAACTAGAGTATATGGGAGAGGTTGCAGTGTGGTGGCACCAGCACCAGTGCCTAAAGCCCAATTTTTCTGCCCCTGTTTAACAGGGGCGTTTAATTACAATTTTTGATGCAATGCTTTGCAGCAGGGCTAATTCCTGCAATAAAATTAGAGTATATGGGAGAGGTTGCAGTGTGGTGGCACCAGCGCCTAAGGCCCAATTTTTCTGCCCCTGTTTAACAGGGGCGTTTAAGTACAATTTTTGATGCAATGCTTTGCAGCAGGGCTAATTCCTGCAATAAAACTAGAGTATATGGGAGAGGTTGCAGTGTGGTGGCACCAGCACCAGTGCCTAAGGCCCAATTTTTCTGCCCCTGTTTAACAGGGACATGTAATTACAATTCTTGATATAATATTTCACAGGAGGGCCCGTTCCTGTGCCCACCCAGAGTAACTGTGAGGAATTATAGTGTTGTGGCACCAGCACCACAACCACGAAAGGTCAATTTTTCTACCACTGTTCAACAATGGCATGTAATTACAATTCTTGATAGAATCGTTCACAGCAGGGCGCTCCAGCGCCCACCGAGAGTCACTTTGAGGGCTTACAATGTTGTGGCAAAACCAACACCTTGTTCCGCCATTTCTGCAGAGCATATAGGGCAGGCCCCTACTTTCAAACATCCAACTTACAAACATCTCCTACTTGCAAACGGAAGGAGACAACAGCAAGTGAGATGAAAAAAGATGGACGATGGTGATAACCCTTCCCTATGTTTTCCAAAAAGCTTAAAAATAGTTTTTTTGACTGGAGCTACACTTTAAAAATGTACCAGTTGAAAATTACAAACAGATTCAACTTAACACAACAAACGTACACAGTCCCTGTCTTATTTGCACCGCCTGTATACTGCTGTTCTGAGTATATAGGGCCTTGGGGCCACACGCATTTCCTTTTTTTAATATGGGTACGGGGTTCCCCTTAATATGCGTACAAGACCCAAAGGGGCTGGTAATGGACAGGGAGGGCTACCCATGCCATTTTTCTCAATGATTTTCAACCATATTGCAGGAACCAGATATAACATTAAAACCGCAAGCAGTTTTCAATGATGTTATTTCCGTTTAATGTCATTTTGTGCAGGAGCTGTTCTAAACACGGGAGACACGTGGCACTTCACAGGCATACTACAGACACCCCCCAGGCACCATATTTAAAGGAATATTTCACTTTTTTTTTCACTTTAATCGTCATTAAAATCAGTGCTCCCGCCAAAACGGACATTTTTTAAAACATTTTAGGCATTAACGCATGTCCCCTGGGGCAGGAGCCAGGTCCCCAAACCCTTTTTAGGACAGTATCTTGCATATTAGCCATTAAAATTAGCACTTTTAATTTTGAACGTTCGAGTCCCATAGACTTAAATGGGGTTCTAAAGTTCGTACGAATTTGGGGTCCGTTCGAAAAATCTGGCGCGAACCGAACTGGGGGGTGTTCGGCTCATCCCTAGTCAGGAGCATTGGAGACGATGGAGTGTACACTGCAGTGGCTTAGGACATAGTCTTTAGAATGTTTGAGGGGATCTTCCATATCTACTTTGTTTAGGTTGATGCTGTCTTTCTCACTTGCACCTTCGTCTACACTGATAGCTTGCTCTATGATCCTTAGCTTTGTCATAGCTGCATCATGTTTACACTGTTTGTTTACAATTTCTATTGTTGCTCCTTGACATTCTGTCTGAATCACGGACTCCGTTTCCAATGCTGCTCTCTTTTCTGCATATGCGACCTGCACCTTGCTGGCTTCCACTTCAGCGTGGACACTAATAAGTCACTCACTGAGTGTTGAGAATCTTGAACTATGGGATCTAGAAGACTTTTTAGAATATCTGGTGGAAACAGATCTGTGAGATGCAGTGTCCTATAGCAGCTCTATTTTTGCTTCTGCCTTTAATTTGGTTTGCCGGATAAAACTGTCTCTTTCTAGATTAAGAACCTTGAAGCTCTTTAATTCCTCCAGTGTGTTCGTATTTTGTAAGACATTAATGAACTTGTCACCGGTAAACTGACAGAGCTCATATGAGGTAGAAAGTTGTTTAATGGTGCCCTCTAGTGTCAGTAGTTCACATTCAACAGACTCTGTATTCAATTCAGAAACATTCTTCAATCTTCTCCCATACTAATTTCAAGATATTTGACAATTCAGTTCTTAAAGCTTCATAATTCTCCATTACATTCTAAGTTGGTTTGGCTGAGCTTTTGGATAACTCAGTTGGCTCAGGATCTTGTGGTAGGGTTGCTGTGTGTTCACATTAAGGCTAGGTTCACACTATAGCGATGCGGGAATGCCGCAAATCCGCGGCGTTTTCCCGCATCGCATACCTCCCGCCGGCAGTTCACACTGCCCTATGCGGGCGGCTGGGAGTGTCAATGATATGTTAATGACACCCCCAGATCCGTCCGCATATCGCAGTGCGATCTGCACACTCGCACAGGAATCGGATCGCATGGTGTGAACACCCATGCGATCCGATTCTGCTGCGGACCAAAAAAAGGGTCCCGTGCGAGTTTGCTGCAGGAGCGATGCGAATTCAGCCATACTATCTGTATGGCTGAACTCGCATCGCTACGGAGATCGGATGTGATTTGCACTGCAGTGCGGTGCGAATCACATCCGGATCTCCCCCGCAGCAGTGTGAACCCAGCCTTAGAGTCGTGGTAACTCATGCTAACACAGGCAGATAATAGGTGAGTGATAAACAGGCAGGATCTGTGTGCTGTAATATGACACCATACAGCCGGGACTCAGGTTATGTTAGGATTAAAGGGATTGTAAAGTGAATTTTTTTTTAAAATAACAAACATGTATTACTTACCTCCACTGTGCAGCTCGTTTTGCACAGAGTGGCCCCGAACCTGCTCTTCTGGGGTCCCTCAGCGGCTGTCTCGGCTTCCTCCCGCAGGTGCTTCTCACGTTCATGCGAGCTCCCTCGCATGGTGAGAAGCACTTGCGGGCACACTCCCGTGATACAGCCGGCGGCTATAGCCACTCGCTGTATCACACGGCCCCACCCCCCGGCGCTCCACGTCAGTGGATGTGATTGACAGCAGCACGAGCCAATGGCTGCGCTGCTTTCCATCCATCCACTCCAGCCATTCAGCGGCCAGGCTGAACGGTGGAAAGGACGTCGGGGGGATGAGCGCGGGACTTTCAAGGGGTGAGGTAAGTAAAACGGGGGGCTCGGGGCGCAGGCGCTGTCAGATGTTTTTTCACCTTAATGCATAGAATGTATTAAGGTGAAAAAACATTTACCTTTACAACCCCTTTAATATAATATATATATATATATATATATATATATATATATATATATATATATATCTATCTATCCATATCCTTTTGTCTGGTCTCAGTTCCCTTGTGTAGCTATGTGTCTGATATCCCTAGCCGCTGATCCTGACATAATCGTGACGCCCACCAACGACCAGATCAGCTACACTTGGGAACTAGGAGCCAGTTATTTTGGGTTTTTGCTTTTCCTTTCACAATGCTGAGAGTGCAGGTTATTTGCCATGTGCAACTTGCAGTAGAGGATAAGGATTTGTGTCGTTCACTTTGTCAGGATCTCACTGAGGAAGAGCTGCTTGAAGGGATTTTGACTGCACATGCCTTAGCCGTTGAGGGTAGATTTTCACTTTGTGAAGTACAACCTTTCATTCATGTCTGTTCTGAGCTACTATTTCAGGTTACATCTCAGGGCCACAATATTTTCACTCCTCCATTTATTTTGTACCAGGCTGGATTTTTGGGATTGCTAAAACATTGTGCAGGTTTGTTTCTCCAGCAGTATTCAGTCTATCCACAATAGGTGGTGTTGGAATGTATTGCTTCTGTGCACCGTTTAATTGAGCAATGTGAGCAAGGGAGAGACAAACTAACTTTAGTTCAACCTTTACTACAGGCTTGGTCAGAGATCATATAACCAGTGCAAGATGAGTCACATAAGTACCCTGCCACCAGTAAGCACACTTCCCCTGTATGCAATCCATTGAAAGCTCCCATGCAGTGCAGTTACCCATAGCAACATCTCTGACCCATTCCTGCCTTTCTAACACTCTTCCTTCTATTTTTCCTAGTACTGTTACTACCTTCCCATCAGCAGTACAGTCTGGTCAGCACAAGGCAACTACATGCAGGACTCCAATATCTAAGTCAAAGAAAAAGAAACAAAACTTGTCTCCTGCTCTTATACCTGTGCCGCTATCCATGTTGCCTGCTGATCCTGTTTTCACCGATCCAGTGCCAGACTGCTGATGCGATCCAGTCCTCCTCCTTGCAGACTGCTACTGATGCGATCCAGTCCTTCTCCATGAAGACTGCTGCTGATGTGATCCAGTCCTCCTCCATGCAGACTGCCTGCCGATGGGGTCCATGCCTCCTCCATGCTGCCGCCTGCCGATGGGGTCCATGCTGCCGCCTTCCGGTGGGGTCCATGCCTCCTCCATGCTGCCGCCTGCCGATGGGGTCCATGCCTCCTCCATGTCGCCACCTGCCGATGGGGCTCCATGCTTCCACCTGCCGATGGGGTCCATGCCTCCTCCATGCTGCCGGCTGCCGATGGGGTCCATGCCTCCTCCATGCTGCCACCTGCCGATGGGGTCCATGCCTCCTCCATGCTGATGTCGCCTGCCGATGGGGTCCATGCCTCCTCCATGCTGCCGCTTGCCAATGGTCTACATTCCTTCTCCATGCTGCCGTCTGTTGCCAAGCTTGCCACGGCGGGTCCCCAGGCTGTCGCTGCCCCACTGGACAATGCTGGTTCCCGGGCTGCCGCTGCCCAGCTTGACTATGCTGGTTCCCGGGCTGCTACCCAGTCTGATGTGCCCCCTGCCCAGCCTGTTGATCTGGTGCCCGTTGCCTATCTGGACTATGCTGATTCCAGGGCTTCCACCCCTATGGACTATGCCAAATCCCTACTTGCTGTTAAGCTGGACTCTGACTGGGTTAAACTCCCACTTACTGATGTGTCTGAGGCTTCTAAAAATCCAGTGTTATGTGGCCTAAAGGTGTTGTCTGTGTGTGTCAAGATCCCTACATTTGCTCTTCCTGAGTTCTTTTTTCAGCCAGAGGAGCCTGTTGTGCCAAGGCCAAGAGGTCCAGATCTCCACTTTGAACTTGAGAGCCACATCTGCTGTTACAGCCCCAGTAGTAGAGGTCCCATGGGAAAGGACAGTGTTCCATTTGAGCATTGTCCTGATCCAGGAGTCATCTCTACGATCTCTGGTGCATTTGGGGACCCGAGTGGGGTAACCTATGTGCTGGGCAGACCCGAGGGACAGGTACAGTGCAGAGCGGCCACTAGCAACAGAAGGAGAGAAGGTCCAGTCGTGAAGGAATGCCCTGGCATCAGGGTACCTGCATGGACCAGGGACTCAGGCATTAGGCGGTCGGGTAACCTTTGGTGTCCCATAATTGGGACACAGGCTGCTTTCGAGAATAAGCCTTTGGTATTGTGCCTCCTTGGGGATCTGACCAGCAGATAACCCAGCCAGTATTGGGACCCCGGTGGCAGAGTTCTCATTAGGCCTTCAGACATGGACAGTGGAGTGCTTAGTCAGCTTGCAGACTCTTGTGGTGGGGCCCTATGGAGCATCTGGAGGCTGCTCCTTAAGGGGGGAATCTGTTAGGATTAAGTTCACCTGCTGATGGCACTATCATGCTCTGGGCTGTTTGCTGCAGTTCTGGTCTCGGTTCCCTTGTGTAGCTACGTGTCTGGTCTCCCTAGCCGCTGATCCTGACAGGTTATCAGGCTCACACTGCTGCTATCTTGTTCTTTCTTGCAATGAGGGCAGTAAGTCTTGTGGGTAGCAGTATTGTCATGCAGAAATCTTGTAATTAGACTGTGAAACTCAGTTTTTCTACTGTTTTGACTCAACTACAAGGCCATAAACTTTATCTCCAGCTTCATATAGAGCTTACACGACCTGGTGTTATATTTATCCCTTACATCAATTCAAACAGCTTAACTGTGAGGTGAGACAGACGTTGGATCCTTTCAAATGTGCCATTTAATGATGGATATTCATAGGTAGAAAAATGTTGGTGTTGTAAGCCACATGGAAAGATGTTACAACATGGTGGAATACTGAGCAAGGAACCAGAGAGAGGAAGGGGAGGAAGGGGAGGAGAATATACAGAACTAAGGGGGAGTAGAGAGTTCAGCTAGACAGAAAGGAAGACGCTTAAAGACACAGAGCAATAATAAACCAAATAGTGTAACACAACACTAATGTTGAAGACATCTCAATGCTTGTTCATGACACTTTTTTAATTTCTATTAAAGCAATACCCACATTTGATACGTTAATCCAACCACCATGGGAAAGCAGATGGTTTTGTTCAAAACCAGAAAGGCAGTGAATAGTGTGGAAACGCCCTGATCTAGTTACTGCACATAATCCCATTTTAAGTGTCAGGAAAGCTTCATATTTGGTTTTCCTTTGGTTTACATGGCTACAGGTTTAAATTTTTGTCAAAAAGCTAGATTAGAGATGTTAAAATGGCATGATATGTGGAAGACAGGTGATGTTGAAGCCCCCCCCCCCCCCCCCCCTTCAATAACAGTTGTTCCAGTCTGACATAGATGGCTTCCATCCGTCTTTTGCATATAATGCCATTTTACACCTCTACCATGGCTTTTTGACATCAATTCTACCATTCAAACTTTTCTACCCTATCGTTTTCAGAACAATTCCCACTATAAATCATTCAAATTAAGGATTACTAAGGCAAACCTTTTTTTTTTCATTTCGATGGAGCAAGGGAAGGTTATATTCCCTGTAAGATTTTTTTCCACCATCTGTGTCCCTTTGCAGAGAATTCCCCTCACTTCCTGTCCCATAGCCAAACAGGAAGTGAGAGGAAATCCCTGTAAATTAAGGAGTTCCTTGATGACTCCCAGGTCAGTAGAACTGGTGTCCCCATTGGAAGATTTCCCCTCTATTACTTTTCTTGGGACAACCTAAAATTCTGAACTTTCCTTTACTTTCACTTTCAATGATAATGGCAGGGCCATCTTTAATTTTGATTGGGCCCTGGGCAAACATTCTGAGACATACAAAAAATAGCAGGTAGACTCAAAATCAGTTTACTGCAGCAGATCACGCAGTGATTGCAATTGTTTGCCAGAGGTTACAGCCTATCCTTACTGCTCACTGGGTGGTTGCTAGAGGTTACAACACATAATTTCTGCTTGCCGATTGGTTGCTAAAGGTTAATGCACATCATTACCACTTACTGATTGGCTGCTAGAGATTAAAGCAGATCACTACTGTTCGCTGATTGGTTGCTACAGGCTAATACACATCATTACCTCTCACTGAGCAGTGGAGCAATCCTAAATAATTGAGCAAGTAAAGGGGCAAATTAATACACATACTACAGGAGAATGTCAGAGAGTGCAGACATACTACAGGAGAGGTTCAGAGACTGCAGACATACTACAGGAGACAATCAGAGACTGCGGACATACTGCAGGAGACAATCAGAGACTGCGGACATACTGCAGGAGACAATCGGAGACTGCGGACATACTGCAGGAGACAATTGGAGACTGCGGACATACTACAGGAGACAATCAGAGACTGCGGACATACGGCAGGAGACAATCAGAGACTGCAGACATACTGCAGGAGACAATCAGAGACTGGCGACATACTGCAGGAGACAATCAGAGACTGGCGACATACTGCAGGAGACAGAGACTGGGGACATACTACAGGAGACAATCAGAGACTGCGAACATACTGCAGGAGACAATCAGAGACTGCGAACATACTGCAGGAGACAATCAGAGACTGCGGACATACTGTAGGAGACAATCAAGAGACTGCAGACATATTGCAGGAGACAATAAGAGACTGCGGACATACTGCAGGAGACAATCAGACTGCGGACATACTGCAGGAGACAATCAAAGACTGCGGACATACTGCAGGATACAATCAAAGACTGCGGACATACTGCAGGAGACAATAAGAGACTGCAGACATACTGCAGGAGACAATCAGAGACTGCGGACATACTGCGGGAGACAATAAGACACTGCGGACATACTGCAGGAGACAATAAGAGACTGCGGACATACTGCAGGAGACAATCAGAGACTGCGAACATACTGCAGGAGACAATCAGAGACTGCGGACATACTGCAGGAGACAATCAGAGACTGCGGACATACTGCAGGAGACAATCAGAGACTGTGGTCATACTGCAGGATACAATCAAAGACTGCGGACATACTGCAGGAGACAATCATAGACTGCGGACATACTGCAGGAGACAATCAGAGACTGCGAACATACTGCAGGAGACAATAAGAGACTGCGGACATACTGCAGGAGACAATAAGAGACTGCGGACATACTGCAGGAGACAATCAGAGACTGCGGACATACTGCAGGAGACAATCAGAGACTGCAAACATACTGCAGGAGACAATCAGAGACTGCGGACATACTGCAGGAGACAATCAGAGACTGCAGACATACTGCAGGAGACAATAAGAGACTGCGGACATACTGCAGGAGTCAATCAGAGACTGCGGACATACTGCAGGAGACAATCAGAGACCGCGGACATACTGCAGGAGACAATCAAAGACTGCGGACATACTGCAGGAGACAATTGGAGACTGCGGACATACTACAGGAGACAATCAGAGACTGCGGACATACGGCAGGAGACAATCAGAGACTGCAGACATACTGCAGGAGACAATCAGAGACTGGCGACATACTGCAGGAGACAATCAGAGACTGGCGACATACTGCAGGAGACAGAGACTGGGGACATACTACAGGAGACAATCAGAGACTGCGAACATACTGCAGGAGACAATCAGAGACTGCGAACATACTGCAGGAGACAATCAGAGACTGCGGACATACTGTAGGAGACAATCAAGAGACTGCAGACATATTGCAGGAGACAATAAGAGACTGCGGACATACTGCAGGAGACAATCAGACTGCGGACATACTGCAGGAGACAATCAAAGACTGCGGACATACTGCAGGATACAATCAAAGACTGCGGACATACTGCAGGAGACAATAAGAGACTGCAGACATACTGCAGGAGACAATCAGAGACTGCGGACATACTGCGGGAGACAATAAGACACTGCGGACATACTGCAGGAGACAATAAGAGACTGCGGACATACTGCAGGAGACAATCAGAGACTGCGAACATACTGCAGGAGACAATCAGAGACTGCGGACATACTGCAGGAGACAATCAGAGACTGCGGACATACTGCAGGAGACAATCAGAGACTGTGGTCATACTGCAGGATACAATCAAAGACTGCGGACATACTGCAGGAGACAATCATAGACTGCGGACATACTGCAGGAGACAATCAGAGACTGCGAACATACTGCAGGAGACAATAAGAGACTGCGGACATACTGCAGGAGACAATAAGAGACTGCGGACATACTGCAGGAGACAATCAGAGACTGCGGACATACTGCAGGAGACAATCAGAGACTGCAAACATACTGCAGGAGACAATCAGAGACTGCGGACATACTGCAGGAGACAATCAGAGACTGCAGACATACTGCAGGAGACAATAAGAGACTGCGGACATACTGCAGGAGTCAATCAGAGACTGCGGACATACTGCAGGAGACAATCAGAGACCGCGGACATACTGCAGGAGACAATCAAAGACTGCGGACATACTGCAGGAGACAGAGACTGCGGACATACTGCAGGAGACAATCAAAGACTGCGGACATACTGCAGGAGACAATAAGAGACTGCGGACATACTGCAGGAGACAATCAGAGACTGCGTACATGCTACAGGTGATGGTCAGAGAACTTTTAGCAACGCACAGCTTGACAGTTGAATAACACAGCTCAGGGTTTAAGCAGTCATGCATTTTATGGGTGCAAGGACATACCTGGGCAGCCAAACTCACTACATACATTTAGAGGTATGTGGGCGGGGCTTCCATTCTCTGATCTCACTACAACACTGATGCTCCACTGATGCTTTGTAGGGGGGCCCCGTTACCCGTGAATTGGGGCCCCAAATTAAGGTTTTGCAGAGTGCACAGAGGACACGGGAGGTTGTATTCCCGCGCTAGCCAGCTGAGTGGGGGCCGGGCCGGGAGCTCCACTGACGCTCTTACCCCGACCCCCGTGCAGCCTGTATGCTCGGAACAGAGCGGCTGTAGTGAGAGCCAGTGATCGGAGTGGGAGTGTCCCCCTCTATACTGGCTGGGGAATACAGAGGTCCGGGGGCGGGGCCGGGAGCTCCACTGACGCTCCCACTCCGATCACTGGCTCTCACTACAGCCGCTCTGTTCTGAGCATACAGGCTGTACGGGCGCGAGGTCAGAGCATCAGTGGAGCTCCCGGCCCCGCCCCCTCTCAGCTGGCTAGCACAGGAATGCAGCCTCCCGTCCCGTGTCCTCTGCACACTCTGCTAAACCTTCATTGGGGCCCCAATTCACGGGTAGCAGTGCGGGCCCCCCTACAAACATTGGGCCCAGGGCAAGTCCCCCGTTTGCCCTGCGCTAAAGACGGCCTCGGATAATGGTAACCAGAACAAATAGAGAGGGTGAATCTCCATAACATGGGCACAGACAGAAATAAAAATGGGCAAGCGTTCTTAACCCTCTGCACTCTATCCTGATACCAAAGAATTGCATTATGTAACTAGAACAAATGGTTCCACAATTCATACCGCCTGTCTTTTCTTGAACAATCAACATCTACATATCCTGTGGTGATTGGGTCAAGGTTTCAGTGCTACCTGTTTAGATATAAATGCTGGGGTATATCCATTAGAACAAGGATGGAAAAAAAATTGATCCTCCTTACTCTATCCAAAATACAGGCCAATGGGCTGTAGCCACCGCTCATTGTATTCTGACAGTGAAGAGAATTATTTTATCCACTTCACTTGTGTGGATGGAGCAATCTTTTTTTTTTTTTTTTTAGCCCACTGACTGAACAAAGAAAAATTAAAAAGATCTTTATTTTATTTTTCTTTAAGGTGAAAAAGATCCATCTATGGCCAGCTTTAGTTCCATTGGTCCAACACCCTTGAGGTCTCTTGCCTGCATTTTCTCCCTGGGACCCGGTCTATGACCATTTTGATTGGCCAGAACAAGGTGATGCCAGTGGCAGTGTATGTAAACTGGGCTGCACATGGACAGCTCTGAGTACATTCTGTAGAGGATTTTGAATAGACAGGTAAGTGTACTTTATTGAAAAAGAGACATTGCATGTTTCTTCTGCAATAAAAGCCTGCCTGTTTGACATTTTTTATTTTTTACATTTAGTTCCACTTTAATTTATTTTCATTTACATTTTTAATTACCTAGACTGGTAGCTGTATTATTTGAAGTGTAAATGGCTAGAATGACTTATGATTGATCACAGGATGAATGATTTATTAAAAGGTATAAGGCAATAGAAGTAAGGAACCAAAATGAGATAGGGCTCTCTATCTGCTTTATCTATTGAAGTGACATTATTGAGACACAACACTAAATTTAAACCAGGCCTGAATGAAGACCATTATACTTTTGGATCAAACGTTGGATATTGAAAAAGATTTATGTGCTCACAGAAACACCAGGCCAATCTTTACTTGTTCGTGGTGTTTCCATTTTATCAGAATGATCTTTTTCTTATTTCTTGTGGTGTGATTTCAGATTTTTTATTTTTTTTGTGTAGAGGATTTATTTACTTACATTTATATAGTGATGGCATAGTATGGCGTTTTTTTACAGAGTGCGTAGAAGCTTGCATTTCAGTCTATGCACACATATCCCTAACAAAGTAACTTAGTGCAATTCATTTCGTAACAAATCGAAATTCAGCCGAATTTTGCATCTTTTGGATATTTGGATGCATCCTAATGTCCAAATAAAAAAATAACGAATTTCAACTAATATGAAAGAAATTATAGCGGATATAATAAATGAATTCGACATGATTCAGTAATTCATTAAAGATCTAATGAAACAAACGGTCAACTCAAAGTAAATCCTACAGTCCATTCAGATGATTGATTTTGTGCTGGAAGTTGGATTACTGGCAAAGGGCATTCCTGAGAACTGAGTGAGAAGGGTGTTGTATTGTATTTGAGCAGAGGAGAAGAGATATTGTCATTGTGTGTGTTAAAAGATTCAATAAACAAATGACTTTCCAAACTTCAAATCATTATAACGAATATATACATATATAAATATCAAATTTCAACTAATATGAAAGAAATTATAGCGGATATAACAAATTAATTTGACATGATTTGAGATTCAGTATAATGAATATCGATATGCTACAGAAATAACAAATTATCTGAAAACGAATTAACGTAACGTAACAAATATAACAGAACGAAATTATGTATTTTATGAATGACAACAAAACAAAACTAAACAAAATTTTCCATTGTTCACCAGTCTAGTTAGAAGACTACCAAGTCAACCTCCAGTCAAAATGTTTATTTTGAATGGAGCAAGGAATATTTAGAAATTCTGTCAGGTTTTATTGCGGCATGCAACTCAACTTTGTAACTTTACTGTAATTTTTTAACTGACATCACCAATACATTAAACTGAGGGGAGCTGTAATGTACCTGGTCGAGTTGAAGAGAGGGCTTCCCTTACACCTCTTGTCCTGTTTCCTCTGGGGATGATGACAGGGTATCACAACAGGGCACAGAGTGGCAAAGGTGCCTATGGAAAATCCTAGTCTGGAGGTCTGGTAGCAGATGAGAAACTGAAGACACTGCAGCTGGCAAGCTGGCAGCTAGCAGATGCAGGATCCGGGGTGTGTGACCAGACGGACAGGAGTCGGTAACAATCAGGCGGCAGGAGTAGAGAATCAGGAACCAGGAGCAGAGTCAAAGCCAGGTCAAGGTCAGTATCAAGCAGGCAAAAGAGGTACCGGAACAGCAGGCAGAAGGCAAGGACGGGGTCACAAGTCAAAGTCATTTGAGCACAGGCTTGAGCATGGGATTAAACACAGTTTTTCTGATAGACAGAAATACAAAGTCACAAAAGTTCTAACTTTCCCCCGTCTGCTAATTGATTTTGTTATGGTATTTAACATGTGGGGTGACCAGATATTCCTGGTGTTCAGAGACAGCCTCTACTTTCAGGAAACATTCTGTGGATAAAAAGTGGCCCTATTTCAAAAGCAGCGTACAGTCGCCTATTGAGATGACATCGCTGTATGTGATTGTGCACCCCATTTGCTAAAGCCCCTGCAAGTGCACTGAAGTATACTTCGAATGCATGCTAGCTGCATTCAAAGGATATGCCAATGCACATGTGGGTGCCTTATGCAAACTTCAGCGCACTACCCTATATAAACCCTCTTCCCATTCATCTCAATTAAGGATGAGCCCGCTGTTTCAGTCGAACGTAAGGGAAATTTGAGTGCCGCGGAACACTCGATAATGTACTGCAAGTTCGAAGTGCATTGCTGTATGATGATTGGCCAAAGCTTGCATGCTTTGGCCAATCACAGCACGCTCTGCTGAGAGAGCTATAATTGGCCAAAGGCAGGGTGCCTTTGGCCAATCATGGCTCAGGGGGACTAAGTCCACACCCCACACTATATAAGACTGCTTACATAGCGGTGGTGAATAGTGTGTGAAGTGAACAGAGATAGATTGAGCTAGATTATCGGAATCTGGAAACACCCTTTAACAATGGGACCCCAGATTCCGGTCCCCCTATGTGAATGAGTGTGGGGTACATTGTACCCCTATCCATTCACCAAAAAAGTGTCAAAAAAGTAAAAACGACAGGAGACCTTTTTTTTTAAATAAAGGAATTATCAAAAAGCATCCCGCAGTGTCCATTCATGTTCAATCACGGCACCAATGGCCCAGAGAAAAAAATGGAAGAACTTCACCTCCATGGGAGGCGTCCCTCCGACTGCAGTCTTTTCGCTGTGACAGCTGTTAAATAGAAATATATAAATGAGACCTCAGAGGCAGTGGGGTCACCCATTGACGTGACCGGGTGGCCCCGCCCTTGGCTATATAACAGCTGTCAAAGCGAAAAGACGGCAAAAATAGTTTTTCTGTTTTTTTATTCTCTGGACCATCGGTGATGTGATTGACAATGGATTTACATCGCAGGACACTTCGTTTTTGACAATTCCTTTATTTTAAAAAATCTCCTGTCATTTTAAATTTTTTGACACTTGTTTGGTGAATGGGTAATGGTACAATATACAGTTAGCTATGGGGTGCAATTATTTTTGGTATGACCATAGCTATTATGTCCAGACAAAGGGAGTAACAATGGGAGCTCGATATGCCCCTAGTGTGGCTAACCTTCCGATGAACATGTGGGAGGAGGAATACGTGTACTCAAAGAACATTCCCTAATTAAAATTCTATCGGAGGTACATTGACGACCTTATCATACTGTGGGATGGGACATCAGATACGTTTGAACAATTTTTGAACAATCTAGATAACAACAGATATGACATCACCTTGACAGGAAAATGGAGTGAACATAGGATTGAATATCTAGATTTAGAAATCTTTAAAAAAGGGGGCGAATTAAATACCAGGACTTTTTTCAAAATAACTGACAGAAACGGGTATATACCGATGTCTAGCTGCCAACACCCCAAGTGGAAAGGAAATATCCCTAAAGGACAGATACTAAGACTCTGCAGAAACTGTGATACATTGGAAAACTACTACTTACAGGCTGACACTTTAAAGTGGTTGTAAACCCTTACAACCAACTTTTACCTACAGGTAAGGCTAGATTAAGGCTTACCTGTAGGTCCAAGAAATATCTCCTAAACCTACACGGTTTAGGAGATATTTGCCGAAAGACAGGCACCGCTGTCTACGGCGCACGCGCCGTAGACAGTGGCGCGCAGGCACACTGAGCGCACTGCGGTCAACGGCACTATGCCGCGAGTGGCGGCTCCCGCACGGGAGTGAAGTCATCGCGGCTTAGCCGAATGACAGCGGCGGATCGGCGAGACCCACCGAGAAGATGGATGCGCTGTACTACAGGAGACAGCGGTGACATCGCTGGCTCCTGTGTCAAGTAAGTGACACATAATGGACTACTATGCGATGCATAGTAGTCCATTATGCTTTACCTTTGCAGGGAATGAAAGAGGAAGTAAACCCATCAGGGTTTACTTCCTCTTTAATAGAACAATTTCGGGAAAAAGGTTACATACTAGAAACGCTAGTCAAACTAAAATGAGATATAGGGAACATGGACAGAAAAACACTGTTTAAGAAGCAAAATAGAGAGGAAAATAAAATTGAGATGGCATTTATTACAGGATACAGCACTCAATATAAGGATTTTGAAAAAATTGTAAAGAAATACTGGCCTATCCTACATGAAGACAGAGTGTTATCTAAAGTTTTGCCAAAAAATCATGCTTCATATATAGAAAAGCCCCCACTCTCCGCAACCACCTAGTGCATGTCATTAACCGCCCAAAAACAATAAAACATTTAGAGGATATGAAGGGTTTTTATAGATGCCAAAGATGCCTCCCTTGTAGGGTTAGCAAAAAACAACCTCGCAAAAGAGAAACTTTTAAGTCCAGAACTGACAAGGAATATAAAATAAGGGAATTGAGTGCCCATGCCACGTACAGTATGTGGGGAGGACTACCCGCCCTTTGTTTGTATGTATACAGGAACACATTAATAACATTAAGAAGGGGTTTCCAAACAATAACCTGTCACGTCATTTTGATGAATTCCATCACAGGGACCCTTCGGGCTTGATATTTTATGGGATAGACTGTATTAAGGACAATTGGAGAGGAGGAAATAAGACCACCTTGATATCCCAAAATGAAATGGCCTGGATATACGGGTTGGGGTCTCTTGCCCCTAGAGGCCTCAACCTTGATATAGATTTGAACTGCTTTATAGCCAATCCATGATGGGGGCTATATAATAAAAAAATTGGATTGCTCGCTGTTTTCGAATGTATGGGAGCTCCTAAGAGAATATATTTGGACTCTCCCATGTATTATATATAGTCCCTTGTATTATTTATTTGGACTGATTAAATGTAAGTTGACTAACTTCTGTGCTCTATCTACCTATGATAAGGTGCTTTATTACATGATGGACCTGTAGTGCTGTAATATTAGTATTACTTTTAGGTACATATAAGTACATTCAGCCTAGGGGATAGTGCACCTTTTTACCATTCTCCTTTCCTTGTTTCCTCCCTTTTTTTTTTTGGTCAGCATATTAGAATATGTGAAGCTGACGGCTGACCTTTTTTAAGGCATATATGTTATTTTATTAAATTAGGGACCCCTATACAGTAGTAGGGGGGACTTATAGTTATGGGATAATATAATATATGGAACTACCTCTCTATGGTTTACCATCAATCATGGCTACGCAGATTTCGCACTCTAATTAAGCTATCAACTTCCATATTCATGTTCATTTTTATATTATGGTTTTATCTTTTATCTAATTTTTACTTTTATTTTTACTTCCATTTTTTATTATTTTTTTATTATTATGTTTATAATATATATTTATCAAACATTTTTTAAGTAGATGAATATATACACGCACAGCTTTGGTCCATTTATGTATGGTGTTGTAGCTGTCCCTAGCTGGATAATCAGGCTGGGGGGAGTTCCATTTCGCAAAACTAGAATAACTTGGGGAGCTTTACTGGAAAATATCTGTATTGCGATAGAGATTTTATTAGTGCATACTTTTAATGTAAATGTGGGGCTCTGAGCACACATGTGTGCGGGTACTAAATGCATAAGGGAGATATTATCTGTTTGTTAAGTTATTTATATGGGACAATGAAATCCTGAAAGTGGTTTTAAACCCTCCCCCACAACTTTGTCCCATGTAAATCAGTATAAAAAACCCTAATGAACACTGCTTGTAGATATCTCCTTACTTGCTTAGTATTGTAATCCTTTTTGTTCTTTAGAATGACATCACTGAGCATGCCCAGATCTCCCCTGATTTATGGCACACTCTGTATGTCTTATCTATCTGTTATCAGGACTTCCTATGGCACACAGCACTGAACTCCCAGCAGGCTGCTAATCACTCAGAGCTTCCTTTTACACACCATGTGACCATGTGACCTCACATAGACTGTAAAGCAGGGCACTGGACAGCATTACCGCAGTCTTATCAGCTGAAGCTGATAGGACTCATACAAGCAAACACTAGGTAATCAGCACAAGTAAATACTATGAAATAAAACAAGTCAGCTATGAACCGGGAAGCAGGGTTACCATAGAAATTTGGGATTGAGAAGGAGGCTTGGTTAACAGTACAGGAAGTGCTCATGTAAGGGCAGAAATACACTTCACTGTGGACTCAGAAAACGATGGTGCTGCCTAACCCCTGGAAACAAGATTTTTAAGTTTCTTTAAACAGTTAGTAATATGCGATTTGGGCTGGATTACAGTGGCTATAGTTTGATAATTACTTATTATAATGGACTAAATGAAAAGAAGCATCAGAGTGGGAGAGTTTACTTCCTCTTGAAGGATGTCCTTTACCTATTCATTGCACTTTATTTTGATACATACAATCTTTTATGGCCTGTGGGCGTATGCACAAATCTGGGGTACTCACGTATAGACTTTTTTGCCAAAGGCCCCCTGGTGATTTATAGATTGGGGACATTTACGGGGTAATATCTGGATTGTACTTGTTTAAAATACTCTCTTAATAGATGGTATTAGGGGTATGTACATAAAATATTTGATATACCTGTTTGCCGCAGTTTACATGTGTAGATTGTCTGATTTCTGTAAACAGCTTGGTATATGGGAGAGCGATACCTTGATGCCTGGTCTATTTAATATAGGTAATCAAACTCTCTGGATACAACTAATTATATCCCCTGTTTTTTTTATATAATGGGAAAGTATGCCATAAGGTCCTTGAAAAATTCCCTGATTGGCTGCCTGGAAAAAAGTGGTTTGAGCTGATTGGATGCTCTCCCGCATAGAACGTAGTGTGTAGTGGCGTGGCACCGCCGCTGAAGACGTCAATGACAAAGTGCATACGATGGAGCCACGCACACTACGTCACTTCCGGGAGACTCGATCGAGTGGAACCTAGCTGGAGCGGGCTCTGGGGACATATCCAGTGTCTAAACAGGAATATTTCACTTTAGATGTGGGGGAGTTGTCAGTCTCCCTCTCCTATGTACTGTACACAGGTAAGCTCTCTACACATACCTCTGTGTTAATTTCAGAGAACAGACACAGGAAGCAGGTTACTATGCTCCTTACTATGTCTCCTATCACAGTGCTAGGTGTAGAGAGTATACCTGTGTTCATTGCTGGACATGAGAAGTGTTCAGTGACTCTTCCCCCTCCCCCCATTGGCTGGAGGAGATGCTGACATGGACTTCGACTGAAGGGAAGGAGGGGGAATTCGAAGGACACAGGAACATCAAAGCCCAGGGGAGAGGTGTTGGAGTCTAGCAGAGGAGAGCTTGCAGATAACAGCCAGGGAAAGGAGAAGAACATTCCACTGCTTGTGTCACACTGCCTCTGCTTTCTGGTTTTAGCTGGGGATGTGCTGCCATGGAAACTGAGGCAGTGAAGAACGTGCTCGCTCTCGATAGCAGCCTGGGTGTGCACCTCTTCACCAATCACACCCACATGTTCAAGAGACAGAGGGAGTGAAGGGCTGGATTGTGGAGCTGTATACACCCCCTGGAAACTTTTGAACTGAGAGAGAACTGTTGGGCTGCTTCTGGACTCTTCAAAAGACTATTCTGCAAACACGATTGCCCTTTTCACACTTATGCGACTTGTGCTGCGACTTGGACCTGCAGATTCGCATGACGAGTCATATTCCATGATTTTCGAGGAGTACCATTTATATCTGTGCAACTTCAAGTCGCATAAATTTCAAAGAAGTCCCTGCACTACTTTGGTCTGACTTTGAGGCGACTTGAGGTCCCTAGACCTCAACATTACACAGGCATTGCTTCAAATCAAAAAGTGTGAAAGGACCCTAAAGGACCGAGGAAAGAAAGAAATGCAATGCAGGTATGAGGGTCGCATGTGCTACCTATTTTCACATACCCATACTTCTCCTTTAAGATTATTATTTGCAGCTTTTCCCACAGAGCCTACATAAAAATGCATGTGATATAGATAATATGTATCTAGACATAAGAATGAAAATTTATATCAGGTCACTTTCTTTTATTTATTATAAATATTACCCATAAGGTGCATTCATTCCTAACACCCTACTTGGAAAAGCATGATACAAAGGAAATGTATGAAAAACAAATCTAATTTTCCAATCCTGATATTACAAAGTCCTTGATGTCTTGAAAACTCTACAGCTCTTTTATTGCTCTAGAAAATAACATTCATAAAAAGCCTCTTATCACTTTGTATCTTAGTCTATTCGCAGCTAAGTAAGTAATTATCAGTATACATCAATACAAAACATGTAAATCTGAAATCAAATCACCCCCCTTAAAGGTCTTCCCATATGAAATTTTAGCAGCTGCATAGACATTGTTGTATGTGACAAGCGCCCAAGGAGTGTATATCAAGGAACATAATAGAAGGACATGCTCCACATGTGTCTGTCTATGACAATGAGTTTTTAATGCCCTAATTCTTAGCTCTGCCTGATAAATGAGTATGGTATCTATAAATAATGTGTTCTGACCTATTTTCTGCCATCAAACAAACAGCTGTTAAAATGACTGTGACATGAGCTGACCTAACAAGTGCCCCCTATATTAATAACAGCGTGATGGGCTTTAATTAAATGACGTGATCCTAGAACTGAACTTTGGTGTGATCCATGAGCATATGATGCAAAGTATAGTCTATACATTATTTTAAACTCATATTGGCTTATTTAAAGCAACCTTTGAGGATATATACACACCTTTCTATTTTGGGGCTCTTTTACCTTATTGAATGTTCATTTGCACCTTTTTTAATGTATGTTAATGCTTGTACAGAGATCTGCCATTGCTTTAAATGGTACTACTTCACATATGAAGTGTGCTCGCATGCATTGGTTAAAAAAGAAAAAAAAAAGGAATGCAACACATTCATCATCATGAGCATCAAAAAAGCACCTCAAAAACCTATGACAATGCAAGCACTTAGAAAACAAAAATCAATAAAAATACGTGTGCTTCCAATATCATTCAGTAATATCAAGGAATGAATGCATACATCATACATATGGGATCAAAAATCTATCAACAAATGAGTGAATATAAATCGTCAGAAGAAATAATGATAATACAATTATCACCCTTATTAAAAAACATAAAGTGCATATGCCTAAATTTATGAAAAGTTGTGAAAATTGGAAGAGAACATAAAGGTATGTTAACTACTCTATTTTTACTGTGATCAAAAATGCAAACATACAAGTGTAGTCTTCTTGCGATCCACACATACAGTTTCACAGCCTTTTACCAGAGCTCCTTGATCTCTATAAATTAGTGACGTCCTCATCACAGGTGAGGCAATACAGGTACTCCTCACTTTAACGACCAGTTTCCGTTCCGGTGGCAGGTCGTTAAATGAGTAGCCACAAGTAATCAATATTTTAAGCATTCTTAACTACTGTACTGTATTCTGAAAAAAAGGTCTAAACACAAAACTCCAACTCAATAACGTTGTTTTCATTTTCATAAGTACAGGACACAAAAATGTAAACATTTAGAGTAACATTTTAGCCATCAGTGTCATCATTGAAATTACCAGCGGGGTCATTATTGTCATTATTATTATTATTATTATTATTATTAACGATTTATCAAGCGCCAACAGTTTACGCAGAGCTTTACAATGTATAGGGGAGACAACACAATTACAGTACAATACAAAGGGTACAGGAGGGCCCTGCTCATAGAGCTTACATTCTAAAGGGAGGGGGTGGTGGTACAAAAGGTAATAGCTGCAGAGAATGATTTGATGGGGCGGCTCAGGGACAGTTAGGTGGGTGTGGGATCATTGGAGTTACCAGCAGGGTCATCAGTGTCATCATTGGAGTTACCAGCAGGGTCATCAGGAGTTGTAGATGAGGGAGAAGACGACAAGTAAATGATAGAACTGGTAGGGGTAGCTTGCAAGAAGAATTCTGTTAAGGTGCTCTGCTTTGTAATTTTATTTTTTTCATTGTAAATTTCACGATAACATTGCATAAGTTCCTTCATCTGATGTTCCACTTTAAAGAACCTTTCAACATTTGGGTCCACACTTTTTTGATTAATAACTTCAACATCTGTTTCGTTAAACCCTTCGCTATTGTTCACAAAACTCTTTAAGCATTTTTTCCATATACCCTGCATACACTTTTCTGTTATTCCCTCCCAAGCTGATGCAATGTTTTTTATGTAGTGTAAAATGTTAAGCTTTCAAAAATCACAAAGGGTAACTTCATAATTTCAGTTGCTGCTACAGCTTTGGAAAAGGTGGTGTACAAATAGTAGGTCTTGAATGTTGCTATTGCACCCTGATCCATGGGTTGTAGGATAGCAATTGTGATTTTAGGCAGATACACTACCTTTACGTCTGGATGTAGGTCATCAAGATGCTGGTGTTGACCTGGGGCATTATCAAGCAGGAGGATAATTTTAAAGGGAACACCTTTTTTGCTAACAGTAACACTTGACCGAGGGTATCAAACAGTTGATGAACCAGTCATCAAACAAAGCTTGTGTCATCCATGCTTTGTTATTTGCACAATAATAAACAGGCAGTGTGTGCTTACTAACCTGCTTCAATGCATGTAGGTGCTGTGACCAATAGATGAGGAGAGGTTTGAACTTGAACCCACCAACATTTCCTCCCAACAACGTGACCCTGTCTTTAAAAGCCTTAAAACCAGGCATTGTTTTAGCTTCTTTGTGTATGTAGGACTTTTCGGTCATTTTTTTCCAAAAAAGTCCAGTTTCATCCACGTTAAATATCTGGGCAGTAGCCACCTTTTTCAATGATTTTATCAAATTCAACCACAAATTTTTCAGATGCTTCCACATCTGCACTTGCAGCCTCCCCATTGATACTCGGATTATGGAGGCTGAATTCCCCACGAAACCTTTGAAACTATCCATGGCTTGCTGTAAATGTTCTAGTTATTCTCCTTTGTGCACTTTCAAGTTCTCAAAAATACTGCGTTCTTTGGTTTGAATCAATAAAAGACTCATTGGCATTCTTTTTTCTATTTGGCCGTCAATCCATACTGCCAGCAATTTCTCCATTTCATAAATGAAGCCCTACCGCTGCCTAGTTATCATGGCTTGATCTTCAGTTAATGATTTTACTGCCTCTTTCACTCTATCCTTATCTTTTAGGATTGTTGAAATGGAAGAATATGTAAATTCCAATATTGCAATTCACTTGCTATTTCTTTAACTTTCTTGCCAGCCTCTGGAAAGTATTCACAGTGCCTCACTTTTTCCACTTTTTTTATGTTACAGCCTCATTCCAAAATGGATTAGATTAATTATTTTCCTCAAAAATCAACAAAAAATACCCTGTAATTAGAATGTGAAAGAAGTTTGTTTGAAATCTTTGCAAGTGAATAAAAAAAAAAAAAAAAAAAAAAAAAATATATATATATATATATATATATATATATATATATATATATATATATATATGTGTGTGTGTGTGTGTGTACAGTACACCCCTCACATTTTTGTAAATATTGTATTATATCTTTTCATATGACAACACTGAAGAAATTATACTCTGCTACAATGTAAATAAGTAACTGTACAGTTTGTATAACATTGTAAATTTGCTGTCCCCTCAAAAAAACTCAAAACACAGCCATTAATGTCTAAACCACTGGCAACAAAAGTGAGTACACCCCATAAGTGAAAAATGTCCAAATTGGGCCCAAAGTGTCAATATTATGTGTAGCCACCATTATTTTCCAGCACTACCTTAACCCTCTTGGGCATGGAGTTCAGCAGAGCTTCACAAATTGCCACTGGAGTCCTCTTCCACTCCTCTATGACGACATCACGGAGCTGGTGGATGTTAGAGACCTTGCGCTCCTCCAGCTTCAATTTGAGGATGCCCCACAGATGCTCAATAGGGTTTAAATCTGGAGACATGCTTGGTCAGTCCATCACCTTTACCCTCAGCTTCTTTAGCACTGGATATTTATCTGTATGTAACTCATTTTTGTTTGATTGCAGACGTTTTTTACACTCTGCGTTAAATCACACACCTCCCTGATGAAGAGAAAGCAACAAAAGCAAAATATTGAAACGCGTTGGATATCTCTGTTGCATTTTCCTTAGTACAACAGAATAAGTGTGATTTACATTGAATGTACAGTTTATCATGCATTGTATGTCCTCCAGCCTCCTATAAATATTTTTGTATAAGATCGTTTTCTTATTATGTATGTGCTCATCATTTTACACTCTGTGATCATTAAAAGACATATCTTTTTAACATTTGCTTAATACTTCATTAGCGACTTACCATATTTAAAAGTCCCTCCATAGAGGATTTTTTTTTCAATTTTCTATTTTTGGGATGAGGGTCACTTTAGCTATTTTTCTGTGACTTGTAGAACTTTTTAAAATTTTTCAGCTTGTTTAGCAAGACAGTGGTCGTCTTGGAGGTGTGTTTGGGGTCGTTATCATGTTAGCCCTGCAGCCCAGTCTCCGAAGGGAGGGGATCATGCTCTGCTTCAGTATGTCACAGTACATGTTGTCATTCATGTTTCCCTCAATGAACTGTATCTCCCCAGTGCTGGCAGCACTCATGCAGCCCCAGAACATGACACTCCCACCACCATGCTTGACTGTAGGCAAGACACTTGTCTTTGTACTCACCTGATTGCCGCCACACACGCTTGACACCATCTGAACCAAATAAGTTTATCTTGGTCTCATCAAACCACAGAACATGATTCCAGTAATCCATGACCTTAGTCTGCTTGTCTTCAGCAAACTGTTTGCGCGCTTTCTTGTGCATCCTCTTTAGAAGAGGCTTCCTTCTGGGATGATAGCCATCTATCCAATTTGATGCAGTGTGCAGTATATGGTCTAAGCACTGACAGGCTGACCCCCCACCCCTTTAACCTCTGCTGAAATGCTGGCAGCACTCTATTTCCCAAAGACAACCTCTGGATATGACGCTGAGCACATGCACTCAACCTCTTTGGTCGACCATGGCAAGGCCTGTTCTGAGTGGAACCTGTCCTGTTAAACTGGCGTATGGTCTTGGCCACTGTGCGGCAGCTCAGTTTCAGGGTCTTGGCAATCTTCTTATAGCCTAGGCCATCTTTATGTAGAGCAACCATCCTTTTTTCAGATCCTTAGAGAGTTCTTTGCCATGAGGTGCCATGTTGAACTTCCAATGACCAGTATTAGAGCATTAGAGCGATAACACCAAATTTAACACACCTCCTCCAAATTCACACTTGAGACCTTGTAACACTAATGGGTCACATGACACCAGAGAGGGAAAATGGCTAATTGGGCCCAATTTAACATTTTCACTTAGGGGTGTACTCACTTTTGTTGCCAGCAGTTTAAACATTAATAGCTGCGTGTTGAGTTATTATGAGGGGACAGCAAATGTACACTGTTATACTAGCTGTATACTCACTACTTTACATTGTAGCAAAGTGTAATTTCTCCAGTGTTGTCACATGAAAAGATATAATAACATATTTACAGAAATGTGAGGGGTGTACTCACTTTTGTGAGATATTGTACATAAGTATTCACAGCCTTTGCTCAATACTTTGTTGAAGCCCTTTTGTTACCAATTACAGCTGCAAGTCTTTTTTGAGTATGATGCTAAAAGCTAGGCACATCTATTTTTGAGCAATTTCTCCCATTCTTTTTTGCAGGATCTCTCAACCTTCATCAAGTGGGGAACGCTGTTGCACAGTCATTTTCAGATGTCTCCATATTCAATCAGGTTCAAGTCAGGGTTCTGGCTGGGACACTCAAGGACATTTGCAGAGTTGTCCTTTAGCCACTCCTTTGCTATCTTGGCTGTGTGCTTGTTGTCCTATTGGAAGATGAACCTTCACCCCAGTGTGAGGTCCAGAGCTCTGGAGCAGGTTTTCATCAAGGATGTCTCTGTACATTGCTGCATTCATCTTTCCCTCGATCCTGACTCGTTTTCCAGTTCCTGCAGCTAAAAAACAAAGGGATGGTATTGGCCAGGTGATGAGCGGTGCCTGGTTTCCTCCAGAAATCACGCTTGCCATTCAGGCCAAAAAGTTATATCTTTGTTTCATCAGACCAGATAATTTTGTTTTTCAGGTGCTTTTTGGCCAACTCTAGACAGGCTGTCATGTGCCTTTTACTGAGGAGGGTCTGACCACTCTACCATACAGGCCTGATTGGTGGAGTGCTGCAGTGATAGTTGTTCTTCTTGAAGATTCCTCTCTCTATAGAGAAATGCTAGAGCTCTGTCAGAATGACCATGGGGTTCTTGTTCACCTCCCTGACTAAGGCCCTTTTCCCCCGTTTGCTCAGTTTGGCTGGGCGGCCTGCTCTAGGAAGAGTCCTGGTGGTTCCAAACTTCTTCCATTTATGGATGATGGAGGCCACTGTGCTCTTCGAGACCTTCAATGCTGCAGACATTTTTCTGTACCCTTCCCCAGATCTGTACCTAAATACAATCCTGTCTTGCAGGTCTACAAACAATTTCTTGGACTTAATGGCTTGATTTGAGCTCTGACGTGCACTGTTAACTGTGGGACCTTATGTAGACAGGTCTGTGCCTTTCCAAATCATGTCCAATCAACTGAATTTACCAATCAACTTGTAGAAACATCTCAAGGATGATCAGTGGAAACAGGATGCACCTGAGCTCAATTTTGAGTGTCATGGCAAAGGCTGTGAATACTTATGTACGTGTGATTTTTTTATGTTTTTTATTTTTAAAAATGATTGTAATTGGTCTGCTTAGGGTTTAGACATGTGTACTGACAAAAAATTCGTTAATTTTCGTTTTCTTTTCATTAGTTTTTTAACTTTTTTTGGAATTCGGAAATTTCAGGAATTTTCAAATTTAGAATTTTTGGATTTCCGAATTTTCAAATATTCAGATTTTCGAATTTCCGAATTTCCAATTTTCGGATTTCCAAAGTTCCGAAATTCTGAATTTACGAATTTCGAATTTTTGGATTTCTGAATTTTTTAATTTCCAAATTTTGGATTTTCGGAATTCCAGATTTTCAGAACTCCGAATTTCCGAATTTTCGGATTTTGTAATTCGGGAATTCAAAGATTTGAAAGCCCAAAAATTTTAAAATCTGAAAAAAAGAAAGAAAATCAGTTTAATTAATATCTAACTATTAAATTAATGAGTACGAATTTATCCGAAGTTATGAATTATCTGAAAAAACGAATGCTGCATCTAAACAAATGAAACGGAACAAATTAATAATAAATAATTAATAATAAATAATTAATAATAATAATAATAAAAAGATTTTATTATTATTAGATTGTTACGTTCTATTTGGTTACATGTGGCATTCGTTATTTCATATAATTCGTAACTTCGGATAAATTCATACTCGTTACATTCACTAACAGACAAATTTGAAAGGGAATTCCAATACCTATAATTTAATAGTTAGTTATTATTTAGAATTAAACAGATTTTCTTTCATTTTTTCAGATTTTCGAATTTCCGAATTTCCAAAAATTCTGAATTCCGAAAATCCGAAATTCGGAAATCCAAAATTCGGAAATCCGAAATCCGAAAATTGGAAATTCGGAAATCCGAAAATTGGAAATTCGGAAATTTGTAATTTCGGAAATTTGTAATTTCGGAAATTTCTGAAATTCATAATTTCGCAAATTTTGACATTTGGAAATGTGGAAATTTTGGAAATTGAAAAATTCGGAAATTCGGAATTACCGAATTTGTCAAAATTTGTTAAAAAATGAATTTGGGACTAAACGAATTGCGCGGGCCAGGAGATTCAAATTATTGATTGAATGATTATCATGCCCCAGCCAACCCCTATAAGGAGGCATCCAGAAGGTGTCTGGGAAGGTGATACATGTGCAGGAAGCCTGAACAGAGTGTTTTTTTCCCTTAAAGGATATGTCCACCCTAACACTTTAATCTATACATCCACAGACATCCACTATCTAACAGAATACAGAATACAGAATACTTTATTAATCCCAAAGGGAAATTGGGAAATTGTTACGGCACAGACACACTTAACAAAGACAACACAAGATGACAACAATAGACTGAACAAGATACAAAAACACAACAAAATGACCAATGACAGCCATTAACACCAAATAACAAAATTAAAACTATACTACAAATAAAATAGACATACAATTAAAATACAACATGGAATAAATAACACAGATTAAGATAACTAGCAAACTACCAAATACAAATAATACACCACTTTCTCTAACACAACCCCAGATATTAACCAACACAATACCAACATACTATAAAAATATCACAAATTCCTGATCATAAACAGCCAGAATTTAATTATCACCAAATGTTAAGACTCTGCCTGGTTGCTGAAATCAGTGGTGTAGACAGTAAAAAGAAAGGGAGAGAGAATTGTCCCCTGTGGAACCCCAATATTGGTGATCACCCTATCTGAAACACAGTCTTGCAAACGCGCATACTGTGGTCTTCCTGTCAGGTAGTCTACAATCCATGACACAAGGGAAACATCAACCTGTATTGCTGCTAGCTTCTCACCCAACAGATCCAGCCTGATAGTATCAAAAGAACTGGAGAAATCAAAAAACATGGCCCTCACAGTGCTTACTGACTTACCCAGGTGTGCATACATACAATTTACCATGAAATTGATAGCATCCTCAACTCCCAGTCTTGGCTGGTGTGCAAACTACAAAGGGTCTAAGCATTTACTAACCATGGGGCTTACCTGATATAAAACAAGTCTCTCCAATGTCTTCATGATGTGGGAGGTCAAAGCCACTGCTCTATAATCCTTGGAGCCACAATTATGTAGTATCTTTGGCACAGGCACAAGGCAGGACGTCTTTCACAACTGTCACGATCGCCCTAACGTCTCGACTAGACATAGAAACCTTACCCGTCGGAACCTGTCGTGGAGAGTCCGTCGTTTCCCGTCAACGCGCGTCAAAGCTAACGAACGCACTCGCGTCGACACGAACGCGCACTCGCGCACACGTAGGTCACGAACGGGTGCACGTCTACGTGCGAGGGCGCGCTGACCCGTCGTACGTTCGCTTGGCGCCCTGAAGCCTTCTTTAGTCATTGGCTCCCTTCCATCTGTGCTGTCCAGTCTACAGCGTGTCCGTGATCCGTGCTGTTTGTATCCGAACCTGTTATCTGATTCCTGACATCCGGCTTGCTCCTTGACTCTGATCGATTGCTGCCTGCCTACGACCTCTGCCTGTTTGACCACGTTTTCTGCCTCATCCCTTTGTACCTTGCTGATCGTCTCCTGCTGACCCGGCCTGTATCTGACTCCGCTGTTCCTGCTACCTACCTGAGTTCCTGCATTACGGAACATCTGCTCACCAGCCAGTTCCCGCACTTGTGCCTGCCAGCGACAGTCAAGCACCATCCGCTATACCAGCCTGTTATCTGTGCCCAGCTGACCTCCCGGACCAATACCGTCTACCAGGCACTTGTGCCCTCTGGACTGTTGAATACCTGTCTCCACCTTCAGGGGTTCAATAGCCAGGGGATACGAGGGGCCGCTCCCTGCATTCCAGGCTCAACCACCAGGTACGTGACAGTACTGGACAGCCATGTCCGAGCCTGCGCAGGGAGCCTCCCCCATGGACGAACTCTGCCACCATCTGGCCGGCCTTACACAGGCAGTTAAGAACCTACAAGAGGGCTACGGCAGACTGGAGGAACAAATCCAGGCGCTATCCGCCTCTGCACCAGCGGCTCCTGGGGCCCATGCCCCGCCGTCAGTTGTGATGCTGCCACCTGAACCCAGGGTCCCAACCCCGGAACGGTTCACAGGGGACCGGAGCAAGTTCAGGGCATTCCGCAACTCCTGCGAACTCTACTTCGCCCTACAGCCCAGAACTTTCTCCCTTGAGGCAACGAAGGTGGGGTTCGTCATCTCCCTGTTAAGCAATGAACCCCAGGCCTGGGCACACCGACTGTTGGAACAGAAGGATCCGTCCCTAGACTCCATGGACACTTTCTTCCGGGCAATGTCCAGGCTTTATGAGGATCCCCAGCTAGCCGCCACTGCCGAAGCAGCCCTACATGCCCTACAACAAGGTCGCAGACCCGTAGAAGACTACGTCTCTGAATTCCGACGTTGGAGTGCAGACACGGACTGGAACAATGCGGCCCTGCGGTACCAGTTCCGCATGGGGCTTTCCGAGGCCCTGAAAGACGAGCTGGCACGAGTGGGTGTTCCTGAAACCCTGGAGGCCCTGATTGACATTGCTATCCAGATTGACAGGCGTTTGAGGGAGCGCCGCCAAGAACGATCCACCACAACTCCCCGTCCGGTTTGGATGCTACCACGGGTGCCTAGTCACCCACCTCCGCCTGTTCCAGTTGCATCCACATCGGACGCTCCGGAGCCTATGCAGCTGGGGCTACTACGCCCATCCCTGACCCTGGAAGAACGCCAGCGTCGTCGGGTCAATAACCTATGCCTATACTGCGGGGAACCAGGGCACTTTGTTCGTTCCTGCCCGGCGAAGATGCGTAAGTGCCTCCGTGTTCCACCTGTCTCGTCTCCTATGTTGCCAGATAACATCTCCCATCTAGCTGTTCCTGTTCTCTTGCAGCTCCCAGGAAGGACTATCTCAACCCACGCGGTAATTGATTCCGGGGCATGCAGTGGCTTTATTGACTCGTCTTTCGCCCGAATGAACAGGATCCCTCTTAGACCACGAGGGAAGGGGCTCTCGGTATACCTGGCTGATGGGTCTACCTTGGAATCAGGACCAGTAATTCAGGAGACCAGTCCTCTACCCGCCATCATCGCCGGGTCTCACCAAGAACTCCTTTGCCTAGATGTCATCCAGTCTCCCCTGTTCCCCATCATCCTAGGCATGCCTTGGCTGAAGGCACACAATCCACACATCAACTGGGCCACCGGAGTAATCAAGTTCCCCTCTGACTACTGCCACCAGCATTGTTGTCCGACTCCCAATGGGGACTCGTCAGTCCTTCTCTGTCTGGATGCGGATGAAGAAACCCGACAAGCTGTACCCGAGCAATACCATGCGTTTCTCGATGTTTTCAGCAAGAAGGGCGCAGAAACTCTCCCTCCTCATAGGCCTTATGATTGCCCTATTGAACTGCTCCCGGGGGCAGAAATTCCGTTCGGAAGGATCTTCCCACTGTCCGAATCCGAATTGAGTACTCTAAAGACCTACCTGGACGATAATCTTAAAAAAGGGTTCATCCGACCTTCCACCTCCCCAGCCGGCGCTGGGATCTTCTTTGTAGAGAAGAAGGACCAATCCTTACGTCCGTGTGTGGACTATCGGGCACTAAATAAAATCACAGTTAAAAATCGCTACCCTCTGCCATTAGTACCTGAACTTTTCCAGAGACTGGGTTCCGCTAAACTATTTACAAAGCTGGATCTTCGGGGGGCTTACAACCTCGTCCGTATCAGAAAAGGCGATGAGTGGAAAACAGCTTTTCGTACCCGCTTCGGACACTATGAATATTTAGTGATGCCTTTCGGGTTATGTAACGCCCCGGCTACGTTCCAGCATTTTGTGAACGACATTTTCAGAGACTATTTAGATTTGTTTGTTATCATTTATTTGGATGATATACTAATCTTTTCCTCCACTTTAGCCACCCACAGAGAACATGTCAAGAAGGTCCTGACTCGCCTCCGCTCTCACGGCCTGTATGCCAAGCCTGAAAAATGCGTTTTCGAGAAGGAGAGTATCCAGTTCCTTGGTCTGATTATCTCGATTCGAGGGGTCGAGATGGATCCCCAGAAGATAACTGCAATCCAGGACTGGCCTGCCCCATCCGATAGAAAAGGAGTTCAGCGGTTTGTGGGCTTCGCGAATTTCTATCGCAAATTTATAAAGGGATTCTCCTCCATCATCGCCCCCATTACCGGGCTAACCAAGCTGGGCACCAAGTTCCGCTGGACACCTGAGGCACAAGAGGCCTTCGAAACCCTGAAAAAGCTATTCGTTTCAGCTTCGATTCTGAAACATCCTGATCCTACCCTGCCATACACTCTTGAGGTTGACGCTTCGGAGGTGGCAGTCGGAGCTGTGCTGTCCCAGAGGCAGGGACCTAAGTCCTTACTCCACCCAGTTGCGTTCTTCTCCCGCAAACTATCCGAAGCCGAGAGAAACTACGACGTGGGCGACCGTGAGCTACTGGCAATTAAGTCGGCACTGGAGGAGTGGCGCTATCTGCTAGAAGGGGCTATCCACCCAATCCTGATTTATACAGATCACAAAAACCTCGAATATCTGAAGACAGCTAAAAGGTTGAAGCCTCGTCAAGCCAGGTGGGCACTCTTTTTCTCAAGGTTCGTATTCCACATAACCTTCCGCCCCGGATCCAAGAACACGAAGCCAGATGCTTTATCTCATATGTTTAGCCAGCCGGAAGATCCACCTCTCAGTGACACCATCCTTTCTGCTGGAAACTTCCTCTTACTCCAAGGAGATGTGGTCTCTCAAGTTAAACAGGCTTCCAGAGGCGCCTCACCTCCACCCGGTATCCCGCTGTCCTCCAGCGATGATCTTATGTGGCATGGGAACAGGATCTTCGTCCCCCAGACAGTTCGGACCTTGGTTCTGGCTTCCTGTCATGACCATCCCATGGCTGGCCACTTTGGAACATTCAAAACATTAGAATTACTCAGGCGTAACTTCTGGTGGCCGCGGATGAAGAACGACTGCAAGAGTTACGTACAGGCCTGCACGACCTGCATTCGGAGTAAGGGCAACAAGTCCAGAGCCTGGGGCTTACTAAGACCTCTACCTGTTCCTGATAGACCATGGAGAATGATCTCCATGGATTTTATCGTCGAACTCCCCCCTTCGGAGAACCATACAGCGATCTTCGTCGTAGTCGACAGGCTCACGAAGATGGCTCATTTCTTGCCCATGAAGGGCACTCCCTCTGCCGCGGAGACAGCTAACGTCTTCATAAAGGAAGTTATAAGACTTCATGGCATCCCCGCCAATATCACGTCTGACAGGGGGGTGCAGTTCACATCTAGATTTTGGAAGGCACTCTGTGCAACTCTGAAGATCGACCTCTGCATGTCCTCAGCCTACCATCCGCAGACCAACGGTCAGACCGAGAGGACGAATCAGACCTTAGAGCAGTACCTGCGTTGCTTCTCGTCCTTCTCACAAGACGATTGGGTCTCCCTGCTACCTATGGCCGAGTTCGCCTACAATAATTCAGTCCATTCAGCCACCAAACAGTCCCCTTTTTATGCAAATTTCGGGTACCATCCGTTGTTCTTGTCTGGCGATCTTCCTGAATGTCCGGTACCAGCGCTTCAGAAGAGACTTGCTTTCTTTGAAGAGAATAATAAACTCTTACAGGAAACCTTGACTAAGTCGCAGGAACATAATAAGAAAGTCTTCGACAGAAGAAGAAGAGGGGAGCTGGATCTCAAGACCGGGGATAGGGTCTGGCTGTCCACCTTAAATCTCAAGTTATCCTGTCCCTCCAAGAAATTGGGTCCAAAATTCCTGGGTCCCTTCCCGATCAAAAGGAAACTAAATGACGTGGCATTTGAGTTGGAACTCCCTGAGTCTTTCCGAATTCACCCGGTGTTCCACGTATCGCTCCTCAAGCCTGCAGTTGAGGATCCTTTCTCTGACAGGACCTCCTGCCCTCCGGAACCTGTGTTGGTCGATGGAGAGATTGAGTTCGAAGTTGAGGCCATCCTGGACTGTAGGAAAAGAGGAAACCAGGTCCAATTCTTAGTTAAGTGGAAGGGCTACGGACCCGAGGAGAATTCCTGGGAGCCAGAGGCTAATATTCATGCCAAGAGACTTATCCGCGCCTTCAAGAATTCTCACCCGAACAAGTGGGCTCGGTTGGGCATCCGGGGGCTGCCCCTTGGGGGGGGGCAATGTCACGATCGCCCTAACGTCTCGACTAGACATAGAAACCTTACCCGTCGGAACCTGTCGTGGAGAGTCCGTCGTTTCCCGTCAACGCGCGTCAAAGCTAACGAACGCACTCGCGTCGACACGAACGCGCACTCTCGCACACGTAGGTCACGAACGGGTGCACGTCTACGTGCGAGGGCGCGCTGACCCGTCGTACGTTCGCTTGGCGCCCTGAAGCCTTCTTTAGTCATTGGCTCCCTTCCATCTGTGCTGTCCAGTCTACAGCGTGTCCGTGATCCGTGCTGTTTGTATCCGAACCTGTTATCTGATTCCTGACATCCGGCTTGCTCCTTGACTCTGATCGATTGCTGCCTGCCTACGACCTCTGCCTGTTTGACCACGTTTTCTGCCTCATCCCTTTGTACCTTGCTGATCGTCTCCTGCTGACCCGGCCTGTATCTGACTCCGCTGTTCCTGCTACCTACCTGAGTTCCTGCATTACGGAACATCTGCTCACCAGCCAGTTCCCGCACTTGTGCCTGCCAGCGACAGTCAAGCACCATCCGCTATACCAGCCTGTTATCTGTGCCCAGCTGACCTCCCGGACCAATACCGTCTACCAGGCACTTGTGCCCTCTGGACTGTTGAATACCTGTCTCCACCTTCAGGGGTTCAATAGCCAGGGGATACGAGGGGCCGCTCCCTGCATTCCAGGCTCAACCACCAGGTACGTGACAACAACACAGGGACCTTTCGTAGACTCAAGTTAAAGAACACAGCTGTTCTGCACATGCCCTAAGCAACTTGGGGCTAACCCCACCAGGACATGCTGATTTTGCTGCCTTAAGTCTCCTCAACTATTTACTCACCTGATCAGCTGTAAAATACATTATGCACTTTCCAATAAAGGAGGAGTAGAGTTGTTCTTATAAAAAGAACAGCTAGTAAAAGTATCCAACAGGGGTGAATCAGAACACACATTAAAGGAGGAAGGACCCAAAGAAAGGAGGAAGGACATTAGTTTGAGGAGAAGAAAGTACTTTCCACAACTCTACTCTTCTACAGCTTTGTGTTGAATCTGAGGAAGTTAAAGCCAAGGCCTTCAAATCAAACCTAATAAAAAATTGTTCAGTTAATTTGCCCTCTCTACATCACCCCTAGTCACTCCACCAACCTGCTTAGGAACTGTAATGGTTCTCATGCCACTTCAGACCTCTCCCACTTTGTTTTGCTGGGGTTTCCACTCCAGCTTTCTCCTATATTTCTCCTTAGCCTTTCTAACCTTTATCCTCAGGTCCCTCTGAATTATTTTTAACTCCTCCCTATTACCCACTCTAAAAGCCATCTTCTTGGATATTCTTGAAGTTAAGAATATCCTTCATATCCCTAGTAACGCTAACCTATCTGACTCTGTAAAGAAGAAATCAGTATACCAGGGGCGTACCTAGAGCATTTGGCACCCGGGGCGGATCCTATATCTGGCACCCCCCACCATAAAATGTAAAAACACCCACCGTGTCCCCTGCATACCTCTGCATCCTTTAATATCTTTTTGTCACTACTGTGTACCCCCCCTCTCCACAACTGCACCTCTGGACCCCTTTAAATTACACAGCACCCTGCACCTCTGGACCCCTTTACATTACACAGGACCTTGCACCTAAGGACCTCTTTAAATTACACAGCCCCCTGCACCTCTGGACCCCTTTACATTACACAGCAGCCTGCACCTCTGGACCCCTTTGCATTACACAGCTCTTGTACCACTGGACCCCTTTACATAACATAGCACCCTGAACCTCCTGACCCCTTTACATTACACAGCGCCCTGCACCTCTGGACCCCTTTACATTACACAGGACCTTGCGCCTAAGGACCTATTTACATTACACAGCAGCCTGCACCTCTGGACCCCTTTACATTACACAGCTCTTGTACCTCTGGACCCCTTTACATAACATAGCACCCTGAACCTCCTGACCCCTTTACATTACACAGCCCTTGTACCCATGGATCCCTTTACATTACACAGCACCCTGAACCTCTGGACCCCTTTACATTACACAGCCCTTGTACCTCTGGACCCCTTTACATTACACAGCACCCTGCACCTCTGCACCCCTTTACATTACACAGCCCCTCACAGCTCTGGACCCTCTGCATGTTACACAGATCCCCTACAGTGCAGACCCCCCTCCCTACCATACAGACCCCCATCTACAGTGTAGACCCCCCTACAGTACAGAATCCTCCCCTACAGTGCAGACCCTCCTACAGTACAGACCCCATCCACCCTATAGCGCAGACCCCCCCCCTACAGTGCAGACCCTCCTACAGTACAGACCCACCCCCCTACAGCGCAGACCCCCCTACAGTACAGACTCCCCTACAGTACAGAATCCTCACCTACAGTACAGACCCCCCTACAGTGCAGAATCTTCCCCTACAGTACAGACCCCCCCTACAGTGCAGGACCCCTTCTACAGTGCAGGACCCCCCTACAGTGCAGGAAGCCTTCTACAGTGCAGGACCCCCTACAGTGCAGGACCCCTTCTACAGTGCAGGACCCCTACTACAGTGCAGACCCCTTCTACAGTGCAGCCCCCCTACAGTGCAGACCTCCCTACAGTGCAGGACCCCCCTACAGTGCAGGACCCCTTCTACAGTGCAGGACCCCCCCTACAGTGCAGGACCCCCCCTACAGTGCAGGACCCCTTCTACAGTGCAGGACCCCCCTACAGTGCAGGACCCCTTCTACAGTGCAGGACCCCCCTACAGTGCAGACCCCCTACAGTGCAGGACCCCCTACAGTGTAGGACCCCTTCTACAGTGCAGGACCCCCCTACAGTGCAGGACCCCCCTACAGTGCAGACCCCCTACAGTGCAGGACCCCCTACAGTGCAGGACCCACCACAGTAAAGAACCCCCCTACAGTGCAGGACCCCCCCTACAGTGCAGGACCCACCTACAGTGCAGGACCCCCCTGCAGACCCCCTACAGTGCAGGACCCCCCTACAGTGCAGGACCCCCCCTACAGTGCAGGACCCCCCCTACAGTGCAGACCCCCTACAGTGCAGGACCCCCCTACAGTGCAGGACCCACCACAGTAAAGAACCCCTAGTGTACCTGGAGCCCAAGGCAGCGGCATTGCAGGGGGGAGGTGCGAGCAGCACCCGAGTGGAGTGTCACCTGTCGGCTCAGTGATCCGGGACCCGGCGCAATAATGCCCTTCTCTCTGTAGTCACGTGACTCACATCGCGCCGTTCAGATCAGTCTCGGGCAGCGGCTGTCACTCACAGCTGAGCAGAGTGAAGCCGCCTCCCCCTCCTTGTCTACACAGTGCTGTGCATGGAGGAGGGGGAGGCGGCTTCACTCTGCTCGGCTGTGAGTGACAGCCGCTGCCCGAGACTGATCAGAACAGCAGCGTGACGTGACCACAGAGAGAAGGGGAGCCGGGTCCTGGATCACTGAGCCGGCAGATGTCACTCCACTCGGGTGCTGCTCGCACCCCCCCCCCCCCGCAATGCCGCCCACTGCCAGTGCCTCGGGCTCCTCACGGCGCTGTCTGACACCTCAGTTGCGGAGAAGGGGGGGGCGCTGGCCTGACACCCCCCCAGTGTGTGGCACCCGGGGCGGCACGCCCCCCGCCCCCCCACTTAGTACGCCCCTGCAGTATACATACCTTTCTTGAAGCTGATATGGTCTGGTTTCCAGCGGCGAAAGCTCTGCAGAGGACACAGCTGACAATGGCTGTGAAATGAATGGGGAGTGACGTCACCCATAGTGTTCTATGTACCCGCCACAGCTAAGTCATGGCCTACAGCTGAGCGTGGGATTGAGCTGGATCGACTTAAAAAAATGATGTATACTTATTTCTTCTTTACAGGGTTAGTGTTAAATTGTGGATGTCTGTAAATACAGGGATTTTAGTGTTAGGGTGGACTTATCCTTTAACGGAAGGTTTCAGGTTCTCTTGAGGCTGCTGCTCCTGTAGGCAGCTCCAGTAAGACAAGAAGCTGCAGTCTTGGTACATTTGAAAGCATATGACTATTGCCTTGTATTTATTATTTTAATTTCATGATTACTATTATAAAGAAATTATTAAGGAGAAAAGAATGAAGAAATTTGCTTAAGATGTATGCTGTGGGTAAGTGAGATATTGGAACTGTTTTTACGTTTTCTGTTGCGTCAGTATTTGCTTTGAGAACTACATGGTCATTAGAAAAAGATCCCGAGTGGTAAAAGGTGTCACATCTCTCTAATGCCACGTACACACGTTCGGATTTTCCGATGGAGAATGTTCGATGGGAGCTTTTTGTCTGAAATTCTGACCATGTGTAGGCTCCATTGGATATTTTCCATCGGAATTTCCCCACACACAAAATTTGAAATCTGAATCTCAAATTTTCTAACAACACGATCCGTTGCCGGAAATTCCAATCGTGTGTACACATTTCTGGCGCACAAAGTTCTACGCATGCTCGGAATCAAGCAGAAGAGCCACACTGACTATTGAACTTCAATTTTCTCGGCTCGTCATACATCACCGCGTTCTTGACATTCGGAATTTCCGACAACATTTGTGTGACCATGTGTATGCAAGACAAGTTTGAGCCAACATCCGTCGGAAAAAATCCCATGGATTTTGTTGTCGGAATGCGTGTATGCATAAGGTTATTTTTGGAGACTATTCTATTTTACTGAAGATTACTTCAGACTTGTCAGCTTGCCCAAGATGGGGATCCTTTTCAGCCATGGCCTATAAGAGATGTTGAAACCATGTTTAGCAGACAATATCTGAAGACAACAGATTATACTGTATTCATGTAACACTGGGCACTCTTACTGAAGTCGCAGAACTCCATTTTCAGACAAGATAGCAGTGTTCAATACTTGGCTTTCCCATAGATCTAACACAAGTCCCTAAAGCAATTTGAATGCTTGATCTTGCATGCAGGGAAACTGGGGTCATGACTACAAGGCCCACATGTACCAGTAAAGGGGAGGGATGATATAAAACAAAAAGCCCCAGAAGGATCCGAGCAGAAGTTGAGAGACCCACTAACTAGGAAGACCCAGAAGGATCTGAGCAGTTGTTGAGAGATACCAACTGGGAAGGTAAAGCTACATGTGACAGTGCTGTGCTGTTTTGGACCAGGTCGAGTCATAATGCATTTTACAGGGCTGCATCAGAGCCAAGAAATAGGCCACTGTGCTGAGCACTAAGCTGTGGATATAACCCAAGGGTGATTTTCTATCATGTAAAGTCACTGACTGAGTTGCATTTGTCATGATCGCTGCAGCTGCATCACTACTTAAGGGGGCCCCCACTGCACAGACAACTCGTCTCCTAAGGATTGCCACATAAGGATTGGGTGAGAGGGTCTCTCTCTTCAAATGTTTGTTTCACCTGGCTGACTTAACCACTTCAGCCCCGGAAGATTTGGCTGCTCAATGACCATTTTTTGCGACACGGCACTGCATCCCTTTAACTCCGCGGTCGCGCGAGTCTGTACCCAAACAAAATTGACATCATTTTTTTTCCCTCAAATAGAGCTTTCTTTTGGTGGTATTTGATCATCTCTGTGGTTTTTATTTTTTGCGTTTTTTGAAAAAACACAATAGTTTGTACTTTTTGCTATAATAAATATTCCCATTTTTTAAAAAAAAAAAAGCAAATTTTTTCCTCAGTTTAGGCCAATATGTATTCTTCTACATATTTTTGGTAATAAAAATCACAATAACCTTATATTGTTTGGTTTGCGCAAAAGTTATAGCGTCTATAAAATAGGGCATAGATTTATGGCATTTTTATACTTTTTTTTTTTTTTACTAATAATGGCGGTGATCAGCAATTTTTATCAAGACTCCGGCCCTCCGGTGGTGCGCAAGCTTACTATCTCCACTTAAAGGGCCAATGTACAGCTGCTACGGTTTGCAGGAACGTGCCGACCTGCTGCAGTATAATGATCTTGAACTCCACATCCTAGAACTGTCACCCTGTTTTTGCACATCAATGTTAAAAGGCCCAACTGAACCAGTAGAAGTTAACACCAAAGAACTATTCAGATCTTCTGGCCTGCCTGATGGCAGCACTGGTTTGGTAGTAGTGTATCAAATTCACATGCCTAAGCCTAGCCCCACTTGACTAATAGCCAAGTGACCTAGCCTGCCATCATTTATTATTAGCCCTCCACAGTTACCTGTGGTGTAATTTCTCAGTCAGAGAGCTATTGCTATTGCGATTGGTACTGCAGTACACGCTGAGTCCATTCTTAAAGGTGCCTGGGTTAACTGCATTTTATTTGTATTGCACTGGTATTCTGATGGTGTCAGTAGGAGTGAGGTTCTGGCTAGGGTCAGACAAAGGACCCAAAATTACCAGTGGCTCCTGCAGGGGTTGCGCTACATTCATATAAAAACAACATTAAAGACTTACTAAGATCCAGCATGTCTCAGCAGACTCATAGCAATATAACATTTTCAGGCCATGTGATCTACAGCTGCTTAAATCTATAGGGCCATCTCCCAAGCTTCTTCAGCCTTAGGGCACAGTCCCATATGAATCTAAAAGGGTTCATAGTCACATCCATCAGATTGGAAATTGGGGTCATAAGATGTAGATCATGGCTATCATTTGATCATCATCTAAACGCTATGGTTAGCTTGAAATTAAAATCTGGGGGATACGGTGGAGTAGCATTGTACAAATCTGTGTACATTAGTAAAAAATTCACGCAAGAACTCATATTTGTTTTTTTGTGTCAGAGTAAGGGCTTGTGTACATGGGCGTTGTTTGCCTACATTTCAAATGAAAGCAAATTCCATTTGTATAGATGATAGACTGTGTTTGACCTGCTTTATGTTGTATTTGTTTGGATGCAGCAGGTTCTATTAAGGTGAATTTGAGTTTCAGACAAACAGATCAAATGCAGAATTTTCTTATCAAATGCTGCATTCTGCAACCTAAGGAACGCATTTAAGTAGCACTGCATTCAAATGGAAAAGGCTGCATTGGACATGAATGCCCATCTGCATAAGCCATAATTCTGATTGCTTACTGTGTACTCTGTACTGTCCATTCTTTTACTTAATTAGCTTATGAGGGGAATTTTGGGGGTTGAAATAAGTGTCTTTTGCCAGTAATGTGTATAGCCTTAATATTGCGGCTCACAAAAGTTGGATAATTACAGTCTAGTCTCAAGTATCACCCTTTAGTGGTAACATATAAAAAAAATCCCAATAATTACCCCAGCTTTTATTGTGGTCTGGCAGATTTTACATTCTGTTACCTATTGTATAATGTATTATGCCATAGATGCAACTATGGATATATGGATGAGATTTTTTAGTACCAACAATCTTTGGAACAGCTGTGCCTAGGTGTCCATTTTACAGTGCATCCGGAAAGTATTCACAACGCTTCACTTTTTTCACATTTTGTTATGTTACAGCCTTATTCCAAAATGGAATAAATTCATTATTTTCTTCAAAATTCTACAAATAATACCCCATAATAACAATGTGAAAAAAGTTTGTTTGAAATTTTTGCAAATTCATTAAAAAAATAAATAAATAAATAAATAAATCACATGTACATAAGTAGTCACAGCCTTTGCTCAATACTTTGTTGAAGCACCTTTGGCACCAATTACAGTCTAAAATCTTTTTGAGTATCATGCTACATGCTTGGTACGCCTATTTTTTGGCAGTTTCTACCATTCTTCCTTGCATGACCTCTCAAGCTCCATTAGGTTGGATGGGGAGCATTGGTGCACAGTCATTTTCAGATCTCTCCAGAGATGTTTAATTGGGTCCAAGTCTGGGCTGTCATGTGCCTTTTACTGAGGAGTGGCTTCCGTCTGGCCATTCTACTATACAGGCCTGATTGGTGGAGTGCTGTAGAGATGTTTGTTCTTCTGGAAGGTTCTCCTCTCTCAACAGAGTGACCATTGGGTTCTTGGTCACCTCCCTGACTAAGGACCTTCTCTGCCGATTGCTCAGTTTGGAATTGCAGCCTGCTCTAGGAAGAGTCCTGGTTCTTGCAAACTTCTCCCATTTACAGATGATGGAGGCCCCTGTGCTCTTCAGGACCTTCAATCCTGCAGACATTTTTCTGTACCCTTCCTCAGATCTGTGCCTTAATACAATCCTGTCTCGGAGGTCTACAGACAATTCCTTGGCTTGTTTTGTGCTCTGACATGCACTTTTAAAGTGGTTGTAAGCCCAATTACAACACTTTTACCTACAGGTAAACCTGCAGGGTTTAGGAAAAATTTTGCCATATACACTTGCACTGAGGTCATTGGCGTATGTGCACTGAGGAAAGGGCATGCTCACGCCGCTTCTAAAGACCTCGTGCCCATATGCTTGGGAGTGATGTCACACGGTTACGGCCAGCCACAGAGCTGGAGTCCACGGCCATGGAAGGAAGAGCGGAGAAGGTGGATGCAGCCACCAGCAGGGACATTGGGGGCTTCATTTACAGGTAAGTGGCACATAAAGGGCTAGTATGTGATACAAACTAGCCCATTATGCTTTACTTTGCAGGCACCAGCAGGGACATTGGGGGCTTCATTTGCAAGTAAGTGGCACATAATAGGCTAGTATGCGATGCAAACTAGCCCATAGGGATGAGCTTCGTGAACATTGGCTGTTCGTCCGTTCGGCGAAATCCGAACACTTGGTCCGTTCGCGTCAAAATTCGTGTGCCGCTCACGGCCCACAATGCACTGCGATGGCGCAGTGCATTGCTGGCTCATGATTGGCCAAGCATGCACTGTGACCCCGCATGCTTGGCCAATCGCAGCGCCAGCAGCGAGGAGAGCCATGATTGGCCACAGGCAGGATGCCTGTGGCCAATCATAGCTCAGGCTGTGTAGTGCACGCCCCACACTATATAAGGCCGCCATTGAGGTGGCCTCGTGTAGTGTGTTGGCATCTGAAGCAGTGGGTGTTCTGTGTACCTTCAACACAGTTACACACCGATCGTTTTTGGCTGATTTCCTATCTTGCTCTTGTGTAGTGGTTATTATCTGTGCCCTGACCGCAGTATACACCACTATATTCACCTCACCTATATAGCTAGTGATCTATCTTTAATAATAGAGCTTGCAGTCAGTAGTGTTAGGAGATAGTGCGTGCTGTCTGCGTGCTCTGTACCCAGTACATACCGCTATAATCCACCTACATAGCTGTTCTCTATTTGAGCCCAATTGCCATCTGCAGGAGTTATTGGAAGTTGTGTGTGCCTCCAGCACAGCACAGTATACATCTGTATATACCCCTTTATCTCTGCTGTTTTCTGGTTATTGTCTGCGTGCCCTGACCGCAGTATACACCGCGATATTCACCTCACCTATATAGCTAGTGATCTATCTTTAATAATAGAGCTTGCAGTCAGTAGTGTTAGGAGATAGTGCGTGCTGTCTGCGTGCTCTGTACCCAGTACATACCGCTATAATCCACCTACATAGCTGTTCTCTATTTGAGCCCAATTGCCATCTGCAGGAGTTATTGGAAGTTGTGTGTGCCTCCAGCACAGCACAGTATACATCTGTATATACCCCTTTATCTCTGCTGTTCTATAAAAAAGGCATCTGCAGGAGTTAGTGTGTGTTGTGTGCCTCCAGCACAATATAAACTACCCAACTGCTGTTTTACCCAACTCCCTTCAGGCCATTACCATGTCTGGAAGGCCAGCAAGGAGAGGCAGACAGGCACGAGCCGATAAAAGAGGGCAAGCAGGCTCTGTGTCTAGAGACAACAGTGCTGGTCGTGGACGCGGTGCATTGTCATCAGCACGTGGCCATGGGACATGCTTGTCCTTCTTTTCGGCAGCTGGACATGTTGAACCGCAACATGCCAACAACTTGGTAGAGTGGATGACCAAGCCCTCTTCATCCTCCTCATCCTCTCTCACCCAGTCTCAGGGTAGTAGCAAAGCAGCTGCCAACGCACCGTCTTCCCTCCTCTCAATGTCATCATCAGTGACTCCTTCCCTAGACCCACCACGTCCTCCTGAGGAGTCTCCTGAACTCTTTGAGCACAGTGTTGGGTACATGCTCCAGGAGGATGCCCAGTGTTTAGTGGGCTCTGATGATGACACTCAGCTAGAGGAAGGCAGTAGCATGAGCGCAGAGAGAGGGGATGCTCAAGAAGGACAGCAATCTGGCAGTCATGTTCCACAAGCTGCAGCATACTGCCAGGTTTGCTACAGCGATGAAGAGGGAGGGGATGATGAGGGCACTGACTCCACGTGGGTGCCTGGAAGGAGGGAGGAGGAGGAGGAGGAGGAGGAGGCACATGTCCAACGAGGCAGGATGCCCTCCGGGGGCCAGCTTAGGGGCAGCACACCGACTGAATCACACCGCAGAGCTCCGCCTGTGCAGAGCGCTGCCTCTGCGCGTTATTCTAAAAGTTCTTTGGTGTGGGCCTTTTTTGAGACGAGTGCATCAGATCGCACCGCTGCTATTTGCAACATATGTCTCAAGCGTATCTCACGTGGCCAAAACATCAGCCGCTTGGGCACCACATGCTTGACCAGACATATGTTGACCTGCCATGCAGCTCGTTGGCAAGCGTACCTCAAAGACCCACACCAAAGAACAAAGCGGACCTCTCCTTGCTCCTCATCAGCTGGCATCTCCAACCCCACTAGACCTTCAGTCCTCTCTGAAACCTGCTCTGAGAGGAATGAAGGTGTAGAATTAGGTGTGTCACAGCCAAGTGCTTCCGGGAACTCTGCTAGTGGTACACCCACGTCCGATTATAGCAGGCAAATGTCCCTGCCCCAGCTGCTGGACCGGCGGAAGAAGTTTACTCCCAGCCATCCACATGCCCAGCGGTTGAATGCTAGCTTGGCTAAATTGCTAGCACTTCAACTGCTGCCTTTTCAGTTGGTAGACTCGGCCCCCTTCCGTGAGTTTGTACAATGTGCGGTTCCTCAGTGGCAGGTCCCCAAACGCCACTTTTTCTCACGGAAGGCGATTCCGGCTCTCTACCGGCATGTGGAAGGCAATGTCCTTGCCTCGCTGGACAGGGCGGTCAGCGGTAAGGTGCATATTGCCGCTGACTCATGGTCCAGCAGGCATGGACAGGGACGTTACCTGTCTTTCATGGCCCATTGGGTCACTCTTCTGGCAGCTGGGAAGGATGCAGGACAAGGTGCAGTAGTGTTGGAGGTTGTTCCGCCACCACGCCTCCAAAATGCTACTATTGGTTGTGACACACCTCTCTCCTCCACCCCCTCCTCTTCTTCTTCCTCCATGGCCTCTTCCAGTGCTCTGTCCTCAGAACCAGCGGTGCTCCGTAGGCGTTGCAGGGGCTACGCAAGTACGCAGGCAAAACGATGCCATGCCGTGCTTGCGCTGGTTTGTTTGGGGGACAGGAGCCACACTGGGGCGGATGTTTTGTCAGCTCTGCAGGGGCAGGCCGAGAGGTGGTTGACGCCACGCCAGCTTAAGCCAGGAATGGTGGTTTGCGACAATGGCACCAACCTCCTCTCCGCCCTCCGACAGGGACAACTGACCCATGTGCCCTGTGTAGCTCACGTCCTTAACCTGGTGGTGCAGCGGTTCTTGGGCAGGTACCCCGGCTTACAGGATGTCCTGAAGCAGGCCAGGAAAGTCTGTGTGCATTTCCGCCGATCATTTAATGCCTGTGCTCGGCTGGCTGAGCTCCAAAAGGAGTTGAACCTGCCCAAGAACCGCCTTATATGTGACAAGCCCACCAGATGGAACTCAACATTGGCCATGCTGCAGCGACTGCACACGCAGCAGAGGGCCATCAATGAGTACCTGTGCGACTACGGCACCAGGACAGGGTCAGGGGAGCTTGGTTTTTTCTCACCACACCAGTGGGGCATGATCAGGGATGCATGCACTGTCCTGTCACCGTTTGAGGAGGCCACAAAGATGGTCAGCAGTGACAGTGCATGCATCAGTGACACTGTACCTCTTGTCCACCTCTTGGAGCATACGCTGCATGGAATAATGGACAGGGCACTTGAGGCAGAACAGAGGCAGGAAGAGGAGGACTTCCTTGCCTCTCAAGGCCCCCTTTATCCAGACAGTGTTCCTGCTGTGCCACCCATCACACAGGAAGAGGATGAGGAGGAGGAAGAGGAGGAGGAGGATGATTGTGTCAGCATGGAGGTGGAGGCTGGCACTCAGCATCAGCAGCAGCAGTCTTGTAGGGATGATTTACAGTCCCAAGAAACATGTGGACTTGTTCGTGGCTGGGAGGAGGTAGCTGCGGATCATGTTGTCCTTAGTGACCCAGAGGACTCCGGACCGAATGTCTCAGCTAACCTACGCTGCATGGCCTCCCTGATCCTGCAAAGCCTGCAGAAAGATCCTCGTATTCTTTGGATCAAGGAGAGGGACCATTACTGGCTGGCCACTCTCCTTGATCCACGGTACAAGGGTAAGGTTGCCGACCTTATCTTGCTGTCGCAGAGGGAGCAGAGGATGAGACATCTCCGGGAGGCCTTGCAGAAAGGTCTGTGCAACGCGTTCCCAGAGACTGGGAGGTTACAAACTCCTGGTCCTGGACAACTTGTTGCTGAGGCATCGGTCAGAAGGAGCGGTGGAGAAGGTGGCCGTCTGACTGATGCTTTCAGACAATTTTTTAGTCCGCAGCCCCAAGGTATGATTGGTTCCAGCACCCATCGCCAGCGTCTGATTTACATGGTGCAGGAATACCTAGGGGCAAGGTCAGACTTGGACACCTTTCCCACCGAAAATCCTCTGGCTTACTGGGTCTTGAGGATGGATCACTGGCCAGAGCTTGCACAGTATGCAATTGAGCTACTGGCCTGTCCTACATCCAGCGTTCTTTCGGAACACACCTTCAGTGCTGCTGGTGGCTTTGTTACCGATCACAGGTTGCGCCTGTCCACCGAATCAGTTGATCGACTGACCTTCATCAAGATGAATCAGTCTTGGATCACCCACAGCTACCAAGCACCTGAAGCTGATGTAACCGAATAATTTTTTTGGAAATACCACATCCCTTCAAGACTGCCTATGCTGATGCTGAGTGACTGTCCTGTTATGTTGATTGTCTATCCTCTTCCTCCTCCGCTGATATGTTGGAAGAACATTTTTGGTTCTGGGTGATGCCAGCAGCCCAATTTTTCTGCCCCTGTTCAACAGGGGCGTTTAATTACAATTTTTGATGCAATGCTTTGCAGCAGGGCTAATTCCTGCAATAAAACTAGAGTATATGGCAGAGGTTGCAGTGTGGTGGCACCAGCACCAGTGCCTAAGGCCCAATTTTTCTGCCTCTGTTTAACAGGGGCGTTTAATTACAATTTTTGATGCAATGCTTTGCAGCAGGGCTAATTCCTGCAATAAAACTAGAGTATATGGCAGAGGTTGCAGTGTGGTGGCACCAGCACCAGTGCCTAAGGCCCAATTTTTCTGCCCCTGTTTAACAGGGGCATTTAATTACAATTTTTGATGCAATGCTTTGCAGCAGGGCTAATTCCTGCAATAAAACTAGAGTATATGGCAGAGGTTGCAGTGTGGTGGCACCAGCACCAGTGCCTAAGGCCAAATTTTTCTGCCCCTGTTTAACAGGGGCGTTTAATTACAATTTTTGATGCAATGCTTTGCAGCAGGGCTAATTCCAGCAAAAAAACTAGAGTATATGGAAGAGGTTGCAGTGTGGTGGCACCAGCAGCAGTGCCTAAGGCCAAATTTTTCTGCCCCTGTTTAACAGGGACATGTAATTACAATTCTTGATATAATATTTCATAGGAGGGCCCCTTCCTGTGCCCACCCAGAGTAACGGTGAGGACTTATAGTGTTGTGGCACCAGCACCACAACCACCAAAGGTCAATTTTTCTACCACTGTTCAACAATGGCATGTAATTACAATTCTTGATATAATCGTTCACAGCAGGGCGCTCCAGCGCCCACCAAGAGTCACTTTGAGGGCTTACAATGTTGTGGCAAAACCAACACCTTGTTCCGCCATTTCTGCAGAGCATATAGGGCAGGCCCCTACTTTCAAACATCCAACTTACAAACATCTCCTACTTGCAAACCCAAGGAGACAGCAGCAAGTGAGATGAAAAAAGATGGACGACAAAACAAATTATACAGGGGTGATAACCCTTCCCTATGTTTTCCAAAAAGCTTAAAAATCGTTTTTTTGACTGGAGCTACACTTTAAAAATGTACCAGTTGAAAATTACAAACAGATTCAACTTAACACAACAAACCTACACAGTCCCTGTCTTGTTTGCACCACCTGTATACTGCTGTTCTGAGTATATAGGGCCTGGGGGCCACACGCATTTCCTTTTTTTAATATGGGTACGGGGTTCCCCTTAATATGCGTACAAGACCTAAAGGGGCTGGTAATGGGCAGGGAGGGCTACCCATGCCATTTTTCTCAATGATTTTCAACCATATTGCAGGAACCAGATATAACATTAAAACCGCAAGCAGTTTTAAATGGTGTTATTTCCGTTTAATGTCATTTTGTGCAGGGACTGTTCTAAACACGGGAAACACGTGGCACTTCACAGGCATACTACAGACACCCCCCCAGGCACCATATTTAAAGGAATATTTCACTTTTTTTTTCACTTTAATTGTCAGTAAAATCAGTGCTCCCGCCAAAACGGCCATTTTTAAGGCATTGATACATGTCCCCTGGGGCAGGAGCCAGGTCCCCAAACCCCTTTTAGGACAGTATCTTGCATATTAGCCGTTAAAATTAGCACTTTCCATTTCGAACGTTCGAGTCCCATAGACTTCAATGGGGTTCTAACGTTCGTAACGAACGTGGGGGTCCGTTCGAAAGTTCTGGTACGAACCGAACCGGGGGTGTTCGGCTCATCCCTACTAGCCCATTATGTTTTACTTTGCAGGGAACAAAAGAGGAAGTAAAACCCATCAGGGTTTCCTTCCTCTTTAACTGTGGGACCTTATATAGACATATGTGTGCTTTTCCAAATTATGTCCAATCAACTGAATTTACCAAAGGTGGACTTCAATCAAGTTGTACAAACATCTCAAGGATGATCTTTTTTTTTTTATAAATTCTTTATTTCTTTGCAAAGATACAAAACATAGGTTATTAATAATAATTACATATACGAAACACTTTCTAATAACCACATGTTCTATTAAACAACATCAAAAAGAAAACAACATAATGTATTCCTGCCAATTTTTTTTAAACAAAACAATATCAATTCCCCATAGCGATCCTCTTCCTTCTCTTTCTCCCTTAAAGAGGGAGAGAGAAAAAAAGGGGGTGGAGAACAAAGAGAGGACAGGGAAGAGGGAGAGAAGAGAGGTAAACCGACCCTACCCACCAAAGGGTAAGGTTCACATCACTCGACCAATTAGTCTAATCCTCAGGTTCCTCTCCAATCAACCTCTTCCCCTCCTCTGACTGTAAGAATATTTCCCAAGGAGCCCAGACTTGCACTATAGATTCCCTTTCCTCCGAAGGCATAGGGATCAATTTCTCCATGATCCCAATTTTCCTTACTTTGTTTAACCATTGTGAAATTCGTGGTGCCCCTGTTTCCTTCCAGCAAGTGGTGATGCAGCTTTTAGCTGCATTCACCAGATGACATAGCATTGAATTCTTGTATCTCTCTAGTGGGATATGCGTACATTGTAATAGAAAAAAGGCCGGGTCTTCCATAACATAATATTCAGTAAACAGTTGAGAGATTTTCCGAACTTCTTCCCAAAACTGTCTAATTACTGAGCAATACCAAAAAATATGGGCAATAGTGCCTCTCTCCTTACCGCACCTCCAACATCTGTCCGATGACTCTGAAAAAAAAGTATGCATTCGTGATGGAGTATAATACCAACGCATTAATACTTTATAATTTAATTCCTGAATCTTGACACATCTAGATGATTTGAAAGTCAAATGTATTATTTTCTGCCGTTGGGCCGGGGTGAAGGTTTGTCCAAGATCCCTTTCCCACTTATCTAAACTCATTATATTAATATCCTCCGAAGGTGAAATTAATAAAGCATATATCTCAAGGATGATCAGTGGAAACAAGATATGCCTGAGCTCAAGTTTGAGTGTCGTGGCAAAGGCTGTGAATGCTCATGTACATGGTTTTAAATTTTTTTTTCTTTTTAATAAATTTGCAAAGATTTCAAACAAACTTCTTTCACGTTCTCATTATGGAGTATTGTTTTGGAATAAGCCTGTAACATAACAAAATGTGGAAAAAGTGAAGTGCTGTGAATAATTTCTGGATGCACTGTAAATGAGCACTGCATAGGCAGCTCAAACTAAAGCCAGGCTTACTGCTATGCATTGTATTGATCTTGCTGTTTTGAGGTTGGTGTGTATTAAAAGGAAAGATTTTTTTCTCACTCTATCCATTTCAATAATCTATCAGGGTGCTAAAACTTAGTAAGCAGTTCATTTTCATTCCTGTTTAAACTTCAGCCTTCATCTAGCAAAATTTGAATTGCAATGTATTGGTTTAAGTAATCATAATTCACAGCCAGAAATCTGTCTCTGCATCTCATGGGTTTTCCTCTTTCCTCATACTGCTAAGCCAACAGAAATTATAACAAATTTGTTTTCTGAAAACAGAAAATATCTCCATGTATCACATTATAAACAAATTTAAACCTGAAATCTGCATATCAGCAGTTTCCATTTATTAATAGCTAGATGTGATCTGTAGGTTTAATGTCCAGAAAAGTAGTTGGCGTTTTCTTTTTACAAACAATGACCTGTGAGACTGGTAATGTTTTCAATGTGCCATTTGGAAATTAGATGTACATTGTAAAAGACCTATAGCACTGGCTGATTTGACAAAATGCTTTAGTGCCTGTTGCAAAATCAGTAATACCCTTTGTCCATAGAAGCCCTGAAACTTATTGGAGGTTGAGAATTGTGCTACGACACAACAGCAGTGCAGTAGACCAGTCATAGGGAGGTAGATACAGACACTATATCATTTGTCCATACTGGATCACATCATACATACTTGTGGAGAACCTTTGAGATCTAGTTGCTAACTTGCTTCAAAAGTAAATAAAAGCATGTGCAGATTCACATTTCATATTTCACTATAGAGAAGAGAATGACAGGTGCTCTCTCATTCGGTTTTCCTGAATGTTATTGTAGTACCCCCTAGTTAGTGTGCTGGAGTGCTAGATTTTACATTGTCAGTGTATGTAAAATGTTTTTACTGTGTTTGTTTTATCTGTGTCAGGGTGAGTGACTCAGGGAGGCTGGTGTGACTCACAGGCAGCATCTCTGATACCTCCCCCTACTTCTAGAAACTTACAGAAGACTCTAGAAGAATGAGCGTGGAGGTGAGGATGAGCTGCCTGGAGTATTCATGAGGATCCTGAGCAATCCCCAACAGATGAGTTGGCAGGTGGCAGGCCCCTGAAATACTCAGGGTCAGTCCAGTTGGGGTAGTAAGAAGAGCCGGCAACACTGTAATTCTTGAAGTGTTGTTTATTGGTACATCAGAGTGACAGTAAAACAATAAAGTTGACGCGTTTCGGCAAAAGCCTTAGTCCTTGTACACACGGTCAGATATTCCGACGGAAAATGTCCGATCGGACCGTATTGTCGGATAATCCAACAGTGTGTGGGCCCCATCGGACTGATATTCTGACGGACCAAGTTTTCCAGCTTGGCTATAAAATTTTCCGACAACATGATCCGATCAGACTTTGTCCGATCGTTTATAGAGAATTCTGATCGGACAAAGTGCCACGCATGCTCAGATCAAATTCCTAGACCAAAGATATTGGCTACTAGCCTGAACGTAGTCCCGTCGTAATGAAATAACGTCATCACGTTCTGAACGATCGGACATTCCGACAACTTTGTCCGACCGTGTGTATGCAACAGTTTCGGACAAAATCTACGGATTTTGTTGTCGGAATGTCCTACCGTGTGTACAAGGGCTAAGTCTGTTGGGGCAGTGAACTTCATGTGGAAGATGGAAATGGAGTGTTAGAAGGCTGTCAATGACCCTTCAGGGTAGAACAAAGCAAAACAGAGGACTCAAATTGAACACCACATCCCAATGCAATATAGAAAAGTTTGAAGGGACTAGAGGTAACAAACCTCAGGACTTTAAAGGTGTTGGATGTAGGGATAGACAATCACTAATGCAGCATATAAAATGAAGACATTTTATTACAAAAAAATAAAAAAATATGAGAAAATTGTATTCATATCAAAAAATCACCTGTTACATTGAAGCATAATGAACAGACACTACCACTCTCAACATGTTTCACTCTACAGAGCTTCCTCAGGAGATCCAGTGTGGCATTTTAAATGCTATAAATAACAAAAGATGAAATGAATGCTCATGTTGAAATTTAAAATGCATACAGAAATATACAAGTTGGCATATGTGAAAACATATTATGCAAATGTATTGAAAGATACATGAAATGTCACATATAGGTCATAGAAAAAATTGTTGATATATAGATACAGAAAAAATGAACCTTACCAGAGCCGCAAGTGTCAATGTATCACTTGTGATTCAGATAGAAAAATACAAGTATTCATGTGTGCACAGGAAAACCTTGCTTCCTTGCATAAATCCTCCCATAGTTTGCAGAAGAAAAACAAAAAACATAAAAAGAAAGAATATATATATATATATATATATATATATATATATATATATATATATATATATATAAGGATAATAAAAATCACATATGGGGGAACCAATTTGTCAAATGTTAGAAAAAAGGATGATTACCTTCAATAAATAAGCTGATTTATTGAAGGTAATTATCCTTCTTTCTAACATATGACAAATTGGTTCCCCCATATGTGATTTTTATTATCCTTATATTATATATATATATTTTCTTTTTATGTCTTTTCATTATGCTTCAATGTAACAAGTGATTTTTTGATATGAATACAATTGGTCTCATGTTTTTTTTTTTTTTTTAGTTTTTGTGATAAAATGTCTTCATTTTATATGCTGTATTAGTGATTGTCTATCCCTACTGTACATCCAACACCTTTAAAGTCCTGAGTTTGTTACCTCTAGTCCCTTCAAATTTTCTTATAATGACCCTTGAGGCTAGCCACCTAGTCTAGGGGGTGGTGAACTCGGGTCTGGGAGCTCAGGTGCGGAAGGGACCTGCTTCATAACACATGGGAACATGTGTGAGGACAGCAGGAGGAGAACACTGCTGGGCTAATCTCCAGGGAGGAAGACAGTCCGGTAGGCTGGTGAGTGTTATAGTCAGGGAGGACTGAGAGGCCGCCTGAGAGGACTGGGTGAGAGCAGTCTGAGATGGATGCAGAGTCAGACTTAAAAGACTGTGGATATTTAGCCAAGGGGGGTGGAGAAAGGGGCAGTCAGGTGGACTGGCAGTGCCTGAAGAGGCAGTGCTGGGATCAGTAGCCACAGAAGGACAGCTGGACACTAAGACTTTGCTATACTACCAAAGGGGCCCATGGTCCCTGCCTGTAAAGTGCATTTGTTACCAATCTAACAGTGGCAGCTGGTCCTGGGAATTGTAGTGCTTCAAGCAAGTGTTGTGCTGGAGTAAGCTGCAGAGTGGAAATAGCTGTACAGAAGAAGTTGTCCCTAAAAAGTTCTACTAAAGTCAAGTGGGCATCCCATATTACCCTTTTCCCCATCCAAGTTTAACACCCTAATAAAAATACAAAACAAAGCTGCTACCCGTACACTATATTTAAGATTTAATATCTCTCAGATATGATGTGGGTTAATGAGAGTTCTTTGACCATGAGTGAAAGCTTTAACACAATAACAAAAATGTATTGGTATATAGTAATGTAGGCCAAGATTAATACACATCAAGCTATCTAATTGTACAGGAAAAGGGTAAAAATCATGGATGACATAAAGGAATACAGAGTATATTCCTTAAAACATTAACCTACAAACAGTAGGACAGAAAATACATAAGACCAACATATTTAGATGCACGTACAAGGAAGATTTCATGTGACTGCTCTGCCATAGAGTGTGTTTCCCTCCCATCTAGTCAGTGTTTATCATTACAGGCTGATGCCTCATTGGTTGGCATGGCGTTGCTCTGATTGGTGGGCTTCCCTATTCCTAGTTAAGGACTGGCTACATCTCCAATCCCTATACTTTCCATAAGTCAGTCCCCTTTAATGCAAATCCTTGTCCCAGACTATTTTGAGCAAGAAACTTAACCTTGTAAGTAGATTACATTTTCAGGGAAATTAAGTATACGTGACGGACTGGCCATTGCCTCTCATTGCTTATTCAAACATGGGATCCTTTGAAGTGAGTATGTGTAGAGCAATGAGGTTTGGGTCCCATTGTTTGTATACCCAAGCTTAGGCAGCGAATTGTCTGTCTAACAGAGATACAAGCTAAATGAAATATATTCATATTTACAATGTTTTACAGCTATTAATGGAGATTTCACGTAAATACATAAGGCAACAGATGGCCCCTTGTGGCCAGTTGAGAATATGAGACTCGGCCACACCTAAACTAATGGTTTATGTGTAATCTCCTTTTATATTTGGAACGTTCAGCTTTGCCTTCTGAAACAAACAAAAAAAAAACTCTTTGAGGGAAAAAAAAACTTTTAAACTCTCCATCTCTACAGTCCACATTTCTGAATCCCAGTATCGGTAGTCATCAATTGTTCTGGATGTAATAAGTCCATAACAAAAAACATAAGAGACAGAACACCAAAAAATGGATCCTTGTTCCCAACAGTCCAATAATAATAGTACGAAAGTATCTAATTGCCAATATGGTCATGTTGCCCTTGCTGTTGGGACAGCCTTCCCTGGTTATTTCAATTGGATACAGCATACAGTAATGGCCTTTGGACCAGCTTTCCTGGCTTTCTGAGATTATACTTTATTAATGTGGACAAAGGTAGAGAAAGAAAAACACAAGGACTTTTAAGACATATGCATTCAAATAAATGCTCATCTTGTCATTCTGAGTATTAAGGACCTTTGATTAGAATTGTTATAGATTTACTGTGACATAATAATGAGACCCTTTCCCATTGACACGTTTAACAATTTAAATGGTTACGCCCTTCAGGCAGTTTGTCTGATTTCCATCCTCCATCTTTCTTGCTCCCTTGTTATATGCCTGCAAGTAACTCTGCCCGCCTCTACTGAATACCACTGTGTGCGTGCATGCCCCTTCAAGTGTCCAGGGGGATTTTGTTTCCATTGCAACTCACCTATAACTCCTTTTACTGAAATTGTGTTCAGTTATACCAACCCTGATGGGCTAACCTTGGCTGGTACCAAACATTTGTCCATATAGCTACTGTGTGATGTCACTAGTTACTTGTGGCTTCAGGAACAATCAAACTCAATTACTCTTAAGTACAATTGTACTATACTCCCTGCTATTTGCCTATCACTATGAGTCTCACAAGTCCCAGTGTATATATATATATGTATATATATATATATATATATATATATATATATATATATATATATATATATATATATATATAATGATATTCAAGCAATGCTCTTTGAACTTAATTATGGCACAAAAAAGAAAACTGACCAACGAAAAAAAAGACCAATGACCATATATGATGACTGCCACATATTAGAACTATAGAGAGGATTGTGTGTCACATATACAAAGAAAAAAGTCCCATGACAGTTGCTAAACCCTGGTGTTACTGTTACTATTGTCATAGCTGGTAATAGCTACAATGACACACATTTATAAAAGCAAGGGCACCATGAATTTAAATAATGAGAAAGGTCTGGTGCCACCAGTGACACACCTCCATCCCTGTTATAACATATATACAGGAAGGATCACCCTGGGACTTTATATGAAGTGAGTACAGTTAGCCACTGAGTAATAAAAGTAGATACAGTGAAATAATGTATTGAAAAAATAATATACATACATGAATCATAAGAGTATTAGCTCAGCCAATAAATTGTACATGATAAAATGGTACACATGTCATACAATATAGTATATATGCATATACAAGTACCAAAGAGACCCAACACGTTTCGTGAGACCAATTGCTTGCTCTTTAGGGGTCGATGTGGATAGTATGTATCTAGAATAGACCAAAAAAAGTATCATAGTGGTGAATGTAAAGGCAATGATAGAGGGGGGCCGAAATGCAAAGCGACCCCATACTTACCAGTGGACAAAGCCAAAGTACCCATGGCTGAGTTCCCAAGGAATGGCAGCAGCAGAAATGCGGTGCGGGAGCTGAGGGGGAGAAGATGAACACTGATACCACCAGGGCGCAGCTGGGCGGCAGACATGGCATGGATAAACGTATATGCGTATGTGCGTAATAGCTGAAATACAGTATTTATGTATATGTACAGCTATCTACATACAGCTGCTTTATATGTAAATATACTTTCAGGAACTCACTTAACTTGTAGACAACAGTTATAACTCTATCCCCTTTTTTCTTTAACCTATTTAAAGCAAACAATACAACATTCTTACATGTACATTGGTAAATGGTCAATGACATTCCCACTTTGATCTAGTGAAACTAAAATGCCATAGATCTCTAAAACATAAGTTATATCTTTCATTTTATTCCTGGTTTTAGTGTACTGATTTGGTTCCTGATGGACAAGTTATTCCCTCCATTTTTTCAATTCAAGGATTTAATAACTTTTTTTTTAAAGGATTGTAATTCTTTCACAAACTCATCCTGTTCCTGTTTCATTTGCCTAATCTCATATTGTAAAGCCTCATTCTCTGCCTTAATAGTTGAGGAAGGGATGTATGATCTCGTATTTTCATATTTATTACTCCTAGGCCCTTCACCCCAGCATGGTGAGTACACTTCCACGTCAGGCCTCTTTGTTGTATATTGATTCTGTTTTAATATCTTTTCACCAGAAGACAAACAAAAACTGAGCGATTGACTGAATAACCCCCAGGTGTAGCACTTTATGTTTTGTAAAGTATTAAAATGTTTCTTAACAACTGGTGTCGTTTTAGGCTGTTTTTCTGTCTTCCTTCCAGATATAGAGGCACTTTTAAAAGAGCTACCGCCTTTCAATGAGTTGTTGAAACTAGCACATACTCCAGATGGAGATAATTTCCTGTTGCATCTAGCAATACTCAAACCAATTGCATTACAATCTATGGTATGTGGAGATTGCGCAAGCTGCCCTGTGCTGGAAAATGCAGACAATTGTTTAGATTTACTCTCTGCCTTCTTCAGACCCCCGTGCCAGCTGATCAACCTCTCCCTGCTTGTTTTGGTTGTCTATTAATGGTTGCTGGTGGCTAGGATTCATATTTGTCATATAAACTCTTATGCTCCATGCACATGGGCGGACATTCCGACCACAAAATCCATCAGATTTTTTCAGACGGATTTTGTCCGAAACTTGTCTTGCATACACACGGTCACACAAAGGAACGAAGTGACGTACAAATGGTACAACAGGACAAAGTAGAGGCCAGTAGCCAATAGCTTTTATCTCCAAATTTTTTCTGAGCATGTGTGGCAATTTCTGCATCAGAATTCTCTACACACGATCGGAAAAAGTCCAATCGGATTTTGTTGTCAGAAAATTTTAGATTCAGCTCTCAAACTTTTTCCGTCGGAAATTCAGAAAGAAAAAGTCAGATCAAACTTAAAAGGTCAGCACACATATCACATGTTGTGCAGTCCAGTAAGGAATGCAGAAAATGTGCTACAGTGAACTAACAATATGAGCATAAAAAAGTCCAGCTATGACAAAATAATGTGAAACGTGAGTCCAGATATTCCATTGGTATGAACTATGTATAGCCTTCCGTTCACAGCCAGAAAATATTACAGAAAACGATGGATACCCTTACCGAAAATGGTGGACACAAACTACTATATAGTAAATGTGTCATGCAGGCTTATGTGCGTCACACACCATTCGTATACATCAGGTCATGGATCACCATCCGAATAGTCGCTGCCCACTTCAGGATCGGTACACCTCAGATCTCCAGCGTTTTCAACTCTCTCTCGAAGGTTCCGGTCATCTAGGAGCTCAGAGCGGGTTCACCATAAACAAAAAGTAAGGACACAATGCCTCTCATAGTGAAATTCCACCATTAAAGGTTTTATTTGAAAAAAAATTCCAAATGACATATAAAAAATGACATAAAAAATATCCAAAAAGAATCACGTGATCCAATAAAAATGAACGATAAAAAGAGCAATATGGGAGCAGGAAACGCTAGCGTTGGGCTAGCGTTTCCTGCTCCCCATATTGCTCTTTTTATCGTTCATTTTTATTGGATCACGTGATTCTTTTTGGATATTTTTTATGTCATTTTTTATATGTCATTTGTCAGATTTTCCGACAACATAATACAATCAGACTTTTTACTGTCGGAATTTCCAACCGTGTGTATGGGGCATTAGAGTACTGATATTACTTTTGACTATTTTAAAAAGGGCCCAAAATACATCACTGGGAATTACAGAACAGTTAGCCTAACATCTATAGTATGTAAACTCTTGGAGGGGATGATAAGGAACTATATACAAAATTTTAGTAAGAAAGGTTTTAAGAAAGGTATCATTAGCAGTTATCAGCATGGATTCATGGATTCATGAAGAATCAATCTTGCCAAACCAATCTGTTAGTTTCTATGAGGAGGTGAGTTGCCATCTAGATAAAGGATGGTCCATAGACGTGGTGTATCTGGATTTTGCAAAAGCATTTGACACAGTTCCCCATAAACGTTTACTGTACAAAATAAGGTTCATTGGCATGGACCATAGGTTGAGTACATGGATTGAAAACTGGCTTCAAGGGCTAGTTCAGAGGGTGGTGATAAATGAGGAGTACTCGGAATCGTCAGAGGTGGGTAGTGGGGTCCCCCAGGGTTCTGTGCTGGGACCAATCCTGTTTAATTTGTTCATAAACGGCCTGGAGGATGGGGTAAACAGTTCAATCTCTGTATTTGTGGACGATATTAAGCTAAGCAGGACAATAACTTCTCCGCAGGATGTGGACACCTTGCAAAAAGATCTGAACAAATTAATGGGATGGGCAAGTACATGGCAAATAAGGTTTGATGTAGAAAAATGTAAAATAATGCATTTGGGTGGCAAAAATATGAATGCAATCTATACATTGGGGGGAGAACCTCAGGGGGAATCTAGGATGGAAAAGGACCTGGGGGTCCTAGTAGATGATAGGCTCAGCAATGACATGCAATGCCAAGCTGCTGCTAACAAAGCAAACAGAATATTGGCATGCATTAAAAAGGGGATTAATTCCAAAGGTAAAACGACTCTGGTCCGGCCACACCTGGAGTATGCTGTCCAGTTCTGGGCACCAGTCTTCAGGAAGGATGTACTGGAAATGGAGCGAGTACAAAGAAGGGCAACAAAGCTAATAAAGGGTCTGGAGGATATTAATTACGAGGAAAGGTTGCGAGTACTGAATGTATTCTCTCTGGAGAAGAGACGCTTGAAAGGGGATAGGATTTCAATTTACAAATACCGTACTGGTGACTCCACAACATTGATAAAATGTTTTCGCGGAAGGGAGTTTAACAAGACTCATGGCCATTCAATAAAATTAGAAGAAAAGAGGTTTAACCTTAAACTACATAGAGGTTTCTTTACTTTAAGAGCGGCAAGGATGTGGAATTCCCTTCCACAGGCGGTGGTCTCAGCTGGGAGCATCGGTAGTTTCAAGAAACTATTAGATAAGCACCTGAACGACCATAACATACAGGCATATACAAGGTAATACTGACATATAATCACACACATAGGTTGGACTTAATGGATTTGTCTCTTTTTTCAACCTCACCTACTGTGTAACTATATAACTACCGTATTTCTAGATCCTCCTTAGAGATATATTTTGCAACAATAACTGTCTGTAATTGTTAGCCAACCAGCAAGCCACAAAAAGTAGTGCAGTCTTACCCTTATCAAAAAATATAAAGCTGCGCTAAAACTTATACATTACAATAATAACATTGTGACATATTAAATTCTAGTATTAAATACTAGACAGTGTGTACTATCAAAAATTGTGTAGAAAATCCTCAAACTTAAAACACATAAAAAGTCCAAGAGGAGGGAAGCCCAAAGGTATGAATTTAGTCCATTGAAGTGACTCTTTACAAACACCCTTCAGATGTATAGCAGGTGCGTCCAAAGAGAAAGTTCTATCCACCACCTATTTCAATGAGGCTTACCAGCTGCCAAGATCTCTTTTTAGGGAGATCATACAAGCATGAAGAAAAACGATTGTTCCTGGTCTCTCCAATGGGTTCTGCTGGCGTCTCCACCTCTTATATATCTTTCTTACAGCGTCTCACATTCCACCGTAATTATTAGGTAAAAAAAGAAAGAAAGGCTCCCAAAGCGTAATTCCGCATTAAAAATTTTTAATCCGAACGAAATAAAGATAAAACAAACTCACAAATTTCCAGTTGAGTACAAGCGTAAGTACAATCACGAGCCGGCCAGCTCTCTCCTATTAACACTGTCCGTCCTTCCTGGTCAACGGGGAATGGCGGTAACCTCCCTAAAAAGAGATCTTGGCAGCTGGTAAGCCTCATTGAAATAGGTGGTGGATAGAACTTTCTCTTTGGACGCACCTGCTATACATCTGAAGGGTGTTTGTAAAGAGTCACTTCAATGGACTAAATTCATACCTTTGGGCTTCCCTCCTCTTGGACTTTTTATGTGTTTTAAGTTTGAGGATTTTCTACACAATTTTTGATAGTACACACTGTCTAGTATTTAATACTAGAACTTAATATGTCACAATGTTATTATTGTAATGTATAAGTTTTAGCGCAGCTTTATATTTTTTGGTTTGTGTTTAGTGTGGGTATCTCACATTGGGCTGCAGCAAGAATTTATACTGTTATTATTTATATTATCACATTTAGAGTTTGCTTCACTGGCTTAGGCCTTGTTTTGATGAATTGAGTTATTTTTTTTGGACAGCGCTGTTTTCCAAAGGTTTTTAGTCTTACCCTTATGTTTGCTGTATTTTTTCTCTGTAAGCTTTATATTTACATACACTTGTGCCTGGTGCCATGGGCTGTTAGATTCCTCCATTACTCTTATTATTTCAGAGCTATTTTTAACTTTATCAATCCTGGCCATCAGTTTTTCCGTGATGTACAAGTTCAGTGATGATACAACACTACACCACACAACAGACTTCTGACACAGTAGTCTACCAAAATGCATAAGAGTGGAGACACAAGCATTAAAATAACACTAGTATCTTCACAGAATAGAGTCTACACCCAAAAAACAAAATATGGAGATGAGCTGAACAATAGAGATGGAGATACAGAATGTATGGTATACACACCACAAACAACAGTGTTGAGATAAGCACACAAGGAACAATAGGGTAACCCTCTAGGTTGACAATAGAAAGGTAAACACAGCCTTGTTTACATCAATAGCTGTTACACCCAATTCAGGTTTTTTTTTTAAAACATACAAAAAAATACTATATGACCAATTGAGCTTATCAAATTATTGGTAGGATTTCTCCTAACCAAAAAAAATTAAAAATTAAAGGTATGATATAGTATGCTAAATGCACCTTATTTTACACTCTAGATTTAATTATTCTCATATATTAGCTTCAGTAACCAGACTTCCACAGTTTGGATTTTAACAAAGAACAATGAGAATATTACTGCTTGTAAAGTCCTGCAGTAAAAAAATCAATGTCCTACACACAAATACTATGCCTTTAGTGGACATGCCATTTAAATAAAAAAGAAAAGCCTGTTGAACCTTTTCAACAAAACAACCAAGACCACACTCTTTCAGTGTCTTTCCAATAAAACACATATGTACTCACCATACAGCACACTCAAACAATGGTTAGTGAGAGCTTGGTGAGCACAAAAGAAACAAAAACAAAAATGTTCCCGCTAAGTACCTCCCCATTACATTGACCGGGTATAATGGTACTTCCAATGTACTTTTTTCAACTATAATTACAGGATATAAATTACAGTTATTCTGATACCCAATAAAAAGCAAAACAAAAAAACATTTACCTATATTTTTCCCTAGATAAACTTGCTGTGACCTCTAAACTACCGGAAAAACTGACTGACTTGAAATCCAGCCCAATAACCTAAATCTGCATTACACAAATCTCGGTATTATATTAAATGCTTTCAATCCTGGTCCTCAACTTTATGTGTCACCAATTATTTTGCCCATATACTATATTTGAGATTTAATATCTCTCAGATATGACTTGGGTTAAATGAGAGTTCTTTGACCATTAGTGAAAGCTTTAACACAATAAAAAAAAGTATTGGTATATAGTAAAGTAGGCCTAGACTAAAACACATTAAGCTATCTAATTGTACAGGAAAAGGGTAAAAATCATGGATTACATGAAGGAATACAGAGTATATTCCTTTTTTATTATTATTATACACGATTTATATGGTGCCAACAGTTTACGCAGCGCTTTACAATGTATAGGGGGGACAACACAATTACAGTACAATACAAAAGGTACAGGAGGGCCCTGCTCATAGAGCTTACATTCTAAAGGGAGGGGTTGGTGGTTCAAAAGGTAATAGCTGCCGAGAGAGATTTGATGGGGGTCGCTCGGGGACAGTTGTTAGGTGGGTGTGGGATAGGCTTCCTTGAATAAATGAGTTTTCAGGGATCTTCTAAAGGTGGACAGGGTAGGGGCTGATCGGACAGACTGGGGCAGGGAGTCCCAGAGGATGGGAGAGGCTCTGGAGAAGCCTTGAAGGCGAGCATGAGTGGAGGTAACAAGGGAGCTAGAAAGCAGGAGGTCCTGGGAGGAGCGGAGGGGATGATTTGGGCAATTCCTTAAATATTCCTTAAAACATTAATCTACAAACAGTAGTACAGAAAATACATAAGACCAACATATTTAGATACAGGTACAAGGGAGATTTCCCATATTTCCCATTCCCATAGAGGTTCCATTCACGTGACTGCTCTGCCATAGAGTGTGTGTTTCCCTCCCATCTAGTCTGTGTATAGCATTACAGACTGATGCAGCATTGGTTGGCATGGTGTGGCTCTGATTGGTTGGCTTCCCTATTCCTGGTTAAGGACTGGCTACATCTCCAATCCCTATACTTTCCATAAGTCAGCCCCCTTTAATGCAAATCCTTGCCCCAGACTATTTTTAGCAGGAAACGTAACCTTGTAAGTAGATTACATTTTCAGGGAAATTAAGTATACATGACAGACTGACCATAGCCCCTCATTGTATATTCAAACATGGGATCCTTTGAAGTAAGTGTAAGAGAATGTATAAAACAATTATTTTTCTTTAGAAAGATTTCTCTATGTTTTTATAAATATGTATATATGAGTTTTTAGCAAGACTCATCTTTGGTTTACATAGCAATACATTTTTTTGTCAGTTATTTGTGGTTAAGCCATCTCCAAAACAAGCTTCCTGTTTCTGTGAAGACATATGTCCTTATCTGTAGGGAAACACCTGTTTCTCACTTACAAGAGACTTTATCTTGTGGTTTGTGATTTAAGAGCCTAGGAATACGTTTCCTGTCCTAACTGTAAAATACGTTCTTGAGAATATGCATGATCAGAATGGAAACGGATGTTTGCTAAAGATGAATAAATTTATATAGAAGAGAGATACTAACCACGCCTTGGTGTATAGGGGATTTTTTGGGTAAATTCGCCTTGAAAAGTACCTTTGTGAAGGTCTTTTAAAATTAATAATACATTACTGTACAGTCCTTTTGGGAAGAAGCTGAAATAATTAATAAGGATTATACTTCAGTGACCCAACCTAGTTTTGCTTCTTTCTTTTGCATAAAGTATAAGAAATATTAAAAGTATAAGATAATTTGTTAGTGTGGGAGAAGGAGGTCTGTAAGGTAAGACAGACATACTCTCATTATCAGTAAGTCTTTAAGGTAAAACAGTCATGCTCTCATTGTCAGTAAGTCTGTAAGGCAAGACAGACATGTTCTCATTGTCAGTAGGTATGTAAGGTAAGGCAGACATTTTCTCACTGTCACTGTTTTAATATGGGTCAGGAACATAGTAAAGAACCTGCCAATCCCAGGAAAAATTGTAAAGATTATGTTGCTAGAATTTGTGGTACTGATTATGAATTTATAAATCCTTGGGTTTCCAATTTGGCGGGGTGGACAGAAGCTTTGGTTAGTACAGACCCTTTCCCCAAAGATGGTCCAAATTATGAGTTTCACATGGATATAGTAAAAGGTTTATGTCTTTGAGATAAGAAAGCTTTTCCATGGTTTGAGGGAGAACCACAGTGGGACATGGGATACATGATAAAGGGTGGTGAAAATTGTCTACAATATGTACTTTATTGGTTCCAGAAGGACAATAAAAAACTAAAAAAGGCCAAAAATTGTATGACCAAAGAGGAATACGAACTGAAACACTCCCAAGAGGCGAAGGTCAAAAAACCCGGTCTTACAGCACCCCTTTTTCCCTATGTATCTATGTCTGCTACTGTTCAGGGTCCTCCTCACCCTCCTCCCCCAGCTTATAATAACGTATACCCCAGTTTAACTAAAGAGGAGATAGACTTACTGGCCCAGACATTATGCCGCACAACAAAGAACCCCAGCCCCACCACAACAACTTCCAGAGGTAGGAGTACCTGTAGGGGGGACTTTATATGAGGACTTTATATGAGGCCATATGAACTAAATACATACACCTCCATCCCCAATATCTTTGAAAAATAAAAAATAAAGAAAAAGTGGGACTTTATATGAAGCACTTCACTAGACCAAATGAGGCAATCAATATACACATTGTTTATTATCAAAAGGTCATGCATATATATACCACCATAAATAATAGATTGATGTAAAAGTGAGATAATGGATCTCAATTTATAAATATAGATATAACATAGTATTACATGATTAGTTCAATATAGAAACATTGTTTTAAAAAAAATTCATAAATATCAATAAATAAGATCTAATCATTTCATGATAATGCACAATCAATTCAATATAGTGTATATACATAATAATAGACTTTTAGTATGTAGACCAAGGTATATATAATAGTAGCATTAAAACATTAACAATGATGGTGGATTGGCTCATTTGGTCTAGTGAAGTGCTTCATATAAAGTCCCACTTTTCTTTATTTTTTATTTTTCAAACACATCCTCATTTGATTGGACTAAAGTAGCATCAATAAATGATATCCAAGACCCACAGACCGTAAAAGCCGATACTTATATATAAAAGTAGCATTAAAACATTAACAATGATGGTGGATTGGTTCATTAAAGTATGATATAGTCCAGATATGTATACATGAATACTGTGACAACGCATTATAAAAAATCTCTACGCGTTTCGTGGTTACAGTACCACTCGTCAGGAGCAGATGCAGGATTTTGGGGTATCTACAATGAAATAAAATTACCAAATGAATATAATAGTCCAAAGTCTACAAATATGGAAGGGGAGGGGGGAACCACAAAAGTCCCAAACAATCTCACCTATCTGTAGTGTATGGGTACAATTGTCGATGATGGCATCAAACGGTAAAAAACATTATAGAAAATGCCGCTTCCGGGAGCTGAGAAGGCGAACCCTGAGGCACGGCCATAGCACCACTGACCAATAGTAAATGTGAGGGGGAGGTGAACAGTTTCCAGCCATGAGATATGTGCTTAATAGTATGCATAATTCATCTTATAAATGATTCCCAAACATATCTGTAAGGGTCAAAGTAATAAAAGTAAAAATTAATAATGAAGACTAATTCCACAGCTAAAAAACTAGAAAGAACCTCCCCTAGTGGAAAATGTGCCAGAAGAAGGAGAAAAGCCGAATAGTGAAAGAGAAAGTGATATAGTGTAAATGAATAGAGCAAGAGTGTTTAGTGATGATAGAGGATAAAAAACAATGTGTCAATGTAGCCAAGATACCTTACCAGGCATATAAGAAAAGTACAAAAGGTAGCAGTGGTAGCTTGTGAGTAAAACCAGCGTGTCAGCATTGAAATCAGTGGTTTAAATAGTAGCCGTGTAACAAGGACATCCCTCAACATCACGCAGCGTGATGACGGGGAGGCGGCGTCATCGACCAGGCAACAAAACGTACCCGACATTTGGCGCCTCAACCCCCCACGTGTACAGCGCCGATGGATAAACATGTCGGTGATGCGGCGTCACGAATGACGCCGCTCACTCGGCATGTGGGTGTGGCGTCGACCCGCGGCAGACACCTGACCCGCTCCCTACACGGGGAGGAGAGGGAGAGGCCATGGCGCGGGTCTCAGCTCCCGGAAGCAACGAGGCAAAGCCTAACCCCACCTATAAAAGCTAGTGTCTAGATATAAAAGAGACATAATAGCAGAACTATGTCACAGTATATAATGTCTATGATTTAGTGATGTGCTTCCATCCCTATTTGAATACAGAAATACTGAGCCTAAGCTAAAAATGGGACTTTATATGAGGCCATATGAACTAAATACATACACCTCCATCCCCAATATCTTTGAAAAATAAAAAATAAAGAAAAGTGGGACTTTATATGAAGCACTTCACTAGACCAAATGAGCCAATCAATATACACATTGTTTATTATCAAAAGGTCATGCATATATATACCACCATAAATAATAGATTGATGTAAAAGTAAGATAATGGATCTCAATTTATAAATATAGATATAACATAGTATTACATGATTAGTTCAATATAGAAACATTGTTTTAAAAAAAAATCATAAATATCAATAAATAAGATCTAACCATTTCATGATAATGCACAATCAATTCAATATAGTGTATATACATAATAATAGACTTTTAGTATGTAGACCAAGGTATATATAATAGTAGCATTAAAACATTAACAATGATGGTGGATTGGCTCATTTGGTCTAGTGAAGTGCTTCATATAAAGTCCCACTTTTCTTTATTTTTTATTTTTCAAACACATCCTCATTTGATTGGACTAAAGTAGCATCAATAAATGATATCCAAGACCCACAGACCGTAAAAGCCGATACTTATCAGGTTAATACTATACAAGGGAGAACTACCATGTGGAATCAATTAGAAGCGGAATTAAAAAATGCCCTTCCTACTGCCATAGCTTGTAAACAAAAGTCAGGGGAAAGTGTTTTAGAATTTTGGAAGAGATTTATGGATGTGTGGATGCAGGAAGCTGGATTATCAATACTACCAGATATGCATAGTTTGATGATTCAGACTTTCATTAGTAACCTAAAACCACAACATGGGTTAATGGTTAAACAAATGATTTCTGATTGGCCTACAAAGACCATAACAGAATTCCAGAAAACAGTCACAGAAAAGGATGCAACAGGATGTTTTGAGATGCCGAAGAACCCGTGTACACATTTCCAGGGATGGGTTCAACAACAGCAACCCAACCCTGGTTATGATACAATGCAGAACAGAGGCAGGGGCAGAGGAAGAGGAAGAGGCAGGGGCCGAGGCTGTTTTAATTGTGGAGGCCTTGACCATTGGAGAAATCAATGCCCATATGATTTACCTGAAAAAAACACACTGCAAACCACACAAGTCAAACAACCCTCCAAAAACCAACAACCCCATGGGCCGAAATATAACATCCAATGGAAACAACACCAACCCCAATGAGGATGCCGGAAGGTAGTATCCCAGCATTTTCCCTGGTTTCATCCTCTTATTAAAAGCAGCCAATCATCATGTTGCATGTGAATGGAATGGAAGTACCATTTCTCATAGATTCAGGGGCCACAAGGAGCCCCCTGTGTGTTAGGAATCTTCTCTTGTGATCAGTCAAACGCCAGATGTATTGAGAAGCACACAATTTATTTCTGATGTGGCCCACAAAAGGGAGATCCTTACAAACAAAAGTTGCAGTAAGAAATCACACAAAAGAAAGTGCCCCCCCCTCCTCATACCTACATTGATACCACCTCTATGCTTCTATTGGCTGAGGAAACCTAGATAGTATGCCTGGTACACAATGGTACTTTATTTTGGCTATCAGGGTTTCCTGTACAATCTTATGCTACCATATATAGTAAAGCATAATCATCCTACAACTTACTATGGAGTTAGTTAAGACAAAAGGATACAACAAGTTAATACAGCAATGTGCTCAGAAGTCATTTTAAAAATCAGTCTCAGGGTTATTGTTTTTCTAATAGTCACACAATAAACATTTAAAACTTAAAATTTATTCCATCAGGTAACTGATATGACACTGCCGCTCTCCCCTTCCCTTGTGTTATTGAATGTAGGCATTGAGGACATTCCACCACAGATCAGGCAATTCACTACTCATTTGGTTTTAGCGGCCAAACTAACTATTCTTAGAGTTTGGAAATCGCCAGAACCACCAGATCTGCGGGAGGCTCTGCGAACCCTCTCTATTCACTACACATATGAGCTAGCTTTGGCATCCAATTCAGGGAAAAGGGCAGCTTTCTTGAATGATTGGCAACCTTGGGTAGATTGGTACAATGCTCACAAATTGTTGTAAGGACAGTCTATGCATTTATTTTCTAAAAGGTCTCTCTTACAGGACAGACTCCTCTCCTCCCCGAGCCCTTTTAAGGCTCCAAATCCCCATCCCTTCCCCTTCCCCCGTTACTTATATTTGTTTTTAGTTTGGGTTACTACATTATTGAATGGCTCTCGTTTCTGGTACTGCTAGGCAGTCTATATCTAGATGAAGCCCAGTATGGCCTTGTGATTTAATGGTTGGCCTGGGAACAGGCTTTCTGGCCTCCCGAGGTGCAGCTAGTTCCCAGTTGGGGCACTCGTGGGGCGAGAAAGTCAAGAGCGCTTGCAAACAAGGTCATACATTTGGCGACAGTAGGAACTAATACTGTATATGATCTTGATATGCACATACCTTTGCACCTACGATTGGCATTGCTCTCTTTTGTCATCAATGTTGTTAAATGCTCTTTTGTTTTTTTTCTATGTAACGTATGACAATCAATCTGTAACCCTATCTTGTTATACTATGAAAATTTCTTGGATAAAAACTATTGAACTAAAAAAAAAAAAAAAAAAGATTACACAAAGGTACAACACATGATACCAAACATTTTGCATACCCTCCTATTTCAGCTAGGACCATATCTAAAGCCATTCGGTTCTGCCAGAGAGATGTGGGGCCAACTATTCTGCTAGGCCCTTCACATCATCCCTAGTATAGTTTACAAATCGTTGTTGGTTATTAGGGATGAGCCGAACAACCCCCGGTTCGGTTCGCACCAGAACTTTCGAACGGACCCCAAATTCGTATGAACGTTAGAACCCCATTGAAGTCTATAGGACTCAAACGTTCGAAATTAAAATTGCTAATTTTAACGGCTAATATGCAAGATACTGTCCTAAAAAGGGTTTGGGGACCTGGCTCCTGCCTCAGGGGACATGGGTCAATGCAAAAAAAAGTTTTAAAAACGGCCGTTTTGGCGGGAGCACTGATTTTAATGACGATTAAAGTGAAAAAAAAGTGAAATATTCCTTTAAATATCGTGCCTGGGGGGTGTCTGTAGTATGCCTGTGAAGTGACACGTGTTTCCCGTGTTTAGAACAGTCCCTGCACAAAATAACATTTAACGGAAATAACGTCATTTAAAACTGCTTGCGGTTTTAATGTTATATCTGGTTCCTGCAATATGGTTGAAAATCATTGAGAAAAATGGCATGGGTAGCCCTCCCTGCCCATTACCAGCCCCTTTGTGTCTTGTACGGATATTAAGGGGAACCCTGTACCCATATTAAAAAAAGGAAATATGTGTGGCCCCCAGGCCCTATATACTCAGAACAGCAGAATACAGGCGGTGCAAACAAGACAGGGACTGTGTAGGTTTGTTGTGTTAAGTAGAATCTGTTTGTAATTCAGAGCATGCAGACAGCACGCACAATCTCCTACAGCTGACTACAAGCTCTATTTAAAACGAGCAAGATAGTTTGCTATATAGGTGGATATTGAGGTGTATACTGCGTTCAGAGCACGCAGACAGCACGCACAATCTCCTAACACTGACTGAAAGCTCTATTTAAAACGAGCAAGATAGTTAGCTATATAGGTGGATATAGCGGTGTATACTACATTCAGAGCACGCAGACAGCACGCACAATCTCCTAACACTGACTGAAAGCTCTATTTAAAACGAGCAAGATAGTTAGCTATATAGGTGGATATAGCGGTGTATACTACATTCAGAGCATGCAGACAGCACGCACAATCTCCTAACACTGACTGAAAGCTCTATTTAAAACGAGCAAGATAGTTAGCTATATAGGTGGATATAGCGGTGTATACTACATTCAGAGCACGCAGACAGCACGCACAATCTCCTAACACTGACTGAAAGCTCTATTTAAAACGAGCAAGATAGTTAGCTATATAGGTGGATATAGCGGTGTATACTACATTCAGAGCATGCAGACAGCACGCACAATCTCCTAACACTGACTGAAAGCTCTATTTAAAACGAGCAAGATAGTTAGCTATATAGGTGGATATAGCGGTGTATACTGCGTTCAGAGCACGCAGACAGCACGCACAATCTCCTAACACTGACTGAAAGCTCTATTTAAAATGAGCAAGATAGTTAGCTATATAGGTGGATATAGCGGTGTATACTACATTCAGAGCACGCAGACAGCACGCACAATCTCCTAACACTGACTGAAAGCTCTATTTAAAACGAGCAAGATAGTTAGCTATATAGGTGGATATAGCGGTGTATACTACATTCAGAGCACGCAGACAGCACGCACAATCTCCTAACACTGACTGAAAGCTCTATTTAAAACGAGCAAGATAGTTAGCTATATAGGTGGATATAGCGGTGCATACTGCGTTCAGAGCACTCAGACAGCACGCACAATCTCCTAACACTGACTGACAGCTCTATTTAAAACGAGCAAGATAGTTAGCTATATAGGTGGATATAGCAGTGTATTCTGGGTTCAGAGCACGCAGACAGCACGCACAATTTCCTAACACTGACTGCAAGCTCTATTATAAAAGATAGATATATCGCTAGCTATATAGGTGAATATAGCGGTGTATACTGCGGTCAGGGCATGCAGACAACAACCACTACAGAAGAGCAAGAACGAAAAATCGGCCGATAACGATCAGTATATACTGTGTTGAAGGTACACAGAACACCCACTAACTGCTACAGACGCCAACACACTACACAAGGCCGCCGCGCTGGTGGCCTTATATAGTGTGGGGCGTGTACTACACAGCCTAAGCTATGATTGGCCACAGGCATCCTGCCTGTGGCCAATCATGGCTCTCCTCCCTGCCAGCGCTGTGATTGGCCAAGCATGCGGGGTCACAGTGCATGCTTGGCCAATCATGAGCCAGCAATGCACTGCGCCATCGCAGTGCATTGTGGGCCGTGAGCGCCACACGAATTTGGCGCGAACGGCCCATAATGTTGGGAATTCGCCGAACGGGCGAACAGCCGATGTTCGAGTCGAACGTATGTTCGACTCGAACACGAAGCTCATCCCTATTGGTTATAATATATATAATTAATCCAGTCAACATTTTTATTTATAGTCACCCACCAGAGAAGAGACTCAAACCCAGCTGTCACCTGATTCCTGGCCTTAAACTCATCCAGCACCCCGAGAGGAACCCCAATCTCATCTATGTAGATCTGAGAGTCAAATGACCCCATGGGAGAGGTGTCCCTCCGATACCATTGGCGACTCTTAGTCCACGGGTATTCTGACAGGATTCTCAGGGGCATAGCCAGCTGGACCATAGCACAATCCCCTCGGGCATTGGCCGGTAGTCCAGCTCGCAGTTTCTTATCCCCACACATCCACCAGACATCAGCTCTCTGAATGTCATGTTCAACCCAGTCACCGTTGTCCGTGTTAATCCTCTCCACACAGTAGTCATCGGGTAGTGACCCAAGATCCACCACGCTACGGTTCCCTGGGAGTGCAAAACAAGTAAAGTTGCCCGGACAAGCGGCAACCGCTGGAGGTATCTGAGGTCTCTGTACTGGGGGAAACAACAAACTCAATGTGTGACAAGTAGAATTTGTTTCAGGTTTATAGCTCTTATTATATAATCACAACATACATTTTAAACCTTCTGGATCTGTATTGTGATCTAGAGGAAAAGGAACTCTTGCGAAAAGTGGTCTGGCTCCGGCACAAACTAAACAGTTTTCCTTTTTTAGAGTTTTAACCGTGTACCTCAACCATTCTAACCACTCTTTTTTTTTCTTGGTAGCCCGTCTCCAAAGCTATGGCATCTTCTATTGTTAGGTTAGTAAATCTTATAGTTTTACTCAGAACTTCTATTTTAGTATGGCCTTCTTCTTTCCCGCCTGAGTCTACCTTTTCCTGTTGTCTAGTTTTATAAGGTGGTAATACCTCAAGGAAAAATGTTCCTGAGGGGTCAGTTCCTGACACCCATGCTCCCATAGAATATAACCGCTGATCTTCCTTCCTCGGCTCCTTTAATGTTATTTATAGTTGGTTACAGTTTTTACTATTTGTGCAGGGGGCGTTGGCCTCTTTTTTTTATAGCACTTTGTACTTAAATAAACATCTCAGTCATCCCCCCATTTGACACATGAGTTGCTCCATGTGTCAATACTGCTGCATATCAGTAAGGACTGTATGATCTATCTCTATGGATTTCTCGTTCTGTCATTATTTGCGTTTCTTGTACCGCTATTTTGGCTGCCTCATCTGCCCTTTTATTTCCCTTTATGATGGGGTCTGTATATTTTGTGTGCGCTTGACATTTGCAGATTATAAACTCTTTTGGTAACTGTATTGCATCTAGGAATTCTAGAATCAAGGGCGTGTGTGAAATTGGTTTACCACTGGCAGTGATCATCCCCCTGTTTTTCCATTGTTGTGCAAAAACATGTACTGTTGAAAAGGCATATTGACTGTCAGTGTATATGGTTACCGATTTTCCTTCTGATAGCATGCATGCTCTTGTCAGTGTTACAAGTTCTGCAACTGCTAAATAATATTTTGGTAGTGGCCCAGCTTCCAAAATCTCATCCTGTGTCACTACTGCATATCCAGTTGTATTTGTGCCATCTGGATTTTTCTTACTAGAACCATCAACAAAAAGTGTCATGTCAGGGTTAGATAACGGTACATCTCAGATCAGGTACATTTCAGATCACTTCGTGGCAGTACCTTTTCAGTGATGGCAGCAGTACAGTCATGTTTATGACCATCAGTAGGAAGTCGTAGTAGTCTGGATGGGTTTAATGTAGTACACCTTTGTATTGTTAAGTGAGGTTGTGTCAAGAGTATTGTCATACAGAAAAGGTGTCGTGCTGAGCTCAAATGTTATATCTTTTGTTGTAAAAGGATAACAGCCACTGTATGTGGTGCCTTGAGTGTCAGCGTGTGATATAGCACTATAGATGCTGAGGTCATGACTGCTTCAGCTGCAGCTACCAGTGCCTGTACACAGGGTGGAAGTGCTCTAGTTACACTGTCTAATTTTGTAGAGTAGTAAGCAATCGGCCTTTGGTGCCCGCCATGTGACTGTGTAAGTACTGATGTCATGTGACCTTCCCTTGAGTCTACTGTTTGTTGGAAAGGGTTGTCATTGGTTGGTAAGGCTAGTACTGATGAACTAGAAAGGACTTGTTTTATGTCAGTAAAAGCCATCTGTTTCCTCACTCCATTTTATGGCATCCTGGGGGGCCATTGGGCTCTCATGTATTGCCTGTACCAATGGAGCAGTCAGCATGGAATGCCCAGGAATCCAGGCTCTACAAAAATTTGTCATACCCAGGAAGGACATCATTTGTCTTTGTTTCTAAGGACTGTGTAGTCTACATTATTTCATACCTTCATTTAATGCTCTAAACTCTAAAATACCTCTAAAGGTAAAATTTTGTACTAATTCATGTAATCAGTAGACACCCACCCCATAGAAAGGAACGCGCCTCATTCTTCAGTTATGTAGAAGGAGGGGGGTGGGGGGTGTCATATCTGCACTTGAATTTGGGCTGGGAAAATGGATACTCTTTATCTAACATGAATGAGCACAGGATCACATATCAAACTACCAAACGCCTTCCTTACCTTGAAGTTGTTAAAAACAATATTCTTTAATTTATTCAGATACATATATTACACACACACACACACACACACCTCTGAATATATTTCCTCAGACCCCAATATTTTAGCAAAATTTAAGAAAACTTGAACCCCCTTTTGTATTGTTCCCCTTATTCTCTGGTCCCAAGTGAAATCCACAGGGTCCCAAAATAGAACTTTCTTTCTTTTTAATTAATATTTAATATTCTGATTCAGAACTTAGCCTTTTAACTTCATAAATGTACTAAAAATATAAACAGCATAGTATAATTAACACTTCACAGTTGAAAGTCTTTGAATTCCAAAAATAACTCACCCAAAATAAATATTTACTTTAAGACTATTATTCTTTCCCACCAAAAGTCCTAATATTTTCACAGATGCACAAATTAACCTCTGTCGGGCAATCTGCATTTTCTTGTTTCCGAGAAACAGCTTCTTGACCATCATAGTAATGAAAACATCCTCAGCCTTTTCTTTTCTCACATTCATCAAGCCACCTGATAATAATTCTACAACATTCTATTCACTCCACAGTGCAATCCACCTTCATGTCTCCCATCTACCTCCAAACCATCAACAATTTCTACCACTTGCTTCCTGTAACACCATGGCATGCTAAAATAATAAAGCAACCTGGTGTTATCAGTGTACCTTTTTTCTTTTATGCTAAGTTTCAATATTTACAATATAACCCTTCTCTATTGTCATAGCTGGTCAAGGATTAACTTTTTACAGACACAACCTTTCACACCTGAATTTGAAGAGCATTTCTCACTCCTTACATGAGTGGAGGGGAAGGGGGAGATTAAGTCTAATGTGTAGCTTTTTTTTTTTTACAGACACACAGAACATGAGAACGTGAAGGATAATTTCTTATCTCCTTCTAATGGCACATTAGGAATACGCAGCACAAAACATGTAAAAGAACAATGACTGTTTTACCCGATCCACAGTAACAATAGGAATACATGAGTAAAAATATCAGCACTCCCCACACTATAGAGAGAATCAAAAAGGGTTAAACATGAGCAAAGATAAAGTAAACACACACAGAAGAAAGTTAGCCTTGCAATCTTTTTAGATCAGTTAACTAAACAGCGCTTAAATCGTCGGGCATTCAACCTCCGACAGCGTCAGGCAATCAACCTCTGATGTTCGGTATACCTCAAATCTTTTTGTTATCTGTCCGGACAACAGGCAACGTAATTTTTTACCTTAGACAATGTCCCCAAGTGTCTCTGTCTACGAGCACTGGATCATCTAGATATTATACGATCAATACAAATGTAGCAATTACAACACATTAAACCAGAATCAAAGAGAAAGAGAAGAAAAGACTCTTAGAAAGAATTAAGAATAATTTAAATTATCTTACCTCTCAAACACCTGGACTAGATCACACAAAGTTCGAAAACAGACAGTGGAATTCAGATCTTAGGCCCCCGTCCCTGTTTCACCACCAACATTGAGTGGGGGGACTTTTAATGCTCAGTGAGCTCCTAAATCCAATACTCACCGCAGTTTTGTCAGGGCCGTCTGATCCGAAAACCAACTAGTTGTTTGCGGCATCGAAGGACCAAAAATGTTAGGAATCTTCTCTTGTGATCAGTCAAACTCCAGATGTATTGAGAAGCAGACAATTTATTTCTGATGTGGCCCACAAAAGGGAGATCCTTACAAACAGAAGTTGCAGTAAGAAATCACACAAAAGAAAGTGCCTCCCCCCTCCTCATACCTACATTGATACCACCTCTACGCTTCTATTGGCTGATGAAACATAGATAGCGTGCCTGGTACACAATGGTACTTTATTTTGGCCAGCGGGGTTTCCTGTACAATCTTATGCTACCATATATAGTAAAGCATAATCATCCTACAACTTACTGGAGTTAGTTAAGACAAAACGATACAACAAGTTAATACAACATCGTGCTCAGAAGTCATTTTAAAAATCAGTCTCAGGGTTATTGTTTTTCTAATAGTCACACAATAAACATTTAAAACTTTTCTAACACTGTGTGAGGATTTTTTTATAGAGGTGAAACCACAAATGCTGAGCCTGCAATGGGAATTAATTGGATACTTACCAAAACATGGAAAACACCCAATCTAACTGTCATAGATCCCTCATATGGTGACCAACCAGTATGTAAACACTCTTTCAGAATTATCCCAAATTGCCCTGTTAATCTTTTGGGAAGAGACCTTGGCAAACTTGGAATAGTTATAAAAAATAACAGGAAAGAGGAATCATAGTGCATTCTAAAAAGATTTCCATTCAAAGGCAATTTTTCTTTTCAGAACCTGATGATGGTGACCTACCTGGTCCCAAGTCTGGTCTATAAATAGCCTAGATCAGTGATGGTGAATATTGGCACCCCAGATGTTTTGAAACTACATTTCCCATGATGCTCAACTACACTGCAGAGTGTATGAGAATCATAGGAAATGTAGTTCCAAAACATCTGGGGTGTCAAGGTTCGCCATCACTGGCCTAGATGTTGGGCTCATCTCATGTATCAAATACAAAGCCACATTAAAACCCGAGTCCCAACCAATCTATCATAAACAATATTCTCTTTTTAAAGAAAAGGAAGAGGGGATTGTTGCCATGATAGAAGATTTCCTGAAACAAGGGATAGTGAAGGAAATTACTGGATGTAAATGGAATACACCTATTAACCCTGTAAAGAAGCCGGGTGGCTCCTATAGATTTGTACGGCATCTTAGGGCTGTTAACAATTTAATTGTCCCCATAGCTCCTATAGTGCCTGATGTGCCATCCCTCCTTACCTCCATACCATCCGATGCAGAATATTTTTCTGTTATTGACCTTAGGAATGCATTTTTTCCATTCCTGTGGATGAAGAGACACAGCCCATTCTCGCTTTTTGTTTTCAAAATCTCCAAATGACATGGTGTAGAATGCCCTAGGGTTATGTGGACTCCCCTGTAGTCTACTCAGTTGTACTCCAGGCCACATTGCAGTCCTGGACTCCCCATGATGGTTCTGTCCTACTCCAATATGTTGATGATTTAATGTTATGTAGCCCAAGCCAGGTAGCCTGCAAGGAGGATGATCTGCTACATTGGTTGGCATATAATGGTCAGAAACTGATGAATACCTTGGTTTTACACTCACAAAAGGTGAATGGAAATTCAGTCACAAGAGCGCTGCGGCTCTCATGGGTCTAGCCCACCCACAGACCAGCTGTCCTTCCTTGGCATGATTGGTTACTGTCGCCAGTGGATACCTGACTGTTCCTACTATGGTAACATTTTGAGACGAACCACAGGTACTGACATGCCAGATTGTATAAAATGGAATGATGAAATGTACAATGCCTTTGTATACCTTAAAACATCTATGGTAACAGTTCCTGGTCTTGGCCTCCCTGAGTATAGCTAGGGACAACTGTAAAACCATGGTGGGAGTCCTAGCTCAAGAACATGGGGGCAAACTGTGCCCTATCGCTTTCTTCTCAAGAGTGGTGCCTATGCCAGTTCAGGGTATGCCAGCAATGTCTAAGAGCCCTTGCATCCTGTGCTATTCACTTTAGGTCACCCAACTACTCTACACACCACCCATAATGTGCCCATCCTCCTAAAAAACATCCACAGTCAACATATGCGGGTATGAGGCCATTTTGCTCTCAAACCCTAATTTGGAAATAAAATATGCCCCCCCCCCCCACCTCGGGCCCAGCCCCAATCTTGAATGCTCTCTTAGGACTTAAAAATGAGGAGGATGAGATAGCCCTGCAACATGAATGTATTGAAGTGATACAGCAGGACACATCACCCATATGTGCTCTAGTGCAATTCTGGGAGCTCAAAATGTGTTTGTAGATGGGTCTTACTCAAGGCCAAATTACCATACTTATCAAGCCGGATATGCTGTGATCTAGCTCCCTAACATTGTACTCGAGGCAAATCCAGTCCCATTTCAGTCTGCACAGGTGGCTGAACTAATTGCCCTCACCAGAGTATGTCAACTTTTTGAGGGCCAAGATGTAAACATTTACACAGACTCCAAATACGCATTCAGTGTTGCCTACAATTTTGGAGTCATATGGAAGAGAAGAGGATGCATTGCAGCTGATGGGATATCAATTTCCCATTCTACACCTGTATTTAGTCTACTGGAAGCTATTCAGTTACCAAAATCTATTGCAATATTGCATTGTAAGGCACATACGGGCCAACAGGATGATATTGCAAAAGGAAATACCCTTGCAGACAAATTGGCCAAGGAGGTGGCTTCTCAACATGAAGCTACGCTCCAAATGCCTACGCTAGCCCCTGAAATACCTTTACTTGACCAAACACTCTGAGACTTACAAGCACATGTCACTGAAACTGACATAAAACAATGCAATATTGCAGGTGTGCAGAAAAGTCCAGAGTCTGGGCTTGTCTGCCAAGAGGGGAGACCATGTATACCTGTAGCTACTGCCCCATTATTCATTTCACAATATCATGGGGTGGGACACAGAGGCGGGCAGATGACATGGGAAGGAAAGATTTTTTCATCCCAGGTCTTCCCTCTCTTGTAAAATCACATGTCTCTAGATGCATTACATGCATCCAGAACAACTCGAGAAATCCATACAAGGCAAAGCAATAAAAGATAAGATCAGGAAGGCTACAGGTGGAACTTATACCAACTGTAAAAGGGTGCCACCTGCAATTCTAGCAGCGGTAAGAATGACCCCAAATAACAAGACAGGTTATTCTTCCTTTGAAATTCTTGCAGACCATTTCCCACTCCCTGGGCCAGACAACCCTTACTGTTAAAAAGAGGGGATCTTGATCTTATTCAGGAAGAATGTGTAAGAAAATGAATTGAAAAATTGGACAAAATTGAAAGAAATGCCACTCACACCTCTCCTTCTTCACAGGAACCAACACATCCCTTTAAGGTCGAGACCTAGTGGTGGTCCAGCAGCTGAACCAAACCAAAAAGCAGGAATATCCTTTTGGACCTCCAACCACCATGATCATGATAACCAGGACAGCAATCCTTGTGGAAGGACAACAGTCTTCGATCCATGCCAGTCGAGTAAAGAAGGTTAACCAGGGCCCTAAGAAGAAAGGCAAAGTCAGAGGAGGTCAAGAGAGCAGTGAAAATCTTTGAATAGTGAGTGAAGAAGGTGGTCAAGTCTCTTAAAAAGATGACCTTGCTTATTTCACCACAGACTTCTAGATAAGCTTTCTGCTTTCTGTTACTGATCACTCTGAATGTTTTCCTACCCAACTGGGTCATAACTAACTGTATATACTAGGCAGCACAGTGGGAAAGTGGTTAGCACTCTCACCTAGCAGTAAAAAGGGTTGCTGGTTCAAATCCCAACCACGACACTACCTGCCTGGAGTTTGCTTGTTCTCCCTGTGCCTGCGTGGGTTTCCTCCAGGTACTCCGGTTTCCTCCCACACTCCAAAGACATGCAAGTAGGTTAATTGGCTTCTGTCCAAAATTGGCCCTAGTATACGAATGGGGACCTTGGCTTGTGGGCTCCTTGAGGGTAGGGACTGATGTGAGTGTACAATTTACAGGGATTGGGACAATTGTAGACACTCACTCAGGTTGAACTGGATGGACTGGTGTCTTTATTCAACCTTACTAACTATGTAACTATATCACCCGGAGGACTTGGTAGCCTTAAAAGGCCTGTGTGGGTCATCTCAGAATCAATCTAATCATACACATAAGAGATACGAGAGATATACAAACTACAGAAAATAAGGAAGTTAGTTTCACTGATAAGATGCTTTTATTAAAATTTAAATATAGCTATGCCCGGAAGTCTGGATATGAAAAATGTTGGATAGGTAGTAAACTCCATCCTAGCACTGCTAGAATTTCCTTAATGACACACCTCCTGTCATCCTTACAAATGTCACAAGAACACTTTCAAATAATGCCCTTACTTTCCAAATGTTTGGTAGAAGTCATTCCCCAGACTGGTGTTATAGGTTGAGAAACTCCACAAAGGGATCTGAAGTGTGCCAACAAGCTAAAATCTAATTTTCAATGACTTAAATTGAAAGCTCTTTCTTTCAAAATTTAGAACCTGCCCTAAACACCTGTTAGGTCACCTTGAGGCGAGGTGACAGATGCACACCGTAGGGATCAGGAGTGCACCGCAAGGTTGTGGACCCTAAGGCTGACTGCTGTGGACGGAGACAGATCCCACCGAGGTTAGAGCGTAAGATTCCCTGGGGCGTGGAATCTAAGAGCCAGCAGGTGTTCACCAGAGCCTTTAGGGGTGAGGATGGACTTGGCTGAAACTGGCTCCAGGTCGCGACCCCCAGGGTCCCCCAGCTCGCACCCACAGTTGGCAACAGGAGGATAGGGATAGTGAGGGATAAAGCCAAGGTTGGGTCCACAAGCAGACAGGAATAGTCAGGGACACGCCAATAGGTCAGGATCACAGGCAAACAGGGATAGTCAAGGACACGCCAAAGTCGGTAACAGAACAACAGAAGAGCACATGGCAGGTAACAGGAAGCTAAACACACAAAGGAATACACAATGGTGGAACAGCAGAGTTGGCCTGCAGTGCACAGGTTAATATAGAGTTCTCTGATAGGATCTAGGGTGGAGCCATGCCAGAGGATGGATTACAAAAGCAGTCAGGTGAGGGTCGGCTGGTCTCTAGAGATGAACACATGGAAACAGGTAAGCAGACAAACTCTATTGCATAACCATGACAACACCACTTTAATAAACTTTCTTAGCTCCAGTTCCACTTCTGCAGTAGGGAAATTATTGTCTAATTTAACTTTTTCCAGTCTTTCTGATGAAATGATGACAATATTCAATAAACGACCATTAGCTCTCGGAAACAGTATTTATATCTGCTGTGGGAACGTTTGTCACCCTTGGATTCCCACTGGACCCCAAGGACGGTGTTATCTTGCATCCCTAGTGCCCTTCATGGGCATAGTAGGAGATAGCAAGGGAGGACACCTCCTTGAAGCTAATATGCATCCTAGGTACCCCCTTAAACACTGCAACAAAAGGGAGTTATTTATGGAAAAAGATATGGCATGGGCTTGGTTCCCCTCATGGACTGGATGGAAAATAGACACTCTAAAACTCTTGATGAAATTCTAGACAAAAATTCAGGAGACATTACCAACTTAAATGAAGAAATGAGGGTAATTAAGAAACAACTTGAGCTCCATGACCTAGCTATTTAAAGCATGATTATTATGATATTATTGCACAACACCAAAAAGAAGTAGGCAAGCTGCAACAGGAAGCTAGGGACATTGCTAAAACATGGAGTTCTTTCAGTAGTGGGAATTTTGGATTTGGAGGAATGTTCTCATGGTTGAAAGATATAGCCATAATGTTGATAATTATTGTATTCTTCATTTTATTTTTGTACTTGATTTATAAGCTTGTTATGTGCCTGATTTCTAGGGCCACCCGCATCCCAGACCCTTCTTTGGCTAATAAAGCTTACCTCAGTATGTATTACAATAAGGAAGCTACCTATATTACAATGAAGGGAAAATGAGCCATTTAATTATGTCTCAAAGTGGGGATTGTAAGAGAATGTATAAAGCAATTATTTTTCTTTAGAAAGATTTCCCTATGTTTTTCAAAATATGCATATATGAGTTTTTAGAAAGACCCATTTTTGGTTTACATAGAAGTAAGATTTTGTCAGTTATTGGTGGTTAAGCCATCTCCCAGAACAAGCTTCCTGTTTCTGTGAAGACATATGTCCTTATCTGTAGGCAAACATCTGTTTCTCACTTACAAGGGACTTTATCTTGTGGTTTGTGGTTTGAGACAGAGCCTAGGAATAAGTTTCCTGTCCTAACTGTAAAATACTTTATTGAGAATATGCATTATCAGGATGGAAACAGATGTTTGCTAGAGATGACTTGTGTCTTATTCTGATAACATACTGGAAGTCCCTCCTAGCCCCTACCTTTTCCCTTTTGCATCTACATAAATACTCTGTATTTTGTGTTCAATAAACTAGAGACACTCTGATCAACATTCAGCAAACTTTCCATGTGTTATCATTGAGTCTCCCTCAGATCACTGAAAAGTTATTCCTGCATTACCTAAAGAGTACACCTGGGTGGTTATATTATCTGTTTTCTCTTCAGTGAGTATGTGTAGAACAATGAGATTTGGGTCCCATTGTTTGTATACCCAAGTTTAGGCACCACATTGTCTATCTAACAGACACTTCTGTGAAGCTATTTTGCACGCCCTCCATAGATACAAGTTAAATTAAATATATTCATAATTACAATGTCTTACAGCTATAAATGGAGATTTCACATAAACTCATAAGGCAACAAAGCACTGGACTATTCCCTGCCTCGAGTGTGCTGTGCAGGGTGGGGAATCCCTTTACACTTGCGGCTCCTTAGGGGGTGCGCTACATTATAAATTGTCAGATCGGCATCACAAGATCATGCATGCACGTTGATATGCAGCCAAAGGCTTAAAGAGGAAGTAAAACCGCAGCAAAAAAAACAGAAAACCCTGCAAGAGAAAGGCATAATTAGCTAGTATGCATAGCATACTAGCTAATTATGTATCACTTACCTCAGATCAAAGACCCTGCATCGGTCCACATCTCCACTTCTGACCGCCGACATGTTGTCCCATCTTATCACAGCACCAGAGCCGTGATGACGTCACTCCGCGCATGTGTGCGGGAACGGCACAGTACAACTGAAGCAACGGCATATAGCGCCATTACTTCAGTTGTCTTTAGTGCGCATGTGCCGCATGATGTCGGCACATGCAAATACAGGGATATCTCCTAAACCGTGCAGAGCCTTCAATATAGGTGTGGGTCCAAGATGGTCCATTCAGCACCTGTGCCACTCTGTGCCTTCCCATCCCATCCCTTGTCTGCTTTTCCAAGGGTATTTATAACCTAGTATGTGATTTAAAAATCATGATATGTTGTCCATTCAGTCGTGTCTGAATTCTAGTGAATCTATGGGCCAGCTCTCTCCAAAATTTGTGATTTTTTACTGCTTCTTTTTTTTTCTTTCTTGTTCTAACTGGTGTTGCCTTTTATGGCTTTTAACCATGAGGTTCTTAAGAGGGGCTAGCTTCCTTTTGCATTTGGTTGCTAGGCTAACAACCTTGCTCTTTAAACATCCAAATTTGCTCATTGTTGCTGTGCGAACCAGTGCAATGTGGTGCTTTATTTCTAGACTACAATCCCCACTGCAATCCCAAGAAAATTAAATCTTGCACACATTCAATTTCCTCAAAGTCAATTGATATTTTGACATAATCAATTCTCGCAGGGGCCATGATTATGACCACTGCAAGGAATGGAAATGTTAAAAATTCCATTAGCTATTGATGTGATAAAAATATCTGCATGCAATAACAAAGTTTCCAGTGTTTGGATATGCTTATAGCGCTCATGTCAGTAACCTGTGGTTACATGTGTACTGCCGTGGCACCTTTTAGCCTGTCATTTGTACTGTTTGCTGTCCAAATCTATACACAAACGCCTATGACTATCGGCCTTCCACAGCCACACACACATTGCACACATAGTGCTAATGCACGATACATGTATTAGTGCACTACAGGGCCCAGTGACACACCATTGCAGCATACACACATCTCTGTGAATTGGGTATTACCACAATACATAATAAAATAAAAATAAATTGCTGCACTACAAAAGATACATTTCACATTAAAAGCGTTTATTGAGTTAAAGGAAAAGTAAACAGTAATACAACTGCGAACAAGCTTAAGTAAATACAGATAATATTGTACAGCGTTATACCCCAATTCAGCATACAATTCGTGCCCTAAAATGATGTTACCCACTATACCTGGGGTGATAAGGCTAACTATAAATCAAACATTGTAATCAAGTCACATGACTAAAGCCAATCTATACTGAACATATTTGCATACTGTGTCAATATTCTGACCTTATCCACAGTCGAGGTCTAATAATGCGCTCATTTTAAAAAAAAGAAAGAAAACAAGAACAAATAATGAAAATAAGGGAAAAAGGAAAGAGTGAAAGTAGAATGACCAATTTAACCTCTAGCATTACATTTGTCTCCTAGAAGCTGAGCATATTTTGTAGAGTAACGGAACACTATCCAAGGTGTCCAAGTAGCATGAAATTTTCCCACTGATTCAGTGGCTTGAGCCACTGTTTCTTCCATAGTATATGTCTCTGATACCCTGAGCAGCCACTCACCCACCGTTGGGGCTCTGGGGGACTTCCAATGCAGTGGCACCAGGGACTTGGCTGCATTGAGTAGGTGTTTAAGCAAAGAATGTTTGTATCTCTTCAGAGGTACATCAGTAATGTGGAGGAGACAGCAAGCCGCATCTAACGTGATTGAGGTGTCCGTGATTTGAGCTATCAAATTCCTCACTTCATCCCAAAAGGGCGCCAGTTTGGAACAGCCCCACCATATATGTGTAAGCGTACCCACCTCACCTTGGCATCTCCAACACATTTCCGGGACCTGAGGAAACCATTTGTGCAGTTTATCAGGAGTATGATACCAGTGTGTCAACATTTTATAGCACGTTTCTTGTGTTCTCGTGCTAATAGAGCACTTATGAGCCAGTGCACATGCCCTTCCCCATTGGGAATCCGTAATGTTCCTCTGTAATCCCTGTGCCCATTTGTTCCTGAACCTATCTACCTCCTGTCCATTCACCTGTTGCAGCCACTTATAGGCCAACGAGGTCGCCTTGTGTAATCTTTCGCCTGACGCACATACCTCCTCGAGGTCTGTGAGCTGTCTAATGAAGTGTCGTTTGTGTTTTGAGGAGGTGACAAAGCTCCTGATCTGGAAATAATTCCATAAGGGAAACGCTGGATCCCCCCAGTCTCTTCTAAGGGTCTCTAAATCTTTCAATTTGCCCCCAGAGAGACAGTCTTTTACCAGTCTTGGGGCATTAGAATCTGTGTTGTGAAGCAGGACGTTCTCTAAACCTGGTTTAAAGTCGGGATTACTGTAGAGCGGTGTTAGAGGGCTGAGGGGGGTAGTCACCGCAAATCGTTTTGAGTTTGCGTGTAGAATTGATAGCGTAGTCTCTGTCAGGGGGTTCAAACTAATCGTGTTCTTGAGGCTGTTCAAAGAAAGCCAAGGGGAAAAGCGCAATCTGTTGTCTGTTAGCATATCTTCCAATCTTACCCAATCTTTGTCCGCCATATGACAATGCCAATCAATTATCCTAGTAATATGTGCTGCTACCTGATATTTCTTAAAGTCGGGTAGTCCCATCCCCCCGTCAACTTTTGGTTTCGACAAGAAGGCATACTTGATCCTCGCTCTCCCATTGTGCCACAGGAAGCGTAAGGCCAAGGATTTAAGTTTAAGAAAAAAGCTTCTGGGGATGGAAATTGGTAATGCTCTAAATAAATAGGTCAGTCTGGGCAATACCGACATTTTCAGGATCGCCGCACGACCGAACCACGAAAAACAACCCCGTATTCCATGAACCTAGGTCACATTCTATCGTTTTCAGCATTGGAATAAAATTGTGTTCAAAGACTTTTTTGGAGTCTGGAGAAATCCAAACCCCAAGGTACTTAAGTGCCACAGCCTCCCACCGGAAGGGACAATTATGCTTGGTTCTATTCATTTCGTCCTGGGATAGAGCAATGTTCAAGGCCTCCGACTTGGAATAATTAATTTTTAGATTAGACAAGTATCCAAATTTAGTAAAGGCTTTCAATAAATTGGGAATCGTCGTGTGTGGGTCTGTCAAGAAAAATAGCAAATCATCGGCGTAGGCCGCAACTTTGAACTCCCTGCCCTGCACCCCGAATCCCCCTATCGAGACATCCTTATTAATCAATCTGATGAACGGTTCCAGGGATAAAATAAACAGAAGGGGTGACAAAGGGCAACCCTGTCTGGTTCCATTTGCAATACTCACAGGGGCAGACAAGGAACCGTTCACCCTCACTCTAGCAGTGGGATTTTGGTATATAGCTGAGATCCAGGTCATCATCCGTGTCTTCAACCCTATCTGTTTGCATGTGGCAGTCATGTAATCCCACGCCACTCGATCGAAGGCCTTCTCCGCGTCCGTGGACAGGAGAAGGCCTCCGATCTTCCCCCTGTGAGCCACTTGCGAAAGCAAAAGTGCTTTAATAATGTTGTCTTTAGCCTCTCTTCCTGGCATAAAGCCAACCTGTTCTGGACCAATCAGTTCGGCCAAAAAGGGGTTCAATCTATTAGCTAATATCTTGGTTAATATTTTGAGGTCCAGATTTAAGAGAGAGATTGGCCTGTAATTCGCACATGATGATGGATCCTTATTAGGCTTGGGTATCACCGCTATGTGGGCCGATAAAAACTCGGGGGGAACCTTCCGGGGCGAGGACAAAGAGTTCAAAGCTTTTCTCAGAGGGCCGGAGAGAATCTCCGAAAAAGTTTTAAAGTAGATGGCCGAGTAGCCATCAGGTCCTGGGGATTTTCCCGTCTTCAAGTCTGTTATTGCCCTTTTAATTTCAGTGTCAGAAATCTGTACGTCTAGGGAATCTAAGTCTTGTTCTCCTAGAGAGGGGAGACCGCTCTCTCGCAGAAATTCTCCAATAATTTGGGATCTATCGCCCTGTAGGTCTCTAGGTCTATTTTGGGGGGGGAGATTATATAACTCAGTATAATACTTGTGGAAATGTGCTGCAATATCCTCATTATTCACATCCAGGGAACCAGTCGCACTACGTATGCCAGTTATGGTATGGCTAGAATTATGTTCCTTCAGGGCTCTGGCTAACAGCCTACCTGCCTTGTTACCCCCTTCATAGTAAATTTTTTTCTTAAAAAAGAGCATACGTCTAGCTTTCATATGTAACAGATCCATATATTGCTTCCTAGAGTTCACTAAGTCTGTGGCCGTTCTCTCGCACAATGTGCGTTTGTGGAGTGTATCTAGTTTACCTATTTTAACTAGAAGATCTTTCATCTCTGTCTCTCTTTCACGTTTACGTCTCGCCCCTAATTTGATTAGTACCCCCCTTATAGTGCATTTATGCGCTTCCCATAACACCAATGGGTCTGTGTCCGGTAGGTCATTGTTTACGAAAAACTCCTTAAGAGCTGTCTCAATCAAGGGTAGAGTCACCGGATCCATCAGGAGGGAGGGGTTCAGTTTCCAAGAGTTGTATGTCTGGGTCTGTCTATCAGGATCCAGGGAAATTGCAATAGGGGCATGATCTGAGATAACCTGTGTACCAATTTTGGCCGCACTAACCACCGGCAGGTCACGTTGCGTCACAAATAAATAATCAATGCGGGAATATTTATTATGTGGGATCGAATAGTACGTGTAATCCCTTCCTTCCGGATTAAGCATACGCCATACATCTACTAATTGCAGCGCCTGTAACAGACGTTTGATTCGCTTCAAAATTTGGAAAGAGACACATGACCTCCCCGTGGAAGTGTCCGCCAGAGGATCTAGTGGGATATTAAAATCCCCTCCTAAAATGACACCCCCCTCTGCAAAGTCTTGTAGTTCTGACATCATACGTCTACAAAATTGAAGATGGTTTGTATTGGGGAAATAAACATTAGCTAGGGTGAGGGGCCTACCCCTATAGGAGCCCTTTAGGAAGATGTATCGACCCTCCGGATCCGACAACGTCTCCGCGACCACGAAAGGGGCGTCTTTCCCTAATAGGATCGACACGCCCTTCGTCTTTGAGAGAGCGTTCGTTGCATGAAAGGATCTCGTAAAGAATTTATTTGTCATTCTGTAAGTCTGGTGAGAGACAAAGTGCGTCTCCTGTAAGAAGACACACTGTGGCCTACTCTTTTGCAGCTCCCTGAGAACCGCGGTTCTTTTTTCTGGGATGTTAAGTCCCTTCACGTTATGTGATATTATCGTGGGCATATGGCCCAGTGTCGCGTAAGCCATTTGTATTTTTTGTGTTCCGCAGTCCCCCCAAGTTGTACAGGCAAATGCTACCTAAAATGGCTTGGATCACACAGCTATTAAGAAGACGTTAGTCAAACAGCTATCAATGAAGCAATAAAACTTCTGGGAGTTATATACCTATGTACAGTCTCTCAGAGGAAAATAGGCGATTCAGGTAAAGAGCGGAAAGAGAGAGAGGGGAAAAAAGGAAGAAGCAGTAGAGGAAAGGAAAAGGTAGGGGGAAGACTAAGAAGGGGAGGAAAAAGAGAGGTAAAGAAAAGAGAGAAAAGAAGCGGGGGAGACGTAAGGTAGACAAAGAAGTAGGAGAGGAAAGAAAAATGGAAACAGCCAGAAAGAAGAGACTGTCCCTAGATAGTAAACAACGTATATTAAAACCTCTGTTAGCTGAGCCCAACTAACAGGGTGGTAAATTAGCCTCTCTAGGGATCGGAGAAATATCCGGTTCAGAGAGGCTCGGTAGGAGCGAGGGTCAGACCAGATAGCGTAATATGCTATCCAGAGGGCTGACTTATATTTGCGACTGTCAAGTCAATTAAATCAGAAAAAATAAATACATAAACTTGAGCTGAGATAGGGGAGAGAATCAGCCAAATAACTATCAGATAATATAATAATAGAAAATTGTCATCAGAACCGGGCCTCTCACGAGAAGAGGTCCAACATTGCAAGCTTTCCAGCCTAAAACATCAGTTCCCTGAGCCATTGGTTACATAATGTAAATTGTTAAAGGGAAATTAACCCTGTGAGTGAACACCTGAGCTTCTAATACAGTCTATGGCCTCCAGGTGTCACCGAAGGAAACGAGAGTCCAGCAGCACCAATTGCTCCTGATAGTGAGTCCATTGGTGCAGAAGCAAAAGTTTGCTTGGCATACAGCCCCTGTGCTCTTCCCAGTCCGTGACACAAAAACATAGAGTAAAAATGAAAAAACAAAAGAGAAGGCCAAATCCATGATAAGGGTGCCAGCTACCTTAACCCGCAGATCCTCAACTAGACTTCCTGCTGACCGAGGCATCTGATATAGCTTCCTGGATCTGGGATCAATTGTAAATATGGACTCCTCTGCGATGGTCAATGTCATAGAGACTGAAGCAGTCTGGAGATAAAGCACAGGATTTACTCACGAGGCACAAAAAGAGAAAAATAAAAGCAACAAGACAGAAGAAAATAACCATTAACTGGAACTCTACATAGTCCCAAAGAGGCTCTGTCACCTCAAAAGAGCTTGGCAAACATGTCTTGATTGTATTAACTTTGTCGTGAAGTGAAGTAGTGCCTCAAGAACAGTTATGAGGCAGATGACCTAACAGAAAATTAGCCCGGGACCTCCTCTCTGGGCCTAGATAATGTTGGTCTGGCGTTGGGAGTCCCCACACAGGGCTGACCACCTTTGTTGTTCCTTGACCGCTTCGATAGGCGTTTCTCCGGTGTAGAAAGAGGTGAGCTGGGAGGCGACCTATTGCCCAGTAGCAGTTGAAATTCTTGATACCAGTTCGGAAGGGACACCAAGTCAATATGTAGGGTTTCACAGAAATCTGGAAGATCTTGGGGAGTGCGGAGTGAGATCTGTTTACCACCATGCATGACAACTAACGCGAAGGGGAAGCGCCAGGAGTATCTGATCTCTTTTTCTCTGAGAACATCCAGCAGGGGGCGTAGAGCTCTCCTGTTACGTAGAGTGATTTGGGACAGGTCTTGAAAGAGCATAATGGAGGCACCGTTAAAGATTATACGATCATTTCTCCTGGCTCTTCTCATAATGTCCTCTTTGAGGGGAAAACTCTGGAGACAACATATAATGTCCCTAGGAGGTGCTGAGTCCGGCCCTTTCATCCTGAGTGCTCTGTGAGCGCGAACAAACTCTATTGCAGTGTCTTCCTGCCGGTCTAATAGGCTATTAAAAAGTCTCTGCAGGGCTGGGACAATCCGCTCCGTTTCTACCGATTCGGGTATCCCCCGTACCCTAATGTTGTTCCTCCTCCCCCTGTTGTCCAAATCTTCTAAATGGCGATTCATTTCAATGAAATGGGATGAGTGTGCCTCTGCCACTGACTCCAAGGCCCGCAACTCCCTGTCTCTACGCTTCCCTGCAGTCTCTACTGTGGAGATTTTTTCTGTGAGGACAAGCAGGTTGGATTTTAGGTCCGTTATGGCGGCCGAGAATGTGGACTTGATGTCTGCCGCAAAGCCAGACATATGTTCATATGTAAGGGGTTTGGCGGTGTTCAAGAGGCCCCTACCTGCATCCTCTGCTGCGGATTGGGAGTCCTCACTGAAATCCTCTTCTTCGCCATGCTCCGGCGCCATCTTGTCCGGCCTGCTCTGTCTCTGCACGGACTGGGAACGGAACATTTCATTGATGTTTCACGCGGTACCGCTGGAATGAGTCCTCCGGGCACTGGAGTGAGGTGTGAGCTGGGTTTTCCGACCCATGTTAGGCTGTTAACCGTGGACAATTCGGGCTCTTGCTGACTCTCTCCCCGGAGCTCAACTAGTGCGCCGCCATCCTCGCCGCTGGCCAAGCCACGCCCCCCAAAAGATACATTTCATATAGTCAAATGATACAGTGTATAAATATTAAAATGTCCCAATTTAAATTAATCAAAAAAGTGTGTGAGGGTCCTTACCAGAGCGAGTGGACTCCCTTGCAAGCGGAGTCACAATGGCAAGCAGATTCAGCCCTCTGCAGGGACAGATGGATCTCTGATGCTTCAAGTCTGACCAGCCACTTCCAAAGGAAGCATCAGAGATCCATCCGTCCCTGCAGAGGGCTGAATCTGCTTGCCATTGTGACTCCGCTTGCAAGGGAGTCCACTCGCTCTGGTAAGGCCCCTCAATTACAGATTTATTTATTCAAAGAGCTGAAAGTTGATGGGCATCTGTATTTGCTTTCGAATTGGACTGAAGTGCTGTTTTTTTTCCTTTTCTTTTTTTTTATCTTTATTATAATGTCTGTTCACCATCGTTTTGCTCACTGAATTATATATGGACACTTTTTTGATTAATTTCAATTGGGACATTTTAATATTTATACACTGTAACATTTGACTATATGAAATGTATCTTTTGTAGCGCAGCAATTTATTTTTATTTTATTTTTACCATAGTGATATTTTGATGGTGTTTACTGCAGCTTTTTATTTTTATTTTTCGTTTAGTTTCCTCTTATCTAGCATGGTATTTCTCTGCTTACCACAATACATAGATGTGCAGTCAACCTTTTCAGCATAAGCTGCTTATTTACAATCTATTAGTTCTTCAATTTTCACTGTTTCACAAAGAAGTATATCATAAAATGTTCAAATATTATTATTTGGAGACAGATTTAAGATTTAGCTTTAAAATGATCATGGAACCTACAAAAGCAGAAGAAACAACTTGTTATTTTACCAATACTGTGCTTCTAGAAAATGTATGTTTTTTTTGACATTTTTTATTTGGGGGGGGTTACAACTTTGAAGTTGTAAAGGAACAATAAAAAAGTAAAAATGGTCTGGCCACCTGAGGTTAAAAATGGAGCTGAGATCCTATCAGCAAAAGGGTTAACAGCCATGTCAGAATCACAATCTAATATGAACAACCAAGTGCATTTATATAGGCAGATATCCAGTTTGAACATTGGTTTAAAACCGATCAATTAGATGAAATTCCTAATGTGTCTTCAACAGTCAAGTCAGAATCATAAATTGATGTGGACAGTCAATATTGCCTCTAGTGGGTTCATCAATATTGAGGCTGTGAAAAATAAGTATGTGGTTCACTAATGTATACACAAGGCAGATTACCCATGTGGTAAAAACCTGCTATCACAGCGTGTAATTGTAAGCTTGGTTACTAAAACAAATATTCACATTCACATAAACAAGCCCATCAAAGAAATAATACTCAATGCGCTAAAAAAGCATTAGTGCATAACACAGATTTAATTTGCAGTCCATAAACTGAAATAGTGTTTCATATCCACAAGACTGACCAATTTTCCACAGCAGGCATTAGTAATGACTCTGAAAACAGGACAGTCTATGATATTGGTCTCTAAACTGTGACCATGATCCTTTGCTTGTCTTTATCTGGCCCTTGGACCACTAATCCTCCCACTGATACAAGGCACTATCTTCCCACTAACCAATACCACACCAATAATGAGGCACCATTCCTTCCACTGACACAGATAGTGGGGCATCATTCTTCACACTGACACCAACAACAGGGCATAATTCCTCCCACTGATATTAGGGATGGAACCTAATTTATCCTGCTGACACCATAGGTGGGACACTATAACTCTCACCAATACCAATGACCGGGAACTATTCCTCTCACTGAAACCTTCAATGGACCACTTTTCTAACCACTGATACCAATGATGGGACACTATTCCTCTCACTGTTACAAATGATAGGACACTATTCCTCCTCTATCTGACTACAGGTGCTATGTATTTTTTACTAACACTCACCATCAAGCCTGAGGAATTATTTACTCCCACATTGCTGGGGTATTTTCTCCTCCCACAGGTCACAGTTCTGCCCCCCTAAAGTCAGGAGGACAGTGAACTTTTATTTAAAAAGTTTGGCGACCCCTGGTCTGTGGTATCAACTAGCATCATATAGATGTTACAATGGAATAGGCTTCTTTTTGCATACACCACCCTGACTAGTTTTATCAGGGGGCTTCTTACAGCCGCCAGCTGTACAGATTAATGCTACATCTCTGTCATCTCTGTCATATCCCTTTTACAATTCTTTTACCCCCCTGCCTGGGCTTGCAGTAGACTTTTTGAAAAGTAAAAAAATATATCAGCTGAGTAGCAACAATGCTCACCTTCAGTTATGTAACCATATTGCATACCCTAACCCTAATCTTGCTTGCTCACCTATGCCATATCATTTGGGAGCTTAGATGTACAACACAGGTAAATCGTAGCCAACATCGGTTTGGCCAAATTACAGTGCATTCCTTCTTTCCTACAGACCCAAAGAATAATGTTTAAAACATGGCACAAGTTCTCCCATGGTCTTTTAAGGCCACCACTGATGCTCACTATACAAACAAACATTTTAGACTGTTTTGAATCCTATCTATCATTCATTTGCAAAAACAAACATATTTAAAGAAAAACTCACTTTTTAGGAAGTAAGAACACAGACATAAGAGTAAGAGTTATACATTCTAAAGTAAAAGTTCCTAGCTGCCTTGTTGTAGTATAAGTATTCTCAATTGCATCTGCGACATAAAGAACAATTCCATTGATGCTAGAGTTTAGATTTTGGGAAATGTCAGCTGAAGTGCCCAAGGAGCAAATAGTCATTGAGTGTTGTGCTGACATCTTCTGGAAGAATATGAGTAATGCAGACACAATTAAAACAGTGTAAGACAAAAGAGATGGTGGTTCTAGCAGTCACAAAAGCTACAATTAGAAATGTTACTCTGGGATGAGTCTGTAAAGGGAGCAAAGGGGACATGAGACTAAAAAAATATACTCTACATCATTCTTTTTATACACATGTCTATATTAAAATGTCAGGACACCTTAATCTTACTATTTAGCTTTTATTAAATGCTGGAGAGTTTACCCACCAAATAACCTATTACATTTCTCAGGGACTTACATGGTGAGATATATGCTGTGCACACCTGCTGTGGCCCTTTAAAAAACATTTAGAAAAGTCACACTTTTTTTTATTTGGATTTTTAATTAATGTAAATTTATGAAGGAACGCCATAAACTTTATAGTGCTGAGGGATAGAACCAAGAGCCATTGCAGAGAAATCTCATCTATACAATTTCTATAGACAAAATAAGTGAATAGGTGACTTAACTCACCAGAACTAACCTTTAGGTGAAGATATATGCAGGCTACTATTCCTTTCGAAAAACACATTTTCTGGCTGTCTGACTAATCCAGTGGCTTCAGCACTTTATAAGTCACTGAACAAGTATTCAGATGGAGACTTTTGACTTACTTTACAGATCTGCATACCAGAATTACAGCATTAGTACCCCTCTCTCATGACAGGTTTTCTTTAAGGCATAACTAAAGTCAAGTTTTTTTTATAGATTTAGACTAAAGTGATGATAAATAAATGTCTTGATCACCATTGTCACAGGAATGAAAGTGAGGTTAAATCCACAATTTCCAATTTTGAGTTTCCACCAGAAAAGGTATAGATGGTATAGATGGACTGCTTTAGAGGGGGCTCCACCCCCCCCCCCCCCTTTTGCAAGGATATCCACCAACATCCAGTTGGATCTACATAAAAGACAGAGAAAGAAAAACTCCCTAATGAGGCATGGGTGGCAAAAAAGAAAACTGACAGTGGTTTAACTCTCCTCTACACTACAATTTAAAGAAACATTTTTCTTTAGGTGCACTTTAAATTATGAACATACATGGGGACGTCACAAACTATCAGATAACAACACTCACTTTCTCCCAGTAAAGACATAGCAGTTGTGTTCCCCTGGGTGTTAAGAGTAATACTGACCCTAGCTTGACTTGTTTATGCAATGCCTTGCAACAAAAGAAGCAAAAAAGTGCATAAACCATGGGATAGGCTTCCACACATGCATATTGCTAAGGAGCAAAGATAATAGCAACAGAATAACTTGTTCTGGTGTTTGTTTCAACTCAACGACTTCAGATTTGTGTACATGAACGCTTGCTGTCAAATGCGTATAGGCAGGTGGAGTTAGGCATAGGTCCCCTTAAAGATTGGTGGAGTGTTTTGCAGGTATCCCTATTTAAGGTGGGTGGAGCTGGGGCTCTGGAATCGTTCTAGCCAGGATACAGACAGAAGAAAGGTCTGCTGCTGCTGGTCTTGTAATCCCTTTCGGGGAAGGGCTGGAAAAAAGTCTTGTTGCTAAGCCTAAAGACAGTGAAAGATTATATATATATATATATATATATATATATATATATATATATAGAGCCCTGCTCCTGATGAGCAGATGCTATTGTTTTTTTTCAAATTGAATTATCTAAAGCTGTAGTTTGGCTCAGACTAATTTCTCTAAAAGTTCTGGTTTCTGTACCAGTTCAGTTGGGTTGCACTGATTCCCACCTGACCATATGTGTCGCTGTCACCATCAATGGGTGTGTAACAGCAGCAGGCTGGATGCATTGAATATCGCCTCTTGCTCAGAAATGGTTCAGTGGGTGTGGTTACCCTGCTGTGCATTCTGGGAGAGGGTATTTAAGGTACTGATGCCATTTTCCTGGGTTTGTTTTCCGGGGTCCATGATCCCAACCTCAGGGCCCTCCTGTCCTGGGGTCTGTATCGCATGGTCTTGCGCCTCGGGCCTGCTGGCCCAAGGCATCGCAACTGAGAGTGTGGGCCCAGGAATGTCTTGGGGCCTACTGATCCAGGGGTGGTCCTGTGCTGTCTCGCTTGCAGGGAGAAGCCAAGGAAAGCTGAAGGATCCAGGGGAGGACTTTTCCAGTGGAGGGCCTAGCGCAAGGCTGGTGTCTCTGGAGGAGCCTGGAAGCTCAGTCTGAGGACGCATCCTGGATCAATATGCTTGTCTGTGGCAGAAACTTTGTTTGGCATATCATCGGCTGCTAGGTCAAGTGAGAGAGGCCTATCCGGTGACTGCTGGATCCAGTCTGTGGAGCTGTTTGTCCTCTGGATCTGGCTGTTACCTCTAACCCGCAATTACTAGGTGCCTGAACTCCCCTTATCCTCTAACCCTCTATTGAAGGACTGTGTCTTGTGTCTTTCTTTGGTGTTACCCCTAAATAAATCTTCAAAAAGGACCACGTGTCTGATATATCTTAATTTGGGCTGCTTTCCACGGGACCCCCTAAGATGAAGAGGCGAGCAGAAGAGGTAACGTTAAGCCAGAATACAACCAACAGCTCCTTCGGGGGTTAGTGCTACATATATATATATATATATATATATATATATATATCTTTCAAAAAGTGTTTCACAGTGCTAAACCTTTCATCCAATTTTTAAATTGCCGAATTTGTAAATCTCAAATGCCTGGCAGTGGCAGCCCATCTATAAAGAGCCCCTAATCGCCATGCAGGGCACCGGATGCATGGATTTCTATGAGGTTTTAATTTTTTTTTTTTTATGAAGCATGTGATTAGAGGCTTTAATTGGCTTGAAAAGGTTGTGCTTGGGGCGCAGAGCACTGTGCTTCAAGCCCACCCACTTATGACATTAATGAATCAACATTTGCTATCGTCTTCCTGCTTCTCCTCCTGGCCAATCAGAAAGAAGGTCTTAGGACCATGATTGGCCTGGAGGATAAGTGACCGGATTGGCTGGGAGCCGGGACCAGAATGCATGTGTGTTCATCTGGCACTGCAGATCGACAGCTTCTTCCACCACCATGGCTCTGTCTGCTCAGCTTCTATGAGATTGGCCACCTGTATGTATCTTCTTTATGTCTCCTCTCTCCCTGCATGCTTGTTCTGTGCCCTCTTCATTTGGATCCTCCCCCCTCGCGATCATGCAATGCTGAAAGAGCCAAGAGCAGAGACCAGCAATGCTGCTACTGACACTGACATGCAGGAAGGGAGGTAAACGGAGCCGATCTTGTAAAACTCTGGGGAGGGAAGCTGGCAGACACTATAATGCCTGCTCTCATCTGGCTCTGAGTGGTTATCAATTATTGCATTTCAGTGATCAGATGCTTCACACTTGCATGTTAGTGATGAGAAGTCCGGATCTTTTATGTGAATTGGTTAATTGGAATTGTTCATTGAAATTAATTGATCCTGAGTCTGCTGACAAGCAAGTGAAGCATCTGACTCAACCTTAATAAAAGATCTGAATCAGAAGACTGATTCACAGAAGGCTGGCAGATCCTTGTTAGCTAAAAAAAAGAAAAAAGCGATAAATAAAAAAAAAAAAAAAAAAACAATCCCCACCGTCCCCATTATCTGCATGTGATTAAACCTGCCTAAGGCATGCACGTTTACATAAACAATGTTTATGTAAAGGTGTTAGGTGTCTCAACAAATGTCAGAGTGAGAGCAATAATTCTAGAAATATAATTCTAAACTGATGTCCTGTACATGCTTTTAAATCATTGCCTATAGAGTATTTAACCTTTTCCTTCCCTTTTAATCAGTATGATCAGCGTTATGATCAATCGGATCATAGGGTTATGTGTTATAACTATTAGGCTGGATTCACACATATGCATTTTTAATGCTTTTTGCATTTTGCAGATTTGCACTACAGTCCATTTAACATTGTTTCCTATGGAACAAGTTCTGTAGTGCAAATATGCAAAATGCAAAAAGCACTAAAAATGCATAGGTGTGAATCCAGCCTCACAAAGTGTCCCATGATGCTTTCTTTACTGTTTTAAAAAAACTTGCCTTTTAAGGGCCAGTTCACACCACATGCAGTCCAATACATTTTTTTAAGTATAAGTAGGTTATACGGTTTTCAATGGCATCTCCCCATTTTTTCACTGATCTCTGCTCCCTGTGACCGGGAGCAGAGATTAGTGATGTGTCACATGTAGCCACGCCCCCTCACAGTTAAAAACACTCCACAGGACACACTTAACCCTTACCCTGCCCCCTAGTGGTTAACCCCTTTACTGCCAGTGTAATTTACACAGGAATCAGTGCATTTGTATAGCCCTGTTTGCTGTATGACATTGGTCCCAAAAATGGGTCAAAATGTGTGAAATGTCCGCCATAATGTCGCAGTCATGATAAAAATCGATGATTGACGACATTACTAGTAAAAAAAAAGATTAATAAAAAATGCCAAAAATCTATCTCCTAATTTGTAAACGCTATAACTTTTGAGCACACCAATCAATAAATGCTTATTGCGATTTTTTTTTACCAAAAATATGTAGAAGAATACGTATCGGCCTAAACAGAGAGAAAAAAATGTTTTTTATATATTTTTGGGGGATATTTATTATAGCAAAATGTAAAAAATATTTTTTTTTTCAAAATTGTTGCTCTTTTTTTGTTTATAGCACAAAAATTAAAAACCGCAGAGGTGATCAAATACCACTAAAAGAAAGCTCTATTTGTGGGAAAAAAAGGATGTCAAATTTTGTTTGGTCGCCACGTTGCACAATTGTCAGTTAAAGGGACGCAGTGCCGAATGGCAAAAATTGTTCTGGTTAGGAAGGGGGTAAAGTCTTCCAGGGGCCAGGGCTGAAGAGGTTAAGGTTAAGAAACAAAGAGGGGGGGAATGCACTGGACTTCATAAAAATCGCATCAAAAACGCGCATGAAGAAAAGAATCTGGAACGCATCCCGACTGTGTTTCAATGGTATGAACTGGCCCTTACCACGTTCAAATATAGTCCAGTGCATAAAAAATGCATCATGTTCTACTTTTTTTTCTGGAACAGATTGCACTGGTGTGAACTATGCAATTCAAAACCATAGAACCTACTTCAATGTATTTTTGATGCAGAAAAAAGATGCACGGGACTGCATGTGGTATTAAAGGGGTTGTAAACCCTGGTGTTTTTTCACTTTACTGCATCCTATGCATTAAGGTGAAAAAACTTCTGCCAGTGTCCAACCCCCCTCCCCCCCCCCCCCCCCATTTAACTTATCTGAGCCCTAGAACTTGACCCACAGGGATGTTCTGGGCTCTTGATTGCATAGATTGATAGCAGCGCAGCCTGGGGGTGAGGCCGAGTCTTGCATTTGGCCACAATGGACACCGAATGCTGGTGTCCAAGCTAAACCCTCGGGAGAGTGCTTCTCCTAGGGGGTTATCTGATGTGGGGAGGAGCGGCAAGAGCCACCGGGGGACCCCAGAAGACGAGGATCGGGGCCACTCTGTGCAAAACGAGCTGCACAGTGGAGGCAAGTAGGATATTTTTGTTATTTTAAATAAAAAGACCCTTTAACTGGCTGCTACTGATCATTGATTTAGTGTATTGTTCATGATTCTTTGATTCTTTCAGTGTACTGTGTTCTAACTGAGACTCATGATTCTTTGTGTAGTAAAAGTACAAATACTTGATCCTAACTGAAACTGATACTGAGTTTCTTCACACTTTTCAGGAGTTTGCACAGGATATTATAGATTAGTTTCTGGCAGGTTAAGTCACCTAGTCACTTATTTTGTCTATAGAAATTGTATAGATGAGATTTCTCTGCAATGGCTCTTGGTTCTATCCCCCAGTACTATAAAGTTTATGGCATTCCTTAATAAATTGACATTAATTAAAAATCCAACCAAAAAAAGTGTGACTTTTCTAAATATTTTTTTAAAGGGCCACAGCAGGTGTGTACAGCTGGGAACTCGCGCTCATATATCTCACCATGTAAGTCCCTGAGAAATATAATGGGGTTTTTGGTGGGTAAACTCTCCAGCATTTAATAAAAGCTAAAAGGCATTAACAACTTTAATCATGTCATCTACTATTATGTATATTGCATCAATATGTCAAAAACCTCAGTGGCGGTGCGTCCATAAGGACGCACGGGAGCTGACCCCTCTCTCCAGCAACCCCCTCTCTCACCAATAGATAGATTCATGCATTGCATGAATCTAATCATGGCCGCCGCTGCCATCCCCTATTGAGGCGCCCGGACCCATTTTGAGCGCCTGAATTACAGCAGTGGGGGGGTTGTTTTTGAAGCACCTTATTAGAGCCATATGCTCTAATAGGCGTCAAAATGGTAAACAGCATGCACCATGCTTGGCGCTCCCAGTTCACCCAGCTGTGTTTGAAAAGCAAATGAATATTCACTTTCCTAACAATGAATCCGTCTCTCCGCCAATCAGGTACTTGGGTCTGTTACCCATCACCTTACTGGCTGAAACAACAGGCTCTGTGATTGGACACCTATCAGGGGTCCAATCATAGGAGAGGATGGGAGGATAGGATGGGAGAAGAAGACATCGAGGACATCACTCACCGCCCGCCACCATCACCTGTTGCCCCACCAAGACAGGGTAAGTCCCGGGCAGACGATGGGCGGGGGAGGGCACAGTGACAGCATTTGATGTCATAGTGGGAGCATTTAATGGCACAGTGGCAGCGTTTGATGGGCACAGTGCCATTTTTTTATGGCACAGTGGCTGCATTTGATGGACACAGTGGCAACAATTAATGGGCACAGTGGCTGTGTTCGATGATACAGTGGCTGTTTTTTGATGATACAGTGGCTTCGTTTGATGGCACAGTGGCTGCGTTTGATGATACAGTGGCTGCGTTTGATGGTACAGTGGCTGCGTTTGATGGTACAGTGGCTGCGTTTGATGGTACAGTGGCTGCAATTGATTGGATTTTTTTGTTTGCACCCCCCCCCCCCCCCCCATTTTGAGCACCAGACACCACTGGTGTGCATGGTTTGCTCGACAAATTGAATGCCTATGGAAGCCAAATAAACTTCTCCTGTTCCCAAACTGTATTACAAACAAACAGTAATAATGACAGACCTCTCTTTTGCTTGCATTTTCATGGTGTTTGTGAATTGTTACCATTCTGCTTGTACTGTACATTCATAGGGTCGGGAATGGAGAGATGATCTGAATCTATTGTTTGATAAGGTTTTTGTTAATAATGCTTTACTTTCAGATTTACACTTTCCTCTTGTGATCACCAAAACTATAAAATGTGTATTACTGTAGTGATGAGAGCATCCAAATCTTGTCCCAAGGCATTCTGTATATCCAGATAATCTGAAGTTAATTTATGGCCAGGCTGCTATTCCCCTATTATGGGATATATACTGAGAGACCCTCTATTTTATTATATGGATTCTCTCAGTATATCCCATAGTAGGGGTCTCTCAGTATATATCCCATTTGGGGGGTCTCTCTAACCCTCAGACAGTATATCTCTTAATAGGATGTCTCTCAGTATATCCCTTAGGGTGTCTCACAGTATATCCCATAATAGGGGAAGGTGTGGGTGGAGTCTTTAAGGGGTGGAGCTTCTGAGAAGTGGAATGGATAAAAAAGGAAGGGCGGGGTCTGGCACCCCGCCATCTTAATACTTCACCAGCCGTCACTGAATGCCAGTATAAGAAATAGTACGGGTAAAAATAAAGCACTGATGGCTTTAACGGCTTCGCACTCAGCCGATGTACATAAACAGCCAGGTGGGAGCTTCCCCATTCTGAGTGGACGTATCCGTATGTCATTCTGAACGGGTGCCCGCGTTTTGCCGCAATACTGTGATGGCTGTAATCTTCGGACACAGCCCATCACAGATCAGGGTATGGCCACTGTGAATGGCCCTCCCGATCACAAGATGGCTGGGTCCTGGAAGCTAGTACTTGGACTTATTGTGTGAGTACTCCCTGAAGTGTAGGGGCTAACTATGCAAGGTCAGGAGGATAGAAAATGTAGGTCTCTGGCCACCATCTGTACAAAGGACAGTTATGGAAGGGCTGTACAGTTGGTGCAGCCCAGCACTCTGCATTTTTCTGGGTCGGGGTCCAGCTGCATGTAATGGCCATGTGCGAGCAAGCTGGCCCCGCTTGCATACTGTCTTTGTCAAACACTGTCTTCTGTAATCAAATGCAGTGCTGCTCAAATTAATGCATGTGAACCAAAAAAAAAGGCTGGTTTGACCGGCTTCGACTGCAATGAAAATGCATCTCATTTAGGACATGATGTGTCCAGGTAAATGAAACACAAAGCAGGGTAGGAAACGACTTATGCCGTGTACACACGATCAGACTATATGGCGGACTTTGTCCAGCGGACCAGAGTCCGCTGGACAATTTGCCCATGTGTGGGCTCCGGCCGACTTTTTTTCTCCAAAAATACGACAGACTTAGAAAGAAGTTTTGACTCAAAATTGTCCGCCGGACTCGGCAGTCGGCGGACAATCTGGCCGTCTGTGTGCTAGTCCGCCGGACTTTTGAAATGAACGGACTTGCCCGCACTCGGAGGAAAGTCCGTTCATTTTGAACATGGCTCCAGGTAGACGGTACTAGTGAAGGAAGTCAATGTTGCCGCCTTCGGCGGCGAGATTGACACCTCGCCGGCCCCGTCACCTGGTGTGGACTTAAAAGGGAAGCCCTATCCCGAAAAAAGGGTTTGGGGGTCCCCCCAAGGTCCATATCAGACCCTAATCCGAGTACGCAGCCTGGCCGGTCAGGAAAGGGGGTGGCGACGAGCGAGCGCCCCCCCTCCTGTGCCGTACCAGGCCGCGTGCCCTCAACATGGGGGGTGCTTTGGGGAAGGGGGGGCCCTGCGGCCCCCCCACCCCAAAGCACCTTGTCCCTATGTTGATGAGGACAAAGTCCTCTTCCTGACAACCCTGGCCGTTGGTTGTCGGGGTCTGCAGGCGGGGGGCTTATCGGAAACCGGGAGCCCCTACCCATTCACCTGGTGAAAAAAGTGTAAATAAAACACAACACAAGTTTTTAAAATAAATTATTGCACAGCTCCAGTGGTCTTCTTCTGTTTTGGAGGGACTTCTGGAAGGCGGCAACATTGACTTCCTTTGCTAGTCCCGTCTACCTGGAGCCGCATTCAAAATGAACGGACATTCCTCAGTGTGTGGGCAAGTCCGTTCATTTCAAAAGTCCGGCCATAGTCTGGCGGTTTGTCTGCCGTACCTAGTCCACCGGAAAAGTCCGGTCATGTGCGGGCAGGTCCACTCGTTTTGAAGTCCGGCGGACCCCCGCTTCAAAGTCCTGAGGTTTGTCCGTTGGACTAAGTCCACCAGATAGTCAGATCGTGTGTACGCGGCATTACTCTACGAGGTTCTTTCAGTCTAGCACTGGTGCAGGTGAGAGCTAAATAGTAATTAAAGCTGAACTCCATTTTTGATATACTTTACATCAGGGGTGGCCATAGCATGAATCTTTCCGTGACCACCACTGCCACTGCCTATTCAGGTATCCGGTCCTTTTCAGATGCCAGGCACCTGAATTACAGCGGGAGAGTTTTTTTGAAGCACCTGATTAGAGCCATAGGTACTAATAGGCTTCAAAAAAGGTGGGCTTGGAGCGCAGGGCATTTCGCTTGCAGTCCACTCAGGCATGTTAGAAAAGAAAATTAATATTTGCTTTTCTAACACTGAACCGCCTCTCCCCTAATCAGGAAGCCATCCTACAGCCCCCCGCCGTCACCTGCCTGACCTGACACCAAAGTGGGGTAAGTGCCAGGCAGACAGCGGGCAGGGGTCACAGTGGCGGCATTTGATGGGCACAAGTGGCAGCATTTGATGGGCACAAGTGGCGGTATTCGATGGGGCACAAGTGGTGGCATTTGATGGGGTACAAGTGGCTGCATATGATGGGCTCAAGTGTCTCAATATGAAGGGGCACATGTGGCTGCATATGATGGGCACAAGTGGTGACATTTGATGGGGCACAAGTGGCAACATTTGATGGGGCACAAGTGGCGGCATTTGATGGGGCACAAGTGGCAACATTTGATGGGGCACAAGTGGCGGCATTTTATGGGGCACGAGTGGTGGCATTTGATGGGGACGAGTGGCTGCATTTGATGGGGCACAAGTGACTGCATATGATGGGCACAAGTGGCTGCATTTCATGGGGCACAAGTGGCTGCATATGATTGACACAAGCGGCTGCATATGATTGACACAAGTGGCTGCATATGATGAGCACAAATGGCACAAGTGGCTGCATATGATGGGGCATAAGTGGCTGCATTTGATTTGCACAGTGGCTGCATCTGATGGGCACAAATGGCTGCATTTGAGGGGCACAGTGGCTGCATTTGATGGGCACAGTGGCTGCGTTAGATGGGCACAGTGGCTGCAATTTATGTTTTTTTTCAGTATTTTTCAGTTTTTTTGCGAAAAGTGTGTTTGTCTTATTCAACTATTTTTTACACTTTCTTTGTGAAATGGTAGGGGTACTTTTGTACCCCCTTACCATTTCAAACAGAGGGGGCGGGATCTGGGGGTCCCCTTGTTAAAGGGGGCTTCCAGATTCTGATAAGCCCCCTCGCTCGCAGACCCCCACAACCACCGGCCAGGGTTGTGGGGATGAGGCCCTTGTCCTCATCAGCATGGGGACAAGGTGCTTTGAGGGGTCACAGACCCCCAAAGCATCCTCCCAATGTTGAGGGCATGTGGCCTGGTACGGTTCAGGAGTCAGGGGGGGGCGCTCTCTCGTCCCCCCTCTTTTCCTGCGGCCTGCCAGGTTGCGTGCTCAGATAAAGGGTCTTTTTAGGGGATTTTAGGGGACCCCCACGTAAATTTTTTTTTAAAATTTGACGCAGGGTTTCCCTTAATACCCATACCAGACCTGAAGGGTCTGGTATGGATATTTAGGGGGAACCCCATGTCAATTTTTTTTTTATTTGACGCAGGGTTGCCCTTAATATCCATACCAGACCTGAAGGGCCTGGTAATTGAATTTGGGGGACCCCCATGCTTTTTTATTTTTTTATTTTTTTTATCAATGACTTTCAATGAGTGTTCTCTGTATTACGTAGCCGACAATTCATAATAGCTGCGAGTGATTTTAAAGGACTTTTTTCCTGCATAAATGACACTTTGTGCAGGGACAGTTCTAAGTACGGGAAACATGCGCCCCTTCACAGGCATACTATAGACACCCCCCAGGTATGAAATTTAAAGGAATATTACACTTTTATTGTTTCACTTTAATTATTATTAAAATCACTGCTCCCGAAAAAACTGCCGTTTTTAAAACTTTTTTTTGCATTGATACATGTCCCCTGGGGCAGGACCCAGGTCCCCAACCACTTTTTAGGACAGTAACTTGCATATTAGCCTTTAAAATTAGCACTTTAGATTTTGAACGTTGGAGTCCCATAGACTTTAATAGGGTTCTAAAGTTCACACAAAGTATGCTATATACTAGCTCCGTCGAATCTTCTTTATACATTCGACAGACACCATAAGCCTTCAAAGACAGATTCGACCGTAATTCATGTGGATTTTCGGACGAATGCAATTTTTGAACGAAAAACGAAATAAATAAAAACAAATTTCGGGAGTAACTAAATAAATTAATTTTTCAGACGAAAACGAAATTCCGAAACGAAATATTTTACTCTGCACATGTCTATCCGTAACACACAAAATATTGATGTGCAAAAGAGATTAATCAGCAATATACAATGCAATATATCATACAAATGTGAAAAATAAGCAATGATAAATTATCATAATAAATGAATCATTCCTAATATAGTTAATTCTAATTATATAAAATCAATCCAAATGCTTTAAACAAGTGCCGGGTGCTCTTGTGAGATTGAAGTTCTCCGTACTAGCTGTCACTTTTTAAAATCAGCGTGGCCATGCGGGGCTACACCCACACGGCCGTGTCATTCATTCACACAGCTCTGTAAGTGAATGAACTACAAATTCAAACATCCATTGCAGTTTTTCTGAATGAACTACCATGGCACTGTGGAGTTCCTTGATTCTTTCTGTGAGGTTGTATCTGCTTGTCTGTATGGGATATAAGGGCACAAATATACACCGACAGATCCGACAGGCTCAAAAAAACAAAAAAACAAAAAAATAAATACATGCATTTTTTTTTACCTGCAGAAAAATTTGCATTTTATAAAAAAAATTCTAAAAAGTGAACTCATCCTTTGAAGTCTAAATTTACCTTTTCCTAAAAATAGCCTATGTAGTCAAGGGGGCCCAGTAGATATAAAAAAAAACTGCAGCTTTGTAAAAAAAATCATTAATTTTATTGTTTTACATTTTTTGGACCCCCTGAGAAACCTAGATAAAAAAAAACTCCTAGATAGCAGCCCCCCACACCCTTACTTGTTGCTAGGAATGTAAAAAAAAAAAAACATTGGATGCTAACTCCGGGATTGTAGTAGTGAAATCCCAAGAATTTCTGCGTCTTAGCAACAAGACCTGACGTTACTAACTAGAAGTTTTTTAACCAGACTTCTGAGTACATAGGCTAGTTTCTGGAAAAGGTGAACAACGCCAGGCAAAAACTATTTTGATTATTCAGTGAACTAATGATTTCCAGGAAGGAAGCTGAGCTATAGTGAGAATGCCTACTTAAGTAATATTTGATCAAGATGTTGTGTAGCACTACCACCGTAAGAGCTGCTGGTAAATATGGGTATCTCAAGGGCTTTCTTCAGCCAGAACGCACTGGAACTGAGTTCCAGAACTTTTGGCACCCCTCTCCTCTCAAGCCTGTCATTTAATACTGAAGTCAGTAGATGGAGTTTTCTGCACAGCGCACTTCCTCTACTGGCTTCTCTGTGTTAGCGCTGTATACTCAGGGGAGTGTGTGTTTAGTAGAGGAGAGAGCATTGTAAACAGAGGAGAGCTTGCAGGAATTTGTGCAGAGATGAAACCTGAGAAAGTATGTGTGGGGGGGGGGGGGGGGGATTTGTGATGAAAGGAGTGCTGGTAGGGCTTCTACAGAGAGGGGTGCTGGGGGGATTTGAACAGAGAGGTGAGCTGGGGGGATTTATGATGAGAGGGGTGAGGGGGATTTATGATGAGAGGGGTGCTGGGGGGATTTGTGATGAGAGGGGAGCTAGGGGGATTTGTACAGAGAGGTTGAGCTGTGGGATTTGTATAGAAAAGGATGCTGGGGGATTTGTACAGAGAGGGGAGCTGGAGGGATTTGTACAGAGAATGGAGCTGGGTGGATTTGTGATGAGAGATGTGCTGGGGGGGATTTGTACAAAGAGGGGTCCTGGGGGATATGTACAGAGAGGGGTCCTGGGGGGATTTGTACAGAGAGGGGTGCTGGGGGGATTTGTACAGAGAGGGGAGCTGGGGGGATTTGTACAGAGTGGTGCTGGGGGATTTGTACAGAGAGTGGTGCTGGGGGACTTGTACAGAGAGGTGAGCCGGGGGGGATTTGTATAGAAAAGGATGCTGGGGGATTTGTACAGAGAGGGGAGCTGGAGGGATTTGTACAGAGAATGGAGCTGGGTGGATTTGTGATGAGAGATGTGCTGGGGGGATTTGTACAAAGAGGGGTCCTGGGGGACAGAGAGGGGTCCTGGGGGGATTTGTACAGAGTGGTGCTGGGGGACTTGTACAGAGAGGTGAGCCGGGGGGGATTTGTACAGAGAGGGGTGCTGGGGGATTTGTATGGAGAGGTGAGCTGGGGGGATTTGTACAGAGGGTTGCTGGAGGGATTTGCACAGAGAGAGGAGCTGGGGGGATTTGTGATGAGAGGAGAGCTAGGGGGATTTTGGGGAATTTGCATTATGTGATATACAGTTCTAAGCCTTAACGCGTTAAAAAATGTTGGTGCCTCTGCAATTCTCTCCTCTAAGGAAAGTGTGGCTAGGGGTGGTGTTTGGGCGTGGTTGCAGGGGGGAGAGTTGGACAGAGAGGGTGAGTTCCTGCACCTTTTCTTTTAGAAAAAAAGCCATGGGTGTGTCCCACACTGCACAGCCAGGCACACAGATTTTCCACACACTCTGTAGACGGGAATCAGTCTTTGCATCTTTGTTTTTACATTTTATTAGGGAGATTAAACTTGGATGGGGATAGGGTTAATATGGGATGCCAAATTAATCAACAGGGATTTCTTCAGGGACACCAACTATATACAGTATCTCACAAAAATGAGTACACCCCTCACATTTTTGTAAATATTTTATTATATCTTTTCATATGACAACACTGAAGAAATTACAGTTTGTTACAATGTGGAGTAGTGAGTGTACAGCATGTATAACAGTGTAAATTTGCTGTCCCCCTCAAAATAACTCAACACATAGTCATTAATGTCTAAACCGCTGGCAACAAAAATGAGTACTCCCCTAAGTGAAAATGTCCAAACTGGGCCCAATTCGTTATTTTCCCTCCCTGGTGTCATGTGACTCAGTGTTATAAGGTCTCAGGTGTGAATGGGAAGCAGGTGTGTGAAATTTAGTGTTATCGCTCTCACTCTCTCATACTGGTCACTGGAAGTTCAACATGACACCTCATGGCAAAGAACTCTCTGAGGATCTGAAAAAAAGAATGGCTGCTCTACATAAAGATGGCCTAGGCTATAAGAAGACTGCCAAAGCCCTGAAACTGAGCTGCAGCACGGTGGCCAAAACCATACAGGACAGGTTCCACTCAGAACAGGCCTCACCATGGTCGACCAATGATTCAGCTCAGCGCATCCATCCTATCTCCACCCTTGTTAAAGGGGGCTTCCAGATTCTGATAGGCCCCCCACCCGTAGACTCCCACAACCACTGGCCAGGATTGTGGGGATGAGGCACGTGGTGCTTTGAGGGGTCACAGACCCCCAAAGCATCCTCCCAATGTTGAGAGCATGTGGCCTGGTACGGTTCACAAGGGGGGCACTCTCTCTTCCCCCCTTTTTTCCTGCAGCCTGCCAGGTTACGTGGTCAGATAAAGGGTCTGGTATGGATTTTTGGGGGGGAAGTCCACGCCATTTTTTTTTTAATTTGGTGTGGAGTTCCCCTTAAAATCCATACCAGACCCCGGTATGGATATTTGGGGGGAACCACACGTAATTTTTTTTAAATTTGACGTGGGATTCGCCTTAATATCCATACCAGACCTGAAGGGCCTGGTAATTGAATTTGGGGGGAACCCCACACTTTTTTTTTTAATCAATGACTTTCAATGACTGTTCTCTGTATTAAGAGGGGGGCGACAATTCATTATAGTTGCGAGTGCTTTTAAATGACTTTTTCCTGCAGAAATGACACTTTGTGCAGGGACAGTTCTAAGCACGGAAAACATGCGCCCCTTTACAGGCATACTATAGACACACCCCAGGTACGAAATTTAAAGGAATATTACACTTTTATTGTTTCACTTTAATCATCATTAAAATCACTGCTCCCAAAAAAACTGCAGTTTTTAAAACTTTTTTTTGCATTGATACATGTCCCCTGGGGCAGGACCAAGGTCCCCAAACACTTTTTAGGACAGTAACTTGCAGAATCTTTTCTCTCTGTCAAATCTTTTTTCTTTGGCGAATATTTTCACTATATAATCTTGGTAATAGAGGTAAGGTTAGGCACATTCGACCACAGGTTCTATAGACACAGATTGTTATTGTCAGAGTCACGTCGAATCTCCTATTCTATATTGAACTGTTGTACCAACGAAAACGAAAATAAAGCATTTATTTATGTCGGATCTTTCGTTTTTTGGATTCTGTGCTTTCCTTATCGTTTGTCAAAACGAAAACGAAAATACCTGAAATTCAGACGAAAATGCATTCGGACGAAAACGAATGCACATGTCTAGTTACTGAGGGATATAGTTAATTTGGGCCAAGCTGGCCCAAGCATACTATGTAAAGTAACGCCCGTTTTTAAAACTTTTTTTTTGCATTGATTCATGTCCCCTGGGGCAGGACCCGGGTCCCCAAACACTTTTTATGACAATAACTTACCGTATATACTCGAGTATAAGCCGAGATTTTCAGCCTCTTTTTTGAGGCTGAAAGTGCCCCCCTCGGCTTATACTCGAGTCATCGCTGTCTGCCCGCTCGATCAGCGTGTCGAGCAGACAGACAGCGGCCATTCTATTCAAAAGCCGCGCCTCCGGCTCCGCCTTCGCCTGTGATAGGCGGAACACTGAATTTCCCAGCAGCCTGTGTTCCGCCTATCACGGACATCGTATCATCCTCGTACTACGGACGAGGATGATACGACGTCTGTGATAGGCGGAACACAGGCTGCTGGGAAATTCAGTGTTCCGCCTATCACAGGCGAAGGCGGCGGCGCAGCTTTTGAATTTTACAATGGCCGCCGACGAAGAGGGCACGGGAGGCAAGGCAAGGCACGGCACGGCACGGGACGGGACGGGACGGGGGCAAGGCAAGGCACGACACGGGACGGATGCAAGGCAAGGCACGGCACGGGACGGAGGCAAGGAGGCAAGGCACGGGACGGAGGCTCGGGACAAAGGTAGGCTGGACACACACACACACACACACACACACACACACACACACACACACACACGGATGGATGGAGACACACACAGGGATGGATGGATGGATGGATGGAGACACACACACACAGGGATGGATGGATGGATGGAGACACACACACACAGGGATGGATGGATGGATGGATGGAGACACACACACACAGGGATGGATGGATGGATGGACACACACACACACAGGGATGGATGGACGGACACACAGGGATGGACGGACACACAGGGATGGACGGACACACAGGGATGGACGGACACACAGGGATGGACGGACACACACACAGGGATGGACAGGCATGTCTCACCCTCGGCTTATACACGAGTCAATAAGTTTGCCAGTTTTTTTGGGGGTAAATTGGGGGCCTCGGCTTATATTCGGGTCGGCCTATACTCGAGTATATACGGTACATATTAGCCTTTAACCACTTGCTTACTGGGCACTTAAACCCCCCTCAGCCCCAGACCAATTTTCAGCTTTCAGCGCTGATGCACTTTGAATGACAATTGCGCGGGCATACAACACTGTACCCAAATGAAATTTTTATCAATTTTTTCCCACAAATAGAGCTTTCTTTTGGTGGTATTTAATTACAGCTGGGAGTTTTATTTTTTGCTAAACAAACAAAAATAGATGCAAAAAAAAAAATCATGTTTAATAGTTTTTTATAAAATTTTGCAAACAGGTCTTTTTTCTCCTTCATTGAAGTGCGCTGATGAGGCGGCACTGATAGGCTGCACTGGTGGGCACTGATAGGCTGCATTGGTGGGCACTGATAGGCTGCACTGGTGGGCACTGATAGGCATAGTTAAGGCGGCACTAATAGGCACCGATAAGGCGGCACCGATGGGCACAGATAAGGCGGCACTGATGGGCAAAGATGGGCACAGATAAGATGGCACGAATGGGTGGCACAGATGGGTGGCACGGATGGGTGGCACTAAGGGGCACTGATAGGTACCACTGATAGATGGGACTGATGGGCACTGATAGGTGGCACTGATAGGTGGCACTGCTGGGCACTGATGGGCGGCACTGCTGGGCACTGATGGGCACTGATGGGCGGCACTGCTGGGCACGGATATGTGGCACTGGGGTGCAGCACCTTTGTTGAGGCAGATTGTGGGCACTGCTGGGTGGCACTGTGGGCACTGCTGGGTGGCACTGCTGGGTGGCACTGACAGGGGGGACACATTTTTTATTGATGTGGCAAAGCAGGGGGCAGGTGGGCACTGGCAGGGCTGGCTGTGATCGGGACTGATGTCCCGATCACGGCCGCCGGTGATCGGCTCTTTTTTTTCTCCTCAGGGGGCGCGCAGGCCGCTCGTGCACGGGACGACGTCAATAGACGTAGTCCCGGCAAAGGAGATCCGCGCTGTAGCCGTCATTCGGCTATAGCGTGGGTCTCAACTGGTTAAAATTATCACTTTTGATTTTGAACGTTCAAGTCCCATAGACTTTAATAGGGTTCTAAGGATCACACGAAGTTTAGGTCTGTTCGCAGGTTCTGGTGCGAACCGAACCGCAGATGTTCGTCTCATACTTAATAAAGAAGATTGGAAATTAATAAAGTGGTTGTAGCGCTGCTAATGGGTAAGTACAGTTGTGCTCATAAGTTTACATACCCTGGCAGAATATATGATTTCTTGGCCATTTTTCAGAGAATATGAATGATAACACAAAAACTATTCTTTCACTCATGGTTAGTGTTCGGATGAAGCCATTTATTATCAATCATCTGTGTTTACTCTTTTTAAATTATAATCACAACAGAAACTACCCAAATGACCCTTATCAAAAGTTTACATACCCTGGTGATTTTGGCCTGATAACATGTACACAAGTTGACACAAAGGGGTTTGAATAGCTATTAAAGGTGTGTGTGTATAAAAGGTCAGTAAGTTTCTGGACTCCTGACAGACCCTTGCATCTTTCATCCAGTGCTGCACTGACGTTTCTGGGTTCATGGGGAAAGCAAAAGAATTGTCAAAGAATCTGCGGGAAAAGGTAGTTGAACTGTATAAAACAGGAAAGAGATGTAAAAAGATAATCAAGGAATTGAGAATGCCAATCAGCAGTGTTCACATTTTAATCAAGAAGTGGAAAATGAAGGGTTCTGTTGAAACAAACCATGGCAGTGTTGCCAACTGCCAGTATTTTTACTGGCAGCCAGTAAAAAATTTACACTTTTCTCCTGCCAGTAATTGCCAGTGACAGGAAAAGGTTGCCACATGCCAGTAAAAAAATATGGCTGTGACTTACTGTAAGAAATATGTTTTTTGCCTTATATCTATGTGAAAGTGGTTGTAAACCCTCAGCTTTTTTCACATTGCAGCAGCGCCCCCTTATACTTACCTGAGCCCTGTAATTCCAGCAACGGGAACAAACACACCAGCTCTGGCCGGTGTATCATGTCCTGATTGGCTAGATTGATAGCAGCACAGCCATTGGCTCCTTTAATTAAAGAATAGTAATTAAAGCGGAGGTCCACCCTAAAATGGACCTTCCACTCATTGGAATCCTCCCCCCCTCCGGCGCCACAATTGGCACCTTTCAGGGGGGAGGGGGGTGCAGTTACCTGGATAATCCAGGTAACTGCACCCACTTCCGGGATAGCTCTCTGCGGAAAGGGGCGTAGATTATGCCCCTTTCCACAAGTGCCCGCCCCCTTCCGCAAGTGCCCCGCTGCCTGCTGGGAAACACACAGATCCCAGAGGCAGCAGGGACCGTCCTGATTGCGCAGCGCGACTCGCGCATGCGCAGTAGGGAACCGGGAAATGAAGCCGAAAGGCTCCATTTCCTGATTCCCATACCCAAGATAGCGGCGGCAGCACCCGAGTGAATGATCTAGAGATCGGCTTTGGGTGCCGACATCGCGGGCGCGCTGGACAGGTAAGTGTCACTATTTTAAAAGTCAGCAGCTGCAGTATTTGTAGCTGCTGGCTTTTTTAAAAAAAAAAAAACAGGGAGTCCCGGCGGACTCCCGCTTTAAAAACAAAGTAAGTCCTTAGTTCCAATGTGAAGTGTCCAGAACAATTATTAACTGCATATAGTGTGAATAACTGATTAAACAGGTATGATGTATATATATATGACACTATAGAAAAACAAGTCCATATAGCAATATAGAAAATACTTGCAATGTCATATATGCATATTTCCATAGAAAGTGCTGTTGTACTAATGTCCAAAAACTGGCAACTTTGTTTTCTTCTGTGCAAAAAATAAAAATAAAGTGACTTCTTGTGCAAAAATAAAGCGACTTTTGAGCATGGAATAAAGTGACTTCTTGAGCACAGAATAAAGTGACCAGGTGCATCCAAGTGAAGTGACTTCTTGTGTTCCACCTCAAGTATGTACACTCACCAGAAGCCCTCACCCCTGCAGTGGTAAAGAGTGTGTAATGAAGTACTTGGCCAATCCAGATGTCCCCAGAGTGAGATGGACTTTCCTAATACAGATCAAAGTGTGTGCCAACCGGCATCCACATGCAATCACAAATGGGCATCCATAGCGTAAATCCAATTTAAAATGTTTTTATTTAATAAAAAAGATCACAGCTTGGAAAACGAAGCTAAAAATGCTCTCACTGGTATTTCAGCTTCAAGGTCACAGTTGCCTGGCATCTTCCTGCTCTCACTGTGATACTGAAATTAATAAGCTGAAGAACAAAAGGATATGGAGTGAAAGGTTTGCTAAGTACGTCACACCTAAACTGCTGGTGAGAAATTCATTAAATGACCATGGCTGTGTGTAGCTGTCAGCTCGCCACTTGTATAATGTGTAAAAGTAACACTCCTTTCTTTGCACAATAAAGCTGTTGAAGTTGAAGTTGTTTGAAGACACCGAGAAGAAGAAGCTGAATATGAATGAGAAAACAGAAAATTTATTTTGTGGGCTTGGGTTACCTTATTTTGAGCAATCAAGATACGTCAATACTTCTGGCACACTCTCAGTTAGCCACAGGTTACCCGAGACATTGAAGAAAAAACAAATGGATTAATGGTCATTACTTAGCATGTTTTTAAAAATTCTGTTCTGCCAATAGTTTTTCTGCTTCAGTCTTGCAAAAGAAAAACTAGCTCTGTCAATAAGGTAACATAGCTGCCATCAACATAGTTAGAGCTATGGAGTGTGGTCACCAGATCAACATTTTGCAGATATTTCAAGAGAAGACAACCCACAAAATGGGCTTACATTCCCACCTTAAAATGCTGTCTTTGTCCTTTGAACCATTTAACCAAAGGTAATTTAGATAATCCATAGGGTGGCTTCTTTCTCTGCCCATTTATTGTTGGGTCCTCAATTATCCACAAACAGAACTAAACGTAGACCAATCCACATTTAAAACAAGTAGCTAAACAGTGAGCCATAGGAGAATATGAGACAAGTTTTTCCAAAAAGAAAATATCTCTCCCTCTCTGTGGGGAATCCACATTAATCGGCACACCCCACATTAATGGCTGCACTTTACCGCCCAATATAAGAAGACTGTGGTCTGTGACCTAACCTAGGATTGGCCACAGACACCGATAAACTCTATGGATTAGAATCCAAAGGACATCGACCAGTCTAAAATAGATTAATTATAACAATAAATAAACTTTAGTAGAAGAAAAAAGTATATTAAATGGTCAGTCTAATAAGACGGACCGATTATTAAATGTAATCAATATAGTAGGGACAGTGCCGAGCCATGGTCCTGTAGTATGTACTAACTGTGCAGGAACTGCGTGTGTCACTAGCCCTCTCAACAGAGATAAAGCTAACAATCCATTGTCACTCTTATTTATACCCAAAAGTTTGGGAGTATGTGGTGTGTGCCGATTAATGTGGATTCCTCACAGGTGTGTAACCCTTAACCCCCCCCCCCCGCCGACCAGGTATAGCCCGCCCAACAAATCTGTCATAGGGAGCATGGCCGCCTGTCGGCTTGCTGTGCGTGGCTTCCCCGGGGTCCACGGGGCTAGGGTGACAAGGGTCCTACAATGACAGCAATGCTACATCAAATCGGGAGGGGTGGTGGTATGTAATCCAGGGTTGTCAAACCTTGAGGAATTTAGTATGCGTGTCAGAAAGGACAGTCATTAATTTCTCATTAATCATGACATTGTTCAGACGATTTTTGGCTGCCTCAAAACTCAATGTGGGGGTTTTTCACTCTCTCGCAATTGTCAACTTAGTTGCAGTAAAAAGATGTTGCGCGAGTTGTCGTTCTGTATGCATTAGTTTGCCTATGGGCTTGCCCAGTAATGCCTCATATGGGTTCCTTTTAAGGTTGACCTGAAACAGGTTGCAGAGAAGTGCATATACCCTGACCCACAGTGTGCATACCCGCGGACATGACCACCAGATATGCGCCATAGAGCCCAGCTGGGAGCATCCCCTGAAGTAGAGTGGGGAGTAAGTTGGGATGAAGTGGGCTAGCCTCACTGGCGTATAATACCACCTATATAACCCTTTATAGGCGTTTTCTAAAATTGACACATTATTGGAACATTTAGATATTGCTATCGTCATCACCTGCCATTCTTCAGGGTCCAACCTGTTCCCTAGTTCTTTCTACCATTGAAGATGATAAGGACTAAGTGGGGGTTTCTTCATGGATATCAAAGCCGAGTAGATCAATGATATCAAGCCGGGGGAATGGAGCCTGGATCTGCATAGGCTCTCAAAGGAAATCAGGGTATAAGGCGTGGGTTGGGATTTTATCAGACTTTGGAGGAAGTGACAAAGTTGTAGGTAGCTGTAATGTTGTCACAGGGGAATATCATGAGAAGTGTGTAAAGCCTCGAATGTCACGATTCTCGTGGGTGTGAACAATGAATGGACGTCTATGAATCCATTCATGGTCCACCATGAAAATTGGGTGGGATTGTCATAACCTAGAGGGAATAGTGGACAGCGCAAGAGCCGCAATAGAGGAAGGTAGGGGGAAATCAGTCCTGCCAAATTTTTCATCGAGTCCCATATTTGGAGCGTGTGGGCCATGCAAGGCCCCGTGATCGTCGGACGATGCGCCGAAGGAAGCCAAGGGAGTGAGGCAATAGGGGTAGGATCAACATCTATTAGGTCAATTGTGGCCCAGAGCAGGAGTTGATATGTCTCGTGGAGGCACGAAAGCGGGGCTATATTGGCCGCTATGTAATAAGCCCGTAGATTGGGGACCGAAAGACCACCATTTATTCGTTTGGCAAACAGAATCTGCTTGGCTATGCGGGCCGGGACGATCCCCAGATAAAGTACAGTTTCGGAAGGTAGGACATTCGAATAGCTGTAATTCTGCCGAACCATGATAGGGGCAAATTGGACCAGGATGACAATATTTTGTTAATTTTTTGAACAATAGAGGAAAATTCGCCTGATAAATACTGGAGTACTTCGGGGTGAGGCGAATTCCTAGGTAGGGCAACGAGGTGACCCATTGAAAGGGGAACGGCAATTGCAAATCTCGTAACAAACCCGGCGAAAGGTTGACCGAAAGTGCCTTAGATTTAGAAGGGTTGACCCGGAGCCCCGAGAGGGATCCGAAGGTGTCCAATAATGATTGTAAATTTGGTAGGGTAGTTCTAGGGGAGGTGACAGTGAGAAGGATATCGTCGGCGAACAGCGATATTTTATGGGAGCAGCCCACTACCTCAATGCCACGTATATCTGGATGTGTTCTGATCGCCTCTGCCAGGGGTTCCAGTGCCAAGACAAAGAGAAGAGGAGAAAGTGGACACCCCTGGCGGGTACCCCTACTGATATCAAATATAGGGGATTCAAATCCATAGTATTTAATTTTCGCCCGGGGGGAATCATACAGAACTGACATCCATTGCATAAATGAAGCCCCAAAGCCATAGTACCGAAGGACGGACATGAAGTAAGGCCATGACAAAGTGTCAAAGGCCTTGTTCACATCCAGAGACAGGAGCATAGACTCCAGTGAGCATGTGCTTACTATATGTTGGAGTTGTAATATACGCCGAATAGCATCCCCTGCCTGTCTCTGGGGTATGAAGCTGACCTGGTCTTTTCTAATTAGTCAGGGGAGGAAAGAATTTAGGCGGTTCACCAGGATTTTAGTCAGAATTTTCATGTCGATATTAATGAGAGAGATGGGTCTAAAGTTGGCCCAGGAGGAGTGGTCCCGGGTCGGTTTAGGGATCATTACTATATTTGCTGTCAATAAGTCCGGGGTAAAGGAGGAACTATTTTTAATGGAGTTGTACATAGCTTTTAGATGCGTTGCTATTACCACGGCCAGCTTTCTGTAATAGAGCGCTGTGTAGCCATCTGGTCCGGGCTATTTCCTAGTTCCTTTATGCCCTGGAGGACCTCCGAAACCTGTATATCCCGGTCCATGAGGGTGACGTGCGCCTCTGTCAAGGTTGGGAGTGCAAGGTTGCTAAGAAAGTCAACAGTATTGTGAGCATTAAGCTGCTCCTGGGCTGTGTATAGTTTTGTGAGGTGAAAGCGGAACTCTTCCAAAATGCGCTTGGGGTTACTAGTAAGAATATTGTGCCGATTGCGTAGAGCGATAGGAGTAAATTTGGGGGTGAAGGTATGCAGCCTGTTAGCTAGCATTCTATTAGGCTTGTTTGCTTTCGCGTACCACCTCTGACGGAACCAGCGCAAGACACGTTCCGCGCTCTCAGTGAGACAGAGGTCGAGCTCTGTGCGGGTCAGCTCCAGAAGTTTACGGCCGTTTGGGGTGGGAGATTGTTTATAGGCCACCGATAGCGCCTCCAGGCGGATCTCCAGGGCCCTCTGTTTCGCTTCCCGCTCCCGTATACGGGTCGTTGCCATTTGGATAATATGGCCTCGTAGCACCACCTTATATGCCTCCCAGAGCGTTACAGGTGACACTACCGACCCCTCGTTTTCACGGAAATAATCTTCTGAGGCCTTTAACAAGTCCTCCTGTATCCCCTTGAATGAGAGAAGTGAATCGTTCATCACCCAAGGCGAGGACTGGGGCCTGTCAAGAATTAAGTGACAGACCACCAAAACAGGGTCATGGTCCGACCACGGGGCTGCCAAAATAGAAGCCGTTATCACCAGGGGAAGACTATGTCTGAGCATAAACATATGATCGATTCTGGAGTGCAGGTGATGAGGGTGAGAGTAACGGGTGTAATCTCTACCCTGAGGATGACACTCCCTCCAGAGAGTGACCAAGTCGTGTGTCTGTAGAGAGCGAATAAACTTTTTAGTCCCTGAGGGTGGGGCCTCTTTCTCTGATGGGTATTTGTCCAGAGAGGGGTTTAGAATTAAAGCGGTTCTTCACCCTAAAGGGGAAGTTCCGCTAATCTTATCCCTCCTCCCCTCCGGTGCCACAATCGGCACCTTTCAGGGGGAGGGGGGTGCAGTTACCTGGATTATCCACTTCCGGCCAGACCGCCGCAGACCCCCGCAGACGCTCCGCCCCCCCGTTGTGTTCTGGGAAACACACAGTTCCCAGAGACACAGCGGGGGACCATAAGAGACGCGCAGCGCGACTCGCGCATGCGCAGTAGGGAACCGGGCAGTGAAGCTGTCATGCTTCACTTCCCGATTCCCTGACAGAGGATGGCGGCGGTGGCAGCAGCGAGACGAGCGATCGCTCGTCATCTGCCGCCGACATCGCTGGAACCTGGGACAGGTAAGTGTGATTTTATTAAAAGTCAGCAGCTGCAATATTAGTAGCTGCTGGCTTTTAAAAAAAATTTTTTAGGTGCAGCTCCTCTTTAAGTTGGAGTCGCCCACAAGGAAAAGGGTGCCCTTGCAATGGGATGCCAGCAGGTTACCCATCGGGGTCTGTAATCTGTTTAGTGCAACTAAATGGGATTGATCTGTGGAAAGCTATGAGTACCCCTCTTTGTTTGGTTGGGGCATTAGCCAAAAACACCTGAGGGAAATGAGCATCAAAATATTTGGGAGAGGAAACCATTGAAAAAATGGGTTTCTTGTAGACATGCGATATCGATCCGCTGCTTCCTCAAATATTTAAAGATCTTTACCCTCTTCATAGGGGAATTCATACCCTGAACATTCAGGGATAACCAATTCAGTGTCATGGTGGTATTGGCAACAGGCAATAGACCGATCCCCGAAGCGCGCACCTCGTGCACCCACTAAGAAGAGGAGGAGATAGGAAAAATAGGACAGGGAAGTAAGAGAAAGAAGTCAAGTCTAGAGGAGCAAAATATCCAAGTGAGACTCTGGGGAAAAACATTCCACACAACGAGGTTGCTGTTGGTCCTGAGGTTGAAACCCCACTAGTAGGTCGGGAGTTGGTCAGAACCGTCGAACCACTCAGCAGCATTTCTAAAGTAGACTATATATATATTAATGAACATGTAAACAATGGCACAGGTTAAACAAACATATGCATTTAGTGAATGTCAACTTACTAATAACTAGGACATCCTATAACTTAGTATTGGTAACAGGTCAACGAAAACTATAAATTGAACTGTAAACTGGACTGAGCTATGCTGTGGGCTTAGGTTGCGCCCATGTCCCACCTCCCCTCCAGGACCCAGAGGGTCCAGACCAAAAATCTCAACCCACTATGCCCTGGGTGCTCGTTGGGAGCAAGAATATCTGGCTCATAAGTCCATCAGCACCAGGCTGCAAGCATTAACATGGAAGCCAACAGCTGCCGTCTCTACTAAATCAACCTCCCCTCCACCACCCAAGCAAATTGCCCAGCCTGGTGAGCCCCCCTGTGGTATGAGGCAAGGGCGTTCAGCTTTGGATACACCCAAAAAAAAGGGGGGGAGATGGGAAGGGCTGCGGTATGCGGCCTAAAATTAGATCAAATGACAATAGGGATAGCGCACAATCTTGAGGTCCCATTATTGCCATCATGCAGTCAGGGCAACATTAAACTAGGGGTCCATCCCTTGATAGCGAGCCTTGGGACGAGGGGGTGAGAGCAGTAAAGGGGTAACCAACCCCCCCAAAAAAAGAGGGGTGAAAGGGTTCAGTATAGAATTCTTGAGTCTGGGGGCAGAAGTGTCCCCGTACCTTTGCTGGGTCCACATGGGTTGAGACCAAGAGGGAGACAGAGCAACAGCTAGTCATGAGTCTGGGTGAGTCTTGAGAGGGGTGTCCAGCCGATGAGCTGTAGACAGTTGCGCTGGAGACATCAAATGTAGATCAGTGCTGACCACCTTTGGGGACATTCTGGAACTGCTGCGCCTGAAGTGATTAGAGGGTCTGAGACATCTGCTGGGATGCTTGCAAGGATCCATGAGGTGCCCGGGATGTTTGTGGCCGAGCCGGTAAAGTTTCCGATTGGGAGGGAGGAAGGTCAAACTGCAGGTCCTGAAAGTGTCTCCGGAGATCAGGCAAGGAGGAGGCATGGAACTGGCGACCAAGGTGGTAGAAGGAAAGCTTAAAGGGGAACCCACTCCTATATCAGATGCCCCTGGCTTGTAAGACCTGCAAGTATGGCTTCATGCTCCTTCTTTTGGCTATGGTAACTGAGGAGAGGTCAGCGAAAATTTGTAAGGATTTACCATGGAAGGAGAGGTCCGGGAGGACCCTCGCTTCTTGAAGGAGCCGTTCCTTAGATCTGTAAAAATGAAACTTGATAATTAAATCACTCGGAGGACCCTCAGTGGGTTTGGGAACAAGGGACCTGTGTATACGGTCAAATTCAAGGCGCACCTCAGGGATATCAGGCGCCAGTCCCTGGAAGAAGGCTGTGGCTGTCCCTTGTAAGTCAGTGATAGTCTCGGGTAACCTCCGTATGCGGAGGTTGTCCCTGCGGGCCCTATTCTTGGAGTCCTCCAATTTGTCCTGCAGGCTAGCTAATTCAGCATTCAGTCTTTCTACCTCATCCTCATGCCCCTCCAGAACTGTTGTTGTCAGGTCCATCCTTTGTTCCAGTTGGTTGGTGCGGTGACCTAGCTCTTTAAGGCCTTTTACCAGATCCGCAGATAGCTTACGAGAGGCTGTAGTGATCTCATTGCGGATTATTGTGTGGAATTTCTGGAGCAAAGCCTCTGATCCAGCAATCCATGGGGCTCTCCAGGTTAGTGGGGAACTGGAGCAGGCTGTCCTCTGAGTTATCATCCGGCTCCAGCAGTTCAGACGCCATTTTGCCCTTCCCCTTCCCCATGGCAGAGGAGGCTTTCTGCTAGGAGTGGTTGTGCTGTTTATTCCAGGGTTTATTAAACATACCCGATGATGTCCGCCGCTGTGGGAGCTAATGTTGTGGCGTCTGGTGCCAGCGAGTGCCTTATTTGCCGGGTTTTCGTGGTCTGACGGCGCAGAGCAGGGAGCAGGGAGATCAGGCTGCCATCTTCTTCGAGCCCGCGCATGCGCCCCCTCTCACTCCATTCTCATCTCTGCACTTCTCACCCATCTCTCATCACGTAGACTATATACTTTCAAGGAACATGATCTCTACTCATAGAGCCAACGCACTGTGTCACTCTGACCCTCTACTCTATTTATTCACATCTATTTTTTACTTATTCTCATATGTAGACACATCTTTTTTTGGATGAATTGAGGGCCATACATGCATGCATACTACAAGGGTGGGGATATGTGTTGATTTTATCGCATCCCCCATTTTTATTAGTGTGTTGCTGCCATGTGAATTTTCTGTCTAACTGGCTACATATATTGTGGGTAGGCCGATTAACTCATCCTGGATTTCTGCCACAGGTGTGATTTGCCCCCCACTCGATCGCCGCTCGATCTGTCTTTCTGGGGGGTTATCTCCAGTGTGACTTCTCTTAAGTCATATTGCCTGATTACTATCCCGGTCTGGTTCGTGCGGATGTGGAGTGTCTTGGAGCTACCCGAGGAGAGAAAAGGTTTTTAAAGGATCTCCATGTAGAAAGTACTCTTCCGGTGAAATATACACGATTGGGTAACTATACCACATGTTTGCATCTATTTTTTCTGTTACTGTGTGCATATAAACTTGACATGTGTACCCATACTATATCTGAAGAAGACCCTTGAATTCTGGGTTGAAACGTGTCAACAAATTGTTGCATTGATACATGTCCCATGGGGCAGGACCCAGGGCCCCAAACACTTTTTAAGACAATAACTTGCATATTAGCCTTTAAAATGAGCACTTTAGAGTTTGAACGTTCGAGTCCCATAGACTTTAACCACTTAACGACCGCCGCATGCCATTGTACGTCATCACAATGGCATATACAGGCACAAGCACGACGCTGGATGCGGCGGTCGGTTTCGCTTCAGGAGCGATCTGGGATGAGGGGACGGCCGTTGGTTTCTGGCCATCCCCTCTCGATCGCTCCTGGCGAATGAGAAGCTTCCTCCCACTGTGTATTATATACACAGGCAGGGAGGAAGTGATGTCATTCTCCTCGGGGCGGTCTTTTTGACCGGACTACGAGGAGAAGACTAAAAGTAAGTGTGCACCAACACTACACTGACACTGACATGTAGGCACACATAGGCACACAAACCCCCCCCCCCCCCCGATCACTCCCCCCCTCCCAGTCACAGTGTCACTGATTGCAGTGATCATTTATTTACTGATCACTGCATTCAGTGTCAGTTGTAAAAGTAAATACTGTCAGGGCAGCTAGTGTTAGGTCCAGGGTAGCCCCCTACCACCCCCCAATAAAGGTTTAATACCCTGATTGCCCTTAGAGTTAACCCTTTCACCCCCTTTTGCCAGTGTCACTAAGCGATCGTTTTTCTGATCGCTGCATTAGTGTCGCTAGTGTCGCTAGGTAGCTAGTTATTTTTTTAGGTTCACCGCCAGGTTTTTATAGCGCTAGGTACCCCGATATACTACCCAATAATGGTTTTAACCCCCTGATTGCCCCTAATTAACCCTTTCACCCCCTTTTGCCAGTGTCACTAAGCGATCATTTTTCTGATCGCTGCATTAGTGTCGCTAGTGTCGCTAGGTAGCTAGTTATTTTTTTAGGTTCACCGCCAGGTTTTTATAGCGCTAGGTACCCCGATATACTACCCAATAATGGTTTTAACCCCCTGATTGCCCCTAGTTAACCCTTTCACCCCCTTTTGCCAGTGTCACTAAGCGATCGTTTTTCTGAATCGCTGCATTAGTGTCACTGGTGCCGCTAAGTAGCTAGTTATTTTTTTAGGTTCACTGCCAGGTATTTATAGCGCTAGGTACCCCGATATACTACCCAATAATGGTTTTAACCCCCTGATTGCCCCTAATTAACCCTTTCACCCCCTTTTGCCAGTGTCACTAAGCGATCATTTTTCTGATCGCTGCATTAGTGTCGCTAGTGTCGCTAGGTAGCTAGTTATTTTTTTAGGTTCACCGCCAGGTTTTTATAGCGCTAGGTACCCCGATAAACTACCCAATAATGGTTTTAACCCCCTGATTGCCCCTAATTAACCCTTTCACCCCTTTTGCCAGTGTCACTAAGCGATTATTTTTTTGATCGCTGCATTAGTGTCACTAGTGTCACTAGGTAGCTAGTTATTTTTTCAGGTTCACCGACAGGTTTTTATAGCGCTAGGTACCCCCATATACTACCCAAAAATGGTTTTAACCCCCTGATTGCCCCTAGTTAACCCTTTCACCAGCGATCACCGTATAAGTGTCACTGGTGACGCTGGTTAGCCAGTTAGTTATTTAGGTTCCCCGTCAGGTTTTTATATAGCGCCAGGGACCCCTATATACTACCTAATAAAAATTTGAACCCCCTGATTGCCCCTAGTTAACCCTTTCACCAGTGATCACAGTATAAGTGTTACGGGTGACTCTGGTTAGTTTGCTTTTTATAGCATCAGGGCACCCACCATTTATTACCCAATAAAGGTTTAACCCCTGATCACCCGGCGGGTGATATCAATTCGGTTTTAGGGTCAGGATCTGAGTCGCCCCAGGCAGCGCTAGGTTAGTGCCAGTACCGCTAACACCCGCGCGCAAAGCATACACCTCCCGTAGTGGTATAGAATCTGAACAGATCAATATCTGATCTGATCAGATCTATACTAGCGTCCCCAGCAGTTTAGGGTTCCAAAAAAACGCATTGTTAGCGGGATCAGCCCAGATACCTGCTAACACTTGCGTTTTGCCCCTCCACCCAGCCCACCCAAGTGCAGTATCGATAGATCGCTGTCACTTACAAAACACTAAACACATAACTACAGCGATCGCAGAGTCAGGCCTGATCCCTGCGATCTCTAACAGTTTTTTTTGGTAGCGTTTTATATTTAAATCCGGAAGGCAGTGCTTGGTTTTCGGGGTCCCGTACGTGGCTAGGCTCCCAAAAAGTCCCCCACATGTGGTATCCCCGTACTCGGGAGAAGCAGCAGAATTTATTTTGGGGTGTAATTTGACTTATGCCCATATAATGTGTGAGCAATATATAATTTAGTGACAACTTTATGCAAAAAAAAAAAATTTTTAATATTCCTGCAACTTGTGGCAAAATATAAAATATTTCATGGACTCAACATGCCTCTCAGTAAATAGCTTGGGGTGTCTACTTTCCAAAATGGGGTCATTTGGGGGGGTTTGTGTTATTTTGGCATTTTATGGCCTTCGAAACTGTGATAGGTAGTGAGGAGTGAAATCAAAAATTTGCACCCTTAGAAACCCTGAAGGCAGTGATTGATTTTCGGGGTGCCGTACGCAGCTAGACTCCCAAAAAGTCTCACATATGTGGTATCCCCGTACTCAGGAAAAGCAGCAGAATATATTTTGGGGTGCAATTCCACATATAACTATAGCATGTGTGAGCAATATATCATTTAGTGATAACTTTTTGTAAACTTTTTTTTTTTTGTGTCATTATTCAATCACTTGGGACAAAAAAAAATATTCAATGGGCTCAACATGCCCCTCAGCAATTTCCTTGGGGTGTCTACTTTCCAAAATGGGGTCATTTGGGGGGGGGTTTGTACTGCCCTGCCATTTTAGCACCTCAAGAAATGAGATAGGCAGTCATAAATTAAAAGCTGTGTAAATTCCAGAAAATGTACTCTAGTTTGTAGACGCTATAACTTTTGCGCAAACCAATAAATATAAGCTTATTGACATTTTTTTTTACTAAAGACATGTGGCTGAATAAATTTTGCCCTAAATGTATGACTAAAATTGAGTTTATTCGATTTTTCTTATAACGAAAAGTAGAAAATATCATTTTTTCTCAAAATTTTTGGTCTTTTTCCATTTATATCGCAAAAAATAAAAATCGCAGAGGCAATCAAATACCATCAAAAGAAAGCTCTATTTGTGGGAAGAAAAGGACGCAAATTTCGTTTGGGTACAACATTGCATGACCGCGCAATTACCAGTTAAAGCAGTGCAGTGCGAAATTGTAAAAAGACCTCTGGTCTTTAGGCTGAAAATTGGTCTGGGGATAAAGTGGTTAATAGGGTTCTAAAGTTCACACGAGGTTTAGGTCTGTTCGCAGGTTCTGGTGTGAACCAAACCGGGGGGGGGGGGGGGGGGGTTTTCAGCTCATCCTTAGTGGCTGGCTAAAATATATGACATCTATAGGATGATAGAGAGAATCTCATGAAAAATTTCAGAAGAATGGTTCTAACTGGCATGAATTCTCTTATACTTCAGAATATATGAACTTGAGAATACTGTACATTTATTTTCAATCTCTAGTTAAACATAACCTCATTTTCAGGACCTGGAATGGAAAGGAGAGGCAGACATATCACATTCTATACCCTAACCTTTCCCTCCCCTTCCCCTTTGTCCCTTGGTGGTCTATGGTGTAATCTAATCCCCCCGCTTTCTTCTATTTTCTCTTGCTCTGCAGAACTGATCATTGCTTGACTTATGTTTACCCCATATTAATCACCTCATGAAAAATGAATGCACTTACATGTTGACAATAGAGATTTAGACATACAGTGTAACCTGGGTTTACGAGTAACAAGCGTTTTGAAAGACCAGCAACTTTTTTTTTAAATTCTGACTTGGTTTGCGAGTGTTGTCTTGCAAAACAAGTAAAACTCAAGCTAATGGGGTGTGCAGTACCGTGTTTGGCCAGAGGTGCAGATGCACCGGGGATACTTGGAACGGTTCAGAGCCGATTGGAAATACTCAGAATCACTCAGAAATACTTGGAAATACTCCATTCCCAAGTATTTCCATGCCTTTCCAAGGCTTTCCGAGTTCAACTGAGCTGTCCCAGAGTATTTCGCCCCCACCTCTGGCCACATACGGTATTGCATTCAATAGAAGTCAATGCAGAACAAATTATCTCAGTTTCCACTGGAAACTGCTTTGGATTACAAGAATTCTCCTGGAACAGATTATATTCATAATCCAAGGTTCCACTGTATATGGATATTACTATGTGACCATATCAATCTAATAAATGCCGACCACCACCGGACATAGAATATATAGTCATTTGGCACTGTATGCCTATGTTTGTGTTCGGGTAATCACATTGTCATTACATTTCTGAACCAATTGTATGTGCTTTCTTTATTTATACATATGTTGTAAATGTAAAAGTTAAACTCTTTGGGCTGAGATTATTTTATTCAAAAGATTGTGCTACCCCATCTTCAGTATTCTATTGATGAATTATTTTTCAAGTACTTCTTATAACAGGAGGAAGTCCAAATAAAGTATGGGGGGGAAATATACCTCTAAAAGCTGTTATCTGTATATATAATAATTTTGCAAACACAGAGAATTAATAATTCATTTACTTCATGTAATTCATAATATTTATGTATGTATGAAACATGGATCCTTGCCATGCCAAGTAGTGAATCTTAAAACTTTTTATAGACTCCAAATAACAATTTTACCAATTTATTTAGGCAACTAATTTGACAACCTCTACAGGAGTAGGCAATATGTACATACATTTCACAATATGTCCTCTGCAACCCCTACTTGGAGACCACAGAGAGGCCAAAGCAAACAAATTTGGAGTTTGGGGACTACACTTGTTTATTTATTTATTACAGGTACTTTACACAGTTTACACAGCACTTTACATATACATTTTACATTCACTTCAGTCCCTGCCCTCAAGGAGCTTACAATCTAAGGCCCCTAACTCACATTCATACATGCACATACTAGGGCCTATTTGGACAGGAGCCAATTAACCTTCCAGCATGTTTTTTGGACTATTCATCTTACAACACTGACAGCTGCTATTTATTTAACAGAAAGGCTGGTGACTGGTGTGCCAGTATCCAGTGAGAGGGGGAAAAGCCAAATAAAATTTTCTTTAAAAGATTTAAAGAAAAAAATGCAGAGGATCCATTAAATCATCTCACACTTGTAGAAATCTGTTCTCTTCGAACTTGGCTGAATGCACGCCAGATTGAAATCTGTGCTCAACAGCTCATTCCTCTGTTGATGATGTCAGATTGTATTAAATTTTGATTAAATAATAAAAGATTGTACATAATAAGACCTGACTTTTCATACTGCAAGTTAGAGCATCATTGTCTGAAGTGGTTATCCTGATTATGCATGATCCAAGTACACACAGACACAATATTAGATTAAAACATCACCCTAGATAGCCGATTTGGGGAGTATTAGGCAACAATCCTGACTTCTATGAATAGCTTCAAACTGCAACAGGCTCTTTTAGCACACGGTTCTTTTTGGGGGGAGGGGTTATTTTGTTTGCCAGTTCTGGCTTTCCTGGCTGACTGAGATAAGAGTGGAGCTTGGGATGCCTGATCAGCACAGACATCCATGTTTATGGATATGATGCCTTTCAGGCAGCCAAGACATAATTTATTGGTTGGGCTGTCTCCTAATTTCTGACACCTGTCTGATATATATAGGGCCAGCTTAGACTTCAGGTTTCAGTAGCCGTCAGCAATGGGAGGTCTTAAATAAATGAGTTGCTTACTACTTTTCTGTGCCATTTCCAAAGGCTTTTGTTTAATCCACTAATACATGATGCAACTTTTCATCCTGTAGCTTAGACCTTTATCATGCTTTTTCATCACCAGAGAAATCACATACTGAAACCTTGCTTGAACAATGAATAAAGACTTAGATGTAGGTGCTGTTGATTCTATGCTTTAGCTCTGTAAATAAACAACACAAACAGACAGAATCCCTTGCTTATTCGTAGGGCTTAAAACAGAAAACCTCACTTTCCCCTGGATGTGCGCCAAGAAACACATTAGAGGGGGATATTATAAACATTGCCAAGCTACCTCTATCTACTGACAAATTGATTTGGTCCTAGTGAATCCATGTAACTAAAATATAAATGACATAACATCGTATAACAGATGCTACATAATAAACTAACCCTGCCCAACCAATACCCAGCTCTGCTTTACCTTGCCACCTTGCCCTTACCCATGAATGGAGACCACACCAAGCTGGAGTAAATATTGCCCATAGCAGCCATTTTTTATTAACACTCAAGTAAATTTACAGAACTTTATACAACAACTGTTAAATCGCCACCCATCAGTTACATATTTGCGTTGGTCTTTGCAGGAAAACCTCAAGCTTGTCACATGATCCAATCCGGCACTGTGATACCTTAAACTTAAATAGGCCTCCAGCTGACATGCTAGCTCGGAGACAACCAAACACTGACCACAGTGCATCCATTAACCAAATTCCAGCTAAAACACCGTTAGCTGGAATTCCACCAATGGGTCCCGAACTCTTCCGTATCCAAGGTTACTTCCTTCACCCGTAAAGACAAACAACCCGCCACAGCAAAAAAGGGGAAAATCTTACCCTTATGTGCGCTGCCATAGCCTCAACGCTCTCTGTATCCCATCTTGCAAACCTAGAGCCCACATATCAATCCCCACAGCATTGAGGTGCACCCTGTCTCCACGAAGGTAATGCCATGAATCGTCTTCCAGCTCCAAGTGTCTGATCGCCAACCCACCATTCCGAACCACAAATCTGCTGACTTCCCTATTTACTTTCTTCCTGGCCTTGTTAATCCACTCTACTGACTTTGCTAATCTTCAAGTCGCATGTGCCACAATGTCGGACCATACTATTATCATCTCTGGAAAATCCACACGGAGCCGCAAAAAATCAAATTTGAAATTTCACACAATATCCAACATGGACTTTAGCCCCAAGTCATTACCCCCCACATGCAAAACAAGAATGTCAGGAAATGAGTCAAACACCCCCCCGGTTCGGTTCGCAGCAGAGCATGCGCACAAACGTGAAAAATCAAAAGTGCTAATTTTAAGGGTTAATGTGCAAGTTATTTTCATAAAAAGTGTTTGGGGACCTGAGTCCTGCAAAGGGGACATGTATCAATGCAACAAAAGTTTTAAAAAGAGGCATTTGTAGTGGGATGCCCCTTTGTTCAGATTCCCGTGCAGGTCCCCTTAACTCCACTCCCCACAATCCTCTGAGCTCTTAGACATGCCCGGGGGATATAAAGATCCGCTCCACCCAACTTCCTGTGCTCAGAGAGATCCTGCCTGATGGGACAGCAGTGGCTGGGCAAGTGAGCTGTTCCCAGGTGCTGAGTCCTCCCCTGTCAAGTCTGGTGTGCGGGCCACCAGCAGTGAGTACAAGAGCATGCAGCATTTTTCCAAGTCCCAGTCACTGGAGAGGACTCTGCTACAGTCCATTTTCATAAGCTGTCCATGACGTGGGTTGGCCCTATCTGCAGCCACCAGTACCTCCTGACCGAAGCAAGTAGAAAGCAGGGCCAGCGTGAAGTTTGTGCCAGCAGGAGGTCCGCTCAGCTCCCAGTCTGTTGAACGAACGATTACTATCTTGGACACGTGAGATTCTTTAGCCCTCTATTCTATCTGAAGATTGAACTCAGAACACCCTGCTGCCATCTAGTGGACATTAGTTGAATGGCAGTATAATTGTTATATCCTTTTTCTTCACGTTTCATATTAATGTTCTGTACTATATACCCGTGTTCACATGATCTCCGGTACAATTTACGTTGAAGTTTATTGTTAAGTAAAGTAGAAATTGCACATCACCACTGGTCTGATCATTTGGCCGAAACCATTATACTACACGTTTTTTCGGGAGCAGTGATTTTAATAATGTTTAACCACATGACTGGCGCATACAGATATACGTCAGCAGAATGGCATGGACAGGAAAATGGGCATACAGGTATGTCCCTTTAAATTTGCCACTGTGCCATCGGATACCCGCGATCATCTCACAGGGAGGAAGAACGGGGAGATGCTAATGTAAACAAGCATCTCCCCGTTCTGCTTAGTGACAGTGTCACTGATCTCTTCTCCCTGTGATCAGGAGCAGAGATCAGTGATGTGTCATACACAGCCACGCCCCCCACAGTTAGAAACACTCCCCAGGGCTCACATACTCCCTACACTGCCACCTAGTGGTTAACCCCTTCACTGCCAGTGTAATTTACACAGGAGTCAGTGCATTTGTATAGCACCGATTGCTGTATAAATGACAATGGTCCCAAAAATGTGCCAAAAATGTCCATCATAATGTCACAGTCATGATAAAAATCGCTGTTCCCCGTCATTACTAGTAAAAAAATATATATATATATTAATAAAAATGGCATAAAACTATCCCCTATTTTGTAAACGCTATAACTTTTGCGCAAACCAATCAATAATCGCTTATTGCAATTTTTTTTTCAAATATAATCTTTATTAATGGCTCCAATGGGCAAAATCAGGTCGGTACAATACCAAAGTAAAATACAACATACCAATTACAACTGAGATATAGCCTCATTCATCTAATATGTAGCGGCCCAGATCAGCGAGGTCGCTTATAGAACCAATCACTGTCCGGCGCTGCACCTTGTTGTTTCCTATTAAAGCAAAATTCAAGTACTAGATCTAACATCACTCATTTCCTTTTTTCCCATTACCAAAAATAAAACGACATAAACTCTAATCTAATTGCACCAGGTCTGGTAAATGAGTTGCTAGGCGATTCTCTAGAATTGCAGTGAACAGTTTAAGATCGGCATTCAATAGAGAGATTGGCCGATAACTGCCACATAAGGTCGAGTCCTTACCATCCTTCGGTATAACAGATATGTAGGCTTTTAAAGTATCCCTAGGAAGGAATTCAATGTTGCCCAGCTCATTAAATAAGTCTACCATATCGGGTCCTAGGATAGGAAGCAGGATTCTATAATACTGCAGGGTAAGTCCATCAGGCCCAGGGGCTTTTCCCAGTTTGGTGGTGTTCACCACTGATGCCAATTCCTCCAAACTTATCGGCTTGTCTAGTTCTGCTTTTGTTTCAGGTGTAATAGTAGGCATCTGAGCTGATTGCATAAATTCATTCATTAACGATTGAGAGTCTGTAGCAGATTGTATATTATAGAGGGACGCATAGAAATCTCAAAAGACTTCCGAGATCTATAAGGGCAAAGCTATCTTCTGGTCGTTAGGGGACATAATATGTGGTATATATGATTGAAGTTTTTGTTCCTTGATCGACCTGGTTAGTGTTTTCCCATATTTATCCCCGTAAGCATAACAGATTTTCCTGCATTTCTGCAGAGTCGCCTTGGCCCTATATTGTAAGAGATCATTAATTTGTACCCGAATTCCAGCCAGATCCCGTTCTATATCAGAGGAGGGTGCATGTTTGTGTTTAGACTCTGTAGCTTGAAATCAGGAGCAAATTGAATTGTCTTTCTTTGTCTCTTTTAAGTCTGGAGCCATGTTTGATAAAAAAAAAAAAACTCGTATGACTGTCTTATGGGCCTCCCATACCATGCCTGGGCTACTGTCAAAAGTTCTATTCATCTGGAAATCTAGAGGCAGCTCTTTTTTAATTTCAGATACCACTTCCGGAACCTGTAGGACACTTTCATTCAATTTCCAGACACGTGTCACCCATGAGGGGTCTTGCGACAGAGCATAGGTCATTAGTATGGGAGCATGGTCAGACCGTGTAATCAGACCAATTTCAATTTTTTTAACCAAAATATGTTGAAGAATACGTATCGGCCTAAACTGAGGAAAAAAATAGTTTTTTTATATATTTTTGGGGGATATTTATTATAGTAAAATGTAAAAAAGAATGCATTTTTTTTTTCAAAATTGTTGCTCTTTTTTTGTTTATAGCGCAAAAAATAAAAACTGCAGGGGTTATCAAATACCACCAAAAGAAAGCTCTATTTATGGGAAAAAAAGGATGTCAATTTTGTTTGGTAGCCACGTCGCACGATTGTCAGTTAAAGCAGCGCAGCATCGAATCGCAAAAAGTGCTCTGGTCTTTGGGCTGCAAAATGATCTGGGGCTTAAGTCATTAAAGTGAAACAATAAAAGTGAAATATTCCTTTAAATTTCATACCTGGCGGGTGTCTATAGTATGTCTGTAAAGTGGTGCATTTTCCTGCGTTTACAACAGTCCCTGCACAAAATGACATTTCTAAAGGAAAAAAAATAATTTAAAACTACTCGTGGCAATAATGAATTGTCGGGCCTTGGCATTAAAGATAAAAGTGACGGAAAAAAACGGCATGGGTGTACCCCAAAAAATTCATACCAGATCCTTTGGATCTGGTATGAATATTAAAGGGAACTCCGAACCAAAATTAAAAAAAAAATTGCGTGGGGGGTCCCCCCAAATTCAATACCAGGACCTTCAGGTCTGATATGGATATTAAGGGGAACCCTGCGCCAATTATTTTTTTTAAAATGGCGTAGGGGTCTCCCTCAAAATCCATACCAGACCCTTCAGGTCTGGTATGGATTTTAAGGGGCACCCTGAGCCAAAATTTAAAAAAATGGCCTGGGGGTCCCCCAAAAATCCATACCAGACCCTTATCCAAGCATGCAACCTGGCAGGCCGCAGGAAAAGAGGGGGATGAGGGAGCGCCCCCCCTCCTGAACCGTACCAGGCCATATTCCCTCAACATGGGGAGAATGCTTTGGGGTCATCCCCACAACCTTTGCCCGGTAGTTGTGGTGGGGGTCTGAGGGCAGGGGGTTTATCGGAATCTGGAAGCCCCCTTTAACAAGGGGACCCCCAGATCCCGATCCCCTGGCTGAAATGGTAATGGGTACATTGTACCCCTACTATTTCACAAAAAAAGTGTCAAAATGTTAAAAAACCACAAGACACATTTTGGGACAAGTCCTTTATTAAAAAAAAAAAATATATATATCCCATGAAGTCCATTCATCTTCTTCTCTCGCTTCGCCGATGGACCGGAAAAAAAACCCTGCATGCCGCCACCGATCTGCCTCCATGGAGGGCACCCACTGTAATGACCATCCTCTCTGGTGATAGTTCTTTTATAACTGAGGGCGGCATGCTCAGATAAGGGTCTGGTATGGATTTTTGGGGGGACCCCCACGCCATTTTAAAAAAAAATTGGCTCGGGGTTCCCCTTAAAATCCATACCAGACTTGAAGGATCTGGTATGGATTTTGAGGGGGACCCCTACGCCATTTTGAAAAAAAAAATTAGCGCAGGGTTCCCCTTAATATCCACACCAGACCTGAAGGGCCTGGTATGGAATTTGGGGGGGCCCCCACGCAATTTTTTATAATGTTGGTTCTGGGTTTCCCTTAATATTCATACCAGACCCAAAGGGCCTGATATGGATTTTTGGGGGGTGACCTTCATGCCGTTTTTTTTCAATGACTTTTATCTGTATTGCCAAGACCCGACAATTCATTATAGCCACGAATAGTTTTAAATTACTTTTTTCCTCTAGAAAACAGAAAATTGTATACTCACCTTTCCGTAATTTTCCTTTCCTGTTGCATCTCATGGCAGCATACACCTATGGGTTGTGGCTCCGCCCCCGCAACCTGATAGGACCGTTTAACTATTAAATCTTGAGAGGGCCCCTGCTTCAGCATTCTCAATATATAGATACCTCACCTTAGACGGGTGGGCATCTGTATGCTGCCATGAGATGCAACAGGAAAGGAAAATTACGGAAAGGTGAGTATACAATTTTCAGTTTTCCTGTCGCATCATGGCAGCATACACCTATGGGGAATAACTCGCAAAACTGGGTGGGTCTAAGCTGAAAAAGTTTATTTACAAGGAATGGAGGAATTGGACTGAATAATCGCTCTACCAAATTCCACTGTGGACAACCTAGCGGAGTCCACTTTGTAGTGGGATATAAAAGTACTTTTTGAAGACCATGTGGCTGCCTTGCAGATGGTTTCTGAGGAGACTTTGCAGAAAGCTGCCCAGGAGGTTGCCATTGCCCTTGTAGAGTGCGCCTTTAAGCCCTCAGGTATCTGAGCTTGATTAGAAGAGTAGGATTTCTTTATGATTTTCACAAGCCATGCTGCGATGGTGCGGGAAGTAGCTGCCTGTCCTCTTCTGGAGCCATGAGGGATGACTAGGAGGTTTTCCACTTTCCTGAAGTCACTGGTCTTCGAGAGGTAGGCCAGTAAGTTCGATTTTACATCCAGTGGATGAGGGTCGCCCTGCTCTGTAGAAAGAGTGGGAAGGCATATTTCCTGATTAAAATGAAAGGAGGAAGCCACTTTGGGGACGAAGCGGTCTGAAGGTTTCAGAACTACCTTGTCTGGGTAGATGGTAAGGTATGGTTCATTTGCCATTAGTGCATGCATTTCCGACACCCTCTTGGCTGACGTAATCACTATCAGAAAGGTGATTTTGAGGGTTAGATTCCAAAGGGAAGCTTTTTCAACTGGAAAGAATGGATCATGGGATAGGAAGTCCAGTACTATCGAAAGATCCCAAGTTGTAAATGAGGGCTTTCTGGGAGGTCTCAATCTTAGACAAGCCTTCTGGAATTGAGAAATAAGAGGTTCTTGAGCCCATTTCACCCCCGTTATGGCAGATAGAGCTGATACGTGTACTTTCAAGGTGCTTGAACCAAGACCTTTGTCAAGACCAAGCTGAAGGAACTCTAGGACCTGAGCAACTGTAGGGGGTGAAGGGTCCCAGGCTTGTTGTTGTGCGATCGAGAGGAACTTATCCCAGATTCTCTTGTAAGTGTTATTAGTGGTAAACCTTCTGGCTTGGAGAAGGGTGTTTATCACTTTGTGGGAACATCCGTGAGCTATGAACCTAGCCCTTTCAGTCTCCATGCTGTTAGGTGTAACTTCTTCGGGCATGGATGGAGGAATTGACCTTGAGAGAGTAGATCCGCTGTCACAGGGAGCGGCAATGGTTCTGCTGTACTCAATTGGAGTAGGGTCGTGAACCACGGCCTCCTCGGCCAAAAGGGCAGGACTGCTAAAACTGTGGAACTTGATTTCCTGAGTCTGAGTAGAAGCCTCGATATGATTGGAGTTGGTGGAAACACGTAACCTAGGTGGAAATTCCAGTTGTGTTGTAAACAATCCGTGCCTTCCGCCGAAGGAAAGGGAACTCTCGCCAGGTACCTCTGACACTTTGCGTTGTTCGGAGTTGCTGCCAGATCGATATCCGGAACCCCCCAAGTCTTCGTTATCAGAGAAAAGGCCTGACTGCTTAGGGCCCATTCGTGGTTGGATACGAACTGTCGACTCAAGGTGTCTGCTATCTGATTCTGGACACCTGGCACGTATGTTGCCCTGAGACTGGTTAAATTCAGTTGCGCCCATTGGAAGACTGGTTGGACTTCTTGCAACATGGAGCGACTCCTGGTGCCTCCTTGCCTGTTGATATAGGCCACAGCCACTCGATTGTCCATCTTTAGTAGGACATCTTTTCCCTCCAGAAATGGGCTGAAGGCTAGTAGTGCCTGGAATGCTGCTTTCATCTCCAATAAGTTGGAAACCACATCGTGTGTCCTGAATGGCCAACAACCTTGGGCTGCGTGGTGACGATAGTGTGCTCCTCATCCTTCCATGCTGGCATCCGAGGTGATTACTTCTTGAGAGAGAAGGACTAAGCGTTTGCACCTCTTCAGATTGTGTGGTTTTGTCCACCATGATAGCGATTGCTTCACCTCTTCCCGGATCACTATCGGCTGGGTCATTGACACGGCGTTCCATTGTTTGAGGAATGATATTTGAAGAGGCCTGGCATTCCACTGGGCCCATTGTACCATTGGGATAGTTGCCGAGAATGACCCTATAATACTGAGACATTCCCTGGTGGGGATGGTAGTGGCCACGAGTAATCTCTTTACTTTCCGGATTAGGATAGGAACTTTCTCCTCCGGGAGTTCTACTGTATTGAGTCGGGTATCCAGCTTTGCCCCCAGAAAAATCATTCGCTGTGTGGGATTTAGACTGCTCTTCCCCCAATTTATCAGCCACCCAAATTTTTGCAGGGTGGAAATTAGGATTGCGCGATGAAGTAGGAGGGAATCTCGGTTGTCGGCCAGGAGAAGAATATCGTCTAGGTAGTGGTGCACCCTCAGGCCTTGCTCCCTTAATAGGGCAATTACTGGCAGTAACACTTTTGTAAATGTTCTTGGGGCAGTGGATATTCCGAACGGGAGACTTTGGAATTGGAAATGTTGATGACCTACAACAAAACGGAGACATTTCTGAAATGAGGTGTGAATGGGAACGTGCAGGTAGGCGTCTTGTAAATCGATGGAGAGCATCCAATCTCCTATGTTGATGGCCTGGAGGATTGTCTGCAGACTCTCCATTTTGAATGCCTCCACCAGGATTCGGTGATTGAGTTTTTTTAAGTCCATGACAGGACGTAAGTCTCCTGTTTTCTTTTTTACCAGAAATAGAGGAGAATAGAATCCTCTCCCTCTCTGTGGTAGAGGAACTTCCCTTATAGCTTGCTTCTGGATTAGGTCCTGAACATATCCGTTCAGTAGTACTCTTTTGGTGAGATGATGGTATCTTTGTTATTCGGAAATGGTCCCTTGGGTGCTTTCGGAACCTCCATCTGTGTCCGAATTGGACAGTCGCCACTGCCCATGGATCCTTTATTGTCCCCGCCCATACCTGCTTGAACAACCTTAGCCTGGCTCCTACTACAGCTGGTTGGGCGGGCGCACCTTCAAAAAGACTTTTGATCCCCTGAAGTAGGGGTCTTGGCTTTCTGGAGCTTGAGGAAGGATGATTGAGGGTTTTTCCAGTTTCTCCTGTACTCCTTGCCAGGTCTATAGGATCTTGCCTCCCTATATTTGTCTGGGAGGTTACATCTGGGGGCTGACGGTCTTTGCTGTTTAGATCTTCTATCTGAAGGGATCAGACCCGATTTCCCCCCGGTAACTTTAGAAATCGCAGAATCTAGCTTTTCTCCAAAGAGATTTGCTCCGTCAAAGGGAATCTTGCACCAGTTTGTCTTGAAGATGGGTCTGCAGACCAGGGTTTCAGCCAAAGTGCCCTTCTGACCATTACTGAGCTCAGCATTGCTCTAGATGTAGATTTAATTATATCTACAGAGGCTTCTGCGACAAAGTTGCCTGCGAGAGATAGTTCCTGTAGGGCTGAGATTACCTTCTCTTGTTCCCCTCCTTCTGACACCAATCTCTCGGTATTGGCGGACCAGTTGGAAATGGCTCTACCGACAGCTGCTAGGGCCACAGCTGGTCTGCATGCGCCTCCTGCTGATAGGTAAGATCTTTTCAGATCTAGGTCAATTTTCCTATCTAGCACATCTTTAAATGTAACCGCATCTTCGATTGGAAGTGTCACATGTCTGGCAAGACGCATCAGAGAAGAATCCACCACTGGCGGGGTCACTAATGGAGTGACACTAGGCTCCTTCAGGGGATAAAGTTTTGCTAACCTGTTAGTTAGACTGATCTTCTTATCCGGCTTTTGCCATTCCTCTTTAATCAAATCCTCTAGTTCCTCAATAAATGGGAAGGTCTCAGGATCTTTCTTGAGATTTGGAAAATATTTCCTCAGCTTCTGAGGAGTTTGTTTCTCTTCCACCCAATTGATCGCTTCCTTTACTGATTTAATGAAGGGTTCAACTAATGCAAAGTCGAAGCCGGTAGAGGCGTCAATGTCATCATTATCTGACAAAGGATCTGACATCCTTGAAGTGGAGGGAACAGGAGATGTGGTGCCTTCAGTGGCTGGAATACTAGGATCTAATTCCCTGTCTTTTGTTGCTTCATTGAAGCATGAACGACAGGCCAGCTTATCTGGGAGTGCTATTGCGCCACAAACCCAGCATGAGTTTCCAGAGGGATGGAGACTTTGAGCGCGAGAAGAATGTCTGCTAGTAGGGGATCTTCTGTGGTAGGAGTGTCCATGTCGAGAGTAGGACCTTGATCGTCTCCTCCTGTGATCTCCGCTCTCTCTGCGCCTTGAGCTACTTCTGCTATGGTCTCGGTCCCATCTATGACTTGAGCGGCTTCTTCTTGAGCGCCTTGAGTGCGATGATCTGGATGATCTGATAGGGCTGTGCAATTTAGACAGCGTTAGTGACAGGCTCTCTTTTTCCTCTTCGTACTTACCAGGTTGACCCCACTTACCTAATAGGCTGGCGATGGTCTGCTGGGGCAGCGGCCTCCATGAAGAGTGAATCCTAAAAACGAACAGGAAATCAGTGTGCAAAGACAGGTAGGGAGATATGCAAGTTGCAGAAAAAGAACTTTAGAAACGAAGAGACTGACCTGAGATCCGAAGGGAACGATATGTAAGAAATGATCGGAATGACGAAGACGATCTTGGTCGTGAAGCAGCAGCAGCCACGGTACACAAAGCAAAAATGCCATTTTTAAACCCCGCGCCAATGCCGTCGTGACGTCGACGTCATCCTGCACATGCGCAGAAATGTCCCACGACGTTCGGCTCCATTTTGGAAAGTGGCAAACCGACAAGACAACGAGGCACTGAACGCCAGCGCATGCGCAGAGGAGTTCAATCATCGGCGCCCGAGGAGCGAGGTTCTACAGAGCTTGACAAGAAAGGAACAGAAAATACCTAGAAAGTACAGGTTAGAGGCCGCTGCATAATAAATCTGTTTAAGATTTGTAAAGATAAATAACGATACCCCTGAGACCATCAGAGTGGGGATTCCTCCATTAAGCTCATTTAGAGGCTGTACAGGTAGGACTTCCACCCAGGAGAGGCTTGAACCTGGCTGGGGCGATAGCGGTAAGGGGTGATGTCCGGTCTTCTCAGGTGAGGAAAAAAAGGAGAATGCTGAAGCAGGGGCCCTCTCAAGATTTAATAGTTAAACGGTCCTATCAGGTTGCGGGGGCGGAGCCACAACCCATAGGTGTATGCTGCCATGATGCGACAGGAAATTTCATTTTGTGCAGGGACTGTTGTAAACACGGGAAAAATGTGCCGCTTTCCAGGCATACTACAGACACCCCGCAGGTATGAAATTTAAAGGAATATTCACTTTTATTGTTTCACTTTAAGCATTATTAAAGTCACTGCTCCAGAAAAAATGGCAGAGACTTTCCAGATATGTTTAACTAAAGCAAAGGTAGGAAAGGAATAAGCAAGGCAGTTTAAATAGCCAGAAGGGGGTGGCTGTAGGTGGGAATGGTGAGCAGATAATGATAACCAGGTGAGCCACTGGGGGAATCAATGATTGCTGACAATTATGCAGCAGCTGAGCAGCCAGAGCACAGAACTGCTAAGAGCGCAGCCCTGACATACACACATTAACACACATTCTTGTAACTTAATCAATTTTTTTAAGCTGGTAAAACTTATTTTCCAAAAGTATTAAATATACGGTTGAAGGTTTTTATATAGTCATAATAATAAAATATGGTTTTAAAAAAAGGAATAGTCTCATGAAAAAGGCATTCAAACCAAAATAACATTTATTATTTGTAATGTGTTACAAATGTAATATTATTAAAGCAGCATCAAATGTAAACCTAAACATCTTTTAAAAAAAATACCTCTCTCTCAGCTAACAAATCAAACTGAAACACACACATTTAACATACAGTATATCTGTAAAGAACATAGAACACAGAATGAACTATGAGGGTTCAAGGTTTTGAGCCCGACAGCATGGGCATGCGGTCTCCCCTCCGTCGCAAAGCTATTGGTGATATCCCAAATGGTCATGTGACCCATGGGGAATGTTCTAGAAAGGGGGCTTTTTATATATAGGACCCTCTAACGGGTGCACCCACACCTGTTCCCAGCCAGGCAGTGAAAGTGCAACAAGCTCAGTGAAAGGAAAACAGGCTTCTGAAGTAATTCATTCATGGCTATGAAAACCTTAATAAGGCAAGTGTTGGAGAAAGCTGGGGATAAAGGTGGAGAAGAATGGCTTAGAAAATGCCTGGCTTTGGCAGAGAATGATAATGAGCCAAGTGTTTTGGCTGAGGTACAGTCAGTACAGTGTCCTGTGGTATTGCCTATCAATTCCCCTGAAGTCAGAGGCAGTACAGCCATTAATGACATTCAAAACTGCCGGTCCCGCCCCCATGAACTGTCTATGCGGCCGCCGGTGTCACAGGACAAAGAAGACAGCAGCACAGCACGACTGGAAGAACCAGCAGCCACTATGCAATGGGGGGTCAGCTTGAGAGGAAAGAAGAAGAGGAGGGTCCGGTCCATGTCGTCGCCCAGTGGAAGCGATGGACGGGCTAGAGGAGCGTCAGCTATACAGAGGACTGAGGCAGTGTCTGCGGTTGTAAGTGAAGAGAGACAAACCTTGCCCAGTGTATCATTATCACAGCTTGAGGCTGCAAGCAGTGTGAGTATTAGAGACATCCCGTGGATGGCCACTGGAGGCAACAGAGAGCAGCATTATGCTGCTTCAGATATAACAAATGCTCCAGTGCCACCTGGTGGTATAGGTGAGTTAGCACATACACTTAATAGCATTATGGAAGCCATTAACAGATTAGCTGAAACTATCAATACACCTGCAGTTGATAATAGTAATTATTGTAATGTATGGTCTAATGAAAATAGACATTCTGTCAGCTTAGGCAATATAGGTAATGTTAATAACATTCAGTCAGCTAATGCTAATTTGCAATATCTTTTACCAGCTGAGATTAATATATCTAGCGCATCAGTACCAGAAGTGTGTTTTAAAGAGACATTACCATGTGAGATCTCGCCGTTAGGTTACCACCTTTCTCCTCAGACTAAAGAAAAAATATGGAAAGGTCAATTCATAGATATTCTGTCGCTTATTCCATCAGCAAAATAATTTGTCAATAGAAATGACAAAAAAACAGAGGAGAAAGATGAGAATGATAGGAGAAGACCTGTGGCGAGGTCTTTTAATAATTGGTTGCAGTCATTTGCAATATACTCCAGTGTGCTAGGTAAGAAGCACCCGGAGTATTGCAGTGGGCTGTTTCAACACTTGGAGCATGTGCTAGAAGCATATAAAAGTTTCGGAGGTCTAGGATGGTTTCAATATGATGAGGCATTTAGACAAAAATGATCAATCTACCCATCATTGAAGTGGGGCAATAAGGACGTCGGGTTGTGGCTTAATCTGATGGTGCCACAGAAAGTGGGTTTAATTAGACAGCAGCCACAAAATCTACAGTGTCCCCTTATAAAAGGGGATACTGCTTTGCTTACAAAGAGAACCAGTGTAAGTGGGGGGGTTGTGCAAATACAAGCATGAGTGCTCGAATTGTTCTGGACCCCACCCTTTGCTCCGGTGTTTCAAAAGAAATTCCAATATTCAAAGCTCCCAGAGGGATATTTATGCAAAAAGCTCACACCCCAGTGAAACTGGCAAGCATGCAACAATGGCTGGACATATATCCAGACCAGGAGGCAGCCAAGTTCCTAACTGAAGGTTTCTCCGAAAGTTTCCCTTTGCCAGTGTTTCAGGGTGAAGGGTGCGAGACCGTAAAAAATGTAAAGTCAGTGGATACTTACGCACACATTGTTAAAGAGAAGTTAATTAAGTAAATTAGGGAAGGTAGGATAGCAGGTCCATTTGATTCCCCTCTTTTCTCACCTTTGAGGCTATCGCCATTGGTCATTATACCTAAAAAGGAGCCAAATACCTTTCGCCTAATCCACCATTTATCATTCCCAAAAGGTAGCTCTTTAAACGATGAAATAGAGGCATGTATGTCATCAGTATCATATTGCATGTTTGAAGAGGCTATTCAGCAAATAAGGAAGTTTGGGAAAGGTGCGTTGCTTGTGAAAGCAGACATAAAGGCAGCCTTCAGGCTGCTACCAATTGACCCGGTAGCTTTCAACTCCTTAGGTATGTATTTTGAGGGTAATTACTACTTTGATATGTGCCTCCCTATGGGATGTGCCATATCTGGTGCATATTTTGAAAAATTTGCAACCTTTCTCCAATGGGTTGTGGCTTTTCAATCTGGCTACCAAGGTATATTACATTACCCGGATGACTTTTTATACATCGGTCCAGCGCAATCTCCTATCTGTTATTTTATGTTGCGCAGCATTTCGGTATCCCACTAGCTAGCGAGAAAACTGTTTTTCCTTCCTTGATGATTGAATTCCTAGGTGTCAAGATTGACACTGTTAATATGGTATTTCAGTTACCTGAATCTAAAATCTTTAAGAATAAAGCTTTAATTTCAGTGTTGATTAGGTGCAAAAAAGTGTTATTAAAAGAACTCCAATCTTTATTAGGCCTTCTAACATTCATAGTTCATGGGAATGCAGGCCTCACCTACCCTCCCCAAGGTGGTATTGTTTTCATCAATAACTTTGTGGATAACAAATATTCAGAATCAAGGTAGATAGGTCTTCTTGGATAGCAGATAAGCAGGTAGGAGTCAGATAGAAGTTGGTTAGTAAACAGTACAAGCCAAACAAGCAGTTGCAGGTTTGGATCAGGCAGAAGCATAGTCGAGGACTAAGCCAAGGGTCAATAATGAGTGGTAATAAAATATGGATGACAGCAGAGAACACAAGAGCGAGAAACTGGCTGAGATGGCACAATAATCTGGCAAAAAGGAAGTGCAGAGACATGGCTTATATCAGGATGTTCATGGGAGAAGAGTTCATTGCCACAGCTGAGGCCCCAGGTTCGAGTCAAGGCCCTTACAATGCCATTGCATGGCTGTGTCGTCACTGATGGTGCTCTTTTGTTCTGACGGACCTCAAGCATATGGGAACTGCCTTGTGCAGCTTTTCAAAGTTCCAAAAGACGTCAAACTCTTTAAAATTACAGCATCAAAACTTGTGCGTATGCACGTTCCGCAATTTAAGTCAAATGAAAAGATTTTTTTTAAGTAAATGTAACTCAATTCGAATATTGAAATGCACATACCTTAAAAGTTTTGTTTAGATTACTCAATATTATACATTATTTTTGTAAATGTAAAAGATGTGTTTTAAGAACTAATGAAAATTAAGTAAAGCACTAAAATTTTTAAAGTAAATGAATTAACATTTATGTGTTTAAAATTATAAAATTTTTATATTAAAATTGCAAGCCAACAGAATCATTTTTATCAGTGTACTAAACCTTTACTGCATCTGAACCACATACCTTACACCTGTGCCGACACTATACCGTACCTATACTTCATGAAGGTTAACTGGGACTGTCATTGCAAAGATGCTCTTAAAGGGCCCCAATGATAGCTCGCAGAAGAACATCTAAGAACTGCCCCTCCTGTAATAATAATTCTTCAAGCCTCCTTTGTTCCCCTGCCCCCTCCGCTACCATACCCTCCGCATACCCAGTCAATCTTGGACAAGCATTGCTGCCATAAATGTGCTCTGGCATTATAGTTCCACAACTTGGTAGATTAAACTTTACTACTGCTCACTGCAGCACTTAGGGTGGCCTTGCTACTGTTTATGCTGATTTGGATGCCAATCGCCATCTTATGCCTAGTCCTTACTGGGCATCATGTTGTATGCTAAACTGTATTATTACCATTGTTAATCTATTTTATGTTTGCCTTGCTACCAACCATATTGGGTGACAATATTTTAGGTTTGCCCTTACTACCTGGTCTGGTGCCCCTTTTATTTGATATAACACTATTATTGGGTACTAAATATTACTTTTAGTGATTTCCTGTGATATTGTATGCAGGTTCTTGAGAAGGGCGAGGCAAAGAACAGAGGACCTATCCTATCCAGTGGCCCTTACAGGCGTAATGCTACACTAATAAGAAACAACTGCTTTGACATTGGTCCCTACAACTGGGACAAAGTTCATAATGCAGCCTATGTCTAAGCTTTATTCATTGAAAGAGCACAAATGGCATTGATCACATAACATTATAAGAAATACACTACTGTACAAGAATTTTAGGCAGGAGTGAAAAAATGCTGTAAAATAAGAATGCTTTTAGAAATAGAAGTGTTAATAGTTTATTTTTATCAATTACCAAAATTGAAAGTAAATGAACCGAAGAGAAATCTAAGTCAAATCAATATTTGGTGTGCAAAATCTTTAGCCTTCAAAATGCCATCATTTTTTCTAGATACACTAAAGCCCCATACACACTATCAGTTTTTCTGCTAAGTTTTTCCTTCAGATTTACCAAAACCATGTAATATGAGGTCAAACCTTAGGAGTTTCAATGTGTATGCAATCAGGCAGGCCCTTCTACTACATGGTTTTGGTAAACCTGAAGGAAAAAGTCAGCAGAAAAACTGATAGTGTGTATGGGGCTTTACACACAGTTTTTGAAGGGACTTGGTGAGTAGGTTGTTCCAAACATATTGGAGAACCAAGCATAGATCTTCTGTGGATGTCAAATCTTTTTGTCTCTTCGTGTAATTTCAGACAGACTTGATCATGTTGAGATCAGGGCTTTGTGGAGGCCATACCATCGCCTTCCAGGGCTCCTTGTTCTCCTTTGCGCTTAAGATAGTTCTTAATGACATTGGCTGTGTTTGGGGTCATTGTCCTGCTGCAGAATACATTTGGGGCCAATCACACACACCTCCTCGATGGTATGGCATCATGGATAAGTACAAACAAGTGGCAACCACCCCTATCTATAACTAGACTTGCAGTAAGGTGCATGTGGAAGGGAAACACACATCACAAACAAACATTTCCAAGCAAACTTACCAGATAGCCTGGCGTATGTATCCCTGTGTCTTTAACCAGTTGCCGACCGCCGCACGCCGATGTACGTCGGTAGAATGGCACGGGCAGGCATAAGGACATACATGTACGTCCCTTGCCTCCTGCGGGTCGGGGGCCCGATCGGGCCCCCGCCCGGTGCCTGCGGCGGTCGGTTTTCGTCCGGGAGCGATCCGGGACGAGGGGGCGGCCATTCATTCATGGCCACCCCCTCGCGATCGCTCCCGACAAATAGAAATCCCCGGTGACATCACTTCCTCTCCTGTAATGTAAACACAGGAGAGGAAGTGATGTATTCTCTCCTCCGTGTCGGTATTTTTCGTTCCGACACGGAGGAGAGCGGATCGGTGAGTTGCACCAACACTCTACACACACAGTAGAACATGCCAGGCACACTCACACCCCCCCTTTACCCCCCGATCACCCCCCCAATTACCCCTGCCCCCCAGTCACAGTGACACCAATGTCATTTTTTTTTTTTTTTTTTTTGCATTGGTGTCATTTGTGACTGTAATAACTGTTAGGGCAGTTAGGGTTAGCCCCCTTTAGTTCTAATGTACCCCCCTAACCCCCCCAATAAAGGTTTAACCCCGTGATCACCCCCCGTCGCCAGTGTCACTAAGGCTGGGTTCACATTGCAGCGGTTTATGAGAACGAATGTGATTCGCACCGCACTGCAGTGCAAATCACATCCGATCTCTGTGCGATTCGAGTTCAGCCATTCGCCGCACCCGCCGCAAATTCGCACGGGACCCTTTTTTTGGCCCGCAGCAGAATCGGATCGCATGGGTGTTCACACCATGCGATCCGAGTTTGCAGATCGCACTGCGATATGCGAACTGATCTGGGGGTGTCAGTAACATTTCACTGACACTCCCAGCAGTTCGCATAGGGCAGTGTGAACTGCCGCCGGGAGGCATGCGATGCGGGAACCCGCCGCGCATTCGTGGCGTTCCCGCATCGCTCCAGTGTGAACCCAGCCTAATAAGCGATCGTTTTTCTGATCGCTGTATTAGTGTCACAGGTGACGCTAGTTAGGCAGGTAGGTATTTAGGTTCGCTGCAGCTTTTTATAGCGCCAGGGACCCCCATATACTACCGCATAAAGCCCCCTAATTGCCCCCTAGTTAACCCTTTCACCAGTGATCACCATATAACTGTTACAGGTGACGCTGGTTGGTTAGTTATTTTTTTATAGTTTCAGGGCACCCGCCATTTTATACCTAGTCTCACTAGTGTACCCCTAAATTTAGGGGTGTCTACTTTCCAAAATGGGGTCATTTGGGGGGGGTTTGTGCCATCTTGGCATTTTATGGCCTTCAAAACTGTAACGCCCTTAGAAAGCCTGAAGGCGGTGCTTGGTTTTCGGGGCCCCGTACGTGGCTAGGCTCCCAAAAAGTCCCACATATGTGGTATCCCCGTACTCAGGAGAAGCAGCAGAATTTATTTTGGGGTGTCATTTCACATATGCCCATGGCATGCGTGAGCAATATATCATTTAGTGACAACTTTGTGAAAAAAAAAAAAAAAAAAAAAAGTTTGTAATTTTCCCGCAACTTGTGGCAAAATATAAAATATTCCATGGACTCAACATGCCTCTCAGCAAATAGCTTGGGGTGTCTACTTTCTAAAATGGGGTCATTTGTGGGGGTTTTGTGCCATCTTGGCATTTTATGGCCTTCAAAACTGTAATAGGTAGTGAGAAGTGAACTCAAAAATTTACGCCCTTAGAAAGCCTGAAGGCGGTGCTTGGTTTTCGGGGCCCCGTACGCGGCTAGGCTCCCAAAAAGTCCCACATATGTGGTATCCCCGTACTCAGGAGAAGCAGCAGAATTTATTTTGGGGTGTCATTTCACATACGCCCATAGCATGTGTGAGCAATATATCATTTAGTGACAACTTTGTGTAAAAAAAAAAAAAAATTTTTTTTTTTGTCATTATTCAATCGCTTGAGGCAAAAAAATAAAATATTCAATGGGCTCAACATGCCTCTTATCAATTTCCTTAGGGGGTCTACTTTCCAAAATGGGGTCATTTGGGGGGGGTTTTGTACTGCCCTGCCATTTTAGCACCTCAAGAAATGAGATAGGCAGTCGTAAACTAAAAGCTGCGTAAATTCCAGAAAACGTACCTTAGTTTGTAGATGTGACAACTTTTGCGCAAACCAATAAATATACAAATTATTGACTTTTTTTTTACCAAAGACATGTGGCTGAATACATTTTGGCCTAAATGTATGACTAAAATTGAGTTTATTGGATTTTTCTAATAACAAAAAGTAGAAAATATCTTTTTTTTTCAAAATTTGCGGTCTTTTTACGTTTATATCGCAAAAAATAAAAATCGCAGAGGCAATCAAATACCATCAAAAGAAAGCTCTATTTGTGGGAAGAAAAGGACGCAAATTTTGTTTGGGTACAACATTGCATGACCGCACAAATTACCAGTTAAAGCAGCGCAGTGCCAAAGTGTAAAAAGACCTCTGGTCATTTACCAGCAAAATGGTCCGGTCTGAAAGTGGTTAAGGAGCGGTGGGCTCCTTCCAGGCAAACCTGCCCTTAATCTATTTACTGCTATATGTGCTCCAACTTGAAGACTCTTAAACCTATAGCAGTGGTGGCGAACCTTGGCACCCCAGATGTTTTGGAACTACATTTCCCATGATGCTCATGCACTCTGCAGTGTAGATGAGCATCATGGGAAATGTAGTTCCAAAACATCTGGGGTGCCAAGGTTCGCAATCACTGACCTATAGAGTAAGAAATGCAGTATACAAAGGAGCCTTGATGCAGACACTGCAGCCTATACATACATTTGGAAATGCGTGCAAACTAAACCTTCTGTTTTTAAAATAAATTGTTAGACAGGGACATTTTTTTTTTTTTTTTTTTTGCAGGCTAGCTGATAAGCGTGCTGGGAATTTTTTGTTTGTTTGTGATGATGGATATGTATCTGCATGTATATCTCAGCAATGAGAACACCATTGATCCTGACCAAATCGTGTACATCATTTACAGAAATGCAGCCCCAAACTTGCAAAGAACCTCCACCATGCTTCACTGTTGCCTGCAGACACTTATTGTACAGTTCTCCAGCCCTTTGGTGAACACACTGCCTACTGCTACAGCCAAATGTTTCACATTTCACATGACTTATCAGTCCCAAGCACCAACCCACTGGTTTCCACCAGCTCTGTGCTGAAGGCACTGCTGGATATCCTCCGATGTCGAAGGTTATTAAGCATGATGTATTTTTCATCTGCTGCAATAACTGTCTTTGGCTGTCAATTCCATCTACAGTCATAAACATTGCAAATTTCTTTGTGCATCTTCAAAAGAGTTTGAACAGCACGTCTTGAAATCCCACTTTGATTTGAAAGCTTTGCCTGGGAGAGACATTGTTGATGCAATATAACTACCTTGGGTCTTGTTGCTGTGCTCAGTTTTGCTGTAGTATATGATCTCATGACCTTCCACAACCTCACCATAGTAACAGATTTTGGCTGCTCTTAACCTAGTTTTAAGCCTCCTACACAACTGTCTCTGTTTTAGGTAATGACTGTGTTGCAACATACATATAAAAATAGATCATTGACACCTGCTTGGTATAATTGGTTAATCATTCACCTGATCCTACAAAATCCCTGACTGTGTAAGTGTACAAAGTGTGCAAGTGTATAAAGCTTTACCTGTAGATATAAAACAACATTTACTACTACTTTAACATGATGAAAGTTATGTTCATTTTTTTTGTCCTACTATTTGTGTATTTGGCATTCGTCATTAAGGTTCAGTACTTAATCTTGTGGAAGGTGCAATGTCATCTAGGCCAGGCTGTGCTTTAATCCGTATCTGAATTTCTTATTGAAAGTAGTTTCTGATGTCTGTGAGTTACCCCTTGTTATGAACTAATGCTTTTGGGTAATGCTTTTCCAATATTTAAAGCTGATTCAGCAAAAACTTTACAAGCAAGATTTCACACTGCTGAGAAATTGGAAGAATGGATTAGGTGTTCTTTTTGTTATTAATTTGAGCTGTGAATTAGCTCTGTACCATTAATGGGCAGTTAATCCTATTGATTAGCTGTGAACTGGTTAGATAGCATTTGCAAATATTTATGAACTCCTAAGTTCCTGGGTTAGTGAATACAAATTAAGAGTTGCAATGCTGTTTAGCTTTATAGGATTATGACCCAGCAGTTTGTTACAGTGTACTGGTTTCATTTCTACCTATTACTGTATGTATTTATGAATATAAAATTTGTACTGGCATAAAGACACAGAGAGAAGGGAACAAATTGTTGTTAAAGTGATATCTTTTATTCGTAGCTTACAAGATACCTCAACAATTTTTTTTTTCTTTCCCAAGCTGACAGACAAGAAAGGTTTATGTTTTAAAATTTTACTCTGGACAATAAAAAAAAAAAAAAAAATAATATAGACCCGCAACCAGTGTACAAAATCGAAAATTTGGTTGAGGCTGCAATACTCACCTTCAGTTCAAAACTGTCCCCATGCAGTAATTTCTCAATTTTCCAAGTTGAAATACTCAGTATAATTCCATCTGGCAGACTGAGGACATGCTATGAATGTAGGTCATCATGGCCCCAACTCATGAGGGGATGGCACTATAGTTTACTTTATTCACAGTCAGTGGCAGCCCATCCTTAGTCACAAAAAATAAAAATAAAAAGGACCCTTAAAAAAAAGGTTGTTTAAGTGCATTGTGTTCGGGCGCCAGACACAGTGTACTATGGGAAGCGTGACTCCAATGTAATCACGTGATTGTAGGCAAGACACTTCATTTGCTGGGTTTGTGATGTTTTGTGGAGCAATGCAAAGTGCCTCTACAAACCCTTTTTTTTATTTTTTTTTATTTATTAACAGTTTTATCAACACATACAGTACAACACACATGTACCAACCCCCCCCCCCCCCCCTTTGCCTCTACAAACCCTTATGTGTCATTCTTCTTGGTGTCTTTCTGTTGATTGGCACTGCCGTAGGACATGGGCGGTGCTTTCCCTGGGCAGCAGCATCACCTCTGTTTTCTGTACCAGTGGGAAATCAGCTCCATGAATGAAGAAGCATTGCAAGGTAATGGGATCTGACACTCTGTCAGTGTCTGTCCACCCATATACCTTGTGCTGCTGTCCACCTTTTCATCCTGTGATCGGACTGAATGTTGAGGGAGGGGGAGGGTGCCCTGCTTCTTCCCTGGCCTGTGAATCAACCTCCAGTCATTCACCCAGGCAGTCTGCTGGAGCATTTCATTGCACATCTCCTGTACACTGTGAATAGCATGAGAGGTCCCAGAACTGTGTCCTGCTACAGCCTTGGTTTACAGTATATCCTCACATTAACCAGGTCTGTCTGTCTGTCTGTACCAACAAAACAAATCTGGTGAAGTTGAAGACAGAAATAATGGAAATGGACAGGAATGTGTTATTTACCAGAAAAGCAAAGAAAAAGCAAAACCAAATGGATATAGCTTTTATCACTAGATATAACACACAATACCAAGCCTTTCAAATACATCATGAAAAAATATTGCCCCATTTTGAAGGAAGACTGAGTACTATCCAAAATCCTACTAATGAAACCTAAATTTGTGTACAGAAGAGCTCCCACACTCCGAAACCATCTCGTCTACAATGTGATTCACCCCCCAAAACCATTTAAGATATTCTCACAAATGAAGGGCTTCTATAAATGCCAAAGATGTTTGCCATGCAGAGTGAGCAAAAAGCAACCATGAAAAAGAGAAACATTTAAGTCCAGGGTTGACCACAAAGAGTATCATATCAAATAATTAATCGCATGCAACAGCACCCATGTCACATATATTATCAAATGTCCTTGCCATCTCCAGTATGTGGGTAGAACCACACGACCCTGTTTGTAAGAATTAGGGAGCACATTAACAATATTAACACACACAATCTGTCACAAAATTTCAACGAAGTTCATCACAGAGATCCTACAGGGCTAAAATGTTATGGAATAGATCACATTAAGGATCACTGAAGAGGGGGCAATAAGAAAATCTTAATCTCACAAAACGAGACAAGGTGGATATACAGGTTGGTGTCTCTGGTGCCTGGGGGCCTCAACCTGGATATAGATCTAAACTGTTTCATATCCAAACCTTAATCGCCCCCATCTTATTATGGTACTCAAATATTAGCTAGGTCTAGTGTGCACCACAGGTGTGGGAATATTTTAGACCCACCACCCTAACAGTAGAAAACCCTTTGGAATATGTCTGTATGGCCCATGGATTAAGATGTATACACACAGTTCAAATACCTCACCTGAGTAGGGATGGTACCCAAGACTATAAGATCCTATGGAACATGGGTGTATGATCCATGGAGAAAGTTATGTATACACAGTTTGAACATCTCACCAGAGTAGGGGTGGTACCCAATACCACACTAGTTGGTAACTATGCTTGGGCACAATGGACCTTCATGGCTCCCTCAATTTGGTCCTTCATCCCAGAATATATCTAGGAACCTTCCTCTTAGCAGCAGTAGTTTGGTTATCCCAGTAGGTGTCAGGGTAATAGGGCTGGGGATGAGCATTGGCGAAGGTTGGTAGTCACCAAAGCATGGTTATGGAGTATAGGAATTTACAAACACTACACTCAGTAATGAATTAATTGTTGAGCCTGGGGTGTACTAGGCTCATTAAGACGTATCCCATACAGATTAATAATCCCCATAAAGCCCCCCTCTCTTAGGAAGGGTCTAGGTTTACCAGGTTATATGTGGATTGCAAAGGGCAATTCTTGTTAGCTAGTATGTTAGCTAGTAATTCCCTAGCAATTTTTGATCCGACCATTGTGGTGGATGAGAGTGGGGGGACGAAGGTATGCAAAGGGCAGTGTTGATGACATTGTCAGGGCTGGCTCAGCCTTTCCTTCTCTGGGATGGCTGCTCAGCTGTTGGCTATTTGTCAGCTCTCATCTCTCTCCACACTTACCAGCTGTTCCTGATCATACTCGTCTGACCTGCCTACTTAAAGCTGTTCAGCTCATTTCACCTCTGCCTTCGCCTTGGTCACATCACTAGAAACCATCTCCTGCGGTTCTGTTTAAAGACTGGCTTGCTGACATCCCTTCTGGCTATTTATCCTGCTTGCTGTTGCTCTACTTGGATCCCTGACTCCTGGCCTGGCTGATTACCCAATCTGATTATTGAACTCTGGCCTGGCTGACTACTCGATCCAGTTACTGGACTCTGGCTATGCTTTGACTATGCTTTTTCTATTTACCTTTTTATTTTTATTTAATAAACAAGTGTGATTTAATTGTACTTCTGTCTCGGTCTGGTTCATGGTTTCTGACAGTAGGCGAAGGCCATGAATTCAGAAGATACAGTCAACCCACTTGTTGGTAATATTTTTTCCAGATTGGATGAGCAAGATCACCGCATGGATCAGTTTGCCATGGCGTAACAAACGCTCCTGAGTTGCACGGCTCACCTGGAATCCCCCACAGTGGCTGCTCCGGTACAACCTGAGTCGCAGGCTGTCCCTGCTGCTGCACCAGTCTCTGTGCAGGCACCCGCCTCAAGTATTACCTCTATAAGAGGTATGTCTGGTTCCGCTCTGCTTCCCCAGCGATTTGGGGGTGATCCAGTTCAATGCAGAGGGTTTTTCAATCAGGTTGAGATATACTTCCTGATGCTGCCCCAGGCGTTTCCCACAGACAGAAGCAAAGTAGGTTTCATGATATCTTTGCTTTCTGAGAGAGCCTTGGCCTGGGCTAACCCTCTATGGGAGACGCAAAAAACTGTTGTCTTGAGTTACCCTGAGTTTGTGGCCTCCTTGAAAAGGGTATTTGACGTTCCCGCACACTCCGCTTCTGCTGCCAAGTGCCTCATGTCCATCAAACAGAGTACAATAACTGTTCCCGACTACGCCATTGAATTCCGTACTCTGGCAGCAGAGGTTGCTTGGAACAGTGAGGCCCTTGTGGCTGCTTTTTCTCATGGTCTCTCAGATTCCATCAAGGATGAGATAGCAGCCCGAGGTATACCCACTGGGCTGGAGAGCTTGATCTCATTTGCTATCCTCATTGACTCCAGACTCAGAGAAAGACTTTATTTTAAGAAGCGCTTGCAGAAGCCTCCTGTACGTTTGCCTCCAAGCTTTGTAGTCCCACCCATGCCTCCCTCACCTCACATGCCTCCTGGTAGCGAGTCGGTCAGTGAAGATAAACCCATGAACCTGGGCTTCACACATCTCTCTCCCTGGATGAGAGAGCCTTTAGGAGGAGGGAGAGATTGTGCCTTTATTGTGGCCAGGCAGGTCACTTTTTGAAGTCTTGTCCTACCCGTCCAGGGAAACGCCCGAACCTTGAGGTCCTGTCATGGACAGACCTTAGGTGGCATTGTTTCGTTCCCAGTTATCCAGCAGGATAAGCCCCTGGTTTCAGTCACCCTTTCTTTGGCTGAGTCGTCCATCAAGATAAAGTCTCTAATCGACTCTGGTGCTGCAGGCCTGTTCATTGATGCTGCATTTGTTTTGCAGCACTCGATTCTGCTGCAGTTGCGTGACACTCCACTTGCCATTTATTTTCTTGATGGGAGACCTTTACAGCCTGCCCATGTGACTCATGAGACGGTTCCGTTGTCCATGGCCGTAGGGGCTCTTCACCATGAGATAATCCAATTCCAAGTTATTTCCTCACCCAGGTTTCCACTGGTTATTGGTTATCCTTGGTTACAGAGGCACAACCCCTCTTTTGATTGGCTCCGTGCTCAGGTTCTCTCCTGGTCACCACAATTCAGTGAGACATGTTTCCTGAAGGTATCCAAGGTCCTGTGCACCTCTTCACTCTTCTCCCTGCCGATAAAAGACATCGCTAAAATCGAATCGAGAGAGAGGCCTCACTTGGAATAAGTCCAAACATTTTCCTAGTAGCCATTTTCAGGCGGGGGTCTGCAGTCCCCTCTGTAGTAGCAACCATTATAGATGAAGAAGATAATTGTGCTAACTGATCCTTGGTGGACTACTGATCCCAGCACGTCCGATGCAAATCCTGCCAACCCTCCTGGCTGCAGCAACTTGACTTCAACAGCACCACAGTTTCTCCCTCTGGCTCCACATCCAATCCTGGCATGTCTCTCCCAGAGCTTCTCACTCACCGACCCCAGCATGGATCCCCCTTGAATGATTTTCCTGGATGTGCTCCCGTTGTCTTCCTCTTGCTCCTGTTTCAGGACATCTCTAAATGTAAAGAGAGGCTCCCTCCCAGCCCAATTAATGATTATCATTAAATGCACTTTTTGCTAATTTAGTTTTCTTTTCCAGTTATGAATACTACTGCAATTTTTTAGTATATACTGTATTATCTCCCATTCATACAGATTTTTTCCAGTTATGAATGCTACTACAATTTGTTTTTAGTATATACTGCATTTTCTCCCATTCATCCTAATTAGAAGGACTTCTAATACATGTAGGTGTTGCTACAGTGAGTAAAAAAGTATTTGCACGTTTGCCCACTGACAAAGTAATAATCAGTTTATAATTTTAATGGTAGGTTTATTTTAACAGTGAGAGACAAAATAACAATGAAAAAAATCCAGAAAATGCATTTCAAAAAGTTATAAATTGATTTGCATTTTAATGAGTGAAATATATATTTGACCCCTTCGCAAAACAACCCTTGTTGGAAATCATAGAGGTCAGATGTTTCTTGTAGTTGGCCACCAGGTTTGCACACATCTCAGGAGAAGGGATGAGCTGGGTGTTTGAGTGGAACGCATGTTCGACTCGAACACTGGCTGTTCACCCGTTCGGCAAGACCAGAACTTTATGGGCCGTTCGTGCCACATTCGAGTGCTGCTCACGTCCCATAATGCACTGCGGCATTGCAGTGCATTGCTGGCTGATGATTGGCCAAGCATGCACTATGACCCGCATGCTTGGCCAATCACAGCGCTGTCAGCGAGGAGAGCTATAATTGGCCACAGGCAGGGCAGAGCATATAGGGCAGGCTCTTACTTTCAAACATCCAACTTACAAACGTCTCCTACTTGCAAACGGAAGGAGACAACAGGAAGTGAGATGAAAAAAGATGGACGGCAAAAAAAAATTATACAGGGGTGATAACCCTTCCCTATGTTTTACAAAAAGCTTAAAAATAGATTTTTTTGACTGGATTTACACTTTAAAAATGTACCAGTTCAAAATTACAAACAGATTCTACTTAATAAAAAAACTGCACAGTCCCTGTCTTGTTTGTACCGCCTGTATACTGCTGTTCTGAGTATATAGGGCCTGGGGGCACCATGCCTTTCCTTTTTTTTATTTGGGCACGGGGTTCCTCTTAATATCTGTACAATACCCAAAGGGGCTGGTAATGGGCACGGGGGCTACCCATGCCATTTTTCTCAATGATTTTCATCCATATTGCTGGAACCAGACATTACATTAAAACCGCAAGCAGTTTTAAATTACTTTTTTCCGTTAGAATTGTCATTTTGTGCAGGGACTGTTCTAAACACGGGAAACGCGTGCCACTTCACAGGCATACTATAGACATCCCCCAGGCATGATATTTAAAGGAATATTTCACTTTTTTTTTCTCACTTTTTTCACTTTAAGCGTCATTAAAATCAGTGCTCCTGAAAACATCCATTTTGGGGTGTTCGGCTCATCCCTACTCAGGAGGGATTTTGTCCCACTCCTCTTTGCAGATCCTCTCCAAGTCACACAACACGTGCCCATAGCCACACCTTTTACCTGGAGGAAGTGAGACCCATCGAAAGAGAACCCATTTTTTGTGAGAATGTGAGATAGACTCAATAGATTCATTCTACAACTCCTATCAGATGTATGGCCCCTTTCATTGAGGAATAAATACCACATTCCCGCCCTTGTCTGAGGGCTTAATTACTATCTCAGGGTTATTGCTGAGATTGTCCAATACAACCATCTGAGAAAGACTCAAATTTCAGTTTTTTTGATCTCTTGACTAGTTTGGGTTAAAAACGCCCAAATGTTAGCGTTAGTATATAGGGGTGGGAACTCCGTAGATTTCTTTTCTATAGTGTTACCTAATAATCTAACCTTGTCCTGATGTTGTGCTGCCTGAAATTGGAGACCAGATATCTCACTTGATACATCTAGGTCCTCTCCTTCATCTACTCCCTCATTCTCCTGCAAGAGCAAGACCATATCCCTTAGTGCTCTAAATTCTGAAGCAGTGACATTTTTCCAAATTTCCTGGTGGGAAATATAAGTCTGTTTGTTCTGTCTCTCACTATCAAACATATATTTATAGGCAACAAATTGCAAATAAATATAAGTCTTTAATAATGTCAAATTTAGTGGATTTAGAATTTGGACAAAAACTTAAACCTAATTGTAACAATTTCATCTCTGTCTGACTTAAAGCGGAGGTCCACCCTAAAGTGGACCTTCCGCTCATCGGAACCCCCCCCCCCCCTCCGGTGCCACAATCGGCACCTTTCAGGGGGGAGGGGGGTGCAGTTACCTGGATAATCCAGGTAACTGCACCCACTTCCGGGATAGCTCTCTGCGGAAAGGGGCGTAACTTACGCCCCTTTCCGCAAGTGCCCGCCCCTTCCCGCAAGTGCCCCGCTGCCTGCTGGGAAACACACAGATCCCAGAGGCAGAGGGGAGTGTCCTTATTGCACAGCGCGATTCGCGCATGCGCAGTAGGGAACTGGGAAATGAAGCCGAAAGGCTCCATTTCCTGATTCCCATACCCAAGATGGCGGCGGCAGGACCCGACAGACGACCTAGAGATCGGCTTCGGGTGCCGACATCGCGGGCGCACTGGACAGGTAAGTGTCACTATTTTAAAAGTCAGCAGCTGCAGTATTTGTAGCTGCTGGCTTTTAAAAAAAAAAAAAAACGCGGAGTCCCGGCGGACTCCCGGCGGACTCCCGCTAGATTGATGATTTCCAAATTTTGATGACCAACATGCTTCCCTATGTAAAAATACCACATTGAAGAACAAAAAAACTGGTAAGAGGAAATGTTAAAAGATATTGAAACATTATATCCTTGCTTCTATCGTGGATGCCTAGATGAGGGTGACATCACGGGCAGAAGATCTCAAATTTTAAAAGAAGACTTTCCAGTAGAGTGCAGCAGTTTTACAGTTTACAGTTGGACAGGGATCTAACTTATTGCATTTTTGAGCATTCCATGACACTAAAGTGAATCTGTGGCCAGGTTATGATCACATTACAAAATGCGTAACAGTAGATTAGCTTTGAAACAAGCTTTCATTTGCCTCTGTAGCTGCAGGCATTCTTGAGTAACTAATCCTAAAAGATTACAATAGAGACTCTGAAGTCCAGCTGCAGACTGTTTCTGAACAGTTTACAGCACCTGCTGTCTGCTTACACTTTTGATAGTCTGGTAGGTCCCTTCTACCAAAGGATGCAAGGGGAGATGAACTGCAGTTTTAATGTCCTTGGTACATATTTTGAGGATGAATTTCTCCAGAGTGTCTGTGGCTGCAGAGATTTAGGGAGAGCTTGTTGTAAAACTCATTTACTTATAGTTGAAGTGCCAACCAAAACTAACAAAGTTACTTTTTTTTTTTTTTTTATATTTTTTATTAGATATTTGCAGTACATCGCATATAACAATATAACAAACATTGAGAAGCAATCTGAAATACACATTTCAACATAGCGCTTCTAGTTGTACCATTGAATATCGTGTCTCTGGTCCTCCCAAGGTACCTTGTTACTTCAAGACAAATCCTTTGTGCAATGTCTCCAAATTTACGTTCCCCTAAGTTGACTCAACAGTATGGTATAGTGTACTCTATCCGGCATCCGGCATCCTCCGCACCCCAACTGGGATCTCGCTGTGACGAGTGATACTATCTCTAAGCTTACTATGATAGTATAGTTACATTACTATTGCCCAGACTTTACTCCTGAGGGGATTAATGATCTTCACTTTTTATACCAGTCTGTCCAACATTTCCAGTGTACATCAAATATATGACAAGAGGATCTCCTAATAGCTAATAGTCTCTCGTACTGATAATTTAGATTTACCTGTACCAATACTTCTGAGGGGTTTGGGGATAGAGTACTTTTCCACTGTCTAGCTATTACCAATTTTGCAGTAATCAAAACATGAGTTACTACTATACGGAATTTTGTTGGATAATTATCAATTCCAAGATGGAGCACCGCTAATGCTGGCTTCGGGGGATTTAGTATTCCTGTGATTTCTGCTAGAATACTAAATAATCTCCTCCAATAACTAGATACATTTTTGCATTGCCAAAATATATGCAGTATAGTGCCTGATATGCCGCAATCTCTCCAGCTTAACGAAGAGTGGACTGGGAATATTCTAGCTAACTGGTATGGTGTTCTGTACCATTTATGAAGTACTTTCTGGGTGAGTTCCCAGTGGGTAACACAATGTGTAGCAGTATAATTATATTGAATCGCTTTGATCCATTAATCTTCTCCATAGGATTGATTTACATCTTTTTCCCATGCTAGAATGGAGGGGGATTTAACAAATTTTTGTTTATGTTGGAGTATGTTATATATAAGTGAGATGCCCTTACTCCCAGTGTCCTGTATCGTATAAAATATTGCCATATGGTCCTGCTTATTTCAATGGCTGGTGGAGGGTGTTTTGAGAGGAAAGATTTCACCTGGTTGTACAAAAGATTGCTGGTGTGTGGGATATTGTATGGGGATTTCAGAGTGTCGAATGATTTTAAAAGCCCTTGGTTATATAGTTCATCCACCCATTCTATTCCTTTTTAACAAAGTTGCTTTTGAAAGATTCCTATAATATTTGAACATTGATATTATTTTCAAATGTCACAGCCCTAGAATACATATCAGTGTTACTTGTTAATCCGTCTGTTGCCCTCCATATTCCCGTAAAATCTTTAAAGAGGAAGTAAAGGCAAAAAAAAAAAAAACACACCCTGTAAGGCAAAGGCATAATGAGCTAGTATGCATAGCTCATTATGAATAACTTACCTGAGAACGAAGCCCCTGAAGCGGTCCTCCATCTTCCTCTTCTCCGCTGCCATGGATCCCGGAGTGACTTCCGGGTCTTGCTGCTCCGGCGCTGTGATTTGCCAGAGCTGCGACGAAGTCACTCCCGCGCATGCGCACGGGGGCCGACACTCGCAGCATATCGCTGCGATCTGCGGCCTGCCAAGTGCGCCTGCACCCCGCTGTCTACGGCGCATGCGCCGTAGACAGCGGTGGCTGTCTTCAGGTAAATATCTCCTAAACCGTATAGTTTTAGGAGATATTTCTTGGACCTACAGTTAAGCCTTAATCTAGTGGTTTGTAAGGGTTTACAACCACTTTAAAGGCCAACAATGGGGATCAGCCACTATTGAAATGGCTGCCCCTTCCCTAGCATTGACAGAACCTGGAAGCAGCAGTACCTCATTATGTATTCCAAATCCTTGAGCACTTCCAAATTTTCCTCTATTGTGGATGCTATAAATTGTTCCATCACTGTGGCAGTGGCAATGCCACTTTCTGTACTGATGGTGCTAAGAGAAAAGCTCAGTCCATTGCTCTGAAAAGAGAGGAAGTACTCTGAGGTTAGTGGTCATGTGACCACAATGAAAGACTAGGTACCTTTAGGCAGATTCAATATGAATAAGTATAATATAGTGATAAAGCAAACTTACAGTAATTGTTTAGGATGTTACAAGATAAAAAACAGAAAATGACCCGGGACAGCCCAAACATAGCAGAGACATGCCTTCATCCCTGGAGAATATATGAAAAGAACAAAGGAGTAAGTACGGGACTTTAAATGAGGCATGTCTCTGTTAGTAAAGAATATTATGAGTTTATTGTGTAAATACTATTGAATGTAACCAATCCCCGATGGAGTCCCTATAATGAACAAAATAAATAAATATTTCTTGTGTATAAAGTAATGCACGATATAACCATATTCAATGCAAAATAGTCACATATTTAATATTAATACATACAAGGACATGATTGGTACACAGAACAATAATAGAAAAATACTGTACATGATTGTCATAATGAATAGTACATAGTATAAAATTATAAAACATAAAAGAAGATAATGGAGGGGGCGTGGTTTCGCTATGCAGCAATGAAGACATGTCGGCTCTGAGCTCCGGCCCTGACCCCGCTTATAACGCACCTTACCACCGCATGAACCCCTCAGCACGCTCGGGCACGATGGGCAGGAAAACAGGCAAGTCCCTGCCGAAAAAGGGCGCTCCCGATGGATCGATTAAGCGCTTTCTGGCGGAGCCGGACGAGGTGGGTGATATGGATGGTCTAGGCCGCTCTCCCCTGAACTCGAGCGGGCTTGCTGGCCCCGCCCACCGCCTCAGGCCTGATCACAGAGCTCAATCCCCGGCCTCGTCGGCGGGATCTGCGGATGAAGACCGTGAACCGCGACATTCGGAGGTAGCAGCACTGGTGAGCGGTCTCCCCACCAAGTCTGAGCTGGCCTCCATGCTCATGGGGCTCGAAAAGTCTATTAAGCGGGAGGTGTCCGCTGTCCGTTCGGACCTGGCGCAAGTGTTGGACCGCGTGGAGGAGACGGAGCTACGCTTGGACAAGCACGCAACCGCCATTAGATCTTTACAGGCGACCACCCGTTCCCTGGCTATAGCCCACCGGTCGGCCCTTTACAAGATCGAGGACCAGGAAAATCGGAACCGCCGGAACAACATCCGTATCCGGGGGTTGCCGGAGGCGACCGGTGATGAGGATCTTCTCCCTACGGTCCGGGGTATTTTCAACGGCCTCCTAGGGAATGCAGCAGATCATCCCTTAAAAATTGACCGCGTGCATAGGGCCCTTAGGCCACGTAACATGGATGTGGACAATCCGCGGGATGTGATCTGCAGGGTTCATTACTTTGAGGAAAAGGATCGCATTATGCAGAAGCTTAAGGGGACGCAGGTGCTGGACTTTGACGGAGCATCGCTTTCTTTCTTCCCCGATCTGGCCAGGGAGACGCTGGAACGCCGCAGGGCCCTGCGGCCCCTAACTGAACAACTGCGCTCGGCCTCCATCAATTACCGGTGGGGCTTCCCGGCTGCCCTAATTGCTCATAGAGATGGGAAAACGGTGATTCTGCGGTTCCCTGAGGACCTTGAGAAATTCTGTGCAGATCTTAACATCTCTCCGCCTGAGCTCCCGGGCTGGCAGGAAGGCATACCGCCTCTGGAGAACACCCCTGAGGCGACATGGCAAAAGGTGTCTCGCAAGCAACGTGCTCCTCCCTTCAGCTTGCCGGCTAGTCAGCCGTAGTGTGCATGCTGGCTATTACCTTTAGATCAGATGTTTGGTCCTATCGACCGGTCGTCCCTGGTTCCGCAAGTACATTTTAGTGCATTACCGTGCCTACATTCCTTTTTCGTGTTGTTTGTTCTTTTTTTGGTTCTATTTTTGGTTCACAATTTTTTTTTTTTTTTTTTTTTTTTTGCACTTACGCCCTTACTTGCTGCGTTGCACGCTGTGTGCGCAGCAGGGGGGCCCGGAGCTGCCCGGGATTCTTGGAACATGTGCCTGTGAGACTTATGACTGGTGGTTACTTACTTACTTCCTTCCTTATATCATAGGATAAATGTGCATGTGGGAAGCTTGTGTTCCTTATTTCCAATTTTGCCTCTGGTTTTATGTTTAGTTACTAGGGGTGGTTCATTTACTTTAGTGTTTCCTTAAGCAAGGTGCTTATATGCATAAGTGCGATTATATGTTTGATATATGGGGGTGGGGGTCGGGGCTACGGCATGTCACGCCTGTTATGGATGGCCGTGGACTGCTGCTGGCTGGCCCCTCCTTGTACCTGGAGAGGGGGCGTCGGATGGACCCTTATCTCCGGACCTCTGCCGGGCTCTCGGCGGGGGGTGGGGAGGTGGGGGCTTGTCCGATTGCCCCCGCGCTTCAGTGCAGGCGGCTGCGAGCTCATGTTGCCCTCGGACTGATTGGGGCTTCGGCCCCCGGTGCCGAGGAGATGGTGGCTATTGTTATTGCTGACCTGTTCTCTCTCTCTTCTCCCTTCTCTATCTCTTCTCTTCCGCCTTTTTCTCACCCTCTCTCTTTCCCCCTCTGTCTCCCTACCCCTCTGCCTCTGGTCCTGTCTCGTGATTGCAGTATATTTGTTCTAGACCTTGGCGGTAACCTATGGCCACGTTAGAATTGTTATCATTTAATGTGCGGGGCCTACACGCCCCTGGTAAACGCCATAACTTATACCGGGAACTGAATCGCCTGCGGGGGGACGTGGTCTTCCTGCAAGAAACCCATCTCACTCACACCTCGTCGGTGAAGTTGTTCTCGCCGCAATACCCCACTTGGTATTATAGCCTATCTGATGTGCACAAAGCAAAAGGTGTGGCCATAGGGTTCCGCAGGGGTACTCCTTTTCATTTGATTGACATGTTATGTGACCCACTCGGACGCTTTCTGTTCCTTAAGGGTAGCCTAGGGGGACTGCAGTGTACGCTGGCGACCCTCTATGCACCGAACCGTGACCAGGCCACCTTTATAGCCGCGACGCTGAGAAGGCTGAGGGACTTTGCTAGCGGATGCATTGTCCTAGCCGGGGACTTTAATACTCCGTTAGAACCCGTGCTTGATACCTCCCTGGGGAGGTCCTCGGTTTCATATAAAAGCCTGGCGTTTATACGTAAACGCCTCTTTGACGCTCAGTTAATTGAGGTTTGGAGGACAATGCATCCGAAGGCGAGGGACTACTCATATTTCTCGAGTGTTCACCAATCTTACTCCAGGATTGACTATTTCTTCCTTGACCATCACCATCTTTCTCTCTTGGCAAATTCCAGTATCGCATCTTCGCCCCTGTCTGACCATGCCCCTATTTTACTTACCCTTAATATTTCTTCACTGCCCCATAAAGCTACCAACTGGAAGTTGAATGAGAGCCTGATTAGTGAGGAGGCAGACATCATATCTATGCGGGATGAACTCACCCAATATTTTCTCGATAATGCCCAACCGGACATTTCCCCGGGAACACTTTGGGAAGCCCATAAGGCCCATATACGGGGTAAGTTTATGGAGTTAGGGGCTAGGAGGAAAAGGGAAGCGGTATTGCGACAGACTAAGCTACTGTCGGACATTGCTTCTCTTGAATCCCAACATAAGGCCAGCCTGGCGCAAGCTACCCTTCACTTACTAACGGAGAAAAGGGAGGAATTGAAGGTTTTATTCCATGAGCAATGGAAGCGAGAAGCCCGTAGAGTGTCCCAAACTTATCACGAGTGGGGTAACAAGCCGGGGAGGCTACTGGCGCGCTCCCTACGTCAGACTAAGACTAGGACGTATATTGAAAAAATTAAAACACATTCTGATACACTTACGTATGAGACCTCCGGAATTGCCAAAGAATTCCAGGCATTTTATCAAGATCTATACCGAGTCCCCTCAGCGGTGCCGGATGTGGAGGCTAAAAAGTCTTTAATCCGGGAGTATTTACAGCAGGCGGATTTGCCCAGGCTGGACCCGGCGGTCCTTGACTCTTTGGATGGGGAACTCTCGGTCCAAGAGTTCAGTGTGGCACTGAGAGCTATGGCGAGTGGCAAGGCCCCTGGTCCGGATGGCTTTACGGCCTTGTATTATAAAACCTTTGCAGGGACCTTGCTGCCCCGCCTTGCCTCCTACGCGAACACGATATCGAGGGGGGGGTCTTTTCGCCCTGAAACTTTGCACGCACATATCTCTGTGCTTCCTAAGCCGGAGAAAGATCCTAGCCTATGCGGGAGCTATCGCCCAATATCCCTCCTGAACTTAGATGCTAAATTATACGCTAAAGTTCTCGCGAATCGGTTACTCCCTCTCCTCCCGCGCTGGGTTTCTAATGCGCAGACTGGGTTTATTCCGGGTAGGGAGGCACGTGACAATGCCCTTCGCACTTTCTCATTGATGGACTATGTGCGGAAGACCTCCCAGTCCACCCTGTTACTTTCCACGGATGCTGAAAAAGCGTTTGACAGGGTGGATTGGGAGTATCTGATGGCTACCCTATCTCATCTGGGAGTCGGGCGGACTCTCTTGTCCCATATCGCGGCTTTATATCAGTCCCCAACGGCTCAAATCCGGGTTAATGGCTCCTTAAGCGACTCGTTTACGCTATATAATGGTACGCGTCAGGGGTGCCCCCTCTCCCCGCTACTCTTCGCCATCTCTTTAGAACCCTTCCTCTCCACAATTAAAAATAACCCGAACATTCATGGGATCACTGTTGCAGCTACTGAACACAAATATGCGGCCTATGCCGATGACATCCTGTTTTATGTCCAACAACCCATGATTACCCTCCCCAATTTGATGTCTGCCTTCTCACAGTTCGGCCTTATATCCAATTTTAAAATCAACATGTCCAAATCGGAAATTTTAAATGTCACCGTCCCGGTGGAGGAGGTTCGACGTCTCCAAGCTTCCTTCCCATTTACATGGCAAGCCCACAAAATGAAGTACTTAGGTATTTATCTTACCTCCAAGCCCCAAGCCCTCTTTAGTGCTAATTACATTCCCCTCATTAACGCCATTAGATCTGATCTACGTCGCTGGTCACAGGTTGCTCATTCATGGCTAGGTAAGATTGGAGTGATTAAAATGAATGTCCTGCCCAGGGTGTTGTTCCTCTTCCAGATGGTCCCTGTGGGTATCCCGGCGAGTTTTTTCGTGCTCTTGGAGTCTCTGATTGGTCAGTACGTGTGGAACAGAAGGCGTCCGAGGTTGTCCAGAGCCCTTTTATATAGGCCCAAGCGGCTGGGGGGTTTGGCTCTGCCGAATGTTAAATTGTATTATATGGCTACTGTCTTATGCAGGATTTCAGATTGGAAATTTCATAAAAACTCAAAACTGTGGGTTGCTCTCGACCATGCACTCAGCGGCACTGACTTATACACTCTAGTTTGGATTCCCCAGAAATATAGGTCGGTGGCTCCCAATACCTCCACTCTGACCCACTCTACTCTCCGGAATTGGGACTTGCTCTGTAGAAAACACGGGTGGCTCTTTAACTCCCCCATCATGCCTTTGACCGGCCATAACTACTTCCCTCCGGGAAATATTGACCCCAGAATCTATTCCTGGCAGCTGGCGGATTCACCCCTTTTGCACCATGTTGCCAACCATGCGGGTATTTTACCCTTGCCGCAACTGATACCCTCTGCGCGGGCGACTCTTATGGATCAATGGACTTACAGACAACTAGTGGATTTTGTTCATTCCCTCCCGAAACCTCTTCGCTCTCTTTTGGATTTAACTCCCATTGAATCTGCTTTTCTAGAAGACCAACCGGTGGAACGACCCTTGTCCTTTTTTTACCACACCTTACAGCTTCTGTCGACTACTGGTATCCCCACCTTTTTGGCCAATTGGGAGCACGATTTGCACAGCACAATCTCGGAGGCACAAAAATTCACTATCTTGTCCATGGCCCACTTGTCTTCTACGGCTTCAAGGACTGCAGAAGTGAACTATAAGTTGTTAACGAGATGGCATTATACCCCGGTTGTCCTGCATAAACTCTTCCCGCAAACGTCACCTCTCTGTTGGAGAGGTTGTGGGGAATGTGCCTCTCACGCCCATATCTGGTGGTTTTGTCCCCTGATCAGACCGTATTGGGTAACAGTTTTACACTGGCTGAAGGTTATTTTAGGGTATGAGGTTCCGAATGATCCCTGGGTAATACTATTTCACTGCACTGGCTCCCCAGCAGGGTCCTATAAGAAGTCTGTGACCCCTCACTTGCTTAACGCTGCAAAAGCGCTTATTCCACGTCAGTGGAAGCAATCCACGATCCCATCCCTACGCCAATGGCTGCTGGAGGTGGATCGTACGTATCATCTGGAAGATCTTACCTACTCCCTCCGAGGAAAAGCAGACTTGGGGAAACGGATTTGGGCCTGCTGGGTAGCCTTTAAGTACACATCAGATTATGTGCAAATAATGGCGTAACCTGGGTGAACCCTTAGGTTTTGATGTAATTCTTTCTTTATTTTTTTATTTTCTTGTGTGTGTTATTTATTTTCTGGTTCGAGACAGGACCGGGCAGCTCCCCTCTTCTTCTCTTCCCCCCCCTCTGTCACCCCCCCTTTCCCCTTTTTTTTTTTTTTTTTTTTTTTTCTTTCTTCATCCCCCCTCTCTTTACTCTCTTTGACTATACTCTCTCTTTGTCTTCTTTTCTTTCTTTCGTCTTTTTCTTTTTCTTCAGTGACTTGGTTTAAAACACGTTGGTTGGTCCATCAAGGGTTGCAGGATTGTAAAACTACTACCCAATTACTTGGGTCAGAGAACACTTCTGTTATACATATTGGGTGTGCTTCGCTGGTACTCAGAAGCTCCCTAGTTGAAGTGTGTGGTTAGCGAGTTATAGTTACATGTTCCGTCATATGTATCTTTTGTAACCCGGATGTTACTCACTATGTATGGTATATTGCTGACATTACACTGTATGTCACTGTTTTCTTATGCTTTATTCTCTAATAAACACAAATTAAACAAAAAAAAGAAGATAATGGAACAAATTCATAATGATACAGGCTATAACCTGGCAGCCTTGAGTGTGGACTCAATGCGTTTCATGGCGTTTAAAGCCAATCGTCAGGAGTAGGATGCTATAAAATAAATATATAGTAGATAGATAAGTAGGTGGACCAGTTAGTATTTTAGATACATAGGGCTCTTCAGCTAAGAAACAAAAGATATAGTGTAATGATACTTTACCTATGGAGTAACTCATGGGTATAGATCTACAGCTACTATAATGGAACGAACATGGCTTGGAGATATTTGTCTCATCCGGGGTTGAGGTGGGAGAACCCAGACTAATGTATGTCCCCATGCCACCCCACCTTAAATCACAGGCAGGCTGGGTAAGAGACCACAGGGCCATACAGCCGGCAAAGGAGCGAACGCTCACAGAAAGATCAGGATGGAGGGTCAGGTAAACCAGGATACATTGGGATGACTCATTCACTGGGCACATCCACTGGCGGAGTGTCCATCAGTCGACCGTGCAAATACATAGTGCAAAAGTGAATGGAGGTAACATGAGTGTGGATGTATATGGAGGTAGAAGAAAGGGCGCAGGAGCCTATATGTAAATTTATAAATAGGTGAGTGTGTGTGTGTATGTATGTATGTATATGTGTGGTTGTGTGAATGTATGTATGTATGTATGTATGTATGTATGTATGTATGTATGTATGTGTGTGTGTAAGAATGCATATGTATGTGTGTATGTGTCTGTGTGTGTGTGTATGTGAGTCTGAAGTCCTGAGAGATTCCCTCCATACCTGAAAAGTCTGAGCGGAGTCAGATGTATGTGCTCCCGTCAAGATGGAAACAAAAAATGAGCAGCCATCAGCTTCCCCCGGCTGAAGAGCCCGTGCAAAGGGGTGGGACCCCACCAGCGTCATGCGTCAACGCAGAGCGGTGGGAAGGATAGGAGAACTCCATCCCCACCGCAGAGTGACAGGTGGAGGGTTTGCGCACTGGCCTTCAGCAGCACTCGAAGGGGCGCCGCGTTGGAGCGTGCGTGAGCATGGCGCTGTGGTGTGGAGGTGAACCCCCGCCCCATCACATGATGGGATGGGCATGGGGGAGCAACAAGGCATCTCGCAACCCCGGAACGAGACAGGGACAGTCCACAACCACAATCGCCAGGCTGAGACATCTGTACACAGCAATAAAAAATAAGGAAAAAACTCATTAGCTGAAGAGCCCTATGTATCTAACATACTAACTGGTCCACCTACTTATCTATCTACTATATATTTATTTTATAGCATCCTACTCCTGACGTTTGGCTTTAAACGCCATGAAACGCGTTGAGTCCACACTCAAGGGTGCCAGGTTATAGCCTGTATCATTATGAATTTGTTCCATTATCTTATTTTATGTTTTATAATTTTATATTATGTACTATTCATTATGACAATCATGTACAATACTTGATTATATTATTATTGTTCTGTGTACCAATCATGTCCTTGTATGTATTAATATTAAATATGTAACTGTTTTGCATTGAATATGGTTATATCGTGCATTACTTTGTACACAAGAAATATTCATTTATTTTTTTCATTATAGGGACTACCCATCCGGGACTGGTTACATTCAATAGTATTTACACAATAAACTCATAATAGTCTTTACTAACAGAGACATGCCTCATTTAAAGTCCCATACTTACTCCTTTGTTCTTTTCTCTTTTTATATGTTTAGGATTTTAGTTATATGATGACTTTCCTTCTACTTAGAATATGTTAATACAGTAGAACCTTGGATTGCGAGCATAATTTGTTCCGGAAATATGCTTGTAATCCAAAGCACCCATATATCCAATTTCCCCATAAGAAACAATGGAAACTCAGATGATTCATTCCACAGCCATTTATTCATACATCCTTCAGTTTATAGTCCATATAAAAAGATTATAGCAATGTGATAGATTGTGTAACTATAAAATGTCCATCCACAAATGGCAGCCTCCACAAGGGGATTAGAAGCAAATCCAGCAGGAGCTACAGAGTATAAAAGAGAATAAAGGCACCTCTCAGTTTAACAATATGGTTACCTTTAATGAAGGTACAACATTTAGCAACTCACCTGGTTGATGATTAAAAGAGGCACATCTAAGTATGCAGGCATCTGGGGTAAAACTGTCCACATAGGCCATCCTCTGCACCGCCAGCTCTCACTGCTGTCAGTCTGCAATTGTGACCAGGAAGACTACCCTGCAGTAGAGGGATCTGAAAGTGAGGCTTGAAGCGCTCGTGGAGCGCAGCGTAGAAGGGATGAGGTCAATGGTGGTGCAGAGGATAGTCTATATGGACAGCTTTACGCCTGATGCCTGCGTACGTAGATGTGCCTGTTTAAATCAACCATGCGAGTTGCTAAATGTTGTACATTCATTAACTGTAACCATATTGCTACACTAATGCCGCGTACACGCGTTCAGACTGTTCGGCGGACTTAGTCCAGCGGACAAACCTCCTGACTTTGAAGCGGAGGTTCGCCGGTCTTTCCAAACGAGCGGACCTGCCCACACACAACCGGACTTTCTGCTGGACTTTTGGTGGGAGTCCGCCGTACTTTTTAAAATGAATGGACTTGCCCACACACGAAGGAAAGTTTGTTCATTTTGAACGCAGCTCCAGGTAGACGGGACTGGCGAGGGAGGTCAATGTTGCTGCTTTTAGCGGCGAGATTTGCACGTTGCTGGCCCTGTCACCTGGTGTGGACTTAAAGGGGAAGCCCTACGCTGAAAAAACGGCACGGGGGTCCCCCCAGAGTCCATATCAAACCCTTATCCGAGCATGCAGCCCGGCCGGTCAGAAAGGGGGTGGGGACAAGCGAGCTGAAGATAGCGGAGGAGTCCAGCGAGAAGACCCCCCAAGATAGAAGAAGACCCCCGGAGCTGTGCAATAATTTATTTTAAACCCTTGTGTTGTTTTTTTTTACATTTTTTTCACAGGTGAATGGGTAGGGGTACATTGTACCCCATACTCATTTACATAGGGTGGGGGGCCGGTATCTGGGGGCCCCCTTATTAAAGGGGGCTCCCGGATTCCTATAAGCCCCCCGTCCGCAGACCCCGACAACCAACGGCCAGGGTTGTCGGGAAAAGGCTCTTGTCCTCATCAACATGGGGACAAGGTGGTATATATACACCAACGCTCAAAGGCAGGTCCTGGGAACTCAGAGATAATTGCTCCAGGTGAAGGGATCCGGGTTCGAGCCACAGCATGCAGATAACGTGGATAATGACAAAACTCTGGACGGCCGCACTCCAATGCTAAAAAGATGCTTTATTCAAATAATATTTAGGACACAGCAAATGACATCACAGCGAAAGATAGCTGGTTACCATGAGTAAGCACTAGCCTTAGTGTGAAATGCGTCAGCTGTTAGCATCTTTCGCTGTGATGTCATTTGCTGTGTCCTAAATATTATTTGAATAAAGCAATGTTTTAGCATTGGAGTGCGCCCGTCCAGAGTTTTGTCATTATCCACATTATGGGGACAAGGTGCTTGTCCCCATAAAGCAGCCCCCCATGTTGAGGGCACGCGGCCTGGTATGGCTCGGGGGGGGGGGGGCGGCGCTCGCTCGTCCCCACCACCTTTCCTGACCGGCCGCATGCTCAGATAAGGGTCTGATATGGACTCAGGGGGGGGGGGGGGGGGCATGCCATTTTTTTGGCGTAGGGCTTCCCCTTTAAGTCCATGCCAAAGGCGGTGAAACTGACCTCCCTCGCTAGTCCAGTCTACCTGGAGCCGTGTTCAAAATGAACAGACTTTTCTCCGTGTGCGGGAAAGTCCATTCATTTCAAAACTCCGGCGGACTAGCACACACACGGCCGGATTGCCGGACAATTTTTGAGTCAAAACTACTTTCCAAGTCTGCCGGAGCCCACACACGGGCGGATTGTCTGGTGGACTCTGGTCCGCCGGACCAAGACCCCCGGATAGTTTGATCGTGTGTACACGGCATTAGAGGTACCTCTATTCTCTTTTATACTCAGTTCTGACGTGACATTACTTGTATATAGTGATGGACGAACGTTTCGCCCGGCGGTCGTTTCGCGGCGAATTTCCGACTTTCGCCGTCCGCGGGTTCGAACGCCTTTTTCCGTCGTTCGCCCCGGCGGACTTACGTGTTTAATGTATACAAGAACTTTAACCTTTCGTGACACGTTTATCATGTGTTACAGGACAACCAATTGAGACATGACAGCTCATGGACACTTGGACATTCCCCCTAACCTATAAATACACCCGATCCGGTGGCCATTTTACATTCTTTCTTCTGTCACTGTAGGGAAAGGATCCTGTGTGGAGTAGGGACAGAGAAAACGCTAGCTATTTGGTACACAAAAGTTCTTTTCAGGACTGGTATAGGTGTTAGGTCAGCAGCCTGAGTTTCTTTTGTCAGTTTAGATAAAGGGACAGAGCGCTGTATGCTGCTATTTTAGGGACAGCTCAGCCAGATTAGTCTTTCTTCATCATCATCATCATCATCATCATTAGCTGTTACTATCAGGTCCACAAAAGAGCTATTCCAGCTAATCGTTCCAGCCTACTCTTTTTTGCCAATTTGTATAGGGACAGGCAGGAAGCAGTGTGTCAGGCAGTGAGGATAATTTTAAAGACTTGCTGTTACTATTAGTTCCACAAAGGTTCTTTTCAGGACTGGTATCAGTGGTACGGTAATAGGCTTGTACACGTATAATATTCTTTCTTCCAAATATAGAAAGAATATTATACTTGACTGCTGCCCTTCTGCTGCAGTCTGCTAATCATTCACAACTCACTTGTTCCACAAAGCTCTTTATCAGGACTGGTAACTTGGTCTGTCTAGGGTGCTACGGTACATAGGCTTGGGTGCGGTACAGTCTGCTGTTCTGTAAGGACCGCTATCGGTCCACAATACATAGGGTTGCCGTGCACTACTGCTGACCGCTGCCCTATACTGCAGCAGTCCTTCAGCGGTATAGGGACTGACGCACAGTCTGCTAAACACTAACACACAACCTGCTTGGTCCACAAAAGTTTTTATAAGGACTGGTAACTTGGTATAGGGTGCTACGGTACATAGGCCTGAGTGCAGTACAGTCTGCTGTTCTGTAAGGACTGCTATCGGTCCACAATACATAGGGTTGCCGTGCACTACTGCTGACCGCTGCCCTATACTGCAGCAGTCCTTCAGCGGTATAGGGACTGACGCACAGTCTGCTAAACACTAATACACAACCTGCTTGGTCCACAAAAGTTCTTATAAGGACTGGTAACTTGGTATAGGGTGCTACGGTACATAGGCCTGAGTGCAGTACAGTCTGCTGTTCTGTAAGGACCGCTATCGGTCCACAATACATAGGGTTGCCGTGCACTACTGCTGACCGCTGCCCTATACTGCAGCAGTCCTTCATTGGTATAGGGACTGACGTACAGTCTGCTAATCACTAACACACAACCTGCTTGGTCCACAAAAGTTCTTATAAGGACTGGTAACTTGGTATAGGGTGCTACGGTACATAGGCCTGAGTGCGTTACAGTCTGCTGTTCTGTAAGGACCGCTATCGGTCCACAATACATAGGGTTGCCGTGCACTACTGCTGACCGCTGCCCTATACTGCAGCAGTCCTTCAGCGGTATAGGGACTGACGCACAGTCTGCTAAACACTAACACACAACCTGCTTGGTCCACAAAAGTTTTTATAAGGACTGGTAACTTGGTATAGGGTGCTACGGTACATAGGCCTGAGTGCAGTACAGTCTGCTGTTCTGTAAGGACCGCTATCGGTCCACAATACATAGGGTTGCCGTGCACTACTGCTGACCGCTGCCCTATACTGCAGCAGTCCTTCATTGGTATAGGGACTGACGTACAGTCTGCTAATCACTAACACACAACCTGCTTGGTCCACAAAAGTTCTTATAAGGACTGGTAACTTGGTATAGGGTGCTACGGTACATAGGCCTGAGTGCGTTACAGTCTGCTGTTCTGTAAGGACCGCTATCGGTCCACAATACATAGGGTTGCCGTGCACTACTGCTGACCGCTGCCCTATACTGCAGCAGTCCTTCAGCGGTATAGGGACTGACGCACAGTCTGCTAAACACTAACACACAACCTGCTTGGTCCACAAAAGTTTTTATAAGGACTGGTAACTTGGTATAGGGTGCTACGGTACATAGGCCTGAGTGCAGTACAGTCTGCTGTTCTGTAAGGACCGCTATCGGTCCACAATACATAGGGTTGCCGTGCACTACTGCTGACCGCTGCCCTATACTGCAGCAGTCCTTCATTGGTATAGGGACTGACGTACAGTCTGCTAATCACTAACACACAACCTGCTTGGTCCACAAAAGTTCTTATAAGGACTGGTAACTTGGTATAGGGTGCTACGGTACATAGGCCTGAGTGCGTTACAGTCTGCTGTTCTGTAAGGACCGCTATCGGTCCACAATACATAGGGTTGCCGTGCACTACTGCTGACCGCTGCCCTATACTGCAGCAGTCCTTCAGCGGTATAGGGACTGACGCACAGTCTGCTAAACACTAACACACAACCTGCTTGGTCCACAAAAGTTTTTATAAGGACTGGTAACTTGGTATAGGGTGCTACGGTACATAGGCCTGAGTGCAGTACAGTCTGCTGTTCTGTAAGGACCGCTATCGGTCCACAATACATAGGGTTGACGTGCACTACTGCTGACCGCTGCCCTATACTGCAGCAGTCCTTCAGCGGTATAGGGACTAAGAGTTTTGTCACAGGGTGATTTAAAAAATGACAGGCAGAGGAAGAGGCAGGCCCTTCCGCAGGGGTGGTAGGGGTAGGGCAGGAGCAACAGCCTTGAGCCAAAGTGGGAAGTTGCAGAAGGTGCGTTCAATTACTTTAAAGGACGCACCAGACTTGGTTGAGTGGCTCACTCAGCCTTATTCTTCTGCACCCTCCTCATCCTCTCGATCTGCACCCTCTTCTTCACTCTCTGCTATGTGCACCCCCAAAGACACTACCACCAACAACACCACCACCACCACATACCTTCCGCTTGAGTGCAAATGGGGGCCTTCATGCTCCAGTGTTTTAATAGGGACCCCCGTATAAAAAGCATGAGGGTCAAGGACCAGTACTGGGTGGCAACGTACTTAGATCCCCGGTACAAACACAAAATGGCGGAAATGTTACCGCCGTCGCAGAGGGCTGTCAGAATGCAGCACTTCCAGGCCTTGCTTCGAGAAATGCTGCATTCTGCTTTTGCGTGCGCTGGCAGAGGAGCAATTCCCACTCCCAGAGAAGGATTTGCGGGTACCAATCCAACAGCGCCTGCAAGAAGAGGCCGGTTTGAAGATGTGTTGGTGACTTCGGATATGAGGTCATTCTTTCAGCCGACCCATCGACAGGTGTCATCCGGATCCAGCATCAGGGAACGCCTAGACCGTCAGGTGTCCGACTACATTGGGTTAACGGCCGATGTGGACGCTCTGAGGAGTGATGAACCCCTAGACTACTGGGTGGGCAGGCTTGACCTCTGGCCAGAGCTTGCCCAATTTGCAATCGAACTGTTGGCTTGCCCCTCATCCAGTGTCCTGTCCGAAAGGACGTTCAGCGCAGCAGGGGGGATTGTGACCGATAAGCGTACTCGCCTAGCTCACGACAGTGTTAACTACCTCACATTTCTAAAAATGAATGAGGCATGGATCTCGGAGGAATTCAACACATGTGATCAGTAGACCATGTATATGTCTATAAACAATTTTTGGAATCAAGCACACAGACCTTCTTAATTCATTTGGCTCACTTCCCTGACCCAAAAAAGCACACCGTACTATATGCCCCTACCCTCCTCTTTGAAGAGGTTGAGCGGTGTCATATTTCTACTGGGGCTGCTTATTATGAGGGGTTCCCACCATCCCTGTGCTGTGCTGACTTCCTCCTGGGTGTTCTTATTATGAGGGGCTCCCACCATCCCTGTGCTGTGCTGACTTCCTCCTGGGGGTTCTTATTATGAGGGGATCACACCATCCCTGTGCTGTGCTGACTTCCTCCTGGGGCTGCTTACGGTGCTGCTGTCAGCGCTGTATGTCACGGAGCTGCTGTCAGCGCTGTATGTCACGGAGCTGCTGTCAGCGCTGTATGTCACGGTGCTGCTGTCAGCGCTGTATGTCACGGAGCTGCTGTCAGCGCTGTATGTCACGGAGCTGCTGTCAGTGCTGTATGTCACGGAGCTGCTGTCAGCGCTGTATGTCACGGAGCTGCTGTCAGCGCTGTATGTCACGGAGCTGCTGTCAGCGCTGTATGTCACGGTGCTGCTGTCAGCGCTGTATGTCACGGAGCTGCTGTCAGCGCTGTATGTCACGGAGCTGCTGTCAGCGCTGTATGTCACGGAGCTGCTGTCAGCGCTGTATGTCACGGAGCTGCTGTCAGCGCTGTATGTCACGGAGCTGCTGTCAGCGCTGTATGTCACGGTGCTGATGTCAGTGCTCTGTATTACGGTGCTGCTGTCAGTGCTCTGTATCTCCTGCACCCTCTTGTTTGCCTACCCTGGTCCCTGACCTTCCCTCTCCTCCATTGCCTTCATTAGCTCCATAGTCCTGAATTGTCAGAACAATTTCCCAAATAAAAAAAAAATGCTTGTAGTTATCGATCCCAAATTCACCTCATACATGTATTATGCTATTGTCCAGGTGGTGGGACTACGTGCTACCCCCTAATAATTACCCCGTGGCCGCAAATTCGACCTAAAGGTTTGCGAAATTCGCCTCCCATTGAAGTCAATGGAGCCCGCGGCGAACGGTCGTTTTCGCGAACGTTTGTGTCCGTTCGCGTTTCGCGTTCGCGAAACGTCCCGTCGGAAGTTCGTCCATCACTACTTGTATATAAAGACATTGCTTGTTTATTAAGTCAAAATTTTGAAAAAAAAATAGCTTGTCTTGCAAAACACTCTCAGACCAAGTTACTCTCAATCCAAGGTTTTACTGTACTTAAATGTCCATAGCTGGTCACAGGTTCACTTTAATGTGCATATTGCTGGGACAAGTGGATTAAAGAGCTAGCCCAGTATTGCACATTTTTTGCTTACCAGCAGTTTAGCTCATTTATTTCCAAACACTGAAAATGGCTACAGGGCATCTCTTAGATACTATCTTAAAGATATAAAATATACTTTTCAGGTAAAAGTGGCTTATTAAAAATAGATTTAACAAAGATTTTTCATTGCAAATCTGTATACAAATTGAACATGCTGTAATGGAGTTATCAGTTCCGTTTCAGATTTATTTTGTCTGTTTTGAGTGGACTTGGATATGTTTTGCTCTTCCACCAGATGTTTCTTACTAAAGTCTATCAGATGAATACTACTACGCATAATCAGGGGACATAAAAAATGTCATGTGGTTCCACATTTGGGTCCCAACTTTAGAGGTTAAGCAACTGGGTTCTGCTAGATTTTCCATTTTAGTGTCTCTCAGTGACTGGGATGACAAGGGTTCTTTAAGCTCCTGCTATTGTGGCATGTGGCACTGGTATTAAAGGATATTTTCCAATTCTCTAAAATCATTTTTGAGAATATTCCAACTTTTATATTGGTATTAATGAGTATTATGATCTCTGGGTCCTTCCTACTCCCAATTAACAATCTGTCTGATTTGTTGCTTGCTGAACTGAAGCACCTTGGAGACAACACATTGTTCACCATCTGTCTACTAAAACTGTCTTCTTCTACTAAAACCTTTGCTGTGCTCATATTCCAATTATCAATTCAATCATTATTCTTGTTGCTGGGGTACATGTAATGCAGCAGTACTGTTACTCATAAAATTACATCCCCAGTATAAGATACACTTTTGACACTAATTCCAATGACCATAGGTCCTGCATTGTATGTGATGACATCAGAAAGCTGCGGCCAATCTTACAAAGAGGAACAAGCCTGCAGGAACAAGGAATAAGGTATGTATTATTCCTACCACTTAGACAAAATGAGTTCTGAGATGGCCCCACTGCAAAGGTAACTTGAGAAGACTAAACACCCCACCCCAATTAACAGATGTTAAATTCAGAGCAACCCTACATCAGTTCAATCATCTCTTCATATTATAATGATTTTATAATACTGTAGCTGTTTTGAGTAAAGCTTCAAAAGCTGAACTCTATACACGTGTAATAAATACATTTAAACTAGTGCATTCAGATCTGTGCACCCATTGCTGCCCTCATGTCAAATGGGGGGGGGGGGGAGGGTCCATACCTCCCAACTTTTGAACTTCAGAATGAGGGACACTTGAGGAAGGAAGTAACATTGTATAGCGTGCTGTGGCAAATGTGGTCAAACTTCTGACAGTGGGAGGAGCTTAACCACTTCCACCCCAGAAGATTTGGCTGCCCAATGACCAGTGCACTTTTTACAATTTGGCACTGTGCTGTTTTAACTAATAATTGGTCATGCAATTATGTACAAAAATGTGCGTCCCTTTTTTCCAACAAATAGAGCTTTCTTTTGATGATATTTGATTGCCTCTGTGATTTTTATTTTTTGCTATATAAATGCAAAAAGACTGAAAATTTTGAAAAAAAATTATATTTTCTACTTTTTGTTAAAAAAAATCCAATAAACTTAATTTTAGTCATACATTTAGGCCAAAATGTATTCAGCCACATGGGTTTTATATTGGGGTATTGGTTTGCGCAAAAGTTATAGCGCCTTTAAACTAGGGTACATTTTCTGGAATTTACGCAGCTTTTAGTTTATGACTGCCTATCTCATTTTTTGAGGTGCTAAAATGGCAGGGCAGTACAAACCCCCCCAATTACCCTATTTTGGAAAGTAGACACTCCAAGGAAATTGCTGAGAGGCATGTTAAACCCATTGAATATTTTATTTTTTTGTCACAAGTGATTAAAAAAATAAAAAAGATTACACAAAGTTGTCACTAAATAATATATTGCCCACACATGCCATGGTTATATCTGGAATTACACCCCAAAATACATTCTGATGCTTCTCCTGAGTATGGGGATACCACATGTGTAAGATTTTTTGGATACCTAGCTGCGTACGGGACCCCGAAAGCACCACTTTCAGAATTGAAGTTTGATTTCATGCCTCGCTATGGCTCGCTACCTTTCACAGTTTCGAACACCAAAAAATGCCAAGATAGCACAAAACTCCCCAAATGACCCCAGTGCCCTAACGCTATAAAAAAATAACTACCTAACCAGCCTCACCCGTGACACTAATACGGTGATCACTGGTGACAGGGGGTGATCAAGGGGTTAAACCTTTATTAGGGGGGTCCCTAGATTTATCTGGGCCTACTACTAAGTACCCTAATGCTGATTAGTGTCACAAATGACACCAGTACAGTGATCAAAGAAAAATATGGACACTGCACTGGGTGACAATGTGTGCCTACGTGTACTGTGTCAGAGTAGTGTTGGTGTAACTCATGTTTGGATGTCCTCTCTCCTCTCCCTGGAATGGAAAATAATTCCAGAGAGGGAAATTACATCACTTGTCCTGCCTGTGTTTACACTTATAGGCAAGAGAAGCATTTCATTCATCAGAACCGATCAGCAGGTTCAGGTCATCACTGGCCTGGGCCTGGAGAGTGATCGGTTCTGAAACTAATCCGTTCATCAAGGCCCCCATATGTACAAACCCCAGCACATTGGTTTTTAAAAAAAGGATAAAAGCATGCAGGGTTTGGTCTGCATTATGTACAGAGTGCAGGGTTCTAGGATGAGCTATATATAGAGTGCAGGGTTCTGGGATGGGCCATGAACAGAGTGCAGGGTTCTGGGATGAGCTATGAACAGAGTGCAGGGTTCTGGGATGAGCTATGTACAGAGTGCAGGGTTCTGGGATGAGCTGGACTGTTGCTGGTATAAAAAAGTGTTGTATATTTATTCCAATTGGCTCTGCTGAATGCTTATGTGCTAAACAAAGCTTCAGGATGAACTGGATCCTTCCTTAAATTGCAGGAAGAGATCATCACAGCCTTTCTGTTTCCAGACGGTGCTGTGGCCCAGCTTCCCAATCCAAATGCAGTCAGCCGGCTGCATGAGAGGCATTTACCGTATGTCCTCTCTGGTGCCCCTACCCAAAGAAATCCCCAAAGAAGATGTTGTGTCTGCAGAAAACACGGATATAGGCGTGACACTCGCTTTTAGGCTGGATTCACACCTATGCAGTTTTAGTGCTTTTTGCATTTTGCAGATTTGCACTACAGTCCATTTGCCATGGTTTCCTATGGAACATGTTTTGTAGTGCAAATCTGCAAAATGAAAAAAGCACAAAAAATGCCATAGGTGTAAATCCAGCCTAAAGCCACGTACACACGGGCGGACTGCCTGTCCAACTTAGTCCGCCGAAACACATTTCCGCGGACAGTCCGCTCGTGTGTGGGCTTCAGCTGACTTTTTCAGCGTGCAGTCTGGCGGACTAAGTATTTCGGAATTTCCGTAATATTGTCCGTCAGACTTTGGTTTCAGCGGACAGTCCGCTCGTGAGTAGGCTAGTTGGACAGACTAAGTATGGCGCATGCTCAGAAAGGATTTACACGGCGGAAGGTTGCATTGCTGTGTATTGGACGTCCTATTTCTAGTCCCGTCGTACGTGCTGTACACGTCACCGCGCAAGCTTTCAACGGACTGTTTGTTCATCGTGTGTGGTCAAGTCCGTTCATTCGAAAGTAGGACGGACTGTCTGTCGGATTGTCTGACGGACTAAGTTGGCCATACAGTCCGCCCGTGTGTACGCGGCCTTATTGTCCCTCCTGTCTTGACCAACCTGGTCTTGGCATTGGTGAATGTTTTGAACGCTACCACACACTAGTGGAGTATTAGCTCTAGGGTACAGCATTGCACAAACCTAGGGCACACTTACACAGGGTCTCTAAAGATGTGATGGCCTTCACATTTTGAGAGACACTAATCTGGAAAGTTTACAGTTTACAGTTTATATAAAAGTGCAAAAAATAAATAAATACATACTGCCCTCACTGAAAAGGGCTACTGCACACAGATTATCACATGACCTAAATCAGTTATACAAATGAAAATTATCTTGGTCTGGAAGGCTGGAATCCCTCAAGATGTTTATACTCCTCAAAATCGTATATATTTTCCAAACTCTACCAGTACCTCTACCCTCTAAACACATACATTATTTGAACTCCTTTCTCAGATGCTTCTTATGGGATATCAAACGACCGAGAAACTCTCATCTACAACTTATTAACCACTTCAATACAGAAACTATCACCCCCTTCCTGCCCAGGTCAGTTTTCAGCTTTCAGTGCTCTCACACTTTGAATGACAATTACTCAGCCATGCAACACCTTACCCAAATTAAGTTTATTATCATTTAAATTTATGAAGAAATACCATATACAGCAACAGTACCATGGCAGCAAGCAATGAAACACAGTCAACGAGTTTCACCTACTAGCACTTATTCATGAATAAGTCACGAAAAAAGCTCTAGTTGCGCAAAACACATTGACTGTGTTTTCTTGCTCCCACAATGTTTACTGTTGCTGTATATGGCATTTTAATGAATATCAATAAAGTGGATGCAGTTTTCAGCAATATGCAATCCTATTGCATTTGTTCTAGATGACTGGATGAGCGGTGCTTGCACCTGAATACACTGGAGGTGAAAGGGACTGTGTGGCACACTCATCTAGAGCAGCAGCATACACATTGAGATACAAAGCCACTATTTGTATTGAACACTAGGAACTGACAAGGAATTATCCAACAAAAGTACTTAACCCCATTTCAGCTGGCTGAATTCTATCACTTGCAGTCCCCTTTATGCTGGAGAGAATGTGACTTCATAGAAAGATTAATCCAAACACTATGGCATTGTAAAAACATCAAAAGTTTAGGGAGGAGAATACTTCAAATTATTTACGACATTACAGGCCTTGGCAATTCTAAACATGGGTATAGAGAACTTCCCAAAACAGTTCCAGACAATTATTACAAAATGATTTAGTACAATATATATTAGCACAATATTTTACCGGCGGCCAGGATTGCAATCACTAGGCACTGGAAGCAGAATCTTAAACCTAACCCTTTCAAAAATGGTAAAATGGTCAAAACCCATTTTGATTATGAAAATCTATTAGCCAATAGACAAGATAAACCCTGAGGCCGCGTACACACGCGGGGACTGTTCGCCCAACTTTGTCCGTCAAACAGTTTCGGCAAACAGTCCGCTCAAACTTAGCATGGACGGACATGGCCACACACGACGGACGAACAGTTTGCTGAAACCGTGCGCGATGACGTGAACGGCACGTATGACGGGACGAAAAATACGACGTCCTATACACTGCATTATAGCTTTCGGCGTGAAAATCCTTTCTGAGCATGCGCGCAACTTTGTTTGACGAACAAGCCTACACACGAGCGGACTGTTCGCTGAAACAAGGTTTCAGCGGACAGTTTTTCGGAAATTCCGAAAAACCTTGTCCGTCAAACTGTCCGCTGAAACTGTCCGCTGAAAGCCCACACACGAGCGGACTGTCCGCCCAAACACTGTTCAGCGGACAAAGTTGGGCGAACAGTCCGCCCGTGTGTACGCGGCCTCAGTCTTTGATAACGCTTTGGAAAACATGGGCTCGGTGTACTAAACAAGATTGAAATAACCAGATGCTATGTTATTGTCCTTAAGTGCTGTACTTTGTTATTATACGCATTCTCTCTCTCCATACTCGTTCTATTTCACTACATGCAAAATTTATGTCATAACAGAAAAAAAAATTGTCACTCTCGTCTCTGTCTGTGCAGCCACTGCGTCTGTCCGAAGCAGCTTTACAGCAAAAAAAAGTGGCTCAGCATTGGTGACAGAACTTAACACTCATCGGAATGAGCCCTAATGCAGCTACGAATGCAGCATGTGAACAAGACCAATGCCGTGTTGTATTACAAAAGTCCAAACTGAGTTAAGGTGGAGCATTGTCACCTGCCATGTACTGTAGAGAGCTACAAATATAGCAGCAATGGGTGGATCACAAGCAAACATTTTGACAACTAAAAATGTTCCTATGTTACTATCAACACTTTTTTTTATATTTGACTTTTGAATGCAGGAAGCAAAGAGAGGCAAAAGTGCAGCACTTATTGTAAACAAACGGACCTCTTCGTAATTCCTTATGGAACAATCAGTCTCACTCTTCACACGTTTCCTTCTGTCCTTTTGTGCTACTTTAAATCTCATGCTCAAGGTCCATTGCTAAATGGACACACACTTAAATGCCGAAGAGCTTTTTAAACACAATTCATTCACTTGCAAAATGAATACTCAATGGATCAGTCCAACCAGAGAGCAGTAGCTAGTTTAAACCAGCTGGCAGCAGAAAAGGAAAGAGAAAGGTTATTTTAGCAGTAGCGGGCGAAAGGTGATTATATGTATGTGATGGAGGCCCCTATAGGTTCAGCATATTAGCACGTCTGAGCAAGCACTGAAAGCGCATTACTCAAATCAATTAGGCATCACTATGACACAAATGTTTTACTTACACAAAAGGCAAACCATGTTCTGTTGTAAAAGCATCTCAAAAGGACCATTCTCTGTTCTTCTGTTGTTATTGATTCATACATCACCCTCATCTCCTGCAGGGCTGTGTTAGATAAGAAAAGTAGTGGATATGAAGGGCATTATTATAATTACATCATTTAAACAATTACACAACAGAGACGTAGTGAGAATGAATACCTTGCTTAAAAGGGTAAAATGAGAGTATATTTAAAGTGGTCTTGTCATCTCTAAAACAGCCAAGTAGTAAGCTCTAATGAGAAAGCCCCCCTTTTTCATTTTATTTATTTTACTATTATAGAGATCTTTTGTTTTTCATTTGCATACGTAACGGAAATTGTAAATCTCCACCATTTTGCCACTATGTAAATATTAAATATTGATATACTGTAAATATGATATTATTATTATTTCATAGTACATAAGGTTGAAAAAAAAAACAGGTCCATCCAGTACAACTAATATGTTACTTAGTTAGTCTGGTTAAAAAAAAAGACACAGGTTCATCCAGTTCAACCAACACAAGGGGAAAAAAAATACAGTCCTATACCCACATTAGATCCAGAGGAAGGCAAAAATAAAGCATGGTCCAATTTGTTCCAGCAGGGGAATATATTCCTCCCTGATCCCCAATGTGTGTATGTGTTTGTGATTTTTATTTTCTAACAATTCTGTAGCCGTGTATTTCCTGCTTCCCGAGGAAGACATTTTTTAAAGTTGTCAACCCTTTCAGCTAGTGTCATTTCTCTGGGATGGAAGTTACATTTTTACTGCTGTAACATTAAAGAAGCATTTTTGGATGCTGAACTCTGGCATTAGCAATTTTTGTCTAATTACAAGAAACCTTCTTTCTTCACTTTGGTGTGTTCTGTGTATTTCTTCCAGATATTGTATGTGTAGTAATCCAGCATGAAACTTTGCCTCTGTGCAGGAACTTCCTGTAATAAAGTACAGTCAATGCTGCACTCTCTATTTGTTCAGGGTGACTGGTCTTGCATCTGTCCCTCCTGCAGTTTTCTGCAGACAGCCTGTAGTGGAAGGGCCTGCTGGTTCCCTCCCTCCCACAGCTCTCCTCTCTCTACAGCTACAGCGAAGTACAGCACAGTGATGATGTCACCATTGCTTTTTCAGGCAAATATTTGGGTTTTTGAACCACTTGCCAACACGCCACAGTACATATACTGCAGTGGTGGCATGTGCATGCACAGTGACGTACATGTATGTCATTGTGCCTTCCCAGGCCAATCACAGATCACTAGTGACATCACAGTGTAACCCATTCATGACAAATAAAGACTTTGCTGTTAAAACAATCTTTGTTGTAACAGCAAACTGTAAAAAAAAATCCTTGATCACTGTCCCCAGAATAGTACAGTGTCACTAAGGCGACACTAAACTACTCTGATGAAACTATTTACAAAAAAATAGTAAAAAAAAATTAAAAATGTTAAAGAGGAAGTAAACCCTGATGAGTTTACTTCCTCTTTCATTCCCTGCAAAGGTAAAGCATAATGGACTACTATGCATCGCATAGTAGTCCATTATGTGTCACTTAACTGACACAGGAGCCAGTGATGTCACCGCTGTCCCCTGTAGTCCGGCGCATCCATCTTCTCGGTGGGGTCTCGCTGCTCCGCCACTGTCATTCGGCGAAGCCGGCAATGACGTCACTCCCGCGCGTGCGCACGGGAGCCGACACGAGCGGCATCTTCGTCATTGACGGTGCCGCGCTCAGTGCGATTGCTTAATCTAGGCTTAATAAAGATGGAAGAACCGCACTATTCAGCACCAGGAGTGGGTAAACACAAGCCTAAACCGGCTAGATATAAATCCTATATATATATCTTGTATACCTGTATGTGAATGATTCTAGATTGCTGCCCCCCCACAAAAAGAGAATCCCCTTGCAAGGGTTTCTTTCAAGAGTGGAAATAATATAACAATCGGGGAAACTGGCGCTACCTAAAAACAGGTACTCATACCACCTAAAATAATAAATATAAACAACAACTAAGGTTTACACCCGAAAAACCCTAAGACTTTCCTGCTCCTATTGCTATTGAGCCCAGGAAGAGATACAAAAAACACAGCTCCGCCCAGAAGATATTAAATCACACAATTTGTATAGTATGTCTCCAAACCAACGCAAATTCTGTAAGAGAAGCTAAATATCAAGAAATAATAATGCTAACTGCGATTAATCGCAAAAACGCATCAATGCTAAAATTAGCTACCAAACTCCCCACTAGAATATAATGTGACAACCTTAATTTCAAAAAGAAACCATCCAGTGAAAACCAGAGAGAATTATCATAAAGGTCCCAAGTGTAACAAGCTTAGTATGTGACTCAATGCGATTATAACTTAAAATCGCATATATGCAAAAATATAATTGTGCCAGTAAATAATTTTACCTATTTACCTAAAATCACATAGGTGCAATATTATAATTGTGCCAGTAATTAAATATATCTTTAGTGACAAAAATATATAGCCCAGTAACTAAATGTGAAAAAAATGTGCAAATGCTATTATAACTAAAAAAGCATAAACAATACCAGGTGAAAAAAATGTATATATATACACGCAAAAGGTTGTATATAATAAACAACCTAATCATATAGCACAACCCCTAGTGGTACAAGTGCAAAAATACTCTAAATGATAAAATTAATAACATTCATGAATATTTGAAAAATAAAAATTAAAAATAAAAATAAAAAAATAACTGAAATAAAAAATAAAAATATATAATATTAATAAAAAATAATAAAACCAAAAAATAGTCCAAAATAAATGTTCAATAGTGCAAATCCAAAAAAATGTTCATCAAGTGACTTTAGTGCTTCCTGTGCAATCTTCACCGTGACTTCCGTGCTCCCCCACCAGGAACCCCACTCACCAAAAGAAAGTACCCCTGCAGGGGTTGTTCGCCTTCAGAATCAATCTCCCGATGTCCGGCTCTTTACCTCGTAATTGGTGACTGAACGTATCCAAACGGGAATTCCATATATCCTCATAAGAAAAAAATTGGAGTCTCCATAGTGTAATCCATAAAAAATTGATTTTCACAAAAATGATAAAAAACATATAGGAACAGCCATAAAAAAACAAAACAAAAAACAAAAACAAAAAACAAAAAGATAAAAGTTCTATATATGACCACAACTCTCATATAATGAGAAAAACTGTGGAAACGCAGTCCACCAAAGGGATTAATATATTAGTTCCTCCGAATATTCCGGTATTGCTCCAGAAAGTAACATATGATTAAACAAAATGAAAGAAAAAACGCTAATTTGCTCTCTGTCCCGGGGAAACCAGAAAAACCTCCTACAAATAGAGACCTCTGAATGGGATAGAGACCTCCCTTCAGGGCAACATACCAGGATTTACCCTTGTGAAGGTGGTAGCTCTAATGCTGCACTCCCCCTTGGGATAGAGTCCTTATCGCGTAATTTTCTAAATCCCCGCGGATGCCGTACGGTGGATACGCAGTTTGCGCTCCACCTGCGTTCCAACCACCTTCGGCGATCCGGAAGTGACGTAATCAGCGTAACTCCGTCGACGTTACGTTACTGTCCTAACATTTTAAGACCTCAAGAAAGGAGATCAGAATTAACCATTTTTCAAATATATATACTGTATACCATAGTTTGTAGACGCTATACCTTTCACACAAACCAAATAATATACACTTATTGGGATTTTTTTTTTACCAAAGACATATAACAGAATACACGTTGGCCTAAATTGATAATGAAATTTGATTTTATTGGATGTTTTTTTAACAGAAAGTGGAAAATATTGTTTTTTTTTCTTCAGTCATTTTTAATTTATATCACAAAAAAACAAACAAAAAAAAAACCAGTGGTGGTCAATTACCACCAAAACAAAGCTCTATTTGTAAAATTGAATTTGTGAACAGTATTGAAGGATGAGGGTAGTGTAGTGCCACCCCTGTGAGGGCCGCTGGAAGATGACCCCAAAGGTTGCACTGTCCTTGCAAACCTCTCGACACCTCTGACACCCTGGGTTGGTAATATTTCAAAGTGATAATGCAGTTACACAGACACCAGACTGTAGCAGAGTAAACACATATTTTACTTAAGACTCTTGAAGCAGATAAGAACAAGATTGGCTTAGACGGATATCTTTCAGTGTTAAACTCTTACTCTGGGTAAATGGCTATGCAATGTAAAGAAAATCACAATAAGTCAAACAGTAGTAACCAGTAGGTCCTGAAAGAACATATGACCCCAAGTATGAAAGGGAAGAAATGTATCTTTTATATCAGACTGCTCCCTTTAAATCTAGATGGCACAGGCCCAACAAGTTTGTGACACAATTATAAAACACAAGCTACAAGAAATGCAATAATGAATTTCTGGGAGAAGTTCCCCTTAACATGTGCAGATATTGTGCACAGAGTCCTTTAAGTGAGGGGGGGGGGGGTAAGGAGAATGGAGGAGCCCTTGTGGTGTAGCTGTTCAGTGTCTTCAGCTAGCTCAAAAGGGGCCCAGAAGAAGTGGCGGTGCGTCCACTGATGCCCTGTACACACAACCGGTTTTCCTGTCAGAATAAACTCTGAAGGTTTTTCAACAAAATTCCACTCAAGCTGTCTTGCGTACACACGATCATACCATAGTCCGACTGTTAAGAACGCGATGACGTACAACACGTACGTCAGGACTAGAAAAAGGAAGTTCAATAGCCAGTAGCCAATAGCTTCCATCTTGTACTTGCTTCAGAGCATGCGCAGTTTTTGGTCCGTCGGAACAGCATACAGAGGAGCTGTTTTCCTGATAGGAATTGGTTCCATCGGAAATATTAAGAACATGTTCTATTTCTAGGTCTGTCCGAATTTTCAGCTGGGGCAAACACATGATCGGAATATACGATGAAAAGCTCCCATCTGACTTCTTCTGTTGGACATTCCGCTCTGTCCCTGCAATGTCCACATTACTGCTGATACGTGGTCCAGCAAGCATGGTCAGGGACAATATATTTAATTCACAGCACACTGGGTAACTCTGCTTGCAACTCAGAAGGATGCAGGACAGGGCTCAGTGCTGCAGCTTGTTGTGCCCCCACGTCTCCATACAGCTAGTGGTAAGGGTGCAAGATTTGTCAGCTCTACCCCTCCTTCTCCTCCTCCTCTTCCATGCCCTCCTCTGATGAATTGTCCTATGAACCACAAGTATCCCCTAAGCGTTCAAGGGGATATTCAATGAGTCAGGCTAAAATGTGCCATGCAGTGCTTCAGCTGGTGTCTAGGGGACAGGAACCACACTGGAGCAAAGGTTCTTGCAGCTCTGCAGGGGCAGGCCCAGAGGTGGTTCATGCCACGCTAGCTGGAGCCAGGAATGGTGGTGTGCAATAATAGCACAAACCTCCTGTCTGCCCTTAGACAGGGAAACTTGACACATTTGCTATGCCATTCCTTAATATTTGGTAAATTAAGAATGCTTTCAGTGCTTAGTTTTTTTTTTATCAATTAACGGAATGTAAATAAACAGAAGAGACATCCAAATCAATTCAATATTTGGTGTGACCATCCTTTGCTTTCAAAACAGCATTAGTTCCTCTAGGTACACTTGCACACAGTTTTTGAAGGTCCCCTGCCAGGTAGGTTGTTCCAAACATCTTGGAGAACCAAGCACAGATCTTCCGTGGATGTAGGCTTCATCAAATCTTTCTGTCTCTTCAAGTAATGCCAGACAGACTTAATGAATTGATGCTGGTTTAAAGAGTACAAATATTGATTGATTTCGATTTTTCTTCTATGCGCTCACTTTGCATTTTGCAAATTGATAAAAATAATCAATGAAGTATATATTTATGAAAGCAGTCTTAATTTACAGCATTTATTCACATCTACCTAAAACTTTTGCACAGTTCAATATATTAAAGGGTCTATTCACTGTAATTTAAAGCACATGAACATTTCACCAGCAGAATATGTTTGCTGAATGTTAGATTCGCTGATTTAAATATATGCCCCTTGTGGGCATTTAGCAATGCAGCTATATCAGAGGTTTGCAATGCAAATTCTAGTGCACATGCCCTTTATTTTCCATCCACCAGGCTTACCAGTTAATAACATTGCTAACGGTAATCTCCATACTTCTACAGTGCAGAGAAGTCAAAGGAGTTAAGAACATAGCAAACCATAGCAATTAAACCTTTTTTTTGTATTTTTTTTTTATATTACTTTTAGCAGGTAAAGCCCAACTGGAGCATGCTGGGAGAAGAAGTTGCAGTGACCGATCTAGCTGCGGGAGAGAAGCAGGGCATCAGGTAAGTAAATCTTCTTTTTTTGTTTTCTTAGACCAAAATGAACAAATTAACCTTGCAGTGCATGAACACTCTCACTACAAATGATAGTTTTCTAGTTGACCAGTGTTGGGCTGTAAAGGGTTAGCTATGTCTGGTCAGGGACCAAGCTTAAGTAACCCTGTTAATCACTTGTACAGCCACACTAAAGGTCCTTTCACATTGGTGTGTTGCATTAAAATTTAATGCAAGACATATATTCAGCTTACATGTTTTTCTTGCATGTATTTTTTGCAGCTGGTCATTGATTGTTAGGAGCTGCTAGTGTCCTTAACAGCAAGTGGTTGGCTACACATCCAATGCCACTGTACCTCCAAGGTGATCACGCCAACTCCGTATCTCAGTCTCTTCATGTGGAGAAGTCGGTCTGGCCAGCAGTGCAGAGGGGATAGACAGAGCAGAGCCCAACATTACTACCATCATTCACCCAGTGGACATCACACCGGAAACTGTGGAGGGTGAAGTGGTCATGAAGACTTGGTGTAACAGCCCAGAACTCTCTCAGGTTGGGCGGCTCTGTGAATGTGATGGGAGGAGAGGGGTCAGGAAAACCCCTACCAGACATTGAAGAGAGCTATTCACTGGTTGTTAGGGGGACTGGCGGTTGCTGACTTTTAAACAACCAGCAACCAAAAGTAGACCAAAATTACACCCTCAGTATATTTTTAGTGCGTTTCCATTTACTTAAAATGGAAGGTGTGTTTTTGGTGGGCTTTTAAAAAGATGCTGCATGCAGGACTTTTCAAAACACAGAAAGTTACAAATTTACAAAAGTTACATAAGAATTAAAGGGGAATCATTGTTATGGCACTTTTTATTCTGGAAAGGTGCATTCCAGGAAATGTGGCAAAAGCACACCAGTGAGAAAGGGCACTAAAGTTGAGAGAGGAAAGGCCAGAATTAGGCACCAATCAAACTATGCATTAGTGCACATGTGCTGACAGTAAAACTGCAGGACTGAGACAAGGAATTACCTTATCCGCTTCTTCTTTTTTGTTCAATCAGCAATGCAATCAGTTCTGTCTAGGGGTCTGCTTTAGTGATGTAGCCACAGTGGTGGTCTCGTACCTGGGGTGGCTGAGCAGGATTGCAAAGAATTTGGCAGAAAAAAACAGTACTTTTTATACAGTATGTATTTGATGTAGTTTACTTTTTGTCTGGAACACAACCTTTCTCACAAAAGGAAAAGTTATAAATGTTGTCAGGTTTTATTTGGCATCTGTGTGCCTGTGTTTTCTACTACATTTTAAATGCTGTCTGTGGTTCTATAGAAGAGTTTTTTTCTTCTATTCCTGTTCTGACATCCATTATCTGGACAGGATGGGGATCATTCTAATTCAGAGACAGTCAGCAATAAAATCTTAAAGCAGTAGTAAACTGCAGCTTAAAAAAAAAATCTCCTGCAAAGTAATGTCATAAGAGACTTACCTTAGAACAACACCATCCAGCTGCACACTGTCATCGCTGACAGGGCTTCCATCTTCCCCTGGACTTCCTTCCTTCAGCTACATGAATGGCTGGGGCCAATGTTGCCAAGCACCCCCAACCCAAAGTGAAATTTACTGGCAGAACGGCAAAATTTACAAACTGCACCAATGTTTTACTGGCAAAATTTTTTTTTTACTGTCAGATCCACATTATTTACTGGCACTGCAAAAAAGTACCTAAAATAACAGTTTTTAGTGCTAAACAGTGCAAATATTAATATTTGAACTATAAACACATAGCTAATGCTATTAGCAATGTGTTTAAGTTAAACAAAAGTCAAAAAGCATATTTCTCAATTTACATGAAGGTTAGGTTACTATAACCCAGCCAGCACAGAGTTTCCCCTTACAACAGAGTCTGGAGGATTCCCCCTTATAGTGCAAGGGGACTCTTATGTAAAGGGGAACTCTGACATGGAGGGGGGCTCTGGTGAATAGAGGCCACCTATGGGGGGGGGGACCTTTATATCAGTGCCCCCTTACATTATTGTATTCACTCCCCATCTTACAACAGTGCCCCCCCCCCCAGACTGGCCTAGCGGCATTGTCACTGACCTCAGGTGCACCGTGCCGGGCTCAGTCAGGCGGCTCCAGCTTGGCGGCTCTGTTTTTATTCTATAGTCTCCTCTCCACAGTCCACACACGTCTTTCTCTTCCTGCAACCCCCATCCCGGCGGCGCTCCCACTCTTGACTCCTTTCTAGGATCCCCCTCGGAGACTGCAGAAATTATAAAAGGCAAGAGATAGTCAGAGACTGCGGACATGATACAGGAGGTGGGCAGAGGCTGCAGACATACTGCAGGAGGTGGGCAGAGACTGTAGACACACTGCAGGAGGTGGGTAGAGGCTGCAGACACACTGCAGGAGGTGGGTAGAGGCTGCAGACACACTGCAGGAGGTGGGTAGAGGCTGCAGACACACTGCAGGAGGTGGGCAGAGGCTGCGGACATACTGCAGGAGGTGGGCAGAGGCTGCGGACATACTGCAGGAGGTGGGCAGAGGCTGCGGACATACTGCAGGAGGTGGGCAGAGGCTGCGGACATACTGCAGGAGGTGGGCAGAGGCTGCGGACATACTGCAGGAGGTGGGCAGAGGCTGCGGTCATACTGCAGGAGGTGGACAGAGGCTGCGGACATACTGCAGGAGGTGGACAGAGGCTGCGGACATACTGCAGGAGGTGGACAGAGGCTGCGGACATACTGCAGGAGGTGGACAGAGGCTGCAGACATACTGCAGGAGGTGGACAGAGCCTGCAGACATACTGCAGGAGGTGGACAGAGCCTGCAGACATACTGCAGGAGGTGCACGGAGATTGCTGACATAATGCAGGAGGTGGACAGAGGTTGCGGACATACTGCAGGAGGTGGACAGAGGCTGCGAATATGATAGTTCCTCCTCACCCCCTCACAGTATCCTCCTCCTCTATCCACCATCATATTACTTCTCCATATCATCAGTGTGCTGTGTCCTCCTCCTGTGCCCCTTTCACCTCTCCACAGGTCAGGGCAGCACTGTGTTGTGACTGAGGTCACAGCACACTGATGATGTGAAGAAGTAATATTATGGTGGACACTGGACAGTACATCAGAGACTCTCGGTCCCGGCCTCCCCTGCATGCCACGGTTTCACCCTCCGGACTCCCAGTGATGTCCTCCTCTCACTCTGATATCCCCCCACAGTTTTATTCTCCTCATCCTCACCCCTGCTCGGCTCCTCTGGACCTCTCTGCCTATGGCATGTGCACTGCATGAGCCACCGAACGCCATAGTGTCCCCATTGTCTATTCAAAAATGGCACCGGGCAGCGCCATTATATTACTGCGCATGCGCCGTTGGCACGAACAAGCTTTCCTGAGACTGGCTGGCTTCAGAGCGGCGCATGCACAGTTGCATGGTTGGCTTGCGGCCATCTTTTTTATGGGCACCGGTGCCCGCAATGAACTTTAACGGGCAGCCCGAATAGAGGGTTAAATTTACGGGCAGTTGGCAACACTGGCTGGGGCCGTGATGACGTCACTCTCTCCCTTGGCTGCAGCACTGAGTTCTGAAGGTCTGGCAAGATATGCCGGACCTTCAGAGCACATGCGCCGGTGACATCACCTAAACAGTGCAAGTTTAGGAGATTTTCACTGTACCAACAGGTAAGCCTTATTATAGGCTTACCTGTGGGTATACTTATAGTATATAGAAGGGGCTATCTAGCCCTTATTCTACTTAACTAAAAATATATGTGTGCAAATATATATACAAATATATATATATATATATATATATAAAAAATTAAATATCAGGTCACCCTAATTCACCCAATGAATATATATACAAAAATTTTTTATGTATCAATCCAAATGCATATATATATATATATATATATATATATATATATATATATATATATATATATATATATATATATATATATATATATATATATATATATATATATATATATATATATATATATATATATATATATATATATATATATCCCTTCCTTTGAAATGCTAGTGAGAAACACAGTACATTAAACAGCAAAATGCAAATGTGTAAGCTACAACTTAATATGTGTTTAAAAAACAAACAAACATAAAAGCAAGTCCTCAAAAAAAGTGTCCAAAAAAAGGGGACTAATAGTGATATATAGAAGATCAACAAGTCCTTCTCCTGTGTGGTTTCTTATCAGTGTCCCCAAAACGATGAAAACCTTCACCACACCAACAGTGACCCCCCTTTAGATGGAGCACTCACCAACTATAACGCCTGGCACTCTCGCACCAGGCTCAACAGTTAAATCACTCAATTGAGGATCGTAGATGTTCAGCACACAGCATTCAGCAGATATTTTTTCCTCTTTTCAGATTCCAGTAAGATTATCTCCCAAAGTTCCTCAAAGAGAAAAAAAGAGGCCTCCCATAGTGTAACACTATAAAATATCTTTAATAGCACACTTTAAAAAGCCACTCAGTAATGCACTCACATGTGTAAAACTTGGAACAAGCACTTCAAAGTCACTGCAATCCTTCACAACAGCAAAACTTCACTCTAAGGTATTGGTGGTCACAGTGGATACTGGTCAAAGTTAGCAGTGTCAGTAATATCTCTCACCCCTCCTTCTGCTGTATGGTACCCTACAGCCAGGTTCCCAATGACACTCTCTCTCCAGTCCTGTTCCTCGTGTTACAAACACACACACTTCCGCCTTGTTTGCAGTGTTGAATCAATCAATAATAGTTGCCAGATAGCCATGCCCCCGACATGTTTCGTCATAGGACTTATTCATGGGATTGGCTATCTGGATCCCAATACCGCCTTTTATTATAATGGCAACCATCCCATAATAGACATGCCTTTTAATGTACTGTGTTTCTCACTAGCATTTCAAAGGAAGGGATATATATATATGCATTTGGATTGATACATACATTTTTTTTGTATATATATTCATTGGGTGAATTAGGGTGACCTGATATTTAATTTTTTATATATATATTTGTATATATATTTGCACACATATATTTTTAGTTAAGTAGAATAAGGGCTAGATAGCCCCTTCTATATACTATAAGTATACACTTTTGTAAGGGTATATAGGGGGGCTTTATATATTCACTTAGCGCCACAAGGTAATATTGATTTGACAAAGTGAAGTCGTCAGGCTATATTTACTTTTCGATTTATTCAGTGATATATATATAAGTGGCAGCTGGGGGAGGTTGGGTGCTGGCGCAGTGTTGACACACGTAGGTGGCGGTATTTGAGGTGTGTATTGGTTGTTACCTGTGGGTATAACTTTAAAAACTGAGTTTATTACCACTTTAAAGGGAGTTCTAAACCTCCCTGACTCTGTTATGGGCTTTATATACCATAATGGCACTTGTCTGACAGTCCTAAGGGCAGCAGGGAATGAGGGCAGTACTATCAATACAGAAACTTTACATTGAAAACATAACTAAACCTGAATTTTTTTTTTTTATATATTGCAGCTTTCCAAGCCTTAAATGTGGTGGCTGCATTTGTTTTGTTTTGTTTTTCTTTATTTTCACCTAGTGATCTGGTCAGTAACACCCTTTCTGTATTGGGGTGCCCCCACTCCACTGAAGGAGCAACATAGACACATCTGGACAGCAGTACTGTCATTCTCAGAGAGGGTAAAGTTATGCCGCGTACACACGATCAAACAAGCGGGTGGAAAAGTCCGGCAAACTCAAGTCCGCCGGACAATCCCCCCGTGTGTAGCCTCCGGCATACTTTTTTGACCCGAAAGTACGGCGGACTTCACTCCAATCTTCCCGCCGGACTCGCATTTCGGCGGACAATCCGGCCGTGTGTGCACTAGTCTGCCGTACTTTTGAAATGAATGGACTTTTCCCGCCCGGAGAAAAGTCCGCTTATTTAGAGCGGGTCTCCAGGTAGGCGGGGCCCGCGAAGGAGACGCCGCTGGCCCCACCACCTGGTATGGACTTAAGGGGGAACCCCAACGCCGAAAAAAATCGGCGTGGGGGTCCCCCCCAAGTCCACAACAGACCCTTGTCCGAGCACGCTACCCGGCCGGCCAGGAAAGGAGGGGCGAGCGAGCGCCCCCCCCCCCTCCTGAGCCGTACCAGGCCGCGTGCCCTCAACATGGGGGGTGCCTTGGGGAAGGGGGGGCCGCGTGGCCCCCCCACCCCAAAGCACCTTGTCCCCATGTTGATGAGGACAAGGGCCTCTTCCCGACAACCCTGGCCGTTGGTTGTCGGGGTCTGCGGGCGGGGGGCTTATCGGAATCCGGGAGCCCCCTTTAATAAGGGGGCCCCCGGATACCGGCCCCCCACCCTATGTGAATGAGTATGGAGTACAATGTACCCCTACCCATTCACCTGTAAAATAAAGTACAAAAAAAACACAACACACAAGATAAAATAATTTATTGCACAGCTCCGGGGGTCTTCCGGGGGTCTTCTCGCCGGACTCCTCCGCTATCTTCTTGTAGCTCTTTTACTAGCGGAGGAGCCCAGCATTCTTCTTCGTCACGGCCTCTTTTTCCGACTTCGGGGGTCTTGTCCCCCTCTTCGGTTCTTCTACCGGGCCACCGCGCCTTCTTATAGCTCTTTTACAGGCGGTGGCCCGGTCTTCTGTCGCCGCCACCGCCGCCTTCCGTTCTTCTTCTTCTTCTTCTCCTTCTTCTCCTGGAGATGTTGACTCGACGTTCTCTCTGGCCGCAATGCCAGGGACGCGCTGCGCTGCCACTTATATAGGGACAAGGGGCGGTGTCACATGGGTTGATGTCACATGGGTTGATGTCACACGGGTTGATGTCACATGGTGACCCCGCCCCTTACGATGTCACAGTCCCGGAGGATGCTGGGACTGTCGCCATGTGACACCAACCCATGTGACATCAACCCATGTGACACCGCCCCTTGTCCCTATATAAGTCGCAGCGCAGTGCGTCCCTGGCATTGCGGCCAGAGAGAACGTCGAGTCAACATCTCCAGGAGAAGAAGAAGAAGAAGAACGGAAGGCGGCGGCGGCGGCGACAGGAGACCGGGCCACCACCTGTAAAAGAGCTATAAGAAGGCGCGGTGGCCCGGCAGAAGAACCGAAGAGGGGGACAAGACCCCCAAAGTCGGAAGAAGAGGCCGCGGCGACGAAAAAGAATGCCGGGCTCCTCCGCTAGTAAAAGAGCTACAAGAAGATAGCGGAGGAGTCCGGCGAGAAGACCCCGGAAGACCACCGGAGCTGTGCAATAAATTATTTTATCTTGTGTGTTGTGTTTTTTTTTGTACTTTATTTTACAGGTGAATGGGTAGGGGTACATTGTACCCCATACTCATTCACATAGGGTGGGGGGCCGGTATCCGGGGGCCCCCTTATTAAAGAGGGCTCCCGGATTCCGATAAGCCCCCACGCCCGAAGACCCCGACAACCAACGGCCAGGGTTGTCGGGAAGAGGCCCTTGTCCTCATCAACATGGGGATAAGGTGCTTTGAGGTGGGGAGGCCCCACGCCCCCCCTTACCCAAGGCACCCCCCATGTTGAGGGCACGCGGCCTGGTACGGCTCAGGAGGGGGCGCTCGCTCGCCCCTCCTTTCCTGGCCGGCCGGGTAGCGTGCTCGGACAAGGGTCTGTTGTGGACTTTGGGGGGGGACCCCCACGCCGATTTTTTTGGGCGTTGGGGTTCCCCTTTAAGTCCATACCAGGCGGCGGGGCCAGCGATGTCTCCTTCGCGGGCCCCGCCTACCTGGAGACCCGCTCGAAATGAGCGGACTTTCCTCCGCGTGTGTGGGCGAGTACGCCGTATTAGTCCGCTGAAAAAGTGCCGTGTGTGGGCAAGTAGCCCGTTCGGAAAGTCCGACGGACAGTCTAAGTACGTTGGACAGACGGCTACGTGTGTACGCGGCTTTAGACTACTAGATTTAGGTAGACCTAACTAACAATTTAAAGCTGCACTCTGCTAAACCTTTTAAGCAGTTACAACAGTTACATTTTGGGAAAAAGGTTTTACATAAATGAATTAAAGTTTACAACTGTAAGCACCCCTGTCAGTGGTAAATGATTTGTCACAGCCCTCTAACTGTCACTTTTGCAGGAAAGCTTGATCTGTTAAAGGAAGTTAAAAGATAACAGACTTATGCCTCATACACATGATCAGACTTTCCAACAACAAAACCATGGAATTTTTCCGAAGGGTGTTACAGTCAATAGATGTACAGGACTGCTATACCAAAACCAGTCCATCTAATCACTGTAAGCCCTTGTATACACGGTCGGACATTCCGACGGAAAATGTCCGATCGGACCGTGTTGTCGGATAATCCGACCGTGTGTGGGCTTCATCTGACTTTTTCCATCGGAATGTCTGACCAACAAAGTTTGAGAGCTGGATATAAAAATTTTCTGATAACATGATCCGATCAAATTCCTAGACCAAAGCTATTGTCTACTAGCCTGAACGTAGTCCCGTCGTAACTAAATAACGCCATCACGTTACGAACTATCAGATTTTCCCACAACTTTGTATGCAACACCAGTTTCGGAGAAAATCCATCGGACAAAATCAGACGAATTTTGTTGTCGGAATGTCCGGCCGTGTATATAAGGGCTTAAAGAAAAAACCCAATTCTTGCCCTAGTACTAATTCAAATTCTGCTGCATTTCCCAAGCTAGTAAGCAATGAACTGGAGAAACCTAAAATACAAGTTAAGGGCCCAGCTAATTTAAATGAAAAAGAGATCACAGCATTAAAATGTCTCTCTGATAACAATCAAGTTACTATAAAATCTCCAGATAAGAGTGGAAATGTTGTTCTCCTTAATAATGAAGATTACATTAATATATGCAAAAAATCCTTAATAACCATGATTGGCACCGCCAAATTCTGGCAGGTATCATTGAGAAATACAATAAAGAATTTTAAACACTAATAGATACCGCCTATTTGAATGATGTAATCAACAAAAAAAATGGAGCTTTACAGAAAAAACTTTCCAAAAGTTCCCACCTTCTATATACTCGCTAAAATTCACAAAAATAGAACAAACCCACCAGGTAGGCCCATTATTTCAGGAATGGGCTCGATCTGTAAAAATGCAAGTAAACTAGTGGACGAATTTTTAAGACCGTATGTGACATCATTACCATCACCATTATGCGATAGACTACTTGCAAGAGGCTATTCACTTGCCTCTTTAAAAAGATCTTACAAGCAAGCATCTATGAAATCTAGAAATGATCTACTGTATACTCAAAAACGTAAAAACTATAATAGCCCTTTAAGAATTATTACCAAATATAACAAACAACAACATCAAGTGAAAGTAATTATTGAAAAATATTGGCATATGCTAACACTAGATCCATAATTGGGACAATTTGTCCCTGTAAGACCCCTCTTTACTTTAGAAGAGCTACATCCATCAGAGACAAAATTGTTAGCAGTGAGTTTAAAAATTAGTCAACCAAAATGCATTGTAAATACAAAGGCACTTTCATGTGTGGGACATGTAAATACTGTAGATTTATGAATACTCAAAAAAATCGCATTCTTCCAAATTTCTACCCAAAGCATTACATTTTTTTACATTGGGAAAACCAAATTAGAATTTTGGAGGAGGGCATACAGGGATATCCGTAGTATGCAGATATGCAAGCCCATTCCTCTGGGATGCCATATTGTGAATTTGTAATGTATATCAATATTATTTGTTTGTTTCTCTGAATTTTGTATATTTCCATCTAATACTAATGTATCCAAATGTCATTTGCCTGTTGAATATCTAATACATGTACAAAGCCATCAGTACACAATTGCTGCCTATGGGGATTTCTTTCCAATGCTATGTGGGCACACATCTTTACAATAACCCTTACAATAATAATTTTTGTATCTATTGTTTTTGTACTATCGTCTCCTGCTCTCTTTCTTCTGGTCCCCCTTTTCATTCCTATTGTTTTGTGGTTTGGCCACCAGGATTGCCTGGGACAAAAGCTGTCTGGTTTTTACACCCGTGGGCGGCGTTCTGGAGTCTTAGAAGGGTCAAAAGCTCAGCCTATCCTCCATCTTGCCACTCCAGGAAGCATACACAGGATCTCCTGGCTGTCTTCCCCTCTCCATGAGCTGTTTGCAATCACTTGTGCCAGCTGATTGGAGAGGGTTTGACACAAATACACAGCCGGAACACTCCCACGCCCATCCCTTGCCTGCTGGATGCTGGGATAATATGAGGCAGGCGTGTACAACTACTCTCCAATCTAGGTAAAAACCTATAGATATAAATAAGATTTATTATCATGCTCCCTTATACCACATGGGGCACTTTGCTAACATACCGTAAATATTACCATGCTCTCCACAAGTCTACTGTGTCTTAAACTATGTTACTAAAAAGGACTGACATATTAACAAGTCCATTATGTCTTAAACTATGTTACTAAAAGGACTGATGTACTAGCATTCTATAGAACTAGGATTTAACTCTCTGTATATAAACAATCCAGAGAGCAATTTTTGAATTAATATATTTAAATATATACAATACTCCTTACTTCAACTGTCATACTATATATATATATATATATATATATATATATATATATATATATATAGTAATATTTGGGGGTTATTTTAGCTTAAAGGTAGAGCTTACCAGTGAGCTGGATCCACACCAGATGTCGTTTAAGGGCTCGTAGGCCCACTTTTATTAAAGAAAGAAAAGTCAAATAACAAAATAGTTGCCCACACAGGGGTTTCAGCTTTCCACAGCAGTAATGTATGTAGAACCAAAAATACCAAGCCACCTGGCTCTCTTTAGCAGCACTGCTGCTCAGACTTCTGCTGCAGCCCTCTTGGCTCTTTAACAGAGTTCCTGTACACCCAGTACCTCAGCACTCTTTAACAGCTTCTCTTTCAGCCCACCAGCTTGGACCCTCTGTCTACTCTGACAGACCGACCTGTGCAGACATGCACACTTCTTCTCCCTTACACGCCTGGACTCCTCGGGAGGGTGGAGCCCAGAACCATGGTGTTGGCTTTGTTTTAAGCCCAAGACCCACCTGTGCAATCATCCAGCCAGACTGCTGGCTGTTCCCAACACCCGGTCCCAGGATTGGAGATTCCGTACTACCACATATCCCCCCCCTTTGTTTCGACCCAGAGGGCGGAACACCCAAGTTACTTTTGGCACCTCTGTGCCAGATACCATTTACAGAAGTACCCTCCTGTCCAACCTTGCTTCTTCTAACGGGGAACTCCACCCAATGCCTCCTTTGGTGTCTCCCTCTAAGCCTAACTGTCACTCTGCTATGAGCTTTGATGTGACCTTCCCAACTTTTCTTCCGAGTGCATTTCCATAAGCACTTCCTCTCCTGAAATCTTAATGGGTTCCCGTTGGTCTTCCTACCAACCCTTCTGCCTCCACGCTTCAGGTTCCCAGGTTTCCCCAAAACTCTCTCAGCAGTACTGTTCTGAGACTGTAGGGGGCCTATTTCTATAGTGTTTAGAACGGAAACCCACCTCTTATTTCTAGTACCTGACTCAGCAGTCGCTAATTGATTACCAGGTTTACCTGTACCTTTGGACACCACATTATCATGTACCATTAATACATTTGGTTCATCATTGACAGACATATTCAAACCAACATTAGACTTCTCAATGTTGCACATGTCACCAATGCCTTTTTTTTCAAAATTTGCTAGGGTAGAGTCCGCAGAGGGCACACATACCAGAGGGCCGCCATCTGTATTTTTATCCACCGGAACAGGCAAGCTCTCGTCTGATTCACATACAATTTTTAGCACACTCCTTGTCCATTCCCCTGTCCCGGGGACCTTATTATTAGGTTTGTCATCTAAACCAACCACTGGACTGGGGACCCCAGTCTCTTTAACCACCTTTGTTTGAGCCCTGGTCAGGATCTCTGCTGCTTTCAGGTCCACACATGGCCCTTCCACCTCATGTGGTTTTTCTACTGGTGCAGTATACGCGCCCTTCACCAACTGACTAGCACCACACTGGACCATAGCAGCAGAAATGCTTCCCATCTGGCTGTTAGGAGGTGAAACCACAGACATTTTAGGCTTATTTACCATTTCTCCAAAGTCTGTCTCAAGTATTTCTTCTGGACGTAATCTAGCAGCATACGTAGCGGCAACTTTTAACAAAAGTAGCAGATTTAGGAATAAACCATTCCTGTCCTGTTTTGCTTTGCTCTGTACAGCCTGCCATACAGTGCTCCACCTAGTGGTACTGCGCAGTACCAGCCCATCAGACTGTGGAGGAGACACACTAGTATAGATTGGCTGTACATCCCAAAGTTCAAGCATCTCTTTTAATGCTTCAGTTATAAACCAGGCCCTTGACTCCAGACCCAAGTCCTTCCTGGGTATTTTCATGACACTGGGGATGCAGAGAGACTCACTTGCTGAGACTTGAAAAGTTGCAACGGTTAACGGAACCTCCTCCCGGCTGGAGGTAAACACAGCCTGGTGCTCCACCAGAGCGCTGCCAATTGCTGGACTCATACCCAACTTCTCAGGCTCAGCATCAGTGAACTGCTCCAGAACATTACCAGCGACGTCACATTGACACTCCATGTCAACCTCAGTTTTGTGGGTCACGGACAATGTCTCTGCTGTGCCCTTATTTGGTTCATCCTGCTCACCAGGGTTAACCCCTGCAGCAGCCACCGCGCCCTCAGGTACAAGCTGTTCTGCAGCCCCTCCTGCTGGCCCAGCAGAAACCGTGTCCACCTTATCTTTGTGCATAAAAGCCCTATCTATCAGGGAGATAAGATTTTTGCTCCAACTATCCCAATCTGTTGTATGTGCGCTCCCTTCTGCGGTACTCCTCAGCACCGATCCATCTGCCCAAGGAGACACATAACAGACTGGCTCAGCTGCAGACTCATTACACCAGTCATTGTAAATCATGTCAGACTGTGGTAGCACAGGTTGCAATACACCATATACCTGCACATTTTTAGTACTAGCAGCTTGCACTAACACATTACTATTACACAGTACAGTTCCATTCTGTCCCACCAGAGTGAAATCGCAGTTGTCCAGGGCAACCTCTGACTCCAACACATGAAGTTCCCTGGAGATTCCTGTGGACAACTGTGCTGTCTTACCACCAGTTGCTACAGGCAACGGCCCATTTTTGATAACCCCAGGTTCTTTCAGAGCAAAAGTTTTCCCAACAGCATTAAACTTTTCATTAACAGTAACACTTATAGCATTTTTCGCATTTGTAGGCTGTCCTAGCCCATGGTCAACTTGAGCCTGATAGTCATTAGACACAACACTTTTAGTCATCAACACAGGTTCTATTTGGATTTTAACCCTTGCATTCCCACTATATAGGGAAAAGTCATTCTCAAGTGCACATTCAGTGGCCCCACTAACTGGGGTCACTCTCACATCATCATGGACAGTCTCGTAACCAGTCCTTTTATACATGAAATCAGCAGTCCCAGCCATCATTTCATTAAAGACAGTCTTACCCACCGCAGTAGTTGGGGTCACCATCTTCATTTGAGTACGTTGTCTTATGCACCAGTCCTCTGCTGCACTTTTACTGGCCAACTCCTCCTGGTGGCCATGGGATGAAACTACAGCAGGCATCTCCCACCGTTTAGCACCCCCTGCAGGCACAACAGGAAACTTCTTGTTGCTAGGGGTGACTGCAAACATATTTTCACCGGAATCTGGGCCTACAGACAAAACTTTTTTCTCAGTAACATTATCTCCAGCCGTATTCCACAACCTAGGGCAAGAAAACCTGCCATGCCTCAGCTGGCCACATTCCAGGCATGGTACTGGACGATTTTTTCCCAAAGCGATTCTCTCTTGGTGATTCCCAGTTGGCCGGAATGCACAGGCCTCTTTATGGGGACGCTGAACCAAACCTCTACTGCAGCTCCTTTCAGGCATAAATTTCACTCCGGTTGCCATGGGAGACCGCACTCTCCCAGCAGAACTTTGCTGGCTCTCTCCAACATGAAAAATTGGCTCCTCCTTAAGCTGCTTTCCACAATCCTTATTAGACATAGCCCATGGTACAGAGACAGCCCGATTGGCTTCCTTTGCGTTGCTATGGGCAACCACTCTCATCCTAAGCCTTTGATCAGCCTCTCTCCTTGCATATCGCATGGGCTTCGCTCTGCTGGATCCCATCTCATGCTGTGACACATTTACATCTTTCACAATAGCTGTTGTTTTAACTGCAGCAGCTTTGCCAGGGGCAACAACAGCCCTCTTCCAGTTATGGACATCCAGCGGCTTTTCCCTTGCACTGAGGGTTGGCTTCCTTTCCTCTGTAGCTTGGTTCAGTGCTGCTAAATGCCGCTTGCACCAATCCACTGCAGATTCAAATGCTGGTGGACTCTCCATAACAACAGTCACCTGTGCACTCATTGCACCAGGGTTGCTAGGGACAACCCCAGCCATTTTTCTCCTTGATAAACTCTGATCAGGTATGTATGGGGCTCGTTCAGGCGGTAACATCCCCTCCAACCACAGAGCTCTGTCTCTCATTTCAGAAAACCTGGCTTCTTTTAAGAGCTTTGACCGACCCATACTTAGAGATTCCAGAGCAACTTTAAACAGTCCAGGAAAATGAAAGTGTCTCTTTTAAAGCAAGTTGCTTTTCTCTTCATGCAAGCTTTCCTCACCTGCACATTGCACACACTGATTGTGCTGTCTCATGCACACAAACACAGTTCATAGCAAGGAAAAAAAAAAAAAATTTGACTTTTCATTCACAGGTACACCACCTGCAACACGCAATGCCTTTTGCCTGGCTGCACTTCCACACACAGCCAATAGTTCCTGATGCGACTTACTGTAGAGCAAGGACCCGGATTCCACCGTCTAATGCCCGCATTCGAACACCACTTGTAATATTTGGGGGTTATTTTAGCTTAAAGGTAGAGCTTACCAGTGAGCTGGATCCACACCAGATGTCGTTTAAGGGCTCGTAGGCCCACTTTTATTAAAGAAAGAAAAGTCAAATAACAAAATAGTTGCCCACACAGGGGTTTCAGCTTTCCACAGCAGTAATGTATGTAGAACCAAAAATACCAAGCCACCTGGCTCTCTTTAGCAGCACTGCTGCTCAGACTTCTGCTGCAGCCCTCTTGGCTCTTTAACAGAGTTCCTGTACACCCAGTACCTCAGCACTCTTTAACAGCTTCTCTTTCAGCCCACCAGCTTGGACCCTCTGTCTACTCTGACAGACCGACCTGTGCAGACATGCACACTTCTTCTCCCTTACACGCCTGGACTCCTCGGGAGGGTGGAGCCCAGAACCATGGTGTTGGCTTTGTTTTAAGCCCAAGACCCACCTGTGCAATCATCCAGCCAGACTGCTGGCTGTTCCCAACACCCGGTCCCAGGATTGGAGATTCCGTACTACCACAATATATATATATATATATATATATATATATATATATATATATACTATGGCCATCATTTTGGAATATGATACTCATTATATACTATTGCCAATTAATATACATATATATACAAATTTTGATCCAGTATATCAAATATATAAATTATTATTTATTAGTATCTCTAACTGATGGATCACTATTATACTTTTTGCAGTTGCTATCATTTTTTATCAATATTCTGCGGCTCCCCCTGCTCCGTCTGTGTGCATCTATTATACTCAGGTACTTTACATCTACCCAATTGTGGCAATACTCAGAAAAATAAATATATACATAAAGAAATTTTTTGCTCAATTCAATTTTTGATACAATTCAGTACAATTTCTCTATTTTTTGGATTTCCATCTTGGGCCCCAATGTATCCTTCTGGCCATCCCTCTACCTTGGAATGTGAGAGACTTGCCTCTCTTTGGGGATAGCAGCTACAGTATTAAGTCTTTTCCAGACTTTCCCTTTTTTTCCAATGCCTATATGCCTTGGAATAGCAACCCTATCGACACAGCTCTTCGTGTTACCTGCATCTTTTAAACGTTACATAATGAAATATTGAAAACCACCTTGCTATTAAACGCTATGTAAGTGGACAATTTAAACATTTGGTACAAACGTACCATGATTACAATTTCTTATTTTTGAAACTGACTATTTTTTAATTATTTCATAGATACATTCTCCCTTTCATACTCCCCTTGAAGAAGGACAAAAATTGTACTCCGAAACGTGTTCGGTGTAAGGAGGATATTCTATATGCTTTCTAGCACGGAGACAACTGTTGCTATTGTTTAGACAATCAATGTTTCATTTCTATATGTATTTTTTAACAATGTTATTTAATCATTAATAAAATCCCTTTTTTTTTTCTACAACAAACACTCTTTATACTCCTCCATTAGATACAACTATGTGCTTTTAAAGTCAATTTAGGGGAAACCTCTCTCTTTGACTTATGCCTCGTACATGCGATCGGACTTTCCAACAACAAAACCATGGAATTTGTCCGAAGGGTGTTGGCTCAAACTTGTCTTGCATACAAATGGTCACACAAATGTTGGCCAACAATTACCAATGTAGTGAGGTACTAGACATACTACGTGTTTTTTTCTGCCCTTTAGCGCCACCCTTTGGGCTCCTTCTGCTAATTACGTGTTAGTAGAAGTTTGGTGAGTGTTGATTTGAACTCTTAATTTCGCGTTTTTCATTTAGCGCTTTTCAGTTTGTTTCTGAACGGCCATTCGTCAACCAGACATGCTGCAGAATTGAAGGAGGTAACGTATTATTTATTATTGGACTTGGAGTTATTGCTTTGACGATATTTTTTTTGGTTGAATAATGATTTGATTTAGTATATTTTCTATATTTTTGGATGCATAGAATGCACTTTTTGGTTAAGTTCTATTGGCAGATAGCATGTCTATTTTTTTTGAATGCACAATAAAAAAATGGCTATGTGTTTTACTTCAAATTCAATTTTTGGAGTAGGCAGTTACATTTTAAAATGTAAAAAAGGAACACCAACATAGTTGTATCTTTGATCTTAAAAACTACAGGATAATGGTGTTGTGGTAACATAAATAAAAAAATAAAAACCCATAATAATATTTTTCTTGATATCACTAGAAAAAAAATAAAAATAAAACTTGTTTGCACTAACTCCATCAGTATCACAAGCAAAGCAGCTTCATTATTATCCCATTAAAGAAGAAGAGAATTGTTTGATGCATTTTGGAGATTTCATAATTTGCCATGTTCATGAAAAGAGTTCAGAATTTGCCATGTCACAAATGTTAATTCTCCATTACGAACACTAGTTTACAAGACCGACCGCTTCTGCTTCAGAGCATACATGTTTGTACTTTGGACTCTTGTCCGACGGACTTGTGTACACATGACAACACACATATGTTGGAGGAAAATTTGAAGACATGCTAGCCAACATTTGTTGGGGGAAAGTCCGACCACAATTGTCTGATGGAGCATACACACAGTCGGATTTTCCGCCAACAGCCTGACATCCAATATTTCCCGTCGGAAAATCCGATCGTGTGTACGGGGCTTAATTGATTGGATCACCGGGTGAAAATAAAGGAAAAAAACTAAAAAGAATGCGAATGCAGCCACCACTGTTAAAGACTGATACGCTGCAATAAATTAAATTTTTGCTTTTGAGTTTAGATATTCTTTATTTTGCATAATCCATGGTATAGTTCTGCCCATCCCTCTCTGTAAAATGTGTTCACTCTCAACACTTGCTTGTTGGTCAGTACTGACACAAACATTTTTTTTTTTTCGTTTTCAAAGAAAGGGGTAGGGTAATATTGCCTGCGAGGTTTGTATTATTTCCTGCACCACTGTTGTGGAGATTGTTGTGTCACGTCACATTTGGCTACCCATCACATTTTGCTACCCGCTGGAGTGCGCATGCGCGACGCCGCCATATGCGTTTCAACACAGGGCCCCTCGCGGGCTTTCTTCACTCACCACGCTTCGGGCACAGCCTCACTTCGATCTGCATAATTATAATCTAAGTGCTCATTGTCATGACAGGCAGCAGCTTCAGCTGCCCACAGTTAACATGGCTGCAGCCAGAATCAATCGAGGGAGATTATTACCAGCATATTTGGTAAGTACAGAATCACAGTATATATATATATATATATATATATATATATATATATATATATATATATATATATATATATAAAATAATATGCACAGCGGTTTGAGGGAAGCTTCAGATTGGCAAAGATCTTTTTATTACAAATTATGTGAGCAGACTGCAGTTCCTCTTTAAGAGTGCTGTACTATAGCTTCTAGAAGTTTGGTGAATAAAACAGGATCTATGAACGGAGGACAGGCAGATGATTGAAAGGTCTGCCCCTTTATTCACAAGTTGTGTTCCAATAGTATTGCATCTATGAATGAAGGGGTTTTATTACCTGCCCCCACCCCCCTTTGAAGGAGGAGGAATATTTCTACTTAAGAACAAAACTGCAGTAAAAGGGACACTTGACATGAATCAACCACAATTTTTTTATTTCTCTTAATTTAAGTGTAGCACCCTCTACCAGAAGGTAGGTGCTAGTAAGGGTTGTTTTACTAGGTTTTTTCAGCACATGCAAATTTAGGCAGGCCTATGCTGCAAGCTAGGCCTGTCTGTTTTGATTCTGGGGCTGGTTGGAGTGGGGAGTGGTTAGAGTAGCAGTGGATGTAATCACCTGGCTCCAGTTCTGAGGCACCTGCCCTGCTTCCAGGGAGAATGTTCTGGAAGAGGAGGCTGGGGCTAGAGCTGGAGTGGCAGGCAGCACATGTGGGAGCTCTGACCAATCCCTATCTGGCATTGGCAGGGGGCAGGCCTCCTATATATGCTGAGGTCACATGCTGCTAGGGAGGAGAAGTCGACTGGGTGATGTGAGGAATGGAGTGCTAGACAGCCGCAGGATCACACCCCATCTGGGCGGGGGCGGGGGGGGGGGGGGGGTGGGAATGCAGAAGGAGGCCCGGGGAGAGCTGTGAGGGAACATTGCCTTTACACGGTCATTGACAATGTTTCTGTCACCACACGGTTGGTAGTAGGGAGCTCCTTGAGCAGAAGGGGCAGGAGAAGCTGTTGGAATGCATGGTCTGGGGAAGTTCCTCATCAAGGACTCAGGGCTGGAAGGTTGGAAGGTCGGTGAGTGTTACCACAGTGGATGGCTGGAGGATGTGCCAGGGATTCTGTAAGGGAACTCTGCTTCTACACAGTCACTAGCAGAGTCTTCATCATGCACACGGTGGATGGTGAGGAGTCCTGGACCAGCAAAGAGACTGTGGGAATGTGTGTGTCAAACCAGTGTGGCAGGGGAACACATGGTTTGCAAGTTGGACTGGCTGGGAGTCCATTTCCTAGAAAATAGACTTTAACCTACTAGGCCTCCAGGGAGAGGTTCTGCAGGCCTCAGGCCTAGTAGCAGCGAGTCACCAGAGCCAGTAGAGGGGCTTATTCAGCATGAGTTCTTCATACCCATTAGAAGAGGATGTGTTATACCCTAATGTAACTAGTTGTGCAGGAAGAAAAGCAAGTGTGCAAGGAGAAGCAAGTTTGGGCAGGTGGTGAAGATAACTAAGACCATTACTTTTACGTTGTAAAAGTGATGTTTCTGTCCCTCACGCGGTGATGGATGGAGAACTCTTAGTAACAGCAATCTGCATGGAAATTGCAGAGGGAGCAATAGTCTGCATAGAGATGCAGAGGGAGTAACAGTCTGCGGGGAGCTGCAGGAGAAGATTTCTACTTAGTCAAGTGTGCACATTCTATCTTCAGGCTCTAAACAGGTCAAAGTATATTGAAACCTCTAAATATGATGGCAATGATTAATTCCATGGGCATCCCATATCCCAATCCCTATCGAAGTTGTACCCCCCAATAAAACAGCAAAAAACAAAGCTCGCAAATGACTGTTCATTGTCTCTGGAAAGAATGCATGAAGTCTGGCAGTGGGGTTATTAGGCAAATTGTTTGTCAGTAGTGCTATCACCATGGCTACATAAGTAAACTTAGGCTTCAAACAAAAGTCTTGCTTGGAGATATAAAAATGAATAGTCCATTAAAATACACAATGACAAAGCCAACTTTTCCTGCAATATTCACCTTCCATCCAGTCTTTTTTTTTCTTTTTTGTTGATAGATGTCCTCAGTCTGATGGGCAGCATCATTCAACCCACCTCCCTTGAGCCCAGGTTGTCCTGGGCCACCCCCTATCTCCACCTGTCTGGGCAGTGAAAGCAGAAGCAGCACAGTTTAGAACTCATCTCTTTGTCATTCTGCTTTCTTCTCCTATCAACATGTTCCTTGTTAGCACGTGACCTGATTGACTCCTTGTTCTGCTCCTTACTCTCTCACTCCAGCCTTGCTTTACAGGCTAATACCAGGCCAAATTCAGGTTCTTGGACTACTAATTTAATATTTTGTTGGTCTGTTACATTCCAGCACAGAGTAAAGTCATAATAACCAAAATCTGGTCTTTTGGAACAGGTACAGGTCAAAAACTAGGATATAAGATCTGTTTTTCCTGCCAAACAGTATATTCCACAGCCAAAAATTCAAGCACAGGTGTATAACTATTCACTTGGAATATTCATTGCGGAATACTGATATTTCTCTGGAGCGATCATTCAAATCTGTGATCTTCTTTCATGCATATTTTTATTGTATAAAACACAACATACGGGTAAGGTTCCCTCTGACAGAATAATTTATGCACAGGAGCATGCCTAGAGCATTTGGCACCCAGGGTGGATCCTATATCTGGCACCAACCAAACCCCCCCCCCCCCCCCCAACTTGCCTGGATTCTGCACCCTGTATATAGCATATGCCTGGATTTTGCACCCTGTATATTGCACATGCCTGGATTTTTCACCCTGTATATTGCACATGCCTGGATTTTGTACCCTGTATATTGCACATGCCTGGATTTTGCACCCTGTATATTGCACATGCCTGGATTATGCACCCTGTATATAGCACATGCTTGGATTCTTCACCCTGTATATAGCACATGCCTGGATTCTGCAACCTGTATACAGCACATGTCTGGATTCTGCACCCTGTATACAGCAAATTCCTGAATTATGCAACCTATATACAGCACATGCCTAGATTCTGCAACCTATATACAGCACATGCCTAGATTCTGCAACCTGTATACAGCACATGTCTAGATTCTGCACCCTGTATACAGCACATGCCTGGATTCTGCAACCCCCCACCCCCCATTATCAGGTCAGCTTCCTATACCTGGGTGGTGGTGGACATAGCAATCCCCCCCTTCTGTCAGACCAACACAGTCAGGGTGGCAGGGCAGACACATTCCTCCAGCCTCTTCTCACAACCCACACCCCCTATTACCTGCTCATCTCAGGCTCTCTGCCTCAGCTAGGGAGGTCCAGACTCCAGAAGACTGTGTAGAGATTTTTCCCAATGCCCACCAATCTCTCACCAATTGAAACCAAAAATCCAATTATATGAATGAGAGTCCATATTATGTTAAGAACCGTATGATTATAGATATAAAAGCTACTGTCCAGTAGAACAAAGGAAAGCATTTAAAACCAGGAGCTCCATATCCAGGGCTGCCATCAGTGAAGGACAGAAACCATGTTCCAAAGTCTGTGAAAAAAAAGCAAAGGAAGAGGCGCCTTTGGGTGTAGAGATAACATACACTTTAATTATAAAAACGTATTTAATACAGTCTACTCATATTTTGGATGTGATGTATGACCATTCGGTCACTTTAAATGCTGAGCATGGATGTGGTCATCTGATAATCCATCAAGCTGAGGCACTGTAGCCATGAGCGGCCAGGAAGTGGCACAAACGCTGGTCGTGCAGTGCAGTTCAAAGCAGACTGAAGTCTGGAGCGCTAGCGGAGAGAGATGACATCATGAGGTGGGTGCGACTGGTTTCGTGAGCGTAGAGGCTGAGATCGTTTGACAGCCGCGCTCCTTCATCAAGCAAGTGGGACAATAACAAAGACTGATATATATAGGCCATGCACAGGAGAAGGGGGAGGAGGCACTTAAAAGGCAAGTGCAGAGGATTACAAATCTTAGTTGCAAAAAAAAAAAAAAGGTGTCAGCGAGAACAGTATAATATAATAGTATTATAATAAAAATATGTATGTGTATATATATATATATATATATATATATATATATATATATATATATATATATATATGTATATATATATATATATATATATAAAATATGTGCACAGAGCTTTAGATGCATCTGTGTAGCCATGCGCCTCGTACATACTTTATAGTTTCTATATGTTTATATGTGTACATTTTTTAACCAAGCGTACGCCGATGTGTGTACTCGGCTGTTATGCCGGAGGAGGGGGGGATGCCCCCCTCCCGTCACCTCCTGCCGCTGTTACCGGTGCTCCCGCTCAATCTGCCGCTTCTGGCTGCTGGGCAGGGACTGGAATGAAGCATTAAGCGGCTTCATTCCAGTCTCCTAATAGTAAACACGGAAGCGACATCATGACGTCACTTCCCGTTTACTCGGCTGCCAATGGCGCTGTTTTAAAAAAAATATACACTATTCAGAATCGCTGTTTTTGGTGATCTGAATACATTGAAGTGTAAAGGAGGGATCGGAGGTCTTTCAGACCCCCGATCCCTCCATAAAGAGTACCTGTCACCACCTATTACTGTCACAAGGGATGTTTACATTCCTTGTGACAGCAATAAAAGTGATCAATTATTATTTTTTTTTTTAAAACAATTTATTCATTTTAAAATAAATAAAATATTTTTTTTTTAAAGCCCCCTGTCCCCGCGAGCTCGCAAAGCAAAGAAAATGCATACGGAAGTCACGCCCACATATGTAAACAGTGTTCAAATCACACATGTGAGGTATCGCCGCAATCGTCAGAGAGAGAGCAATATTTCTAGCACTAGACCTCCTCTGTAACGCTAACCTGGTAACCGTAAAAAAAATGAAAGCGTCGCCTATTGAGATTTTTAGGTACCGTACTTTGTCGTCATTCCACGAGTGCGTGCAATTATAAAGTGGGACATGTTTGGTATCTATTTACTCTGCATAACATTATCTTTCACATTATGCAAATGTTTCGTTTTTTTTAAATTCATGAAAGTGTCCCTTTTCCCAAAAAGTTGCATTTAAAACACCACTGCGCAAATACCGTGTGACATAAAATATTGCAACAATCGCCGTTTTATTCTCTAGAGTCTCTGCTAAAAAAATATTTATAATGTTTAGGGGTTCCAAGTAATTTTCTAGCAAAAAATATGGATTTTAACTTGTAAAAACCAAATGCCAAAAATAGGCATAGTCATGAAAGGGTTAATTTATTTATGATATAATGTTTATATCATTTATCTATTGCTGTGTCTGTATTTACCCATGAGTCTTGAATGTGTATCATTGTTCCATTTCCAATTCATTTATATCTTATTTCCTGTTCTCGCTGACACCCCTTTTTTTTTTTTTTTTGCAACTAAGATTTGTAATCCTCTGCACCTGCAATTTAAGTGCCTCCTCCCCCTTCTCCTGCGCATGGCCTATATATATCAGTCTTTCTTGTTGTCCCACTTGCTCGATGGAGGAGCGCGGCTGTAAAACGATCTCAGCCTGTACGCTCACGAAACCGGTCGCACCCACCTCATGATGTCATCTTTCTCCGCCGGCGCTCCAGACTTCGTTCTGCTTTAAACTGTGCTCCACGGCCGGCGTCTGTGCCACTTCCTGGCCGCTAGCGGCTACAGCACCTCAGCTTGATGGACTATCATATGACCACATACATGCTCAGCTTTTAAAGTGACTGAATGCTCATACATCACATCCAAAATGTGAGTTGCCTATGTTAAATACGTTTTTATAATTAAAGTGTATGTTATCTCTGCACCCAGAGGCGCCTCTTCCTTTGCTTTTTTTAAGCAACCACCCAAGCAGAAAGTGATGACCCTCAAGCCTGGAGTGGCTGTGCAGCAGTGGTGAGTGGAGCTAGCAGAAGGAAAACAGTGACCAGACCAGACTATTGCGGCTGCGGCACTGGGGGTGTTCCACCTGACAAAAACTATCAAAGGGAGCAGCCAGAGTCGCAGATGCCCTCAGGATGGTGTCAGACAGTGCCACCCGACCCGGGTGTGGAGCACACCCCCATAGCGACACCACTCGGCCACTGACACCTACCCAATGTGTGGCACCCAGGGCGGACCTCCCCCCGCCCCCCCCCCATTGGTACGCCCCTGTTTATGCATATCCGCAAACAGTGGAGGCTACTCTTTTGCAGTTCTGAATTTTACAACATAAAAAGTGCAAATAAACAGAAAAAAAGTATTCATATATTTGTTCAAGGACATGAAAATATGCCAAATAAACTGTAATTAAAATAAGGAGGACACATAGGAGCTCCTGTAGCTTTTTCTTTTAGTTAATGTCTATATAATGGTGAGTTCAGAGTTAGACAAGGGAATATAATGTGACAGCTGAGGATGCTTTGTTCTTTCCACATTTTTCTTTTATCAAGCTAATTTACTATAAACTATGTTTTGTTACTTTGTTTCGAATGTTTATACATTAAGCAAATAATGGAAGTATATCCATTTTAGGGCTGATGTAACAAAGCTCTAAAATAGTACTGTCATTTTATAATTATACCATTAAAAGAGAAATGTATTGGCGGTAAATGAAGTTTGAAGCAAATCTGAAAAATGTATTAAAAAGTCTAAAAGTAAATCAATGGTATTTGCAGGAAAAAGTTTAAATTTTTCTAAAGCTACTTACAAAGTAAATCCAGCAGATAGTTGCTATGAACAATGCTATTTTTGCTTCAGAGTGGCCCCTTACTTTTCAGGAAACCTTTGCTAAGACAACACTGAGGTTGACCTTCAAAATTACTTGTTCCATGTTGAATAATGGGTACCATGGCTTTTAAAGTAATCTTTTCTTATGTCCATCCATCTCTATAGAGCTTGCAGCTGCGCTTGCCCACTGGAGCACAGAAAATCTGAGAAAATCGCACAGTAGAAAGCAGTGTACAGTGGGTCTGTGTTGCATCTGAGGTCTGATTTTTGGTATAATAACTAAGGAGAACTCATACAAGGCATTTTATAAAAAGGTATGCTTATACTTTGAGTTAGTCTATCTATGGTCAAAATTTAAACTATATACACATTTACTTCCTTGAATTCTATAAACCTTTTCATTATGTCCTGCAAGTAGGCATTGCTGTATCACACATATTCACAAAGTCTACATTTAAACTTTGGAATTGTTGAGAGGATTTTCAGGAGGCAGGATCAGTACATGAATCATAGCTTGCAGGCGACAAGGTACCATGGGGTGTGTAGTCCTTAGACATTAAAAGCAAACTTTTATTGGATTTAAATAAAATGACTGTCTGCATTGTTACCACCGTGCTGAAGTTATAAAGTGAATTTGTATTTATGCTGTCGCCATAGATATCCTTTAACTGTTTCCTTTTGCCCTGATTGGGCAAAGGAAAGGCTCACTTTCAGTCCCCAACACAGAATCAATTTAAAAATAAGGTGGTGTTCTGACTTCCCTGATATGTATGCTTGCTGCAGAGTCAGTACCGAATTCATAGATAGCCAGCCCACTAACATTTTCAGGAGAACAGTAGCACAGGTTTCCTTTAAGGAAAATACATAAGCATTGCCAATGCTATCCAATTAAATTCTCTTTCATTTGCCTGCTGTGGTATGTAAAGAATAGGGGCCATATTTTCAAAGATTCACTGGACAAATCATTAACTGATTATTCATTAATTATACAGTTGAATCTATGTGGGAACCTTTGCATAAATCTTAGAAAACAGGAATAATTTCATCTCATCTGCTGGGATTACTGTTTTTTTAGAATTTTTTGCTTTAAATGGCACCCATTCTCACATAATCAGAGATACCCAGCCCAACATGCTAGAACCCCCATACCAAGCAAGCAGTGAGATTGCAAACCCAAGCTGTTTGAAAACCAACCCACATATCCTATAGCATTAAGGTTGCTTTGAGAGGGGTTTCACCAAAAAGTGAGCATCCCCTCTGAAACCATTAATGCCAAATGGTTACAGGCACTGGGCTTTTGGCACCCCCAGTACCCAGGAAAGGATGCTATTGAGGAAGGTAAGGGTAGGCTTATGTACCACTTGACTTAGGCCCCTTTCGCTCGATCAGAGATGTGCCTGCTGACACCCACCTGCCATCCGATCGGACAAGATCCGCTCAAAACAAATGGATGGCGATACGTTCGCCACCAGTTCTGCAAATGGGATCCGATGAAAGTGGACATGCTGACCATGTTCATCTGATCTCTCCATAGAGAACAGCGGGGCCCTGACAGGGTCATCCCTGCACAGTGAGCAGAGACAGACCTGTCATCCACCTCTTCAGTGGGGTTCAACAGAGCAATCCCCTGCTGAGCTCGCGGAGCTCGTCCAATGGATCCACTCTGTGTGAACCCAGCCTTCAACCTGAAGTTTAAAATTTACAACTGCTGGAAATGTATCTATATACTCGAAGCAAAGCTAAACTCTCTTATCGTTTTCAAGACAAAAACAGAATGCCGCACAAGAGGGTACCAAAATACACTGATAACACAACTAATAGTCTATAAAGTCCAGGAAGTATACGTATGCATCATTAGTGGCAGCTCCCTTGAGAGCTAAGCAGTCTCTGGAAGAACAATGGGTGAAAAGTAAGATGAGCCAAAAACTAAGTTCAGCAGAAGATGCAACAAATAGTATATTTAATTAAAATCAGCCAAACGGCTACTCACACTAATATAATGATCAATAGGCATATAACAGAATAAAACTGTGGTCGCTCAGCGGGTCACCAGTGGATTCTCCTGGCTTTCTATTAAGAATAACATTGTCATACAGCACCAGGGGTGTTGTAAAGTGACCCACTCCGGTAAGTCAAACACTCTTGGTTTTCCGCATTCTTTAATTTAAAACTGTCCACTAATTTTGATCATACTACTATACCATAAGATGTTGATAAAGCAGTTTATTTTTTTACCAGGGGTTCCCTGAGACCCTATAGATTTTTTCAAAAGTTTCTCCAGGATGAGAAAGGCCTATTTAGATGGCAATAGCATTCAATATTTTTGGTCAACAATTAGTCTACCATTTTTACAGGCTTACAAAGGAGATGCATTTGCTTCAAATGGCAATAACATACTGTAGTTTTATTGATATTTCAAAATGACAAAAATGTCTATAAAACTTCTGATGGATATGGGGGAATGAACAACCCTAAAATAATCTAATTAAAGTGATACTAAACACACAATTTTTTTAAATTTACATTGTCCCTTCTATTTCTGTATGTGGATGATGGCACTGTAATTCTTTTAATTAAAAAAAGGATATTTTCCTAATAAAAATACAGCTGTCACATGATCAAGCTCTTTCCGAGGCTGGTTGTTGAGAAACTTAAGCAGGAGGAACTTTTAGTCCTCTGCTGCTGGTCACATGTTCAAAAGAAAAAAAACACAGCCTTTGTCATACAGAGTAAAAATAAATGATTAATATCAATAAACTGTTTTAAATTGTCGTGCAATTATGTATTTGAAATCAAATTATCAATTATTTTTGGCAATAACATGGTGTGGGCCGATTTCTGCCAGTCACAGGCTGTGTCACACCCCTCCAGCCTGTTTTTTAGAATAAGAGGGAGGTGAAGCCTCCATCAATCTATATGAAATATCCCACCCCCATTGCGTTCAGCTGGTTAACGGGCATGGAGGAGGAGTGGGTTGTCATTTAGCACTGTGTATACGCCCACATGTGTGGCTCCATAGTAATTCGGGCTGTACAGGTAAGAAAAAGGAGGAAATGAAGAGCTTAGAAAGGAAACAAAACAGAGAAAGCATGGGCTTCTCAGATGTGATAGGCAGGAAATGCTCAGCATGGAAACTCACTGAAAACTGAGCATGTGCATTGTTGCCACCACAGCTGAAAAGTCCCTAGCTGAATTGGGAGCATGGACAGAAAGTGGAGATATCAGCATGATCAATCAGGTTTTCTGCAGAATACAGATGTTAAATCAGGTTAGGGAGTCTCTAAACAAGACATTTAGATGATGAGCTAGTGAGTCCATAGCTTAAGATAAGTAGGTGCTTTTTATTCACTGCAGTGGAGAGACACACAACACACACCGTTATTCAGCACTACCAGGTCAAACAAAGAAGGAAGTGTCTCTGACTTAAAAACACCAAGTTTAACAATATATACTTTATGAATATGCATAAGCACTAGGCTTGTTATAGGTGTGATCGTATAGTTTAGTCCAATCAGCATTCATATCCTCTTAGTAGCAATGGAAAAGATAAATGGGTGGTTACATCATGTGACTATCAAAAAAATTGAATTCAGCAGTATCTGGTCAGTTCAGATTGGTTTTGGTATGAAGGTCTATTTTGAGCAGCATTCTGGGTTCTTATCAGTAGTTTGTGTCATCATATATCCAACAGTTTCATCTAGAAGAAAAAAATAAAATAAAAAAAGTGTAGTACCAATTCTTAGCCCTTGTACACACGGTCGGACATTCCAACAACAAAATCCGTTGGATTTTGTCCCACGGATTTTGTCCGAAACTGGTGTTGCATACACACGGTCGGACAAAGTTGTTGGAAAATCCGATCGTTTGTAATGTGATGACGTTATTTAGTTACGACGGGACTACATTCAGTCTAGTAGCTAATAGCTTTGGTCTAGGAATTTGATCTGAGCATGCGTGGCACTTTGTCCGATCGGAATTCTCTACAAACGATCGGATAAAGTCTGATCGGATCATGTTGTCGGAAAATTTTATAGCCCAGCTCTTTGTCGGTCAGATATTTCAACGGAAACAGTCCGATGGAGCCCACACGGTCAGATTATCTGACAACATGGTCCGATCGGACATTTTCCATCGGAATGTCCGATCGTCTGTACAAGGGCTTAAAGTGATATTTTATATGTATGTGTGTGTGTGTGTGTGTGTGCGTGCGTGCGGTGTGTGTGTGTATATATATATATATATATATATATATATATATATATATGTGTGTGTGTTAAAAAAAACTCAACATTATTAGACCCCTATAATTCTACTAGTTTCTCTCCTCTTGACCCCTATGGGGGGGTCACTACCATATCTTCCCTACCTAGTATGATACCAGAGGGTCCACCGTACTACTTCACATCTATGCGGAGTAAATTTCTTCTTTAGGCCCGTACACACGACCAGACTTTTTGACAACAAACATGCAATTAGCTGTTTTAAGGCTGTGCGAACAGATAAACCTTTGACAACATAAGTCCGATCGAGCAAAGTCCGATCATGTGTACAGAAAACCATCAGACTTTACAAACACGTATGCTCAGAACCAATGCAAAAGATCAGACAACAATACAAAAGTTGACGAAAGGTGGCGGTAAAGAGCAAAAAAAAAAACACGTGATTTGGTAAAAGTTGGCTGAAAAAGTCTGATCATGTGTATGCTTAACCAGTTGCCGACCGCCGCACGCCGATGTACGTCGGTACAATGGCACGGGCAGGCATAAGGGCTTACATGTACGTCCCTTGCCTCCCGCGGGTCGGGGGCCCGATCGGGCCCCCGCCCGGTGCCTGCGGCGGTCGGTATTCGTTCGGGAGCGATCCCGGACAAGGGGACGGCCATTCATTCATGGCCACCCCCTCGCGATCGCTCCCGACGAATGAAAATGCTCGGTGACATCACTTCCTCTCCTGTAATGTAAACACAGGAGAGGAAGTGAAGTAATCTCTCCTCGTGTCGGTCTTTTTCGTTCCGGCACGGAGGAGAGAGGATCGGTAAGTTGCACCCAACACTACACTTACAGTAGAACACGCCAGGCACACTTTTCACCCCCCTGATCACCCCCAATCACCCCCCAATCACCCCTGCCCCCCCCAGTCACAGTGACACCAAGTGCATTTTTTTTTTTCTTTTTTTTTTTTGCATTGGTGTCATTTGTGACTGTAATAACTGTTAGGGCAATTAGGGCTAGCCCCCTTTAGCTCTAGGGTGCCCCCCTAACCCCCCCAATAAAGGTTTAACCCCGTGATCACCCCCCGTCACCAGTGTCACTAATAAGCGATTTTTTTCTGATCGCTGTATTAGTGTCACAGGTGACCCTAGATAGGCAGGTAAGTATTTGGGTTCGCCGCAGCTTTTTATAGCGTCAGGGACCCCCATATACTACCGCATAGCCCCCTGATTGCCCCCCAGTTAACCCTTTCACCAGTGATCACCATATAACTGTTACAGGTGACGCTGGTTGGTTAGTTATTTTTTTTTTGTTTCAGGGCACCCGCCATTTATTACCTAATAAAGGTTTAACCCCCTGATCACCCGGCGGGTGATATAAGTTTTTTAGGGTCAGATAAGGCCTGCGTCGCCCCAGCGTCAGGTTAGTGCCAGTACCGCTAACACCCACGCGCAAAGCATACACCTCCCTTAGTAATATAGTATCTGATCAGATATATATTATCGTTGCCAGCATTTTAGGTTTCCCAAAACGCATTGTTAGCGGGATCAGCCCAGATACCCGCTAGCACCTGCGTTTAGCCCCTCCGCCAAGCCCAGCCCAGCCCACCCAAGTGCAGTATCGATCGATCACTGTCACTTACAAAACACAACACACATAACTGCAGCGTTCGCAGAGTCAGGCTTGATCCCTGCGATCGCTAACAGTTTTTTTTGTAGCGTTTTGAAACAGTCGCTGACAGGCTAGGTGCTTTTTTACCTGTGAGTCTCACTAGTGTACCCCTAAATTTAGAGCCCAAAATGGCAAAGCGAAGGTACACTAGTGATGAGGCCTACACGTTTCTGAGCATGACAGATAGTGAAGAGGACGTCACTCATCTGTCAGATTCAGGCTCAGAATACGATCCTGTAGAGGACAGCGGCTCCATGACAGATAGCTCTGACGACGGAGATGAGGCCGCTGCTAAGAACAGGTGTGCCCAATCCCGTATGTATTCTGTTGTTGAGGTGCAGGAACCGCAGGTCACTCGTATGGAGCAGAGACGTACTAGAGCCGCTCATCCTTCTGGTGAACTGGCAAGCACCAGCGGCCTAGTACACCCTGGACCTACATCCAGCACTGCAGTAACACGTGGTGACGTGGCGAGTCCCATAAGTGCAGTTCAAGCTGGCGAGGTGGCAAGCACAAGTAGTGTCCCGCTGCCACCAAGAAGACAAAGACAGGCCCGTCGTACCCATAGTGCCCTTCCTGCAGAATTCGCCAATCCTATTTGGGTGCCCACCACTTCTGCAGAACCCGTACTTCCCCCATTCACTGGCCAACCTGGCATTAACGTGGAAACAGTTGATTTTACGACACTTGACTTTTACTCACTGTTTTTCACCGAAGATCTCTATAGATCTATTGTGGACCAAACCAATTTGTACGCTGCTCAACACATCGCCACTATTCCCCAGTCCGCCCTTGCCAGACAATGGAAACCAGTTACGGTTTCCGAATTTAAAATCTTTCTGGGCCTCTCCCTCAACATGGGCATAACCAAAAAGAGTGAGTTGCGGTCATATTGGTCCATTGACCCAATTCACCATATGCGCGTGTTCTCTGCTTCCATGTCCAGGGCACGATACGAGATGATTTTGCGGTTCATGCACTTCAGCGACAATGAACTCTGTCGTCCTCGTGGAGACCCTGAGTACGATCGGCTCTACAAAATTCGGCCCCTCATAAACCACTTCAACCAACGTTTTGCAGCCTTGTTTACTCCCGATCAAGTTGTCTGCGTTGATGAGTCCCTGATTAAATTTTCTGGTCGCTTGTCATTCAAACAATACGTCCCCAACAAGCGTTCCAGATACGGGGTCAAGATGTATAAGCTCTGTGACAGGGCCACAGGCTATACACGTAGTTTCATGGTTTATGAGGGAAGAGATAGTCACGTAGAGCCGGAGAACTGCCCTGACTACATAGGAAGCGCTGGCAAGATAGTGTGGGACTTGGTGTCACCCTTATTCGGAAAGGGGTACCACTTGTACGTGGACAATTATTACACAAGCGTGCCACTGTTTAGTCACTTGTTTGATCATCAGATTGGAGCATGTGGCACCGTGCGACCTAATCGCCGGGGCTTTCCCCAGCGGCTTGTAGAGTCCCGTCTTAGGCTGGGGGAGAGAGCCTGCTTGCGCAGTAATAATTTGCTCGCTATGAAGTGGAGGGATAATAAGAATGTTTTCGTTCTTACCTCCCTTCATGCAGACACGACGGTCCAAATTTCTACGGCGACTGGTATTGTGGAGAAACCCCTCTGTGTCCACAAATATAACCTTAACATGGGAGGGGTGGACCTCAATGACCAGTTGTTGGCGCCGTATCTAGTTGCCCGTAAGTCCAGACGCTGGTACAAAAAAGTGTCTGTTTATTTATTCCAATTGGCTATACTGAATGCTTATGTACTACACAAAGCTTCAGGACGGACTGGATCCTTCCTCAAATTCCAGGAGGATATCGTCAGAGCCCTTCTGTATCCAGGCGGTGCTCCACCTCACCTTCCCCTACCAGATGCAGTAAGCCGGCTGCATGAGAGGCATTATTCTTATGTCCTCCCGAGTACCCCTACCCAACGAGCCCCCCAAAGAAAATGTCGTGTCTGCAGAAAGCGCGGATTTAGGCGTGACACCCGTTCTTATTGTCCCCGCTGTCCTGGCCAGCCTGGTCTTTGTCAGGGTGAGTGTTTTGAACACTACCATGAACTAGTTGAGTATTAGCGTAGGGTACAGCATTGCACAAGCTAGGCACACGTTCACAGGGTCTCCCAAGATGCCATCACATTTTGAGAGACCCAAACCGCTGGAACCGTTACAACAGAAGTGTTAAAGTTACATAAAAAAGTGTTAAAAAAAAAAAAAAAAAAGTAAAAAAACCAAAAAAAACAAAAAAATATAAAATAAAAAAACCAAAAATAGTTGTCGTTTTATTGTTCTCTCTCTCTCTATTCTCTCTCTATTGTTCTGCTCCTTTGTACTGTATTCTATTCTGCAATGTTTTATTGTTAACCATTTTTTGTTTTCAGGTACGCCATTCAGCTGTAGCGTGGATTTATTTATCTTGACAGCAACAGCGTTTGCTCCCACGATACGTAAAGCCACGACTCCAGCGCTGTCGGAGGTGATTTCACCACCACAGTTAAAAAAGAGCATATATGCCGAAGCATGGGGGCATAAGGGGTGGAGGAGCGATTTTGTTCCTAATGCCACGTACATACAGTCAAAATTCCGACGGAGGGCTTGCCCGTGGAAAAGTTTGAATGTATGTACGCGGCATAACTTTTTTGCGGGAGGATGCCCCCATGCTTCGGCATATATATATTTTAGGCACAGATTGTGTTAAATGTGTTATTTTTTGCGATTTTTTTTGTATTTGCTTTGCAGGTATGGTAAGTCCTACTGTTATACTGTAATGTTACTTTGTTTTATTGTTAACCATCATTTGCTTAGCAGGTACGCCATTCTGCTGCAGAGCGGATTTATTTATCTTGACAGCAACAGCGTTTGCTCCCATGATACATAAAGCCGCGACTCTAGCACTGTCGGGGGTGATTTCACCACCACAGTTAAAAAAGAGCATATATGCCGAAGCATGGGGGCATAAGGGGTGGAGGAGCGATCTGCTCCTACCTTTTGCGGGAGGATGCCCCCATGCTTCGGCATATATAAATGGTGCATGTATGCCCACCATTAGAAAGTGGGTGGATGAAGGGTGGTATCTAATGGTGGGCATACCCACCGATCAATATTTTTTTTTCGTTCAGCCCACAGGCTGCATGAAAAAAAAAATACAATATATGCCCAACCAGTTCCAGCAACATACTGGTATGTTGCGGGACTTTGAGTGCTTATACCAGAATGATGCCTGCAGGTTTAGGTATCATCTTGGTATCATTCTTTTCAGCCAGCGGTCGGCTTTTATGTAAAAGCAATCCTAGCGGCTAATTAGCCTCTAGACTACTTTTACAAGCAGTGGGAGGGAATGTCCCCCCCCCGCACCATCTTCCATGGTTTTCTCAGGCTCTCCTGTCCCAACAGGGAACCTGAGAATGCAGCCGGTGGTTCCGCCAGCTGACCATAGAGCTGATCAGAGACCAGAATGGCTCCAATCATCTCTATGGCCTAAGACACCGGAAGCTACGAGCATTTCATGACTTAGATTTTGCGGGATGTAAACAGCGCCATTGGGAAATTGGGAAAGCATTTTATCACACCGATCTTGGTGTGGTCAGATGCTTTGAGGACAGAGGAGAGATCTAGGGTCTGATAGACCCTAATTTTTTTTAAAAAGAGTACCTGTCACTACCTATTGCAATCATAGGGGATATTTACATTCCCTGAGATAACAATAAAAATCATAAAAAAATATATATAAATGAAAGGAACAGTTTAAAAAAAAAATAAAAAAGCAAAAAAATAAAATAAAAAAAAACACCCCTGTCCCCCCCTGCTAAGGCGCAACGTGGAACACAAGCGTTGGTCTGGTGGCATATGTAAACGGCAATTGCACCATGCATGTGAGGTATCACCACGAAGGTCAGATCGAGGGTACTAATTTTAGCAGTAGACCTCCTCCGTAAATCTAAAGTAAATGTAAAAATGTACGTAGTTTGTCGCCGCTGCACGTTTCTGCGCAATTTTAAAGCATGTCGTGTTTGGTATCCATGTACTCGGCCTAAGATCATATTTTTTATTTCATCAAACATTTGGGCAATATAGTGATTTTTAGTGCATTAAAATAAAAAAAAGTGTGTTTTTTCCCCAAAAAATGCGTTTGAAAAATCGCTGCGCAAATACCGTGTGAAAAAAAAAAATGAAACACCCACCATTTTAATCGGTAGGGCTTTTGCTTTAAAAAAACACTTCATGTTTGGGGGTTCAAAGTAATTTTCTTGCAAAAAAAAATATTTTTTCATGTAAACAAAAAGTGTCAGAAAGGGCTTTTTCTTCAAGTGGTTAGAAGAGTGGGTGATGTGTGACATAAGCTTCTAAATGTTGTGCATAAAATGCCAGGACAGTTCAAAACCCCCCCAAATGACCCCATTTTAGAAAGTAGACACCCCAAGCTATTTGCTGAGAGGCAGGTCGAGTCCATGGAATATTTTATATTTTGACAAAAGTTGTGGAAAAAATACATTATTATTATTTTTTTTTTTTTTTTTGCACAAAGTTGTCATTAAATGATATATTGCTCAAACATGCCATGGTTATATGTAAAATTACACCCCAAAATACATTCTGTTGCTTCTCCTGAGTACGGGGATACCACAAGTGTGAGACCTTTTGGGAGCCTAACCGCGTACGGTACCCCAAAATCCAAGCACCACCTTCAGGATTTCTAAGGGTGTAAATTTTAGATTTCATTCCTCACTGCCTATCACAGTTTCGGAGGCCATGGAATGCCCAGATAGCACAAAATCCCCCCAAGTGACCCCATTTTGGAAAGGAGACACCCCAAGCTATTTGCCGAGAGGTATGGTTAGTATTTTGCAGACCTTCATTTTTGTCACAAAGTTTTGAAAATTGAAAAAAAGAAAAAAAATATACATTATTTTTTTTTTCTTCATTTTCAAAAACAAATGAGAGCTGCAAAATACTCACCATGCCTCTCGGCAAATAGCTTGGGGTGTCTACTTTCCAAAATGGGGTCATTTTGGGGGGTTTTGTGCTATTTTGGCATTTTATGGCCTTCAAAACTGTGATAGGTAGTGAGGTGTAAAATCAAAAATTTACACCCTTAGAAATCCTGAAGGCGGTTCTTGGTTTTCGGGGCCCCGTACGCGACTAGGCTCCCAAAAAGTCCCACACATGTGGTATCCCCGTACTCAGGAGAAGCAGCAGAATTTATTTTGGGGTGTCATTTCACATATGTCCCTGGCATGTGTGAGCAATATATCATTTAGTGACAACTTTGTGAAAAAAAAATAAAAAAAAATAAAAGTTTGTAATTTTCCCGCAACTTGTGGCAAAATATAAAATATTCCATGGACTCAACATGCCTCTCAGCAAATAGCTTGGGGTGTCTACTTTCTAAAATGGGGTCATTTGTGGGGGTTTTGTGCCATCTTGGCATTTTATGGCCTTCAAAACTGTAATAGGTAGTGAGGCGTGAAATCAAAGATTTACGCCCTTAGAAAGCCTGAAGGCGGTTCTTGGCTTTTGGGGCCCCGTACGCAGCTAGGCTCCCAAAAAGTCCCACATATGTGGTATCCCCGTACTCAGGAGAAGCAGCAGAATTTATTTTGGGGTGTCATTTCACATATGCCCATGGCATGCGTGAGCAATATATCATTTAGTGACAACTTTGTGAAAAAAATAAAAAAAATAAAAAAGTTTGTAACTTTCCCGCAACTTGCGGCAAAATATAAAATATTCCATGGACTCAACATGCCTCTCAGCAAATAGCTTGGGGTGTCTACTTTCTAAAATGGGGTCATTTGTGGGGGTTTTGTGCCATCTTGGCATTTTATGGCCTTCAAAACTGTAATAGGTAGTGAGGCGTGAAATTAAAAATGTATGCCCTTAGAAAGCCTGAAGGCGGTGCTTGGTTTTCGGGGCCCCGTACGTGGCTAGGCTCCCAAAAAGTCCCACATATGTGGTATCCCCGTACTCAGGAGAAGCAGCAGAATTTATTTTGGGGTGTAATTTCACATATGACCATAGCATGTGTGAGCAATATATCATTTAGTGACAACTTTGTGAAAAATTTATAAAGTTTGTCATTTTCCCGCAACTTGTGGCAAAATATAAAATATTCCATGGACTCAACATGCCTCTCAGCAAATAGCTTGGGGTGTCTACTTTCTAAAATGGGGTCATTTGTGGGGGTTTTGTGCCATCTTGGCATTTTATGGCCTTCAAAACTGTGATAGGTAGTGAGGAGTAAAATGACATATGTATGCCCTTAGAAATCCTGAAGGCGGTGCTTGGCTTTCGGGGCCCCGTACGCGGCTAGGCTTCCAAAAAGTCGACCACATGTGGTATCCCCGTACTCAGGAGAAGCAGCAGAATGTATTTTGGGGTACAATTCCACATATAACCATGGCATGTGTGAGCAATATATCATTTAGTGACAACTTTGTGTAAAAAAAAAAAAAAATTTTTTTTTGTCATTATTCAATCGCTTGCGGCAAAAAAATAAAATATTCAATGGGCTCAACATGCCTCTTATCAATTTCCTTAGGGTGTCTACTTTCCAAAATGGGGTCATTTGGGGGGGTTTTGTACTGCCCTGCCATTTTAGCACCTCAAGAAATGAGATAGGCAGTCATAAAATAAAAGCTGCGTAAATTCCAGAAAATTTACCTTAGTTTGTAGATGTGACAACTTTTGCGCAAACCAATAAATATACAATTATTGACTTTTTTTTTACCAAAGACATGTGGCTGAATACATTTTGGCCTAAATGTATGACTAAAATTGAGTTTATTGGATTTTTCTAATAACAAAAAGTAGAAAATATCATTTTTTTTCAAAATTTGCGGTCTTTTTACGTTTATATCGCAAAAAATAAAAATCGCAGAATCAGTCAAATACCTTTAAAAGAAAGCTCTATTTGTGGGAAGAAAAGGACGCAAATTTCGTTTGGGTACAACATTGCATGACCGCGCAATTACCAGTTAAAGCAGCGCAGTGCCAAAGTGTAAAAAGACCTCTGGTCATTTACCAGCAAAATGGTCCGGTCTGAAAGTGGTTAACAAGTTCACGGGCAACGCCTTTTGTACAGAAATCCACGGGAAAGTTAGTATAAAGTCCGATTGTGTGTATGAGGCTTTAGGGTGTATGTGGATATATACCTTTTACTCATTCGTATCACCCATCTTGGCATCATAAGAATCTACTCATCTGACTATCTGATAACACTATCTCTTCCTTGGGGTCATCTTCCCCAGTTATAACTGCCATTTTAGTAATCCTTGTATTAGCACACCTGAAAAAACAAACAAAAAAAAAACCAAGCAATCCTATATCCATGGATTCAACAGATATTTTTTGTCCTCATAGGAATCAAAGTGTAATCTGGGTTTGTCATATTACCTATGATAAAGTCACATTGTATGCCTCTTTCCCTTACTAAATAAGAGGATATTCCCAAAGGCCTTAAGTTATATTTAGCATAAAAAGTATTTTCACAATAATAGAACATTTGTGGTATTTTTAGACATACTGGTATTTTTGGCAGCTTTGTATGGCTTAAATTCAAAATGAACGTAAATGGGTACCAGGTGTGTGCCTTTTTTTGAACTGTCTGGCCTATGTGACTATATCTAGCAGTTACTCAAATTACTCCTTATGCCTGTTAGTATGTGTAAATTTGTACAGGTGATTTTCCTCTATAGCCTTGGCTGCTAAGATCAAGCAAAGGCATAACAGTAGTTTACTCATCTTTTGAAATTAGCCGTACTTTCTTGCAATGGCTGGCATATATCCATGTCACTTTACAGCTGTAGCAGTTGTCAGGAACACTTGTAGGGTCCTTCAAACTCTGGTCCCAACGATACTTTTAACATGTTCTTTTACTAGAACCCAATCACCTGGCTGTAAATTATGTGTTCCAGTTACTTGGATCTGTAATTGAATCAAAAACAAACTTGTGCATCGCAGTTAGTTGCTTGTATTAGGCAATTACATAAAAAAACATAATCATTATACATTACAGCATTCTGATGTGAAAAATACAACCCTGTCTTCGGTGGGCATGAACCGACAAACAGGATCAGATTAGAATTTTCAAGAGGAGTGTCCTTTACTGAGGAGATTTGCTACATTTCTTTTTCCATAAGTTTTAAGCAGATGTGGTCAGCCTCCTCTTTGAGGTCTTCTCTCTCTAGGAAAAAGCTGGTAGGATTGATTGTAGTACATCTTTTCACTTCTATTTCTCCTAATTCAAGCAGGATTGCTTCATACTTGCTCAGCCTTGCTGATAACTAATGTTTTGTCCTTGCTCTTTTCAAGATTTAATTTGCATATTTCTTCATAACATCCATTCTAAAACATATCTTCCCTTTTGTACAGCACCACTGGCACAGGTTGCAGCTGCAGTTTTGTTTTTGTGTTCTTGCCACAACATGGATCTTGGTGCATCCACCAATCGGATCGATTTCATATATGGTTTGAAAGGGTTTGCCGTCAACAGGGCAGGATGAGGAGGTTTCACACCATTTAAAAAGACAGGATATACAGAAAGCGTGACAACAAGCTTTTAGAACGCTAACCTCCAGGGAAAGACTGTTCAGACAAATTGGACACCTCTTAGTTGAACTTAATGCTCAAGTACTGGCACCGGTCCCATCTTTTCCTTCGTCATCATCTTTTTCTTCATGTTGCTGGTCTCTAGCATAGATGAGCATAAACATTTGCTCCTTCAAACCGGAAAGCAAAGATTTCTTGGGTCTCTTCATCCAAGGCGACACTGAAGAAAGCATTTGCCAGTTCCATTACGGTGTACACCCGTGTTCCTGTAGGTATGTCATTGAGCAAAATACCGGGATTGTGGACAACAGGAGTGCCTTCCTCTATGATTTGATTGATGGCCCTTAAATCATGTACTATTCGATATACTGGCTTTTCTCCCTTTTTTACCTTTTTCTTTACAGGAAACAATAGTGTCTGTGCTCTACTTTCTGTTTTCTTTATGACACCTGCTTCAAGTAATTATTTTATTTGTACTTGTACACCAGAGAGTTGATCTGGTGACAGTGGATACTGTGGTATGTGTGGGATTGAGCTCCTGCTTTTATTTTGACTATAACAGGAGGGACTACATCATATATTCCCTTGGCCCTTGAGAATATCAGGTATTTGGGCAATAATTTCAGGTGGAATATTACCTTCAATCTTTTGCTCTAATTCAATTGCTGTTAATCCACATATACATTTCTTCATCTAATTCTCTAACATGTACTTAATTCCCAATAGGTTGCATGGTACAGTGTCAGAGACAAGCAGCTCATGAAACATATTATGGCTTCCAATTCCAATTTGTATAGGGGGCGTTTCCTTGAGAAGGGTAGATTTTCCACCCACTCCAACTGCTAGTGGCCCAGATGCAAGGGGGATGCCTTTTGGTAGGCAGACTTTTGAATTATAGTCCGGGCAGAGCTAGAGGCATGACATTTCCTGATCACTTATAGTTGTGAAAAGCATAATGTTACAATAACGTCTCTGGTATGCGTCTCAGAGATGCACATATTAACTTCTGTGTGCTTAAAAAGTTCATGCTGCTTTACTAGTCATTTATTATCATCTCCCTCTTTCTTCTGCTTACATCTGTCAGGCAATCTGTATTTTCTGGCAAGATGGCAAGTTCTGCCACAATTATAGCATTTCCTGGTTTCTTTTTGAGAAACGTCTCCTTGACCATCATTTTGGGCTAAAAAAGCATTCAGCCTTTTCTCTTTTCCTTCTTCTTCCTGAGCCTCAATGCTACTGCACACTTCTCTCAGCAAAGACCATTCAAATCATTTCCATTATGGTTTTGCTGTCATCAAGCGTTTCCTTATTGCTTCTCGGAGTTCCATCACAACAGCATTCTTACAACCTATGGCAGTAATGTTAGTGTGGTCAGCCACTACTACAGTCCTCTGCTCAGACCTTCTCACAAGTCTCATAAATCAATTGACTCCCCAAGCATAGAAACAAAACATCAACATTGATAATTATTATCGGCTCTATTATTTCTGCAACAGGTAAATTAAAGGAGTGAGTTATTTGGGTCAAACTGTGTAACAACAACATTACTCTCGTTTACACTTAATTTTACCTTAATCTCACCATCTCATCAACAGCATAAGACTCCTTCAGCCAATGGACCCCAGACACTGACTAAATACTCGCCACAGAGAGCAGAATAAGTAAGAATAACAGTTTCATACAGTGGTTACTTGTCTGCTCAACATGTTTCTTGTCTCTCTGGCTGGGAGCCCACCTGGCTGTATCCAAGGGGAGGCACCATTCTGTTAAATCAGGTTAGGGAGTCTCTAAACAAGACATTTAGGTGATTAGATAGTGAGTCCAGATCTTAAGATAAGTAGGTGCTTTTTATTCACTGCCGTGGAGAGACACAACACACACCGATATTAAGCACTACCAGACCAAACAAAGAAGGAAGTGTCTCTGACTTAAATACATCACGTTTAACAATATATACTTTATGAATAGGGATGAGCTTCGAGTTCGAGTCGAACATTGCCTGTTCAGCAAACAGTGAACAATTTGGGCTGTTCGCAGCAAATTCGAAAAGCCGGAACACCCTGTACAAGTCTATGGGAGAAATCTAAAGTGCTAATTTTAAAGGCTAATATGCAAGTTACTGTCCTAAAAAGTGTTTGGGGACCCGGGTCCTGCCCCAGTGGACATGGATCAATGCAAAAAAAAGTTTTAAAAACGGCCGTTTTTTCAGGAGCAGTGATTTTAATAATGATTAAAGTGAAACAATAAAAGTGTAATATTCCTTTAAATTTCGTACCTGGGGGGTGTCTATAGTATGCCTGTAAAGGGGCGCATGTTTCCCGAGCTTAGAACTGTCCCTGCTCAAAGTGTCATTTCTGCAGGAAAAAAAATCTTTTAAAATCACTTGCAGCATAATACAGAGAACAATCAACGAGTGTTCTCTGTATTACGGGAGCCGACAATTCATTCATTGATAAAAAAAAAAAAAAAAAGCGTGGGGTTCCCGTAAATTCAATTACCAGGCCCTTCAGGTCTGGTATGGATATTAAGGGGAACCCCGCGTCAAATAAAAAAAAAACATTGACTTGGGGGCCCCCCTAAAAATCCGTACCAGACCCTTTATCCGAGCACGCAACCTGGCAGGCCGCAGGAAAAGAGGGGGGGACGAGAGAGCGCCCCCCTCCCTCCTGAACCGTACCAGGCCACATGCCCTCAACATTGGGAGAATGCTTTGGGGGTCTGTGACCCCTCAAAGCACCATGTCCCCATGTTGAGGGGGACAAGGGCCTCATCCCCACAATCCTGGCCAGTGGTTGTGCGGGTCTGCGGGCGGGGGGCTTATCAGAATCTGGAAGCCCCCTTTAACAAGGGGACCCCCAGATCCCGCCCCCCCTGTTTGAAATGGTAAGGGGGTACAAAAGTACCCCTACCATTTCACAAAGAAAGTGTAAAAAATGGTTAAATAAGACAAACAGACTTTTGAAAAATTCCTTTATTAAAAATAAAAAAAAGATTCCAGCGGTGGTAATCCACTCTTGCTGTCCAGCGACGGATGATCATCTCTCCGGGGTCCAGCGATGGCTGATCTGATCCAGCGACGGGTGATTTTCAGTCCAGCGCAGTCCATCCATGCATCCATCTTCTGTCTCCACTGAGGAGACACTGCGGGGAGCCCAGTGCCTGACGTTTCTTATATTAGGAGGGCGGGGCCACCCATCACCTGACCCTGACCCTGCCCCCTCTGACACTAGTGAGGGAAGCCAGGGGTTCCCCAATGACGTATGGGTGACCCCACCCCCCTCTGATGTAACGCAGGTTTCCATTACATCAGAGGGGGGCGGGGTCACCCATACGTCATTGGGGACATGGTGCTTTGAGGGGTCACAGATCCCCAAAGCATCCTCCCAATGTTGAGGGAATGTGGCCTGGTACGGTTCAGGGGGGGCGCTCTCTTGTCCCCCCTCTTTTCCTGCGGCCTGCCAGGTTGCGTGTTCGGATAAAGGGTCTGGTATGGATATTTAGGGGGACCCCCACATCAATGTTTTTTTTTAATTTTAAGCGGGGTTCCCCTTAATATCCATACCAGACCTGAAGGGCCTGGTAATTGAATTTAGGGAAACCCCACTCTCTTTTTTTTTTTTATCAATGAATGAATTGTCGGCTCCCGTAATACACTCCGCAAGTGATTTTAAAAGACTTTTTTTCCTGCAGAAATGACACTTTGTGCAGGGACAGTTCTAAGCACGAGAAACATGCGCCCCTTCACAGGCATACTATACACACCCCCCAGGTACAAAATTTAAAGGAATATTACCAGGGCAGTCTTTAAGGCAGGGCAAAAGGGGCAGCACTTTAAAAGGGTTCTAAAGTTCACACAAAGTTTAGGTCTGTTCACAGGTTCTGGTGTGAACCGAACAGGGGGGTGTTCAGCTCATCCTTTATTTATGAATATGTATAAGCACTAGGCGTGTTATAGGTGTGAGCGTATAGTTTAGTCCAATCAGCATTCATATCTTCTTAGTAGCAAGGGAACAGTTAAATGGGTGATTACATTATGGGACTGGAAAAAATAGAATTCAGCAGTATCTGGTCAATTCAGACTGGTTTTGGTACAAAGGCCTGTTTTAAGCAGCTTTCTGCTTTTTGGGTTCTTATCAGTAGTTTGTGTCATCACATATCCAACAGTTTCATTTTCAGAGGAATTGTAACACAAGTGAAGGAGAAGGAAGAAACATAAAGGAGAACATCTAGAAGAGAAAAAAACAAAACAAAACAAGTGTAATACCAATTCTTAAAGTAATTTATATATATATATATACAGTGGTGTGAAAAAGTGTTTGCCCCCTTCCTCATTTCCTGTTCCTTTGCATGTTTGTCACACTTAAGTGTTTCGGAACATCAAACCAATTTAAACAATAGTCAAGGACAACACAAGTAAACACAAAATGCAATTTGTAAATGAAGGTGTTTATTATTAAAGGTGAAAAAAAATCCAAACCATCATGGCCCTGTGTGAAAAAGTGATTGCCCCCCTTGTTAAAACATACTATAACTGTGGTTGTCCACACCTGAGTTCAATTTCTATAGCCACACCCAGGCCTGATTATTGCCACACCTGTTCACAATCAAGGCATCACTTAAATAGGAGCTGCTTGACACAGTAAGGTCCACCAGAAGATCCTTAAAAGCTACACATCATGCCGGGACCCAAAGAAATTCAGGAACAATTGAGAAAGAAAGTAATTGAGATCTATCAGTCTGGAAAGGGTTATAAAGCCATTTCCAAAGCTTTGGGAATCCAGCAAACCACAGTGAGAGCCATTATCCACAAATGGCGAAGACATGGAACAGTGGTGAACCTTCCCAGGAGTGGCCGGCCGCCCAAAATTACCCCAAGAGCGCAGCGACGACTCATCCAAGAGGTCACAAAAGACCCCACAACAACGTCCAAGGAACTGCAGGCCTCACTTGCCTCAGTTAAGGTCAGCGTTCATGCCTCCACCATCAGGAAAAGACTGGGCAAAAATGGCCTGCATGGCAGAGTTCCAAGGAGAAAACCACTGCTGAGCAAAAAGAACATCAAAGCTCGTCTCAATTTCTCCACAACACATCTTGATGATCCCCAAGACTTTTGGGACAACATTCTGTGGACCGATGAGACAAAAGTGGAACTCTTTGGAAGGTGTGTGTCCAAGTTTATCTGGCGTAGAAGGAACACTGCATTTCATAAAAAGAACATTATACCAACAGTAAAATATGGTGGTGGTAGTGTGATGGTCTGGGGCTGTTTTGCTGCTTCAGGACCTGGAAGACTTGCCGTGATAAAAGGAACTATGAATTCTGCTGTCTACCAAGAGATCCTGAAGGAGAATGTCCGACCATCTGTTCGTGTACTCAAGCTGAAACGAACTTGGGTTCTGCAGCAGGACAATGATCCTAAACACACCAGCAAGTCCACCACCGAATGGCTGAAGAAAAACAAAATGAAGACTTTGGAGTGGCCTAGCCAAAGTCCTGACCTGAATCCTATTGAGATGTGGTGGTATGACCTTAAAAAGGCCGTTCATGCTCGAAAACCCTCTAATGTAACTGAATTAGGACAATTCTGCAAAGATGAGTGGGCCAAAATTCCTCCAGGACGCTGTAAAAGCCTCATTGCACGTTATCACAAACGCTTGGTTGCAGTTGTTGCTGCTAAGGGTGGCCCAACCAGTTATAAGGTTTAGGGGGCAATCACTTTTTCACACAGGGCCATGATGGTTTGGATTTTTTTTCACCTTTAATAATAAACACCTTCATTTACAAATTTACAAATTTTCCCATCTTTTCTTACTCTAAAGAATAGAGGGTGAGAAAATTGAAAAGACAATAAAGGGAACTCCCCTGTAACCGTATTGCAAAAGTCATCACCTTTGTTATATACAAAGATTGCTTGCCACTGCATAAATCAGAATGGCTGCTGCAAAGTTAGGTTTGTTTAACTGCTCTCAAAAAAAAAAAAAAAGATGATGTTATTTTGTCGTTAGCAGGAATTAATCTTTTAAACTGTAGATCTCTCCGTAACCTAGAAAAAGGACAGCGCTGGCAAAAAGACAGAAAATTGTTTGATGTAGAAATGATATAGCAGGATGAAAAAGATGCCAAAAGGGGCCTGCATGGTCTTTATAGGATGAAGAAGAGGAACTTCTGCTTTGAGCTGACTACCGTGGGGAGTAAGCAGATATTGGAAACCCTTGTATGAAAGATGTTTGTGTTTGCAGCAGTAGCTACAGGTGCTGTGTTGGTTGCGGCACACTGGGCGAGAAGTGCTTGGCTCAATGACCTCAAGTATCAGCAGCCAGCAGTTCACATAGAACAGCTGGAGAGCAAAGCTGATTACAGGCTAACAGACAGGAGCTTTTATTGGAATGTATCCGTTCACTAGCCGCAGTTCTAGAGCTATTGGCAGCGCAAGCTGGTTGTCATGTGGAGAGTCTAAGTATATTCCATCCATCCGGTGCTGGGAAAGCATTCAAAGCAGCATAGCCTGTGCTTCTCTGTTACAGAACAGAAGCATGCTGAGATTTGTAGTTCCACAAGTAAGCAGTTGTGGTTGCTTAACTCTGACTAAAAAGTTCATACATGCACATATTTTAGAGTGTGATATTGTTGATAATATACATGAGAGCAGTGGGTTGATAAAGCTTATAAAGCTTATAAATGGTAGTCTGCTCCGTTATGCCCGAACATAACATTGTCAAAGAGGAACTAAACTGTATCTGAGCACTACAAACTGAAATTGCTATTTAATTGATTTTTAATATTTAAGCAAACTCACCCATCCATCCATGTCGTCATGCTTTAGTTTGTTAACAAATCACTTTGAAAAACGCCTTCCTAGCATGTCTAGTCACAGCCATTTTAAGTAAGTGTAGATGTTCCATGTGGCATTTAGTTCCTGAAATCAATTGAACTTTAGCTCAGACATACGGACAGGAGGGTGTACTTGGCTGAGAAATCCCTTCCTCCCCTCCTGAAGACTCCTGAGTAGGGATGGGCCGAATGACCCCCTGTTCGGTTTGCAACAAAACTTTTGAGCATCACGAAAGTTCGGAACGAATAACAAACCCCATTAAAGTCTATAAGACCCAAACTGGAAAAATCTAAAGTGCCCATTTTGAAGGCTTATATACAAATAATTGGGCATACAATGGTTATGGGGGTCTGGGTACTGCCTTGGGGGACATGCATCAATGAAAACACTTTTTGTAAAAAAAAAAACATATTTTCAAATGAGCAGGGATTTATTTATTCTTAAAGTTAAAGCATACAAATGAAAAATTACTTTCAATATAGTGCCAAGGGGGTCCCCTTAGTCTACCTGTAAAGTGCAACATCTGTACTGTGTATAGAAGCTGTTGCAGCAATAATTGCATTTATAAAGCCCAAAAAAAATTATTTTCCCTGCAAGCTTTCTGTATTTTGTAAGCAACGGCTTACGTAGCCAGTCTGTATGAGGCCACAATGTAGTCCACTGGAAACAAGATTTTTCTGGGAAGAGATTTTTTAGATAAATCCTGGTTTCTCTTCTACAGATTTTGGATAGAAGTAACAGGTGCAGAAAAATTGGTCTTTTGGTGTTGGTGGCGCCCTCACACCATAACTCTATGGAGGTACTCTTGAGGAAAACAAGAATTGGCCTTGCTGTCAAAAATGAAAATAATACGCACCTGTAAAACAGGTGTAGAAAAAATGGTCTTTGGATTTCGGTGGCGCCTTCACACCGTAACCCTATAGAGGTACTCTTGATTAAAGCAAGAATTGACCTTTCCGTCAAAAATTTTAATGATATTTACAATATCTCACAAAGTGAGTTCGCCCCTCACAATTTTTTGTAAATATTTTATTATATCTTTTCATGTGACAACACTGAAGAAATGTAAAGTAGTGAGTGTACAGCTTGTATAACAGTGTACATTTTCTATCCCCTCAAAATAATTCAACACACAGCCATTAATATCTAAACCGCTGGCAACAAAAGTGAGTACACCCCTAAGTGAAAATGTCCAAATTGGGCCCAACTAGCAATTTTACCTCCCCGATGTCATGGAACTCGTTAGTGTTACAAGGTATCAGTTGTGAATGGTGAACAGGTGTATTACATTTGGTGTTATCGCTCTCACTCTCTTATACTGGAAGTTCAACATGGCACTTTGTGGCAAAGAACTCTCTGAGGATCAGGAAAAAAATAATTCTGCTCTACATAAAGATGCCCTAGGCTATGAAAAGATTGGCAAGAGCCTGTAACTGATCTGCAGCATGGTGGCCAAGAGCCTACATCGGTATAACAGGACAGGTTCCACTCAGAACAGGCCTCGTCATGGCTGACCAAAGAAGTTTAGTGCACATGCTCAGCATCATATCTAGAGGTTGTCTCTGGGAAATGGATGTATGAGTGCTGCCAGCATTGCTGCAGAGGTTGAAGGGGTGGGGGGTCAGCCTGTCAGTGCTCAGACCATATGCTGCACATTGCATCAAATTGGTCTGCATGGCTGTCGTCCCAGAAAGAAGCCTCTTCTAAAGATGATGCACAAGAAAGCCTACAGTTTGCTGAAGACAAGCAGACTAAGGACATGGATTACTGGAACCATTACCCGTGGTCTGATGTGACCAATATAAACTTATTTGGTTCAGATGGTGTCAAGCGTGTGTGGCAGCAACCGGGTGAGGAGTACAAAGACAAGTGCGTCTTGCCTACAGTCAAATATGGTTGTGTGAGTGTCATGTTCTGGGCTGCATGAGTGCAGATTAAGGCCTGATTCACATCAATGCATTTTTAGTGCTTTTTGCATTTTGCAGATTTGCTCTACAGAACGTTTTCCATAGGAAACCATGTTAAATGGACTGTAGTGCACATCTGCAAAATGCAAAAAGCACAAAAAATGCATAGATGTGAATCAAGCCTTAATCAACACCCACAACACTAGGCAGCCTAGAAGTCCTAAAAACAAACAGAATCTTGCGAGCTACCATGTGAAAATCCAAATGATAATTAGAGATGATTAAAGGACAGCTGCTAGCATTGATCACGCCCCATATGCTCGTGCCAAAAAGTTTTATACCTGTATAATGTTGCGCTATCCAAATATAATCATAAAGTAACCGTACTAAATCATAATATGACTGGTTGCAGTTAAATACTGGTGGTGAGATATTCTAATCCTATATGAAAAAAATCTATTGAATCTAATAACGCAATCTTATGGTAAGCATATGAATGGACTTTATGCTGCGATTTTATGGACACAGATTAATGTATGAATTAGTTTGGCACAAGAGCACTTTAAACACGGTTTACTTTATTTCTATATTGATTATTGTATATTGATGCACTTTTATATAGATTAATGTAAATTACAGGTTGTCACTGCAGTTATCGCAATTATAACACAGGGTTGCACATTTCTCTATTGCATATGAATGCTACATGTGTATATAGAGGTGTGTATGTTATCATTGAGAGGATTGCATAGGATTGCAATTTTTAATTGTTTATGATCCCAACTTATAATTGCATAAGATTGCGTGTCATACCTTAATTTAGTAGTGCCATACCTTTATTTTCCATTTTAATACGTTCAAAAGTGGTGCTACCACTCTAAAGGGGGAGCTGTACTCACACATTTTTTAAATAGTTCTGTAATTGGCGCCACAGCTAAACACCTATTTTGATTTATGCAACCTAGGTAAGTATGATTATAAAATAAAAAAAACATCCCCATACTTCTCTTTTAAGCTTTGACAATAAAACCTAGAAGCTGATTGGTTACCCTGCACAGCTGCACCAGATTCTGTGTGCACCAATTTTAGTAACTTTCCCCTATGGACTCTGAGAAAAGATTATCACAATGTACATAGTTTATTACAACCTGTAAATAGAAACAGTTTTTTTAAAATAAAACAATATACTGTATATGACCATGATTGTAACAAGACCGTAATGTGAATGTAGGTGATGTCAAAAGCCACTTTGAAGGCTAATTCAGAAACCAACACTTCACATGGTTTGCTGCAGTGACACAAAGGTTAGTGGGAAAAAACACTGAGGGCTGTAGAGGACCGGAACATTAACAAAGTTCAACAAAGCATCAGAGCCACATTGGTGGAGAGTATATGCTTTTTTTAACAGGTACATCATTCATATGATTTCTGCACATAAAATATTTTTCTTCACAATTGTTGGACATTTGGGTTACACTGCTGTCTTCAGAAGGTTTGGATGCTGATAAATAAAAATAAGTATGGAAAAAATAAATAAATAAAACTGTCAGAAACCATGAAATCAGACCAAGACAGAAGTACAGTTAAATCACACTTGTTTAATAATAAAAGTAAAAAGAACAAACATAGTCAAAACATAGCCAAAGGTCAGTAACCAGAAAGGATAGTCAGCCACGCCAGAAGTCAGGGATCAAAGTAGTGGAACAGCAAGTAGGATCTGGAGCCAGAAGGGATGTCAGCAAAGCCAGTCTTTAAACAGGAACGCAGGAGATGTTTCTTGTGATGTTGACCAAGGCGAAGGCAGAGCTCCTCTGGACTGGATGGCTTAAGTAGGCAGGACTGATGAGCAGGATATCAACAACCGCTGAGTAACTGTGGAGATAGATGGCTGCTGGCAATTAGCCGACAGCTGAGCGGTCAGTTTAGAGAAGGAAGGGCTGAGCCCAGCCCTGACAAAAACTTAAGCCACACCCTATAATCCCATCTCCAACTATCATGCCCATGAGTTTTGAAAGCAAACAGTACACAAGGCCATAACATAGAGAGACGGGATTTGTGTGCCTTAATTATCTTATCAAAAAGGATTTACAAAAAAAAATATTTTCTTTATTGCCAATTGAGGGACACATAGTGGTCCTAATTTTTTGACATTTGGGATGTCCAAAAGCATTTTAACCGAGGGTTGGGCAACAGCCACTGAGAGATCCAACAAATGTGGAAATCTTAAATGAAAAAAAAATTTAAAGGAATCAACGCATGAACAAAAGTAAGAGGGAAAAAATGAAAAAATGCAAACGGGAAATTACCACAACCAAAGAACCAAGATCAAGACAGGAAAGCACAGGTAAGGGGAAACTGCTACCTGGACCTCAAATGTCTTAAGATATTTACAGTGATATGGAAGGAAGGAATATATTACTTGGAAAGTTTGAGATTTAGTGGGGAAGAGGGAAAGGAGGGAGTGATAGACAAATGGGAACGCTGGCAGGAATTTAAGAGGACGTGGAGATATGTTGAAATAATAACTCAAAAAGAGCAGAGGTAATAATGCTACTAAAGAGGGAAAATATATAGAATTTAATGTGACGAGAGGTGGAGGGGTTGGGGAAGGGGAGGGACTAAATATATTGTATTGAATGGAAATAGAGTTGTACAAGTTTGCTGTTTCCTCTCTTTTTTTTTTTTTTTTGAATGTGGAATTTGTAACAGGAAACATTTAATAAATAAATAATATATAAAAAAAAGATATTTACAAGGATATAACAGCCCTCTCAGTGGTACATGTAAATGGGTAGAAGGTAGACATCAAAAATCTGAAAAAAGGAGAGTAGTAAGCCTTTCCTAAAACCATCCAAAAGAAAAGCATGAGGAGATCCTCTGCACCTATATACTACAGTAGGCAGGGAGCAAGATATATTGTAAAGCAAATAGATGAATAAGAACATCTGGACCAAAAAGTATGTTGTAGCCACAGTTCAGCCCGCATGACCACTTATTAGATAAATGATTCTCGCAATCTTGAAACTGAGCTCTGTAGAGGGGCAGAAATCTCCTCATAAATGCCAAGAGTAGAAAAGCTCTATCTTCCAGCAATTAGATCCATCAAAGGCCTCTGGGTTTATACATGTACTATCCTATCAAGGGGAAGTCCACAGCCTGGTATCAAAATGTCCACTCTACTGTCTTACAGCGAAGTGCAGGGCTTTATCTAAGATGCATATTTCCCTGTAAGGAATACAGAGGTAAACTCAGGTACACAAGTTCCAGTGTTAAAAGATGGGAACATCAAAAGCAGAAACTTGAAAGCAATACTCAAATCAAGAAAGGATATACAGCGGTTTGGACACTAATACATACTCAACACTGATTAGAACAGGGAATTAGCCATTAAGCCAGTTATAGGAGTTCTCAGATTTCTTCAGGGCAGAAGATCTAGCAGACTCCTGCTTGAAGATAATCAAACGGTATTTCTGTATACCTGACCCAACCCCTTAAACATGGCTGACACAGCAACTATAGTAACCATGCCATCTGCTTCCATGACTCATAGTCATGCCTTTGGTGTTCCCCTTTACACAGGAAAATGTCCCAGACCGCTTTACACCACAAAAGCTTTAGAAATGTACAGAGCAAAGATGCTGCTGTAAGTTATATTTTCTTATATAACAGTCCGTCACAGTCTGAGAATACAGAACTTAACCACCTCAATACAGTGCACTTACACCGCCTTCATGAACAGACCAATTTTCAGCTTTCAGCGCTCTCACAGTTTGAATGACAATTACTCAGTCATGCAGCACTGTACCCCTATGAAACTTGCGTCCTTTTTTCCACACAAATAGAGCTTTCTTTTAGTGGTATTTAATCACTAGTGGGTCTTTTATTTTTTGTGCTATAAATAAAAAAAAACTTTCATTTTGTGAAAAGAATGCCCTTTTCTTTGTTTCTGTCATACAATTTTACTAATTAGTAATTTTTCTTCATAAATGTTGGCCAAAATGTATACTGCTACATATCTTTGTTAAAAATAACCCACATTAGTGTATGTTATTCGGTCTTTGTGAAAGTTATAGAGTCTACAAACTATGGTGCCAACCACTAAAAATTGATCACATCTGATCAGGCCTTCAGTACATCAGGTGTATCTCAATTCTTGAGACACTAACAAGTCAGGAAAGTACAAATACCCCCCAAATGACCCCTTTTTAGAAAGTAGACATTCCAAGGTATTAAGTAAGTAGCATGGTGAGTTTTTTTTAAGTTGTAATTTTTTCCCACAATTCTTTGCAAAATGAAGATTTATTTATTTATTTACAAAATTGTCATATTATCAGGTTATTTCTCACACACAGCATATGCATACAACAAATTACACCCCAAAATACATTCTGCTACTCTTCCTGAGTATGGCAATACCACATGTGTGAGACTTTTACACAGCTTGTCCACATACAGAGCACCAACATTGAAGTGGCACCTTCAGACGTTCTACGAGCAAAAATGACATCTCATTTCACAGCCACCTATTACACGTTTGAAGGCCCTGGAGTACCAGGACAATGGAATTGCCCATAAAAAGACCCCATTTTGGAAAGCTAGCACCCCAGCGTATAATCTGTGAGGCATAATGAGTCCCTCTGCCTCTGCATCTGCATTCAGAAGAAAAAACAAAAAAACAACTTATACTCTAAATTGGAATTCCATAACAAAACAAAAATTCACATACACGTAAAATTAACCATTTTTCTCTATTAACAACAACTTTCCACTACCTAGGTGTCCATCTTATGGGTTTGCGAACAGCGGTGACCACAAGGATTGTCACTGATCACAGTCCACAAACAGTCTATGAAACAGAGACAATCGCAGGAGAAGTGTTTAAACACATTCTCCCACCGATGAACTCCGCTCACTGAGAATGCACACTGATCTACACAGAAACGGTCAGTCCATAAAGATGCGATCTCAGCGCTTCACTGGCGATCCGTGTCAGAATTCACACCCCCAAGCTCACCAGCTCAGAGGTGGAGAATTGGGGAGCGAAGAGGGAATCTGGGGGGATCTGAGAGGGAAGGAAGATTTTTAACTTCCCTCTACCTCATTCAGTTTCCCCAAAACAGTAACCATGTCCCCCCTGTCAGTGTATCGAGCAGCGAAAATTTTATCGCTGCCCAATAAACTGACATATCTGTGTTTCTGTGAATCTCTGGTACCGTAATCTCGCAACATCTCACGAGACCCCAGCACCAGGGGCCGCTCCTTGCACGAGGTGGGGTGCTTTCAACAAGGGTTCTAGCCTTCCCACCAGCTCTCTCTCTTTTTATCCTTGGTCGAACCTTTTCCTGTACAAGCTGGTATGGGTGCCTTCCCCAAAGCCTCGGTTTTACACTCCTGTTCCCCTACATCAGATATGTCTGGTACAATAAAGGCATCATGTCCCGATGCCACTTGGGAATCAGCCCCCACCACCTTCTGTACCCATGCCTGTTGCTGAACAGTGATCTGCACATTTTACCGACCCACCTGTACTGACTCATTATAACTTCATCAAGCAACAATCAACAAACAAACAAAGAGGATACGTTTACACAAAAATCCTTATTTTAACAACATACTGATAATCCCCATTTTTAAACCTGGCCTGTAACACTTTAACTTCCTTATTTTAAACAAAACTTTCTGTGTTAATTAACTGCTTAAAACCTCTTGTCTCGGCTGTCCTTTAAAATCGTTACTCAAATATACTTCATGATCAATAAATACATGAAATGTCCCAACATTCGATGTCCCCTTTAAATCTCAAATAGCTCAGACTTTCACTTCCTGTATTTTAAAAGTACTTTTCTTCACTTTTTTTTTTTTTTCTCTATGTGTCAGTTTTAAAACCGCTCCTGTCAGTTTCTCTAAAAAGAACAATGCACTGAAAAAAACTCATATAATGCAAACCTTCTTTAATAAAGAACTCAAATCTCTCTTTACCTTCTAACTTCACTTGCTTTACCCTCTACAATGTATGATGTTTTTATTAAAAAACACCTTTAAACTCACTTACTAATCTCATCACATCGTAGGGCGTTCTCTGAAACATTCTCTTTTCTTATACAACAACCCCCTACCATCTAAACACATCCCTTTTGCAAACTTCAAAATACCACTCTGATACCATTCCAAGAGTTGCCAAAAACATGTTAAACATGAACAATCAAATTACAAATTTTTCAAGCAGAATCAAGCAATTCTAAAGCTCCATAGCCAAAATACTAGCAAAGGGAAGAAGTCATATTATTCATATACTATACCATTGTCTCTTCAAAGAAAACCTTAGCAATCTTATATGAACATGCATATAACAGTACTCACCCCTTCCACGATACCTTAACATAACAAGGGTAATTTACTTCACTCTAATTTAATTTGCCCCTTTTGGGACATCATATAACACAGTGACAGAGCTACAGGGCTGCCTTACCGCATACAGTCCTATATCCCACACAACAGTTTTCTTATTACTTTTATGCAAATGTGATAGACAAGAAAAGCCAGATAGAGCAAAAGTTTGTGGGTCCTGGTGGTAATGGCCTTATTAACCTTTATCTTATTCTCCTTCCCAAAAGGAGCGTAATATAACATTTTTAAACTTCTTACAGGCTTACCTAAAGTCACACTACATTTAAAACTTCTTACAGGCTTACCTAAAGCCAGGCTTCCCAAAATCCACTTCTTAACAGGCATGGTCTGTCTCCCTTCTCTCTTTTTTTTTTATCAGAGCTGAGGCAAGACAAATCTTACCACAGGTGAGCCTTATCTCAAGTCCTAAATTCAAAAATCTCAAGTGACAAGACCAGCTAGGTATAATCACAGCAATTACCACACTCACAAGACCCTCTCAGTGCTGAGGAGATAAAATGAAACAAAAGATGCAGAAAAGGGGAAAGGAGGGGCTGAGGGGTAACCAACCCCCGGGACTTTAAAACATTACCCAAATAAAGAAAGTTGCAAGAAATACCCACAGAACTAGTACAATCTATTTATTTAGATATTCAATAAAGATATTATAAAAAAAATGAAGTCCGTAAACACATAAATGTACAGTCTTCAAAAAAAGAGACAACCACATAATATGTACAAGAAAAGTACAATTCATATCAATACAGAATGTTACCAATCCAACATATATATTGATGCTGCAATGATTCTTTTCTACATGTTTCGCTCTCTTGAGCTTCTTCAGGAAAATGCAGCAGATATTAAAAACTAAGAAAAACAAAGAAATATAAATAGCATATCAGAAATACATTTTACAAATATTGCATCAAGTGTACAGGGGTATTATACATAACCAGTATGTTGCATTCAATGAATTCTGCAATTTTTGTTATTATATATCAAAACCAAATAAATAACACGATCAACAATTCAAATGAGAGTGGGATATCGTATCACACCATGTGTATATGATCTCCAAAGCCTGTTTAATCGGAGTCACATCAAAAGACATGCAATGATAGTATTTTAATCTTGAGTTGATTAAAGAAGGCGCATTAGGGAGATACCAGGACCCTAGAGATCTACAGAGAGGGACGGTTATATAATCCACTGTATCAACTTAAAGTTGCATGTTAAATGAAGTATATAAAAAGGTTACATGAATTAATAGTACCAGGTAACTACCTGGAAATAAGTATATGATGAGCATCGTAGAATCAATCTGGGAACCTAACTAGTTTCCAAAGTAGTACTAGTGGTATGGGTGCTGTGAGACAGTATAAAAGGAAGTATATTGAGGAAAATACCACCTACGGAGAAACATGAACAGAGAACAAGTTTGAAAAGGAAATAAATACTCAATAGCCAGGGACATAGAGAAACAGCAACAACTGTTCCCCAAATGTTCCAAAAAATTAACTATGTTGTGTAAACAAAATCAACCAGACCAAAAATATGCCCATAAATACAGTGGTGTGAAAAAGTGTTTGCCCCCTTCCTCATTTCCTGTTCCTTTGCATGTTTGTCACACTTAAGTGTTTCGGAACATCAAACCAATTTAAACAATAGTCAAGGACAACACAAGTAAACACAAAATGCAATTTGTAAATGAAGGTGTTTATTATTAAAGGTGAAAAAAAATCCAAACCATCATGGCCCTGTGTGAAAAAGTGATAGCCCCCCTTGTTAAAACATACTATAACTGTGGTTGTCCACACCTGAGTTCAATTTCTATAGCCACACCCAGGCCTGATTATTGCCACACCTGTTCACAATCAAGGCATCACTTAAATAGGAGCTGCTTGACACAGTAAGGTCCACCAGAAGATCCTTAAAAGCTACACATAATGCCGAGACCCAAAGAAATTCAGGAACAATTGAGAAAGAAAGTAATTGAGATCTATCAGTCTGGAAAGGGTTATAAAGCCATTTCCAAAGCTTTGGGAATCCAGCGAACCACAGTGAGAGCCATTATCCACAAATGGCGAAGACATGGAACAGTGGTGAACCTTCCCAGGAGTGGCCGGCCGCCCAAAATTACCCCAAGAGCGCAGCGAGGACTCATCCAAGAGGTCACAAAAGACCCCACAACAACGTCCAAGGAACTGCAGGCCTCACTTGCCTCAGTTAAGGTCAGCGTTCATGCCTCCACCATCAGGAAAAGACTCGGCAAAAATGGCCTGCATGGCAGAGTTCCAAGGAGAAAACCACTGCTGAGCAAAAAGAACATCAAAGCTCGTCTCAATTTCTCCACAACACATCTTGATGATCCCCAAGACTTTTGGGACAACATTCTGTGGACCGATGAGACAAAAGTGGAACTCTTTGGAAGGTGTGTGTCCAAGTATATCTGGCGTAGAAGGAACACTGCATTTCATAAAAAGAACATTATACCAACAGTAAAATATGGTGGTGGTAGTGTGATGGTCTGGGGCTGTTTTGCTGCTTCAGGACCTGGAAGACTTGCCGTGATAAAAGGAACTATGAATTCTGCTGTCTACCAAGAGATCCTGAAGGAGAATGTCCGACCATCTGTTCATGTACTCAAGCTGAAACGAACTTGGGTTCTGCAGCAGGACAATGATCCTAAACACACCAGCAAGTCCACCACCGAATGGCTGAAGAAAAACAAAATGAAGACTTTGGAGTGGCCTAGCCAAAGTCCTGACCTGAATCCTATTGAGATGTTGTGGTATGACCTTAAAAAGGCCGTTCATGCTCGAAAACCCTCTAATGTAACTGAATTAGGACAATTCTGCAAAGATGAGTGGGCCAAAATTCCTCCAGGACGCTGTAAAAGCCTCATTGCACGTTATCGCAAACGCTTGGTTGCAGTTGTTGCTGCTAAGGGTGGCCCAACCAGTTATTAGGTTTAGGGGGCAATCACTTTTTCACACAGGGCCATGATGGTTTGGATTTTTTTTCACCTTTAATAATAAACACCTTCATTTACAAATTGCATTTTGTGTTTACTTGTGTTGTCCTTGACTATTGTTTAAATTGGTTTGATGTTCCGAAACACTTAAGTGTGACAAACATGCAAAGGAACAGGAAATGAGGAAGGGGGCAAACACTTTTTCACACCACTGTATATATATATATTAATTGGTATTACACTTGTTTTGTTTTGTTTTTTTCTCTTCTAGATGTTCTCCTTTATGTTTCTTCCTTCTCCTTCACTTGTGTTACAATTCCTCTGAAAATGAAACTGTTGGATATGTGATGACACAAACTACTGATAAGAACCCAAAAAGCAGAAAGCTGCTTAAAACAGGCCTTTGTACCAAAACCAGTCTGAATTGACCAGATACTGCTGAATTCTATTTTTTCCAGTCCCATAATGTAATCACCCATTTAACTGTTCCCTTGCTACTAAGAAGATATGAATGCTGATTGGACTAAACTATACGATCACACCTATAACACGCCTAGTGCTTATACATATTCATAAATAAAGGATGAGCTGAACACCCCCCTGTTCGGTTCACACCAGAACCTGCGAACAGACCTAAACTTTGTGTGAACTTTAGAACCCTTTTAAAGTGCTGCCCCTTTTGCAATGCCTTAAAGACTGCCCTGGTAATATTCCTTTAAATTTTGTACCTGGGGGGTGTGTATAGTATGCCTGTGAAGGGGCGCATGTTTCTCGTGCTTAGAACTGTCCCTGCACAAAGTGTCATTTCTGCAGGAAAAAAAGTCTTTTAAAATCACTTGCGGAGTGTATTACGGGAGCCGACAATTCATTCATTGATAAAAAAAAAAAGAGTGGGGTTTCCCTAAATTCAATTACCAGGCCCTTCAGGCAAACACTTTTTCACACCACTGTAAATAGAGCAGAGGTTTATTACCTGTGGTAACCCCTTAAACATGGCTGACATAGCAACTATACTAACCATGCCATCTGCTTCCATGACTCATAGTCATGCCTTTGGTGCTCCCCTTTACACAGGAAAATGTCCCAGACCACTCTACACCACAAAAGATTTATATAGAAAGGTACAGAGCAAAGATGCTGCTGTAAGCTATATTTTCTTATATGTGTGCCTTGCAAAAACTGTTGCTGTTTGTCACAGCCTGAGAATACAGAACTTAAACTAACTAGTAGATTAACCCAAGTTAATCTTATATGAACTTATATAAAGATGGAGTCAATTTTGTTCAGTTATATTACTACACTGCTGAGGGTCACCATGGGCATCAGAGCTAACCCTAACATCACAGGAGTCTTGTATGCCGGGTTGCATTTAAACTAAACCTCTTTGCTGATGAAACACTCATGGTTCTCGGCAACTCCCATATGACACTTCCAAATCTCTAGCAGGTTCTTTCCCACTTTGCGGACATCTCTGGCTTAACGGTAAATCCCACCAAATCCAGGGCACTTACCCAGGTGACAGTCACACACATTTAATACAATTTTTCACACCACTGGTCGACCTCTACCTTCAATTATCTGGGGATCAAACCTAGATAGATAAATCCTAGCTATGCTTCTTTGTTTTTGCCAAACTATTATCCTCTTTTGCGCTCCCTCTCTTTCCTTTTAAAAGGTGGAAATTTGCAACTCTTAATAGATAGCATAGGTTAACACCATAAAAAAGACCATACCCCCAAAATCCTGCGCTATTTACAGACTCTACCAGTCAAAGTCCCTGCATTTTTTTCCTTGCTTGTTACAAAACGGTATATGTGGACCTACAAATGCCCAAGAGAAGCACAATGTACCCTATATGCTCATAGAAAACATGGTGAGTCAGGGGTCCCCAACCTTGATCGATACTACAAGGCAGCACAGATATCCCAGTTTTCTCTCCTTCACTCCACAGTGGACGTTCCTTTGTGGGTATTCCTGGAGGTGCCTAACTGTGGCTCCCTCCCATAATGGTGTTATTGTGGCTCCCCAACAATGCATGTCCATCCTCTTAGATTCCCCTAATGGCCCAGTGTCTAAAGCTGTGGAATTCAGTTCGCTGTTTGAGTAAACTTCTGCACCTATTTCTAATTCTATTATCCATCTTTCATACTTCTCTCTTTCTCCAAAGAGAAGATCTTGCAGAGTCTATTAGTTGGTGGTCATCACATGGTTTCACCCATGTCCAACAGTTTGTAAATTCAGGATTCTTCCCTATCTGGGCCCCCCTCCAGAAACACAACTCAGAATTTTTCCACTGCTTGCAGTTACTCCATTAAGTAATGTCACTATGGAAACTGTGTTCTATCCCATACACAACCACTCCCTTTGAGCCCACTTGTCTCCCCTCCATCAAACATATCTCTTTTTTTTTCCTGTCTCAATGTGAGGGCTCACTCAGGTCACTATCTTATGTTGTTCAACGGAACAGGAACTTAAACATTTAGAAGAATTGAACAAGGCCTGAGTAAGATTAGCCAAATGTTCCTTCAACAGATTTATTTTAGAAACCACCTACAAAGTCCTTTTCAGATGGTATTGGGTTCCTGTTTGAATCGTCCATGTTAATCCAAATAATAGCTATAGGTTCTTCTGAGGTCGTGGTCAATGTGGGGATATGGTCCCCATCTGGTGCTCATGGCCAAAATTACTCCGGTTCTGGACCAGAGTGTTTGGCCTTTTCCAATCCCTTTTCCACCCGATGTTAACTAGAGATGCACGTAAAGCTCTCTTCCAGACGATCCCCAATCTCTGCAAGTCCCAGCAGATACTAGCCGTGTATCTCCTCCTGGCAGCTAAACAAGGCCATGTATCTCCTCCTGACAGCTAAACAATCGATTGCCAAAGCCTGTAAGAAACCCTCAGTTCTCATTCAGGTAGTAAGAGACTGTATGAATGTGATAATGAATAATAAAAAAAAATGTCTAGTATGCACAATGGTACCCAATCCAAATATCATAAAATTTGAAACCCTTGGATAGATTATGCATTGCCAACCTTACATCCCTCTAGTTTAGGAGCCCTGTGACTCCTTCTTCCCTTTTTCTTTTGGCCTGAGTCTATGGAGGATGTACCCACATCTTCTCCCTTCTCCTCCTCCCACGTTTTCCCTCCAACTTTTACACCCCCAGTTCTGTCAGGCACAGGCACCCAATAATTGGGTGGTTGACTGTGTAGGTAAGCTTTTATTTCCTGAAATTATTCTTGGCTAATAGGCAGTGAAGAAAAGCGTATCTCCCATGTTCAATGATGTGCAAACCTGTTCTACCTTGTACATACTGTGAATTGTGTACTTTTGTATTCATGGTATGGCCCCTGTGTGAATGCTTTGTGTGTGTTCTTTTATTTTCCCTTTTTATAAAAAAAAAAAAAACAATAAAAATATTGAAACAGAAAGTAGAGTTCTAAAAAAATCGAAACTCATTAGAGTTCAGAAAATAGTTAATGGAATGTGGTAGTCCCAAATCTTAAAATCTACAATTTAGGGGAAGAATTGAAAAGTACAGGAAGGGGAACTATGTGAAATCAAATTCCCCTAAAATCCAACAAATACCTAAAGAAGTAAATCGGAAAGAATCAGCCATACGCAAAGTGTGTGAATCATACATGCAGAAAGGTAAGGGACTTTTAGGGTGCTGATGAATACACAAAAATTATAAAAATTTTACCAAATTTTTAGTTCATATTGATTAAAATCTCTCAAAAGTCATAGATCTCATTATATTATAATCAACAGACATAATTCACATGTTTCAAGTTTACAGCAGATGCTTCAACCTAAACATGTTTTGCTAACTGATTCTGGCTTCTTCAGGAGTTTTAAGCATCGATTGAAATTGTATACAATTGTCTACAAGAAAATATATACATTAGAAAATACAAACATATACATATAACGCCTTTCATGTATATGTCCATTACATTTTGTATCTCTGCATTTGCATTAAATATTTTTTATCATGCTGGTTGTTTTTCAGGTTACATACCTGTTTAATCAAGAACACAAGTGATTACTATTGAGTATATAAATCAACTGGAGCCCAAATATTGAAGATCAGGGAAACCGACTAGATGGGGACAGGAAAGACATAAAGTCCTGACTACATAAAAAAGTATGTTAAATTAATTAGAGGTTAGGTACTAAATAGTAATAATATTTACTATTATTTATCTTATTTTGTTGAGGGGCCAATGTTGTATGTCATATTAAGGACGATTTCCAGTTCTACCTGACTGGTACTATATCCAAAAGAAATGGATCTATATGCAGATATGTGACAACAAATATTGTCAGGATTAGTGTTATAAATCTGTAGTGTTTTAATAATTTCATGACAAACAGTATCCATATTGATATTTATCAGAGTAGAAATCATATCGAAGACTTATACATGTAGCGACCGGCTCCTGACGAGCATGCGCTATATGTTTTTTCAATTTAATATTTCCTAAGACCACAGTTGGGTTTTATGGTTAATTATGCCAAATTATGGTTTCAGTACCAGTCTAGCTGGATTGCACTGGGTTCTCCTTGGCCACAGGTGTCGCTGTCACCCCTGGCAAGTGTGAGAAAGCAGTTTAGCTAGGCGTATTGAGTGCCATTCAATCTCTGAACCAGTCCAGTGGGAGTGTCATCCTGCTGTGCATTCTGGGAGAGGGCATTTAAGGTACTGACATCATGTGCTTCAAGGCTCCGGTCCAGAAGATCTTTCTCTCTGTTTGGCCCTGGTCCTCCTGACCAGCCCCCATGGCCCTTATGTTCTCGGGTGCGGATCCATCCAATTCCAAGTCTCAGGGCTGGATAGCCCGAGGCAAAGTAACTGAGAGGAGGATTCAAAGGTGGTGCCGTCTCATCTGTGGAGAGGTCCAGCAACTGGAGAAGCACCCAGGGGAGGACTCTTCGGAAGAAGGCCATGCATAAGGCTGGCTTCTCAGAAAGAGCCCGTAGGCTCAGTTGAAGGACACTAAGTGGATCCACACTCATACGGTATCGTCGGACTGGCTGCAAAATACTGGTACCGTATGATAGCTCTCTAAATTTACCTACGTTCCTCAGTTACATCCAAATCTGTGGCAGAGACTTTGTTCAAGTGTTCTACATTCAAGTCTGTGGCAGAGACTTTGCTTTACTTAAATACTCTATTGGCTGCTAGGCCTAGTGAGAGGAGGTCTATCCTGTAGCTGTGATAAACCAGTTGTGAACGGTAATTCTCTGGATTTCTATAGTGAGAGACTTCCTATCTTTTGAAGTTCCAAAAGTTCTTGAACTTCCTTCCTAACCCTCTACCCTTCATTAAGAAGCTGTGTTACTTGTCTTTTAAAATAAATATCCCAAAAAGAGTATGCAGTGTCAGTTTCTACAATTCTTTGGGCCATCTACCTTGGGAAACCCTAAGCCCTTGTACACACGGTCGGAGATTCCGACGGAATGTTTCCTATCGGACCGTTTTGTCGGATATTCCGACTGTGTGTGGTCTCCATCGGACTGTTTCCGTCAGAATATCCGACGGACCAACTTTTCCAACTTGCCGGTAGAAATTTTCCATCAAAATGCTCCGATCAGACATACTCCGATCATGTGTAGCCTAATCTGATGGACAAAGTGCCACGCATGCTCAGATCAAATTCCTAGACCAAAGCAATGGCTACCAGCCTGAACGTAGTCCCGTCGTAACAAATAACGTCATCACATTATGTACAATCAGATTTTTCGACAACTTTGTCCGACCGAGTGTATGCAACATCACTTCCGGACCTCTTCTGGAATTAATCCGTCGGAATAACTCAGACGGATTTGGTTGTCGAAATCTCCGACTGTGTGTACGGGGGCTTAGACGTACACGAGGTCAAGATTCAGAGTTAGATTCTCTCTCTGATGCAGGGGATGATGATCTTTTTGAGACCATGTCACAGGAGATGTTATGGGCCAATGCGGATGATGTGTCCGAAATTTGTAGTATCTCCGGCTGGCTGGCCCTTAATTCGGGGAGTGCATCGCCACAGGCAGGAACCCCTACCACCATAGACTTAACTTTACCCAAGCATGTAAATTTACCCGAGCCAAAGAAAACTTCTTTTGCTATGGTGCAAACTCCAAATGCTTGTGTGCCTCCTGGGGATGGAAGTGCTAGAGCTCTACCCAGGCTCGCATGGTCCCAATGGCTGCTTAACAAGCGGGTGGCAACAGAGTATGGACTGGAATTTCCTTATGTGCCCAAGGAGATTATGGAGGTGATTGAGAAAAAAACGCAAGGAATGGTATGCTAGTGATGTTTGGGACTACCTCAAGGTTCCAAAACCTTTTCGAAAGAAAGTGTGTGCCCCTGACATGTATGAGCGATTCACCGGCTGTCTCCACCATTGGAGTTTTGGGAGACATATTTACTCGGAAGTTGTGATTTGCCGGCCAGGAAGAGACAATGGGGTTTATTTCATTACTACAGTGGACACAGAGGGGAAAACACTGACTTTGCCGGATCCAAGGTTCTATTAGTAAAAGAACTATTGGAACTGTGTTTTTTTTCTCAAAAGAGTTTTTCATTTTTTCTTGAATACAAGGACTGTGTGGTAGATATTTAGAGTTTAGGTTTCTACAGAAGCTCCATGTCAAGGTCTTCCACGGGCCACAGCCTTTATTCCAAAGAAAGGACTTGCACTTAATGACTCTCGCCACTAGGTGGTGTGGGTCTGCACAAAACGTTTAGTCTTCGTGCTCGCTAGCTTGTAAATATTTAGTTTAGAAGAGAGAGTCTTATTATCTACGGGAATGAGACTCTGGCTTCTAAAAACATAGGAACAGTGTGTGTTTTGTTGTTTTTTTGTGTGTGTTTTTTTTCAGGAGTCACCAAGAACGTCTATCAAGCTGCCGAAGAGTGGGTGGTATAGATAGCCAGGAATTGGGTTGTATAACATGTAACCTGCCTGTGTCAACTGTTAAATATGTTACATTTTTCAATGTTTCTTTTGTTTTTTCCCTTCCCTTCCCCACTCCAACCTTAAAGTTCAGGTACTTACATTTTTCTAGAATGCAGTCGTTGCTATGCTCCACCTGTGTTGTGGACCTATCACGCTGCATTGCTCTCCTAAATGATGTTCACCAAAAATTATGGTTACCAAAAATCGAATAAACATATTGAAACAGAAAATTATAGGTACAGTTGTTTTAAGCCAATCTGTTTGAAAAGCATCAAACTCCATAGGAAATTTGCAAAAAAACTGAAACATGATGGTTGGAGGAGGGTTTATAAGGCTGATGGCTTTTTTGTTTACCTGTGTCCAAACCACCTGAAGGTGGCCATATCATTCAGATATCTATTACTACCTTCTAATGTCCCTCCATGGATGATAAAGAAAAGCATTTCGTTTTCAATACAGAGTCACTGTATGTGGCCAGGCTGTGTAAAAGTCTCACACATGTGGTATAGCCATACTCAGGAGGGGTAGTAGAATGCAATTGGGGGGTAATTTTTGGTATGTACATGCTATGTGTTAGAAAAATCTTGTAAATTGACAAATTTGCGTAAAAAAAAAGCTTTAATTTTTCAAAAACTTGTGGAAAACAAATGACATGTTCAAAAGACTCATCATGCTTCATAGAATATACGTTGGGGTGTTTGCTTTCCAAATAGAGGTTATTTTGTGGGTAATGCCACTGTCCTGGTGCTCCAGGGCACTTAAAAATGTGATAGGTAATCAGGAAATTAGATGTGTAATTTATGCTCCTTGAACGCCTGATGGTGCTCCCTGCATTTTGGACCTCTCTATGTGGCTAGGCTGTGAAAAAGTCTCACAAATGTGGTATCGCCATACTCAGGAGAAGTAACAGAATGTTTTTTGGGGTGTAATTGCAAGTAAGCATATTCTGTGTGTGAGAAATAACATGGTATTATGACATTATTATGTCATTGTGTTAAAAAAAATTTCTTAATTTTCCAAGAATTGTGGTAAAAAAAATTATAACTTCAAAACACTTACCCTGCCTCTTGCTAAATACCTTGGACTGTCTACTTTCCAAAAAGGGATCATTTGGGGGGTATATGTACTGTCCTGGCATTGCAGGGCCTCAAGAAATTAGATAGGCCATCAGTAAATGAGGTGAGATTAGGTGTGGTCAATTTTTAATGATTGGCACCATAGCTTGTAGACTCTATAAGTTAATTACACTCATGTAATTGCCATCATCCCTTGACATACATAATAATTCAATACCTCAAAAGGTGGGATTTTAAAGGCAATATAAAGAAAATTCCATATATATATATAAATATTTATTGATACAAAAAAAGAGACTAAAAGATCAGTTATGTAATTATACAAACAATTGTGCAATAAAATGTAAGGTTTTTACAGATATGAAACAATTAAAGAGTGGCAATTTCCAACTACAAATCAATGAAGAGACGCGTTTCGAATAGTGCATATAATTTCTTCCTCAGGGAAGCCACTCTCTGAAAGCACAAAATGTGAAATCAATACAAAAAAAAATAGAAAAATACTTATTAAAACATATGTATACATAAATAGGCGTATACAAAACGCCCCTACAAAGCTACTTGCATATCAACCTATTGATCCAGGACATAGACATTCCCCACCCCGGACAGATAACAACTCAGCAGGGTCAAAGTCTATTTCACTGCAAAAAGAGCTCAAGAGTAAAAGACTATGAGGATGTACAAAAACTGCTCCACCAAGCATGTCTCAGACCCTCCAGATGTAAACGAATATCTGGGCAGGAAAAGAGTGTGAGGAACCTAAAAAAATAATAAATAAAATGTATTGAGTGAAGGATCAATCATATATATAAACATGTGCAACTATATATATGCACGGTAATATATATGACCATACAAAAGATACAAAAAGGGAACTTACAAAACTTCAAAAGAGGTATGATGAGCTGGATTCTCAATACCACCAACAATCCTGGTCCCATACAGATACAATCCACCATTAGAGCAGAAACATGTTACCATAAACCCAAGAGACAGGCATGGAGCAGACATCCCCTGGGCTCCTGACATTTGCCTTATATAGCCCCACAAATGAGCCAAACGCCGCCAAAACTTGATTGGCTGATGAGAGGAGAGCCGGAGAATCAAAACAACATGGTTGTTGACGGAGTGGGCACCGTCGTCTTGGTAGCGACAACGCCATACTGACGCTTTATACATAGGGGATTGAGCTGGTTTGTTTTGATTCTCCGGCTCTCCTCTCATCAGCCAATCGCACCGTTTTTTCTCCTGTGCTTTCAGAGAGTGGCTTCCCTGAGGAAGAAATTATATGCACTATTCAAAACGCGTTGGAAATTTTTCAACTACTTACCTTGCAGAGCTATGACACACCATATGTCTCTTCATTGATTTGTATTGCACAATTGTTTGTATAATTACATAACTGATCTTTTAGTCTCTTTTTTTGTATCAATAAATATATATATATATATATATATATATATATATACATATATATATATATATATACATATATATATATATATATATATATATATATATATATATATATATATATATATATATATATATATATATATATATATATATATATATACATATATATATACATATATATACATAAACATATATATATATATATATATATATATATATATATATATATATATATATATATATATATATATATATATATATGGAATTTTCTTTATATTGCCTTTAAAATCCCACCTTTTGAGGTATTGAATTATTAAGCTTGTAGACTCTATACCTTTCACACAGACTATTATAAACTATTTTAACCAAAGATATGTAGCAGAATACATTTTGGCCCAAATTTATGAACAAAAATTACTTATTTGCAAAAAAAATTTATGGAAACTATTGTTATTGTTTTCTTTTTTTTCCACTTATATCGCAAAAAATAAAAAACCCAATTGTGATTAAATACTACCAAAAGAAAGTTCTCTGTTTGGGTAGAGTGTTGCATTGTTGTTCAAAATGTTCCTGCACTACTTTGGTCCAACTTTCATGCGACGTGAGTGCCATAGATTTTATTACAAACTCACTTTTTTTATTTGCACTAACATACAATTTTTCAGGACAAGCTTTCGGGGTATGTCCCCTTCTTCAAGGTCCAAGCAGTACTCAGTACTCACAGTACTGCTTGAACCTTGAAGAAGGGGACATACCCCGAAAGCTTGTCCTGAAAAATTGTATGTTAGTGCAAATAAAAAAAGTATCACGGACAGTACTCAATTTTCTCTGTCACAATTGCACTAATACGGCTACAATCACATTAAGTATCACAAACTCTCAAAAGTCACACCTGCATGATATACATGTGACTTGTGTGCGACTTGTGAAAAGAATGCCGGCATTAAAAAAAGCAGTGTGGGGTCCCCACCATCCACGCCAAATGTTTTATTTAAAAAAGCGTGGGGTCCCCCTCAAAATCAATACCAGACCCTTATCTGGGCATTCAGCCCCGCAGGTCAGGGAAAGGGGAGGTCAGGAAATCACCCCCCTCTTGGACCATACCAGGCCACTTGCCCTCAACATAGGGGGGTGCTTTGGGGCAGGGGGGCTCTGGGCCTCTTCCTCACAATCCTGGTTGTGGGGGTCTGTGGGAGGGGGGTCTTATTGTAATCTGGAAGTCCCCCTTTAACAAGGGGGCCCTCTGATTCAGCACAGCCTATCAGTGCCCATAAGTGCAGTCAATCAGTGCCCATCAATGCAGCCTCATGGGAGCCGATTCTCCTCCCAGAGATCAGCCAGGAAACTGTGGGGAAGGAAGAGGAGAGGAAGAAGAGTGCCAGCTGTCTACTATGAGAGACGTCACACTACTTCAATTTCACGGCATTGGACCTGTGTGATCCTGCTGACTCTCCTCTTCTTCTCTTCCTTCTCCACAGTTTTCTGGCCGATTGCTGGTAGAAAAATCACCTCCCATTCAACCCCACCTGCCGAGGGAAAACCACCCCCCCCCCCCCCAATGCGGCACAACGCTTGCCCTCAACTACTTTCCACTCGGCAAATGCGAGTAGATAAATGGAAAATTTGAGTACTGGGGTACCCCTAGTCATTCACCAAAAAAAAGGTGTACTGTAAAAAATGACAGGAAGTTTGTGACAATTCCTTTATATATAAAAATAAATGTCACAAATTTTTGCAGATTCATCATCAATCATGATGCCCACCACCCCCGCAGACCCGGAAAAAAAAAACCCACCTCTGATCCTGATGAAGGCTCCCACCGTCTGCCACTAAGGCCGTCTGACAGTTCTTAACCCATTCCCTACTGGGCACTTTTAATCACCACTGGGCTTTTTTTTGCTAAATAAACCAAAAAAGGCTGAACATTTTGAAACAAAAAACTTTTTAATAGTTTATTATAATATTTTGGTAATTTTTCTCCTTCACTGATTTGCGGTGATGGGGCTGCACTGATGGGCACTGATGAGGCTACACTGATGGGCACTGGTAGGCTGTACTGATGGGCACTGATGAGGCAGCACTGGTGGGCACTGATTAGGCTTCACTAATATGCAGCACTGATGGGTGGCACTGATGTGTACAGGTAGGTGATGGGCACTGGTAGGCTGTACTGATGGGCACTGATGAGGCAGCCCTGGTGGGCACTGATTAGGCTTCACTAATATGCAGCACTGATGGGTGGCACTGATGGGTACAGGTAGGTGGCACTGATGGGCACTGGTTGGTGATATGGGACACGTGATGAGGAAGCACTGATGGGCACTGATTGGCAGCACTGGTGGGCACTGATTGGCAGCACTGATGGCCACTGTTGGGACTGCACAGATAATCAGGAGACTGATAATCAGTGCCGATTATCAATGTGCATAAGAGAAGCCGGTGATCGACTCTCTTCTCTGATCCTCATGCTGTCAGTATGAGGAAAGGAGTACTGATCACGGCTTCTATTGACATTCATGATCAGTTGTGATTGGACACAGTTGATCACATGGTAAAGAGCCATTGATTGGCTCTTTACCTTAGTCTGTGATCAGCAGTGTCTGGAGGACACTGCAATCACAGAGAGCTATGCCAGTGTCCAGCAGTGGGTGCAATCACAGGAGGCCACAAGGGAGCAGCACCACCCGATGATGTCATCAGGTGGTCTCGCCCCTTAGTCAATTAAGTACTATCAGACAGCGGAGCTGGCAGAGGATGGGAGCCTTCATCAGGGTGGGAGATTTTTTTTTTCGGATCAGTGGTGGCAGTGGGCGTTGTGATTGACAATGGATCTACACTGGGGCATTTTTTTTTATTGTTGATTTCTTAATAAAGGAATTGTCAAAAATGTGTGTTGTGTTTTTATTTACTTCTTACACTTTTTTGGGGGAATGAGTAGTGGTACTATGTACCACATACTCATTCACATGGGGGGGGAGCTGGATTTGGAGATCTTCCAAATATCGATAAGCCCCCACCTGCAGACTCCCCACAATCACTGGCCAGGTTTGTGGGGAAGAGGCCCTTGATAAGGTGCTTGGGGGGTTGTGGTATGGTTGGGGGGGCACTCTCTCATCCCCTCTTTTCCTAACTTGCAAGGCTATGCTTAGATATGGGTCTGGTATGGATTTTTTTTTGGAGGGGCTGTTTTCTTTGACATTTTGGTGGGGAGGTCAATAGGGGGGGGGCCCGGGCTGTTTCTTTCATTTATTTTTCATTGTCTTTTGTTTACATTCAGCTGTCAGTGGGGAAACCCGCTGACAGCTGATGAGTCATTGGTTGTCAGGGGCGGACTGACCATTTGAGCACTCGAGCACTGCCCGAGGGCCCCATGCCGCTAAGGGGCCCCATCAGGGTTGCCAGCCTCAATAAAACCAGGGACAGTATGTAAAAATCTGTGTTTTTAAAAAAAATCCCAAGATTTTAGCTGCCCCGCCTCTCCAGTACCTTTTCAGTGTGTGTATTCTTTGTGTGTATACTGTGTGTGTATATTGTGTGTCGTGTGTGTATACTGTGTGTCTGTATGTGTATACTGTGTGGCCCCATAATCTATTGCCTGGGGGCCCCACAATCTCCTATTGCCCAGGGGCCCCATAATCTTCTCCTATTGCCAGGGTGCCCCACAATCTCCTATTGCCCAGGGGCCCCATGAGTTGTCAGTCCTCCACTGTCGGTTGTTAAGGACACAGCTGGCTTCCCAGCTCACTCCTTAAGAACCAGCTATTGTTCATGCAGAATTTGGGCGATCAGTTTTTGACTGATTTGAATTCAAATTGTTTTGAAAATTTGGAGTTCATTAGAAAATAAAGAAACCAAACTAAACAAAATGAATTTTTTAGTTCTGCACATGTCTAGTAGAGCACAAACAAAATGATCACATTGGCCAAAGCCAAAGTTGTAACAAAGTAGCACTCATCCAAAGGCACATCAAAATTGCATCAAATCGCGGGGTAAAGTCACAATGAAATGGCCTGATTTTTAAGTTGCACACGTGTGAATGGACTCTAAGGCCCCTTTTACACTGACGGACTGATTGGGTCAATCCATTGCTCTATATGGAGCGGCGGATGTCAGCGGACATGTGTCTCCAATCTGCTACAAACAGATGTTCCCCATTCGTCCGGCAGATCGGATCGGATTACAGTTGGATGGAAAGGGACCGGCACAGCACAACAGACATTGGCTTGTCATCTGCCTGCTCAGCAGGGATTAGCGGACAGATCCCTTGCTGAGCAGGTGGAGTCCACCCCGTCTGCAAGGAGCCTAAAAAGGAAACTTCTCATGAGAGGAACATTGAGGCTACCATTGCTGACCTTTCATTCTGAAAATGCTGGTTATCTGGCTGTCATTCACACCATCTTGATTTGAGTCACTGACTTGGAATTAGTATGCATATAAGGACTTCTAATTTTTCTCTCACTCTTCTGATTTATGCATTTATTTAAGATTAGTGATTCAGAAAGTTCTGAAGCTAGAGGCATATCAACGACCCAAAATAGGAGCCAAACAAGTACAAAAGAGCAGCTGAAAGAATAAAAGTGGAAAGTAAGATTAGTTCTTTAGTACACCATACTTTGTGATTTGACATTATTCCAATCAATTCTGGTATACATCAGAATTCATAGCTAATAGAACATTCATAGATAATCAGTGACATTGCTGATGTGCCTTTACAATAAAAAAAATTACACATGCACTCTTCTATTCAAAATGATTATAGATTTTAGTGCGAAAATGTGCCATTATTCCATGGCTAATGTTAAAGGTTGAGTAGAAGAGATAGCTGCAAATTACTGTCAGCCTTTTATTTGTACATTTTGATATTTGTATATTTTAATGACAAAGTAGACAACCTTGAAGTGCTAAATTCTGTTGCTCTTATATTCATATAGTTGCAAAGCTATGAAAGACCTCCCGGCTTAAACATAACAAAGAATTACATTCAAATTTAAATTTCAAACTCATAATGTACCAAATGACCCAACTTCTTCTTGACATCATTGAAGCAGTAAATCTCCATTTAATACATTTTAATATAGACAACCTCAACAATACCTTTCTACGTTTCAATAAACATGACAAAGAAGTGCACACAGACTCACACATACTGCACCCCAGAAGTATCGCAATGCAGTGAATAATATATTAATAAAGAAACTACAGTATATCGGCACTTAATGTTCATTTTCCAGCCACGTGTTCTAACAAAATACAGTATGATATCATTATTTTTTTGTTTTTGAGTTAAAGCTGAACTCCGAGATCATTGTTCTCAACTTTTTTTTAATAGTACAGCTGGGTGTGCAGCTGACTGCATGTGTCTCTCTCCTTTTATTTTCCTCTCCCAATGTCATCAGTGTTGCAGAAGTTACCTCCCGCCCTTAGTTTCCCTGCAGAGGGCTCTGTGTGAACTCCTACCACCTCCTGGCAGTGGACTTAAGCCAGAGAGCAGGAGAGCATGAGCCAATGAGAGCTTTAGAGAGAGGACTTGCTGTACAGGAGTTAATCGTGGGATATGTAGTCCTTAAAGGGGCACAGTTCAATACAAGTGAATGAAAACTAATGCCTGCAACACTACAGCCACACAATTCCCTGCACACAAAGGAAGAGAGATACAGAAATTTTCCTGGCAAAATTACCTGAGGCAAACCAGCCAGGGGGGTGAACACAAGCAGACCTGTGTCTGGGTCTGTGCTTGGCATCCATGAGGACAGAGACTCCATACACTAGAGAGAGACTAAGCCATGGTGAGAGCTGCTGTGCCTTGAGACGCAAGCTGGGATGATCTGTTGCTGTATTCCACCACCTCAGAGAGGACCTGTACACAAGGATCTGACCATGGGGGGCCTTTTGTGTGGACTGAGACTTCTAGGACAACTGATTGCTAAGCGGACTGATCTGTTGTGTACAGGGGGTGGTGAGAGTAACTATCAAGCTTAACTGCTTGTTTCCCACAGTTAATGCTTACCAAGATTGCCCCTTATTTAACAGTGCATCGGCCATCCTTTGTGTACAGTCTTAAAGGGACAGCTACATGTGCATCCCCAACAGAAGGGCCCCAACCAAAACCAGCCAACATTGACAATTAGGCACCAGGTACTTTACAGTCACCTCCAGGGGTATCCCTTTGTCAGTAACGCAGGCACCCGCCCACTATTGGGGCTGTATGTATAGAGTGCACTCAGGGACATTGTTTGAGTATCTATTACTAAAACACAGTGAGGTTTCTTTTATGCAATTCATGCTTTCATGGTTTATGCAATTTTTATGGGTACTGTGTGGATTAGTGTAATGGGGATTAGCCTTATTGCGGTGCAAGTTAATGGCTGTAGTTGAGGCTAAACTGTCCATAAGATCATCTAACGTATTCTGTTGTCTTGTTTATGCTTTTTATGCATTGCATATGCTTACCCTTTAATAATACATTAATCTCATTAAGTTCCTTGTACTCTAGTTTTCTGTGTAACATCATAGAGCAGAAGAATATTAACACTTAGGCTACACAGGTCTGAGTAACCTATAACCAGGTGTGTCGGTGGGGACCAAGTAGATTATAGAGTCATGGCAGAGAACAGAGGACCCATCATACCAAGCAGCTCCTGTGGGTGTACACACAACCAGACTTTCTGGTAGACTAGGTCGGACGGTCTTCCCGACTGACTTTTGGCAAAGTTCCAATGGACTTGGACACATATGAATGGACTTTCCGGCAGACTAGGTCAGACGATCTTCCCGACGGACTTTCGGCGGACTTCCGAATGAACGGACTTGCCCACACACGGACTTTAAAGTACGTTCATTTTAAATGTGACTCCAGGTATGACGGGAATAGAAAAGCAAGTCAATCTTGCTGCTTTTATTGTCGAGATTGACAACTTGAGAGCCCCGTTGCCTGTTATGGATTTTAAGGGGAACCCCCTACACCGAAAAAACGGAGTGGGGGGTCCCCCCAGGATCCATACCAGACCCTTATCCGAGCATGCAGCCCGGCCGCTCAGGAAAGGGGGTGGGGACGAGCGAGCAACCCCTCCTCCTGAACTGTACCAGGCCACATGCCCTCAACATGGGGAGTGGGTGCTTTGGGGGAGGGAGCGCCCTGCGGCCCCCCCCACCCCAAAGCACCTTGTCCCCATGTTGATGAGGACAAGGGCCTCTTCCCGACAACCCAGGCTGGTTATTGGGGTCTGCGGGCGGGGGGGCTTATCATAATCCGGGAGCCCCCTTTAATAAGGGAACAAAAATATTACAGCGCACACATGCAAAACTAACATTTACCTCCAGCAAGGCTTTTTAAAAACACCTAGACAGAAGAATGCATATGGTGTGACCAAATCCCCATATTTTTTGATAATGTTTTTTGAAAATGTCTAGGTGTTTTTAAAAAGCCTTGCTGGAGGTAAATGTTAGTTTTGCATATGTGCGCTATAATATGTTTGTTCTATTGTATGGTCTTATGGCAGTACCATCTTTATGCATTTTTTTTAGGGTGTGCCCCCCAAATATCTTGTTTGTCTATTGTATGGATTCTGACCAAATCCTTTTGGGTGGAGCACCCCACTGCCTCAGTAAATACCTCTCATTAGTAACAACCTGTGTCATGGTGGAGACTTCATGTTCTCCCATATAGAGGAGTATAGCTCCCATGGTTCAGAGAAGCAGGATCTCCCAATCTATGGATAGTGTAGGACCCACTAATCATGGGGTACTTTGTCGCAGTAAGTGGGCTTAAGCACCATATAGCAATATGGTGTGACCAAATCCCCATATTTTTTGATAATGTTTTTTGAAAATGTCTAGGTGTTTTTAAAAAGCCTTGCTGGAGGTAAATGTTAGTTTTGCATATGTGCGCTGTAATATTTTTGTTCTATTGTTTTGTCTTATGGCAGCACCATCTTTATGTATTCTTTTAGGGGTACCCCACAAATATCTTGTTTCCTTTAATAAGGGGGCTCCCCATACATACCCCATACTTATTTGTGAATAAGTATGGGGTACATCATACTCCTACCCATTCACCTGGGGGAAAACATGTCAATAAAAAAACACACTAGACAGGTTTTCAAAGTAATTTATTAGGCAGCTCCGGGGGTCTCTTCCGTCTTTGGGGGTCTCTTCCGACTCCTCCGCTCTCTCCGGTCTCTTCTCCTGCTCCCCAGCCTTCTCTCCCAGTCTCCAGTTCTTCTCCTGCTCTCCGGCCTCTTCTCCCGCTCTCCGATTCGTCTACCGGGCTCCTCCTCTATCTTCTGCTCTTTTGCCGCTCTTTTGCTAGGGGTTGCCCAGTCTTTTCTGTTGTCTTCTTCCCTGTTCTCTTCTTCCAATGTTGACATGACGTTCTCCTGTTGTAATGCTGTGTACACGGTGCGCAATGACTTATATAGGCATGGGGTGGGGTCACCGGGTGGGAGAAGAGGCCGGAGAGAGCGGAGGAGTCGGAAGAGACTCCCGAAGACGAAAAAGACCCCCAGAGCTGCTTAATAAATTACTTTAAAAACCTTTCTAGTGTGTTTTTTTATTGACACTTTTCTCCCCCAGGGGAATGGGTAGGGGTACGATGTACCCCATACTTATTCATATAGGGTGGGGGGCCAGGATTTGGGTGCACCCTTATTAAAGGGGGCTCCCGGATTCCAATAAGACCCCCCGCCCACAGACCCTAACAACCAATGGCCAGGGTTGTCGGGAAGAGGCCCTTGTCCTCATCAAAATGGGGACAAGGTGCTTTGGGGTGGGGGGCCGCAGGGTGCCCCCTTCCCCAAAGTACCCACCCTCCATGTTGAGGGCATGCTGCCTGGTACAGTTCAGGAGGGGGGTGCTCGCTCGTCCCCACCCCCTTTCCTGACCATCTGGTATGGATTTTGGGGGGACCCCCACTCCGTTTTTTCGGCATGGGGTTCCACTTAAAATCCATACCAGACCTAAGGGGCATTGTCGCCTATCTCTCGCGCTCGCTGCAATAAGAAAATGTGTTTTTCCTATTGCAGCGAGCGCGAGATGTACAGTACCCTGTAGCCGAGAACCAGCGAGATAGGATCACGCTGGAAACATCTTTTATTGTTTTATTTTTTAATCTCAAGGAGGTTGTTTGGTGTTGGTGCCCCTTGTTAATTTGACTTTGTATTTTTGAAATGTACCTGCCTACTCACAAATAAACTGTCCTTTTTGAAGTAAAACACATAGGCAACTATTTATTTAACCAAAAAAACCTTTATTAGGTGTCATAATCAAATAAAGAGGGAGGCAAAGCTGGAGAAACTGGGGAAATTGGCAAAGCCTTTGGCCCCCAGGGCAGACATCAATTATTTAAAGGCAAAAATTGGTGGCCTGAGGAGTCCATATCTAAGGGAGAACAGTCTGGTCCAGAAGTCCAAGAGAACAGGAACAGCAGCAGATGACATCTATGTCCCCAGGCTGTGGTCATACAAGAGCCTGCATCTTCTGTCAGACCAGACTGAACCCAAGTCATTACACTCTGGTCTTCCTTCCACGCTTCCATTCCAGGCTGTGGCTGTGGTGGAGGTGTGGCAGAAGGAGGAGGAGGAGGAGCATGGTCCAAGTCACCAAGTCACACAAGTGTGTTTGTGTAATTTGGCCCAACAACCCCTTATTTAAAGTTTTCACGATGATTTCCTCACACATGAGGGGTTGCCCCTCCTCCATTTAATGCAGTTTTTCATGCAGCCAAGGCGGCAAAGGCCTCTTGATGAGTGGGGGTGGCTTTGAGGGCTGCAGAAGGCTCCCCAATCAGTCTGAGCGCTGACTAATCCAAATTTCCCCCCTTTCTGGCCTTTTGGGTGGAAGGCGGAGGGAAGGGACCTGTGATTCAGTCAGGCTCTTAGGCCTGCCCACATCTTGGCTGCCACTTACACCTGCTGCCTCCTGGCTGCCACATTCCACAGCCACCTCCTGGCTGCCACATTCCAGGCCCTCCTCCTGGCTGAGGTCTTCCTGTGTATGAAAAACTGAAATAGTTTTAGTTTTTGGTTCATCAAACACACAATTTTCAGCTCTTGACTGTTGCAAATTGTTAACAAATAGAAAAGACTATCATTCTGAACCCAGCATTTTTCATTTTTGGCCCAAATATTTTGGCCACTACTGTCTATTGATATGTAAAAACTTTTTTTATAAAATCAGCAATTAGTGAGTAAAAATCAAGTTAACATCATTCATTTTTACTCCAAAAATATGTAGAACAATACTATACTTGGCTCAAGCTGGACTCCTCCAGTTCTTCCTGTCTAGAAGGCCCAGGTTGTGCATCGGAAGCCTCAGCAAGGAGGAAGCATGGAAGGAAGAGTGGAGAGTGATTCCCTGATCTCAGACTGGTCTGATAGAAAATGCAGCCTCTCATAGTACCAAAGCCTGGGGACATAAACTTCATCTGCTGCAGCTCCAGATTTCATGGGCTCCTAAACCTTCTTGCGCTCCCTCAGATATGTACTCCTCAGGCCACCAATTTTCGCTTTTAAATAGTTGATGTCTGCCCTGGGGACCACCGGCTTCACCAACTCCAGCAGTTTCTCCATCGTTACCTGCCTCTTTAATTTGTTGCTGTAATGTGGGTGTTTAGATTGCCACAGACAGGGCAGCTCCCTGTACTTGTCTATGAACAGAGGGAGGAAACTATGGTTGATGAACTCATCCATATTCTCTGCAAGGCACAACACAAGACAAACCCTAATGTCAGGCTAAACTCTCCTAATCTTGTCCCAATATAGGCCGCAATCCTGAATTAGTATAGGCTAGTGATGTACCAAGTTAAAAATGTACCTTCGTTTGAACGATCAGTGCTTCAGTTCTTCCTCTCACAGATTGTACGTACGACGCACGCGTGTTGCGTTTTATATACAGTGCACATGCGTGAAACCTGCCCGCCCCTGATGTTCTTTCTAGTCTATTCCCCACCCTTTCTCTTTCTGCGCATTGGGGATTGCACATGGCGGAGATGCAGCAAGTGCGCACTAATTATTCCACTAACGAGGAGGAGGACGAGGAAAGCCTGGAGCCAGAAACATCCCGTTCTGGAGGAGAAGATTTAAGGCCTCAAATATGTCTTTTGGAGAGATGTTGGAGATGGTGGACATATTGAAGAGGAACGACTATGATGGGAAGTATGTACCTTACCGAAACCCAAATGTCAGAAAGGCCAAGATCATGACTAAAGTTGTGAAGAGTCTTCAGAAGAATTTTGGGGTACGACGAACCAACTAAGAAAACGCTGGTCAGACCTGAAACTGAGGGAGCATGATCAAGGAGGATTAAGCGAGTTCTTCAAAAAAGTAAGTAGTTGTCGGGTGTTCATATTATTATTACTATTGCTTGCATACTGCTCCATGTGCTTTTATTTAATTTTGTACAGCTTAAAATGGCCACTTTCATGTTCATGGGTTCAATCGTTTGTAGTAAACATCATAAACATCATTCGTTCGCCCACTTCAAAGACGATGTTTTGGCAAGTTGCACTTAACTACATTTGTTCAGGCCTATTTCTAGTCAAAGGAAGTTTGTTGTCTAGAGGGCTTTGTAATAGAATGAAATGCAAACTTTATTCAGTGTAAAGGAGAGGACACTCAGTAGCTTTTTACACATCTGGACTCAGGCGCACTAGTGTGGGACACCAGAACACCCTTTTTATTTGGGTGTCCCACACACGTGCTCCAGTAGATATTATAGGGCTGTCTCCAGCTGTCAAACTTGCACAAAACAGGTAAGTAGGGATGGCCGAACTGTTCGCCCGGCGGTCAGTTCGCGGCGAATTTTGCATGTTCGCGATTCACCCAATCCGCAGACTATTACCGCTGTTTGAACTGCAGACATATGTGTTTACAGTGTGAAAGAACTTTGACCCATGATGACACATCCATCACGGGGTACAGGACAGCCAATTGAGACATTTCAGCACATTAACAATTGGACATTCCCCCTACCTTATAAATAGACCTGATCTGGCCGCCATTTTACATTCTGTCTTGTGTCAGTTTAGGGACAGGATGCTGTGTAGAGCAGGGAGAGACTGTAGTGACACAAATCGCTAGCTATTAGGTCCACAAAAGTCCTTTTAAGGACTGGTATAGGTGTAGTACAGTTTATAGGGTTCAGTGCACTGCTGTGCTGGTGATTGCAGCAGCCTGTCTTTTGTCATTGTAGGGACAGGACGCTGTGTGCAGCAGGGACAGTCAGTTTAATCACTAGCTAGCTATTACTATTAGGTCCACAAAGGTCCTTTTAAGGACTGGTATAGGTGTACAGTATATAGGGTTCTGGTGCACTGCTGTGCTGGTGATTGCTGAGTGTACTGCTGACTGATTCTGCAGCTGTCTTTTTTTAGTGTATGGACAGGACGCTGTGTGGAGCAGGGACAATCAGTTTAATCACTAGCTATTACTATTAGGTCCACAAAGGTCATTTTAAGGACTGGTATAGGTGTACAGTATATAGGGTTGTACACGTATAATATACTTTCTTCCAAATATAGAAAGAATATTATACTTGACTGCTGCCGGATTCTGCAGCTGTCTTTTATCAGTGTAGGGACTGAGGGACAGTCTGCAAATCACTAGCTACTAGGTCCACAAAGGTCCTTTTAAGGACTCGTATAGATGTACAATATATAGGGTGCTGGTGCAGGGCTGTGCTGCAGATTACTGCCCTATTCTGCAGCAGTCCTTTATCAGTGTAGGGACTGAGAGACAGTCTACAAATCACTAGCTACTAGGTCCACAAAGGTCCTTTTATGGACTGGTATAGGTGTACAATATATAGGGTGCTGGTGCAGGGCTGTGCTGCAGATTACTGCACTATTCTGCAGCAGTCTTTTATCAGTGTAGGGACTAAGGGACAGTGCAAATCACTAGCTACTAGGTCCACAAATGTCCTTTTAAGGACTGGTATAGGTGTACAATATATAGGGTTGTGGTGCACTGCTGCTGACTGCTGCCCTATTCTGCAGCAGTCTTTTATCAGTGTAGGGACTGAGGGACAGTCTTCAAATCACTAGCTACTAGGTCCACAAAGGTCCTTTTAAGGACTGGTATAGGTGTACAATATATAGGGTTGTGGTGCACTGCTGCTGACTGCAGCCCTATTCTGCAGCAGTCTTTTATCAGTGTAGGGACTGAGGGACAGCGTAAATCACTAGCTACTAGGTCCACAAAGGTTCTTTTAAGGACTGGTATAGATGTACAATATATAGGGTGCTGGTGCAGGGCTGTGCTGCAGATTACTGCCCTATTCTGCAGCAGTCCTTTATCAGTGTAGGGACTGAGAGACAGTCTACAAATCACTAGCTACTAGGTCCACAAAGGTACTTTTAATGACTGGTATAGGTGTACAATATATAGGGTTGTGGTGCACTGCTGCTGACTGCTGTCCTATTCTGCAGCAGTCTTTTATCAGTGTAGGGACTGAGGGACAGTCTTCAAATCACTAGCTACTAGGTCCACAAAGGTCCTTTTAAGGACTGGTATAGGTGTACAATATATAGGGTGCTTGTGCAGGGCTGTGCTGCAGATTACTGCCCTATTCTGCAGCAGTCTTTTATCAGTGTAGGGACTGAGGGACAGTGCAAATCACTAGCTACTAGGTCCACAAAGGTCCTTTTAAGGACTGGTATAGGTGTACAATATATAGGGTTGTGGTGCACTGCTGCTGACTGCTGCCCTATTCTGCAGCAGTCTTTTATCAGTGTAGGGGCCGAGGGACAGTCTGCAAATCACTAGCTACTAGGTCCGCAAATGTCCTTTTAAGGACTGGTATAGGTGCACTATTTGGTGTGCAGTATATAGGTGTGTAATACACATATAAAATACTTGCACATATAGAAAGCATAGCATAGTGCATTTCCACTGTGCAGCATTGTGACGGCTGAGCGGTTCTGCAGTGATGCTACAAAGAGTGACAAACGCAATTAAAAAAAAAGTATTATAACTGGTGTGATAGACCAGTGGCCCCCAAAACGACAGATTGAAGCGGGGTGTTATATACCTTCTTCCACATACATACTGCACTTCTCTAGAGACTTTTGTCACAGGGTCATTTAAAAAAATGACAGGCAGAGGAAAAGGCAGGCCCTTCCACAGGGGTGGTAGGGGTAGGGCAGGAGCAACAGGCTTGAGCCAAAGTGGCAAATTGCAGAAGGTGCGTGCAATGACATAAAAGGACGCACCAGACTTGGTTGAGTGGCTCACTCAGCCTTACTCTTCTGCACCCTCCTCATCCTCTCGATCTGCACCCTCTTCTTCACTCTCTGCTATGTGCACCCCCAAAGACACTACCACCAACACCAACACCACCACATACCTTCCGCTTGAGTCACATGATTTATTTTCCGATCCATATCAATACATTTCCGATGCGCAGCCACTCTTGGCATTGGATCAGGAAGAGGAGGTAGAAACAACTGCCACTCAGCAGTCTGACGACAGTACCCAGATCAGCCCAAGGAGGAGGTTGGCCCCTGCCGTTGCTGCCTACTCCGAGATCTCTAATTATAGTGGTGGGAAAGGTGACGTCGATGATGACGTGTCCAGTGATGTCACGTGGGTGCCCACAAGAGAGGAAGAGGAGAGGAGTTCAGAGGGAGATATTGACCAGCAGATAGGGAGGATTTCTCCTTCTCCTCTCTCCTCACAATTTTCCTCTACTCCACCTTCCATCACGCCATCCTCACGTTTTTCTGCAAAAAGGCAGGCTTCTGTGGGCCAAATGTTCAAGCGTAAAAAAAAAATTATGACGCCAGATAACCCTCTTGCCCAATGGTTGACAGCTGGCTTATTCAGAACTGACAGCCCGCCAACTACTGCCATATAAACTGGTGGATTTGGAGGCCTTTCGAAAATTTGTGGCCATTGGAACACCACAATTTAAAGTCCCAGGAAGGAAGTATTTCTCACAGAAGGGCATCCCAGAGCTATATGGCCATGTTCAGCGGCAAGTGAATGTATCTCTGGCACACAGTGTCGGTGCCAAGATACATCTGACCACAGACATGTGGTCTAGCAAACATGGGTAGGGAAGGTATATCACTTTTACTGCCCACTGGGTGAACCTTCTGACGGCCTCAAGCATGTAACCCATGGCACCCGTGTAGATTTGGTTTTACCGCCATGGATTGCATGCAGGCCTGCCACTTCTTCTCCTCCTCCTACTCCATCCTCCTCCCTCTCCTCCTCAGCTGACTCCTCCTTTTGCACTGCTAGCGTCTCTTCCGCTGCGCCGCCCAAGCTCCCCAGAACCTATTCGACGTGCCAGGTGAGACGTTGCCATGCTGTGCTGTGTCTGTTGTGCCTGGAAGCCAAGAGCCACACTGGCCCAGCACTCCTTTCAGCTTTGCGTTCACAGGCAGATCAGTGGCTAACACCGCTCAATTTGACAATTGGTAAAGTGGTGTGTGACAACGGTGCCAATCTGCTTAGCACATTGAAACAGGACAAAATTACGCACATGCCATGCATGGCACACGTCTTAAACTTGCTCGTGCAGTGATTCATTGTCAAATACCCTGGGGTCCAGGACATCTTGCAGCAGGCAAGGAAAACCTCGGCCCATTTCAGAAGATCTTACACGGCCATGGCTCGCCTTGCTGACATTCAGCGGTGACACAATCTGCCGGTCAGAAGTCTTATTTGTGATTGCCCGACGCGATGGAACTCTAACTTCTATATGCTTGATAGGCTTCTCCAGCAGAAACGTTCAGTTAACGTCTACCTGTACGTTCTCTGCGGCAGAAAAGGTTCTGGGGAGCTGGGGTTTTTTTCACCACGCCAGTGGCTGCTCATGCGCAATGCATGCAGACTTCTGCGGCCATTTGATGAGATCACCAAACTGGTCAGTCGCAGCCATGGCGCCATCAGTGACATGGTACTTTATGCCTTCTTTATGGAGCGTGCATTGCGTCGTGTCATTGATCAAGCCATGGAGGAGCAGGAGCGGGAAGATGAGGAAGTCGCAATGCTGGATGAATTCCCAGGGGGGGCTACTCTGAGACAAGTCAACAACAGGAGTCTGAAGAGAAGTCAGAGGAGGATGGTTCCGGGGTGGATGAGGAGGAGCAAGAAGAGCATTCTTTAAACCTTTCTGGGATCCCTGTTGTTGTGCGTGGATGGGGAGAGGAGAATGAAGAGGACGACATTATCCTGGATGATGAGCAGGAGCCAGGCCACCACACCGCTTCCAGTTTAGTGCAAATGGGGGCCTTTACGCTCCAGTGTTTTAGCAGGGACCCCGTATAAAAAGCATAATGGTCAAGGACCAGTACTGGGTGGCAACGTACTTAGACCCCCGGTACAAACACAAAATGGCGGAAATGTTACCACCGTCACAGAGGGCTTTCAGAATGGAGCACTTCCAGGCCTTGCTTCGAGAAATGCTGCATTCTGCTTTTGCGTGCGCTGGCAGAGGAGGAATTCCCACTCCCAGAGAAAGAGTTGCGGGTACCAATCCAACAGTGCCTGCAAGGAATCCGGTTTGAAGATGTGTTGGTGACTTCTGATATGAGGTCATTCTTTCAGCCGACCCATCGACAGGTCTCATCCGGATCCTGCATCAGGGAACGCCTAGACCGACAGGTGTCCGACTACATCGGGTTAATGGCTGATGTGGACGCTCTGAGGAGTGATGAACCCCTAGACTACTGGGTGGGCAGGCTTGACCTCTGGCCAGAGCTTGCCCAATTTGCAATGGAACTGTTTGCTTGCCAGTGTCCTGTCCAAAAGGACGTTCAGCGCAGCAGGGGGGATCGTGACCAATAAGCGCACTTGCCTAGCTCCCAACAGTGTTGACTACCTCACATTTATAAAAATGAATGAGGCATGGATCTCGGGGGAATTCAACACATGTGACCAGTAGACCATGTATATCTCTATAAACAATTTATTTAATCAAGCACACAGACCTTTTTTCTACATTTGGCTCACTTTCTTGTACAAAAAAAGCACACCGTACTATATGCCCATACCCTCCTGTTTGAAGAGGTTGAGCGGTGTCATATTTTTGGGGCCCAGCAGCGAGTTGCTGGTATCAGTGCTCTATATCTCAGTGCTGGTGTCAGTGCTCTCTATCACGGTGCTGGTGTCAGTGCACTCAATCACGGTGCTGTTGTCAGTGCTCTCTATCTCGGTGCTGGTGTCAGTGCTCTATATCACGGTGCTGGTGTCAGTGCACTCTATCACGGTGCTGGTGTCAGTGCACTCTATCTCGGTGCTGGTGTCAGTGCACTCTATCTCGGTGCTGGTGTCAGTGCACTCTATCACGGTGCTGGTGTCAGTGCTCTCTATCACGGTGCTGGTGTCAGTGCTCTCTATCACGGTGCTGGTGTCAGTGCTCTCTATCACGGTGCTGGTGTCAGTGCACTCTATCACGGTGCTGGTGTCAGTGCTCTATATCACGGTGCTGGTGTCAGTGCACTCTATCATGGTGCTGGTGTCAGTGCTCTATATCACGGTGCTGGTGTCAGTGCACTCTATCACGGTGCTGGTGTCAGTGCACTCTACCACAGTGCTGGTGTCAGTGCACTCTATCACGGTGCTGGTTTCAGTGCTCTATATCACGGTGTTGGTGTCAGTGCTCTATATCACGGTGCTGGTGTCAGTGCACTCTATCACGGTGCTGGTGTCAGTGCTCTATATCACGGTGCTGGTGTCAGTGCTCTATATCACGTTGCTGGTGATCATCTCCTGCACCCTCTTCATAGCCTACCCTGACCTTTCCTCTCCTCCATTGCCTTCATGCGCTCCTGAGTCCTGAATAGTCAAAATTTCACAGATAAAAAAAGAATGCTTGTAGTTGTCGATCCCAGATTCACTTCATACATGTGTTATGTCAGTGGCCATGTGGTGGGACTATGTGTGCACAGCTAGTAAGTATTTTGTGGCTGAAAATATGACTTTGTGGTTCGAGAACTTTTGGCTGCGTTCACGGTTCGCGTTCACGAAACGTCCTGTCGGAAGTTCGTCCATCTCTACAGGTAAGCATTCCAGCTTTTGAAAGTGTCAAAAATAATGTTTTCAGCTTTGAACTCTGCCAAAAAACACTATTGTACGACACTTCCAAGCAATATTTCATATTCATATTTCTTCCCTCAAATATCTGTGTGCTAAAAGTATTCCTTTTTTACATTCTCATAGGGGAGAGAATCCAAAAACCAAAATCAGAGGAGGAGGAAGGAGAGATTGTTGAAATTGGAGAAATTGGCACCACAACAGGTGATTGTCTGAGACCACAGCTTCAGGTAAGGTAATCAATGTATGCCTACATATTTATAATACACAGTGTTTTTTTTTTTTGTTTTTTTTTTTAGGTGATGTGGATATTGTGGTCAAAGAATCGCATTTTACCAGTGAAAGTGGCCAGATCATCATTGGGGAGATAATGGGGTGCAATCGTGATTTAGATAATCTCAAGTAAAACATCAATGATGTTCAACAAAAAAATGAAGAACATCATTGATGTTTTAGGGAGAATCTGAAACACCCAAAACTAGCTAGCATCCATTTTCATTTTTAAAAAACTGTTTCATATTTTTTGAAAAGCCATATTTGGAAGATGCACACAGTGTGTCAACATGTGCCATCTCCCATCATGGGGGATCAATGTTTGCATTTTGTGCGTGCAACCCCTTCCTTGCTGCTAAAGTAGCTGAGATGAAGGGTTTGCACCCCCAAAACACGTAAATTGATCCCCCATGATGAAAGTTAGCAAATGTTGACATTAGGCATGGGATCAGGAGGAAAATGCCCAGTTTGATTCAAAATTTGTGTCCATCTTCCAAATTTGGCTTTTACAGGGGTGACACCCCTTGTGATGAAGGCAATATCAACACAGTTTGGACATACTCACTCATGTCTGATATTGTCTTCACTTTTCAAATTTGAACTTTGTAAGTTCCTGTGTTCTGTATGCTTTGATACAAGCCATATCAATGTCCCCCCTACCCAAAAAGTACTCCATATATCTGTTTCTGACCTTGTGGGTGCTTTGGGGGGGGGGGGGGGGGCAAGCCAGGACGGCCAGGACGGCCAGCTTCAAGGGCCATCAGGTTGCCATTTTCTGGTAAGTCTGCATCAGGCCCAACTGAGGTCACATAGTTCGGAGAGTACTTTTTCAAAAAATTGGGCAGAATGCAGCATGAAAACACAATATGATTGAGTTTATATTCTGCCATGTGGATTGGAATCAAAAATAGGTGGAACTGGCTGGCCATTATCCCGAAAGTGTTCACCACTACTCTTCTGGCTCTGGCCAGCTGTAAATTAAAAACCCTCTGGTACGGGGTGAGGGTCCCCATTGGGAATGGCCGCATCAGATGGTTTCCCAGCACAAATGCTTCATCCGTGACAAAGACGAAGGGGAGTCCTTCCACATTCTCCTCTGGAGGTGGCAAGCCCAGACTGCCACTCTGGAGATGCCAGGAGAACTCCGTCTGCGTGATCACTCCACCATCTGACATCTGGCCATTTTTCCCCATGTGCACATACAGGAAGTCGTAGATCACTGACACCACTGCCAACATCACAATACTATTATACCCCTTGTAATTATAATAGTAGGACCCCGAGTTGGGGGGTGGGACGATGCGGACGTGTTTTCCATCAATTGCACCTCCACAATTGGGAAAGTCCCAATGGGTGACAAAGTGGGAGGCCACAGTCTGCCATTCCTGTGGCCTTGCAGGAAACTGTAGGAGTCAAACAAGAAAAAAAAATTGTCACTTTGCACACCAACATTGCAAGCAGATTAGACACAAACATTTTTGGCCAAGATCAGTATAACATTTTTTGAAATTAGTATTTAAAGACAAAAGTATAAAGTCCCCTTATCAGATTCCTCACCCCATCTGATGCAAAAAATTAGGGGGGGGGGGATGTTTTGGACAGGTATCCCTCTTCTCTTCATTGAGAACTGAATGCATAAATAATGTGTGATACTTTGGCCAGCCCCTCCTTACTTACACTATTGGCAGCCCACTGGACAGGTAAGAAGTGTCATAATGCAAAAAAAATAAAAAATGAACAAATGGAAGCACATTTTTACATTCTGCTATTACCTATCAAGATAATAATAGGATAAAAAAACTTAAAACAGTAGCATTTGAAAGTATTGAGGCAGGCCCTTGCACTACATGCTTTGAGGAATTCATTCATAAATCTGACCACAAAAGAGGTAGGTATAGTGTGTATTGGGTTTGGCAAAGTCAGCAGATAGAGGATTGCTATCAGCTGACCTAGCAGTTGGGGGAGGGGGGTTCCTAATGAGTTTGGCCCACCAAAAAAAAAAAAAAACCTCTGGCACTCTGCATGAATTTAAGCACACACATATCATTTGTACACATTTTAGGGGGTGTTTAGGGGAAAGCACTACTATGGAGCTGACAAAATACATTGCTAAGTGACTAGGCTAGAGGTGTCTGGGCCCAGAAGAGCATGCTGGGGAGGTTAGTGAAGGCAAATATGCATGAAGGACAAAAAAGGAACCCTTAAAAGGGACACAGCATATCAATTACAGTATATTCCAATCATGGTAATTAGGGAATGATGAAAGAAATACAATACATTAGCAAACATTAAATACATAGAATGTGATGTTAAAGGAGAAAACTTACCTTAATATATAAAGGGGACAGCAAAGCCAGCAGACAGTGAATAACATGGTTCGTCATCCGGAGATAATTCCTGAAATCATCAGGATTATTCTCCCGGATCTCACAAAGCAAAGGCATGTGCGAGAATTGGTCACGTCGACCTGTTCATGGACTGGGCTTGTGTCAAAGCTAAAAGCCCAACACCAAGCCCCTTCACAGCACAAACTCTACGACGAGTACGTACACAAAACATGGCTTCAAAACAGTCGGCTAGTCAGAACGGACTAACAGAAAGCACCGATAAACAGCAAGGCCTGAAAGAACGAACTGAAAACCAGAAACATGTGGACAATAAGCACTGAAAATCAAAGCGTACTATGTAAATATAGGCCGCAATGACAAACAAATGCAAACTGACTACACTCACTGATAAGCAGTTATGCACCGACAACTGAGAGCAGTAACGATATGAAGCACAAGTCTGAAAAGCGCGAAATTGTCTCTAACCAAACTTCTACTAACGCGATAAAAACGAGATCAGCAGAAGGAGCCCAAAGGGTGCCGCACGTGGTGCTGAACTTCCCTTTTATACTCCCATCATACGCGGTTTACGTCACTGCATTCTTGACGATCGGAAATTCCGACAACTTTGTCCAAACGTGTGTAGGCAACGCCAGTTTCTGACAAAATCTGTCGTAAAAAATCAGATGGATTTTGTGATCGGAACGTCCGGCCGTGTGTACAAGGGCTAAGAGTTGTGTACAATGCATTTGAAATGCATTTACCATGTATTCACAATTACTTTGTATGAGGAAAAACAAAGGTACAAATTCGAAGCTGAACTTGGCGCCCACACTATAGCCAAAAGATGGCTCAGGCGTGGGCTAAAAATGCTGCACCCCTGGGGCACACTCTATGATCGTCGAGTCCTTGGGACTCGGCTGATCACAGATTGGGGTAAAGGGACAATCACAGCAGGCCCTTTACCACATGATCAGCTGTCAGCCAATGAAAGCTGATCACGGAAGTAAATGGAAGCCGGTTATCCTTAGTGCCAACCAGTGCTGCTAATCAGTGCCCTCCAGTGCCATCTATCAGTGCCCATCAGTACTGCTAATCAGTGCCTACCAGTGTCACCTATCAGTGCTGCCATTCAGTGCCCATCACTGCCTCTTCATTGGTGTCATTTATCAGTGCTGACTATTAGTGTCGCCTACCAGTCCCCTCAGTGCAGCCTATCAGTGCCCATCGGTGCCACATATCAGTGTCACCTACCAGTGCCACCTATCATTGCCACCTCTCCATGCTGTCTATCAGTGCCACCTATTAGTGACCATCAGTGCCATCCATCAGTGTAGCCTCATCTTTGCCCACTAGTGCCACCTCATCAGCGTCCTTCAGTGCCACCTATCAGTGCTCATCTGTGCTTGTCAGAGCAGCCTATCAGTGCCCACCAGTGCCACCTCATCAGTGCTTATCAGTGAAGGAGAAAAATTACCTGTTTGCAAAATTTTATAACAAAATCCCAAAAACGTTTTTTTTCCCCCCCAAAATTTTCAGTCTTTTTTTTTGTTTTGCAAAAAATAAAAAACCCAGTGATGATTAAATACCACTGAAAAAAAAAGATTAATGAATTAATAAGAGTACAGTGTTGCATGACTGCGCAATTGTTATTCAAAGTGTGAAAAATTTGGCCTGGTCAGGAAGGGGGCATAAGTGCCCAGTAAGCAAGCGGTTCTAACATATCTAACATATCATGTAGCTGCAAATTTTGAATAACAAGACTCTAAACCTTTCCAGTAATCAAGCGCCGTCCTCATCCGGACTTGTCCTTTATTTTTTTATTTACTGTTTGTGACATTCAGGGCCTGTTCACCCCATCACATTGTGGTAATGCATGTGTTAATACTTGTGTTACTGGAACACATGATAATACTCTTTAGTGTCTTGTAGTGCAATTCGTTCTGAATAGCTTTGCCATTAAGCATAAGCCACAAAATCTAACAATACAACTCATAGCCCTATCAATGGGCTGTCACAACACACTGCATATTGTGTGGCATAATGCACATTAAGGCACGTGAGCTAATAGGCCCTTAGACATTGTTACCTCACTTTCTGCATAGTCCTGGAGATGACACGTGAGTAAATCTTTCCTGTGAAAGACATACAGGAATAAAATCACTTTAGTGTGTTTATTGCTGTTTGTGCCTGGCAGAAAGCAAGGGTAATGCTCTCCGCTGTGGACATAGACAGTAATGATAAGAGTTTTTTGTAGAGTAAGGAAAGTTTTAAACCTTTGTCACATTTTTATTACCTACCCTTTCTCTCCACTTTTTGCATGGTCATCAAGAGAAGAGCTGAGCAGACATCTCCTCACTGCATATATAGCAATAAAAACCTGACAGTGGCTCTAACTCTTACCAACCCTACAGAGAACCACGACAAAAACAAAAACATAAGCTAATATACAAGTTCTTGTGTAGCCCATAACTATGATTTGCATTTGCTATATTTCCTGTTATTGATCCTCGCAGATTCCCCCTCCAAACCTACATTTCTGTACAATTCCAGCTACACAAAATATGTACTTTGTTCTGATTAGTTCATTTTTCAGGAGTGTGCTTCCATCTTTCAAGTAAAGCTTGCAGAAGTGGAACTCCCTGTTTTATCTCAAACATATACTGCATGCTAGCATAAGTGTGTCCAATTCTGCGCAAAGGGTTTAGGCTAAATGCAAAAACAGTTACACACATTTATCATGGATCCAGCTTTCCCCAATTTTTATGCACAAAAAATAAATATTATAATTTATAACTGAAAATTGTGCTTTACTACCCTACAGAGGCAAAATTGAAATTTAGTATGCTGGGACTTGTAGCTCCCTAAAAGCATGTGCAAGTTAAATATAACATATGGAAACTTGTGGGTCAAGTGTGCTACTAGGCTGTCCTGTCCTCCTGCTATACTCTGTGGTGCCCATGTTTGGTGTCTACACATCATAATGCCCTGTACACACGGTCGGACTTTCCGACGACAAAATCCGCCAGATTTTTTCAGACGGATTTTGGCCCAAACTTGTCTAGCATACACGCGGTCGCACAAAGTTGTCGGAAAATCCGATCGTTCTGAGCACGGTGACGTAAAACAAGTACGACTGGACTATAAACAGGCCAGTAGCCAATAGCTTTCGTCTCGTAATTTATTCTGAGCATGCGTGGCACTTTGTCCATCGGAATTGTCTACACATGATCGGGATTTAAACAATCAGATTTTGTTGTCGGAAAATTTTTGATCTAGCTCTCAAACTTTCCGACGGAAAAAGTCAGATGGCGACCACACACGATCAGATTTTCTGATAACACGATCCGACCACACATTTTCCGTTGGAAAGTCCTACCGTGTGTACAGGGCATTACTTTGTCTTGTATTGGCAAAGAGCTCCCTTTGGAGGATGCTCCCCTTACATTGGTGGTCAATAAAGAATTTCAGTAAAATAGGGAAGGGTTAAAACTCCTGTATTATTAGTCCCTCAGATTTTTTTTCCTACTAGCAATTCACCTAATTTCTTGTTCTGCTGTCACAGGCTGTTAGAGGGATGGGTGAGGTGAAATCTTTACAATGTGGTCACTGACAGCAATAAAGAGTTGACAAAAGTATTTATACTTTCAAAGTTGATAACATAAAAAAAAATTGCCAGGCAGCCACGCTAAAGTTTCCTAAGTTATCATGGTCCTAATTGAATCCCTAAGGCCGCGTACACACGCGGGGACTGTTCACTCAACTTTGTCCGTCAAACAGTTTCAGCGGACAGTCCGCTCAAAATTAGCATGGACGGACTTGGCCACACACGACGAACGAACAGTCCGCTGAAACCGTGCGCGATGACGTGAACGGCACGTACGACGGGACTAGAAAACGACGTCCTATACACTGCAATGCAAACTTCGGCGTGTAAATCCTTTCTGAGCATGCGCGGAACTTAGTTTGACGAACAAGCCTACACACGAGGGGACTGTTCGCTGAAACAAAGTTTCAGCGGACAGTTTTTCGGAATTTCCGAAAAACTTTGTTCAGCAGACTGTCCGCTGAAACTGTCCGCTGAAAGCCCACACACGAGCGGACTGTCCGCCGAAACACTGTTCAGCGGACAAAGTTGAGCGAACAGTCCCCGCGTGTGTACGCGGCCTAACAGTAAGGCCCCATACACGCAGGGCATTTGCCAAGCTCTCCGAAACATCTTTCTTCTGGGCTGCAGCGTTTTGGCAGAAAAAAACATTTGACACGTGTAAAAGTTTAGGTGTATCAAGCACTTGGGAAATAATTAATTTCATTGGCCTGAAAAATTATTTACATGCATCATGCATTTGCATGGACACATAGGCTAACATGAGGGGTCATTAAGAAGCAGAAAAAAACAAAAATGCCAAACACCGGCATTTACCCATCCCATTTACAAAAATCAGGCCGTGGTGTGTAGCCAGCCAAGCCCATTGAAATTCTCTGAGCAGTGGAGCTCCTTAATTGGGAGATAGCAGGTTTGGGACTTTGACTCAAAGACACTGTATGTGAGCCACTCAAGCTTTAGAAGGTGTTTTCCCTTTTTGCTTCAATATTGGATGTGGCACAAAATAAGCATTAATTTGCTGTTCTACAAAAATAATTTTTAGAAGGAGTGCAAGTCCTTGGTATCCACTGCTGTGAGTGCTGGCTTGGGAGGGTGCCCATCCCGGCTCTTACCATTGCTTAGTAGTATAGAAGAAAATCTCCATGTGGCCACACATCTGAATGATCCATCAATCTGTGGTTTGTAGCAATCTCAGCCTGGGCTTCAACCAGGCCACACCCACAATTTGTTTCGCTCCACCCTTCGGCGATTCGGGACTTTGTCAGGTCACATGAACAGGCTCTTCTCCTGAATTTTCTTTCTTTGGTTTAAACAACTGATATTCAGTTTTATTGCTCCCCACTGACTTCAGAGTCCTGAAGCTGGTGGAGAACAGCACATATTTGTAATACATATCACTGTGCTTTTCTAAATGTGTGGTGCTTTTTTTTTTTGAGCAGTTTTTTGGCAATGATACTGCTTTTTAAATGAGTTTCTAAGTGAGCCCTTTTTCTGCAAACTCAGATTCCTTTTATTTAACCACTGCAATATATGCTCCAACTTGGAGACTCTTAGCCCTTGTACACACGGTCGGACATACCGATGGAAAATGTCTGATCGGACCGTGTTGTCGGATAATCCGACTGTGTGTGGGCTCCATCGGACTGTTTCCATTGGAATATCCGACCGACAAAGTTTTAGAGCTGGGCTATAAAATTTTCCAACAACATGATCGGACTTTGTCTGATCGTTTGTAAAGAATTCCGATCGGACAAAGTGCCACGCATGTTCAGATCAAATTCCTAGACCAAAGCTATTGGCTACTAGCCTTAATGTAGTACCGTCGTAACGAAATAACATCATCACGTTACGAACGATCGGATTGTCCGACAACTTTGTCCGACCGTGTCTATGCAACACAAGTTTCGGACAAAATCCGACGGATTTTGTTGTCGGAATGTCCGACCGTGTGTACAAGGGTTTAAATATAGGAGCTAGGACTGCAGTATACAGAGGAGACTTTACAAGACGCTGTGGCTTCCACATACTGTATATTTCCAAATGTGTGCAACTAAACCCTCTGTTGTGAATTTTTGAGTTAATTTTTTATTTTTTTATTTTTTTTTGGCAAGTGGTATGTGAGCTAGGATTTTTTTTTTCTCAATAGATGTTTATTGATTTTATAAAAGAAACAGAAGTTATGGTAATACAAACAGATCATTAAGCATATTCACAGTCAGCTTAAAGAGATTGTAAGGGTTCATTTTTTGTTTTGTTTTTTTAAATAACAAACATATTATACTTACCTCCAATGTGCAGCTCGTTTTGCACAGAGTGGTCCTGAACATCCTCTTCTGGAGTCCCCCCGGCGGCTCTCTCAGCTTCTCCCCACATCAGATAACCCCCTAGGAGAAGCTCTCTCCTGAGGGGGTTACCTTGCGGGCGCTCTCCTGAGTCCAGCATTCGGTGTCCATAGCCACCGAATGTGACTCGGTCCCGCCCCTGGGCACCCGTGTCATTGGATTTGATTGACAGCAGTGGGAGCCAATGGCTGTGCTGCTATCAATCTATCCAATCAAGAGCCGAGAACCCTGGGCAGAGAGACACCGTGTCCCCGCCGGGTCAAGTTCCAGGGCTCGGGTAATTAAACTGGGGGGGGGGGGGGGCTGGGGGGCCAGTCACTGCGAGGTGTTTTTTTACTTAATGCATAGTATGCATTAAAGTGAAAAAACACAAAGGTTTCAACCCCTTTAATAATAGGAAGAAGATGCAGGTATGTTTTAAATCAGCAAAAGAGTGTTTATTGAGAGCAAACAAGTTACAGTTCCAGAGCAAATGTCATGTACATAGGAACACTGCCAAAACCACATAAAACTTGCAGGATGCAGGCATCTCCATGGTGCATTTGCAAAGTACTGTAATGCTTAACAGGTGGTACAGTCCCCCTGCCAAGAAGAGTTAAGCTGCAGGTATTTAGTTGGACATTCTCTCTCCATAAATGTTACATTCCAGGTACTTATATGCTCTATGTGATCTATGTAATTGGAGACATGAGATTGTGTGCTTTTTAAACATAAAGATGTTGATATTATGTGAAGCGGTATGTTATGATTTCACTAACTTTACAGTATATTTATTAAGACCCCTTTCACACTGGGGCAATTTTCAGGAGCTTTAACTATGGAAATAGCCCCTGCCAAGTGCCTGAAAACCGCTTTACATTCATTCAAGTATGACTTTGCACACTAGGGCGGTGTGCTTGCGGGATGTTCCGAAAAGTCCTGCAAGCAGCATCCTTGGGGGGGTTGGTAATGCTGTATTTAGAGCTCCCAAAACACCCTGCCCATTGTAATGAATGGGCAGCACTTCCGAAGCACCTGCAAAGTGCTTCGGAAATGCTGCAACACAGGAGTTTTTAACCCCTTCTTTGATGCAAAAAAATTCTGTGGCCAGAACTCTGCTTTCTGTCTCTCTGTTATGCCGCGTACACACAATCGAATTGTATGACGCACTTAGTCCGTTGAAGCGCATTTCAACGGACAATCCGCTCGTGTGTGGGCTTCAGCGGACTTTTTCAGCGTGCAGTCCGGAGTACTAAGAAGGTCGGTTTGCACACCAATCTTCCCGTCGTACTTTGGTTTCAGCGGACAATACGTTTGTCAGTATGCTAGTCCGACGGACTAAGAATGGCGCATGCCCAGAAAGGATTTACAGGGCGGAAGCGTTCTGTCTTGTAAAACTAATGTTCGTATTGAAGCTAGCATATTCGTCATGCTGCTAATTTTGTGATCTTTTAATATAGCACATTCTTTTCTTCTTCATAATGCGAGAAAAGTGAAGTTGCTTTGCTGCTTATATTCACACAGAGTTATCACAAATGTCTTTATTCATCCTCATCTTATGATTAATATTCCAATTCGAGAATAAATAAAAAAAAAATAACGGACGAATTAAGCTGAAGTCTGAAAAGCGCAAATCATCTCTAACCAAACTTCCACTAACGCAAAGTCAGCAGAAGGAGCCCAAAGGGTGCTTTGCTGTGTATTGGACTTCCTATTTCTAGTCCCGTCGTACGTGCTGTACGTCATCGCGCAAGCTTTCGTCGGACTGTTTGTGTATCCGTGTGTGGCCAAGTCCGTTCGGTAGAAAGTCCGCCGGATTGTCCGCCGGATTGTATGACGGAGTAAGTACGTCATACAATTTGATCGTGTGTACGCGGCATTATTCTTACATGTGTTTTCCTTCTTAGTTTGAACACAACTCCCCAACCCCCCCCCGTTTCTCAACAACTACTTGTTTTTCTTTTGCACTGTAGACATGTCAGCCTTGATGTAATACTACTGAGCCTTGTAGTTCCATTAAAGCTGGAATAGATTAACTCATCTGGGTTTGCCATATCACACAAAATGTTTCAATGCCTGCAGTAAGGAGTGGCAGCAAAGCATATGATCCAGGAATGACAAGTGTTCTATAATCAACAGTTTTCCAGGATATGCAAACCTATTAAGTAAAATACTGCACATTGAAAGGATGAAAGGAAAGTAGGTACAGGTTCTTTTTAATGGGGGACTGTTAGTACTGGGTACTTCTCTACTGCGGTGAATGGAAATCTCAGAGAATTAGTGGGCTTCCATTGTTAACCTCTCCTGTTGGACTGCAGCACAACCACCCCTGTGCAGCCTGGTATATGTTGTGCAGAGCTCTGTGTATAATGTGCAGCCTGGTATATAATGTGCAGAGCCCTGTGTATAATGTGAAACCTGGTATATGATGTGCAGAGCCCATTTGTATAATGTGCAGCCTGGTATATGATGTGCAGAACCCAGTATATAATGTGCAGCCTGGTATATGATGTGCAGAGCCCTGTGTATATAATGTGCAGAGCCCGGTGTATAATATGCAACCTGGTATATGATGTGCAGAGTCCTGTGTATAATATGCAGCCTGGTATATGATGTGCAGAGCCTTGTGTATAATGTGCAGCCTGGTATATGATGTGCAGAGCCCAGTATATAATGTGCAGCCTGGTATATGATGTGCAGCCTGGTATTTGATGTGCAGCCTGGTATATGATGTGCAGAGCCCTGTGTATATAATGTGCAGAGCCCGGTGTAAAATATGAAGCCTGGTATATGATGTGTAGAGCCCTGTGTATAATGTGCAGCCTGATATATGATGTGCAGAGCCCTGTGTATAATGTGCAGCCTGGTATATGATGTGCAGAGCCTGGTGTGTAATGTGCAGAGCTTTGTGTATAATGTGCAGACGGGTATATGATGTGGATACTATAAGGGGTGTGGCTTATAAGAAGTGGGATGGGCCGACCATGGAGGGGCAGGGTCTTGTCCCCCCCCAGCCTAAAACTTCACCAGCCGCCACTGCCGCTGACAGAGACATTGAGATTCGGCCCCACCCCTTGCTTCACGGGATTTGATTGACAGCAACTATCAATCTGTACAATGAGGAGAGAGACAGTGGTGGGAGCCGTTGCACTCATGCACATTGCTGGATCGGGTAAGAAAAAGGGGGGGTCTGGGGGGGGGGGAGCTGCAGCACAGAAGGTTTTTCACCTTAATGCATGGAATGCATTAGGTGAAAATTCTTAAGGCTTCAGAACCACTTTAAGGTTTATTTAGAAGACAGATCCCATTACATTAGGATACATAAATATATTCTTGGACATGGATAAATGAGACATCATGTGACATAGTACTGTACCGTTTAGCAATATTTTCCTCATTGCCTAGTAAGCATGGTAATAAATGTCTGTTCAATAGTTCCATTTCCCATTACCGCTTTTCTAGAAAAAACACAGAGCTTTTACATTTTTTTGCAATTAAAGACAAAAGTCATTTGCAATTAAGTTCTCCAGTGTTTTCTCTTTTTAAGACAGTGGTGGCTGGTGCTCAATTTTTTTTTGGGGGGGGGGGGGGGTGCAATTGAACTGAAAAATTCTCAAACATACTGAAACAAAAACATCAAAATGCAACCTCACTGTGCCATCATATGCAGCCACTGTGCCCATCATATGCAGCCACTGTGCCCATCATGTGCAGCCAACTGTGCCCAACATATGCAGCCAACTATGCCCATCATATGCAGCCACTGTTCCCATCATATGCAGCCACTGTTCCCATCATATGCAGCCAACTGTGCCTATCATATACAGATAACTGTACCCATCATATGGGGCCAACTGTGACACCCACTGCCAACCCGCTTGTTTGCTGTTTGCCGACCCTTACCCCACTGCGGTGGTGGGTCAGGCAGCGGGTGATGGTGGGGAGCTGTGGAATGGGTAGCGTGGGTCAGGCGGTGGCTCCAGTGCCCTCCGTGCGTCTTTTTGACTTCTGCTAGGCAGCCAATAGGATCGCTTATGTCTTTAGCCAATCAGGTGACGACTATTAGACCCACGCCTCCTGATATTCATTCGCATTTCTAACACATCTGGCTGGACAGGGTCTACCTTTTTTGAAGCTTATTAGACCCAATGGCTCTAATCAGGTGCTTCAAAAAAAAAACACCACTGTAATTCAGGTGCCCGATGTCCGAAAAGAGGCCGGATGCCTGAATAGGAGGTGGCAGCGGTGGCCATGGATAGATGAATATAATCTATGATACATATGGGGGGTTGCTTGAGAGAGGGGACGGCGCCCGGGCACCCTTAATGGATGCATTGCCACTGATTTGAACTCAACTAAAGGGAGTAAAAAGTAGCTCACAATATGTTACTGTGGACTCAGGACACTTGCAGTAGACTGGAAAAGCCATCTTAAAATACTAGTATGAGCAGGCAATATTCGCTCTGCATTCAATACCAAGGCCTACTTTGACAGGTTTACTTTACTGGAAGTCATATTGATTCATTCATTGATTGTTATTAGAATATGAAGTATACAAACATAGCAGACTTTTAAGACTCAAATACAGTACAATAGCAAGACCATATAGCACAGTACAATATGTAATGAATGTATGGCTTACTTTCTTTTACCACTACTACTCTTTTGGATTGCTTTATTGAATAAGCCCAGCAGTAGTAATACCTTTAGACAAAAGCAAGGAATTGACATCTTGTACCTGATTGGGTCATATTGTGAATCATAATTACATTTGACGGAACACCAGCCAAGCATGGGAAGGGATAAAGAACTTACACCAGGTTTCCATTGCTCTGTGTGCCCCCTTTTGGGAGATTTACCCTTGTCTCCTCTCCTGGTGACAAAAGGTAAGAGGAAACTTACCTAATAGAACACAGAGGTTCTAACCCGTTTTAAGTTTTGGTTGGGAGTTGTCTCAGTGACAGAAAGTTTCCTTTATATCTATAAAAAACAATGACGAGTAGGATGTATTCTTTCAGTGGGGTGCAGTGTTGCCAACCTCCGAAAGTGAAATTTACTGACAGGATGCCCAAATATTACAAACATTACCAATTCTTTACTGGCAAAAATCATGCAATTTACTGACAGAGCCATGTTTTTTACTGACACTGCAAAAAAGTACATAAAATGGCTACTTTCAGTGCAAATATCAATATTTAAACTATAAACATGTAGCTAGTGCTATTAGAAATGTGTTTAAGTTAAAACAGAAGTCAAAAACCCTATTTCTCCATTTACATGAAGGCCGGGTTAATATAACCCAGCCAGCACAGAGTTTCCCCACACATCACAGTCTGCAGTAATCCCCCTTACATTGCAAGGGGAAGCTGCAAATCATGATCTAAGGTAAGGGGGGCTCTGGTGACCAGAGACCGCCTTATATCAGAGTTCACTACATTCCCCTTTATATCAGAGTTCCCACTTACATCACGTCTGCAGTATTGCCCTTTACATCAGAGTTTCCTTTTACATGAAAACAGTATCATTAGCAGTAATCAGCATTGATTCATGAAGAATTGTTCTTGCCAAACCAATCTATTAGCCTTCTATGAGGAGGTGAGTTTCCATCTTGATAAAGGAAGGCCCATAGATGTGGTGTATCTGGATTTTGCAAAAGCATTTGACACAGTTCCCCATAAACGTTTACTGCACAAAATAAGGTCCGTTGGCATGGAACATAGGGTGAGTACATGGATTGAAAACTGGCTACAAGGCGAGTTCAGAGGGTGGTGATAAATGGGGATTACTCAGAATGGTCAGGGGTGGGTAGTGGGGTCCCCCAGGGTTCTATGCTGGGATTGACATTGATATTTAATTTGTTCATAAATTACCTGGAGGATGGAGTAAACAGTTCAATCTCTGTATTTGCAGACGATACTAAGCTAAGCAGGGCAAAAACTTCTCCGCAAGATGTGGAAACCTTGCAAAAAGATCTGAACAAATGAATGGGGTGGGCAACTACATGGCAAATGAGGTTCAATGTAGAAAAAGGTAAAATAATGCATTAGGGTGGCAAAAATATTAATGCAATCTATACACTCGGGGGAGAACCTCTGGGGGAATCTAGGATGGAAAAAGACCTGGGGGTCCTAGTAGATGATAGGCTCAGCAATTGCATGCAATGCCAAGCTGCTGCTAACAAAGCAAACAGAACATTGGCATGCATTAAAAAGGGATCAACTCCAGAGATAAAACGATAATTCTCCTGCTCTACAAGACTTTGATTCGGCCGCACCTGGAGTATGCTGTCCAGTTCTGGGCACCAGTTCTCAGGAAGGATGTACTGGAAATGGAGCGAGTACAGACAAGGGCAACAAAGCTAATAATGGGACTGGAGGATATTAGTTATTATGAGCAAAGGTTGCGAGCATTGAACTTATTCTCTCTGGAGAAGAGACGGATATGATTTCACTATACAAATACCATACTGGTGACCCCACAATAGGGATAAATGACCACAACATACAGGGATATACAATGTAATACTGACATATAATCACACACATGGGTTAGACTTGATGGACTTGTGTTCTTTTTTCAACCTCACCTACTATGTAACTATGTAACTAAGTAACATCAGGGTCCGCAGAGTTCTCCCTTGAACTTGAGGGGGAATCCTGCAGCTTCTCATGTAAAGGGAACGTAGGAAACTCTGAAGTTGGGTGGGGACTCTGGTGACCAGAGACCACCTTCCACAGAGTGAATACACTAAGGTAAGGGGGGGGGGGGGTAAGTGATATAAGGGGGAACCTTTACATCAGTGTCCCTTTACATTATTATATTCAGTCCCCCTTACACCAGTGACCCCCCTCAGACTGGCCTGGCCGCAGTCATTGACCTCCTCATAGGTGCACCATGCAAGGCTCAGTCAGACAGGTACTGATATAAGGGGGAACCTTTACATCAGTGCCCCTTTACATTATTATGTTCACTCCTCCCTAACATCAGTGACCCCCCTCAGACTGGCCTGGCGGTGGTCATTGACCTCCTCTTAGGTGAACCACGCAGGGCTCAGCCAGACGGTCCTCTCCAGGCTCCAGCTTGGCAAGTCTGGTTTTATCCTATAGTCTCCTGTCCACAGTTCACATATATCTGACTCCGGTGACTCCCATCCTGATGGAGCTCTCACTCTTGACTCCTCTCCGGGCTCCCCCTCAAAGACTGCAGACATGATACAAGACAAGAGATGGTCAGAGATTGTGTACATGATACAAGGAGATATTCAGAGATTGCAGACATGATGCAAGAAATGGTTCAAGGCTGTGGACATTAGACAGGATGCGGTTAGAGGCTGTGAACATGATACAGGAGGTGGTTAGAGGCTGCGGACATGGTACAGGAGGTGGTTAGAGGCTGCGGACATGGTACAGGAGGTGGTTAGAGGCTGCTGACATGGTACAGGAGGTGGCTAAAAGTGGCGGACATGGTACAGGAGGTGGTTAGAGGCTGCGGACATGGTACAGGAGGTGGCTAAAAATGGCGGACATGGTACAAGAGGTGGTTAGAAGATGCGTACAGGATACAAGAGGTGGTTAAGGCTGCGGGCATGGTACAGGAGGTGGTTAGAGGATGCAGACAAGATACAAGAGGGGGTTAAGGGTTGCAGACATGGTAGAGGAAGTAGTGAGAGGATGCAGACATGATACTTTCTGGGGGTTAGAGGATGCATACAAGATACAGGAGGTGGTTAGAGGATGCAGACAGGATACAGGAGGTAATTAGAGGATGCAGACATGGTAGAGGAGGTGGTGAAAGGATGTGGACATGATACAGGAGATGGTTAGAGGATCCGGACAGGATACAAGAGTTGGTGGTTAGAGGCTGCGGACATGATACAGGAGGTGGTTAGAGGATACGGACAGGATACAGGAGGTCGTTAGAGGCTGTGGACATGACACGGGAAGTGTTTAACGGCTGCAGAGATGGTACAGGAGGTGGTTAGAGGCTGTGGACATGATACAGGAGGTGGATAAAGGCGGCGGACATGGTACAGGAGGTGGTTAGATGTTGCATACATGATACAGGAGGTGGTAAGAGGCTGCGGACATGGTACAGGAGGTGGCTAGAGGATGCGGACAGGATACAGGAGGTGGCTAGAAGATACAGACAGGATACAAGAGGTGGTTTGAGGTTGCAGACAGGAATACAGGAGGTGGTTAGAGGCTGTGGACATGGTACAGGAGATGGTTAGAAGATGTGTACAGGATACAGGAGGTGGTTAGAGGCTGTGGACATGATCCAGGAGGTGGTTAAAGGATTCGGACAGGATACAAGAGGTGGTTAGAGGATGCGGACAGGATACAGGAGGTGGTTAGAGGATGGGGACATGATACAGGAGGTGGTTAGAGGATGGGGACATGATACAGGAGGTGGTTAGAGGCTGCGGATAGGATACAGGAGGTGGTTAAAGGATGCGGACAGGATACAGGAGGTGGTTAGAGGATGCAGACATGATACAAGAGGTGGTTAGAGCAATGGTCATCAACCCTGTCCTCAGGGCCCACTAACAGGCCAGGTTTTATGTATTACCTTGGGGAGATGCAGACTAGAATACTGCAATCACTGAGCAGCAAATGATATCACCTGTCATGTATTTCACTTATTTTGCAAACCTGGACTGTTGGTGGGCCCTGAGGACAGGGTTGATGACCACTGGGTTAGAGGATGAGGACAGGATACAGGAGGTTGTTAGAGGAAGCAGACATGATACAAAAGGTGGTTAGATGATTCGGACATGATACAGAGAGTGGTTAGAGGATGCGGATAGGATACAGGAGGTGGTTAGAGGATGCGGACAGAATACAGAAGGTGGTTAGAGGATGCAGACAGGATACAAGATGTGGTTAAAGGATGTGAACATGATACAGGAGATAGCCAGAGATCGTGGACATCTGTGATTCTTTAAAATCTCATCAGGCACTGCTGCTCTTGTCTGGTAACTGCTGTGCCTCCTCAGTCCTCAAGTGTGGACATTACATAGATAGCAGCCATGGATGGATGTTGGAAGGGTCCGGTCTCCAGGACTCAGAGTGGCTGTGCTCACAGTGGCATGTGGGAGTCTCCAGCAGCCATGAATGGATGGTGCAGGGGTCCGGACTTTGTGTGGCCATGCTTACATTGGCGTGGTGGTGGGTGTCCCTACAGGCTCCAGCCATGGTGCCGGCATAGGAGACTGGTGTGATCTAGGAGCTCAGGGGGTATAGGGGCTGTGAGACTCTTGCTTGTGGCATAGCAATCAAAGAATATTTTAGGTACAAGAAAGCCCAGGTTTTCTTTAATCATGCCTCTTTAGCCCCTCCCACTGTTAGCAGTTTGGTCACACCCACTTGTTGCCACGGCGCGCATAGCAAGACGCAGGTCACTATCTCCCTAAAGTGAAAAAAGTGAAATACCGCGCTTTATAGGGATGAGCTTGGTGTTCGTCTCGAACGAATGTTCGACTCGAACATCGGCCGTTTGTCTGTTCGGCGAATTCAGAACTTTGTGGACCGTTCGCACCAAATTCGTGTGGCACGAATGGCCCACAATGCACTATGCCATCACAGTGCATTGCTGGCTCATGATTGGCCAAGCATGCACTGTGACCCCCCATTGCTTGGCCAATCACAGCGCCGGCAGCGAGGAGAGCCATCTTTATAGCCGCTATGTGCCCCAAAAGTGAAATGTGGTGCTTTTTCCATTGCTGGAGGAGGGCTCTGATTTTACCAAGGGGGGGGGATTTTCCTGATAGAGGGTGGAAAATTTGGGGGTGATGTTAACCCCTAGATACTTGAGGATGCTATCTTTACAATTATAGGGGAAGCTAGCTTTCAGGTGTCCTATCTCCCTTCCGTCGAGATTGAGTGGGAGGGCCTCCAATTTGGACGCATTTATTTTATATCCCGACAGGGCTCCTAAGTGATCTAGTTCCGTGTGCAGATTCGGAAGGGAGATCCTAGGTCGGGAGAGTGAGAGAATTATGTCGTCCGCGAATAGGGAGACTTTAAACTCCCTATCCTGGACCTCTATGCCCCTGATATTTGGGTTCTTCCAGATGGTCGCTGCTAGGGGCTCCACACAAAGTGCAAAAATTAGGGGGGAGAGTGGGCACCCCTGCCTGGTGCCATTCCTCGCCGATAGGGGGGCTGAGAGAGCAAAAGGAGTTTTAATCTGTGAGGAGGGGTTGGAGTAAAGGTGTTGGATAGCCCTACAAAAGGGACCCCGGAATTCAATGTGGCGTAGCGTGGCGAACAGGAAGATCCACCCCAGACAATCAAATGCCTTTTCTGCGTCCAGGCTAAGCAGCAATGATTGCTTGTCCTCCCTGTTCGCCACCTCCACCAGGTCTATAATTTTCCTAGTGCTGTCCACCACCTGCCTAAGGGGCACAAATCCCACCTTGTACTTATGAATAAGGGATGGTAGGACTACATTCAGCCGGAGAGAGAGCAATTCGGTAAATATCTTTAAGTCTGAGTTTAAGAGGGCGATAGGCCTATAATTGGTACATAGGGAAGGGTCTTTTTCCGGTTTGGGGATCACCGAAATGAAGGACCGTTGCATGTCCCCTGGGATCGGGGAGTCATGTAGAAAGGCGTTAAATAATCTACACATGTGGGGGAGCAACTGAGGGAGGAATTCTTTATAATATTTGTATGGGAATCCGTCTGGGCCTGGAGCTTTATGAGAAGGGAGAGACTTAATGATCAGCTCTAGTTCCTCTACCGTAATCAGAGCATTCAAGGATTCCAGATCTGCAGACTGAAGCCTGGTGATCCCACTTTCCTCAAGATATTGCTGCATTTTTTTAGTATGATCGAGTGGGGGGGTAACTAGGGATATCCGGATTGTTATAGAGGGCCGTGTAGAATCCCGCAAAGGATTGTGCTATGTCTTTAGTATGTGAGATCAGCGTCGCTCTAAGGGCAGTGATTTTTTTAAGGAGCGATAACGTGGGAGTGTCCTGCAGACGTCTCTCCAATACGTTGAGTTCCTTCTCAGTTTGTGTCTTCGTGGCCTGTGAGTTTTTTTCATGGCTGAGGACAAGGCCATGCATTTACCTCTCATTACTGCTTTTTGTGCCTCCCACAGGGTAGAAATGGAGACATCTCTGGTATTGTTTTCCTCTAAATAATATTTTAGACCCCTTTCACACCACACCGCTGATAGCGTCGGCGGTAAAACGCCGCTATTTTTAGCGGCGTTTTACCGCCGGATTTGCGGCGCATTTCGGCCGCTAGCGGGGCACTTTTACCCCCCGCTAGCGGCCGCGAAAGGGTTAAAACCGCTGGCAATACGCCGCAATAGCAGCGTTTTGCCGGCGGCATTACAGCGCTGCCCCATTGATTTCAATGGGGAGCAGCGGTGGAGGAGCGGTAAACACACCGCTCCTTCACCGCTCCAAAGAAGCTGCTGGCAGGACTTTTTTCTGACGTCCTGCCAGCGCACTGCTGTAGTGTGAAAGCCCTCAGGGCTTTCACACTGCACACAATGGTGCAGCTTCTTTAGGGCGGATTGCAGGCGCTATTTCTAACGCTATAGCGCCTGCAAAACGCCCTGGTGTGAAAGAGGTCTTAATGTGGAAGCTAGTTCAGTTTTTGATGGGGGGTGTTGGAGTAAAAACGTATTTAGGCGCCAGTTATAGGGTCTGCGGATAGCAGCGCCCAGTTCAAGCGTGATTACTAATGGGGCATGGCCCGACCAGGAGATCGGTTGAATCGGTGCGGTGCGGATGTCCCTCATTCTTAAGTTCTGAAGTTGGGAGACCCCGACCTGGGATAATAGGCGGAGTGCAGTTGGTATCACTCTGCATGTGACAGTAGCCAGCACTACAGAAAAGGCATTGCTCCCTACTACACCTTCAACTTTACAAGTAGTTCCTTTGCATTGCACTCTGTTTGATGCTCTGGGATGATGGGTCACCAAACCCAGACCAAGATCTACCAGTCACCTGTCTGGGATTTACTGGTAGAACGCGATCTACAGGTTGCTGACATTAGGTAATCTTCAGGCCTAAAATAATTTTTTAAACCTGTGCAAAAAAACACAAACACAGCTCTGGTTTTGAAAGGGTTAAAGGATAAGTTCACCTTCAAGAACATGTCACATGTTCCACTGTAAGATTTGTTAGTAAAAAAAACCTGTCTCCTAACTTTTTTAGCTGGTTCCTAGATTCAAAACAAATTTGCCAAGCCCTGTTCAAATATACAGTACAGGCATACCCCACTTTTAAGTACACAATGGGGTTTATTTACTAAAGCTTGAAAATGCTAAATCAGGCTCACTTCTGCATAGAAACCAATGAGCTTCTAACCCCAACTTGTTCAATTAAGCTTTTGTAATAAAACCTGGAAGCTCATTGCTTTCTATGAAGAAGGGAGCCTGATTTTGCACTTTCCAGCTTTAGTAAATAAACCCCATTGTGTACTTAAAAGGTGGGTATGCCTGTATATGCCATAGTTTGTGGGTACTATAACTTTCACACAAGCCAATTAATATACACTTATTGGGATTTTTTATCAAAGACATATAGCAGTATACATTTTGGCATAAATTTATCAAGAAATTAGATTTTATTGGATATGTTTTATAACAGAAAGTAGAAAATATTGTTGTTTTTTTCAAAATTTAATTTTTTTCCCATTTATATTGCAAAGAAAAAGAAAAAAAGTGGTGATCAAATACCACTAAAAAAAAGCTCTATTTGTGTGAATTTTTTTTATAAAAAAGTCCTTTGCGTACAGTGTTGCATGACCACACAATTGCCAGTTAAATTGATTGAAAAGGCTAGTTTTTAATTTTTTTTAAATAACAAACATATCATACTTACCTCCACTGTGCAGCTTGTTTTGCACAGAGTGGCCTCAAACCTCATCTTCAGGGGTCCCCCGGCAGCTTTCGCGGCTCCTACCCGCATCAGATAACCCCCTAGGTGAAGCGCTCTCCCTGGGGGGTTACCTTGCGGGCGCGCTCCTGAGTCCAGCATTTGCATCCATAGACACGAATGCCGGACTCGGCCCCGACCCCGCATCATAGGATTTGATTGACAGCAGTGGGAGTCAATGGCTGCACTGCTATCAATCTATCCAATCAAGAGCCAAGACCTTGTGGATAGGATGCATTAAGGTGAATAAAACACGAGGGTTTAGAACCCCTTTAAGGAAGCGCAGTGCTGAATAGCAAAGAATGCCTTGGTCATGAAGGGCCAAAACCTTCCAGAGCTCAAGTGGTTAAGGAGGAGGCTGCTTACCATAATAAATCCTGTCTGAACTGTGCTGATGGATCTAGTTGTAAGCTAGATTCAAACACTGTCTTAACAAAGGGTTAAAGCATTGGTATACACTAGCAGACTTTTGAACAGAAATTCTTAGGAAAATTTTCATACAAAAAATTTGTGGTATGTTCGAATGTCGTTTGAAAGTAGTTCAAACTGTCGTTTCCTTTTAACATTCAATTTTGGAATGAATGGATTTTATCAGACAAATACTTTGACTTTTCTCACTGCTGCAATCAAAAGCAAACGTCAATTGGACCCCAACAATGATTATAAAAAAAGTATTATCCTTCTTACAACATTCTTATCAGGAAAATCATTGAACGAAATACTAATGCATACCCAGCTTAAAGCAGTACTATGTTCAAAACCAAAAATGTATTATATTGCAGCTTACAAATCATTAGATGTGGTGGCTGCATTCGTTTTCTTTTCTTTGGCTTTTCCCCCCTCTGTTTTCACCTTGTGATCTGGCCAGTAACACACCTTCGGTATTAGTGAGACACAACTCTGAAGGAATGAGAATTGGAGGCACAGCAGACAGCAGCATTCTCAGTTTGGGGAGGGGGCAGACTTATATACACTAACAAATTTAAGCCAAACTCCAGCTTACACTATATAAGCAGACACAGCAAGCATTTTTTTTTCCCTTTGGGATAAAGATTTGACATAAATACATACATGCTGATCACTTTAATCACCCCTGCAAGGGGTTAAAGCCCAACACCAGACAAAAATTGTTTTCCAATGCACTACATGGGTTAACTACTTATTATGTCCAGGGATGACCAAAAAGCTGTAGGTATACTCACCAAATCCTCCACTCCAGCAGCAATCGGTCCAGCATGCACTGGTCGGTGACGTCACTTGGGGACAGTATCACCAGGTGGTGTCACCAGGTGGCCCCACCCCTTTCCTATATAAGAGCTGTCAAATGACGGAGCCTGCAGTCGGTGGTTAGCCCTCGTCACGGGCATAGCTTTTTTTTTTTGGGGCCCGGAGGTAGTGGTGGGCGTCATGATTGATGATGGATCTACGTCAGGGGACATTGTTTTGTTTTATTTTTAATAAAGGATTTGTCAAACTGTTTGTTTTTATTTCTTTTTGACACTTTATTGGTTAATGTGTAAGGGTACTATGTACCCCATATTCAATTACATAGGGGGAGCCGGGATCTGGGGGCCCCCTTGTTAAAAGGGGCTTCCAGATTCTGATAAGCTTACTGCCTGCAGACCCCCACAGCCCAGGGTTGTCGGGAAGAGGCCATTGTCCCCACCAAAAGCAGAGCCCTTCCCACCTTCCATGTTGAGGGCATGTGACCTGGTATGATTAAGGAAGGGGTGCTCACTCGCCCACCCCCTTTCCTGGCCTGTTTGCATTGATACATGTGCCTCAGTCAGCACCCAGGCCCCCATACCCTTTTAATCGCCAGTAACTTGTATATAAGCCTTCAAAATTGGCACTTTTGAGTTTTCAAGTTCAGGTCCCATAGACTTTAACCACTTAAGCCTCGGATCATTTGGCTGGCAAAAGACCAGTGTTTTTTTTGCGATTCGGCACTGCATCGCTTTAACTGACAATTGCACGGTCGTGCGACGTGGCTCCCAAACAAAATTGACGTGCTTTTTCCCCCACAAATAGAGCTTTTCTTTTGGTGGTATTTGATCACCTTTGTGGTTTTTATTTTTTGTGCTATAAACAAAAAAATAGCGACAATTTAAAAAAAAAAGCATTATTTTTAAACTTTTTGCTATAATAAATATCCCCAAAAAATATATAAAAAAAACGTTTTTTTCCTCAGTTTAGGCCGATACGTATTCTTCTACATATTTTTGGTAAAGAAAATCGCAATAAGCGTTTATTGATTGGTTTGCGCAAAAGTTATAGCGTCTACAAAATAGGGGATAGTTTTATGGCATTTTTATTATTATTTTTTTTTACTAGTAATGGCGGCGATCAGCGGTTTTTATCGGGACTGCGACATTATGGCAGACACATCAGACACTTTTGGCGCGATTTTGGGACCATTTACATTTATACTGCGATCAGTGCAATTAAAAATGCATTGATTATTGTATATATGACTGGCAGTGAAGGGGTTAACCACTAGGTGGCACTGTAGGGGTTAAGTGTGTCCTAGGGAGGGATTCAAACTGTGGGGGAGGGGCTATGTGTGACACGACACAGATGACCGCTCCCCATCAGGGCCGCTGATAGAAATCATGGGGCCCCGTACAGCCTACTTGATGGGGCCCCCTTCAGCTCCACCCCTGGTCCCTCCTTCAGCCCCACCTCAGACTCCACCCCTGGCCCCTCCCCAGACCCCGCCTTGAAACGGTCTCTGCAGCACATTACGTCATTGGCAGCATGGGTGGCACTGTCTCTGACAGTGGCACCCATGCCGCCAAAGCCATATTGTGCTGCAGACAGTGCCACCCATGCTGTAATGTGCTGCAGACAGTGCCACCCATGACACTAATGCCATAACGCATGTGCTGCCTGACGAAAGTGTCACCCATGCCGCCAATGCCATATTGTGCTGCAGACAGTGCCACCCATGCTGCCAATAATGCCATTGGTGGCATGGGGGGCACTGTCTCTGCAGGCAGCACATGTGTTATGGCATTAGCATCAAGGGTGGCACTGCCTGCAGCACATTGTGGCATTGGCGGCATGGGTGGCACTGTCTGCAAGCAGCACATGCTTTATGGCCCATAATGCATGTACTACCTGCAGACAGTTCCACCCATGCCGCCAATGCCATAATGTATAGATGCTGCTGCAGTAGTAATGGATCTTGAATCCCCCCCCAGCAAGCACATACCTGTGTTAGCCGAGCCCCAGGAGTCACTTCCTCCCTGATCCTGCTGCTGCTTGGACTGAACTGGACTGAACTGCAAGTGCCCACAAACTATTCTGGTCAGATGCCTCTTTTTTTCTTCTCCCCCGCCGGCGCCGCCACTCGCCTCACTGCTTCTTCTCTCAGGCCAAGTGAAGAACAGAGCAGAGGAGGAGGAATCACTCCGTGGGCCAGGGAAGGCACTATAGAGGACGCGGGCACGGAAGAGAGATTCTGACATTCTTCCGCACCCGATATAGGAGAAATAGTCCCTTCCCCTGCCGCCATCTACATAGACACGTTGAGCTATTGGAATAAAAAAATAAAAAGATTTGGTGGGGTGAGGGCGGTTTGTTGTTGGTTGGAACAACGTTTGGTCATGGTGGCTGGAGGATTTTTTTTTCTTTTTTTTTTTTACATTAGTTCTCTGTTCAGGTTGCCCGGGCCCCCCTGCTGGTCGGGCCCGGTACAACAGGGTCAGCTGTACTGGCCTATCAGCGGCCCTGCTCCCCATTACAGGGAGCTGTGGTTAGTGTCATTGTCATTAGGCAGAACAGGGAAATGCTTGTTTACATTAGCAGCACCCCATTCTTCCTCACCGTGAAGCAATCGCAGGTATCCCAACGGACATCAAATCCATGGGACCTGCGATCATGCTCACAGAGCACAACCTGCCTCTTAAAAGGCAATGTACAGGTACGCTAATTTGCCTGTACGTGCCCTTCTGCCGCAGTATATCTGCGTGAGGTTGCCTGGAAGCGATTAATAGGGTTCGGAGTTCAGGTCCAAACTTTTGCGATGTTCGAGAGTTTTGGTGCAAACCGAACCGGGGGGGGGGGGGGTGTTCGGCCCATCTCTAATCACCAGATGAAAAAAAAAAGTGAGCCTAAAAAAAAGAATATAGAAAAATGAATACAGCAATCACATCTCATGCCGCATACACACGATCGGAATTCCGGCCAGAAAAAGACCTATGAGAGCTTTTCATCGGAAAATGCGACCTTGTGTATGCTCCATCAGAATTTAGCTGTCCGAATTCCCACCAGCCAAAAATTTATAGCATGTTCTCAATTTTCCCGACGGAAAAACTTTGTATCGGTAATTCAGATCGTGTGTATGCAATTCCGACGCGCCAAAAATCACACATGCTCAGATTCAACTACGAGACAGAAGCTATAGGCTACTGGCTATTGAACTTCCTTTTTCTAGTCACGTCGTATGTGTTGTACATCACCGCGTTATAAACAATCATAATTTGATGTGACCGTGTGTAGGCAAGACAGCTTGATCTGAATTCCGTCGGGAAAACCATCAGAGCTTTTTCCGACGAGAATTCCGATCGTGTGTACGCGGCATAAGAATTGGTAAACTGCAAGATAATAGGGGTTATTTACTAAAGGCAACTCCACTTTGCACTACACTGAAAGTGCACTTGGAAGTGCAGTCACTGTAGATCTGAGGGGAAGATCTGAAATGAGGGGAAGCTCTGCTGATTTTATCATCCAATCATGTACAAACAAAATGCGTTTTTTTTATTTCCTTGCATGTCTCCCACGGATCTACAGCAATTGCACTTCCAAGTGCACTTTCAAGTGCATGTGCAGTGCACTTGTAGTGCAAAGTGAATTTGCCTTTAGTAAATAACCCCCAATGCTTGTTTTGGGATTAATACTGCTTTAACCTCCCTGGCGGTATGATTAGTTCTGGTTTTAGGTGCTGAAAACGGTACAATTATTTTGCATGGAAATTTGGCATTTTGTATCGTAATCCTGTAATTTTTAGGAATAACTCTCTTAAATCTTTTCAAACCAGAGTCTAGCAGACATCCTGGGTATGATAAAGTTTATAATATAATAAATAATAATAAAATTATTCAATAATGTAATCAAATCCAAAAACACTTAAAAAGGGACACTTTTTGGTTGCTATGGACAATCTCCAAATTCCAGGCAAAAAAAACAGTATTTATAATTTAAAAGTGCATGCAGGGCACTGCACGGACCACTAGGGACAAAGGGGGTGTGTAATTTTTTTATACAGTACTGTAATCTTACAGATTACAGTATACTGTATGTGTTTTGTGTGTTTTTACTTTTTTGAATTCGGCGCCGATCTCCGCTCCCGTGCGCCGTAATGTTGCAGGGAACGGAGCTCTGCGGTATTCGGGCACTGTGTGAATCGAGCGGAGTACAGCTTGATCACACAGCGTGGAGGACATCGCTGGATCCAGGGGACAAGGTAAGTAACTCCCTGTATCCAGCGATGCGATCCTGAGTCTGGCCCGGGGTTACCGCTTATGGTACTGAAATCCCAACCCAAGCCAGACTCGGGATTACCGCTAGGGAGGTTAATTGTGCAATGTATGTCAATATTGTCTGAAATTTTTCAGAATAGCTGACAGTGTTTCAATCCTTCCCCAAAGAAACAATTAGGAAGGTAAAACATTTTTTTTAACTATGTAAAAAAAACAAAAAACGTATTTTTAGGTATGCTGTGTGAATAGGAACACATAACAAACATATAGGGGCTTATTTACTAAAGGAAAATCCACTTTGCACTGCAAGTGCACTTGGAAGTAAAGTCGCTGTAGATCCGAGGGGGACATGTAAGCAAAATAAAAAAACAGCATTTTAGCTTGCACATGATTGGATGATAAAATCAGCAGAGCTTCCACTCATTTCAGATCTACCCCTTAGATTTAGAGTGACTGCACTTCCAAGTGCACTTGCAGTGCAAAGTGGATTTGCCTTCCGTAAATAACCCCCATAGTGAGGTTTTCTCAAATTTGACTGCAAACGCAGACATACACTTTAAGATACAGCTACATCCCCGCTGTGTGTTATTACAAGGGAGTCGATGACAGTACAAACCTGTTTCAATTCTTCTTTGCCGAGGAATCCTCATGTGCAAAGATACAAACTGCAGCGTGGGAAAGGATTAACAATAAGGATGCTTGCTGCATCTGAGTGACACAGCCAAGACTCCCCCCACCCCCCCAGCTCTCACTACGCGTGTAAACCCCCCCCCCCCCCCCTTCCAAGATAGGTGCTCGCCGCACCCCCTTTAAATCCAGCACGCATAAAAAGGCAGGCTGCCAGCTGACAAATGGCCACACGATGGAGCCTCGCAGGCACTGCTGCCTCTCACACTGCTGCCATTAACCCTTTCCACTTTACATGTGCTACCAAACCCATCAAGGACAGCACAAAAAAAAAAAAAAAGTACAGAGTGCATGAGAAGCAGCTGCTTGCATTATCCTGCAGACTCCCATCATGGCTTTCCCAAGTTTCAGTCCCAGCTGTAGTGACAGCAGCAGTGTCACCTGCAGAAGCAGCAGCCACCAGTATGGGACGGAGCACGCAAACTTGTCACCGACAGGCCACCTGCTGGTAGCTGTGTTTCTGGGAATCATTGGAAGTTTGGGCTTCTTCAGTAACTTGCTGGTACTTGTCCTCTTCTGCCAGTACAAGATGCTGCGATCCCCCATTAACATGTTGCTGATGAACATCTCTCTGAGTGACCTGATGGTGTGTATCCTGGGCACCCCGTTCAGCTTTGCCGCCAGCACCCAGGGACGTTGGCTCATTGGAGAAGCCGGATGCGTCTGGTATGGATTCATCAACACGCTTTTTGGTGAGTCTCCCTCCTTTCACCGCTGTGCTGTGATCATCCTTCATTGCCGAGCCGTTTACTCATACCGAACGCTACTGACGGCTAACCATCTTCCGTCTCATGTCACCTCTAATTGGGCTGGACTGGTGGGAGCGAAGGTGTGAAATGCATCGGGCTCCGAAAGAAGTAGAGCATCTTCACTTTGCAAGGGAATTTCCACTTAAAGTGATAGTAAACTCTGGCTTCCAAGAACATAAAATGCATTCTTATCGTTGAAAAGTTTTTATTTAAAAAAAACATTGAATATCAACAAACACAGATTATTTAGACAATTATAAGAGAATAATATTGAAGTACTGACGTTGCAAGAAAAGATTATAATAGACTTCAGTTTTCACAATGTCAATAAAAGAAAATGATAAATACTCTGTCTAATGTTAAGATATTAGATAATCTTGTGTGTAAAAAGAATGATTATAACTAAAGGGTTATAAAAAAAAAAAAAAATTCTCTAAACCCGGAGTATGTATTAATATATCTATTTAGAGATTTGAATTTCACAAGCTCTTAACCTTAACTTCAAATATTCGTTTATAACTAATACTGTATTTTAAGAAAAGACTGAGTAGAAAATGCATTCTTAAATCAAAAAGTATATATTATCCATCTCAGCCTCCTAATCCCTTTTTTTTTTTTTTTTGCTGCTGTGATCTGACTTCCTGTTGGATAGTGGCTCCGTTTGTTCTCCATGGTCCCACTGCATGTGGGAACGTAGTCACCCTCTCTTGCTTACTCCAGAGATGGGCTAGCTAGGGTCTGTGGGATCTGTAGCATGCACGTGACTGCAACTAACATACACTTCTCATTCCAAACAAACAAAAGTGAGGGCAAAAGGAGAGGTTAGGCAGCAAGGAAGCAGAAAAGCACAATGGAAATGATTTCAAGAAAAAAAAAAAAAGATACAAATTCTATTAAGTAAGGGATGTGTGTGGATTATTTTTAGAGAATAAGGATAATATTTATTGTCGGTTTAAAGTATAACTAAAGACATTTTGTTTATGTATTATTTTATTTTATTTATGTATTATTTTATTTTATTTATGTATTATTTTATTTATGTATTTATTTTATTTTATTTTTATTTTGGTTCGTTCCGTATAAGTATTTATGATTTGCTTTGTTTGTATATGCGTAAGAAAAAAAATTATAATTTTAAATTAAATAAAAAGTGTTTGATTAAAAAAATATATAAAACAAAACAAAAGGCATATTTTTGTAGTTTTGGATAGAGTGGAGAGAAATTAGAACATCTATCAGCTTTTTATTGCTTAATGTTCCCCTCGTTAGGGAAATTCACCTTTTCTAATTTTCCTTTTAACCATTATCACCGAAAGTGAAAATGAAAGAAAAGTTCACATTTCAGGTTGTTGCCAGAAGAGAAACAAAGGGGAAATCTTCCAATAGGGACCCCGGTGACAACAAGGGACTCCCTCACCGCGGAAGGATTTCCACACACTTCCAAAATTATAAAAAAATAAAATAAAATTGCCTTTAGCGCTACTTTCATTCAAAGTGAAAACGGTGAAAATTCACTTTGTAATGGAAACATGCATGCATAAAAAACATTGGGGGGGAGGGGGTTGGGTTGCTTGATTTATTTAACACAGCTTTACTACATTCAGTAAGCAAAGTCATTTAAAAGTTAATGTTTTCCTTAAATTATAACTAATGGCGTAATTCTTTTTTATATTTTTTATATATGATTTTTTTTTTAGTTTTGAATAGGACGGTAAGGACCACTGTCAGATTTTTATTGTAATGCCACACACACACATGATCAGAATTTCGGCCAGCAAAAGACCGTTGAGAGTTTTTTATCGGAAAATGCAACCGTGTGTATGCTCCATTGGAATTTAGCTGGCTGAATTGCCGCCAGCAAAAATATGAGAGCATGTTCTCAGTTTTTCAGACAGAAATTCCGATTTTGTGTATGCAATTCTGACAAGCAAACACTCACGCATGCTCAGATTCAACTACGAGATGGAAGCTATTGGCTACTGGGTATTGGACTTCCTTTTTCTAGTCCAGTCATATGTGTTGTATGTCACCGCGTTCTTGGCGGTCGGAATTTGGTGTGACCGCGTGTATGCGGCTTGAGCGAAATCCCGTCGGAATTCCGTCAGGAAAACCATCAGACCTTTTTCCGACCAAAATTCAGATCGCATGTATGCAGCATAAGGGTGATCAGTGTCACCAGGAATGAAAGTGAGTTGTCACCAGAGCAAAAATAGAGGGGACATCTTCCAATGGGGACACTTGTTCCTATGACCACTGTCTAAGGCAGGCCATACACGGTTCGAATCTTGACTCTTCAGAAGGAACCAGCTGGGATTCGAATCATGTATGGGCAGGCTGAATGTATCAAGTTGATTAATCGATTAACTTGGGTACAACCAGCATGCCGGGTTTTACCTGCGATAGCAATAATCACTGTCTTCTCCTGAGGGGGACAGCTCCCCCCACCCTCCCTCACAGGGCAGTAGGGATTCCCGCATGAACACTGTCTGTGTTGATCGGAGAATTCAGCAAATTTCTCTCCTACAATCAATGGTTGCAGGAAAGAAATTCACTCCATGTGTGGCATGATTAAGAAGGAATATCCCTCACATTGGAAAGCTATCCTCTCTCTTCTTGATAAGTCTACGCCCTGGTTAACACTGGAGCGTTTTGACATGAAATTTGACATGTCAAATCACATGTCAAATTGGCGGCAATTGCCAACAATGGCACCGACCTAATCGGTGCGACGGCACATCTGCAGCGCTGCACCGATTTCAAAAAGTAGTTTCTGTACTACTTTTTGTGATTTCGGGCTGCGATTTACATTGACATTTGTGGGAGTGAAATTGTGCGAGTTCAGCTGAGCTTGCACGGCTTCATTCCCACAGCTCAGTGTGAACCTGGGCTGAAGGATAGAAAGCGAAGGGAGATATACCTAATTAAAGTCAGATGGCAAAGAAAAAACTGACAGCAATATTACCCTCCTCGTCTCTATCAAAGTTCTGGCTTTAAATATAGTTTAAGCTTGAATGGAAAAATTGTAATTTAATGCCTATCAAAATTCAAGAATGCAAACATACTATATTACAGTCTACCAGTCCGCAGATGTGGCTGCAACATTTTTACTTTATGTTCACCTGGTGACCTAGCTTTTAACACACATCCCATTCTAGGGTCACACCGCTCACACACTCATTATAGACTAGAGAATCAATGGCGTTACCCTAGGACCCAGGAACTACAGAACACCTTCACCTCTCATTTTCAGAGATAGCTGGAACAATGTAATTGATAAAAGTTAGTACAGACAAAGAAGGCAGGAAGGTATTAACTGACAAGATTTATGGCAGGATCAACAGGTCTTTATTACTCTTAAGACAATACAACAAAATTATACCTATTTCATATTACATTTTTAACTGACCAAAAAGGGAACAGACAAGAGAAGTTTGTTTTTAGGGTTTGTATACACTAAAGCCAGCCATACATGGATCAAAGTCCTTCCTTACTGAACTGGGCAAATTTTGATCCATGTATGGGCAGGGTGTTTGTACAGAAGTCCATCTAACGATTGACTACAGGCTATAGCTTGCTGCGCTGAAGGCTCCCCACTGTCAGAATATAATGACACAGTAGGGAGGATTCCCCCATCCTCCTCAAATTGTGGATGTGTGAATCGAGTCATGTGTTTTCGTTCTACTCACTTGAGTTGAATTAAAAAATATGAATCATCAATGGACTGCCTAAAACTGCTTGCTCTGAAGCATACCTTTTCATCTCCACTTTTTTACATGAAAGAATACAAAATCTAAAACTTACTTTTGTTAGATAAAGTAGGGTATGACAAGATCCCTGTCAGTTTTTTAATTCTTATTTTTCAAATTATCCAAATTCCTGCACCTTCCCACCTCAGATCAGCCCCAATTGCTGCTCCTTCCCACCTCAGATCACCCCAATTCCTGCACCTTCCCACCTCAGATCACCCCAATTCCTGCAATGTCACACCTCGGATCATCCCAATTCCTGCAATGTCACACCTCATACAATCCCAATTCCTGCACCTTCCCACCTCAGATCAGCCCCAATTGCTGCTCCTTCCCACCTCAGATCACCCCAATTCCTGCAATGTCACACCTCGGATCATCCCAATTCCTGCACCTTCCCACCTCATACAATCCCAATTCCTGCACCTTCAACCCTCAGTTCATCCAAATTCCTGCACCTTCACACCTCAGATCATCCCAATTCCTGCACCTTCACACCTCAGATCATCCCAATTCCTGCACCTTCGCACCTCGGATCATCCCAATTCCTGCACTATCCCACCCCATACAATCCCAATTCCTGCACCTTCACACCTCAGATCATCCCAATTCCTGCACCTTCACACCTCAGATCATCCCAATTCCTGCACCTTCCCACCTCAGACAATCCCAATTCCTGCACCTTCGCACCTCGGATCATCCCAATTCCTGCACCATCCCACCCCATACAATCCCAATTCCTGCACCTTCACACCTCAGATCATCCCAATTCCTGCACCTTCCCACCTCAGACAATCCCAATTCCTGCACCTTCCCATCTCGGACAATCCCAATTCCTGCACCTTCCCACCTCATTTCATCCCAATTCCTGCACCTTCGCACCTCAGTTCATCCCAATTCCTGCACCTTCGCACCTCAGATCATCCCAATTCCTGCACCTTCCCACCTCATAACACCCCAATTCCTGCACCTTTACACCTCAGATCAACCCAGTTCCTGCAATATCACATCTCGGATCATCCCAATTCTTGCACTTTCGCAGCTCAGATCATCCCAATTCCTGCACCTTCCCATCTCGGACAATCCCAATTCCTGCACCTTTCCACCTCAGTTTATCCCAATTCCTGCACCTTCGCACCTCAGTTCATCCCAATTCCTGCACCTTCGCACCTCAGTTCATCCCAACTCCTGCACCTTCACACCTCAGTTCATCCAAATTCCTGCACCGTCACATCTCAGATCATCCCAATTCCTGCACCTTCCCACCTCATAACACCCCAATTCCTGCACCTTCACACCTCAGATCAACCCAGTTCCTGCAATATCACATCTCGGATCGTCCCAATTCTTGCACTTTCGCAGCTCAGATCATCCCAATTCCTGCACCTTCCCATCTCAGACAATCCCAATTCCTGCACCTACAGTACATATTTCAGATCATCCCAATTCCTGCACCGTCACACCTCAGATTATCCCACTTCCTGCCCCTTTACACCTCAGACAATCCCAATTCCGGCACCTTCACACCTCAGATTATCCCACTTCCTGCCCCTTTACACCTCAGATCATCCCAATTCCTGCACCTTCACACCTCAGATTATCCCACTTCATGCCCCTTTACACCTCAGACAATCCCAATTCCTGCACCGTCACACCTCTGATTATCCCACTGCTTGTCCCTTTACACCTCAGACAATCCTGATTCCTGTACCTACCACACCTCAGTTCATCCCAATTCCTGCACCTTCACACCGCAGTTCATCCAAATTCCTGCACCGTCACATCTCAGATCATCCCAATTCCTGCACCTTCCCACCTTATAACACCCCAATTCCTGCACCTTCAAACCTCAGATCAACCCAGTTCCCGCAACATCACATCTCGGATCATCCCAATTCCTGCAAATTCGCACCTCAGATCATCCCAATTCCTGCACCTTCGCACCTCAGATCATCCCAATTCCTACAACTTCCCATCACAAACAATCCCAATTCCTGCACCTTCACATTTCAGATCATCCCAATTCCTGCACCTTCACACTTCAGATCAAACCCTCTTCCTTCACCTTCCCACCTCAGGTCACCCCAAATCCAGCAAATTTAAATGAATAGTTATCAAAAGTTGGTTAATTATCAGGGCTTGATCTTGCCTGTCTGATGTGAAGGTGCATTAAAAAATGTCTGGGGGGCAGAGGATCTGAGGTCAGCAGGGAAGAAGCTAGTGTCAGCAATTTGCAGGGCAATGTGCAGGGGTGTGCAGGGCAGTGGATAGGGGTTAGCAGGGTGGGGGACAGGGGCCAGGAGGTTGGAGGACAGGGGCCAACAGGACAATGTAGAGGAGTCATCAGGGCATAGGATGGGCTCAGTATATAGGAGTCAGCAGGGCATAGGACAAGAGTCAGCAGGGTGGAGGACAGGGTCTAGCGAGGCAGATGATGGGGTCAACAGGATAAGGGACAGGGGCAAGCAGGGCAGAGAATGGAAGGTCAGCAGGGCAATGCACAGAGGTTAGCACAGCATAGGACAGGGGCCAGCAGGGCAGTGTACAGGGGCCAGTAGGGAATAGGACAGGGGAGAACAGGACAGAGGACATAGGCCAGCAGGGAATAGGACAGGGGCCAGCAGGGCAGATGATGAGGTCAACAGGACACTGTATGGGAAGTGATCGGATAAAAAAACTGACGCATGTATGGCCATCATTAGACCCATAGAAATAGAGAGGATGTTTCCCCCAGCGGGGACAAAGACAGCAATAAACACTTAACAGGGGTTCTAACCCTTCTCCATTGTATCCAAAACAAAAGTTTCCAGTTTAAATGTTTCTATGGGAGCTAAACTCAAAGGAATGTAAAAATACTCCCTTGCAGTTGAGCCACCTTTGCACAACAGGGGTTAAATGCTTGTTTAGGTCTAGGGGACTAGAAAAATCACTTTTAGGTTAAATTTAGATGTGCGGTTGGGGGAGGGGGTGATAAAAATGCAATTTAGCTGTGTTTTTACCACCTACCAACCACTCTATCTTTAGCTGGAAAAGGCAGCAAACAGGGGTGTTTACATGCTGTGGCCACGATGCTTCACTTCATGCTTATAGCAAAATCGACCCTGTAACGATCATGAGGTGGCAAGTACACACTGGTGACAGCATTTAAAAAAAAAAGTGAATTTTTTTTTTTTTTGTATTTTCCAAACTATTATGACAAAAAGAATTACAACTGCAAAAAAACTCAGAATGCCTCTTACTAAATACTTCGGACTGTCTACTTTCCAAAAAAGGGGAATGTGGGGGATATTTGTACTGTCCTCACATTTTAGGGCCTAAAGAAATTAGATAAAGTTTCAGATATATTTTTAGTAAGGATCGAATTGGCCCATTGAATGGGACTTTAAAAGCTCAAAACAATATTATCATACAATGTATACATTTTATTACAATTCCATAAAAAAAGGTTGTACATATAAGGTTAACATTAAAAAGCAATGAAATGAGCACAAAATCATACGATACAATGGTCTGTTGTACTTATTTGTAATTCATACATGCAGAGAAATGCAGACATGTTACAAGCAGACCATTGTATTGTATGATTTTGTGCACATTTCATTGCTTTTAATACTATATGTATAACCTTGTCTTTTAACCCCCCTAGCGGTAATCCCAAGTCTGGCTCGGGTTGGGAATTTACTAACAGGAGTGGTAACCCCAAGCCAGACTCAGATCGCTTCGCTGGATGCAGGGAGGACACAGTGAGACTTACATACCTTGTCCCCTGGATCCAGCGATGTCCGCCGCGCTGTGCGATCGAGCTGTCCTCCGCTCGATTCACAGTGCCGAATGCTGCCGAGCTCCGTTCCCTGGGGCGTTACGGCGCACGGAAGCGGAGAACGGCGGCAAATTCAAAAAAGTAAAAGTACACAAAACATACACAGCACTGTAATCTTACAGATTACAGTACTGTATTAAAAAATACACACCCCCTTTGTCCCTAGTGGTCTGTCCAGTGCCCTGCATGCACTTTTATATTATAAATGTTTTTTCTGTCTGGAATTTGGAGATTGTCCATAGCAACCAAAAAATGTGCCTTTTCAGTGTTTTAGGATTTGATTACATTATTGAATATTTTTTATTATTCTTTATTATATTATAAACTTTATCATACCCGGGATGTCTGCTAGACTCTGGTTTGAAGAGATTTAAGAGCGTTATTCCTAAGAATTACAGGACTAAAAAATAAAACGCCAAATTCCCATGCAAAATAATTGTACCCCTTTCAGCACCTAATTCCAGACTGAATCATACCGCCAGGGAGGTTAATGGAATTGTAAAAAAACATATACATTTGATGATAATATTGTTTTGAGCCTTTAAAGTCCCATTCACAGGGGGGATTCAACCCTTGCTAGAATTGTGATTTAAGGATGTTGGCCAATGTCCATCTCAAAGCTCCCTTTCTATACATTTTCAGATATATATACCATAGTTTGTGGACTCTATAACCTTCCAACAGACTAAATAATATACACTGATTTGAGTTATTTTTACCAAAGAAATGTAGCAGAATACATTTTGACCAAAATGTATAAAGAAAAGTTATTTATTTGAACAATTTTATAGCAGAAACAAATAAAAAACCCAGTGGTGATTAAATAACACCAAAGAAAGTTCTACTTGAGTGAAAAGAAGGCTAAAAATGTCTTATGGATATAGTGTTGCATGACCGTGCAATTGTCATTCAAAGTGTTACAGCTCTGAAAGCTGAAAATTGGCCTGGGCAGGAACAGGGTAAAAGTGCCTGGTATTGAAGTGGTTAAATACTTTGAAAAGACAAAAGGTGACTGGTGCCCAACTTCTGTTCAAGATTCCCCATTATAGCCATGGATTCAGCCCTGAGGTAAATGCTGGTTCACTCCCTGTCTCTGGAGGTGTCATTTTGCTTCTAAGGTACCAGGGCGGGGCTACATATATACTAGATTGCCAAAAGTATTGGGACAGATGCCTTTACACACACATGAACTTTAATGGCATCCAGTGTTGCCAACCTACCAGATTAAAATTTACTGACATGACACCCAAAATTTACCAGCACAACCAAGTTTTTACTGGCATTTCCAGAAGTTACAAAATTACAGTTTTAAGTGCAACTTAGCAAGTACAATATGCAATAGCAATGTAATTTAAGGTAGATATTATGGCAAAAAACATATATCTTAGTTTATTTTCGACACAGTAAGGCAGCTTGCCTTGCTCCCATCCCGCAGACCCACACACGAGGCTCTGGCCACTTAACTCAGCTTCCTTGCGCCATGACATCACATGACACACTCATGCACAGCCTCCGCCAGACCAACTCCTAGCTGGCACTGCCCGGGCACACTGGCAGGCTCTCGAATGGTCCTGTCCGAGCATAACAGACAATTTTTTTGCTGGCAACTTTTTCCTGTTACTGGCATTTACCGGTAGAAGAAAAGTGCCAATTTTTTACTGGCTGCCAGTAAAAATACTGAAGGTTGGCAACACTGATGGCATCCCAGTCTTAGTCTATAGGGTTCAATATTGAGTTGGCCCACCCTTTGCAGCTATAACAGATTAAAATCTTCTGGGAAGGCTGTCCACAAGATTTAGTAGTGTGTCTATGGGAATGTTTGACCATTCTTTCAGAAGCACATTTGTGAGGTCAGGCATTGATGTCCTGGCTCACAGTCTTAGCTCTAATTCATCCCAAAGGTGTTCTATCGGGTTGAAGTCAGGACTCAGTGCAGGCCAGTCAAGTTCCCCTACCTTAAACTCGCTCATACGTATCTTTATGGGCCTTGCTTTGTGCACTGGTCCAAATCATTTGGTGGAGGGGAGATTATGGTGTGGGGTTGATTTTCAGGGTTGGGCTTGGCCCCTTAGTTCCAGTGAAGGGAACTCTTAGAGCCGGTTCACACAGGGGCGACTCATCAGGCGATTTAGCTGCCTGACAAGTCGCGTCCTGTTCTGTGCAATGGAACCGTTCTAATCGGAGCGTCTCAAGTCGCTCCGACTTAGAAAAAGGTTCCTGTATGACTTTTGGGGCGACTTGCATTGACTTCTATACAGAAGTCATTTTGCAAGCCGCCGCTAAAGTCGGATCCCAGTCGCCTGAGGCAGTCTAAGTGTGAACTGGGTCTTAAGGCGGCAGGATACCAAGACATTTTGGACAATTTCATGCTCCCAACTTTGTGGGAACAGTTTGGGGATGGCCCCATCCTGTTTCAACATGACTGTGCACCAGTGCACAAAGCAAGGTCCATAAAAACGTGAATGAGCGAGTTTGGGGTGGAAGAACTTGACTGGCCTGCACAAAGCCCTGACCTCAACCCAATAGAACACCTTGAGGATGGAATGAATTAGCACAGAGACTGTGAGGCAGGCCTTCTCGTCCACATTAGTGCCTGACCTCATAAATGCACTTCTGGAAGAATGGTCAAACATTCCCATAAACCTTATGGACAGCCCTACCAGAAGAGTTGAAGCTGTTATAGCTACAAAGGGTGGACCAACTCAATATTGAACCCTATGGACTAAGACTGGGATGCAATTAAAGTTCATGTGCGTGTAAAGGCAGACTGTGTAGGTCTGTCACTGATTTGTACAGGCTTCTTGTCCGTGGCTAATCAGAAACCTCTGGTCGTACCTGCGGCACACATTCGCTGATCTGGGTGGTGTATGGCCCTAATCCTCCCTGTGCATGAGCTGTAAACATAGGATTTTTTTTTTATACAGCAAGCTAATCGAATTCACACACATACCTCACAGTATGAAAAACCTATTTGCAGAGTTTAACAAGTCAGACAGGATTGCACTGGCTGGATGTTTGTCTTGCACTAAGTAGCAGGATGCTGTGTGATAGTAAAAACGTGTCACTTGTAATCAGGAATGGGAGTGTGAACTGACAGTGCCGGGAGATTCGTTATTCACTTCTCTTAATTATCCTGCACAACTGCTGATTCCTGCTGTAGGAGATTGGTGACAGATGACAGGTGATCTGATCACATCACAAACTTTTCTCAGACTTTTATAAACTTTTCTGCTTCATTTTGCTTTATTAGAAAAAAAAGAAGAAGAAAATGTTGTATAGGAGTCACACAGACAGCTAGGGGCCCCTATTGTCTTTCTCTTAATTATGTTATCTGTTCTTGTGATACAACCTTTTATTTTGCTCCCTAGGTCCCGCCATTATACTAATAAGGTAGACTATAATTCCTATTAAAATAACAATGCTGAGCGCATTGTTGTGAGATGCATTGTTCAGCCTTATTCAAAGAATGAGCACAGGTGGACATGCAGCACATGTCAATTAACTGAAAGACAGTTAAAGAATTTAAATGTCATTTAATTATTCGGCTTTCTTGCTGACAATGGTACAGTTAGTTGCTGTCAGAATTGGTCCTTTTTTAAAGGAAGTTTGCATGTTTTCACAAGATGCATTCACTTCCCCGAATCTCAGGTTCCCGGGGTCTCCGGACTATGACCCTCCAGTTGTTCAGGGACTACAATTCCCATCATGCCTAGTCATATCTGTGAATGTCAGAGTTTTACAATGCCTCATGGGACGTGTAGTTCCGCAACAGCTGAAGAGCCGTAGTTTGGTGATCCCCTGCTCCCATGATTCTAGGTTTCAATGACATGCCATCTGCAGGTGGCATCTGATATTGCAGGTCCCTTCCTGTGAATATAATTTTGGTTGCTGTCTGTGTAAGGCTGGTCATACATTATACAATTTTCTTGTTCAACTTTCCTTTAGATTTACCAAACCATATAGGTAATATGAGGTCAAACCTAAACCCTTTAAATTTATATGCAATCAGGTAGGCCCTTGCACTACATATTTGAAGGTAAAGCTACAGGAAATTGTATAATAAAACTGTATAATGCATGGCCAGCCTAACACATATGTGCGGTGGCGAAAGGGAGGGATTTAATGTCCACACTCCGCACATATGCATAACTGGGTGGCTGATAGATGTGTGCAATTCGTTTTGTAATGAATCGAAATTCGTACGAATTTAGCATCTTTCAGACATTCTGATGCATCCAAAAAAATAACAAATTTCAACGAATACAAAAGAAATTATAGTGAAAATAACGAATGAATTTGACATGATTCGTTAAAGGTCTAATGAAACAAAAGGTCAACTCAGTGTCAATTTTACTGCTGATTCACACAGGGGCAACCTATCAGCTGCCGGATAAGTCGTGCTCCATGCATTAAATAAATAAAAAAGGTGATTAGCGCAAACTATATACCAAATATTACTACAAAGATAGAAAATCCTTGTTTGATATAAATTCTACTTCATAGATAAAGTGCAATAAATCAATAATTATAACAATACTATTGGTGAATCCTAATGCAAATTGCTGCTGTGCATGCAATTATTTAGCTGCTGTGCAAAACTGCTACTGTGCAAACTACATAAATAAATTATTCACTGTGCATGCGATTATTTAGCTGCTGTGCAAAATGCTACTGTTCAAACTACGCAAGCAAATTATTTGTTGTGCATGTAATTATTTAGTTACTATGCACACTGCTACTGTGCAAACTACGCAAATAAATTATTTGCTGTGCATGCGATTACTTAGCTGCTGCGCAAACTGCTACTGTGCAAACTATTCAAATAAATCATTTGCTGTGCATGCTCCACACTCCACTATTCTCTAAAGACTGTGAACTGCCTTCGATAATCCAAACCACATCCTTTTTCAGAGCATACAACGGGGCCAGCTAGGAAAGGGGCGAGAAGAGCGATCGCCTAACCCCCTCCTAAACCATACAAGGCCACATGCACTCAACATAGCTGGCTGCCTCTGGGGCATGTTGGGCTCAGCCCAATACCAACCACAAAGCACCTTGTTCCCCACTAGTTTAAAGGGGTTTTCCATATTCCGTAAAGCCCCATGTCTGCAGCCCCCCACAACCCCAGCCTAGGGTTGTGTGGAAGAGATCCTTGTCTCCCTGAATATGGGAACAAAGGGGTTGACTTTTGGGGTGCCTGAGCCCCTCCTTCCCCCAAACATCCATCCCCCTTTCATGGGCTGGCTTGCTGGGTGTTTGGCTAGGGGTTTGTTAAGTGTGGGAGGAGCACAATATTTGTTTAATATGGGGTGGTATTTTTCATGTGGGGGAATCCCATTTTAAGCCTTAACATACCCAATGGCATTGTGTGTATTGGGGGCAAGCTATTTTTTGTTTTTGGTTAAAATCTTGCAGCTGCAATGTATTTGTAAGTTTTCTCTAAAGCCGTACATCTTTGAAGCAGTATTTTGGATACATGCTACAGACGCACCACTTTACAGGCAGAGTAAGTCCCCCCACGTTACTAGCTTTTAAGCAATTTTTAATTTTTAGGCACTTCTTGTTTCGTTTTTGAGATTGTCCAAATTGGTGACATTGATATATGTCCCTCAGGGTGGGACCTGGGCCCCCATACCTATTTAAAGACCAATAACTAGAATCTGAGCCAGCCAAGTGGAGATTCTCAAAATTAACAAGTCAGTCCCCATAGACTGCAATTGTATTTGTTGTATAACTTTTGCTCACATTAGGCTCTTTGTTTGCCCCGCTAGACCGGGGGGTGTATGTCCCAACTGTAATTTTGTAGCATGCTAGATGATGTGCTTAATTTTGGGCAGGGGGTGGCTTATTTTGTGCTAGCTGCATTTGGATTGTTCTGGGCATGCTCAGAGAGTGTTTTTTGGGTTAGTAATTTAAGGACATCCTTAACAGGTGAACCCATTATGAAGTTCTGTCTCTACATTGTGTGAATTTGCATTTTGTGTGTTTCATGGACTGTGCATGTTTGTTTCACATGTATTTTCTCTTTGTATTTTGTTTTTTACGTCTTTGCAAAACAGATGTGTTTTAGAGCAAGTATTTATTTAATGTTTTTTTTTTTGGGGGTGGGGTGGTATTTTTCACTGAAATATTTTTGATGTTGTCAATCTGTGTTGTTTGTAGGTTGTCAGTTTCACTTTGATTTAATTGTCTTTGCTGCATTATTTTGCAAAGTCTTCCTCAAGCTGTTTTGTGAATGTTTCTTAGCTAAATAGCTGTCCAAAATACCAAGCCATTGACTGTGATTTAAAGCATCTGTGCAACATGAAGGTAAACCTGCAAACATTGTCTGTTGGGGGTACTTGAGGACAGGGCTCAAAATCTAGCTCAAGACAATCCTATTCTAATTGGGGGCATTTGAGGTAAACCAAGTGAGTGTTAGAACCCCTGCTTGTCTTTTTTAGGTTGGGCTTTGTGTCCCTTTTTCAGAAAATTGGCTTCACTTCCTGTCACATAGCCAAACAGGAAGTGAGGCTAAAACCCTACCAATGTCTTTCCTTGGGGACACACAGGTCACTCTAACTAGTGTCCCCATTAGGCAAATTGCACTCTAGCACTTTGTTGTGTACACCCCAAATTATTAGGTATTTTGTTTTTTTTGGATCTCCAGCAACTGCACTTCCAAGTGTACTTGTAGTGCAAATTGAATTTGCCTTTAGTAAATAAACCCCAAAGTCCAAGATATTTAATAATTTGGGGTTTACACAGCCAAATGCTAGAGTGCATTTTCCCTAATGGGGAAACTATTTAGACTGACCTGTGAGTCCCCAAGGAAAGACATTGGTAGAGTTTTACCCTCACTTCCTGTTTGGCTATGTGACAGGAAGTGAATACATTTGAAGAAGAAACTGGTAACATTTTGGAGGTGTCTTTACCCTATCAGGGGTGCAGACATCCCCAAAAACTGACAAGACTTCTAATCCCTCTGCACTCCCCAAGTAAAAGTAAGAAAGGATTTCATTTAGTTTAACTTTGCAAAGACACATTCCTAAGTTCAACTGTGATGCATGTTAATGGCCCATTTAAACCTTGTTTAATAGAAAACACCAGTTGCCTTTCACTATAAACATTTGTTAGTCCAGTCCTGGAAATCTGCATCTGCTTTACTATTATAGCCAGCCAACTCCATTTACTATAATGCTGCGTGCACTGGCACAGGGAGACTGGAAGTGACGTCATAACTCGGAAGGAAAGCACCGCCCATGTCCTAGTACAGTGCCAATCAAGAACAAAGCTAAGCACCCATAGTGATACTATGGGTAGAAGTATTATGGCACAATGGATGTCCGACTGACTCAATTCCTATCTGGAAAACCATCCATCTGTATGCTGGTACGACGGACCAAATACGACGTAAGGGCAGCTATTGGCTACTGGCTATTGAACTTACTTTTTTAGCCCCGTCGTACGTCATCACGTTCAAAACAAACAGACTTTTGAACGGAGTCCATTCGTGTGTGGCCAAGTCTGTTCGTTCGGAAGTCCATCAGAACTCCTCTGAAAGTCCATCAGGAAGACCGTCGGACCTAGTCTGCCGGAAAGTCTGATCATGTGTATGTGGCATTAGAAGTGGTGGAAAAGCTTTGAGTGTAAACTCAACCACGATCAGTTGATCTCCGCTGAATTTGCAATTTGGGTTGATGTATTCCAAGCTCCTTTATCCTCTTTTTTTCTTCACCTGAATGCCTTGTAAAGGGCAATTGTTTCAAAGATGGGACCAATTTTTTATTCATTTTAAAAAAAAAATCCACAATGATCAGTACCTCTGAGTCAATTTATTATTGCATTAGTGCATTAAATTACATAGCAACTAGCAAGGAAATACTGGTCTTTTCAATTATTTGAGGGTCAAGGTGGATATACTGCAGAGTGCAGACACATTGCTTACCAATTCTGAAATAGCTTAGCTCGGGCTGTGCATTCCACGGAGCTGCTAATGTCACTTTCAGTTTATCACTGGCACAGGGAAACCGGAAGTGACGTCATAACTTGGAAGGAAAGCTGAGGACTGGTGACCAGAACTGGACAGAATACTCTGGATGTGGCCGAACTAGAGTTTTATAAAGTGGCAGGATTATTTACTTATCTCTTGAGTAAATATCCTTTTTATGCATACTAATATTCTGCCGGCTTTGCTTGCTGCAGCTTGGCATTGCATGCCGTTGCTAAGTCTGTCTACTACTAGGACCCCATATTGGATTCCCACAGAGATTCCCCCCTAGTGAGTAATGTAAACTTGAACTTTAACGGCACACCGTTATCATATGCGCCCGTTACTCACGTATGCATTTGCTTTGCATGCGAGCTCGGCGTGACGAGACGCGGTTAAAATTTTTACTTTTTTTCTTATTTATTTCACCTTTTATTTTTTATTTTTACACTGTACTTTAAAAAAAATTGCAATTTTATTCCTATTACAAGGAATGCTATTTTGATTTTTTTTTTCAAAATAGCCAAAAATGAAAAACGCCTGTAAACGAAATGCGACTAAATGCAAATGCCTCTAAACTCAGCGTCAGAAGGCATTTTTTGGCTTTCCAAAAAAGGACTCTAAATGCAACTGCCTATGAACGACATTAAACAAACTTGTGTACATGTACTGATAAGATAACATTGGATGAGTTCAGGGGCAGCTAAAAAAAAGCAGCCAACTGCCTCTGAAAGTCCATTTACCAGCAAAAGTGTATATTTTTTTTGCTAGAAAATTACTTAGAACCCCCAAACATTTTATATATATAAATAAAGCTGCAGACTGGAGCTCCACTTTTGACAGGAAACATGTGACCTCCACAGCAAAAATTTTTTATAATGAACTTTAACCACTTGAGGACCAGCTGTTGCAGTTATACTGCAGCAGGTTGGCTCCCCTGGGCTAGCAATCTTAGATGCATGTCGGTCTCTTTAAAATCACTAGGGGGCACGTGCGACGACAGAGCTGATGCACATGCCCGGCAATCGTGATGTCCGCCGGACACCCACGATCGCTTCTGAGCAAAACAGAACAGAGATCTGTCAATGTCAATAGACAGACCTCCGTTCTGTCAGGGGTGAGGAGACAGATCTGTTGTTCCTACTGCTTAGAAACAGCGATCGGTTTCCTCCCCCAGGCAGTCCCATCCACCCACAGTTAGAAACACTCCCTAGGACACACATTTAACCCCTTGATCACCCCCTAGTGTTAACCTTTTCCCTGCCAGTGACATTTATACAGTAATTAGTGGCTATTTTTAGCACTGATCACTGTATAAACGTCATTGGTCCCAAAAAAGTGTCAAAAGTGTCCGATCTGTCTGCCTCAATGTCGAAGTCCCAATAAAAATTGCTTTAAAAAAAAGAGGAAAAATGTGGGACTTCGAGTGAAACATGCGGGAACACGTCTCCATTCCTATATCGTAACAAGGGGGGGTTTTCTGGACTTTGAATAAGGTTGGTGGGAGTGGCTAAATGATAAGTCGATCACAGAATAACATAAATGCAATGAGTAAATATGGAATCACATGTTAAAAAAACACGTATGGTGAAAACGGTAATGCAGCATGGCAGGCCCATAGAATGGTAAATGGTAAGATCTTCCATGTGGAAACAACATAAGATCAAAGAAATCTAGTATATACAGTATATTAAAATCGATAGATCATCTATAGAGTAGGTGCATACAGTTGGGCCGGCGCGTTTTGTGTATATAAAATTAAACTCTTCAGGAGCAGGTGCACTTGGGTCTACAACAAAACATGAATAAATAAATATGTACCATGGTTGAAACCATATATGGGATAAGTATATACATGTAGGGAGAGAAATGTACTTACAAGCCTGTAGAGTCTGAATCTGTGCATCGAGACAGGGAGGGCTGCCAAAGGTATCAATCTCGGGAGCTGAGGTCAGAACCCGGCATTGAAAAGACTGGGTGCATACAATGATCCCAACAGAGATGAAAAACACATAGCCAAATGGTGGTAGGGGCGGGTTCAAATTATAGAAATTAATTACAAAAGGTGCATTGTAAATACGTATTAAAGTCAAATATAATTTAATAGAAACCCAAGACCACAAATCCATATAAAGGATATGAGTGTGATATAATGAATAGGCTAGAGGGACTATAGTCTCAGTAAGGATGTGGGTCAAAAAACCATCATGAAAGGAAATGGGGAAGAAAGAAAAGAGTGTGAAAAATGACAACTAAATACTAAAGGGACATAGGTATCAAAAAGGTGAGCAGATAATTACCTTATGTAGTAGTAAAAAATATTTTTGTATGTAGTCCATGGAAGTGCAGTGAGAGACAGGATATGCTGCCTGATGGAAAGGCTGACCTTAAGAGCCGGTTCACACTGAGGCAGCACGACTTGCAGCGCCACTGCCTAAGGCGACACGACAGGAGTGGCGACTTACAAAACAACCTCTGTATAGAAGTCAATGCAAGTCGCCTCAAGTCGCCCCCAAAGTAGTACAGGAACCTTTTTCTAAGTCGGAGCGACTTGAGTCGCTATTATTAGAATGGTTACATTGTACAAAATGGAACACGACTTGTCAGGTGGCTAAGTCACCTGACAAGTTGCCCCAGTGTGAACCGGCACTAATGGGCACACTATATGCACACAGAGTAATGAGCGGGCTCCTCGCAGCGTCACACAGGTGCAACAATTAGGAAAGGAAGCATACCTGCCAGAGGGGCGACCGCTACCCATCCAGGTAGGCATTTTTCCATCAGTGTGTTGACGCTGATGGAAAAACACAAACACCAGCGCCGGGATGCCAAATTACATCTTGCACATGGTGTGAAGGTGTGGCGCCGATGCCAGGAGAGACCAGCCCGCCCAGTCCCCCGCAACAGCAAATTGAGGAGGGTTTCAGCAATTATTATTGCAATATCGTTTTATGAAACTTGCCACCACATCTATATCTTCCTCAATAACACATAATACTATATATCCACTTAGCTTTTAGAGGTCTGTATAATTTGTCATATAACTCCTATAGCTATCATATGTGCGAAGTGTTTCATTCACTTCTTTATTGATCACGGCAATACAGAAGCCAGTAAAACATTGATTGTATGTATTGTTCTTCTGGGTCTTGCAAAATCTATAGTTTGCAGTCTGGCTGTCCTTATCTTTGACCTTTTCACTGACACATAGCATCCCCTGCATTTGCAATTCTTTTTGTGCATATGGTGCCTTTAATCGCTTATCTGTACCGCTGTGAGTGACTGTTCCTTTAGTGATGACACCTTTAATTTTTTTTAACCTCCCCAAATGCTTTATTTGAATGTCTGAATATTGTTATCTTTATACTATGTTCTTGCTCAAAAAGATGCTTTATGAAATATCTCTATATACATATAAAATGCAATCTTATGGCTGTTACTTTGAGTTATGGCATGTGTGTTTAAAGCAGATAAGCTATAAACCATCTCCATATTTTTTCTGTGATTATACAATGATTTATTCAAATGAACTTGACATTTTTTCAAGTTTTAAATAGCTGATTCCTTGTTTTAACTGTTTCACCTGACCTGCAGACATCTCCAAAACTTTTAATTGAATTTGGTTGCCTGAGCAAGGCTTAAGCATTTATTGAGACACGTTAGTCTTGTTTCTTAATTGTATTAGTCCTTGTATTCATCATACACATTCCTATATAAGTAAAGTAGGAGTTTTCAAAATATTAAAATATTAACTAATATTTTCAGTGTATCACTTCCCCTATGTACTGTATAAGGGATACATTTAGAATAATGATTAAATTCAAACTATAGAATATTTTTTTTTGTTTCCAATTTGGATAGAGCAGGTAAGGGTTACAACCCCATGTAAGATTTTTATTTTTCGCCATTTGTTTCCCAATGTGGAAATCTCCCCGAAATGTCCCATAGCCAAACAGAAAGTGAGAAGAAATCTTTGCAAATTAACCTCCCTGGCGGTATGATTAGTTCTGATTTTAGGTGCTGAAAGCGGTACAATTATTTTGCATGGAAATTTGGCGTTCTATATTGTAGGTCTGTAATTCTTAGGAATAACTCTCTTAAATCTGTTCAAATAAGAGTCTAGTAGACATCCCGGGTATGATAAAATTTATAATATAATAAATAATGATAATAAATAATAATAAAAATTATTCAATAATGTAATCAAATCCAAAAACACTGAAATTTGCTCATTTGCAGAATTGTCGCTGTCGTTAGATTTAGTGTTTGATGACGAATTTCCCCAAAAATCGCTATCGCTCAATTCTGCAAGTGATTCTAATTTATTATCGCTGTTTTCTAGTTGTTCTAAAATCAGTTTTGACATAAAGGAAGACTTTTTGGTTGCTATGGACAATCTCCAAATTCCAGGCAGAAAAAAACAGTATTTATAATATAAAAGTGCATGCAGGGCACTGGACAGACCACTAGGGACAAAGGGGGTGTTTATTTTTTTTTTATACAGTACTGTAATATGTAAGATTACAGTTCTGTATGTGTTTTGTATATTTTTACTTTTTTGAATTTGGCGCCGATCTCCGCTCCCGCGCGTCGTAACTTCGCAGGGAACGGAGCTCGGCGGCATTTGGGCACTATGTGAATCGAGCGGAGGACAGCTCGCTCACACAGTGTGGAGGACATCGCTGGATCCAGGGGACAAGGTAAGTAACATCTCCATGTATCCTCCCTGTATCCAGCGATGCGATCCCGAGTCTGGCTCGGGGTTACCGCTAAGGCCGCGTACACACGCGCGGACTGTTGGCCCAACCTTGTCCGCTGAACAGTGTTTGGGCGGACAGTCCGCTCGTGTGTGGGCTTTCAGCGGACAGTTTCAGCGGACAGTTGGACGGACAAGGTTTTACGGAAATTCCGAAAAACTGTCCGCTGAAACCTTGTTTCAACGAACAGTCCGCCCGTGTGTAGGCTTGTTCGTCAAACTAAGTTCCGCGCATGCTCAGAAAGGATTTTCAAGCCGAAAGTTATAATGCAGTGTATAGGACGTCGTATTTTGCGTCCCGTCGTACGTGCCGTTCACGTCATCGCGCACGGTTTCAGCAAACTGTTTGTTCGTCGTGTGTGGCCATGTCCGTCCATGCTAAGTTTGAGCGGACTGTTCGCTCAAACTGTTGGACAGACAAAGTTGGGCCAACAGTCCGCGCGTGTGTACGCGGCCTCATAGTACTGAAATCCCAGCCTAAGCCAGACTCGGGATCACCACTAGGGAGGTTAAGGGAAATCCCTGGGGACCCCCAGGTAACCAGATCAGATGTCCCCATTGGAACATTTCCATACTATTACCTTTCTGGGGACAACCCAAAATTTGGGATTTTCTTTTACTTGCAATGATAATGGTAAACAGGACAAGTAGAAAGCATGGATCTCCTTAACGGGGGCAAAGATAACAATTAAAACTGACAAACATTCTAATCCCTCTCCACTCTATCCAAAATTAACCCAAATTTTGCATTTAGTTATACTTGGAGGTTTACCCCTTCTTCAAGGTCCAGACAGTGCTTTTTGTTTGTTAGTACAGCTACAATCACCTCAAGTTTATATACATAATTATGAAATAGAAACACAAAAATGGTATATAACTTTAATATGATGGTTTCCTCCACTTTTATTTTATAGGAACAGTATCTCTGGTTTCTCTGGCTGTACTGTCTTATGAGCGTTACTGCACCATGCTCAGGAGCACAGAAGCGGATGTGACAAACTTTAGGAAAGCTTGGTTGGGAATTTTAGTTTCTTGGGTATACTCCCTTTTTTGGACTCTACCACCACTTTTTGGGTGGAGCAACTATGGCCCAGAAGGACCAGGTACCACATGCTCAGTGAACTGGCACTCCCGTGATGTCACAAACACATCTTACATTGTGTGCTTATTCGTATTCTGTCTGGCGTTGCCTTTCATCGTCATCGTATACTGCTATGGAAGACTGTTGTTTGCCATTAAACAGGTAAGGAAATCTATGTGTTGTCATAGTGTTATGGTGAAAAGAAGTGTCATACAGTATTTGACAACTGTATATACAGTATTTGGCAACGTGTGTATGCTGGAACCACCAACCTCTCTCCTAGAGGTCAGGTGAGAAATGTGATTTAGAGGGCATATATAAAGGCCATCTAAAGTCAAAATGTTTTCTTTTTGTTTTAGATAGTGGGGAAGGGTTAAAACCCCTGCCAGTTTTTTTTAAATTGCTGTCTTTGTACCAATGGGGAAATTTGTATTCACTTCCTGTCCCAGAGACAGAACACTAAGTTAGTAGATACACTGTCCTACTAACAGGTAGCCGACAGCTAGCTAACAAAACTGAAAGAAGCAGTGTAGTTTCATTCCAAAACTGAATTTACTTCTGTGAATAGTTCTGTAAAACTGCAATACAATCACATAGACTGAGGTTACAATATGATTTTATATATGTGTAGCACTGACCCCCAAAGGAGCGGCTGAGTTTGATTGGACCTGTACTCTGCTATTAAACTCCTACTGAACTGGCTCAGTCCCCTTGACACAGCTGTGGTGCAATGTTGGTGTGGAACTAATGGTGAAGGATAACCCCACAATATACAATATAATAACAATATACCTTTGTTATTACCTGAGTATCCGATGGCTCCACCTGCTGCTGAAAAAGGAACAACACTCCACACCAATGTACTTAATAAGAAACTTATTTTTACTGAGGTTAGTGTAAAATAGTAACTACAGCATTTGCACTGTCACACCAACATAATGTAACAGCACAGTAGGTATACACAACAGTTGTACATATCAAATTGTCTCAGATTATCCCTGAGAATGTGTCTCCAATTGGGACTAGTGCTCAGAGTGACCACGCCTTGCTCTGGACACCTTCCCACTTCCAGCACACTCTGGTAAACACAAAAATGCAAAAAAGTCAATAATGAAGTATAACACCACTACAAGGGAGCTCCCCCTACTTTTATACGATGCAAGGCCTAGCAATGAGAAGCACAGTCTTTGATCTTCTTTCTTCTGCTAGCTATTTGTGTTTGTAACAATTGTAATCCAACAGTGTAACAACAAGTGTTAACGTGAGACGAATGTTAGGACTGTTCCTGTGGTGTGACCCACTTGTAATTGCCTTGTAAAGGCTTTAGGCCTTCTTAAACTCAGTCTTTATTATTAGATCCTCCTCCGTGGGACTACAGGTCCCAGCAACACTGTGTTAAAGTCTAGGTATATGCAAGCGCGTAAGAAACTGTGGGCAACAGCCCTCTCACCAAACTGGGTTTGAAGAATGCAACAGCTCCGCTCCGCTAGTCTCAGTCTATTTGCTGCAGCCACACTGTTATGCTTTTTCTGCTTTACAAAGTCACCAGGAGTCCTCAGTTACCTCTGTCAGGGTGCCTCTGGATGCTTCCCGATCTGACCACACTGCTGTCCCAGTATGCTGTGGTGTGAAGTCCTCCTCTGGCTTTAAATGTTGCTCTGCACCATGCGGGCTGCAGTTCTCTGGAGACCTCCTCATAGGTCCTTCTAGGCAGGCCATGTGTCCAGAAGAGAAAAAAATGGCCGCACATGCTCTTTTATAGCCTACCCAGCATGCAGTTCAGTACAGGGTGATCATGGGTAGGTAGGTCATAGCAAAATGTAAACAGAACAGTCACTTCCTGTTGTATTTTCTAGTGCTATAGAAAAGGAAAACATAATTTAAGTCCATTTCCTGTTTTTGGGCACTAGATGGTGCCAAATACTAAGCTATAACACCAATCATAGACTTACATTGCATTATGTTGGTAGGCGAAAATAACAGCCCTACATATGTTTCTTACAAATGCATACAATGAATACATTTCTTGCAAAGAGCTACCTACAAATCACATTAAATACATTGTAATGCAATATATATACACTATATAATATATATATATATATATATATAGTTTAAGTTTATATATATAAACTTTAACCACTTAATGGTGGCTACAGCGCGGCTCGATAACTCTGGGAGGGCGTACACGGGAGTATCCGCATCACGGATCATGGTAAATTCGCACTCTCAGCGGTAGTTTACCACGTGATCGCTCCATCAAATGACAGATCGACCACTTGTAAACAAATCGGCGTCATGTTCGGTTTCTCTCAACCCTCTCTGTACCGATCGGTACAGTGTGAGCTGAGAGGGGAGAGAACGGCTGCAGTAGCACCGTGGGCTGGATGTGTAGTGCCCACAGCACTGATCTGTGCCCATTGCAGCCTCATACAGCCATCCATACTCAGCCACCCCTCTGTCCTACTCATCCAGCCAGCCATCCATGCTCAGCCATCCCTCTGTCATACTCATACAGCCATCCATCCATGCTCAGCCATCCCCCTGTCATACTCATCCAGCCATCCATACTCAGCAATGCTCATCCATCCATCCATGCTCAGCCATCCATACTCAGCAATACTCATCCATCCATCCATGCTTAGCCATTCATACTCAGCAATACTCATCCATCCATTCACCCCTATACATACTCAGTCATACCCAGCCGTACCCAGTCAAATCCAGTCATACCCAGCCGTACCTATAATTCCCCAGCCATACCCAGCCATATTCAGCCATACCCAGCTATACTCAGCTGTACCCAGCCATCCCATCCATACTTAGCCATCCCATCCGTACTCAACCATCCCATCCGTAGTCAGCCATACTCAACCATTCCCAGCCATACTCAACCACACCCAGCCGTACTCATTCATACTCAGTCATCCCATCCATACTCAGCCATCCACATTTATGGCTAAACCATGCTCAGCCATCCCAATACACGGCTCATCCATCCCCATTCATTCTCACAAATGCCACATCAGTTCTCATCCATGCCACTACAGTGCCTCACAAAAGTGTAATAGGTAGTCAAATTAGATTTGAAATGTATGCCCCTAGGACACCTGACGGTGCTCCCTGCATGTTGTGCCTCTGTATGTGGCCAGACTGTGGAAAAGTCTCCCACATGTGGTATCACCGCACTCAGAAGGAGTAGGAGAATCTATTTTGGGGTGTCATTTTTGGTATGTACATGCTATGTGTTAGAAATATTGTATAAATGGACAACTTTGTGTAAAAACAAATGCGTTTTCATTTTGTTCCCACATTTTCCAAAAACTTGAAGGAAAAAATGACGTGTTCAAAAGACACATGATGCCTCATAGATTATATGCTGGGGTGTTTTCTTTTTAAAATTGAGTAATTTTTTGGGGTCATTTCCATTGAACTGGTGCTCTAAGGCTTCAAAACTGTAAGAGGCAGTTAAGAAATGATATGTGTAATTTATGCTCCTAGAACGCCTGAAGGTGTTTCCTCAATGTTGGGCCTCTGTATGTGGTCACACTGTGTAAAAGTCTCACACATGTGGTATAATTGTACTCAGGAGGAGTAACAGAATGTGTTTTGGGGTGTAATTTGTGGTATGCATATGCTGTGTGTGAGAAATAACCTGCTAATATGACAATTTTGTGAAAAAAAAAACTCACCATACCTCTTACTTACTTACTTACCTTGGAATTTCTACTTTCTAAAAATGGTTAATTTGGGGGGTATTTGTACTTTCCTGGCTTGTTATTCAAGAAATGAGTCAGTACTTCAGGTGTGATCATTTTTTAGAGATTGGCGCCATAGCTTGTGGACTCTATAACTTTCACAAAGACCAAGTACTATACACCAATTTGGGTTATTTTTTACCAAAGATATGTAGCAGTATAAATTTTGGCCAACATTTATGAAGAAAAAATACAAATTTACAAAATGTTATAACAGAAACACAGAAAAATTCATTTTTTTAGAGTTTTTTGAATCTTTTTTCTTTCATAACGCAAAAAATAAAAAACCCAGCGGTGGTTAAACACCATCAAAATAAATCTCTGTTTGTGTGAAAAAAAAATACAAAATAATCATATAGGTACAGTGTTGCATGACTGAGTAATTGTCATTCAAGATGTGAGAGCACCGCTGAAAATTGGTCTGGTTAGGGGGTTTAAGTGCCCAGTGGGTAAGTGGTTAAAAAACAATCAAACAATGAATGAACTTGCAATCATATGTGCATTAAAGGGAGAAAGGTGGCCTTCACTGATGTGCTCTTCTGGAAGCTAAAATGGCAGTCTAGACTGATGCTGATACTGAAAATTCCTGTATCCTGTTTCTAAAAAGAATAGACTGTAGTCTAGGGCTGCAACTAACGATTATTTTCAGAATCGATTAATCGGCCGATTATGTTTTCGATTAATCGATTAATCGGATAAAAAAAACTGAAAAAGGGGAGAAATATATACACACACACATACACACACACACGTGTCCCCCCAGTATAGATGACACATTCCTCCCCTCTCGCATGGTGTCACTGCCCCACCTCCTCTCAGTGCTCCCCTCCCCCCCTCCGGCGTCTCGGGTTTTCTCACCTCTTCATGGTGACAGCGGCTCCTCCTCGGTGTGCCGGGGTGGTGTGGTGCGGAGTCTCAGTCCAGACCCGCCACATGTGACTCGGCCGACTCCTCCGAATGGAGCGAAGGGCACCCCGAAGCCGGGAGATGGATGCACGCATGTGCAGAGCACAACCTCCAATCACGGCAGCGCTGGAAAGTGGCCCGGCGAGGGCTTGCCATGCCTGACCTCTGCGGCGGGTCTATCGGAAGGCTGCTGGGTAGAGGGGGGGAGGAGGAGCCGAAAGCAGTGCAGGCAGTTGCTTTTCACTGTGGAAATTTAGAGCCTAGGATTTATAGGATTTTGCAATGACTTGTTTAATTGTGGTGAAAATAAAAAGGTTAAAGTGATACTAAAGGATAACATTTTTTTTTTACGTTAAAATAAAAAAGGTTATATTTAGCCACTTGTGCAACAATGACGCACAGAAAGGTCCCACACCTCCTCCTCTGGAAATCTTTTGCTTTTTATTAGTGCTTTTTGCATTTTGCAGATTTTCACTACAGTCCATTTAACATGGTTTCCTATGGAACACGTTCTGTATTGCAAATCTGCAAAATGCTGTAAAAATGCCATAGGTGTGAAACCAGCCTGACAAAGGCAAGCATAGGAGGAGGTAACAAGGCAGCTAGAGAGCAGGAGCATAAGCATAACAAAAATACCCTGTGCAGCTCTAGCATAAAACAATTTCTAGCAAGTGCTTATATTTCTCAATAGCTTAAGGTTTAAATGATGTGTAGCTTTGATATGAAAGCATTTGCAGCCTAAATCTTCATACTCTGGTTTCCAGTGCTGACATCAATGTTAAATACAATGATAATTCTCCTCTCATCCAATTTCTCATTAGCATTACAGTAAGCAGCATGCCACACTGGGGGTGACGTCAGCGCGCAGCTTGCCGCCGCTGGGTGTACCAAGATGGCCGCCAGCTCTGGAGCTAGGCTGAAGCCACGGCCATTCCTAAGGCTGCGGCCCGCTTCACGGATCGCATGGTGCGGACCAACTAATCGATAATGAAAATTGTTGACAACGATTTTTATTATCGATTATTATCGATAATATCGATTAATCGTTTTAGCCCTACTGTAGTCCTTGCAGAAAAAGATCTTTAAAAAGTGCAATCCATGCAGAAATATATGGCAAAGGTGATGAAAGTGCTGTGCTCTCCTTACTCCTGTGCCCTCACTCACCCGCTATCCATGTAAAGATTGCCTGTACTGGTGAAATATATCTTTCATATTTGCCACCACCCTATAGGTGGCTCCCTACTCAACACAATAATCGGTCAGACAGTAAAGTAGAGCTTCCAACGTGAGGGTGGTTCCCCTATTAAACAGGTGTCCCCATTGGAATGTTTCCCCTACCACTTGTCCTGGGGGCAGTGATAAAACTTTGGCTTTCCCCTCACTTTTTTTCTTGGTGACAATGATCATCAGTGCAAATATATTAAAAGAGGGGGGTTGGTTGGGACTTTATATGAAGCACGGCTAAGAGAATAAGGTATGCAATCAAATGTTTGTTGATTCCAAACAAGTATACATTGACTGGTAAAATTATAACGATAAACAATAGTAGCACCTTAACAGTTTAATGTATGGCAACATAATTCACAGTACAATGGTAATAAATACATAGATATATAGTAAATTGTTCCAATTCATAATGAGCATGATTATGTTAATGGTGATAATAATTGATTATAAAATTCCATATTATTAAATCTCAAAATCACATAATTGCAATGATGTAGCATAAGGCTGGGGCTCTATGCGTTTCATGGAGACATCCACTCATCAGGAGCAAAAAAGAAATGGATACATCTATAGTAAGACAAATGATGCAAAGTGAACAGATGGTTGACACAAGGGGGAAAATATAAAGAGGAGGGACAGGATATTTCCCAAACACTCTTACCTACATATAAGTTAGGTATACAAGAAGTAGTGTTAGTGGCTGAAGGCACCATGGGAAGCAACAACCCCCGGGAGCTGTGGCCACATATCCATGGCCACACTGAGGCACAAATAAGTGATACAAGAGACATCAGTGGTAGTGTAGTCCCCATTTGGCAATTAAATATTGGTACAGACTCTGTGGCAGTTCCAATGGATTTCTGTGAAAGAGAACATTGTGTGAATATGTATAAAGAACTGCAAGTAGGCAGACTAGAGGACTACAGCCTAAGGGGCATGTAAAGGGGTAAAAAAGGCCAGGTGGGGAGTGAAAGCACTAGATAAAATAGCTTGGTGAATTGTCCTGATGGGGTCACAGACAACAATGAAAAACTTGACAGTGGCTTCCTCACTCCATCCAAAGAAAAAAATTGTTTTGCTTAGAAATACACTTTATGCAAAAAATAATAATTTGGGCATGGTTTAATGCTTAAGACCTGTTTCACACATATAGACTGTTCATTTCATCAGTTCAATCACGTCTTTTCAAAGAAAAAATAGATGAAGTTTTCATCAGTCTTTCATCAGCTGCTCATCAGTTTTTCTACATCCACTACCAAAGGAAAAACGCATGGAAAGACTGACAATTTGTCAATTTACATCCGTTTTTTTATCCAATCCATTTCTTTTAACGGAAGAAAAATAGAGTTTCAAAAAAACAGATGTTGGCAGATGTAAACTGATGTAAATGGATGATCATCCATTTATATCCGTTTTTCCATAAAGATGCATTGATGTCTGTTTTTCATCTGTCAATGGATGGATGAAAAATGGACAAATGGACCGCATGTGTGAGGGTCCAACTACTGGCATAATCACCACATGGTGAAGCCAATCATCTCTCTTAGCCCTTGTACACACGGTAGGACATTCTGCCAACCAAATCCGTTGGATTTTGTCCGACGGATTTTGTCCGACGGATTGTGTCGGAAACTGTTGCATACACACGGTCGGACCAAGTTGTCGGAAAATCCGATCGTTCAGAACATGATGACGTTTTTTCGTTACGACGGGACTACGTTCACGCTAGTAGCCAATAGCTTTGGTGTAGGAATTTGATCTGAGCATGCGTGGCACTTTGTCCAATCAAAATTCTCTACACATGATCGGAGTATGTCCGATCGGACCAGTTTGTCGGAAAATATTAGTAATTAGTAATAAGTTGGAAAATTGGATCCGACGGATATTCCGACGGAAACAGTCCAATGCATACCACACACAGTCGGATTATCCGACAAAACGGTCCGATAGGACACATTCCGTCTGAATCTCTGACCGTGTGTACAAGGGCTAAGAGGATATACTGTATCAGATCCCAGTCAAAGAATATCAGGCCCATCATACAATATTCCTATTCTTTAAGAATGTTCTTATGGTATGCACCCACAGGCACAGAAAAAAGTACAAAGGTTTCCTGCTGGAGAAAAAAACAAAAGCACTGTGGGTGTAAAATAGTCATATCTTTGTAATGATGATTATGTTATCCTTGCACCAGATATGCAGAACGACTATGGAATAATAGGAATCCTTTTATTTTCAGTTCTTTATTGTTATTGCTATAAAATATTTCTAAAATGCATCGTAACAAGTCAGTATGCAACCATATGCCCATGTTTTTATTCCAAGAGACAACTGTAGAGCTATTGATGTGCATTCCATAACATATTTAACTTGCATGCTACAGCATACTGAAGTCTTTTATAATACTGTTATACACAAAATAAACCATTATCTGCTGATTGTGGATTTTATAGACACAAACAGCTTATGACTCCTATATTGATACATGTGATCAAATATAGGCATGCCATTCCATGTCAGGCTGGCCAGTAAATGTTACAAGCAAATGCTTTTATTTAACAATCCTGCTATTGTTTTCTTTCTGCATGGTAAAGCTCAAAGGACCCCTGAGACAGGCTAGTACAGAAAATAAGTTCCAATATGGCGAATATCTGTCTGTGACATTATTTTTTATTTTTTTTTACACTACTACCGTTAAATTATCTATTTTCATAGGGTTTCCACGGAAGTTCAAATAAATGTTTACAGAAAAAAAAATATATACCGTATATACTCGAGTATAGGCCGACCCGAATATAAGCCGAGGCCCCCAATTTACCCCCAAAAAAACTGGCAAACTTATTGACTCGTGTATAAGCCGAGGGTGAGACATGCCTGTCCATCCCTGTGTGTGTGTCCGTCCATCCCTGTGTGTCCGTCCATCCCTGTGTGTCCGTCCATCCCTGTGTGTCCGTCCATCCCTGTGTGTCCGTCCATCCATCCATCCATCCCTGTGTGTGTGTGTGTCCATCCATCCATCCATCCCTGTGTGTGTGTGTGTCCATCCATCCATCCATCCCTGTGTGTGTGTGTCTCCATCCATCCATCCATCCCTGTGTGTGTGTGTCTCCATCCATCCATCCATCCCTGTGTGTGTGTGTCTCCATCCATCCATCCATCCCTGTGTGTGTGTGTATCCATCCGTGTGTGTGTGTGTATGTGTGTGTGTGTGTGTGTGTGTGTGTGTGTGTGTGTGTGTCTCCAGCCTACCTGTGTCCCGAGCCTGTGTCCCGAGCCTCCGTCCCGTGCCTTGCCTCCTTGCCTCCGTCCCGTGCCTTGCCTCCTTGCCTCCGTCCCGTGCCGTGCCTTGCCTCCGTCCCGTGCCGTGCCTTGCCTCCGTCCCGTGTCGTGCCTTGCCTCCGTCCCGTCCCGTGCCGTGCCTTGCCTTGCCTCCGTCCCGTGCCTTGCCAGGATCGCCGCTCTTCGTCGGCGCCTCGGCGGCCATTCTAAAATTCAAAAGCCGCGCCTCCGCCTTCGCCTGTGATAGGCGGAACACTGAATTTCCCAGCAGCCTGTGTTCCGCCTATCACGGACATCGTCTCATCCTCGTCCGTAGTACGAGGATGAGCGGATGTCCGTGATAGGCGGAACACTGACTGCTGGGAAATTGAGTGTTCCGCCTATCACAGGCGGAGGCGGAGGCGGAGGCGCGGCTTTCGAATTGTAGTATGTCCGCCGTCTGTCTGCTCGATACGCTGATCGAGCAGTCAGACGGCGATGACTCGAGTATAAGCCGAGGGGGGCACTTTCAGCCTCAAAAAAGAGGCTGAAAATCTCGGCTTATACTCGAGTATATACGGTAAACATAAATATATATATATTTTATATATCCTGACGAGCCAGCACTATGTTTTTTTTTCTAAAGTTAATTTGCCTGAAACCACAGTTGGGTTCCAGGACTATTTCTCTAAATTTCTGGTTTCACTACCAGTCCAGCTGGGTTGCACTGGGTTCTCCTTGACCACAGGTGTCGCTGTCACCGCCGGCAAGAGTAGAAACGCAGTCTAGCTGGGTGTATTGAATGCCACCGTTCTCTCGGAACCAGCCCAGTGGGAGTGTTCTCCTGCTGTGCATTCTGGCCTTCTGATCCAGCCCCATGGCCCTCCTGGCCTGAGATGTGGAACCATGCATCCTGAGTATTGGGGCTGGCTGGCCTGAGGCAATGCAACTGCAGGGACAGGCCCGAGTGGATTTTGGGGCCTGTTAATCCAAGGGTGGTCCGGTGCCGTCTCATCTGAAGGGAGAGGCCCAGCAACTGAAGAACCAGGGGAGGACTCTTCAGGAGAAGGCAGTGCGCAAGGCTGGCTTCTCTGAAGGCACTTGGAGGCTTAGTTGAAGGACGCAACCTGGATCAACACTCATATGGTAACGGCTGAGAGAACTTGGTACAGTATGATAGCTCTTTACATTTGTCTACGTCCCTCAGTAATGCTCAAGTGTACATCACAAGTCTGTGGCAGAGACTTTGTCGAGCACCCTACTGGCTGCTAGGCCTAGTGAGAGATCTATCCGGAGGCTGTTAAATCCAGTTGTGAAACGGTCGCTATTCTCTGGATTTTCCTATAAGAGAGAGAGACTTCCATTTTTTTTGCAATACAAGTACCTGAACTCACTCCTAACCTTCTACCCTTTATTGAAAGACTCTGTTTCTGTTCTAAATAAATTACCCAAAAGAAGATTCAGTGTCAGTTTCCTCATTCTTTGGGCCATCTACCACAGGAATCCCTAGACAGAAAAGCAGACAAGGAGGTATCGATAAGCCCAAATAAAACCAGCAGCTCCTTTAGAGGTCAGTGCTACATATATATATATATATATATATATATATATATATATATCCAGGTCTGAAAATGATACTAGAATGCTAATTGGTTGCTGTTAGCAATAAGAAATGCTCGTGCATAAGCCCCAAATTTCTAGTTAAACCGCATACACAAGACCGGTTTAATAAAATAAACTCTGACTTTTTTCTGACGGATTTCCACTTAAATAGACTTGCGTACACACGATCACACCAAAGTCCAAACGTTTAGAACGGGGTGACGTACAACGCGTATAACAGGACTAGAAAATGGAAGTTAAATAGCCAGTAGCCAATAACTGCCCTTGCGTCATTTTTGGTCTGTCGGAATAGCATACAGGTGAACGGTTTCCCTGATAGGACGTGATTCTGTTGGAAAGATTTAAAGCATGTTCTATTTCTAGATCCATCAGAATTTTTGAAAAAAAAAAGTCAGATGAAGCCCACACACAATAGGAATATGCTATTAAATGATTCCGTCTGACCTTTTCTGCCGGGAAGTCCAGGCATGTGTACGTGGCATAAGGAGATCTATTTCCTCCTCAGATATTGGGGCAATTAGACTGTTCACTTTCAAGGGAATGCGCCTGGGAGTTACCATTGTGACATGGTGCTCTCTGCACTCACGGCACTCATTGTGCCCTGAATGCAGAGTGTACTGGGTATGTGCCAGTGACATCATCGGATGGAGTCAATGTGAATATCTACTAAAATTGCTACATAATAAATTTTGTAATTTATAGCAGTATTAGCCTTCGTTCACATTGGAGCAACTTGACATGCGATTTGACAGGTTAAATCGCATAACAAGTCACATCCTATTGCCGGAAATTGCACTGTTCAAATTGGTGCAATGCCGACTTTGCACTGCCGCATCGATTTGAAAAAGTAGTTCCTGCACTACTTTTGATGATTTTGGGTGCGGTTTGCATAGATATCTGTGCATGAAGTTACATAGATGTGAATAAGGTCTTAAATTCAATAGTAAACATTTATTATATTGCATTTAAATTAAGGTCAAACAAAATTTTCAACCAGCGCACTCTGGATCACAAAAAAATAAAATAAAAAACAACCGTTTTTTTCGGGAGCAGTGATTTTAATAATGTTTAAAGTGAAACAATAAAAGTGAAATATTCCTTTAAATTTCATACCTGGGGGATGTCTATAGTATGTCTGTAAAATGTTGCATGTTTCCTGTGTTTAGAACAGTCCGAGAGCAAAATTACATTTCTAAAGGAAACAAAGTAATTTAAAAGTTCTTGCGGTTATAATGAATTGCCGGTCCCGGCAAAACACATAAAAGTAATTGAAAAAAACGGCATGCGATTCACAATGCCTTAGGGTCAGGTATGAATATTAAGGGGAACCCCGCGCCAAAATTAAAAAGAAATGGCATGGGGCCCCCCTCAAAATACATACCAGACCTGATTTTAAGGGAAACCCTTCACCAAAATGTAGAAAAAATATGGTGTGGGGGTCCCCCCAAAAATCCATACCAGACCATTATCCGAGCACGCAACTTGGCAGGCCACAGGAAAAGAGAGGGGGCGAGAGAGCACCCCCTTCCTGAACCATACCAGGCCACATGCCCTCAACATGGGGAGGGTGCCACATGTTGATGTAAACGGGTGGCCTCGCCCCCTCTGATGCTACGGGAAAGCCATAGGGATGCTTTTTTGCCCTCAGTTATAAAAGAGCTGTCGCTTGAGAGGATGGTCATTATGGCGGGTGCCTCCCATGGATGCAGGTCAGTCACATTTTTTTTCTTTTTCGGTCCGTTGGCGGAGCAAGAGAAGAAGAAGAAGACTTCATGGGACAGTTGTATTTTTTTATTTTTTAATAAAGGACTTGTCCCCAAGCCGTGTAATTTTTACAATTTTCACACTTTTTTTGTGAAATGGTAGGGGTACATTTGTACCCTGTTACCATTTCACACAGGGGGGGAGGCCGAGATCTGGGGGTCCCCTTGTTAAAGAGGGCTTCCAGGTTCTGATAAGGCCCGCCCGCAGAACCCCCGACAATCAGGCAAGGGTTGTGGGGATGAGACCCTTGTCCCCATCAACATGGGACAAGGAGTTTTGGGGGTTACCCCAAAGCACCCTCCCCACGTTGAGGGCATTTGGCCTGGTACGGTTCGGGGGGGGCTGCTCTCTTGTCCCCCCTCTTTTCCTGCGGCCTGCTAGATTGCGTGCTTGGATAACAATCTGGTATGGATTTTTGGGGGACCCCTACACAATTTTTTTTTTAATTTGGCATGTGGTTACCCTTAAAATACATACCAGACCTGAAGTGTCTGGTATTGGTTTTGAAGGGGACACCCACGCTATTTATTTTAAAACGTTGACGCGGGGTACCTCTTAATATCCATACCAGACCTGAAGGGCCTGGTGTGGCATTTAGGGGGACCCCCATGCAATATTTTTTAAATTTTTTTTTTTTTTTTAATTTTGTTTTTGGATTCCCCTTAATATTCATACCAGACCCATACCAAACTGTGAGGGAATCCCATGCCATTTTTTTCAGTGACTTTAATATGTATTGCCAGGAGTACTTTGAAATTACTTTTTTCCTGTAGAAATCTCATTTTAATCTCGGACTGTTGTAAACACGGGAAACATGCGCCACTTTACAGGCATACTATAGACACCCACCCGGTATGAAATTTAAAGGAATATTTCACTTGTATTGCTTCACTTTAAGCATTATTAAAATCGATGCTCCCCAAAAAAACGTGCGTTTTTAAAACTTTTTTTGCATTGATACATGTCCCCAAACACTTTTTATGACAATACCTTGCATATAAGTCTTTAAAATTAGCACTTTTGATTTTTTATGTTCATGTCCCATAGACTTTAACAGTGTTTGCATGTTCAAACTATTTTTTTTCCTGTTCGCATGTTCTGCTACAAACCGAACCAGGGAGATGTTCGGTTCATTCCTACTGGTAGCAGGAGAGACCAGAGTGACAGAGAGAGGAGATCATCACTGTACTGCTTCTCTTTAATCTGTCCAGTCATAGGATGGGAGTGAGGAGGTGATCTGTTACAAGTCCACATGTACACTGCTGACGTTCAGAAGCAGTTGACTGCTTTTTTTCAACTGCCCCTGATCTTATGTGTACATGTATACAGGTTAGTTTAATGTTGGTTTTAGGCAGTTGTGTTTATAGGCTTTTCTTTGAAGGCAAAAAAATTTGTTCAGATGCTGAAGTTTCCAACTTTTTAGACGCCAAATGCGGCTAAACGCACATGTGTTTAGCCGCATTTCGTTTACAGGCGTTTTTCATTTTTGGCTATTTTGAAGAAAACAACAATTTTTTTCAAACGCTTCTAAACGCAAACGCGTCTAAATGTGGCTAAATGCGGCATGTAAATGTGGCAAAACGGATGTTTTAAATGTGGGTTACTATCTGTCAAGTTAAATCATTCAGGAGAGTTTGAAAAAAAGTCCCGTGTACATTAAGCCTAAAAAGGAAAACGAATGCAAAGAAAGATCAAGTCACCATACACCTTAAAGAGGGCTGTGCTCTGGAACAGAGCTGTGTAAATCTCATACCTGTGTAGTTAAAAATATGCCTGAAAGTTAGATTTAAGTGTAGGTTACTGTATCACAATGAAAGTAGAACCACCCTCAGACATCAAGAACCCATACTCACTATGCAGCTTTATGCGCAATCTGATATAATATAGGATTGGTGGTGATCTTTATCCTTTATCCGGGGTTTCAAAAAATATTTGAGACCCCGGATAAAGGATAAAGATCACCACTAAGCCTATATTATATCAGATTGCGGAAACTTGAATTTTTTTTTTCTAATTGTGTGCTATAATTTTAGTGAACATCTTCCAAAGTGGGGGAAATCCCCATCTTGAACAGTCGTCTCTGGAATAATTGCCCCCTTTATGCTGGATTCACGCATGCCCGGTGCAAATTGTATGTTTTCCCTGCAAATAAAAAAAACATTTGTTCAGCAGTTCAGGTGCGTTTCTGATGCAGTCCTGATACAAATTTGCAAGGCTCAGGACTGGATTTTTCTCATCAGATTTGTTTATTATTTTTTAAATAGAACAAATATTGACAAAGTGAGTACATACAAGGATGGTGGTGCAATATTCAAATAGCAATAAAGCTAAACATATCGATTTATGAACAGGGTGAGTACATAACAATGTAAAAATGTAACGAGTAGAGCAACAAATAAACCAATAAAGTATTACATCAAAAGCATTCAAATATTCCATCAGAAGGAAAAAAGTAAGCTAGTGACTATTGATTCATTTTGCAAGAGCAGTAATTAGGAGATCAATCTAATAGGTATATATTAAAAACAGAGATAAATAGGGTGATTCACTAAAATTGGAGAGCGCAAAATCCAGCACATCCCTGCATAGAAAGGAGGACTGGATTTTTTTCACAGCTGTGTTTTTAGTGCTGGGCAATGCATAGTAGATTAAGGATGTCAACTCCTGTAGTAGGAGAGCAATCCTTACTGAAATCCTTAACTGAATCCTGGACAGAATCCTGAACATCTGCAATTCAGAAGCATTGCCATAGAACTCAATGAGCCCTGAACTGCACCGCAGTGCTCAGAAAACACACATGACTCTTTATAAATTTGCACTGTGGATGCACCGCATATAGGTGAAGTGCTTCAATGGAAATCAATGTTATTCCACATGTCATGCGAATTGGATGCGGTTCATAACACATCCAATTGACATATATGTGAACCAAGCCTTATGCCCCGTACACACGATCGGAATTTTGGTCGGAAAAATCTCTGATGGTTTTCCCGGCGGAATTCCAATGAGATTTCACTCAAGCTGTCTTGCATACACACGGTCACACCAAATTCCTACCGTCAAGAACGCGGTGACGTACAACACGTACGATGGGACTAGAAAAAGGAAGTTCAATAGCCAGTAGCCTATAGCTTCCGTCTCATAGTTGAATCAGAGCATGTGTGAGTTTTTGCTTGTCGGAATTGCATACACAAGATCAGAATTTACAATAGAACCTTTTTCTGTTGGAAAAGTTGAGAACCTGCTCTCAATCTTTTGCTGGTGGAAATTCGGCCAGCAAAATTCCGATGGAGCATACACGCGGTCGCATTTTCTGATGAAAAGCTCTCATCGGTCTTTTGCTGGTTGAAATTCCGGCATAATGTTCCATGCAAACTAACCTTTTTTTAAAGAGGAAGTAAACCCTTCCAAACAACTTGGACCTATAGGTAAGCCTAGATTAAGGCTTACCTGTAGGTCCAAGCAATATCTCCTAAACCTATATGGTTTAGGAGATATTTGCCCGAAAATGGGCACCGCTGTCTACGGCGCATGCGCCGTAGACAGCGGCGCGCAGGCGCACTAAATGCAGCAAATCCAAGAATGGATTTGCCTAATTTGTCGACTCCCGTGCGCATGCGCGGGAGTGACGTCATCGCGGCTTCGCCGTATGGCAGCGGCGGAGCTGCGAGACGCGACTCCCGTGCGCATGCGCGGGAGTGACGTCATCGCGGCTGCGCCGCTGTGATTCGTCGGAGCTGCGAGACGCCACCAGCAACATGGATGCGGCGGACTACAGGGGACAGCGGCGACTTCGCTGGCTCCTGTGTCAGGTAAGTGACACATAATGAGCTACTATGCGATGCATAGTAGTCCATTATGCTTTACCTTTGCAGGGAAAAAAAGAGGAAGTAAACCCATCAGGGTTTACTTCCTCTTTAAGCTCCTAGAAGCTGTATTAGCTTTTTTATCATTTTATCCTACAGGTTCATGCACATTATATTAGGTCAGTAGTGTTTTTTTTAAATCTTCAGCATCTAGAAGATTTAAAAAAATATTTTGGAGTGTTTTCCCAGCAGAAAATAAAACACGAAATGCTCCTAAATGCTACTAACAGCTTTTTTTTTTTCTTTATGTACTGTAAAAATGCTAATAAAATGCTAATGCTTCTAAAAGCTACTAAGATGCTACTACTGCTGCTATCTGCATTTTTCATATATCGTTTTTTTATAGCATTTTTATGAGCTAATAAAAAAAGTTAGTGTACATAGAGCCTTAGAAAAGTCCTCTCCTCCTTCTTGCGCTAGGGACAACCATAGATTTTGGATTCCCCCTCACTTTCTTGCTTGCAGACAATGGTCACCAGTAGAAACTTTGGGGTGATATTCTCAATTAAGGATTTTTTTTTTTTTAACTTGACAGAGGGTCTAATCCTCCCGAGTTTAATCAAAAGTTAAAAAAACAAAAACTTTTTAAGTAAAGGCAAGTGAAGTTGAGTGTGAAATTAATAAGTAGTGGAGTCACTGAAGAATTAAATATTGTATGATAAAATATAAAGTTTCCAGTAAAAGTCATAGTTTCTGATTGAAATGGAACTATAATTAAAACAGAAAGAAAACATTATTTAACACATTGTACACAAGGACCGTAACAATGTCAAATTAACTAACTGAATGTAACTTCCCTTTTTCATACTCCCTTTAATAGTGATTAATGAGAATATACACTTGGAACGTGGCTTCATGACTCCACATGCATAATTTATACTGCCTTCTATTATGCTAAGATAATATTTGTTTGGTCTTTACTTGATTGTATAACTTGTAACATTGATTAATGTGTCCATGAGAAAACATTGCAGAGAATTAGAATGTGCAACGATGCTAATATTTTCCTGTTCCAATAGTAACGGTAATTAGAGGTCTTCTGGGACATTGAGAAGGGCCCATACTGTATTTGTTGCGGCACCCCAGAGTCAAGTGCACCACCAACATAGTATGAGATGCAATCATCAGCTATTGTCTGCTCCGTGCAGCTGCATGCACAAGGTCATCTGCTGATAGGAGGACTTACTTTGACTGTAGTTGTCATGTTAAGGGCCAGGATGTTCATTCCTTCAAAATAATATTAATATGATTTTATCCTACTGGTACAGGTGTCCCACGAAGTGAAATTTACTGGCAGGACGCCAAAATTTACAAATGGCACCAATTTTTTACTGGAAAAATTCATTAAATTTACTGACGGAGCTAAAAAAAATTGACTGACAGTGCAGAAAAGTACCCAAAATGACAGTTTTCAGTGCTAAACAGTGCAAATATCAATATTTAAACCTGGGTTGCACCGATACCAGTTTTTTTAAGACCGGGTACGAGTACCGATAATTTTCCTCAAGTAGTCGCCGATACTGATTACTGATATCTATATAAAAACATTTTTTTTAATTTACATTTTTATAACTTGGAGGGTGGGAGGGGTGTTATTGTTTAGGGTGGAGAGGTGGGGAGGCTGTTATTGTTTAGCATGGAGAGGTGAGGGGGGTTATTGTTTACGGTGGAGAGGAGTGTTATAGTTTATGGTGGAGAGGGGGTTATTGTTTAGGTGGTGAGGTGGAGGGTGTTATTGTTTAGGGTGCAGAGGTGGGGAGGGGGTGATTGTTTAGACTGGGGCGGGGCAGTATTGTTTAGGGTGGAGGGGGTTATTGTTTAGAGTTGAGAGGTGGGGAGGGGGTTATTGTTTAAGATGGGGTGGGCTGTTATTGTTTAGAGTGGAGAGGTGGGGAGGGCTGTTATTGTTTAGGGTGGAGAGGGGGTTAGTGTTTAGGGTGGAGAGGTAGGGAGGGCTATTATTGTTTAGGGTGGAGAGGGGGTTAGTGTTTAGGGTGGAGAGGTAGGGAGGGTGATTATTGTTTAGGGTGGAGAGGGGGTTAGTGTTTAGGGTGGAGAGGTGGGGGGTTACTGTTTAGGGTGGGGAGGGGCATTATTGTTTTGGGGGGAAGGGAAGGGTGGTATTTGGGAATCCACACACTGCCAATCACAGCAATACTGCACCCAGCAGACTTGGCCTCCCCCTCCAAGAAGTTCTGCATCAGCAAAGCCTGGTTCAGTGCAGGAAACATTACTCAGCAGGCAGGCAGATCTGTCACCCCACAGCCACCCTCAGAGCAGCCCGAGGAGGAGAAGCACATCGCTTGAGGACAGAAAAAACTGAGCTAGGGTGGGAGGGGGCAGAACCAGGGTGGGTGCACTGCGGGCAAGAGAAATCCCCACTGACAGCTCAAACGTCATTGGTTGTTAAGGACACGGCGGTCCCGCTCCTTAACAACTAATGACTGCCTGCATTCTTTTGTATACATTTCATCTGTCAGTGGGGGAACCCTGCTGACAGATGAAAGAGCCAATGCTGAAGGTATCAGGAAGATGCTGATCAGTTTAAGGTATCGGCGCATTTGCATGAGTACCGATACTCATGCAAATGCTTAGTATCGGCACCGATACCAGCATCAGTATTGGTGCAATCCTAATTTAAACTATAAACTCATAGCTAGTGCTATTAGCAATGTGTTTAAGTTAAACAAAAGTCAAAAAACATATTTCTCCATTGACATGAAGGTTAGGTTACTATAACCCAGCTAGCACAGAGTCCCCCCTTACATCAGAGTCTACAGCATTTCCCTGTAAAGGGAAATGCTGCAGATCATGATCTAAGGGGGAACAGTGATGTAAAGGGGGTTCTGGTGACTAGAGACCGCCTTCTACAGAGTGAATACACTTAGGTAAGGGGGGTTACTAATATAGGGGGTGACCATTTCTATCAGTGCCCCCTCACATTATTGTATTCACTTGCCCTTACATCAGCCCCCCCAGAATGGCCTGGCCGCGCTGTCACTGACCTCCTCTCAGGTACATTATACAGGGCTCAGCCAGACAGCTCCAGCTTGGCAGCTCTGGTTTTATCCTACAGTGTACTCACCACAGTCCACTTGCTGTGGCAAGTGCACTAGGTGCCACCTTGGCACCACCACGAAGCAGTGGACTGGCTTCTATGCAAAGATAATTATTTCTAGCAAGTAATAAAACCTAGAATCTCCAGCAATGTTTCTTATGTGCATCAAACAAAATATCACCAAAAAAGTGATCACTATAAATCTGATGTGACTATTATAATAGACATGAATTACGATAAAAGCAAAAATAATGATAACAAATATATGTGGTTGATACAAATAACAATACTTATCAATCTCACTAGGAAATATCAAATAAATAAATAAATAAATAAATTCATTGTGAGATATCAGATAAATAAGTAAAAACATTAATGAACTCAATAAAGTGCTTAAAAAGAGAAACGTGCAATAATCAATGAAATTAGATACATATATAAATGTGCTCAATAAAGTGCTCTAAAAGAAGAAAAAAAGGGAAAAAGTGCAACAGTCCATTGGATTAAAGATATTCTTCCAGTGAAATTCTGTGTAGAGAAAAAACTTCCTTCACCACCAGTGTGCTGATTGGCAATCTAAATGCGCGCTTACCAGACCAAAAAGGAATCTCAGCTCATAACACATGTCATTAGAACTCCTAAGAGACCATCGGAATGGGACAGCAACAAATCCTTCTAGAATGACCTCCACTGACGGGATCACTCATAAGATATAGATGAAAAAGATTCCCATAGTGTAAATCCACATAAGTACCGTTTTATTAAACCATAAATAGCATACTCACAAACGAGACAATAAAAAGAGCGTTAAATGGCGGCCGGCAAAGTGAACTCCCACTATGACAGTCTTTTTCATCTATATTTTATGAGTGAGTGGAGGTCGTGTCCCGTCAGTGGAGGTCGTTCTAGAAGGATTTGTTGCTGTCCCATTCCGATGGTTTCTTAGGAGTTCTAATGACATGTGTTATGAGCTGAGATTCCTTTTTGGTCTGGGAAGCGCGCATTTAGATTGCCAATCAGCACACTGGTGGTGAAGGAAGTTTTTTCTCTACACAGAATTTCGCTGGAAGAATATCTTTAATCCAACGGACTGTTGCACTTTTCCCCTTTTTTTCTTCTTTTAGAGCACTTTATTGAGCACATTTATATATTTATCTAATTTAATTGATTATTGCACATTTCTCTTTTTAAGCACTTTATTGAGTTCATTAATGTTTTTACTTATTTATTTATTTATCTGATATCTCACAATGAATTTATTTATTTATTAATTTATTTGATATTTCCTAGTGAGATTGATAAGTATTGTTATTTGTATCAACCACATATATTTGTTATCATTATTTTTGCTTTTATCGTAATTCATTTCTATTATAATAGTCACATCAGATTTATAGTGATCACTTTTTTGGCGATATTTTGTTTGATGCACATGAGAAACATTGCTGGAGATTCTAGGTTTTATTACTTGCTAGAAATAATTAATTTGTGGGATAGCACAGTTATTTTTTACATTTTTTTTTTTTAATTTTTATGTCCGTAATAATTGCTGCTTCTAAATATTTAGCATATTTTTTTGTGGTGGGGCTTTTAGGCTAGTGCAGTATTTTTCTTGTTTTTATTCTATGCAAAGATGGCGCCAGGTGGCGCCATTACGTAAATGCACATTTGCCGTTCGGCCGAGCATGTACGAAGTTTCCTGAGCCCAGGCAGCTTCAGAAAGGTGCATGCGCAGTTTCATGGTCAGCTAGCACCCATCTTTTTTACAGGCAGCGGTGCCTGTAACAGAAATTTATGGGCAGCCCGAGAATGGACTTGAATTAAATACGGGTGGGCAACACTGCAGGCAAAGGGCAGAATCTCCACCACTTTCAGAGAACTATTATAGACATTTTCAGTGTAGCACGGTCCACATGGCTTCATTTCAGATACTTTGAAAATCTATCCTTATATACAGTATATAACAAACTTAAGCTGGCCATAGACAATTAGAATGACGGCCAGTTCAGTAGGAACCAGCTAAGGTATGAACCATGTATGGGCATACTGAATTTACCCAAGTTGATAAACTTGGGTACAAGTAACCTGCTGGATTTTACATGTGATTATTACTAACAGCTAGCAATAATCACTGTCTTCTCACGGTGGGGGGGGGGGGGGGGGTGGCTTCCCCCTCCCCCATGCTTGGAGAATACAATGTCTCCACAGGAGGCATTCCCCTGTCAATGCTGACTGTGCTGATGGGGGAATCAAGCAAATTTCATTCCTGCAACCAATTGTTGCAGAAATGATCACCTCTGGGATGGTTTGGAGTGGGGGGTGGCACCCAGAAGAGGCCTACATACAACCATCCCCCTTTTTCTCTTTTCCGCTTTTATCTCCCCAATCATTCTCTTTATTTAAGCCCCATACACACGGCAGAATGTCGGGGTACATTTGCCAGTACAAAAAATACTGGCCAACATTTTACCCATGTGTATGTCGGTCTGTCCGACAGAACACAGCTGGCTTCTGTCTGATCAGCTGCTAGTTTTTCAGCATGCTCATCTGAGTGTTCTGCTGGGGGGGCCGCCACCCTGTCAGAACACAACAGCTCAGTTGGGGAGATCTCTGGACTAACCCCGCATGGTTAGTTCTATCCCCATATAGCCCATTCTATTTCAGTTTATTTATTTCTTAGACCCATCTTTCTAATATCTTTCCAACGTAAACTCTCTTACAGTTGTGCTCATAAGTTTACATACCCTGGCAGAATTTTTTTTCTTCAGAGAACATAAATAATAACTCTCAGCTCACCCCATCAATCTCCTCACGCATCGCTGATCTACTAACAGACATATCAGCCTGGATGTCACACCACTTCCTCAAACTTAATCTATCTAAAACCAAGCTCTTAATATTTCCTTCCCCACGACCCCTTCGTCTGACTTCTCTGCCAAGATCAATGGCACATCTATCAGTCCATCCCCACATGCCAGGGTGCTAGGGGTAACCTTAGACTCCGAACTGTCCTTTCAGGCCCACATACAAGCCCTGTCCAAATCATGCCGCCTTAGCCTCCGCAACATTTCCAGAATACGCCCCTATTTAACTAATGACACCACCAAGCTTCTAACTTCATAACTCTGCCCCCAGCTACATCACTGACCTAGTCCCAAAATACCAACCAAACCGCCCTCTTCAGTCATCTCAAGACCTCCTGCTCTCTAGCTCCCTTGTCACCTCCTCCCATGCTCGCCTCCAGGATTTCTCCAGAGTTTCTCCCATCCTTTGGAACTCCCTACCCCAATCTGTCCGACTGTCCCCTAATCTATCCATCTTTAGACGATCCCTGAAAACCCTTCTCTTCAAAGAAGCCTATCCTGCTTCTAACTAACACTGTTTTACTTCCTCCATCAGCTCATCCCCCATAGCTATTACCTTTTGTATCAATTGCCTCTTCCTTTTTAGATTGTAAGCTCTAACGAGCAGGGCCCTCTGATTCCTCTTGTACAAAATTGTAATGTAAATGTAATGTCTGTCCTCATGTTGTAAAGCGCTGAGCAAACTGTTGGCGCTATATAAAACCTGTATAATAATAATAATAATAATAATAATAATAATAATAACTCAAAAAGTTTCTTTCACTTATGGTTAGTGTTTGGCTGAAGCCATGTATTATCAATCAACTGTGTTTACTCTTTTTAAATCATAATCACAACTGAACGTTTGAGATCTCCCCAGATTTGCTCAATGATATTGAGGTCAGGAGACTGAGATGACCACTCCACAACCTTCACTTTATTCAGCTGTAGCCAATTACAGGTCGCCTTAGCCTTATATTTTGGATCATTGTCATGTTGGAATGTCCAAGTACGTCCCATGCGCAGCTTCCTAGCTGATGAATGCAAATGTTCCTCCAGAATTTTTTGATAACATACTGCATTCATCTTGCCATCCATTTTGACAAATTTTGACCAAATTTCCTGTGCCTTTGTAGCTCACACATACCCAAAACATCAGTGATCCACTTCCGTATTTCACAGTAGGAATTGTGTACCTTTCATCATAGACCTTGATGACTCCTCTCCAAATGTAGCATTTATGGTTGTGGCTAAAAAAGTCTCATCACTCCAAATGACTTTATGCCAGAAGGTTTGGGGCTTGTCTCTGTGCTGTTTGGCATATTGTAAGCGGGATACTTTGTGGCATTTGCATAGTAATGGCTTTCTTCTGGCGACTCAACCATGCCCATCTTTATTCAAGTGCCTCCTTATTGTGCATCTTGAAACGACCACACCACATGTTTTCAGAGAGTCCTGTATTTCACATTTCACCAAAGTCATTTATGGGTTGTTCTTTGCATCCCAAAGAATTTTCCTGGCAGTTGTGGCTGAAATCTTAGTTGGTCTATTTGACCGTGGTTTGGTTTCAACGGAACCCCTCATTTTCCACTTCTTGATTTAGAGTTTGAACACTGCTGATTGGCATTTTCAATTCCTTGGATAGCTTTTGATATCCCTTTCCTGTTTTATACAGTTCAACTCCCTTTTTCTGCAGATCCTTTGACAATTAATTTGCTTTCCCCATGACTCAGAATCCAGAAACGTCAGTGCAGCACCGGATGAAAGATGCAAGGGTCTGTCAGGAGTCCAGAAACATATTGACCTTTTATACACACACACTAATTACAAGCAAACAAATCACAGGTGAGGATGGTTACCTTTAATAGCCATTCAAACCCCTTTGTGTCAACTTGTGTGCATGTTATCAGGCCAAAATCACCAGGGTATGTAATCATTTGGATAGTTTCTGTTGTCATTATGATTAAAAAAGTGTAAACACGGTTGACTGATAATAAATGGCTTCAGCCAAACACTAACCATGCGTGAAAGAAATGTTTTTGTATTATTATTAATTTTCTCAGAAAAATGGCCAAGAAATCGTAAACTTTTGAGCACAACTGTATCTCTGTGGAATAATCATTAATTTAGAGCATTCTGATCTTCTATTATCCATGTCCCTGCCAAATTTATCCTTGGTACATAGCAATTCTAATTCTGTATAGCAAAAAACAAGCGCATAATGTACTCACCAGTCTTTGAAATATCGTTTAGTTGTGCACTTTAATATATTGAATCTTCACAGGTAACTATGCAAACCTATTAACAACAATCATCTACAATTCAGGGCATTGATATATTGGTCTTCCAGACTCTGTACGCTTCTCATTATAATTTAATATGTTTACATGTACTGTATACTTTTATGACACTTTTATGCAATTTCTGTATTGTTTTAGATGTAACTCCCTATGAGAAAAATAAGCGATTAAACTAAAATAAGTAACCTTTGAATTACTTATTGGAGTGTCAGCATTGCAAACTACAAACCTAATTATGTTGTGGCTTTTATTTATCATTTTGTTTTTCCTCCTTAACCACTTACAGACCGGACCATTTTGCTGGTCAAAGACCAGACCACTTTTTGCGATTCGGCACTGCATCGATTTAACAGACAATTGTGCGGTTGTGCGACGTGGCTCCCAAACAAAATTGACGTCCTTTTTTTCCCACAAATAGAGCTTTTTCTTTTGGTGGTATTTGATCACCCCTGCGGTTTTTATTTTTTGCACTATTAACAAAAATAGAGCGACAATTTTGAAAAAAAAGCGCATTATTTTTTTACTTTTTGTTATAATAAATATCCCGCAAAAATATATAAAAAATTTTTTTTTTCCCTCAGTTTAGCCCGATACGTATTCTACATATTTCTGGTAAAAAAAAATCGCAATAAGCGATTATTGATTGGCTTGTGCAAAAGTTATAGCGTTTACAAAATAGGGATAGTTTTATGGCATTTTTATTAATAATTTTTTATTATTTTTATTTTTTTACTAGTAATGGCGGCGATCAGCAATTTTTATTGTGACTGCGACATTATGGCGGACACATCGGACATTTTTGACACATGGAGCAGAGATCAGAGTCACTAGTTGCTAGGCAGAATGGAGAAATGCTGTTTACACGGCATTTCCTCCATTCAGCTCGCGATGGCAGGGCGGCATTGAAGATTGGACGTACCTGTACGCCAATATGCCTGCCCGTACCATTCTGCCAATGTACATCGGCGTGCGCTGGTCGGGAACCGGTTAAATAAATGCCCAAAAGTAGGTAATAACATGAAATTCACAACTAATGCAAGCCCGGAAACTAAAGCTGGCCATACATGGATAGAAATTTGGGCCGGTTTAGCAGGGACCCCCACTCCTGGTGCCACCCATCACGGGGGTGTCCTATAGCGCAGAAGAGAGAGGAGAGCCACCCGCCGCCCCCTCCTAGTTGATTAGAGTGCCGGGAACATAACAGCTTTCATTTCAATAGCTGTGTGTTCACCGCCGCACGCCGTTACACATACAGCCCCTCCCCCTTGTCCGGGGAACTTTGATAGACAGATCATCCATCCCAGGATTGGACTGGTGATCTGTCTATCAAAGTGCCTGGATAAAGAGGAGGGGCTGTATGTGGTGGCGCGCAGCGGGGAACACACTATTGAAATGAAAGCTGTTATGTTCCCGCCACTCTAAACAACCAGGAGGCGGCGGCGGCTCTCCTCTCTCTTCCCCTGCACAGGCTGGCTGCAATGGGCACACTGGCTTGCTGTAATGGGGACACTGGCTGGCTGCAATGGGGACATTGGCTGGCTGCAATGGGGACACAGGGTGGTTGCACTGGGGATACAGGCAGGCTGCTGTATCTGACAGGCACTGGTGAGGCTGCATTGACCTCTTGTATCATATCCGCAGTCTCTGACCATCTCCTGTTCTATTTCCCCAGTCTCTGACCATCTCCTGTACCATGTCCCCCAGTCTCTGACCATCTCCTGTTCTATTTCCCCAGTCTCTGACCATCTCCTGTACCATGTCCCCCAGTCTCTGACCATCTCCTGTACCATGTCCCCAGTGTCTGACCATCTCCTGTACCATGTCCCCAGTCTCTGACCATCTCCTGTATAAAAATGTTTTTTTAAAAATAAGTTTCGTTATCGGTCATTTTCGGTATTGGTTTTGGTTTTCGGCCTAGTGTATTTTTCATCTTCGGTATCGGTTTTGGCACCAAAAAACACTTTCGGTGCAACCCTAGTTCTGATTAATATATTTGCTCATAGCAAAGCAAGAAGACATCAAAGTCTCGGTTTGTTCAGAAATCCAGCCAAAAAACAAACATAAACGAATAGCTCATTAAAAATAAAATGTCAAAACCACCTTCTGCTGAAATATGCAGCTTCAATTCTTCAGCAGCATTTTTTTCTGCTGCTAGATGTCTTCAGTCTAATTGCCACATCATTCAACCCATTTACTCTGAGCCCAGGCTGTCCTGGACCCCTGCCAACCTATGACTGGACACAGTGGCGTAACTAGAACCTTCAGGGCCCCGATGCAAGAAACCATGAAGGGCCCCCCTGAACCCCAGCCAGGGCCCTTCCCTCCGAGTCCGGCGGTGGAACTCCATGGCGTGGTCACAGGTATGACCTTTGTGAGCCCTGTAGTTCCACCACTGACATCAGTATTTTTTTTTATTATTTTTTTTTTTTAATCTGGCTGGGGAGAACAGACATCGGACTGAGCGGCAATGCATGGAGCAGGAGAGGGGTACTCTGAGGAGCCGGCTGAGGACACTGGTCATGCGGGGAATGCACAACTAAAGAGCAGCCAGTGCGATAGTCGAGCATGGAGCTCTGCTAGTCACCCTCCACCTCCAGCCATCCGTGTGCATGGTACACTGGTACCCCTAGCTGCCTATGCTGCTGCCGGCCATATGTAGAGGGGGCTGCATGGGCCCCCTGCAGCACAGGGCCCAGTTGCGGTCGCGACTGCTGCACCCCCTATAGTTACGCCCCTGACTGGACAGTGAAAGGAGATCCAGCAAAGTAACAAAGTTATCCCTCTGCCACTCTGCTTTTTCCTCCTGTCAGCATGTTTCTTGCAAACACATGAACTAAATGCCTCCTTGTACTGCTTCTTCCTTTCATACCCCAGCCTGCCAGTACAGGGTCTTCTTGAAGCTAATACCTGGTCAAATTCAGGTATACTTAACAATTTACTGCTACAGAATGGCTCTCCAGTGCAGAATTACGTATATATATACACGTGATTCTGCACTTACGCCTAGAAGGCACATGCACACGCTACCACCAGCCAACTTCTGCTGGGATTAATCACAGTAGAAGCTGATATGCAAGAGCTGGGCACTGGATGTCCACCGACACCCGCTGATCATGAGTAAAATACACAGAACAGAGATCTGCCTATGTAAACAAGGCAGGTCTCTGTTCTGAGAGGGGGGAAAGGATGGGTTTTGTGTCCTTGCAAAGTGGGGAATTAAATGCATCTCTTCTCTTAGTAAAAGCAGCCCATACTGTGCACTATGGAATTTTATTTTTAATTTTGTATACTAATAATGGCGGTGACTTATAGTATACAAAAAAAAGAAATAAATAGAAATTCCATAAATATATCCCATATTTTGCAGCTGCTATACCTTTTGTGAAAACCAATCAATACATGGTTATTGTAACTTTGTTAAACAAAAATATGTAGCAGAATACATGTTGGTGGAGAATTTAGATTTTTTTTTACTTTTTAATTGAATATGTTTTTATAGCAGAAAGTAAATAATATTTGACGTTTTTTTTTTTGTATATAGCACAAAAAATAAAAGATGCAGCGGTGATCAAAACCAACAAAAAGAAAGCACTATTTGGGAGAAAAAAACATGATATAACTTTTATTTGGGTACAAATGAATCTTCTGGATGTCAAGTGGTTAATTAACAGTGAAAGTACTACTAATCTACATCTTCTCCCCCTCCTCTAACATATTTGCCAGCTTTTTCTGACTCAGACCTCTGATCAGACACGGTGACCTGCTGAATTTATGCACATTACTAAGCTTGCACTTCCGCAATTCTTGACAGTTTATTTAGCTGCTGATTTTAAAGCCTGGTACACACTACAGTTTTTTTCATGCAACCCCGCATGAAAGCTCTGATCAGAGCCGCTGTACTAACTATGTGAGGTTACGCCAGTGATCTCCCCCGCTGAGCTGTTGTGTTTTGATGGGGGGACAGCCCCCCCCCCCCACCAGAACACTCTGATCAGCACTCATTGCCATTCGCTGAGAGAGCTGATTGAGAGTCGGTCGGCTGCTAGTTTTCCAGCATACACATCCGACAGAAGCCGGCTTCTGTTAGACAGACCGACATACACACAGGCAGAATGTCAGTAGGTATTTTCTGTATTGGCAAATGTCTCCCAAAATTCTGCCCGTGTGTTGGGTTTTTTTTTTTTTTTTTTTTTTTTTTAAGGACTGCAGTTCTTGTTAAATTTGGGTACTTTACAGACATCCCAAGTCTCCTGCGAGGTCCGGGAGCCTCCCACATTTCGGATGTGGCTCCTGGAAAGCCTGCAAGCGCTGTGCGATATTCCGGCTGCCTGGCCTAGCAACCAATGATGTCACGGCCATGTTCAAAGCTCCTTCTCCGCGCCTAACGCTCTCCACAGGAGTACCGCGTAACAACAGGGGAAGCATGCATTTTTCAGTGAGGAGGTGTGCTGCTGAGCGGGGTGCTGTGCCGTGCCCACACAAGACAAGGAACTTTGTCGGGACAGATCCCTGCCCCAGCAGCTGAAGAGGTGCTCTCATTGGAGACTCACTCCGTATTGAACATCCCAGATGTGGAGCCTGCAAGGCTTTGTTGTGCAGTTTGATGGGGTGAGAGAGCGAGAGTGACGTTGGAGATGATCACTCCAAGGCCCAGCCCACCTTCTTCTGCTGGGGCACGTGTGAGCTTCATTGTGAGAGCAATATGGAGGTAAGTTCTGTGGCAGCAAGATCTCATTTTCAGGATGTGACTCACTGCAGATCATTGCCATAACTCACTGCTAGAAGTAAACAAGTCTACAAATGCCAGCATCTCCTTTTTGTATGCAGCACAGCAGTGAACTGTGAGAAATTGGGGTTTAACCCGCACTTACTCACAATCAGGACAATGCTACTAGATCGAAAATCTGTTGTTAGATGAAAAACATGGTATCCCCTTTTTTCATGTAGCAATGTCCTGCCTGTGAGAAATTGGGCTTATGAAGGATTCACTGTCCCATCTTCCTCCATGTTTATAAAGAGCAGCAATGTGCAACTCACGAAACAGGTGTGGCCTGATATACCGCTCAGTGACACACTGCAACTGGAGGCAGGCTGCGGGTGGAAAGTGTCAGCCCCCCTCCCTCTCTGTCCACCACCCTCTCTCAGCCCCCCCCCCACTCTCTCTCTCTCTCTCAGCCCCCCTACCTGTTCCAAGCAGAAACACCACACATACTGACTCCTAACACCATGGCCACTTCAAATCACTGAAGTGGTCATGGTGGTTAGAGTGTTCCTTTAGTACCTCTCAGAAGTAAACCTCTATATACTGATTCCATCTCATTAGATCATCCTCTAGTTGTGTTAAATTGGAGGGGGGGGGGGGGGGGCGCAGAGTGCCACCTCCCTGAAAGTAGTTTGTGCCTTCATGGGCACTGGTATAGCTGCATTTAATTGGCACTGACCAGGCTGCATTTAATTGGCACTGGTAAGGTTGCATTCTATTGGGGGGGGGGGGGGGGGGGGCTGGAAGGAAGCAAAGCATCACCTCCCTGAAATGAGTTTGAAACCTCCCTGAAATTAGTTTTTGCAGGTTGAGATGTCTGCTTTTATTTTTTCAGATTTTAGATATTTTTAGATTTCAGCTTTAAGCATTGCCAAACATGCATTGGAAAGTACTCAAAAAGGTATATCTAGTTCAACCTGTTAAAACTGTAATAAGTTTGATCCAGAATACCTCAAAAATTTCCACACTGAGACAAGTCAATTTATCTTCACAATCTTGACCTTGATATTTCCCTTGATAAATCACATTGCTATTGAATTCTACTAAACATTGCTGGGTATGTCATTTTGAGAAAGAAAGACTTTCCATTCACATTTAAATAATTACTGTATATGTTATTAGATATCCTTTGGAGGAGAACTCTGTCACAGATCAAGTTTACAGAGGACGCAAGGATGAAGGAGGCTGGACCATGCACAAGATATCGCTGTCTGATGCACTTGTCTTTGAAATTCACCAGCCACCGCCACCAAATTATCAACAACTCAAATCAACCAAAAATATCATGCACAGATTGACACTAATCTGCATGCAATCAGATTGACCGTCTTGTTCTCTGTCAGTCAACCACTGCAATTACAGTGAATACAATGGAGCAGCTACATGATACAATCTCTTACAGATTAGTAGCATATATACAGCCAAGGTCTACCAGATACTGGTAACACACAGGTAGTACAACTATTTCTCTGTAAATTCTTTGCTTAGTTCACAGAAAGTCAACTTATTCATTTTAATTTGTAATATTCCGATCAGAACATTGCACAAAGATATGCACAGAAGTAATACACATTTTTAAAAAAAGAAGAAAATTACATACATACTGTATATTGGCTACAGGCATACCCCACTTTTAAGTACACAATGGGGTTTATTTACTAAAGCTGGAAAGTGCACTTCTGCATAGAAACCAATGAGCTTCTAACCCCAGATTGTTCACTTAAGCTTTGGCAATACAACCTAGAAACTCATTGGTTTCTATGCAGAAGTGAGCCTGATTTTGCACTTTCCAGCTTTAGTAAATAAACCCCATTGTGTACTTAAAAGGGGGGTATGCCTGTATTTGATAAAACAGCAGAAAAACATAAGTAAACGTTACCAGAATAAAAGCCAGGGAGTCTGTCCATCACACCCCAATTAAAAATTAGATGACTCCAAAAGCTTGTACAAAAAGTACTGTTTTCAATTTCTTACGAAATTTCAAAAGGTAATTCTCAAGTCTCAGTTTCAGAGGCAAGGAGTTCCAAAATCCAGCTCCTTCTACTTCACTCGTTCTCCCTCCGCATGTTTTCTTTTTCAATTTTGGAATACCATATGTGCTCCAACTTTGGAGGCTCTCAATATTTATAGAATTAGGACTGCAGTACACTGGGGTGCCATGACGTGGCCTCTGCAGCTTACACATATATTTGAAAATATGTGCAAACTAAGCCCCTTGTTTTTAATGTGAACTGTTAGACAGGACAATTTAGTTTGTTGCAGGCTGGCTGATAAGTGAACTGGAATTTTTTTTGTTGTTTTTTGACACGCATCGCCGTTCTGGGTGTCCCTTGCTGCAAAGGCCAATTAGGCTGGATTCACACCTATGCATTTTTAGTGCTTTTTGCATTTTTCAGATTTTCACTACATTCCATTTAATATGGTTTCCTATGGAACAAGTTCTGTAGTGCAAATCTGCAAAATGCAAAAAGCACTAAAACTGCATAGGTGTGAATCCAGCCTTATAGGTTGGGGTGGCTGCCATTTGTTTGTTTAAACAGTAGTGATCACCTAGAAAAATCCACCTCAAGCAACTTATCCTTCCACTAAGGTATTTTGGTCCAGTACTGTCTGCACAAGTTAAGGTCAGTTCCTAAACCTATAGTAATTTCTCAAACTAACCATTGCCAGGTAACAGTCATTTTATATCTATAAAGACTTTAGCGGACATCACTATCTCACCTAGAGTCCTAGGAATTTGAGGGAGTGTGAAATTTAGGAAAATTGTATTTTCAGTGGTCCAACCCATGATTCTTATCTAATCATCAATTAATCTTCTGCTGATTGTTGGCTAGATTATCAAAATATTTCCTAAAAACATCTATGAAACTTTTATTTCAGTGAATTTTTAGTGATCGTCTGAATGTGTTCTCTGGAATTTATTTCCACATATCCGAATAGGAGATTAAGCCAGTGTTTGGACTCAAGGGAGGTAATTTAATCAATTTATAAGAAGGATGCAATTCTAAATTTAGCCACAAGGTGTCACCTGTAAACAACTGTCTTATGCTTCTTATATGCAAGTCTTTTTGTGAACACACCTGAAGCACTAGAAATATAAATTGATTTGCCTTAAAGTGGAAAATTAAATAAAAATTGAAAATTTGCAAACCGGCAAGGTTTTTTTTTATTGCAGAAGAGAATAGTAATATGTCTCTACTGCAATAAAAGTTCCTACATGCCTGTTTTCAATCTTCTGAGCTGAACATGAACGGGATTTTTACATCATCCCCACCCAGTCATCAGGATGGTCAAACCAGATCCCAAACCTGAAAGACGACCAAGCGAAGATATTGCTGGGCATGAGTCAAAGGAAAAATACATGTGACAGTGCATTTGGCTTTAGTGTTGTATTTAGGCTACAACCATTGGTAAAAAGCAATGCAATGTATTTAAATTAGAAATTGTCTATAGTATAAATGCATAGCTAACATTTAAAAACCAGAGGTGGGTTATTGTTTAAAACCAACTATATATCATGGTTATTTCTAAAAACAATCATAAAGTTAAATAAATACTTATAATGACCAGAAAGGAAATGGAGGCAGTGAAAATGTTCTTTATCTGAACATTGTATATATAAATTCATGCCAGAAAAAAAAAAAAAGAAACCAATTTAGAGGGCCTAATAGTAGTGCATGGTAGAACATGGGCATAATAGTGATGTGATTTGATAGTAACAGGTCTACGGAGGATTTTTATTATAATAATATGATATTCTAAACAGCTGAGATGTGACATATGTGGGCAAAAAATGTCAACCTGGAAAATACATTGGCCACAAATGACCATTCATTTACAAAACGTAGACAAAAAACACATAGCTCCCAACCGTCCCTGATTTTGAAGGACTGTCCCTAATTTGGAACAAAAAGTCCCTTTGTCCCTCTTTCCCCCTCATTTGTCCCTAATTTTGGTCTGATCTATATTGTTGTATATAAAATGCACTAATTAACTTTCAAAATGTGTTTCCGAGTGCTAAAACTTTCATCCAATTTCTAAATTGTTGGATTTGTAAATTTCAAAAACCAGTATAAAGGACTAATAGTGGTAAAAAAAAAGAGGCTTTCCTCTACTCTGTGTCACTCTGCATCTTGAGACTGAACAGAGGGGGCACTTTAGGGCTATGTGGGTGCTTCTGCAGAGCTGTGGACAACACAACCCACAGCTCTACACATACTCCCACATAATTGTGACCGGAACCTTGACACCTTACACTCGTAGAGCACCGTACATCTGACTGTAAGGGTGGAGTGCACACTATGCCCCGTCCTAGGCATTACAATTGATAAATATTAGCCATTTCTTTGTAACTATGGGATTAAAGAGGAAGTAAACCCTGATGAGTTTACTTCCTCTTTCATTCCCTGCAAAGGCAAAGCATAATGGACTACTATGCATCGCATAGTCCATTATGTGTCACTTACCTGACACAGAAGTCACCGCTGCCCCCTGTAGTCCGGCGCATCCATCTTCTCGTGGGGTCTCGCAGCTCCGTCGCTGTCATTCAGCGAAGCTGCGATGATGTCACTCCCGCACATGCGCACGGGAGCCGACGCGCGCAGCATCTTCGTCATCGCGCTCAGTGCGTCTGCGCGCCGCATTCTACGGCGCATGCGCCGTAGACAGCGGTGCCTGTCTTCAGGCAAATATCTCCTAAACCATATAGGTTTAGGAGATATTTATTGGACCTACAGGTAAGCCTTAATCTAGGCTTACCTGTAGGTCAAAGTGGTTTGTAAGGGTTTACAACCACTTTAACCTATCCATATTAGAAAGATGAACTATCTGAAGATCTATAACGAGTCATGTTCCTTCTTCTAGTACAGCAGGGACTAGAATCGATCTATTCACTTAGTGAAAGCAGCACAAGGTGTACACAAAAACACTGGCTAGGCACAGAGTTAACCCTCTGATCGCCCTAGATGTTTAACCCCTTCCCAGCCAGTGTCATTAGTACAGTACATATATTTAGCACTGATTACTGTATTAGTGTCACTGGTTCCCGCAAATTGCCAAAAGTGTCAGTTATGTCTGATATTCCACAGCAACAGTCCTGCTATAATCTGCCGATCGCCACCATAATAGTGTAAAAAAATAAATAAAAGTTCCATAAATATATCCCATAGTTTGTAGACGCTATAACTTTACATCAGTCAGCTGCGTCAGTTTTGTTACTAATTGTGTGCTCTTAGTATGTTCTGTGGAGAATGAAGTATTAACTCATAGAGCTTTTTTTGTCTTGTTATCTACCTCAGTTCCATTAGGTATACTGAAAATAAAAGAACTAGATCATAAAGTGTAAAAAAAAAAAAAAAAAAACATCAACTCAAGGGCTGGACAAGGAATCACAGGAATCACAGCTGGTGGCCCACAGTAAACACACTGGTGGCGGGGGCCCGAAGACCAGTGAAGAACTGGTTTGGGTGAGGACGGCGCTGGACCCTTAGATAGGTCCTTTTATTAGAAGTCAGCAGCTACAGTATTTGTAGCTGCTGACTTTAATTTTAATTTTTAAGAACCGCTTTCATTTTGCCTAATTAATACCCTACAAAATATATATTTTGTCTTGAATTTCTTCTGATAGGTAGCAGTGCACTTCCTGGAGAGTGTGCCTAGGCACTCTGGTGTCTTCAGACCATAGCTGTATGTATAATATAGAATAGAGTCACGCTTAAGCTGACATAACATAAATAAAGTACATTTGAATGGGAAGTGCACTAAGCATCAATCAATGAGAAATATAGTCCCCTTAACAAAAGAAGGTGATTGTTGAGCATAGGGAAAAAGTCCTGCACAATGTTCCACATGTGGATCACAGTCCCGATGACACACAGTCAAGCTGAATCCAAAAAGGTGACTAGACACCGCAGAAACCACCACCAAGAATAAAAATGCCTGCTTACCAGCAGTACTGGATCTTTCAGAAAGGCCAGTAACACTTGTGACTGATTACCCCACCAGGGCCTTGAATTGTGTTCTAACCTGTAATCAATGGACCTGCATGTGAATCCTCTCTCTGCAGTGTCCAGACAATCCCATTCTCAGCTCTCCCAGAAATTGCATCTTTTCCATAGCTGTATGCATACATTATGAGAGGCACAGTTGTCTGGCTGCTACTCAGTAGATTTGGAGTGACATTTAGTGATATCACTGCTATGTTACCCGTTTAAGGGGAATCTGCACCACATGCATCTCCCTGCTTCTGTGTTATTCATTCGGTGAACCTGTGCTTTCATCACTTCCCCCACTAATTCTTGAATATTGACCCCACCAGTCATCGGGGGAGGAGGGCAAATCTGACATGTGGAAGCAAAGTCATGTACCTCTACCAAAATGGCTGCCCCAACACAGAAACACAGTACAGTAAAACCTTGGATTGCAAGCATAGTTTGTTCCAGAATCATGCTTGTAATCCAAAGCACTTGAATATCAAAGCAAACTTCCCCATAAGAAATAATGGAAACTCTTATGATTTGTTCCACAACCATTTATTCATAAGTCCTTAAGTTTATAGTCCATATAAAAAGATTATAGCGATGTGATAGGTTGTGTTATCATAAAATGTCCATTCATAAATGGAAGCCCCCACAAGGGGATTAGAAGCAAAATAAATCAGGATCTACAGAGTATAAAAGAGAAGAGAGGCACCTCTACGTGTAGCAATATGGTTACATTTATTGAAGGTACAACATTTAGCAGCTCACATGGTTGATGATTAAAAGAGGCACATCTAAGTATGCAGGGATCTAGGGTAAAGTTGTCTACATAGACCATCCCCCGTGCAGACGACTCTCGCTGCTGTCAGTCTGCAATCGTGACCAGGAAGACTACCCTGCAGGTAGAGCGATTTGAAATTCGAAGCTTGAAGTGCTCATGGAGCGCAGCATGGAAGGGACAATGTTTATGGTGGTGTGGAGGATGTTCTATGTGGACAGCTTTACCCCGGATGCCTGCATTCTTATGCCGTATACGCACGGTCAGACTTTCCTGTAGAAAAAGTCAGATGGAATCTTTTCATCTGATGTTCCAATTGTGTGTGGGCCTCATCTGACTTTTTTTTCTGAAAATTCTGATGGACCTAGAAATAGAACATGTTTTTAATCTTTCCAACGGAATCAATTCCTATCGGGAAAACCGTTCGTCTGTATGCTGATTCGACGGACCAAAAACGACGTATGGGCAACTATTGGCTACTGTCTTTAAACTTCCTTTTTATACTCCCGTCGTACGTGTTGTACATCACCGCTTTCTAGACGATCAGACTTTGGTGTGATCGTGTGTAGGCAAGACTGTTTCAGCGGAACTCCGTCAGCACTCTGTCGGAAAAACCGTCAGAGTATATTCTGGCGGAAAAAACGGTTGTGTGTACGCGGCATTAGACGCGCTTGAGTTAATCATCAACCATATGAGTTGTTAAATGTTGGACCTTCATTAAATGTAACCATATATCTCATTACCGCTTATAGTACACACCAATCACACTGATTGCCCCCCCAATAAAGAGGACCTGTCATCACCCATCATAGTACCTGTCACTCACAGTCCATCTGAGTACCCAAGTACCTGTCACAGTCCATCTGAGTACCTGTCACAGTCCATATGAATACCCGAGTACCTGAGTACCTGTCCCAGTCCATCAGAGTACCCGAGTACCTATCACAGTCCATATGAGTACTCAAGTACCTGTCACAGTCCATTAGAGTACCCGAGTAACCGGCACAGTCCATCAGAGTACCCGAGTACCCGTCACAGTCCATATGAGTACCCGAGTACCTGTCACAGTCCATCTGAGTACCCGAGTACCTGTCACAGTACATCTGAGTACCCAAGTACCTGAGTACCTGTCACAGTCCATATGAATACCCGAGTACCTGAGTACCTGTCCGAGTACATCAGAGTACTCAAGTACCTGTCACAGTCCATATGAGTACCCAAGTACCTGAGTACCTGTCACAGTCCATCAGAGTACCCGAGTACCCGTCACAGTCCATCTGAGTACCCGAGTACCTGTCACAGTCCATCAGAGTAACCGAGTACTTGTCCCAGTCCATCTGAGTACCTGTCACAGTCCATATGAGTACCTGAGTACCTGTCACAGTCCATATGAGTACCTGTCACCGCCCTTCAGAGTACCCGTATACCAGTCACCAGGCCATCAGAGTACCCGTGTACCTGTCACCAGGCCATCAGAGTACCCGAGTACCTGTCACCAGGCCATCAGTGTACCTGAATACCTGTCACCAGGCCATCAGAGTACCCGAGTACCTGTCACCAGCCCATAAGAGTACCTGAGTACCTTTCTGCAGCCCATCAGAGTACCCGAGTACCTATTTGGAGCTCATGCCTCATAGAATATACGTTGGGGTGTTTGCTTTTCAAAATTGGGTCATTTTGTGGGTAATTCCACTGTCCTGGTGCTCCAGGACCTTTAAAAGTGTGATAGGTAGGAATGAAATGAGAAATGTAATTTATGCTCCTAGAATGCCTGAAGGTACTACTTCAATGTTCGGCCTCTCTATGTGACCAGGCTGTGTAAAAGTCTCACACATTTGGTATCACCATAATTGGAAAGAGTAGCAGAATGAGTTTTGGGGTGTCATTTTTGCTATATACATGCTATGTGTTAGAAATTTGTGTAAATTTAAAACTTTGTGTAAAAAAAAAATGCGTTTTCATTTTTTTTCCACATTTTCCAAAAACTTCTGGAAAAAAATGAACTGTTCAAAAGGCTCATTATGCCTTATAGATTATACGTTGGGGTGTTTGCTTTCCAAAATGGTGTCATTTTGTGGGCAATTCCTTCAAAAGTGTGAGCCCTTGTACACACGGTCGGAGAATCTGTCGGAATGAGTCTTATCGGACCGCGCCGTCAGATAATCCGACTGTGTGTGGTATGCATCGGACTGATTCCGTCCGAATCTCCGTCCGATCCAAATTTCCAACATGTTGGAAATATTTCCCGACCAACTGGGCTGGACGGACCTAATCCGATCATGTGTAGAGCATTTTGATCGGACCAAGTGCCACGCATGCTCAGATCAAATTCCTACATCAAAGCTATTGGCTACTAGCCTGAATGTAGTCCCATCGTAACGAAATTACGTCATCACGTTCTGAAAGATCAGATTTTTCGCCAACTTGGCCCAACCGTGTGTATGCAACAGTTTCGGACACAATCCGTCGGACTAAATCCGACGGGCAAAATCAGACGGATTTGGTTGGCAAAATCTCCGACCGTGTGTACGTGGGCTAATAGGTGATTGTGAATTAAGATGTGTCATTTTTGCTCGTAGAACGCCTGAAGGTGCCACGTCAATGTTGGTGTTCTGTATGTGGCCATGCTGTGTAAAAGTCTCACACATGTGGTATCGCCATACTCGGGAAGAGTAGTAGAATATATTTTTGAGTGTAATTTGTTGTATGCATATGCTGTGTGTGAGAAATAACCTGATAATATGACAATTTTGTAAAAAAAAAAAAAAAAAAAATCTTAATTTTGCATAGAATTGTGGGAAAAAATTACAACTTAAAAAAACTCACCATGCTACTTACTTAATACCTTGAAATGTCTACTTTCTAAAAAGGGGTCATTTCGGGGGTATTTGTATGTTCCTGACTTGTTAGTGCCTCAAAAAATGAGATACACCTGATTCTCAGATTTTTTCACAAAATGTACGTATTTTTTTATTTATAGCACAAAAAATTAAAATAAAACGCTAGTGATTAAATACCACCAAAAGAAAGCTCTATTTGTGGGGAAAAAAGGACGCACGTTTTACATGGGTACAATGTTGCATGACTGAGTAATTGTCATACAAACTGTGAGAGCGCTGAAAGATGAAAATTGGTCTGGGCAGGAAGGGGGTGTAAGTGCACTGTATTGAGGTGGTTAACCACTAGAGATCCACGCTATAGACGAATGACGGCTACAGCGCGGACCTGCTTTGCCGGGACTACGTCTATTGATGTCGTCCCGCGCACGAGCGGCCTGCGCGCCCCCTGAGGGGCGCGCGTGGCGCTCTGTGATCGGCGAGTCTATGAGACTCGCCTGATCACGAATCCGAGCAAGGGGTCGATCCCGACCCCTTACCATGTGATCAGCTGTCAGCCAATGACAGCTGATCATGTGACAAAACAGAGCCGGTAATCGGCTATTTTTCCTCCTTGCGCTGACAGCACGAGGAGAGAAAAAAAAAGCCGATCACCGGCGGCCGTGATCGGGACATCAGTCCCGATCACGGTCAACTTATCAGTGCCCACCTGCCCCCTGCCAGTTATTAATAAAAGTGCCACCCAGCAGTGCCACCCATAAGTGTTTATAGTGCCATACATCAGTGCCCACAGTGCCATACACCAGTGCCCACAGTGCCATACATCAGTATCCACAGTGCCACCTATCAGTGCCACCTATCAGTGCCCACAGTGCCACCTATCAGTGCCCACAATCTGCCTCAACAACAGTGCTGCACCTCAGTGCCACATATCCGTGCCCATCAGTGTCATCTAACATTGCCCATCAGTGCCGCCCATCAGTGCCCAGCAATGCCACCTATCAGTGCCGCCCATCAGTGCCCAGCAATGCCACCTATCAGAGCCACCTATCAGTGCCCATCAGTCCCATCTATCAGTGGTACCTATCAGTGCCCTTTAGTGCCACCCATCCGTGCCACCCATCCTTGCCACCCATCAGTGCCACCCATCAGTGCCATCTTATCTGTGCCCATCTTTGCCCATCCGTGCCGCCTTATCTGTGCCCATCAGTACTGCCTTATCTGTGCCTATCGGTGCCACCTTATCTGTGCCTATTAGTGTTGCCTTAACGGTGCCTATCAGTGCCCACCAGTGCCGCCTATCAGTGCCCACCAGTGCCGCCTCATCAGCGCATTTCAATGAAGGAGAAAAATTACCTGTTTGCAAAATTTTATAACAAACTATTAAACATGATTTTTTTTTTTTTTGCATCTTTTTTTGTTTGTTTAGCAAAAAATAAAACTCCGAGCTGTAATTAAATACCACCAAAAGAAAGCTCTATTTGTGGGGAAAAAATGATAAAAATTTAATTTGGGTACAGTGTTGTATGCCCACGCAATTGTCATTCAAAGTGCATCAGCGCTGAAAGCTGAAAATTGGTCTGGGCAGGAGGGGGGTTTAAGTGCCCAGTAAGCAAGTGGTTACATAGTATTGTGATATATGACACGGCTGAATATTCTCATTACTTTGTGGAATACTTTCTTTCCTATTAGGTTCAGCATAGCCAATAATGGCATATAATGGAATAATAACATTGTTTAATATATTTATATGTTTATGTTCTCATATTTGTCTTGAAAACACATTTTTAGTAAATGTAATCTAACTTTTTTGTTTAATCTGAAAATCATTAAAAACTAACCCTTTTATACTGTATAGTTAGATTTATAGGTTTTCTAATAAAATGTATTCAGTCATACACTGGACCTTTGAATATGGGTTAACTTGTATCTCCTGAATACACTGCATGAGATTATGATTGAAATAACTCATTGCTTAGTCCAAAATCTAGTCCTGCTGTACTCGATGATAATCAGCCAGTGTTCATGTAGCTGAGTCCTTCTAAGCACTCAGTAATTCAGCATCCAATCCAATTTTATACTTTAAAACAAACAATTTTCACTCTATGCTGATGGGAACAAACTACAATAAAAACAAAAATGACAGCATCTTTCATTTGTTTGCATTGTAGAACAAAGTTTATTTGGCCCTTTATGGCTGAAGACCATCATGCTGTGCTCTGTTTGAGATGAGGTAGACTGTAAAGTAGCTAAAGATAAAACAAAAAGTCACATATCTGTAGTTTGCGGTGACTGAATACCGCTCAATAAATGCTGATGAGTTGTGCAGAGAAGAATGTTGAATGTTTAAGTCACACAAAATATCTCTCTCTCTCTCTCTCTCTCTCTCTCGGTACGGTAATGGGGTTCTGAGGGTTAATTATGTAGGTTAACTTTGACATCAGTTTGGCTGGGCGGTGTAAAGCCCCGTACACACGAGCGGACTTTTCAACATCCAAAGTCTGACGGAATGATTCCGGCAGACTATTCGATCGTGTGTGGGCTACAACGGACTTTTGATTCGCAAAAGTCTGACAGACTTTAGAAATGGAACATGCTTCAAATTTTTCCGCCAGAACTCTGCCGGACCCAGTTCCTACCGAAAAATTCGCTCATGTGTATGCTATTCCGACAGACTAAAACCGACGCTAGGGCAGCTATTGGCTACTGGCTATGAACTTCCTTATTCGAGTCCAGTCGTATGTCATCACGTTCGAATCCGTCGGAGTTTGGTGTGATTGTGTGTGGCCAAGTCCGCTCATTCGGAAAGTCCGTCAGAACTCTGTCAGAACTCCGGCAGAACTCCTTCGAAAGTCTGTCGGACATAAGTCTGGTCGTGTGTACGCGGCATTAGAGTTCTGCCTGGTCATGTGTACAGTGAGGTGCACATGACAGGCCAGAACCAAGCCTGGTTGGACGTTTTGGGTATCAGCTTCCTCTGAGCCAATCAGTGGGCGTGCCGGGCCCCGCTGAGGAGTCTGGGGAGGGGTACTTAAGATGTTGAGGTCACGTGTTACCGGTGGTTCGTTCATGAGGCCCTATCAGTCTGTACCTGTTTTCCTGGACCTGGGTAGCCCTGCGAGGGGTTCCGGTCATGGAGCATTCGACGCTCCGCAACATGCTTCTGTTGGTTACCCCCAATAGACCCACCTGGTCTGGGGTAGGGATCCGTCTGTTCCTGATTCTCAGAACCAGCTGGTCCGAGGTGCAGTAACTGAGGGAGGATTCAAGGTGTCCAGGTGTGCTCTCTGCTTGGAGGGGCACCACAGCTCGTGAAGTTGACCGGGGGAGGACTCTTCGGAGGAAGGCCAACAAGCTGGCATCCTGAGAAGTGCCTGGTTACTGAGTTGAGAAGGATATTGACGAATCCACGCTTTTTTCAGTACTACTATCAAGGAGACAGAGAACATTCCAGGTACTGAGGAAAAAGGTTCCTGTTCACTTTCAGTTACAACTTGTTCAAGGTCAAAGATTTTACAAGTTCTGAATCAAAGTGCTGACTGCCATAATCTCTGGCTAGAGATTTGTTCAGCCTTGAAGAGCCCAGCTGCGAGTGGCTACTCTCTGGGTGGTACTAAAGACTTTGTTATGTCTGCAGTTCTAGGTGCCTAAGTTCTTCACCCTTGCCCTCTGTTCCCATATGAGACTGTGTTGTTGGATGTTACCCCTGCAAAATAAAACCTTTCAAAAAGACTTGTTGTTGGGTATCAACCCTGGGAACCCCTAGACGTGGAAGAACAAGCCAATCAGATGTAACCGGTAAGCCCAAGAAGTCAAGGCCGCCCTGCAAAGGGTTATGGCCGCTACAACATTATGTCCACCTACCATAACACATTGAGACACTGACTCCCCTAGACCCCTGAAGGTATGCTGTTGTGTCTGTCACAAAGCTTTTAGTAGCAGATCCTTTAAGTCTTGTAAATTGCGAGGTGGGACTTTTTTTTCAAGCACATCCCATAGATGCTTGATTGGGTTGAGTACTGAAGATTTCGGAAGCCAAGTCAACACCTCAACCTTTTCTTGTGTTCCTCAAACCATTTTTGAATTTATCAGACCAGGCCACCTTCTTCCATTGCTCCATGGTCAAGTTCTAATGCTCATGTGCTCATTGTAGGCACCTTTGGCTGTAGACATAGGTCAGCATGGGCAGTCTGACTGGTCTGTGGCTACGCAGACCCAAAATGCTATGTACTGTGTGTACTGATACCTTTCTATCACAACCAGCATTAAAGCGTTAGTAAACTCCGGCTAATTATAAAAAAATAAAAAAAACACCAGTAAGGCAATTACGTACTAACACTTTATGAAATACCTTAGAACGAAGCCTTCCAGCAGTGCGCTGTCATTGCTGTCATTGTTATATACCAATATTGACCACCAGGGGGCTATAAGCGCAGTTATGTGGGCCTCAAAATATAATAGTACTATAAAGCGGAAGCAGTGGAAATTTATTTTAAATTGTTTGGATTTTCTTTAAGGCCGGGTTTACACTGCTGCGGGGGGAGATCCGGATGTGATTCGCACCGCACTGCAGTGCAAATCACATCCGATCTCCGTAGCGATGCGAGTTCAGCCATACAGATAGTATGGCTGAATTCGCATCGCTCCCGCAGCAAACTCGCACGGGACCCTTTTTTTTGGTCCGCAGCAGAATCGGATCACATGGGTGTTCACACCATGCGATCCGATTCCTGTGCGAGTCTGCAGATTGCACTGCGATATGCGGACGGATCTGGGGGTGTCATTAACATTTCATTGACACTCCCAGCCGTTCGCATAGGGCAGTGTGAACTGCCGGCGGGAGTCATGCGATGCGGGAAAACGCCACGGATTTGCGGCGTTCCCGCATCACTGTGGTGTGAACCCAGCCTAAAGCACAGTTTTTTTTTTGGTATGAAAACACTTTTTATTTACAGATAAAAGGCGTCACTATGGGTGCAAAATTTTCACCTAGTGTTGCAAATTTGTATATGGCTAAATGGGAGGAGGAAGGGATTTTATATAATAAGGAAGGTTATATTATATAGACGTTTTATTGATCACCTACTGCTGATATGACAAGGGAATGTTGAAGATATATACTGTACATTTAATTACAATCCATGAATGATAATTATCAAAATATCAGTTTGGGATATCAGTAAGGACAGTATACATTTCTTCGATTTAGAGATTTACAACTTATTTCAAAGAAACCGATCGCAACTCATATATCCCCACCACTAGCTGCCACTATAGACATTGGATAAATAATATCCCCAGAGGTCAATTTATGGGAATAAAGAAGAATTGCATGAGAAATTATGATTTTCAAGCACAAACAGACAAATTGTGCAAGATTTTTAGGGATAAAGGATATCGGGGTGACTTTTTGGATTCTGAAAGGAATTGGGTTAGAAATACAGATAGGGAGAATCTGTTAAGACAATAGTACAAAAAAAGAGACCAATATAGATATGGGTACTTTTATTGTTCTAGATTATAATTTACAGAATAAGGATGTGGAAAAGATTATTAACAGATATTGGGAGGTCCTTAAGCAAGATGCACATCTCAAACTTACCTTTACCAGACAAGCCTGATTGTGTGCAAACGGGCCCCTAATTTAAGGGATAGGCTGGTGCAATGTCATTGAACCGCCTCCATCTAAGCCATTGATGTTCTGGGACATTAAGGGTTTCCACAGCTGCGGTTGGTGTTACAGTTGTGTGAGAGTCCCAAAAAAGAAAATTAAAGTCCTTTATAAATCCTAAAGCCGCGTACACACGGGCGGACTGTATGGCCAACTTAGTCCGTCAGACAATCCGACGGACAGTCCGTCCTACTTTCGAATGAACGGACTTGACCACACACGGATGCACAAACAGTCCGTCGAAAGTTTGCGCGATGACATGTACAGCACGTACGACGGGACTAGAAATAGGAAGTCCAATACACAGCAATGCAACCTTTCGCCGTGTAAATCCTTTCTGAGCATGCGCCATACTTAGTCCGTCGAACTAGCCTACTCACGAGCGGATTGTCCGCTGAAACCAAAGTACGACGGACAATATTACGGAAATTCCGAAATACTTAGTCCGCCAGACTGCACGCTGAAAAAGTCCGCTGAAGCCCACACACGAGCGGACTGTCCGCTGAAATGTGTTTCGACGGACTAAGTTGGCCAGACAGTCCGCCCGTGTGTACGCGGCTTTATACAAACCATTCGCACACCATTAGGGATTTTATCTCATGTGACACCATAGGAGTGGTATATGCCAATAAATGCCCATGCAATTTAATTCATGTAGGCAAACCATAAGAGCATTAAAGGATAGAATGGAAGAACATGTTAGAAATATCCGCAACAGTTTTAAGCATTTTGTATCAGTACACTTCAGCGATAAACATACCAGAAAGGATGCAATTTTGGGGTATCGTGTCACTGGAGGGGTTCAAATTACATAAGGGAGATCAGTAAGAGGGAATCGTGGTAGATACACCAATTGGGTTCTTTGGCACCAGGAGGGCTGAACAAAGAATTTGAGTTAAAATGCTTCTTGAGGAATTACTAATTAACTTTTATTTACATAAGGTGTTTTTGTATTTAGTATCCTGTGGTTTAAGAATAGTTATCCGGGGAGTAGTGACCACCCCGTTTTGGGTTGGGGCCTATAGAATAACAGTTATACAGAGATGGTCCTTCTTTGATTTGAAGTGGGTCTGATCCATTTTGCAGTTGTAATCTAACCATGGGTGGCCTTATTCAAGACCAAATTACACTGGGATATGGAATAGTGGTTTCTTTGTTTAAGGAATACCTACGACTTCCCTGTTTTTCCCATTTCGCCAATGTATATATGGTGCTCCTAGTTTGAGGAATACATATAGCTTTTTTAATTCTGATTCCATATTTCTGTTTTAATCAAATTTTTTTTTGGCTTACTATCTATGTAAAGATGTTATCCATAGGTCCGTCTTCTTGTTATGTTTAAGGTGGGGTAGTTATTTGGGGTACAGCTGGAGTAAATATTGGGATTTCTATGGAGGTGTTTTTTATATATATATATATTCTTTATAATATTATAATGATAATGTGGATTTAATTAATTAATTATATGTATTAATGAGGTATTATGTATATTATTTTTGATTGAGTTCCGTGGGAATAGGTAGTATATCTGTTCCACAGCATTGTCCTGATATTGTTAGTTGTTAGTATTGCTGGTTAAATTCTATATTATAGGGCATGATGGAGTTGCTATGAGATCCCTGTAGTTCAAGGGTGTCCAAACTTTTTTCAAAGAGGGCCAGATTTGATGAAGTGAACATGCACGAGGGCCAACCATTGAACCATTAAAATTCTGTCTGCGTGTTGTTCAAGCACTAATACACTGCCCAGCAAGAATTCTCTTGCCTCTGCTCTTTAGGGGTACCCCACACATTGGAAAACGTGGGGTTCTTTTGGTGCAGTTCAATAAAAAAAAAATAAAAAAACAGATTGGGGACTTCTTTCCCTGCATTTTTGTGGGTAGGGAAGCCCACTGAAATGAATGAGCTTCCCTACACGCAGCCACACAGAGGTGAACCAAGGGCTTGTTCCTATGTCAGGTTGGAGGGGCAGTAAAACTACATGGTTAAGCTGTTTTTACCACCCCCAACTTCTCCCCTTTAGCTGCAGAGGGAACAGCTGGGGGTGTACACATGATATGGCTGCAGCTGGAGGTATACCCAGGGTGAATGGGCCTGCGCTGCAACTACCCTGCAACTGTGTGCATTGCACAGTTGCGGTATAGTGATGCTGCATTTACGGGCTTAAAACAGGTGGTGAGGAGGCAACATAATGCCTCTTTACCGCTTTTCAAATGCCTCTGAAAAGTGATCTGTGCATGGATTGCTTTTCAGAGGAGCAGCAGTCCTGGCTGCTATCACACACAAGCCCTACAAAAGCAGTTCTGATAGTACAGGAATGGGGGCTTTTGACAGTGCCGATGTACAGCTCGGCAGGGGATCGCTCATCTGACAGCCCTGATATTCAGGCGGGCCATTCAAAGCCGGACTTTGGACATGCCTGCTGTAGTTAGTCGGGGGATAACATGTGTATCTTGGCTGTGGAGATAACGCAGCTATTAGAACACATTGAGCCTATGGACGATAGAGTGTCTGGCCGCCAGCAGATTATTTAACAGATATTCCAACCGTCTAATCACGATCCCCCTGAGGAAGATACGTCACATCCCTGTATCAACGCACATTGGTGAGGGGACAGGATGGTGCTGGAGACAGCTGGTCTGGCTCAAGGAGGAGAGGCATATGATCTCACACGATCCCAGTGTTTTTGCCTTCTATAGAGTGGTGCACTGAAGCACCAGTTCCATGTGAGTACCCCGGACTGGAGCTTGTGTTTAATAAATTTTATACTAAAACAGTATCTTATGGAATTTGCTGTCAGTGCATCACCTTCATGCACTATAGCACTCTATTTTTCACTTTATTTACTCATGTTATGATAACCTTTGCTCCCCACATACATTAATAAACATTGGCAGCCTATGACCCTGTCGCCGGTTTGCCAGTTTTCCTTCCTTGGACCACTTTTAGTAGGTCCTGACCAATGCAAACAGGGTACATCCCACAAGAGATGCAGTTATGGAGATGCTCTGCCCTAGTCATTTTGGCTCTTGTCAAAGTTACTCAAATCCTTATGTTGGCTTATTTTTTCTGCTTTCAACACATCAACTTCAGGGACAATGTTCACTTGCTGCCTAATAACAGTACTGTGCAAAGGTTTTAGGCAGGCGTGAAGAAATGCTGTAGTTATTTCAAAATTATATATTTTAATTGTTTTTTTTTTTTTAAATCAATTTACAAAATGCAAAGTGAGCGAACAGAAGAGAAATCGAAATCAAATCAATATTTGGTGTGACTACCCTTTGACTTCATACCACCATCAGTTCTTACACTTGCACACTTTGTACACTTGCACAAAGTCACAGATTTTTGAGGATTAGAGTCAGGTGTATGATTAATTAAGTACACCAAGCAGGTGCTATTGATCATCAATGTCATATGTAGGTTGAAACACAGTCATTAACTGAAACAGAAACAGCTGTGTAGGATGCTTAAAACTGGATGAGGAACAGCCAAACTCTGCTAATAAGGTGAGGTTGTGGAAGACATTTTCATGTCACAGGTCATACACCATGGCCAGACTGAGCACAGCAACAAGACACAAGGTAATTATACTGCATCAGTAAGGTCTCTCCCAGGCAGAGATTTCAAAGCAGACTGGGGTTTTAAAATGTGCTATTAAAGCTCTTTTGAAGAAGCACAAAGAAACAGGCAATGTTAACTGCTTAAGGACCGCCTCCTGCACATATATTTCGGCAGAATGGCACGGCTGGGCACAATCACGTACCTGTACATGGCTCTTTAAGTGCCCAGCCGTGGGTCAGGAGCGTGCCGCCGGCAGCGCACTCCCAACCCGGTCCAGAGCTCCGTGACCATGGCTGCAGGACCAGTGGACCCAATCACCCCTGTTGTTCCGCGATCGGATCACAGAGCTGAAGAACGAGGAGAGGTCTGTGTAAACAAACCTCTCTCCGTGCTTCCTACTGTTATAGGGAAAGACAATCAGTGATGCCACATGCCAGGCCACGCCCCCTACAATAAAAAAACACATAACGTCACACATAACCCCTCCTCACCCCCTAGTGGTTTACTCCTTCACTAACAGTGTAATTTACACAGGAATCAGTCCATTTAAATAGCACTGATTGCTGTATAAATGACAATGGTCCCAAAAATGTCCGATGTGTCCACCATAATATCACAGTCACAATAAAAATCGCTGATCGCCGCCATTACTAGTAAAAAAAAATATTAATAAAAATGCTGTAAAACTATCCCCATTTTGTAAACGCTATAACTTTTGCGCAAACCAATAAATAATAAGCGCTAATTGCGATTTGTTTTTACCAAAAATATGTAGAAGAATACGTATTGGCCTAAACTGAGGAAAAAAATTTTTTTTTATATATTTTTGGGGGATATTCATTATAGCAAAAAGTAAAAAATATTGCATTTTTTTCAAAATTGTCCCTCTATTTTTGTTTATAGAGCAAAAAATAAAAACCGCAGATGTGATCAAATACCACCAAAAGAAAGCTCTATTAATGGGAAAAAAAGGACGCCAATTTTGTTTGGGAGTAACATTGCACGACCGCGCAATTGTCAGTTAAAGTGACGCAGTGCCAGATCGCAAAAAGGGGCTTGGTCCTTTGGCTGCAAATTGGTCCGGGGCTTAAGTGGTTAAGGACCGTAAACGCAGTGGTCATCCAAGGAATCTTAATGCAGGACATAAAAAAAGACACCAGACATCAGAAGATGTCCAGCAGTGCCATCAGTACAGAACTGACAGAAACCAGTGGGACCCAGGTACACCCATCTACTGTCCAGAGAAGTCTGGCCAGAAATAACCTTTATGGAAGAATTGAGCCCAAAAAGCCAGACTACATTTCTGCAAATGAAGTTGGAGATTTGTTCAGAATCAATGGTGTCTTTAACGAGGAGAAATACAGGCAGATACTTATCCATCATGCCATACCATTAGGGAGTAAGACAACGACCCCAAACATACAGCCAATATCATTAGGAATTATCTTCAGCATAAAGAAGAACAAGGAGTCCTGGAAGTGAATGGTTGGACCCCCACAGAGCCCTGATCTCACCATCATCGGGTCTGTCTGGGATTACATTAAGAGACAGAAGAATTTGAGGCAGCCTACACCCACAGAAGATCTGTAGTTTGTTCCCCAAGATGTTTGGAATATCCTACCTGCTAAGTTTCTTCAAAAACTGCGTGCAAGGTGGTCAGGCCAAATATTGATTTGATTTGGATTTCTCTTCTGTTCATTTACTTTCCATTTTGTTAATTGATAAAAAATAAATTATTAACACTTCCGTAGCACTAACCCCCGAAGGAGCTGCTGGTTTGAATTGGGCCTGCACTCTACTGAGAAACCCCACTAACTTGACTCAATCCCCTTGGCACAGCTGTGGTGCAATGTAATACAGTACAATACAAGACAATGCAAAGTACCTATATTATACCTTCAGGATCCACTGGCTCCACCTGGTGGAGAAAAAACAGTACGCCACACACTGGATACTTAACCAGAAATATCTTTACTGCAAAATATTTAAACAGGTGATTACAGAAATTGTGCAGTCATCCCAACATAGAACTACAGCACAATATATTTCAATATAAAACAATATAAAATGTATATTTATATATATAAACCTGGGAGCTCCCCCTGCTTTAAATGCTATATGTTCCCCTTAATATCCATACCGGACCTGAAGGGTCTGGTATGGATATTTAGGGGGATCCCCACATCAATTTATTTTAAATTTGACTCGGGGTTCCCCTTAATATCCATACCAGACCTGAAGGGCCTGGTAATTGAATTTAGGGGAACCCCACACTTTTTTTTTTTCATCAATGAATGAATTGTCGGTTCCGTAATACAGAGAACATGAGTGTTCTCTGTATTACGGGAGCCGACAATTCAAAGTGATTTTAAAAGACTTTTCTTGATCATACATCACGGGACACAGGAGCTTCATTACATAGTGGGTTATATAGGCACCTCTGGTGATTGGACACTGGTTAACCCCCAATTAAGGAGAATTCCTCCCCTATATAACCCCTCCCATATGGGAGGCACCTCAGTTTTTTCGCCAGTGTCTATGGTGGTTGGTCACGTAAAACATGTGCTATGAAGAAAGCTCTGTGCAGGTCCCTGTGGGGGCCTAAGGGCTACAACAAACCGGATCCATATCTCGGGCTGATATTTTGACTCCCAAGATGATATGGTACCCGGGCCTCGTCATCCGAAGAAACGAGGTTTTGCCTGTAAGTCCTCTCCTATTGGAAGACTGGGCTCTGGAAAAACCAGACTTGGTGTACTATTTACATAGTGGCACGAAAGTTTCTGGCAGAGTCTTTTACAATGTCCAGGTAGGAGGTTCTTCTGAGAAGGAACCCCAAAAAAACATGAAGGTTGGCACAACACTGCCCGCCGTGATGGGTGAAGGCTGGAATCTGTCTGTTTTCAGCAATTCCTGCGGCGAGGACAGGTAAGGGAAGTTAATCCTATATAAATTATATTATGGATTTCTTCATTGAGTAGTTGTATGTCTTACTTGGTTTCCACCACTAGAGGGAGTAAGAGCAGCCTGATGCATACTTACATGCCTTTCTGATACACACGCTCAGTGAAGCCTGGTTCTCCCAGATGACTCACGTCTCCACTGCAATCTCTGCCACAATGAAGGTAATACAGGGGTCCCACGTAGTCTGGGGGCCCCACGCAGCTCCGATGGCGATTCCCTTCCCCCCTGGGTACCGGTGGTCCTCGTGCACACGCGCGTGTGCACACACGCTGAGCGCGCTCCCGTGCTAATGAAGGAGGGGGGAGTGTGGTTGCAAGCCATGCACGTCGGTGTGCACGGCGCTGTACTGCGCAGGCGCCAGGCGGCAGTTTTAAAAAGCCCAGAGCGTCAGGGGGCTGTAAGTGGAGACACAGGAGCTGTGGGCAGTAAGCATCCCAAGGGATCGGATCCAGGCAAACCTAAGACACCTACTCAGCATCAGGTTGTGCAGTTTAAGCATATATATTTATTGTGAGACTTTAAGCACAACAGTGATTGCACTTTGTACTAGTACCTCTGCTTTGTAGCTTAGGACTATGTCTCCTCGTAAGAGGGTCTCAGGGGGAGGTAACAAGGGCACTGGTAAATCACCGCCTAGGTCTAGGGGTTCTAAAAATGCCTGTAGGTTACCACCCCCCCTGCAAGACTGGAGCCAGCCTAACAGGATGAGTCAGTGCCCATGTCAGGTTTTGCAGCCTCTCCTAATATTTCAGCCCCAGTATACGTCACTGAGGACTCCCTTAGGGCTACATTGGAGGGTTTTGAAGGGAGAATCAGGAATTTTATTTCAGCTTCCCTGAAAGATAGCAGGAAAGGGGGTAGATCCCCTCCCTCTGCTGAGATTCCTCTTTCAGATGGCACTTCTGACAATGAAGAGAGATCCCTATCTTGGGACAGGGATCTTGAGCAGTCGGATGAATCGGAGGAAGAGGAGAGAGTTCCCTCCTCCCAGGCACTCAGAAAACAGGTGCAGTATTATACTGAATTGGTGCGTACCACATTCAGAATGCCTGCTGCTGAGGTCACTACATCCTCTGTTTCTTCCCTGGGAGTCAGGAAAATCCCACAGACTGCCTTTTCCTTTCCAATTCATCCCTTAATGGATAAATTGTTGTATGAGGATTGGGGACATCCCGATAAACTGTTTGCTCCTCCTAAAAGGTTTTCTATGCTTTATCTTCTGGAGGAAAGTTTCACCAAGAAATGGGGGGTCCCATCTGTCGATGCGGCTGTTTCTTGCGTGAATTGAAACCTGACCTGTCCTTTGGATAATGCTCATTTATTTAAAGATCCAACTGATAAGAAGCTGGAAACATTTTTAAAAGCCTCCTTTTCCATGGCTGGCGCTGTAGTGCAACCTACAGTCGCAGCTGTGGGGTTGTGTCAGTTCCTCAAGGAACAGGTTAAGCAGATGCTTGGCCTTCTTCCCAGTGAGGAAGTGGAGAATTATGCAGAAATACCTCAAATTCTGTGTTTCATGATTGATGCGATTTTGGACTCTGTCCAACAAGCATCTCGTTTGTCTCTCCTGTTGGTACACATGCGAAGGGCCCTATGGCTAAAAAATTGGGCAGCTGAGCTATCATGCAAGAAGCATTTGATTGGGTTCCCGTTTAAAGAAGAAATAGACAAATTCGTCCAAAAAATTTCAGGGGGCAAATCTACTCTCCTTCCAGTCAAAGGGAGCAAACGTCCATCATTTAGGCGTTCTCTCTCTCCCGGAGCATCAAGCTCTAAGCAGTGGCGACGGCCTTCTCAACCTCCCTCTACAGGAAAGGCTCAAGGCCGGGCCCAGGGGCAGAAGAAATCCTGGGGGCGAAAGCCTGCCAAGCAGAGCCCAAAAGCTTCCTTGTGAAGGGGCGCCCCCGCTCGGCCGAGTGGGGGGAAGGCTCCTGCAGTTTGCGGAAGCCTGGCGGGAAGAGATCCGGGACAAGTGGGTGGTCTCTTTGGTATCTCTGGGCTACAAGCTGGAGTTTCAGGAGATTCCACCTTCTCGCTTTCTAAGGTCAGGGATCCCCAGGGACCCAGTAAAGCAAAGACCACTATTTCTGGCCTTAGGTCACTTACTATCCCAGGGGGTGATAGTAGAAGTGGACCCAAAAGAACAGGGTTCAGGGTTTTACTTGAATCTTTTCACCGTTCCAAAGCCAAATGGAAGTGTCAGACCTATCCTGGATCTGAAGGATCTGAACCAGTTTTTACGCATTCGGTCCTTCCAAATGCAGTCTATTCGCACTGTGGTCTCCTCCCTGCAGGGGGGAGAGTTTATGGCATCAATAGACATCAAGGATGCATATCTCCATGTGCCAATTTTTCTCGCACACCAAAAGTATCTAAGGTTCGTGGTAGAGCGGCGCCATTTTCAATTTGTGGCCTTGCCGTTCGGGCTCGCTACGGCCCCTCGAGTCTTCACAAAGATTCTGGACCCTCTCTTGGCAAACCTAAGAGCTCAGGGTATAGCCGGCATGGCTTATCTAGACGATTTGCTTCTCATAGAGAAAACAGTAGCGCTCCTGAACCACAGTGTTACCAGAACGCTAGAACACCTGGAACGCCTAGGTTGGATTATAAACCTAGAAAAGTCGTCCCTACAGCCTACTACCAGGTTGGAATACCTGGGTATGGTTATCAACACTGCTCAGGGCAAGGTGTTTCTACCAAGGCCAAAAGCCTTGGCCATTGGGGATCTGGTGCGCCTAATTCTGGGCAGAAGATCTTCCCCATTCGCTTGTGCATGAGACTGTTAGGGAAAATGGTCGCCTCCTTCGAGGCCATTCCATTCGCCCAGTTCCACTCAAGGCCTCTGCAAAGATGCATCCTTGCGGCTTGGAACAGGAAGCCCCAGTCCTTGGATCTTCCTATGCGTTTATCCCAAGGGACACGCAAGAGTCTCGTCTGGTGGTTACAAACCGAGAATTTGCTGAAAGGCAAAACTTTTCTTCCTCTTCCATGGAAGATTATTACGACAGATGCCAGCCTGACAGGCTGGGGAGCAGTGTTGGAGGAGACATGCTCGCAGGGGAAATGGTCTGCGATTGAGAAGCTATTGCCTATAAATGTCTTGGAGATCCGGGCAGTTTATATGGCTCTCATAAGTTGGTCTTTCAGACTACTGGGTCTCCCTGTTCGGGTTCAGTCCGACAATGCCACAGCAGTGGCCTATATCAATCACCAGGGCGGTACCAGGAGTCTGGTTGCGCAAAAAGAGGTGAATTGCATACTTTTCTGGGCAGAAAGGCATGTCCCATGCCTTTCTACAGTCTTCATTCCAGGAGTGGAAAATTGGCAGGCGGATTTTCTGAGCCACCAGCAGTTGTGCCCAGGAGAATGGGCTCTGCACCTCAACGTGTTTTGGAACATATGTCGCAGGTGGGGTACTCCAGACGTAGATCTGTTTGCGTCCAGGTTCAACAGAAAACTGGACAAATTCATGTCAAGGACAAGAGATGCACTCGCTCAGGGGTCGGATGCTCTGACAGTTCCCTGGGATCAGTACAATGTGATTTATGCCTTCCCCCCGTGCCCGCTTCTGTCGCGGTTCCTGGGAAGAGTCAAGAGGGAAACAAAGTCGGTCCTTTTAGTAGCCCCGGCTTGGCCCAGGCGACCTTGGTACGCAGAGATCATGAAGTTGGCAGTCGGCAGGTCGTGGATCCTCCCTCTCTGGCCAGATCTGCTCTCACAGGGTCCAATTTACCATCCTGCTTTACACAGTCGGAATTTGACGGTTTGGCTGCTGAGACCCACATTCTGAGAGACCGTGGGCTTTCGGGGCCAGTCCTTTCTACTCTGGTCAATGCCAGAAAGCCGGCCTCCAGGCTTATTTACTACAAAATCTGGAAGGCATGTTTCCTGGTGTGAACTCAGGGAAGGGCATCCTAGAAAGTATGTCATTAGCAGGATCTTGGCCTTCCTCCAGTCAGGCCTAGAAATGAATTTGGCCGTAAGCACTATCAAGGTGCAGACTTCGGACTTGTCAGTGTTTTTCCAGAAGCCTCTTGCATCACATTCCCTAGTGCAGGCTTTCATCCAGGGGGCTATGCAGATAAGGCCGCCAGTCAAACCTCCGGTATGCCCATGGGATCTGAATTTGGTTCTCCCATCTTTGCAGGGGCAACCTTTTGAACCTTTGCATCAGGCTTCGTTAGTTCTTTTGACTAAAAATTTGGTTTTCTTGGTAGCTATATCCACGGCTAGAAGAGTGTCAAAACTAGCAGCTCTCTCCAGCAAGGAGCCGTATCTAATTATTCATAAGGACCGGGTGGTAATGCGTCCCAACAGGTCCTTTCTGCCTAAGGTGGTTTCAAGATTCCATTTGAATCAAGATGTAATCCTACCATCCTTTTTTCCGGACCCACAGTCCGCAGAAGAAGAATCTTTGCACACTTTGGATGTGGTAAGGGCAATCAGTATCTATCTTCAGGCAACTGCTCAGATAAGGAAAACTGATTGCTTGTTTATTTTGCCGGAAGGCCCTAGGAAGGGTCAGGCGGCATCAAAATCCACTCTCTCAAGGTAGATTAGACAGATTATTTCTCAGGCCTATAGTGTTAAAGGGAAGATCCCTCCTTTTCAAGTGAAAGCGCACTCAACTAGGTGTAAGCGCTTCTTGGGCAGTGCATCACCAGGCCTCCCTGGCTCAGATCTGTAAGGCTGCAACTTCTATCAGGTGGATGTCAGAGGGCAAGAGGATATCGCCTTTGGGCGCAGTGTACTGCAGGCTGCAGTTTAGGTCCTCCGGTCCATGGCGGTCAATAATTATGAGCTGTGTCTCCCTCCCCTCAATCTGAGCATTGCTTTGGGACATCCCACTATGTAATGAAGCTCCTGTGCCCCGTAATGTATGATCAAGAAAATAGGATTTTTATATACATCTTACCTGTAAAATCCTTTTCTTGAGAGTACATCACGGGACACAGGGCTCCCACCCCTCTTGGGTTTTACGTGGTTTCCTATTGCTTTGCTACAAAACTGAGGTGCCTCCCATATGGGAGGGGTTATATAGGGGAGGAATTCTCCTTAATTGGGGGTTAACCAGTGTCCAATCACCAGAGGTGCCTATATAACCCACTATGTAATGAAGCTCCTGCGTCCCGTGATGTACTCTCAAGAAAAGGATTTTACATGTAAGCTGTGTATAAAAATCCTATTTTTTTCCTTGCAAAATTACACTTTGTGCAGGGACAGTTCTAAGCACGGGAAACATGTGCCCCTTCACAGGCATACTATAGACACCCCCCCCCCGGTACGAAATTTAAAGGAATATTACACTTTTATTGTTTCACTTTAATCATTATTAAAATCACTGCTCCTGAAAAAACTGCTGTTTTTAAAACTTTTTTTGCATTGATCCATGTCCCCTGGGGCAGGATCCGGGTCCCCAAACACTTTTTAGGATAGTAAATTGCATATTAGCCTTTAAAATTAGCACTTTAGATTTCTCCCATAGACTTGTAGAGGGTGTTCCGGCTTTTTGAATTTGCCACAAACAGCCCAAATTGTTCACTGTTCGCTGAACAGGCGAACAGGCAATGTTCGCGTCGAACATGAGTTTGTCTCAAACTCGAAGCTCATCCCTAGTGTGGAGCTTACTGGATGTAGAAAAGAATCTGGGGAAGGTTTTTTGTGTGCAGGACAGGATTTTCCAAAAGGAAGGAGAAAAAAGCTCCCCACCTTTATTTTTTTTTCCATCTTGACTGCCAACTTTATTTCAGTATTTCAGGACAAATGCACTCATTCTCTCTATTTGTTCCATTTACCAGTATGATGGAAAGTGAAAACAAAAGAAACTACCAAATTTTGCGTTGACACCAGGACAAAAATAGAGGTAAAATTCAATGGGGGTACTAGTTCTGGTGACCCTGGTGACAACCAGGAAATCCCTCATTTTGGAGGGATTTCCTTTCACTTCCTGTTTGTTTCAGGTTTTATAATCATTCCTTATTCTATTCAAAATTAAAGTTTTGCCTTTAGTTCTACTTTAACTACATTGAGAAGCCAAAGAAAACATGTTATTAAGCCACAGAGTAACATTGTATCTCTCATTTGCTGATTTGAAAGCTAAAGTTAAAATGATTCTACCATATGGATTTAGTATGAAGAGAATTATTGTGATAAGTATTTTTTGCAACAGATTATGCCATTATCAAGTAATGTTCATGACATACAAACCGGACGTTGCATAGATGCCCTCCAGTACTAGTCTATCTTCAAGCATCTAATCCAGGATACTGTACAGAGAATTATTCAAATCCCCAGGCTCCTCTACAAAGCACTAGTATTCTGGTTTTGGCCTATATAACATTCCCTCTATAGAATACCACACTTAACTAAGTCTGAGGGAACTTATATGGAGGAAGATGCCTGAGAACTACACTGACAAAGGTTTTGGTAAACTGAAAATACAGTGAAGTGACGGAATTTGACATACTGTAAGCTTTTAAAGCTCTGAAGTTTAAAATAGTTAAGTGAAACATGTTGACGGAAATTTTTTAGTCTTTATTTAAAGCACTGAGATGTGCTGAAATTAATGAGAAGTTGTTACCACTTCCTCTGGGCAGTTAACAAAGGATATGGTGTGGTAAAAGTCAATTGCTTTGGAACAGAGAAAGGCATGAATCTTATTTTATGTGGGATTCACATTAAAGTGTATGTAAACCCTAACAATGAACTAATAATTGATCCCCCTTGGTCTTTTTAATATGTAATTCAAAGCATTTCCCTATATCTGTTTTATATGTGCAAAAAATACCTGTTATTCACTTGACCTCTGGCAGATTTACCCCCCCTCCCCCTTCATGAGCAGGCCATTTTTTGCAATACGACACTGCGTTACTTTAACTGACAATTGCACCGTGAGGCAATGTATGTCCTTTTTTCCAACAAATAAAGCTTTCCTTTGGTGATATTTGATAACCACTACATTTTTTATTTTTTGCGCTTAAAAATTGCGACAATTTTGACACAGAGCACAGCTCTAAAGAAAAGCGTGCTTCAACGAAACACGTCAGCCTGCTCCATGTGAGGTTTTAGAAACACTTGCACTTTCTACCTCATTGTTAGCCTTCCATTTACATGCTGTACACCTTGATATTTTTGTGAGTATGCATTTTATTGGCTTTCTTCCATTTTAGAGAGGAAGTAAACCCCGATGGGCACTTGCCTGCAATTGAAGCCTGTGCTGTTGCCACTGGTAGAAGAATCCATCTTCTGCCTTCTTCCTTCTGGGACCATGGACTCTGGCTCTGTGACTGGCCAGGAGCCATCAGTCACGGCAGATACAAGTGAGGAAACGGCACGGAGGTCAGTTTCTTCACAGAGCATGTGCTGATGACATCATCGGCGCACTACAAGGTAAATATGTCGGTAAACGGCACACCTTTAGGAGATATTTCCATTACCTATTGGTAAACCTTATTCTAGGCTTACCTATGGGTAAAAGTGAGTGAAGGGGGTTTACAACCACTTTAATAAATATATTTTTACTCGGTAAAGCACAAGGGGCTTGTGCCTTCTCTTCGTTGTTTTTGTAGTTACCCATCCGAGGAGGACTGCATCCACCAGTCATAGGACTAAGTATACATGTGTCACTGGTTTGGACATCCCTCTGTTGAGGACCACTGAGCGCTGGAAATGTTTGGCTGTTAAGTCTGGTTAACAGAATGCTGAAATGTATTAATTAGGGCTGCTCCTGTGTTCTGGTGCTGTTAAAGTTGCTTGAGCTCCTCCCACCTTCTAGAAACTAGTAGAGCTTTCTGGAACATGGGTGGGAGTTAGGCAAATAGGCAGCGTGAGTATGTAGCGGTCTCAGCCAATTATAGGAGAGGTGCCTCTGAGGGTGCTGGGATTACATAGTAACATAGTTACATAGTAGGTGAAGTTGACACAAGTCCATTAAGTCCAACCTATGTGTGTGATTATATGTCAGTATTACATTGTATATCCCTGTATGTTGCGGTCGTTCAGGTGCTTATCTAATAGTTTCTTGAAACTATGGATGCCCCCCCCCCCCGCTGAGACTACCGCCTGCGGAAGAGAATTCCACATCATGCCGCTCTTACAGTAGTGGATCCCCTTTTTAATGCATGCCAATATTCTGTTTGCTTTGTTAGCAGCAGCTTGGCATTGCATGCCATTGCTGAGCCTATCATCTAATAGGACCCCCAGGTCCTTTTCCCTCCTAGATTTCCCCAGAGGTTCTCCCCCCAGTGTATAGATTGCAGTCATATTTTTTGGTCTTTGGGATTGGTCTATATATTCATAGAACATGTGATCTCTAGGTCCTTCCATTCCCAGATGGTGGAGTGCACCAGCTGGGGGTGAGGCAGGCCTGCCACCCCTGGCATCTGCTTCCATATGGCCTCAGGTTGTTGACCTGAGGGCCTGAAGCTAAAGTAAAGGAGTGACCCTTCTGAAGAGCTGACTGAGGGGAAGCAATACCTGAGAATCTGTTTGCAACTCCAATGAGTACAGACCAATGACCCAGGGGCCTGTTCTTTTTGGCTACCCCTATGTGCTAATACAGTCAGCCATGGGTCCAACTAAAGGGATCACTAGCTAGTGATCTGAAGAGCTTGTCTAGCTGTTACTACAGCATTGGACTTTTGCTCAGTTCTACTACTTTTGGACTGCCAAGCAGTCTACCTTAACTGGCTTGTACCTTAAGAGCTCTGCCTACCTGTTCTACACTACAAGAGACTTTGCTCATGCTATTGATTTCTTCACAGCTACACAGGAGAAGTCTGCCATCTGCTCATCAGCAAGGGACTTCACCTACTGCTCAGTTCTGGATCAGCTAGAGTCCTCAAATTGTGCATAGTTTTATTCTGAAGTATCTTTAAAAAAAAATGAAAACCAATGCACTTACATTTCAAATCGCTTTGTAATCAGGATGTGCCTCTCTGGATATACTCGGTCTGGGCTCCAGTTGGCGAGAATGATGTCACCCAGAAACCCCACCCAGGATTCTGTCCTGTCTTGGCCACACCCCTTGTTACATATACCTAATCAGCTAGAGTCCTAAAATTGTGCATAGTTTTATTCCAAAGTATCTTACTAAAATCCCCTACCCTATCCAAGTTCCTATAAAATAAAACTACAAAAACACCCCCGGTCTTTGACTACATTGAGCCTAAGTGTGTTTGACTAGCTACAGAAAATACCTTGCGCCTGGCTGACAATAAAGAAGTGAGGACTGACTAGGCAGGGGTGTCCACTGTCACCCCTGCTTTTTATCATCGCACTAGAACCATTCATAAGACACACCATCATGGATTCCTCGATTAAGGGTTTCCAACTAAATGAGAGGGTTTTCAAAATAGCGGCTTATGCCGATGATCTATAAAATGAATAAAATTGCGGCGCTACCTGAAAAAAAAAAACTACTATAATAAAATAATGAAACACATATGGTGCAACGGTGAATCCACCTCACTAAAGTGATAAATGTGCAATATTAAGCCGTAAATAATGTTGCATCTGATGAAATAATAAATGTGCATAAATACTCAAAACATCATGCGTGAAATAATAACAGAATACTAAGTATAAAAGTTGCTGAATAAATACTCATAAATGAACAATACAAAAATAAATGAATAGTGCTTCTCTAATAAAGTCCATGCAGCTAATCAGTGAGCATAAATCACAGTCCATGCAAAAAATATATATAGTGATCTCCAAATCCGTGACTGTCCTCCGACCAACTTCAGTGCCCACCTTACCTTGCTTTCTTAACAAGCTACCATCTCTTTTTAATATGTTCTCCTATCATTCCATGGGAACAAATGGATACAATTGGAATCGGGGGTCAGACAATGATTTACTCTCCAAGGCCTGGATGGGCCTGCAATGGAGGGATATGGTTTTACTATATGACACCCCAATTGCTGTTTGAAAGATGATGTTGACACAGTTCTGATCCTGTTAAGCTTTGTTTTGTTTGTGCAGTGTCTATTGCATACCCATGTAATCTGTATCTTCATTTGCAAATAAACTTCTTCTTGAATGCAAAAAAAAAAAAAAGAAGTGAGGACTGTCAGTGTAATAATCAAGCACTACAAAAGATAAGAAGGCTGTGGAATGATCCTTGTGGAATGTCTAATCTATATAAAAATCCCAAATCAAGGGACAGCACTGTAAAAACCCTAAACCTAGAATAATAAACACATCAACAACATATAAAAAGTCCAAATTAGGAAATGGTGCACTCTGCTACTTCAAAACACATTGAGTTTAGTGCAACATCCATGGTGCACCCTCTCCAAAATGTGGGTTCCACCTTCACACCACACTCACCAGAAGGTGTTGACCCCAAAAAAATGAAAACCAATGCACTTACATTTCAAATGTACACAATTGCTTTGGGATATGTCTCTCTTTATATATACTCAGTGTGGGCTCCAGTTGGCGGGAATGATGTCACCCAGAAACCCCACCCAGGATTCCTGATGTGTCCTGTCTTGGCCACACCCCTTGTTACATATACCTAATCAGATAGTCCAAACTCTTTCACTATGTTAGGGTGCATGAACAGGTATCTTCTGTTTTCCATGGACCTGCTGAAACAACTGCTTCAGGCTCTGGCATATGAATATGTTGTGCCTGTTTTCTAATATCAGGACTCTTAGTCTCTGGCATACTTCTTCCAAAAGTTCAGGTGTTTCTTTACAGTATACTTCTCTGAAGATTATTAAGAATATCACAGGGGGTGTTCTCCTTTCTCAAACTAAGAAGTCTAAGGCCCCATATACACTATTCGATTTTCTGCTGATTTTTGTCTTCAGATTTACCAAAACCATGTCGTGCGAGGGCCTGCCTGATTGCATACAAATTGAAACTCTTCAGGTTTGACCTCATACTATATGGTTTTGCTAAAACCATGCAAGACAGGTAGCAGCCTATGTGCACATTAATTTAAGCAGCATGGTGAGGCATTTATTAATTTAATTAATTTAATTTAATGAGGCATTGACGCTTGTCAGCCACCTCCATTGGTTTCAATGAAAGGAGAGAGAGCAGAGTGATAATTATTCAGTCTCCTGCTGTTCCTTCTCTGTGCAGTCACAGCATGGGTTCAGAGAGGCGTGGTCTGTATTACTAAACTACAGGAGAAAATTAAGGTTACCAATCTCTCCCTGTTGTATGACAGGCTTGTGTAGATATTGTAATTCACAACAGTAATACAAATGCCTTGCCAGGTAAAAGAGATCCCATTTATGTATTTCAACTGTATATGTACCTGTTTGACTGTAGTTTTGTTTTAAAACAAACCTATCACCAATGTAAAGGGCATTTTTTAAACTACTCACCTATATACGGGAAATTATTCACACTGAACATATATTTTTTTTCCCACTAAGTGGGTTTAATTTATTGTCACTGTTGTCACTAACATTGCTGTTACCTGTGTATTGTCATGATTACCACTTTTTGCTCACATATGGTCACGTCTGTTGCTTTCATGTTGTCAGACTACCCATTTTTTTTCCACCTAGAGTATTGTAATTATTGCTCTATTGTTGTTCATGTATTACCCTTGTGTTGTCTCAATTGTCTATTTGTTGGCCTGCATAATGTCATGATTACCTGTTTGTTGCCCATATATTGTAACTGTGACAGATTTTGGATACCCCATCACCAGAACTGTGTCTCCTGTTCTCCAAACGCACCAACAGCCGGCAGACTCCCCATAACCAGCCCTTAACCCCCAATCACAAGGCAAACCACACAGATATTGACGGTTAAGCATGCAGAGCATAAACTGTTTATTAAGTACAAAACATACACCTTTAACCTCTTGACATCTGCGCTATAGCCAAATGATGGCCACAACGCGGACCTGAATTTCCGGGCCTCCCCTTTGCACGAGGGGGAGTAATGTAAAATAGCTGGTGCTGTGATATAGCACTCCTCTACATGATCTGTTCAACAGGTGTCTGTGCACAGTGTGCACTGTGTTCAAGTGTAGTGTTTTAGGTAAGGCAATAAGATTCCTGGGCAAAGCCCCCTCACCAATCCTGTACACATTCAGTGGTCCTCCAAAGAGAGATCAAAGGATTCTCTTGGCTGCAGATGTGTCACTATGGATTTCAGTCCGCTGACCCAGTGAATCGGCTGATTCCATGACATTCAGTGCTGCTGCAGAGCATCATTCTGGAAGCACGTGGAGTTCTGTCCCTCTGGGCTGGAGCTGCAGGCTGTGTGCCCATTGGTAGGCCACAATTCCCTCACACAGCAACAGAAGGTTTCTGTCCCTATGGGATCCAGGAAACACCCTGGTCCGCCCTGTACTTTTTATAGTCTCTCCCACAACCCTCCTATTTCTCTGCAGTGCAGCCTGGGATTTGCAGTCCTGCCCCCTCACACAGTAAGTCAGACTGCTTTGTGCTGGGACTTCATATTCCACCATTCTCTGCTGCTGCTCCCTGATAATTGTTACTCAGTCTCTTTCAATAGGGAGGCTACAAAGTATGCAGTTCGGTGTGTCTGTGTGTGAGAGAGGAGAGGAAGGGGGTGAAAAGCCCACACCGCTGCTAGCAGCCAGCTCCCTCCCTCATGGATTCAATCAGCCTGGAGAGGTACCTTCTACACCATTATTTCACAGTAACTAACAAATCAAAGTGATTTGATGGTCACTTTCTCTTTTATGTGAAGGACCTTTAGACTACAGCAATGAGTCTCAAATTGTTTGTACAATGTACTGTCTTAACCGCTTGCCGACTGACCAATTTACTGCTACAGGGATGCTGTGCTGTGCAGAATTACATATATATATATATATATATATATATATATATATATATATATATCGTGATTATGCACTTCCGGGTAGGGGCGTGCACATATGACACCGGCACGCCGCTTTTGCTGTGATTTGTCATAGCAGAAACCAATCAGCGAGTGCGAGCCAATGGATGTCCGCCAGCACCTGCTGATTGTCAAGGAGAGACACAGGATGGAGCTCTACCTCTGTAAACAAGTATTATGTAAATGTGTGATCTCTTCAATTGTGCCAAAATGTAGTAAACATGCAGGTGACTCCGTGGGTAAACCTCCACCAATTGAAAAAATGGTCTCTCACCTCCCAGCATAGACCCTTGATTACAGAGGGTCACACACACACTTTCCCTTATAGGGTGTATCATTGTATCAGCGGTCAGCCAAGGAGGACTACAGATCCGGATGGATACCTCATGATAAGATCCGCTGACAAAGTCCCACCCACTGGAAAGTCACGTGACGTCTACGCTAGGAGGTGAGCAGCCATTTTTTGATTGGTGGAGGTTTACCCACGGAGTCACCTGAATGTTTAGCATATTTTGGCAGCATTGAAGAGATCCCACATTGGTATATTTTTGATATATGGACTCTTATCAGCGCTACACTGTCTATTTACATTTTTATTGCATGGGATTTGAATGATTGACCCTGAGTGTTCAGCAGCTTTAAAAAGGGTTATTATTATTGTGCTGGCTGTTTTCTCTATAGTTATGTAAACAAGGCAGAGCTCCGTCCTGACAGGGGGAAGTGATGGATTGTCTTTCCCTGCAAAGCAGGGAAAGACAATCCATCTCTTCCCCTAGTAAAAGCACCACACAAACACTGGCTAGGCACACAGCTAACCAGGGCAGGACTTACCATCGGGCTTGACTGCGCTCAAGCCCATGGGCCCCACCCAATTGGGGGCCCCGCCAAGATACACAGCCGAGTGTACCCGTCTGGGCTCCGTTCACAGTTATGCCCAGTCCCGCCCTATGATGGACATAACACAGAGACTGGGCGTGACTGTGAGCTGAGCCGAGTACTCCTGGCTCCGCTCGGGACTGCGAGAGGGCCCAAGAGCCGCCGAGATACACAGGACTCTGTATCTCGGCAGCGCCGTTTTTAAACTTCAAGACTGCAATGATAAGCCTGCAAATGACACTGGACAAGGCTGCAGATGGATGGGCAAGGCTGCAGATGGACACTGATAAGGCTGCATTGATGGGCATTTAAATGTACATTTTTTTCCTTAAAATTCCCTCCTAAAAGTTTTTTACTTAAACTTCCCTCCTAAACTTGGGGTGCGTGTTATACACCGATAAATATGGTAATGTATAGAAGCTAGGGCCCGAAAGTGACTCAAGCCCAGGGGCCCCCACCACCCTAAGTCCTGCCCTGCAGCTAACCCTTTGATCGCTCTAGACGTTTAACCCCTTCCCAGCCAGTGTCATTAATACAGTGACACTGCATTATTTTAGCACTGACCACTGTATTAGTGTCACTGATTTACACAAACTGTCAGTGCCAGAATGGTCACCGCAATATCACAGTCCTGTTCTAAATCGCTGATTGCCACCATTACTACTATCACCATTACTACTATCATTACTACTATCACTATCAACATCATCACTACTACTATTGCAAAAACGAATCAATATATGCTTATTGGGATTTGTTTTTACTAAACATATGTAGCAGAATACATATTGGCCTAAATTTATGAAGACATTTTTTTTATTGGATATATTTTAGAGTAGAAAGTAAAAAAAAAGATATTTTTTTTTCAAAATTGTTGGTCTTTTTTTTATTTGTAGCACCAGAATTAAAAAAAACACGAGGTGATCAAATACCACGAAAAGAAAGCTCTATTTGTGGGAAAAAAAGAACATACATTTTATTTGTGCATAGGATTACATGACCGTGCAGATGTCAGTTAAAGTAATGTAGTTCCGTATTGCAAAAAATGGGCTGGTCATGAAGCGGGGTTCATCTTCCAGAAGTCAAATGGTTAAGGTCCATCTCAGATCTCAGGACCGAAAACGTTTAGACCAGTCTGTGGCCCTTAATTTACCCAGGTGTCCATTGAGTCAGTGCGACCTAGTTATAAAATGTTAGGCAAGCTTTCAAATCTGCTTAATTGTAGCAAAAAAAAAAAAAAAGTTTCAATTTATATATAACATTAAAAAATTTTTATCAATGAACTGAAGCTTATGTTAGTATGCACACCTGTAGATTTCTGTACAAATCTATGTAAACTTAGTAGATTGTACAATCAGGTTGAAACACATAGCCAGTTCTCTTTTTTAACACACTGTGATGAGAGCAATACAGTGTTACCATAAACACTGTACTACTCTGGGGGAGTGATCAGGATTTTTTTTTTTTACATTTACACATTATGATTGCTTACACCAGTGAATTTCATTGGTATAAGCAACCATTGGTCATAGCGATCACATGATGCTACTGACAGCAGGCCGATCTAGTAAACAGTAAAAGGCTGTGTCCACTGGACACAGCCAGTGACAAATCCTTCCGCTGTGCACCCTCCCCCCCAAATGGCACATTCTGGGAGGACATCAAATGATGTTCACTCAGAAGGACGAATGGCCCGCCTGTCTGTTAATCTGCTATAGGCCAGACAAGAAGGTGTTAAAGTATATCTAAACCCTAAAACAAAAATGTCATATATTGTAGTTTACCTGGCCTTAAAAGTGGTTGTTGCATTGGTTTAGAACTATCTGTTCTCTTGACTGAAATGTACCTGTTCCTCTTGCTAGAAATGCTGTCTCCTTGTCACTTCCTGTCAACTAAAAAAGACAGCATAAACAATGTTATCTCTCATTTGTAAACTACTAGTTACATCAATTCCACATACAATGCAAGTTAACAAAGACAAACATGTTTGAAGTCCAGCCTGTGTGACAAACATGACTCCTATCATGGATACAATGGAAAAATAAGCGTTAACACAAACTCACAGAAGTTTTTTTCTGCAGGATTACTAGGTGCAATTTAAAGAAAAAAGGCATGAAACGCTAAGGTGAAATTTCAGTACCATTAGCAGTAACCCCGAGCCACACTGAGGATTGCATCACTGGATCCTGGAAGAGGTGACGTACCTTGTCCCTGGGATCCCATGATGTACTCCTGCTGTGTCCGGCGGCTGGATCGTCCCCCCGATGCTCTGTATGTTTCGGCTTCTCTTCCCTGTGAGCGTCGCAACACAGAGGGGTGGAACTGGTAGCAAATTCGAAATGTCTAAAACACAGCACACACAATACATTGTAATCTTATTGGATAACATTACTGTTTCAAATTATTTGACCCCAATTTTCCCCCAATTGCTTTGTCTGGTGCCCTTGTCTGCAGTTTTACTGTACTTTCTGCCTGATAACTGGAGAACGACCATGGCATCCAAAAAGCGTGCCTCGACATCAAAAGCGGTTTATAACCTGCTGGAAAACAGCAATAGTGATACAGAATCAATTGCAGAACTGATAGGTATTTGCGGGGAAATTCGTCATCAGACACAGAAAGCGATTTCAGCTACGATCCTGTGATGGAGCTCAGTGATGTGCGGACTTGGTGCTCTATTGACTGTGGCATTGATCACGCAGCGCCTCCAAGATTCCCATTTACTGGAGCACCTGGTATCAAAGTGGATTTTGAAGATGACAACCCCTGGCATACCTTCAACTATTTTTGACGGATGAGGTTTTTGAAAAAATAGTTACGGAGACAAACCAGTACCAAGAGTAACAAGCTGCTACAGATCAGAAGTTTTCAAGCAGCAGAAAGTGGGAACCAGTGACCAAAGAGGGCATTTGGACATTTCTGAGCCTAATAATTCTTCAGGGAGTGGTGGGGAAACCCCTGCAGAAGTGGTATTGGACAACCAATAAATTACTAGCCACTCCATTCTTTGGCACGGTTATGTCAGAGTACAAATTTTCTCTGATAATGAAGTATTTGCACTTAGAAAACAATGAAGAATTTGATGAAACTACTCATCCAGCACCAGAAGAATTGGGAGGTATATCATTGATTCAGAAGAATTTCCAGTGGAGCTATGTACCAGATAGAGACATCAGCATAGATGAAAATCTAATGGCCTACAAGGGAAGGCTCAGCTGGATACAATACATGGCATCAAAGAGAGCGCTATTTGTCATAAAATCCTTCATGCTATGTGAATGAAACTGGTTAAATTTGGAATTCTGTCCTATACACTGGAAAAGGAACCAAATTAAACCCAAAATATAGTAATTATGCAATGGCAACATCTTCCGTTCCTTCACTGATTGAGCCATTGCTAAATAAGGGCTATTGTGTAACTCCAGACAACTTTTACACATCTCCTGAACTTTATGAGTTCCTTCTGCATAACAAAACAGATGCCTATGGAACTGTTAGGGCTAACTGGTGTAACATGCTGCCAATCTTTGGCAATAAGAAGCTCAAGACAGGAGAAATGATAGCCTGGCAGAAAGGCAAAATGATGGCACTGCAATGACATTACAAAAAAGATGTTTGCCTAATGAGTACAATCCATAACATATCATGGTATGCACAAAAGGTGGGAAAGACACGATGAAGCCACAGGTAGTGCTAGACTACAACACCATGGGAAGGTGTTAACAGACCAAGCAATGACATTTTATCCAGCAATGAGAAAATAACAAAAAAAGTATTACAAGAAGATCTTTAGGCATCTTCTTGAGCAATGCTTGTGGAATGCCTACATTCTGCTAAAAAAAAGAGTGACAAGCCTGTGCTTCATGCTGACTTTGTTTGGAAAGATGCCAAACTTTCTGAACCACCAATGGCTGTGAATAAAGCTGGACGTCGTGCTGCTGGCGTTGTCAACTCGGAACGCTTGACTGGTCATCACTTTATGGACTACATCCCACCAACTGAAAAAAAGTCAGCACCCACAAGTATGTTCCTGGTTTGTTGCTCAAAGTGTGATGACAGTGGAAGGAAAATCCGAAAGGAAACCAGGTTCCATTGTCCTGATTGTGACATCGGACTTTGTGCAGTCCCATGTTTCAAAATTTATCATACCCGAGATGTTTACTGAAGCAATATGACTAGTAATATTGCACCCTTGTTTGGACAAAAAAAATGTCAGTGTTTTTGATTTGATTATATTATTGACTAAAATGTATTGAATACAATGTATTATTATTATATTATAATTTGTTATTATTTATAGTTATTTATTATATTATTTATTATTTTTTGTTTCAAACTTTATCATACCTGGGAATCTAGAATCTGATTTGGACAGATTTAAGTGAGTTATTCCTAAGAATTACAGGCCTACAATATAAAACACCAAATTTCCATGCATAACAATTGTACCACTTTCAGCATCAAAAATCTGACATAATCATACCGCCAAGGAGGTTAAAAGTTGCTGGTACTCTGCATCCATTTTCATTGTCCTTCCCTCTGTTTTATTCCCCGTTCCTGTGCCCACTATGGTCATTTGACTACTCTACATTCTGGCCATTCTACATTTCCATTCATACTTACCCTCCTCCTCTCTATGATCATTCTCCTTTGCTTCCATCTATACTGGATCTTGTCTCTAGTCATTCTGTTACACCACTGTCCAAGTCCACTCTCATTTCCTCTTTGATCATTGTCTTCTAAAGAAAACAGGTGGCCAGGACCTTTTATGCCTCCTAATTTCCAACATACTGTGTAATTCTCTATGGAAGGAGGAAATGAAAGTAGGACCTGGCTGGTGTATGTTGGATGAGGGAAGATGGCAGATCTCCACTTACCCAGCATGGATGCTGGGTAAGTGGAGTGTACATTATGTGCTGTCCTGCATATGTCACTTCTGGCATTGATAAAGTGTGTGTACGGGAGTGCAGATCTCACTCAGAGTAATAATTTCCCTTGGGATTAATAAAGTATCTGAACCAAAATCTGGTAGCGTGCGTACTGGGAAGTAAGCTGTACTGGCAGGAACATCTATCAGGTTTTTTTCTCTATCAATTAACTTCTTGTGCGTGCAGGGAATTGGTGACTCCTGTGAAAGCCCAGTTCCAGCCCTAAACCAATGATATAAATGTAAAAAATTTTTTTTAACATCAGTGCATTGGTAAACAATTTGTTTATAAGCACTATATATATTTGCCTAAATTCTGTATCCACGTTTTGTTATGTTCTTTTAAATGTAGGTTGTATAAAGAGGACAAGTAGAATGAAACCTTATCACTGATCTTAGCTAAAATGTGACCCAACTAGAAACCTTATAATTACCATTACAGGAAGTTTTCAGATTTTTCTTTTTCAATAATCCTTAAACAGTATGTACATGTGCATGTCTTTATTTTACTCAGCAAGGAGCATATTGCATTTTGAACATCTTTTATTTCAATATAATTTCTTTTTGCCTTAGTGGCTGAAATGGAAGCACATGCCATGTCAATGTGACTAGTGGGAACAGTAAATTAGCTTAAGTGAAAATATATTCAAAGATAAATAAAATGTTGCTTACAATGGAGTGCCTAATGGAAGTTAGAATGTATTATTTGTAACCACAGGTATCAGGACACTTCTGTTCACTTAACCTTCATGTGCATGATGTCTAAACAATGGATTATTTCAGTGACAACTCATTATAAATATTGATATGGTTTTGGAAGATCATTTAAAACCGGCTATTTACTTAGGCATGACTAATGCAGATTTTTACAATAAAGGTGCTTCAGCAGTGATTCTTGTTATAGCTTGTTTCTTTTTTTCTTTTTTTTTTAAATAGTAATTTGTGATCATGGCCACGTTAACTAGAGTTAGAGGTTTTTTTTAACTATGAGGGTGGGCCCAGAGGTAGACATAGTCAGCAATGAAATAAATGAAAGAAAAAAGGACTCTGTGCTAAGTGACAATAAAAAGTTTGTAAGCTGCTCCCCTCAAAGTGCTTAGTAAGCTATCTTTGACCTAAAGGGGGATGTATAATAATAAGAGGGCGCTAAAAATATAAGTGTACCATAAAGTGCGTGTGCTCAATAGTGTATAGTGTACGTAAATAATACTAAAGGCATACCATCATGATTGACATATCAAGTGAATACGGTGAAAACAAAGTGTGCATCAGTAAAACAGCCAGCAAATAAATGGTGCTCTCAGCAGACTTATCATACACGTGATTGTAGACAAATCAAAGCCAGGTCACCACAGGTTTGTGGAATGCTCTGGACTGCTAGAACATCATATGCATTAGAACACAAAATCACCGGCAATTAAAAAGTGCTATGTGCATTGAGAACAAAAAAATGCATATAAATAAATATAGAAATATATGTCCATATATTGAGTGAAGTATTAGTATCTTTTTCACACCATCACCAATAACGATAGTTGATTTTGGATGCAACACTATCCGTGACTGGATGGTCATGGATGAGGCATATCCGGTCACGCATACCTTCTGACCACTTCTGGTTTTCCGACAGACCAGGCGGTGGAACACACACTGCCATGCTCTAATGTCAGGGGGCACTGTGCCATGCTCTGATGTCAGGGAATTACTGTGCCATGCTCTGATGTCAGGGAATTACTGTGCCATGCTCTGATGTAAGGGGCACTGTGTCATGCTCTGATGACAGAACACTACTGTTCCATGCTCTGATGTAAGGGGCACTGTGCCATGCTCTGATGTCAGGGCACTACTGCGCCATGCTCTGATGTAAGGGGCACTGTGTTATGCTCTGGTGTCAGGGCACTTCTGTGCCATGCTCTGATGTCAAGGGGGCACAACTGTGCCATTCTCTGATGTAAGGGGGCACTACTGTACCATGCTCTGATGTCAAGGGGCACTTCCCAATGCTCTGATGGGATGTAAGGTACACTGTGCCATGCTCTGATGTGATGTCAGGAAACACTGTGCCATGCTCTGATGTCAGTGGCCACTGTGCCATGCTCTAATGTAAGGGGTCACTGTGCCATAATCTGATGTCAGGGGGCACTACTGTGCCATGCTCTGATGTCAGGGGGCATTAATGTGCCATGCTCTGATGTCAGGGAGCAATGTGTCATGTTCTGATGTCAGGGGGCACTACTGTGCCATGTTCTGATGTCAGAGGGCACTACTGTGCCATTCTCTCATGTAAGGGGCACTGTGCCATGCTCTGATGTCAGGGGGCACTACTGTGCCATAGAGAAAAACCATAATGTAGCGCTAAGGAAAATAAGAAAAAGAAAATATTGAAGTGACTACCACCAAATAAGACACTATAAAGTCCAAATAATGAAAATAAATAAGTCCTTGAAATCTACATAGGATTCGGATGTGATATTTCACACAGTATAAAGGCCAAGGGGTAATCTCGAAGACATTCACAGCAGTGACATCCAGTTGAATCGAAAGAAGCAAAAGGGTGGGTGCTCTTACCAGAGCCACAGGACCTGTGTGGGTACACTAGGTCATATGAGCATAAATAGATGGTTCATCCACTCTACATGGGCTGTACATCAAATCCCAACCAGTCCATCAGCCAATGGGGGGGGGCTGTGGGTCTTCAAATCAATGGAGAGGTGGTCAGCACCGTCTAGGAGGTTCAAATCTTCTTCACCACAAATTCCAACAAATGTAAAGGAAGGAAACTCCAGCAAAAAGTGTTTTTCAAGTAGGGAGAGCCAAGATCACAAAGAAAATCATATGTAAAACAAAAAAGAATAACGGCTTCCCATAGTGTAGATTGAAAAAAATATAAATTGCTGTTTATTGGCATAAAACTAGCATCTACAATGAAGTGAATGTTAAAAAAAGTGATCACATAATAAGAAAAAGCAATACAGGGAATATAATAACCTTGCCCTATGCGTTTCGTCCCAAAGGACTTCTACAGGGGCCTCACACAAATAGAGCTTTCTTTTGGTGGTATTAATACACTAGTGGATTTTTTATTTTTTATGCTATAAATAAAAAAAGACCAAATTTTCTGAAAAAATGCCTTTTTCTTTGTTTCTGTCATAAAATTTTGCAAATTTGGAATTTTTCTTCATAAATTGTGGCCAAAATTTATACTGCTACATATCTTTGGTAAAAATAACCCAAATTAGTGTATATTATTTGGTATTTGTGAAAGTTATAGAGTCTACAACTATGGTGCCAAATACAAAGGCCCAACATTGAAGTAGCACCTTCAGGTGTTCTACGAGCATAAATTACACATCTCATTTCTCAACCACCTATTACACATTTGAAGGCCCTTGAGCACCAGGACAATGGAAATGCCCACAAAATGACCCAATTTTTGTAAAGCAAACACCCCAACGTATAATATGTGAGGCATAATCAGTCTTTTGAATGGTTCTTTTTTTTCCAGAAGTTTTTGGAAAATGTGGAAGAAAAATGAAAACACATTTTTTTTACACACAGTTGGCCATTTGACCACATGTGGTATCGCCATACTCGGGAAGAGTAGTAGAATGTATTTTGGGGTGTCATCTTTGCTATGTACATGCTATGTGTATCTGATAAACGGCCAACTGTGTGTAAAAAAAATGCCTTTTAATTTTTCTTCCACATTTTCCAAAAACATCTGGAAAAAAAAGAACCGTTCAAAAGACTGCTTATGCGTCACAGATTATATGTTGGGGTGTTTGCTTTCCAAAAATGTGTTTTGGGGTGTCATGTTAGCTATGTATTTGCTATGTGTTGAAAATATCTGATAAAGGGACAACTTTGTGTAAAAAAAAAATAGTGTTTTCATTTTTTTCCACATTTTTCAATGCCTCATAGATTATACGTGGGGTCTTTGCTTTCCAAAATGGGGTCATTTTGTGGGCAATTCCATTGTCCTGGTGCTCCAGGGCCTTCAAAAGTGTAATAGGTGGTCAAGAAATGAGATGTGTAATTTATGCTTGTAGAATGCCTGAAGGTGCTACTTCAATGTTGGGCCTTTGTATGTGGCTAGAATGTGTAAAAGTCTCACACATGTGGTATCGCCATACTCGGGAAGAGTAGCAGAATGTATTTTGGGGGTGTCATCTTTGCTATGTACATGCCATGTGTTGGAAATATTTGATAAATGGCCATATTTCCAACACATAGTAAATACATAGCTAACATGACACCCCAAAACACATTCAGCTACTCCTCTTGAGTATGGTGATACCACATGTGTGAGACTTTTACACAGCCTGGCCACATACAGAGGCCCAACATCCAAATAGCATTCAAGGCGTTCAAGGAGCATACATTACATTACATTACATTACAGCATATCATTTCCTGGCAACCTATCATTTTTGAAGGCCCTTCATATTTCTAACACATAGCATGTACATACCAAGAATTACAATCCAAAATACATTTTATTGTGGAAAGGTTAAAAAAAAAGCATGACCTGTGCTTTTAGTAGTGTCTACAGAGGAGAGCACTGGTCCAGGCAGTAGGCAGGGATGTGCTTAGCGACAACAATAATAATTATCCAGGCAGCAGGCAGAAATATTGTCTATAGTCAGCAGAAGGATATTGTTGGCACAGCCAAAGAATTTGTCCATAGAAATTGTCCAGGCAGAGACAGCCAGCACAGCCATAATAATGGTCCTGGTACACTGTTACATACAGACACTCATTATTGTACTGTTCTCCAGCCCTTCATAAACATACTACCTCTTGCAACAGCAAATTATTTGCATAGTCCAAGTAGCAGGCCGAGGTGTGGTCCATTCATGCTGCAGGCAGAGGCACGGTGGCAGTAAATCAGCAATCAGGTAAGATCTGTGGACAGGGGCACAGGGGTAGAGGCTTCACCCACCCAAATCTCTATGAAGTCTTCGGACTCCAGACCCTAAGCTAGAAATTACGAAACCTGGAGAAAACAAAAACAATTTTTTTCTCCATCTGGAAAAAGAATTCTGGAGCCCCTCACATATGTGAGACCCCTGTGTACTACGGTAGCAGGGCAACAGATCAGTCCAAGCAGTAGGCAAAAGCATAGTCCATAAAACAGGCCAGGGTCAGTTCCCATGCATGCAGTCCAAGTGGTAGGCAGAAGCGTAGTTGATAGAACAGGCCAATCAGTTCACATGGAAGCAGTCCAAACGGTAGGCAGAGGCATAGTCACAAAACAGGCCAGGGTCAGTTCACATGGAAGCAGTCCAAACAGTAGGCAGAGACATAGTCAAAAAACAGGCCAGGGTCAGTTCACGTGGAAGCAGTCAAAATGGTAAGCAGAGTCATAATCAAAAAACAGTCCAGGGTCAGTTCACGTGGAAGGCAGTGGCATGGTTATTTGGGCAAGCTTGGAAAATAGTCAGCGCAGATGATGAAAATGGGCAAATGGTTAAAAATATGGGCTAATATTTTAGGGGTGTATGATAAAGTTTGAAGCATTCACCAATGCAAAGGCCAGGTTGGGAGGGACACTGAGAACAATGGTGGCTGGTATCTCTTCGAAATCCTCTTTTGCTGCACACGTGACATTTTTTTGCCGTCTTTGGCCTGCTTCAGATGGTGGATTGTTGTACGGGAAGTGGCACTCATGAAGTCGGCTAACAACATCATAGTGAAGGTCTTCTGTGGAGGTCTTTGTTGATCGATGAGGGATGTGACAACTTCTTCTATGAATTTTAGGAAGGGGCGGGGCTTTCCGTGGATTTGGTGTAGACTATGTAGGAATTATAAATGGCCAAATGGATGAGATCATTTGCTACCTTCTTGTACCAGAATCGGGACCTCCTTATTGACAAATAGGGCTGAATCATTTGATCATTGAAATCCACCCTCCCCCCATGTAGAGATTGTAATCTTGGACACATGTTGGCTTTTCAATGGGACTTATTTGAACCTCAATTGTAATGTCATCATGGATGGTGGACATCATGTGCATGTCCCTTTTATCCTTCCACCTCAAGGCCAGCACTTCATTGAATCTCAATGTTGCTCTTTCCTCCTTCGCAGCTTTTTGTTGGCTAGAGATTGTGGGAAGCCCTTCCTATTCTTTCTGGAGATTCAGCAGGCCAGGGTTTTTGCGATGTATAAGTGTTTTAAAAGGGGCAGGTTGGTGTAGAAGTTATCAAGGTACATGAGATATCCTTTGTTCAGAAGTGGGTATGTCAGGTCCCATACAATTTTCCCAGTTGTGCCCATGCCCCCGGGCATTCAGTGGGCTGGAGCTGGGAATATCTTCCTTTATATATGCGGAACACATACAGATATCCCGTAACTCTCTCACAGCGCTTGTAAAATTTGACTCTGTATTTGACCCTTTTGCTAGGAATGTATTGCTTTATTCCTAGCCGGCCTGAAAAGGGTACCAGGGACTCATCTACGCATATATTCTGATTGAGGAAATAGAGTTCTGCAAATGGTTGGGAAAAAAAAAAGTATAAGTGGCTAATTTTAAATAACATCATAATTTGGATGATTGCGGGGGAGAGCACTGCATGTTGTCGCTAAAATGAAGGAATCGCATAATCATCTGGTATCAGGACCTGGACATTACGGCAGAATAAAGGGGCATGTGGTGGATGAGGTTGGCCAATAGGCATGTTCTTAATTTTTTTGTACACCCAATGTTTATGGTGAGGCCCATAAACAATTTGAACTCCTCCAAATTCTGATCTCTCCACTCAAATGGACGGGCATATGATGATAGGGGGTTGTTGGCAATATACTGCTGGGCATATAAATTGGTCTGGTCCACAATGAATTGCAGCAAAGTGTAGGGCAAAAACAGATAAAAGCAATCGACGTCTGTAAAATTTTGGGTGTTGGCCTGCACACCTGGCTGTGCTGTGAAACGGGGAATAATTGGTGATCCAGAGTCGGAAGGCAGCCATGTTGGATTGGCAAAACCATCTGACATTTATGTAGAGGCCCTGGCTCTTGGGGGGACATGACATTCCAGTAGTTGGGGGATTTGAATTTCCTCTGCTGGTACTCAGGTATGATGTGACAGCACTGGTACTTGTTCCCAGGGCCTGTTACACGGCGTGATAATACGTAACTTCATCACAGCCGATCACGTGGTAAACAGCCATACCCAATGGCTGTTCACCCCCATCGGTGACGATCGGTGTCTCGGTGACACGCCGCCACCGACAGTACAGGGCTGCACACACATGATGGCGTGCATGCCCTGTTTAAATGGACAGACGTCATATGACAGAGCAAGAGCCGTGCCACCCAGCTGTCTTATGAAGATGGGCAGGCGGCAAGTGGTTAATCATTGTTGTTCAACAGTCAGATGACATTTCCCAGGTTGTTCCCATCATCAGAGAAAAATCTGAGGGAAGGATTTCTAGTACTCTGCTGATGTATGCTCTAAAGCAGTATAGGACATCTGTACTATGAATCTGTGTCTTCACAGCACTGATTGGTGCTGTTCCGGTCACATGACAAATGTATTACACAAATGTGATTGGTCACATTGGTTTTAATGTATTTTTTTTACATAGATGTTTTTGTACATTTCATTTACGGTACATACAAATGCAAATATGTGAACCAGGCCACTCCCCTGGGCTATTGCCCTTAATTTTTCCTACAATTCTCTATGGACTCACCCAAATTAACATTCACCTCTATATTTAGAAAACGGAGTCGAAATTCATCCAAGATTTACCAGTGAAAATGACATTCCATAATATTTACCATTACTTTTTCTGTTTTTCAATAATAATTTCACAAGATCAGTAACATTCACTCTTAAATTCACTGGCCATTCTTTAACCTCCCTGGCGGTGTTCCCGAGTCTGGCTCGGAGTGGAAGTTTTGTCCCAAAAGCGGTAACCCCGAGCCAGACTCGGGACTGCATCACTGAATGCAGGGGGAGATTACTTACCTTGTCCCCTGGATCCAGCATGTCCTGGATGTCCCCCCGCTGTACGAGCGGCTCATCCTCGCCGGATCTATCACAGAGCCGATCTCCGCTCCCCTGCGACGCACGGGGACGGAGATCGGCGCCAAATTCAAAAAGTAAAACACACAGTATACATACAGTATAATGTAATCTTACAGATTACATTGCTGTATGTAATTATTTCACATCCCCTTTGTCCCTAGGGGTCTGCCCAGCGTTCTGCATGTAGTTTTATATTATAAAAACTGTTCTTTATGCCTGGAAACTGGAGATTGTCCATAGCAACCAAAACTGTCACTTTACATCAAAAATGAATTTAGACCAGCTAGAAAACAGTGATAATAAATTGGAATCACTCGCAGAATTGAGGGATAGCAATTTGTGCGAAGATCCGTCATCAAATATTGAAAAGTAATGACAGTGACAATTCTGCAACTGAGCAAATTTCAGTGTTTTTGATTTGATTACATTATTGAATAATTTTTATTATTGTTATATTATTATTTGGTATAATTATTTATAGTTATTTATTATATTATAATTTATGATTTCATTTTTCAAATGTTATCATACCCGGGATGTCTGCTAGACTCTGGTTTGAACAGATTTAAGAGAGTTATTCCTAAGAATTGCAGGACTACAATATAAAACGCCAAATTTTCATGCAAAATAATTGTACCGCTTTCAGCACCTAAAATCCGAAATAATCATACCGCCAGGGAGGTTAAAGGAGAAGCATGCGAATACAAAAATAGGTAGTACATGCTACCCTCATACCTGCATTGCATATCTTTCTTTCCCCAGTCCTTTAGTTTTTTCAGAATAGTGTTTTGAAGATTCCAGTAGTGAGAGCAGAGAATGGAAGCTCCACACACTTTTAAATGTATGTAGTGAGTTTGGCTGGCCAGGTATGTCTTTACACCCATAAAATGCCTGACCGCTTAAACTCTGAGCTGTATTATTCAACCGTAAAGCTGTGCGTTTCTGAAAGTTCTCTGACCATCTTCTGTATAATGTCCGCAGTCTCTGATTGTCTCCTGCAGTATGTCCACACTCTCTGATTGTCTCCTGTATAATGTCCGCAGTCTCTGATTGTCTCCTGTATAATGTCTGCAGTCTCTGTCTCCTGTAGTATGTCCACAGTCTCTGATTGTCTCCTGAAGTATGTCCGCAGTCTCTGATTGTCTCCTGTATAATGTCCGCAGTCTCTCTCCTGTAGTATGTCCCCAGTCTCTGATTGTCTCCTGTAGTATGTCCGCAGTCTCTGATTGTCTCCTGCAGTATGTCTGCAGTTTCTGATTGTCTCCTGCAGTATGTCCCCAGTCTCTGATTGTCTCCTGCAGTATGTCCCCAGTCTCTGATTGTCTCCTGTAGTATGTCCGCAGTCTCTGATTGTCTCCTGCAGTATGTCTGCAGTCTCTGATTGTCTCCTGCAGTATGTCCCCAGTCTCTGATTGTCTCCTGCAGTATGTCCCCAGTCTCTGATTGTCTCCTGTAGTATGTCCGCAGTCTCTGATTGTCTCTTGCAGTATGTCCACAGTCTCTGATTGTCCCCCTGTAGTATGTCCGCAGTCTCTGATTGTCTCCTGTAGTATGTCCGCAGTCTCTGATTGTCTCCTGTAGTATGTCCGCAGTCTCTGATTGTCTCCTGCAGTATGTCCCCAGTCTCTGATTGTCTCCTGCAGTATGTCCCCAGTCTCTGATTGTCTCCTATAGTATGTCTGCAGTCTCTGATTGTCTCCTGTAGTATGTCTACAGTCTCTGATTGTCTCCTGCAGTATGTTTGCAGTCTCTGATTGTCTCCTGCAGTATGTCCGCAGTCCCTGATTGTCTCCTATAGTATGTCTGCAGTCTGTGATTGTCTCCTGTAGTATGCCTGCAGTCTCTGATTCTTTCCTGTAGTATGTCCGCAATCTCTGATTGTCTCCTGTAATATGTCTGCAGTCTCTGATTGTCTCCTGTAGTATGTCTGCAGTCTCTGATTGTCTTCTGCAGTATGTCCGCAGTCTCCGGTAATCTCCTGCAGTCTGTCCGCAGTCTCTGGTAATCTCCTGCAGTATGTCCACAGTCACTCTCTGGTAATCTCCTGCAGTATGTCTGCAGTCTCTGATTGTCTCCTTCAGTATGTCCGCAGTCTCTGAACCTCTCCTGTAGTATGTCTGCACTCTTTGAAACTCTCCTGTAGTATGTCTGCACTCTCTGACACTCTCCTGTAGTATGTGTATTAGTGTGTCCCTTTACTTGCTCAATTATTTAGGATTACTCCACAGCTCAGTGAGAGGTAATGATGTGCATTAGCCTGTAGCAACCAATCAGTGAACAGTAGTGATCTGCTTTAATCTATAGCAGCCAATCAGTAAGTGGTAATGATGTGCATTAACCTCTAGCAACCAATTGGCAAGCAGAAATTATGTGTTGTAACCTCAAGCAACCAGCCAGTGAGCAGTAAGAATAGGCTGTAACCTCTGGCAAACAATTGCAATCGCTGCAGTAAACTGATTTTGAGTCTACCTGCTATTTTTTGTATGTCTCAAAATCAAAATTAAAGACGGCCGTAGACCCTACAGCATGTGATGGCTCTCTACAACATGAAATTACACTGTACCACATGTGCTGACTCTGTGCAGCATGTGAAGACTCTGTGCAGCATGTGATGGCACTGTACAGCATGCGATGACTCTGCAAGGCATGTGATGGCACTGTACGGCATGCGATGACTCTGCACGGCATGTGATGGCACTGTACAGCATGTGATCCTGTAATCCTCTATTTACAATGAAGGAAACATTATTACTATAGGGGTACTAGATAATACAAGAATTATGGGGGAGCAAAGCTCTGTTCATGTTTGAGGTGCTCTGGGCTTCAGTATGAAAATATAAGTAGATGTGACTGGAAGATTTCATAGGGGGTTATTTACGAAAAGGCAAATCCACTTTGCACTGCAAGTGCACTTGGAAGAGCAGTCTAAGGCTGGGTTCACACTGCTGCGGTGTACGAGATCGGATGTGATTTGCACCACATTACAGTGCAAATCACATGCGATCTCTGTGCGATGCGATTCCAGCCATACAGATAGTATGGCTGAATTTACATCGCATCCGTCCCAAACTCGCACAGGACCCTTTTTTTGGTCCGCAGCAGAATCGGATCGCATGGGTGTTCACACCATGTGATCCGATTCCTGTCGGAGTTTGCAGATCGCACTGCGATATGCAAACTGATTTGGGGGTGTCATTAACTTTTCACTGACACTCCCAGCAGTTCGCATAGGGCAGTGTGAACTGCTGCTGGGAGGCATGCGATGCAGGAACCTGCAGTAGATTTGCAGCGTTCCCACATCGCAGCAGTGTGAACCCAGCCTTAATCTATGGGGTGGATCTGAAATGAGGGGAAGCTCTGCTGATTTTATCATCCAATCATGTGCAAGCTAAAATGCTATTTTTTATTTTCCTTGCATGTCCCCTCGGATCTACAGCGACTTTACTTCCAAGTGCACTTGCTGTGCAAAGTGGATTTTCCTTTAGTAAATAACTCCATTGTCGCATATAAAAATCCAGATAGTCAATAAAGGGATTAATTCACAATGTTAGCTCTCATTTAATTTAATTTTACTATACCAGTAATGCATGGAATGCCTGTGTGTGGTCACATTCATATCCTCGGTTCGGCGGCGCTGCCCATTGATTTCAATTGGCAGGGGCGCTTTAAGAATGGTGTATACACCGCTCCTACAGCACGGCAAACATGTTGCTTGCAGGACTTTTTTTACTGTCCTGCAAGTGCACCGATCCAGTATGAAAGCATTTAGGCTTTCACACTGGAGAGACAGCAGAGGCGCTTTTAACTCCCGCTAGCGGCCAAAAAAGGCTTAAAACCGCCCGCAAAGTGCCAATGCAGCACCGCTCCTACAGCACTGCAAAGATGCTGCTTGCAGGGCTTTTTTTACCGTCCTGCAAGCGCACCTCTCCAGTGTGAAAGCAATTGGCCTTGCACACTGGAGAGACAGGACAGGCTCTTAACAGGAGGTATACAGGTGCTATTTTTAGTGCTGTAGCACCTGTAAAGCGCCTCAGTGTGAAAGACGTCTTGTACACACGGTCGGAGATTCCGACAACCAAATCCGTCGGATTTTGTCCGACAGATTTTGTCCGAAACTGTTGTATACACACGGTCGAACAAAGTTGTCGGAAAATCCGACGTGATGACGTTATTTCGTTATGACGGGACTATGTTCACGCTAGTAGCCAATAGCTTTGGTGTAGGAATTTGATCTGAGCATGCGTGGCACTTTGTCTGATCGGAATTCTCTACACCGATCGGAGCATTTTGTCGGAAAATATTTCCGGCAAGTTGGAAAAGTTGGTCCGACGGATATTCCGATGGAAACAGTCCGATGCAGACCACACACAGTCGGAATATCCGACAAAATGCTCCAAACGGACACATTCCGACGGAATCTCCGACCGTGTGTACAAGGGCTTAGTGTCTTTAAGTATTGGGTACTGCTTTAAAAGGGGCCCACCTAAAAAACAAGTGCCTGCACTGGTGCCAGCTGCTGGCAGTCATTGGACACCTTGTCACTTCAGTGCCCAGGAGAGGGTGCTGGCGAAAGGGAGTTTATGTAGCGCCTATCTGCCAAGGGTTATTTGGAGAGCACAAAGTGTACAAAACCAAAAAGAGGTTAGAAAATGTCAGTTTCCAGTCTGAGCTTAGATGATGTCAAATCTAAACTATACAAAATATAAGTTTGCTCACCACAAATGAAACCTCAATTCCAGACCATATAGGGAGATACTGTTTTGAAAACTGAACTCATGGTTATTTGCACACACCGCAAAACGTAGATAAAGCATTGCAGACCGATCCCTCAATATCTGTTGGTGATAAATCCAGCTAGACATCATTTTATTAGACGTCTAATTTTTTATGAAGTTTTTGAAAACATTTAGCGTGATTTTTATTTGTTATTAAACAACTATAGGAGGATTATATAATAATGTCGGGGGCGTGACCGGATGGTGATGGCGGCGGCAGTGTGGTGTGAGGAGTGAGAGATGTGTGCTCTCACTGCACGCTGATGTAAGCCTGTATCAGCGGCGTCCGTGGCACCCCTACTCGATTTCCCCAGCGGAGAAGCACAGACGGGGTTTGGAGTACCTGGGGGATCTGTGGAGCCCAGCGGAGACCGGTGCCTGGCGGGAGAGGTGGATTGTGGCGGAGCGGTGGGGTCCCTCGAGCACTCCGATGACGGCGTGTGGAGGACGGAGGACGGAGGAGAGGACTCTCAGCTCTTGGAGGTGAACCCCCGTGAGACCCGCTCGAGAGAGGAGCTACAGCACTGAGACTGGGAAAGGTTCACAGCCACTGCCATGTACAGCGAAGACATTTAAAGGCATAGTTACAGTATTATGCAGGGACTGTGGAGAGACATTTTATTTTTATGTCAGATCCCCCCATCACTGCCCCTTTTGAACTGAATTAAAGGAGAAGTAAGAGGGGAGTTGTTGTGAACGCTGCATCACCCTTGGGAAAAGTGTTACAATAAGAAAGAAAGAAATATATATATATATATTTGGAAACCTAGCCGCTGCCTGCCTCTTATAACTGGTGAAAAAAAAGGGGGTGAAGAGAAGTAAAGGAAGGCATTGGTCCATTCCTAAGTTCTGGAGTAGCTGTGGAGTAGCTGAAACTGACTGGAAAAAAAAAAAAAAAAAAATTTTGGGTTTTGCCTTGGCCCAGGGAAATTTACCCCCCTTCCCCCTTTTTTTTTTATTAAAAAAAAACCCTTTTTTTTTTAAGAGAGTGGCAGAGCGTAGAATAAAGGGGAGTTCCTGTGGGACACTTGCGGATTCGAACTATGTCTGCAAGGAGGAGAGGGGAGGAGCATGCCAGGCAGGAAAATGTTGGGGCACAATTACTGAGATCAGCCAAGGACAAAGATAAAGAAAAAGACCCCCAGTTTACTGCAACAACAGCTGGGATAGCCACAGCGGCCAAGTTGGAAAAATATGCCCATGCTCATACTCCCGATAATACGCCAACTAAGGGGGGACAGGGGAGTCAAGTGAAACCTCCAACGGATAGAAAGAGTCAAGGGCAGTTGACACAAGCAGGCGTAAAACATACAAATAACAAAAACGCGGGAGCAACTGGAAGATCTGATATAAATCCCATGCAGGTACCCTCAATAGATGGTGAAGAAGAACCGACGCTGAAGGAGGTCTTGGGGGCTGTTAACGTTTGTAAACAGTCATTGTTAGAGCTATGTGATCAAACAAGAAGTATTAAAGAAGAGCTGGCCTTTATACGACAGGAACTTCAGATAACGGTTGACAGAATAACAGCAGCAGAAGGTAGAATTTCTCAGATTGAAGATGAGGTGTACCCACTAAACCAAGAGGTTAAAGATCTAAAAATACAGATGGGTAAATATGAAGGGAAATTGGATGAAATGGAAAACAGACTCCGAAGGGACAATATAAGACTGGTAGGCCTCCCGGAGAAGTGTGAAGGCTCTGACACAGCTGAGTTTTTGGAAAGATGGCTTGTTGAAGTGTTTGGTAGAGACCTTTTCCCAACAATTTGCCATAGAAAGGGCACATAGAGTTCCGCTTAGAATCTTGCATCGGGGGGGTCAGCCCAGATCTGTGCTACTGACATTTTTGAATTTTCGAGATAAAGTTGTTTTGCTTCGGAGGGCCAGGGAGATGGGGAGTATCATTTATAAGGGCGCAAAAATTTCGTTCTATTCTGACTTTTCCCCAGATCTGCAGAAGCGCAGAGCAGAATTTATAGAGATCAAGCGCAGACTCCAGAAATTGGACGTTACATATGCTTTGCTCTATCCGTCAAGGTTACGGGTAGTAGCATTAGGAGAGACCTTATTTTTTGACACCCCAGCAAGGGTAGAAGCATGGGTGCAGGAGAAGGGAGATCAGTTATTGAAGAAGTGATGTGTTTTTCTTTTTTATATATATGTATGTGTATGATCCCCTTTTCATCCCTCTTTTTTCTTATCCTTTTTTTTGTTTTCTCTCTTTTTTATTCCCCCTCCTTCTTTTCTCGGGGGAGGGGAATATTAGCATAGGGGGGGTGTATTGGGTGCACTGTATATGAAGAAAGGGAAGATGATATACTTAGGTCAGGGTGTAGTGAGTGACACATAGTATATTAGGAATTTATGTATGAGAAAGGGGAGGGTCAAATGGGGGGGTTGCTGAGTATTGGGGGGGAGTGGGGGGGGCAGGGAGGGGGGTGGGGGTGGAAGTATGAGAGAAGGAGGGGAGTGGAAGGAGCAGGAGGGTGTGTGTGGGAGTGTAGTGGTCACGGAAAAAGCCCCTAGGGGTAACCTAGATAGGTATGTAGGGGGGAGGGGGGAGGGAACAGGGAAAATGGAAGTACATAAAACACAGGAAAAGGGTAATATTTGCACAGTTATAGATGATAAATTAAAAGTAATGAGTAAACACGGGGTAATAGTATGTATAGATGTAAAGTTTAGATTTCGCGCTCACAAGGGGAGATTGAGAAGGGACGACACTATGAAGTATAAACGATTGTATAAATTTATTAGAGTACTCACTGAGTGGGGTCTCACTTTCTTTTTTACACCCCCTTCTTGCATCCTCTTCCTCGTCATGAACTATTGGGGGAGATGCAGGGATTATTTCTGCTCAACGTCAGGGAATTCTAATTTTAATTTTGAGCCTCAAGGTTTTTTTCTCTTCTTTTCTCTTTTTCCGCACTTCCTAGAGTCATGCAGTCTAGAGTTTTGAATATTGGCTCTTGGAATGTCCGAGGGCTAGGAGCCTCTGTAAAAAGAGCAGTAGTGTTTGACACCCTGGAAAGGTGTGATGTAGGATTGATCTGCCTACAGGAGACACACCTAACTGAAGAAACTAAATTAAAAAGTCAGAGTAGGAAATTCCAAGTTCAGTACCACTCAGTCCACCCCTCCTATTCGAGGGGGGTGGCCGTGCTGGTAAGGAGAGAGGTGGCGTTCTCCTGTCGGCAGATCAACATAGATAAAGAAGGGCGGTTTATTTTTTTACATTGTGTAATTGAAAATCAGGAGTATGTTTTTGCAAATATTTATATTCCTCCTCCATTTAAACTGGAAGTTCTATATTGTTTAATGGAATTTATAGTGGATAAATCAGGGATTCCAGTCATAGTAATGGGAGACTTTAATGAGGTTATTAATAAAAGCCAGGATAGGTTTCCGCCAGGAATATATATGCAGATGGAAGTTGAGACCCGATTGTCTAGATTTTTGCTGGAGGGGGGTTTGTTTGATATATGGAGAATGCGTAACCCGGATCAGTTGCAATACTCATGTTTCTCAAGCTCATACTCCTCACTCTCAAGAATAGATTTAGTCCTTGGGAATGAGGAGGCAAGCCGCGTAGTAAGGGAAATAGTTTATCAACCTAGAGGGGTGTCAGATCACTCGCTAGTGACAGTATCGGTAAACTTAGGGGGGATAAAACCCCCAAGAGTATGGAATATGAATCCAGTATGGTTTGAGTTAATTGGAGACCCCGATAAGGTGCTATTTAAAGTAGCAGAGTTTATGGAGTTCAATAATGAGTCTGCAGAAATAGGAGTAATATGGGACGCATTGAAGGCCTACCTCGGGGGTATTCTTATTCAACATGTAGTGAATGTTAAGAAAACATCTAATGAATGGGAGAATAGGGTTAAAAGGGATCTAGTAATAGCAGAGAGAGCATATATAGAAAACCCCACCCCAGAGAAACAAAAAATATGGTTAGAGAAACAACAGGAACACAAGGTAGTGATCACCAGGAAAACAGAATAAAAGATTGTTCCAGAAACAAGTGGAGTATGGGGAAGGGGAAAAAGTAGGAAAGATGTTGGCACAGATTGTAAGAAGTAACTCCTCGCCATCCACCGTCCCAGTGATTAGGACTGAGAAGGGAGAAATCTCAGCACAGAGATCAGTGATTACAGATACCTTCAGGGTATTTTATGCCAAACTGTATACCTCACAGGGGACGGGGGAGGGCGAGGATATGGATAGGTTCTTTGCGAATATCAAAATACCGTCCCTAACTAAGGAGGAGAGTGAGATAATGGAAGCCCCATTAACAATTGAGGAAATTCAATGCGCAGTGTCAGAAATGGCCAATAAGAAATCCCCAGAACCAGATGGTCTTCCTGTGGAAACCTATAAATATTACGGTAAAATATTGCTTCCAGAGCTCCTCAAAGTATTTAATTGGGCGAAAAAGGTGGGGAGATTGCCTACCTCAATGACTGAAGCAACAATAATAGTCTTGCACAAGGAGGGGAAGGACCCATTGGAAACTCAGTCCTACCGACCCATTTCCTTTCTATGTGCGGACGCTAAAATATTAGCCAAAGTATTAGCCATCAGATTGAATAAAATTATCTCCAGGTTGATACATCCCGATCAAACAGGTTTTATCCCGGGCAGATCTACAAGTACGAACATAAGAAGATTATATCTTAACATGCAGGTACCAACAGAAAACGAAGGTAATAAGGCAATAATGGCTTTGGATGTAATCAAAGCCTTCGATAGTCTAGAATGGAGCTATATCTGGCGGGTACTGGGGGAATTTGGGTTTGGCCCTAATCTTATCGCATTGGGTAAAAACCCTGTATAACGGCCCTAGTGCCAGAATTAGGGTTAATAATGAATATTCAGATAGGATTTTCTTAGAGAGGGGGACAAGACAGGGGTGCCCTTTGTCATCCCTGATCTTTGCCCTGGCAATAGAACCATTAGCTATTGCAATCAGATCTAATATGAATATGGTCGGTTTTCAAAGGAGGATGAGGGTAGAGAGGATAGCGCTATATGCGGACGATATTCTTCTCTTCCTGGGGGACACAGAGCAGTCCCTCAGACAAGGGATGAAACTTATTACAGATTTCGGGAGGTTCTCAGGCCTGGATATAAATTGGGAAAAATCAGCTCTTATGTCATTGGATAAAAGTAGGGCCCAAAGCCCAGTGATAGGTGTGCAGCTGGAAGTAGTGGAGCGCATGAAATATCTGGGGATACACATACAAAGAGATCCTAATAAATATATAAGTGATAATGTGGTTCCATTAATAGCTAAATTTAAAAATAAAATCGAAATTTGGAAAAGACTCCCATTATCGACTGCAGGGAGATGTAATTTGATTAAAATGGTATGGATGCCTCAGTTATTGTATGTGTTACACAACTCCCCGATATGGGTAGACATAACGTGGTTTAGGAAAATGGAGGTATTATTTTGAGAACTTATATGGAGAGGGGGAGTATCTAGGATTGCTTTACAAACTTTGCAATCACCAACAAGAAAAGGAGGAATGGCAGTTCCACACCCAAGGAGCTACTTTTTAGCTGCTCAACTACAACACTTGGGAATGAGTGAGGAGATAGGTGGTGGAACTAACAGGGCCCTAATGCTAATGGAGACACCCCATAACAATATGGTAGAAGCTCTGGAGGCAAATTCATTTCCCCCCAAAAAATACCTACAATAAAATTAGTAGTAAAAGTGTGGAAGGCAGTTAAGGCAATTAAAGGCCTGGGAGGCTTAACTCAATATACCCCTCTGTGGGATAACCGGAACCTGCAGGAAATGGAAGAAATAGGGGGATATAAAGAATGGGAAGTAAAGGGGATAGATAAGCTGGCCCAGTTATATACAGGAAAAATATTAAAAACATTTAGTGCTTTAAGATCAGAGTTTGATATATCAAAACAATCATTTTATAAATACCTTCAAATTAGACACGCTCTAGGGAAACAATTTAATAGGCAAGGTCCAGTGTGGAATAACTCCCCTATTTTTAGCAGATTAAATGCTCCAGTAAGGACAAAAGGATTTATAGCGGATGTATATCCGGCTATATGTGAAGGAAGCATAGGAAGTCCAGAAAGGTTTAAATGTAGAAGGAAATGGGAGGAGGAATTTGGAACCCTTACGGATGAACAGTGGATGAAAATATTGGAGGATGGTTACTCAATTTCAGTTTCGCCTGCTCAGAAGATGTCACATTTAATGCTGTTACATAGAGCCTATTACACACCAAAAAGACTGTTCAGTTTTGGATGCAGAGTAGATGATAAATGCCCTAGATGTCAAGAGTCTGGAGACCTGGCACACATGTTCTGGCGATGCCCAAAATTGTTTCGCTACTGGTCAGAGATTGTTACTTTTTTTAATGAAACATTTAGTGTGGCGATCAAGGGGGATCCCAGGATATGTGTGCTGGGCCTGGGAGAAGTAATAGGAAGATCTCGATGTAGAAATAAAGCAATACTGAGGTGTTTGTTTCAGGCAAGAAAACTGTTAGCTCAAAGGTGGCAAGCAAAAAATGCCCCTCTAGTAGCTGACTGGCAGCTAGCAATTATGGAAACAATATGGAAAGAGAGGGTGATATATTTAAGGAGAGGAAATGTTGGAGAATTTAAAAAGATGTGGAAACCTTGGTTGGATAGAATGAGATATCCAGTATGAGGTAAGGGAGAGGAGGAGGATGGGTAGAGAAGGAGGAGAGAAGAGGAGAGGGAAGAATATTTGAGCAGTGAGAGAAAAGGGGGGTGAGATAGAAGAATTATTGACATATTATGGATAGGTACGATCTTTAAGGGTTTTACTATGTTTTATAGAATTATTGTATTTGTGAGGGTGAAATAAGTGTTATACTTGTTATAGAGAATGTTTCTCTTGCCTTTATTATGTAAAATATTGATGAAAATAAATAAAGATTATGGAATTAAAAAAACTATAGGAGGACTGTTTATTTGCTATAATTAGTGATTAGTGAAATTAGACTGCCGATGTTAATACATAATATGACACATGATCATATAAATTGCATTCTTCAAGACTAGATAAACATTACTTTCCTTACGATTATATGCATTAAATAACCCAATATTATAAAATATATCCACCAGCACTGTATACTATAAAAGGGTGTAGCATGGTGTGAACAAAATCATCAAAAATACAAAGGCTAAGTAAGCACTTTGTCGGACACTTACTAGTAGCTGGCGTGCATGGATAATAACAAGTGATGTGTGATTCCTGTCACACACCACAGTAAATAGGATATGGTTTACAATAGCTGTAGCTAAATTATATGGGTGCATATATCCAGACAGAATCATTTCAGACAAGTGTACCTGCTGTCAGCATTATCTATTTAGTTGTCTATGCAGGGTAAGAGATATTACACTGTATAATGCATACAATGGATTAGGCCACATTTATCCCTAACAATACATTTCAATACTATTTACCTTTAATATTCTATATAATAAAAAAACTTTTAAGAATGTTTATTCTACACTCTGCATAGTTCATAGCATATATTTATCTAATCTGTGCACTTTGACACATGGAATTTGGAAAAACCGATGAGAATCACTCTCCTTAGTAGGATCACAGCAGCAATAGAAACAACAAGATTGCTAATGTGTCATAGGACTAATAGGGACACAAAAATTGTGGTCCAATCGGGAACTTCTTCACCTAACTCTGATACACAACATCTTTAGAAGAATTATCCGCTCAGTAAGATTTTTTTATTATTATTATTATGAGAATTTTGTAATGCATGTGCATTATTTAACAATATCTCAAGTTAATCTGCTGGGAATTTATGTCAAACAAAGTGTTAATCAAATGGAACGTGTTAATAGGAGCCCTGAGGAATTGTGCATGCTGGAGAAACTGGTAATGGAATGTATTTCATACCTACTAACTGTTCTCTGTATTTGTTTTAAGCAGTGCATTAAATCAATATTATGGATGTATTATGGATGATAATAGCTACATCAAAATTCTTTCTTCTTAATGTACACCTGTTATGTTTACACATAGTAAATTGCCACATTCAATGGGCAGCCGGCACCTACAAGTACAGTATCTGCATATACAGCAGTATATTTTATTTGGAAACCCTATTGTGTTGCAACTCAGTAAGCAGCCACAATCAATGGATTACACATACCAACAACTACAGTTTCTGCATATTTAATATATTTTGTTAATGAGTCCTGGAAAGCTTGCAATTTCACTCTTTTGCACAGAAATTTGAAATCTGTCTTAACTTTCCCCACAACCCCAACCTTGCTGGTTAGATGTGATTACCTTGGCTGACCATAAATGACTCCATAGGTATAGACTATGTTCCTGATTATGAATATTACCAAATAAGGGAGATTTTTCAACCAGATGGAAACTCTCCCTGTAAGTGGGCTTGATCATTTTCTCTGCTATGGGGAGCCACTGTCAGTTTTGGGTGGGGACTGCAGTTTGTCACAGTACTGGGTTAACTTTGAAAGGACGAAAAGATTGCTAATCTCACTTACCTATAATAAGCTGTGGAAGGCACAGGACAAGCAGAATTCTGACTTTCTCTGCCGAAGTCATCATTTAAATTAGATATTGCCCCAGGTACCCATAATTGCATACCAATCTGCATATATGTTAAATGTAATCTATATATTTATGCATCTACATTTTATTACCTAATAACTACTATTACATAGATATGTTTGCTTTCATACAGTAGGTCTACTGAAATGGATTATACCATGACTTTAGAATTCTATAGAGGAGTGTTTTCATATACATTTTATACATATATACAACTAATTGCACCTCGAAAGGTGTATGCAAATAATAACTCTTAGGAAAAGAGGGGCAAAGTACCGTATTTATCAGGTATATAGCATGCACTTTTTTCCCCTTAAAATTATCCCTGCCAGTCTCCACAGTCTATGAGCGCCACTGACATTGACCGAACCAAGTGTACTGTGTACTCAGCTAGGCTTGGCTCCACTGGGCTCCACTCACAGTCACGACCAGTCCCGCCTCCTTGCCTTTACGTCCAACTATTGGACCAGTGTTGTGCCCATCATAGGAGCCGGGCCAAGGGACAGGATGAGGGGCGTGACTGCGAGCGGAGCCGAGTAGCTGAGTACACGAGTACACAGTACACTCTGCTTGGTCTATGTCCGCGGCAGGAGGAGCCATATATCTCTAAGGAGGCAGTAAATTTAAAACCCAAACACACTGCAATTTTGGGGAAGGCTGCAGATGAACACTGGGGAAGGCTGCAGATGAACAGTGTGAAAGGCTGCAAATGGACACTGTGCAAGGCTGCATTGATGGGCATTTAATATGTATGTTTTTTTCCTTAAACTTCCCTCCTAAAAGTTTTTTCCTTAAACTTCCCTCCTAAAAGTTTTTTCCTTAAACTTCCCTCCTAAACTTGGGGTGTGTGTTATACGCCGGCATATGTTATAGGCCGATAAATACGATATATTTAACTGTAGCATTCTCCAAACAGTAAGATATAGGCCAAAGGGAGCATGATTTTCAATTTTCCCTTTCCCTCAGGCATGTTTACATGTGTGTGTATATATACACACATATAATACATTTATATACTGTATATATACAGTTGTGCTCATAAGTTTACATACTCTGGCAGAATTTATAATTTCTTGGCCATTTTTAAGAGAATTTGAATAATAACACAAAAACTTTTCTTTCACTCATGGTTAGTGTTTGGCTCTTTTGAATCATAATGGCAACAGAAACTACCCAAATGACCCTGTTTAAAAGTTTACATACCCTGGAGAGTTTTGCCTGATAACATGCACACAAGTTGACACAAAGGGGTTTGAATGGCTATTAAAGGTAACCATCCTCACCTGTGATCTCTTAGCTTGTAATTAGTTTGTGTGTATAAAAGGTCAATGAGTTTCTGGACTCCTGACAGACCCTTGCATCTTTCATACAGTGCTGCACTGAAGTTTCTAGATTTGTTGGGAGCATGAAATTGTCCAAAATGTCTTGGTATGCTGATGCCCTACGGGTCCCCTTCACTGGAACTAAGGAGCCAAACCCAACTCCTGAAAAACAAATCCACACCATAATCCCCCCTCCACCAAATGATTTGAACCAGTGCACAAAGTAAGGTCCATAAAGACATGGATGAGCATGTTTGGGGTGGAGGAACTTGACTGGCCTGCACAGAGTCCTGACCTCAACCCGATAGAACACCTTTGGAATGAATTAGAGTGGCGACTGTGAGCCAGGCCTTCTCATCTAACATCAGTGCCTGACCTCACAAATGTGCTTCTGGAAGAATGGTCAAACATTCCCATAGACACACTCCTAAAACTTATGGACAGCCTTCCCAGAAGAGTTGAAGCTGTTATAGCTGCAAAACGGTGGGTCAACTCAATATTAAACCCTACGGACTAAGACTGGGCTGCCATTAAAGTCCATGTGTGTAAAGGCAGGCATCCCAATACTTTTGATAATATAGTATATCTTTAGTAAAAATGACATTAGTGATGTGTCTTAAATATAATAGTTGCATGGTTTAATATTCAATCCATACATCCAACACCTCATTGAATTCCCCATTTGCCTCACCTCAGGGAACAAACAGTCTACACATGCCTCCAACATGTCTCTGTATTAAAAGAATACGGGAAAGTATGCCTACTATAGTGACAGAGTATGGATATGGCAAGATAAGGCAAGAAATTCCTCTAGGAGTGAACACCCCTTTCATCTTGATGCTCAATGTGCCTGTGCGTCAGGGCGTCCCCTCATTTCAAAATTTCCCCTTAGATCTACAGCGACTGCACTTCGAAGTGCACTTGTAGTGCACAGTGGATTTGTCTTTACTAAATAAACCCCAATGGAGTGACGATGGGGTTGATTTACTAAAGGTAAATAGACTGTGCACTCTGCAAGTGCAGTTGCTCCAGAGCTCAGTAAATGAGGTCAATCTTAATTTTGCAAAGCATACCCATCATGTGCAAGGAAAATAGAAAAGAAAAAAAACAGCATTTATGCTTACACGTGATTGGATGATGGAAGTCAGCAGAGCTTCTACTCATTTACTGAGTTCTAGAGCAACTGCGCTTGCAGAGTGCAACTGCACTTTGAAAAGTGAAAAGTCTATTTTTCCTTTAGTAAATCAACCCCACTGAGCATCAAGATAAAGGGGGTATTCTGGTATTGCATTGTGTACCTAAATACCCCCCTCATTTTAAAAAAATCAGTACCTTAGCGGGGAAACAGGAAGGTTAGCTATAACATTCAGGAAGAGATGGTTCCCCGCTAAGGTACAGATTTTTAAAGTTAAGTTGGCTAATCGATTACAGGGGTTACATGACAGGGCAATATAGAAATGGAAAATCATGGCTGAAACTTCCATGTATATATGGATAATTTAATCCCAAAGAATAGTTTGAGATTGTCAGAAACTATGAAATCAGACCAAGACAGAAGTACAATTAAATCACACTTGTTTAATAATAAAAGTAAAAAGAACAAACGTAGTCAAAACATAGCCAAAGTTCAGTAACCGGGATAGATAGTCAGCTAAGCCAGAAGACAGGGATCAACGTAGTAAAGCAAGCAGGATCTGGAGCCAGATGGGATGTCAGCAAAGTAGGTCTTTAAACAGGACCGCAGGAGATCGTCTCTGTGATGTTGATCAAGGCGAAGGCAGAGATCCTTTGGACTGGACGGCTTAAGTAGGCAGGACTGACGAGCAGGATATCATCAACATCTGAATAACTGTGGAGAGAGAGATGGGAGCTGGCAATTAGCTGACAGCTGAGAGGCCAGCTCAGAGAAGGAAGGGCTGAGCCCAGCCCTGACAGACGTCTCTCTGTTGGTGTCAAATACAAAATTAAAGACCTGGTAAAGTAACATATCCCGTGAACGCCACCCAAATCTGATATTTGAATGAACTTCATTTATTTCTCTAAACTATTCTAAAACAAACAATATAGTTTTGGCAGCTGCAAACTCTGTTTTTACTAGTTTCATGTATTAGCAGTCTTTTTTTAAATGTTATAATACATGAATAATTTATCTTCTGCATGTTGGATTTATGACTTTTGGCCTTCATTATTTGCAGTATTTTAAGCTTCTTTCTTTTATAACTATATAGGTTGATAATAAGTTTTGTACCCAATAATGGAAGTGGAGCACACAGCTCGTACAATGCTGTCAGGAATAAACTAAGGAATCCTAGAAGCCGGGTACACAAATGTATTGGCTCTGCATGTAATCAGTGATCCTGGTTGTATCTATACTATGGTAAATGTATATTATTAAATTATTGTTAATAATGAATGATTATGGCAGCTGTAATGCAGTGTATTACAACTGTTAAATTATATTAGATATACGGCTTCCAAAGACTTGTATGGGGTTAAAATAATGCTTTCATTACACAGCATAACTGTAGACGTGATTAGATCTTAGTGACCTTTTCCACAGCAAAAAATGACATTGCGCACAGTCTGTTGTTGACAATCACTTCCAAGTATTCTTCTTCAACAAGATCAGTTTATTGTGCACAGAACACAACCTTACACTTATCTAAACTAAATACAAATGCTCATTATCTTTTTCTATTCAAATGTTTTACATTTACAGAAAGTCAGCCACCATGACAAGCTTTGTCAAATATGGTGGAATTTTAATCCTTAATGTCAAGATGGAAAGTAGTGATGATGGCTATAGACATCTGATGTTGGAAAAATGTCAAACTGTAGGGATGATGGAATAAGGAAATCTGGTGAAAGTGGAAACACTTACCCAAAGTCACTAATCAAGTTCCATTTTTCACTCATAAGGATTGGGGGACAATTTCTACCTATTAAAAATGTAATGACAGATTTCCCCAAGGCCATCAATTGAACTACATCCCCTTAAAGTAATCTAGTGGCCCTGGGTTAATTATGTTTTCGTTTTCTTAAGTGTTTCAGTTTTTATGTTAATATTTAACTTCTTTTTTTTAATATACAATATCATATTCATAAGCATTACTTTACATTTACTTTTTATTCAGGCAAACGATCAGGCATACTGACTATAATTATCTTCATATACTAACAACACTCCTTGATCATCTGCATCTCTGAACTTTTCTTTGCACACATAAGTAGTCAAATAATTGTCTGAAACAGTTGTGATCAAACATACCTAAAGATCTTTCCTGCTAATATGGGAATAAGTAAACACTGGGGCGATGTGTGGAAAGCCACAAGACGCTCTGGAGCTCAGAAACTGTTCATAAAGTTTGCAACACTTGAGATCTAAATTCTAACTAGGATGCCCTTTCAAACAATAATTTATTTTGGGCTGGAAGTTTCTTTTAAAACATTGAAATTGAAAAAAAAAAAGAAATGCAACCACTTCAATGCCGGGCACTTTTAGCCTCTTTCCTTCCCAGGCCAATTTTCATCTTTCAGCTCTGTCACACTTTGAATGACAATTGCGCGATCACGCAACACTGTAACCATAAGAAATTTTTATCTTTTTTTTTCACACAAATAGAGCTTTCTTTTGGAGATATTTAATCATCACTGAGTTTTTTATTTTTTGCTAAATAAACGCAAATGCAAATAAATAATCTTTCTTCATAAATGTATGTCAAATTTTATTCTGTTACATTTCTTTGGTGAAAATAACCCACATCAGTGTTTATTATTTAGTCTGTAGGAAAGTTCACAAACTGTGGTGTATATACTTAATATTTGAAAATCAATCAACTCTGATGCACTGATGGCCTATCTCATTTCTTGAGACCTAAAAATTCCAGGACAGTACAAATAACCCCACATTAGGAATAGGAGGCATGGCAAGTTTTTTGAAGTTGTAATTTTCTGTCACAGTTATTTGAAAAATTAAGGAATTAAAAATATATATTTAAAAAAATGTTTTACATACTTTCACCAGTGCAGTACAGTGTCAACATATAACTGGTGTGGCGGTGATCAAGGACACTGACTGGTGATAGTTTGTAAAAAAATAAAAATAAAAATCCCCAAAAATCTAATAATTGTTTACATGTGTTTTTATTATTTTTTCTAACACACTGTGACCAGAGCAATACAGTGTTAAGATAGTAACAGTGTACTACTCTGAGAAGTGATCAGGATTTTTTTTTACACATTATAATCGCTTATACCAATGAATTTCATTGGTATAAATAACCATTTTTACTGAATGAAACTGATTCATTTAGTGTCTTTTGTTGTGATTAGCTGTAATTGGGTAATCACATGGTACAGATGGGATGTGATTGGCCTTGTCAGTACCATGTGATCACTGCTAACAACACAATTGTATACAATGGATGGCATGAAAGGAAGCCATCCATCATTTAAACTTGTCATGTGATCTGCTGTGATTGGTCATAGTGATCACATGACACTGGCAGCGGGCTGGTGCAGCGATCTGTCATCACAGCCGGTGACAGATCATGCCACTGTGCAGCCCCACGGGCATGTGGGAGGCTTGTTCTGGGTCAACATCCTATGACGTGCTTCCAGAACAACAGAGCTCCCGCCCAGCTGTCCTTGTACTATAGGACGGGCGGGAAGTTTTTAAAATATAAAGCAAGCAGGGGGTACTCAACGAAATATTAAAATAAATGTACGTATTTTAGTGATTGATTGATAGTCTGTTGCCATTGTAGGTTTTTTTTGTTCTTTTAAATTGTCGCAGATAGAGCATTTAAGGCCTTACCCCTTCTGCTGCCAGGCTCTGTGCTCTATTTTGTACACTCAGGTGGCCAGGCCATTTTTGCATTTTTTCCTTAGCTTTTTTATTTTTCACTTATAGCTTTCAGAATTTGTGAAAGACCCCCCAAACCGTATAGTTTCTGAAAGCACATGATCAGTAGAATAAAAAGAAGGTACTACTGATTTTTCTAAAACCCGTGGTATTTGCAAAAAATACACTAAAACCATTATTAGCAGATGAAAACACAGCTAATTTTAAAATTCCTACTAAATATAAAAGCTTAACCTGTATTGAGTTAATAAATAACAAATATTTGTAACTTTTAAATTGTACCTTTTTGCGAAATGGTGAAAGCTTAACAGACGCAAAAGAGTAAATATCCAAATTTCTCAAAACAATCTGAAGGTATTTATTTTTCCCTTACAGCTTTCAGAATTTGTGAAAGACCCACAAAACCATATATTTTCTGAAAGCATATGACCTCTAGAATAAAAAGAAGGTGCTACTGTTTTTTTAGACTCTGCAGTATTTGTGCAAATGTTTATCAAACCAATACATTTGCAAAAAATACATTAAAACCATTATTAGCAGAACAAATTTTACAACATTCCTGCTAAATCTCTACTAAATATAAAAGTGTAACCTGTATGGAGTTAATGAATAACAAATATTAGTAAATTTCTAATTGCGCCTTTTTGCAAAATGGTGAACATCGAACGTACCCAAAAATGTCTCTACAAATCTGGAGGTTTTCATTTTTCACTTAAAGCTTTCAGAGTTTGTAAAAGACCCCCCACACCATACATTTTCTGAAAGAATATGACCTCTGGAATAAAAATAGGGTGCTACAGATTTTTTAGGCCCTGCAGTATTTGTGCAAATGTTTATCAAAGCAATCTTTTTTCTAAAAATACACTAAAACTATTATTAGCAGATAAAAACACAGCTAATTTTACAAAATTCCTGCTAAATTCCAACTAAATATAAAAGCTTACCCTGATTTGGAGTTAATACATAACAAATATTTGTAATTTTTACATTATGCCTTTTTGCAAAATGATTCAAATTGAACATACGCAAAAATGTAAATATACAAATTTCTCAAAAAATATTAAGGTTTTCATTATTCCCCTTACAGTATTTAGAATGTGGAAGGCCCCCCCAACCATATATTTTCTGAAAGCATAGGACCAGTAGAATCAAAAGAAGGTGCTACTGTTTTTTAAGGCCCCATGATATTTGCGTAAATGTTTTACCAAAGCAAACTTTTTGCTGAAAATACACTAAAATCATTAATAGTGGATTCATACATGGCAAAATGTACAAAAGTCCTGCTAAATTCCTAGTAAATATAAAAGTTAAAACTGTATTTAGTTAATAAATGACAAATATTTGTATGTTTTAAATTGCACCTTTTTGTGAAATGGTGAAAACTGAAGGTACGTAAAACTGTAAATAAAAACAATTTACCAGAGGTTACCATTTTTCACGTGCTACTGATTTTTTGGGACCTAAAAATGTTCATCATATTGCTATTTTCACTAAAAATACACTGAAATCATCAATAATGCACATAAAAACAACATAACTTATCTTTCACATGTGGCATACTAAAGTGTATTCCCATGGAGGGCCATGTTTACCTGCACAGGGATACACAGGTGTTCCATGCATCCCCGTTTAGGCAGTCCCATTTATGTCAATTGGGATGCAACAACTGCACAGGCATAGCTGCTGTTCTCAATCTGACATCCATGTGGGTGTGGGTACATGACCCTGAACGCAGACAGTGTGAGCTCAGGGACATGCATGTGGACCTACATGCAAGCAAAATTTGGAGCAACGGCTCTGTTCATGCAGTTGCTGCATACCAAATGACATCAATGGGACTGCTTGCACATGGATGCACGGAACACCTGTGCATCCCCGCAAAGGTACGCTGTGTATGCCCTGTGTGAACAAGGCCTTAGGCCCCTTTCATACAAGCACATCGATCGGGATTGCCTGTCTGTTTTTCAGATGGGCCCAATCAGATCACCCATTATTCTCTATGGGGAGACTGATATAAACGGACATGTGTCCTTCTACACCCGCCTGCATCCGATCCAGTTTGCTAAAAACAGACGGATGGGAAATCCATTCCCCATCCATCTAGCAGATCAGATGGCATCTGATGGAAATGGACAGGTGGTCCGTTTCCATTCAACCACCCCATAGAGAACAGTGAGCTGTGTCCATATCCGCTCTGCATCAGCTTTCCTAAAAAAAGATAAAAAAACGATACAGCTAAAAAATGCCAAGAAACGCTGAAAAACGATACAGCTAAAAAATGCCAAGAAACGCTGAAAAACGCTACAGCTAAAAAATGCCAAGAAACACTAAAAAACACTACAGCTAAAAAATGCCAAGAAAAGCTGAAAAACACTAGTGCAAAAGCTCTGAAATACTCCTTCTTTCTACAGCTAACATTACTGATTTTTTTTATAACATCCAGAGTGCATGATAGAGTCCATATCACTTTAATAAAGTTGTGATTTATTGGTTTCTGCTTCCCTTCCAAGAGTAACCCATATAGAATAATATTACTCTCCAGACATCTTCACTGTGAGCAAATAAAAAAGGGGGGGAAAACACTGCGCTCCCTATATAAGTGACAAAAAATTGTGATGTAACACAAAACAGCAGCTAACATACAAACAAACTAAGTCAAAATAACAAATGTTAACAAACAATGTAGCGCTATAATGTCAAAAAACGTAAAAAAACCTAGATATAAATCACCAAATGATCTGGTAGTGAAATCAAACTTAAAAGGCCAGCACACATATCACATGTTGTGCAGTCCAGTAAGGAATACAAAAAATGTGCTACAGTGAACTGACAATATGAACATAAAAAAGTTCAGCTATGACAAAATAATGTGAAACGTGAGTCCAGATATTCCGTTGGTATGAACTATGTATAGCCTTCCGTTCACAGCCAGAAATTATTATAGAAAACGGTGGATACCCTTACCGAAAGTGATGGACACAAACTACTATATAGTAAATTTGTCATGCAGGCTTATGTGCGTCACACACGATTCGCATACATCAGGTCATGGATCACCATCCGAATAGTCGCTGCCCACTTCAGGATCGATACACCTCATATCTCCAAGGGTTCTCAACTCTCTCTCAAAGGTTCCGGTCAGCTAGGAGCTCGGAGCGGGTTCACCATAAACAAAAAGTAAGGACACAATGCCTCTCATAATGAAATTCCACCATTGAAGGTTTTATTTGAAAAAAAAAATTCCAAATGACATATAAAATAACATAAAAAATATCCAAAAAGAATCACGTGATCCAATAAAAATGAACGATAAAAAGAGCAATATGGGGAGCAGGAAACGCTAGCCCAAACGCTAGCGTTTCCTGCTCCCCATATTGCTCTTAAAACAAAGTAGGTTAAACAAAATGTAAGGACATACAGTGCCTTGAAAAAGTATTCATACCCCTTGAAATGTTGCACATTTTGTCATGTTACAACCAAAAACGTAAATATATTTTATTGGGATTTCATGTGATAGACCGACACAAAGTGGCACATAATTGTGAAGTGGAAGGTAAATGATAAATGTTTTTCAAAATATTTTACAAATAAATATATAAAAAAGTGTGGCATGCATTTGTATTCAGCCCCTTTTACTCTGATACCCCTAACTAAAATCTATTGGATCCAATTGCCTTCTGAAGTCACCTAATTAGTAAATAGAGTCCACCTGTGTGTAATTTAATCTAAGTATAAATACAACTGTTCTGTGAAGCCATCAGAGGTTTGTTAGAGAACTTTAGTGAACAAACAGCATCATGAGGGCTAAGGAATACACCAGACAGGTCAGGAATAAAGTTGAGGAGAAGTTTAAAGCAGGGTTAGGTTATAAACAAATATCCCAAGCTTTGAATCTCACAAGGCAGTATTCTATTCGTCATCGGAAAATGTAAAGATTATGGCACTGCAAACCTACCAAGACATGGCTGTCCACCTAAACTGTCAGGAAAGGAGAACATTCATCACAGAAGCAGCCAAGAAGCCCATGGTAACTCTGAAGGAGCTGCGAAGATCCACAACTCAGGTGGGAGAATCTGTCCACAGGACAACTATTAGTTGTGCACTTCACAAATATGGCCTTTATGGAGTGGCAATAAGAAATCCATTGTTGAAAGAAAGCCATAAGAAGTCCCATTTGCAGTTTGTGAGAAACCATGTGGGGGACACAGAAAATGTTAAAGAAGGTGCTCTGGTCAGATGAAACCAAAATTGAACTTTTTGGCCTAAAAGCAAAACATTATGTGTGGCTGAAAACTAACAATGCACATCACCCTGAACACACCATGCCCACTGTGCAACATGGTGGTGGCAGCATCATGTTGTAGGGATGCTTATCTTCAGCAGGGACAGGGAAGCTGGTCAGAGTTGATGGGAAGATGGATGGAGCCAAATACAGGGCAACCTTAGAAGAAAACCTGTTAGAGTCTGCAAAGGACTCGAGACTGGGGCGGAGGTTCACCTACCAGCAGGACAAGGACCCTAAACATACAGCCAGAGCTACAATGGAATAGTTTACATCAAAGCATATTCATGTGTTAGAATGGCCCAGTCAATGTTCAGACCTAAATCCAATTGAGAGTCTGTGGCAATACTTGAACATTGCTGTTCGCAGACTCTCTCCATCCAATCGGACACAAATTGAGCTATTTTGCAGAGAAGAATGGGCAAACATTTCACTCTCTAGAGCAAAGCTGTTAGAGACATCCCCAAAAAGACTTGCAGCTGTAATTGCAATGAGAGGTGATTCTACAAAGTATTGACTTAGGGGGGCTGAATACAAATGCACACCACACTTTTCATATATTTATTTGTAAAATGTTTTGAAAACCATATATTATTTTCCTTCCACCGCACAATTATGTGCCACATTGTGTTGGTCTATCACAGTGATGGTGAACCTTGGCACCCCAGATGTTTTGGAACTACATTTCCCATGATGCTCATGCGCTCTGCAGTATAGTTGAGCATCATGGGAAATTTATTTCCAAAACATCTGGGGTGCCAAGGTTCACCATCACTGGTCTATCACATAAAATTCCAATAAAATACATTTATGTTTTTAGTTATAACATGACAAAATGTGGAAAATGTCAAGGTATGAATACTTTTTCAAGGCCCTCTAAAGAAGGATTATACAGCATAGATCTAAGGAAACAAAAATCATCACTTTCAATGAATATTGTTAAGAAAATGTACAGCCAACAATCAATCTGCCAAGTTTTCTTCAATAATAAAATTTCAGAGTTTTCTTGATGCAATCCATATCAAGTTCTAGGTTTTGCAATGTTGTTTTATTTATTTATACATAGTGTATGCTTCTTTAATAAACCTGGTGCTGTTCTTTTTACAGCTTTAGTAGATATCCTTAAATCCAAAGGGTTTTTTAAATTCAGGACAAAAGGACATATTAATGATCTACAGTCTCCATATTTGGGAAATTTTGGGATAGTTCCAACAGACATAAATAACGTTTCCATAATGAACACAGGTTCTCTACTTGTTTTAATGAAGATGAGCGGAAAAACTCTGGACAGCCACACTCTGAAGAAAACCTTTTATTGAAAACTTGAGCTTTTTCCTGTATCTCTTTGCTGTGGTTTGTACTATGTGATCCCAAGTTTTCAATAAAAGGCACAAGAAATTTTCTTCGGAGACAAGTATTTGTCTCTGTAGATCTGCCTGGAGCGGTGGTGTTTCCCTTTTTCTGCTTGTTTTGCTGTGTTTTGATGCAGCTATAGCTCTTTACTTTGCCTTAGGTTTTTGGTAATGCATTGAAAGCTTACTAAGTGTTAGAAGATTTTGAGTTAAATAATATTTTAAGTGATAAAAGTTTCTGAATATGATACACATGAATGTTATAATGTATTGTTAGTTTGTGAATGACAGCTGATCATGTGATAGAACGGAGCCGGTAATCGGCTATTATTCCTCCTCGCGCTGACAGCGCGAGGAGAGAAAAAAAAAGCCGATCACCGGCGGCCGTGATCGGGACATCAGTCCCGATCACGGCCAGCAATACAGTTGACCACCTGCCCCCTGCCAGTGCCCACCTGCCCACCGCAGTGCCATCCTGAATAAAAGTAAGTGCCCCCCAGCAGTGCCACCCAGCAGTGCCCATAGTGCCCACAGTGCCACCCACAGTGCCACCCACAGTGCCATCCAGCAGTGCCACCAACAGTGCCACCCACAGTGCCCACAATGTGCCCACAATGTGCCTCAAAGGTGCTGCACCCCAGTGCCGCCCATCAGTGCCCAGCAGTGCCGCCCATCAGTGCCCAGCAGTGACGCCCATCAGTGCCCAGCAGTGCCACCTATCAGAGCCACCTATCAGTGCCACCTATCAGTGCCCATCAGTCCCATCTATCAGTGGTACCTATCAGTGCCCATCCGTGCCACCCATCCGTGCCACTTATCCGTGCCACCCATCCATGCCATCTTATCTGTGCCCATCTTTGCCCATCAGTGCCGCCTTATCTGTGCCCATCGGTGCCGCCTTATCTGTGCCTATTAGTGCCGCCTTAACTATGCCTATCAGTGCCCACCAGTGCAGCCTATCAGTGCCCACCAATGCAGCCTATCAGTGCCCACCAATGCAGCCCATCAGTGCCCACCAATGCAGCCATCAGTGCCGCCTAATCAGCGCACTTCAATGAAGGAGAAAAAGGACCCGTTTGCAAAATTTTATAACAAACTATTAAAACATGATTTTTTTTTTTTTTGCATCTTTTTTTGTTTGTTTAGCAAAAAATAAAACTCCGAGCTGTAACTAAATACCACCAAAAGAAAGCTCTATTTGTGGGAAAAAAATGATAAAAATTTCATTTGGGTACAGTGTTGTATGCCCGCGCAATTGTCATTCAAAGTGCATCAGCGCTGAAAGCTGAAAATTGGTCTGGGACTGAGGGGGGTTTAAGTGCCCAGTAAGCAAGTGGTTAAAGGACTTTTTTTCCTGCATAAATGACACTTTGTGCAGGGACAGCTCTAAGCACCAGAAACGAAATTTAAAGGAATATTACACTTTTATTGTTTCACTTTAATCATTATTAAAATCACTTTTTTTTGCATTGATACATGTCCCCTGGGGCAGGACACAGGTCCCCAAACAGTTTTTAGGACAGTAACTTGCATATTAGCCTTTAAAATTAGCACTTTAGATTTTGAACGTTGGAGTCCCATAGACTTTAATAGGGTTCTAAAGTTCACACGAAGTATGCTATATACTAGCTCAGTCGAATCTTCTTTATACATTCGACAGACACCATAAGCCTTCAAAGACAGATTCGACCGTAATTCATGTGGATTTTCAGACGAATGCAATTTTTTGAACGAAAAACTAAATAAATAAAAACGAATTTCGGGAGTAACTAAATAAATAAATTTTTCGGACGAAAACGAAATTCCGAAACGAAATATTTTACTCTGCACATGTCTACTGATTACTGTATAAATGTCACTGGCAGGGAAGAGGTTAACACTATGGGGTGATCAAGGCGTTAACTGTGTTCCCTAGGTGTGTTCTAACTGTAGGGGGGATGGGACTGTCTAGGAGGAGAGAGAGATTGGTGTTCATACTTAGTAAGTGTTAGGAGCCTATTAAATGGATGAGAGAGCAGAGTGAGCATAGAGAAAGTTCCTCAGTCTGCATCTTCTTCTTTCATTGTCCAGTAAGAAGCTGGGGGTGAGACCTGAAAGTGAATGTGAAACTGCAATAGATAAAAGTCAGGAATCCTCCTCCACCAGGCAGGACAAAGCTCTCAAGAGTAGTTGGACAGAAATACAAATCAGGTAAAACATCCCTCATACATTATCTGAAAGACAACAAGGAAAATGCCCCAGGGATTGTACGGGTGGGGGTTAAATGGAAAAGTAGAGAAAGTAAGAAAAAATATAAAAAATGTCATTCAGATAATAAAATACATAATGATAAAAAACATTACATACAGTTACTCTTCTAGAATGTCACATTTTATCATTATGTATTTTATTATATGAATAAAACATTTTCTTACTTTCTCTACTTGGTTAATTTCCATTTAAACCCCACCCGTACAATCCCTGGGGCATTTCCTTGTTGTCTTCCATATTTTGGGATGTGTTGTGGGTTCATATATTGTTGGTAGGTTTTCCCATTTTCCCTCTTTTGCTCATAAATTATCTGTGTATTTGGCTGCTTGACTGGAGTTCAAGCTTTAATTCATGGAAATGCTATCTAAAATCTTTTTCTTGATATAGGAGAGACTATTCCATGCCTAGTATGAATCAATGAAGTCCAGCCCTTCTCAACTTTTTTACTGCTGTGGTCTCCGGGAACCGCTGCTAAAATGTCCTCCAGCTCACGGTACATTTTAGGCATAATCAGTAAATTGCACAAAGATTTAAATAAAATTAAAAAGAATGTGACATACCTCGAGTGTGTCACATATGGGGCAGAACATTGTTAGCACCCACCTGCGGTATTTGAAAAAAAAAAATCAGTAATGAATTTGAAATTAAACTAATTAAAAAACAAAGATACTGAAAATTGTGGATAGCCGTAACATTTGTAATTAGTGTAAATGTAACCCATTGCGTTGGTGGCCAATGGAAAATTGCCCTCTTGCATTGGTGGTCAGTTCGCACCAGAACTTTCGAACGGACCGCAAATTCGTACGAACTTTAGAACCCCATTGAAGTCTATGGGACTCGAACGTTCGAAATTAAAAGTGCTAATTTTAATGGCTAATATGCAAGATACTGTCCTAAAAAGGGTTTGGGGACCTGGCTCCTGCCCCAGGGGACATGAGTCAATGCCTAAAATGTTTTTAAAAATGGCCATTTTGGCGGGAACACTGATTTGAATGACGATTAAAGTGAAAAAAAAAGTGAAATATTCCTTTAAATATCCTGCCTGGGGGGTGTCTATAGTATGACTGTGAAGTGCCACGTGCTTCCCGTGTTTAGAACAGTCCCTGCACAAAATGACATTTAACGGAAATAACGTCATTTAAAACTGCTTGCGGTTTTAATGTTATATCTGGTTCCAGCAATATGGATGAAAATCATTGAGAAAAATGTCATGGGTAGCCCCCCCTGTCCATTACCAGCCCCTTTGGGTCTTGTACGGATATTAAGGGGAACCCCGTACCCATATTAAAAAAAGGAAATACGTGTGGCCCCCAGGCCCTATATACTCAGAACAGCAGTATACAGGCGGTGCAAACAAGACAGGGACTGTGTAGGTTTGTTGTGTTAAGTAGAATCTGTTTGTAATTTTCAACTGGTACATTTTTAAAGTGTAGCTCCAGTCAAAAAATCAATTTTTAAGCTTTTTGGAAAACATAGGGAAGGGTTATCACCCCTGTATAATTTTTTTTGCCGTCCGTCTTTTTTCATCTCACTTGCTGTTGTCTCCTTCCGTTTGCAAGTAGGAGACATTTGTAAGTTGGATGTTTGAAAGTAGGGGCCTGCCCTATATGCTCTGCAGAAATGGCGGAACAAGGTGTTGGTGTTGCCACAACATTGTAAGCCCTCAAAGTGACTCTTGGTGGGCGCTGGAGCGCCCTGCTGTGAACGATTATATCAAGAATTGTAATTACATGCCATTGTTGAACAGTGGTAGAAAAATTTACCTTTGGTGGTTGTGGTGCTGGTGCCACAACACTATAAGTCCTCACAGTTACTCTGGGTGGGCACAGGAACGGGCCCTCCTGTGAACTATTATATCAAGAATTGTAATTAAATGCCCCGGTTAAACAGGGGCAGAAAAATTGGGCCTTAGGCTCTGGTGCTGGTGCAACGACACTGCAACCTCTCCCATATACTCTAGTTGTAGTGCAGGAATGAGCCCTGCTGCAAAGCATTGCATCAAAAATTGTAATTAAACGCCCCTGTTAAACAGGGGCAGAAAAATTGGGCCTTAGGCACTGGTGCTGGTGCCACGACACTGCAACCTCTCCCATATACTCTAGTTTTAGTGCAGGAATGAGCCCTGCTGCAAAGCATTGCATCAAAAATTGTAACTAAACACCCCTGTTAAACAGGGGCTGAAAAATTGGGCTGGTAGCATCACCCAGAACCAAAAATGTTCTTCCAACATATCAGCGGAGGAGGAAGAGGATAGACAATCAACATAACAGGGCAGTCACTCAGCATCAGCATAGGCAGTCTTGAAGGGATGTGATATTTAAAAAAAAAAAATTGTAAGCCCTCAAAGTGACTCTTGGTGGGCGCTGGAGCGCCCTGCTGTGAACGATTATATCAAGAATTGTAATTACATGCCATTGTTGAACAGTGGTAGAAAAATTGACCTTTGGTGGTTGTGGTGCTGGTGCCACAATACTATAAGTCCTCACAGTTACTCTGGGTGGGCACAGGAACGGGCCCTCCTGTGAACTATTATATCAAGAATTGTAATTAAATGCCCCTGTTAAACAGGGGCTGAAAAATTGGGCTGGTAGCATCACCCAGAACCAAAAATGTTCTTCCAGCATATCAGTGGAGGAGGAAGAGGATAGACAATCAACATAACAGGGCAGTCACTCAGCATCAGCATAGGCAGTCTTGAAGGGATGTGATATTTAAAAAAAAATTATTCGGTTACATCAGCTTCAGGTGCTTGGTAGCTGTGGGTGATCCAAGACTGATTCATCTTGATGAAGGTCAGTCGATCAACTGAGTCAGTGGACAGGCGCACCCTGTGATCGGTAACAAAGCCACCAGCAGCACTGAAGGTGCGTTCCGAAAGAACACTGGATGCAGGACAGGCCAGTAGCTCAATTGCATACTGTGCAAGCTCTGGCCACTGATCCATCCTCAAGACCCAGTAAGCCAGAGGATTTTCGGTGGGAAAGGTGTCCAAGTCTGACCTTGCCCCTAGGTATTCCTGCACCATGTAAATCAGATGCTGGCGATGGTTGCTGGAACCGATCATACCTTGGGGCTGCGGACTAAAAAATTGTCTGAACGCATCGGTCATATGGCCACCTTCTCCACCGCTCCTTCTGACCGATGCCTCAGCAACACGTTGTCCAGAACCAGGAGTTTGTAACCTCCCAGTCTCTGGGAACGCGTTGCACAGACCTTTCTGCAAGGCCTCCCGGAGATGTCTCATCCTTTGCTCCCTCTGCGACGGCAAGATAAGGTCGGCAACCTTACCCTTGTACCGTGGATCAAGGAGAGTGGCCAGCCAGTAATGGTCCCTCTCCTTGATCCGAAGAATACGAGGATCCTTCCGCAGACTTTGCAGGATCAGGGAGGCCATGCAGCGTAGGTTAGCTGAGGCATTCGGTCCGGAGTCCTCTGGGTCACTAAGGACAACATGATCCGCAGCTACCTCCTCCCAGCCACGTACAAGTCCACGGGTTTTTTGGGACTGTAAATAATCCCTACAAGACTGCTGCTGCTGCTGCTGATGCTGAGGGCCAGCCTCCACCTCCATGCTGACACAATCATCCTCCTCCTCCTCCTCCTCATCCTCTTCCTGTGTGATGGGTGGCACAGCAGGAACACTGTCTGGATAAAGGGGGCCTTGAGAGGCAAGGAAGTCCTCCTCTTCCTGCCTCTGTTCTGCCTCAAGTGTCCTGTCCATTATTCCACGCAACGTATGCTCTAAGAGGTGGACAAGAGGTACAGTGTCACTGATGCATGCACTGTCACTGCTCACCATCCTTGTGGCCTCCTCAAATGGTGACAGGACAGTGCATGCATCCCTGATCATGCCCCACTGGCGTGGTGAGAAAAAACCGAGCTCCCCTGACCCTGTCCTGGTGCCGTAGTCGCACAGGTACTCATTGATGGCTCTCTGCTGCGTGTGCAGCCGCTGCAACATGGCCAGCGTTGAGTTCCACCTGGTGGGCATGTCATATATAAGGCGGTTCTTGGGCAGGTTCAACTCCTTTTGGAACTCAGCCAGCCGAGCATAGGCCTTAAATGATCGGCGGAAATGCACACAGACTTTCCTGGCCTGCTTCAGGACATCCTGTAAGCCAGGGTACCTGCCCAAGAACCGCTGCACCACCAGGTTAAGGACGTGAGCCACACAGGGCACATGGGTCAGTTGTCCCTGTCGGAGGGCGGAGAGGAGGTTGGTGCCATTGTTGCAAACCACCATTCCTGGCTTAAGCTGGCATGGCGTCAACCACCTCTCGGCCTGCCCCTGCAGAGCTGACAAAACATCTGCCCCAGTGTGACTCCTGTCCCCCAAACAAACCAGCGCAAGCACGGCATGGCATCATTTTGCCTGCGTACTTGCGTAGCCCCTGGAACGCCTACGGAGCACCGCTGGTTCTGAGGACAGAGCACTGGAAGAGGCCATGGAGGAAGAAGAAGAGGAGGGGGTGGAAGAGAGAGGTGTGTCACAACCAATAGTAGCATTTTGGAGGCATGGTGGCGGAACAACTTCCAACACTACTGCACCTTGTCCTGCATCCTTCCAAGCTGCCAGAAGATTGACCCAATGGGCCGTGAAAGACAGGTAACATCCCTGTCCATGCCTGCTGGACCATGAGTCAGCAGTAATATGCACCTTACCGCTGACCGCCCTGTCCAGCAAGGCAAGGACATTGCCTTCCACATGCCAGTAGCGAGCCGGAATCACCTTCCGTGAGAAAAAGTGGCGTTTGGGGACCTGCCACTGAGGAACCGTACATTGTACAAACTCACGGAAGGGGGCCGAGTCTACCAACTGAAAAGGCAGCAGTTGAAGTGCTAGCAATTTAGCCAAGCTAGCATTCAACCGCTGGGCATGTGGATGGCTGGGAGTGAACTTCTTTTGGCGGTCCAGCAGCTGGGGCAGGGACATTTGCCTGCTATAATCGGACATGGGTGTACTGCTAGCAGAGTGCCCGGAAGCACTTGGCTGTGACACACCTAATTCTACACCTTCATTCCTCTCAGAGCAGGTTTCAGAGAGGACTGAAGGTCTAGTGGGGTTGGAAATCCCAGCTGATGAGGAGCAAGGAGAGGTCCGCTTTGTTCTTTGGTGTGGGTCTTTGAGGTACGCTTGCCAACGAGCTGCATGGCAGGTCAACATATGTCTGGTCAAGCATGTGGTGCCCAAACGGCTGATGTTTTGGCCACGCGAGATACGCTTGAGACATACAGTGGTGTGAAAAAGTGTTTGCCCCCTTCCTCATTTCCTGTTCCTTTGCATGTTTGTCACACTTAAGTGTTTCGGAACATAAAACCAATTTAAACAATAGTCAAGGACAACACAAGTAAACACAAAATGCAATTTGTAAATGAAGGTGTTTATTATTAAAGGTGAAAAAAAATCCAAACCATCATGGCCCTGTGTGAAAAAGTGATTGCCCCCTTGTTAAAACATACTATAACTGTGGTTGTCCACACCTGAGTTCAATTTCTCTAGCCACACCCAGGCCTGATTATTGCCACACCTGTTCACAATCAAGGCATCACTTAAATAGGAGCTGCTTGACACAGTAAGGTCATCCAGAAGATCCTTAAAAGCTACACATCATGCCGAGACCCAAAGAAATTCAGGAACAATTGAGAAAGAAAGTAATTGAGATCTATCAGTCTGGAAAGGGTTATAAAGCCATTTCCAAAGCTTTGGGAATCCAGCGAACCACAGTGAGAGCCATTATCCACAAATGGCGAAAACATGGAACAGTGGTGAACCTTCCCAGGAGTGGCCGGCCGCCCAAAATTACCCCAAGAGCGCAGCGACGACTCATCCAAGAGGTCACAAAAGACCCCACAACAACGTCCAAGGAACTGCAGGCCTCACTTGCCTCAGTTAAGGTCAGCGTTCATGCCTCCACCATCAGGAAAAGACTGGGCAAAAATGGCCTGCATGGCAGAGTTCCAAGGAGAAAACCACTGCTGAGCAAAAAGAACATCAAAGCTCGTCTCAATTTCTCCACAACACATCTTGATGATCCCCAAGACTTTTGGGACAACATTCTGTGGACCGATGAGACAAAAGTGGAACTCTTTGGAAGGTGTGTGTCCAAGTATATCTGGCGTAGAAGGAACACTGCATTTCATAAAAAGAACATTATACCAACAGTAAAATATGGTGGTGGTAGTGTGATGGTCTGGGGCTGTTTTGCTGCTTCAGGACCTGGAAGACTTGCCATGATAAAAGGAACTATGAATTCTGCTGTCTACCAAGAGATCCTGAAGGAGAATGTCCGGCCATCTGTTTGTGTACTCAAGCTGAAACGAACTTGGGTTCTGCAGCAGGACAATGATCCTAAACACACCAGCAAGTCCACCACCGAATGGCTGAAGAAAAACAAAATGAAGACTTTGGAGTGGCCTAGCCAAAGTCCTGACCTGAATCCTATTGAGATGTTGTGGTATGACCTTAAAAAGGCAGTTCATGCTCGAAAACCCTCTAATGTAACTGAATTAGGACAATTCTGCAAAGATGAGTGGGCCAAAATTCCTCCAGGACGCTGTAAAAGCCTCATTGCACGTTATCGCAAACGCTTGGTTGCAGTTGTTGCTGCTAAGGTTGGCCCAACCAGTTATTAGGTTTAGGGGGCAATCACTTTTTCACACAGGGCCATGATGGTTTGGATTTTTTTTCACCTTTAATAATAAACACCTTCATTTACAAACTGCATTTTGTGTTTACTTGTGTTGTCCTTGACTATTGTTTAAATTGGTTTGATGTTCCAAAACACTTAAGTGTGACAAACATGCAAAGGAACAGGAAATAAGGAAGGGGGCAAACACTTTTTCACACCACTGTATGTTGCAAATAGCAGCGGTGCGGTCATATGCACTTGTCTCAAAAAAGGCCCACACCAAGAACTTTTAGAATAACGCGCAGAGGCAGCGCCCTGCACAGGCGGAGCTCTGCTGTGTGCTGCCCCTAAGCTGGCCCCCGGAGGGCATCCTGCCTCGTTGGAAATGTGCCTCCTCCTCCTCCTCCTCCTCTCTCCTACCAGGCACCCAGGCAGCTTGTGGAACATGACTGCAAGATTGCTGTCCTTCTTGAGCATCCCCTCTCTCTGCGCTCACGCTACTGCCTTCCTCTAGCTGAGTATCATCATCAGAGCCTACAAAACACTGGGCATCCTCCTGGAGCATTTACCCAACACTGTGCTCAAAGAGTTCAGGAGACTCCTCAGGAGGATGTGGTGGGTCTAGGGAAGGAGTCGCTGATGATGACATTGAGAGGAGGGAAGATGATGCGTTGGCAGCTGCTTTGCTAGTACTCTGAGCCTGGGTGAGAGAGGATGAGGAGGATGAAGAGGGCTTGGTCATCCACTCTACCAAGTCTTCGGCATGTTGCAGCTCAACATGTCCAGCTGCCGAAAAGGACAAGCGTGTCCCATGGCCACGTGCTGATGATGACGATGCACCGCGTCCGTGACCAGCACTGTTGTCTCTAGACACAGAGCCTGCTTGCCCTCTTTTATCGGCTCGCGCCTGTCTGCCTCTCCTTGCTGGCCTTCCAGACATGGTAATGGCCTGAAGGGAGATGGGAAAACCAGCAGTTGGGTAGTGTATATTGTGCTGGAAGCACACACAACATCCACTAACTCCTGCAGATGGCAGATGGCTCAATTAGAGAAGAGCTATGTAGGTGGATATAACGGTGTATACTGTGGTCAGGGCACGCAGACAGCACGCACAATCTCCTACAAGTGGCTGCAAGCTCTATTTAAAAAGAGCAAGATAGCTAGCTATATAGGTGGATATAGCGGTGTATACTGCGGTCAGGGAACGCAGACAGCACGCACAATCTCCTACAACTGACTGCAAGCTCTTTTTAAAAAGAGCAATATAGCTATCTATGTAGGTGGATATAGCGGATTATACTGTGGTCAGGGCATGCAGACAGCACGCACAATCTCCTACAACTGACTGCAAGCTCCATTAAAAAAGAGAAATATAGCTAGCTATATAGGTGGATATAATGGTGTATACTGCGGTCAGGGCACGCAGACAACAACCACTACAGAAGAGCAAGAATGCTAAATCGGCCGATAATGAACGGTGTATACTGTGTTGAAGGTACACAGAACACCCACTAACTCCTACAGATGCCAACACACTACACAAGGCAGCCGCGCTGGTGGCCTTATATAGTTTGGGGCATGTACTATACAGCCTGAGCTATGATTGGCCACAGGCATCCTGTCTGTGGCCAATCATGGCTCTCTTGCTGCCGGCGCTGTGATTGGCCAAGCATGCGGGGTCACAGTGCATGCTTGGCCAATCATGAGCCAGCAATGCACTGCGATGGCGCAGTGCATTGTGGGCCGTGAGCGCCACACGAATTTGGTGTGCGAACGGCCCATAACGTTTGGTATTCCCCGAACGGGCGAACAGCCGATGTTCGAGTCGAATGTATGTTTGACTCGAACACAAAGCTCATCCCTAGTGGCCAGTTTAGGTAGGAGATAAATTCTCCATTGCTCATGGAACCCTTACCAACCTCAAGAGAAACCCTGGTGGAGAAAGGCTGATGTAGCCTGATAACAAATATGGAAGGAGGAGATTTTTTGCTAAGTGTAGATGGGATATGAGTATTTTGTGCCATAGACACACTAATGGTACTGAGTAATTAAAACTGCCTTTTTTCATTAACAAAATACATTTCTGAAAGATGCAAACAAGAGGTACTGTCAGAGCAGCATCTTTTAAGAAATAAATCACTGTGCATAAATCCCTATAGGTTTCATGTTAGTTACATAATTACAGTTTGGTACTATAAAGATAGCAGTTGTAATCAAGAAGGTGATTACAGCTGCATACCCATGAAAGATTGGACCCTGATAAACTTTGTTTAATATATCAATGGAAAAAATGAACTTTCATGATGATGAAAATACAGTGAATTTGTGTATACTAACCTCCCATAGCCTCTCCAAAGAGCTGCTAGTGTGTTATTAAAATCCCTTATTTACTCACTAGACATGTGCATGATGAAAAAATTTGTTTAGTTTAGGTTTGTTTACATTCTTTAATCTAGTTATTTAGTTTTGTTAAATTTGGTTCCTTCAATTCGTATTCAGGATTCGTATTCAGAATTAGTTTTATGTCTTTTTCTTTTTTTCTTCGAATTTACTGATTTTTTTTTTATTCGAAAATGTTCGAAACGATAATTTTTAAAATGGACAAATCAAAAATGTTAGATTATTTTAAACATTTTTTTAATATTTGAATATGGCAAGTGACCAAACAAAAGAAAAATCTTCATCAAATGATTACAATGACACTTTAAATCACCTTTGGCTTAACAAAAACAGCATTATTTTGAAATGGTACTCTAATAACACACACAGTCTTTGATTACAGAAACATGTCTATAGTTTGAAATCGACTGAAATGTCAGAAATTCGGACAAATTTTGTTTTGTTACTCTGAGCATTCAGTATACTTCATTTATACTGTAATTCGGGTATTTGGATATATCCAAATATCCGAATAATGAAAAATGTGTCTCAAATATTTATTTTGAGCTGCACATTTCTATTACTCATGGTCCCCCTGCATCTATGCTCCTCCCGCCATCTAAGCCCTGTTTGTGGACATGCAGTTGCCAGAAGTATCAATGCTCTGTTACCCATGCCCCTTGCAGTGTAGCCTGTACAATTGCATTTTTGTGTTTTTCAGTACTGTTCTGACTGCACACATTTGCAGCTCTAGATGGCCTTTAGGTGTTGTAACTGTCACGTTGCTGCTGTAGGGGTGTCAGAATTAGGCTCCTTTTTCTAGTGAATGTAAATGGAAACAGGAGACTTGCAAAGTAAATTCTTCTTCTTTAATAAGTGTGAAAGTGAATAAGAGCGACAGAATGACCTCTTTCCTGTACTGCAGTCTACGTTTTAGTTGAAGCCTCATACTGACACTCCTCTCCTACCCTGAGGTAGTATAACAGTCCTGTGGTCTGCTGTGAGCACTCCTGTGTAGACTTTTTTACTCATACTGCACTGTAGCTGAGCCCCCCCCCCCCCCCGCACACATCGTGGTGGCATTTTTCTCTGAGGAGGTGCCTGATTCCCAAGACAATAGTCAATCAAGACCAATTGAATATTCATCTCCTTGGTTTATATGGGGTCAGATAGCAGTGCAGGAAAGGGAACAGGACTACCTAGGAAGATGGAACAATATGCATCCTCTTTGTCCTCTGTGGACAGAAGAAAGAAAGGAAAACTTTCCAGCATTCTCCAAGGTAGAATGTGCCCTTGGGTTTCAGGTTAACTCACTAACCAGGAGAAAGAGAGTCCACTTTCACCCTGCTGTGTGGGATCAGAGAACCAGGTCACCTAAAAGCTCGAAGCAATGGTCTTCGTTTTCTCCTGGTCAACTCACTAATCAGGAGAAACAACTCACATTGTAGGCATTGCAACTAAACCATTGTCTGGTATTGGCATATTCCACTTACAGCTGCAAGGAGAAAGGCAAAGCAAGAGCTATGATTTTGCCCTGAGTGCGAAAAAGGTATTCCTGGCCAGCTTTGAACTCGGGACCTTCTGTGTTTGTGGCAAAAGTGTAGACCACTACACTATAGAAACCTATTCTTGGTGCTTTACCTTGGCATCAAAACTGAAAGTCTGTGCTAAAGTACAAATGATGAAAAGAAATGCAGAAAGTAGCACTGATCATAGAAACAGTCTCCAGGCACACCTTTTCTGCCAGGTTTTAAAAGGGGGGACCTTTTGTGTGTGAGGTGAACCACTACACTACCTATTCTTGATGCTTTAATTTGGTATTTAAAAAAATACCTTTGCAATATCCCCCTGCCCCACCCGCACAACACACTGCAAGAGTTAAATGTTTGGTAAGTCTAGGGCTAGAGGAATTAGCTGTAATACTTACCTCATTCCTTGCTCCAGGTTGTGGGCAAACCCTCACTGCCTTCACTTACAATGCAGGACTCAATGTAGGTGATAACATCAGAATACGACAGCTATCCAGAGTGCTGGAGAGAAGAGGTTTGGGAAGACTGGACGCACAGCGAGTGGGGCATTCAATTGTATTGTAGTAAATGTGCATGTGCTTCATGTTAAACCAGGATGCATGTGCATATCAAACGCTCACATTGCAATATGCTTTCTTTCTGTAAATCAAAGTTAGATTTTCCTGGAGGACCATCCAACAGCCTGTTGAGCGAGCTTGTGATGTTAATAACTCAGGAATGTATGGTATATTATAGAGGCAATGAAGCAGAATGCATTCAAGTATCTTTTTCCTGCCAGTGTTCTTACAGTTTATATGCTCTAGTTAAGTCACAATGTATTTCAGCAAAATCTCGCAAAACAAAAATTGTTGCTTGTAGGCACAATATTAAATACACATTTTTTGAATTATAAAACAGGTATTAAATGCATGAACAATTTCTTTAAATTCCAGTATATACATTTCTGTTTTTGTTTACTTCCAGTGTCTTATTCTTCTGATTTGAATCATGATGTGTCTCTTACTATAGCGGCGTTTGTGACATTACTGTGCCTTTATTCTTTCACTCATGATCTTGTCTTTCTGAAAAGCTTGGTTTTCTCTATATATAACTCTGCCCCTCGAGTGGTACAATATTGGAATTTAAATTTAGAACAAAGTTTCACTTCATAAGCTGGACTGATTCTCCCTTCTGGAAATTTAAAGAATTATTATTTTTTAAACAAAACCATCAGTGCCCTCAGCTGTACACAGGGGCATATCATGAAATCAGCGGGCCTGTTTGCAAAATAAAAAGCCGCCCTAGGCAGTTTAAAAAATAAAATGCACTAAGCGCGCCACAAAATATTGGGGCTTGGCTTAAAGGGGTGTGGTTTAATATAGTCTGAGATTTCTTACAGAATGTGGTAATGTTAAATAGGGAATGTACAGTGCTGAGTGTATGGTTGGGGGTAGCATGTGCAGACGAGGAGTACAGAGTGTATAGAGGTTGGTATTATGTGCAGGAGACAAGTATAGAGTTTATGGTGGTGGGTAGTATGTGCAGAAGAGGAGTGTGGAGTGTATGGAGGTGGGTAGTATGTGCAGGAGAGGTGTGCAGAGTGTATGGAGGTGGGTAGTATGTACAGGAGAGGAGAGAGGAGTGTATGGAGGTGGGTAGTATGTGCAGGAGAGAAGTGTGGAGTGTATGGAGGTGGGTAGTATGTGCAGGATAGGAGTGCGGAGTGTGTGGAGGTGGGTAGTATGTGCAGGAGAGAAGTGTGGAGTGTATGGAGGTGGGTAGTATGTGCACGTGAGGAGTGCGGCCTGTATGGCAATGGGAAGTATGTGCAGGAGAGGAGTGCAGTCACCAGTGCTGGCCCCCATTACATAAGAGTTAATAGAGCTCCCCTTAACATCAGAGTCCACAAAGTTCCTCCATGCACTGTAAGGGAAATCCTGCAGACTCTGATGTAAAGGGGAATGCTGGGAACAGACCACCTTTCGCAGAGTAAATACACTAAGGTAAGGGAGAGTTACTAATATAAGGAGGAATATTCATCAGTGTCTCCCCTTATCTTAGTTTATTTACCCTCCCTTACATCAGTGACCTCCTGCAGACTTTTTGTGGCCACCAGAGGTTGGAGCTGCCTGTCACTGACCTCCTCCATTGCTGGCTCGCGTGCAGGGCAGTCAGGCACAGTTCTCCAGACGGCTTCTCTCATATCATCTGTCAGGACTGAGCTCAGCTCTTCCTTCTCAGAGCTGGCCGCTCACCTGTTGGCTAATTGCCAACTCCCTTCTCTCCACAGTTACTCAGCTGTTGATGATATCCTGCTCGTCAGGTCTGACTACTTAAGCCGACCAGCCCAAAAGATCTCTGCCTTCGCCTTGGTCAACATCACAGAGCCTATCTCTTGCGTTCCTATTTAAAGAATTGCTTTGCTGACATCCCTTTTGGCTCCAGATCCTGCTTGCTGTTCTACAGTATGTTAATCCCTGACTTCTGGCTTGGCTGACTATCCTTTCCAGTTACTGAACTTTGACTATGCTTTGACTATGTTTGTTCTTTTTACTTTTATAATTAAACAAGTGAGATTTTACTGTACTTCTGTCTCGGTCTGATTTTGTGGTTTCTGACACCATCTATGTCCTCTTCTCTCAGCCCTCCTCTAGAGTCCATGTCCAGTCCTCCAGTGAGTGACACAGTCCCGGCCAGGGTGGGTGGTGAGCGTTACCCCCATTACATCACTCACTTCTGGCCCCTATTCTACGACTCACCTCTGTACCTACCCTTCACCTATTCCAACGCTCACTAGTCTGGAGGCACCTTCCCGTCAGTGGGGGATCGCTCTCCCCCTCCATGGACATTCACTGCCCTTCCTTCTCTTTGCCCGTTTCCCCTCCATCAAAGATTACAGAAGGAGACAAAATGAGTAAAATACCTCAAAACATCCAACCTGTCCTCATACAGTACAGCATATTCCATCATCACCATTCTCTGTATGCTACCATCATCTCCATCCTCTACCATCAATTCTATCCTCTACCATCATCTCCATATTTTACCATCATCTCTATCCTCAACCATCATCCCCTCCATCCTCTACCATCATTTACATCCTATACCATCATCGCCATCCTCTACCATCATCCCTGTCCTTCCTCTTCCATCATCTATATCCTCTACCATCATCTCTATCCTCCTTTCCATTCTCTTCCATCATCTCCATCCTCTACCATCATCCTCTCCATTCTCTACCATCATCTCCATCCTCTTTTCTATCCTCTACCAACATCTCTATCCTCCTTTCCATCCTCTACCATCATCTCCCCATCAGAGATTCCTGATGGGGGAGTGTCCCACTCATTAGAGGTCCCTCTGTCAGTGTTGCCCTGACAGAGGGCTGGATGGGAGCCGGCAATCAATGGGCAGAGCTTAGTGGGCAGGTCCCAATGGGCTCGGTATCAGTGTTTTTTGTGCAGTCTGAGTCTGAAAGAAGAAGGGGGAGGAGGCAGGGCACAGACAGCTGCCAGGTCCAAAGGAGAAAGACTTTCTCCTTCAACTCAATGCTGGGGGCTGGCCAACCATGTGGTTGGTTGCTAGACACCAGATGCCTTTAGCAACCAACCACTAATGCTGCCTAGTGCGTACAGAGCTCGTCTGTGGTAGTAAAGACTGTTTAGAGCTGTACTCCACAATTTTGTGGCAGGAATGCAGCACACTAATATGACAGGAGAGCTGCATGGCTTGCTAGCTTACTCTGGGGGCCCATGGGGTGTCACACAGCCACTCAGCCTCAGCAAGAGCTTTGTTTCTGCCACCTGACATCCACACTCCAGCAGCTTCCTCACAAGCAGCACCTCTCTTGCACTTTGCACAGCCCCGCCCTCCAACCCTTAGAATGTATAGAGTGTGGCACAGCACAGCAAGCTTGTCAGACATATTACTCCACCAAGCATTCATTTCAGTGGCTGTGGGAGTCAGCAGCCGGATCTATAGACTAGGGATCGGCAAATGCGGGCGCTGCCTCCACTTGTGTTTGTCAAATTAAAAACAAGTCCCAAAGCTACCAGCGTGTTAACACCACTTGGGACCCAGAAATGTGCATTTTATCTTTGGATGAGTTCTTAATCCATGTGGGCAGAGTGTGACAGAGCACAGTGAGCCCTGTCCTTGGGGCTCACGTGCACCACACACCCTGCACACATGGATGATATGCCACTGGCTGTACAGCATATATTAAATTAATTACCGGTAGCTATAATATTTATTTCAGTTCATTTGCAGGCAGATGAATGAGCTCATGTAGACAGTATGAATACTAGTTTTTCTGCAGACACAAAATTTCCAATAGTGAACACAACCAAGCCTGTATGATCAAGATTAATTGCAGTTTTGATAAGTCCACATGTGTTATCAAGGTGGAATTATTGTATGTTCAGACACTTTTAAGTGTTTTTCGACTTTTGCAGCCAATTTGGAATAATATGTATTTTATATTTGGTACAGGTTCTCATTCACATAGAATAACTTAAAAAAAAAAAATTGCTGCTTATGTTTTTACTTCCTTTTAACTGAAAACTCAAAAACGAAAGTCTCCCAATGCTAAGTAATGTTAGGAAAGAGTATGGGGGCTATATTTGATGTAATTAATTCTGTCTATATTGTGCTGGAAGATTTCATTATCAGTTGTAAACTAGAATTATACACTGTCTTACTACAAGGAATAGGAATAGGCTTATATAAGAAATAGGCTGAACTTCAGGCAAACGAAAATGCTGTAAGACCAGTCTCTTTGTTTTACAAATGCTCCAGTGTGCACAGGTCTTTTGACATAATTAAAGCGGAGGTCCACCCTAAAGTGGACCTTCCGCTCATCGGAACCCTCCCCCCCTCCGGTGCCACAATCGGCACCTTTCAGGGGGGAGGGGGGTGCAGTTACCTGGATAATCCAGGTAACTGCACCCACTTCCGGGATAGCTCTCTGCGGAAAGGGGCGTAACTTACGCCCCTTTCCGCAAGTGCCCACCCCTTCCCGCAAGTGCCCCGCTGCCTGCTGGGAAACACACAGATCGCAGAGGCAGCGGGGACCGTCCTCATTGCGCAGCGCGGCTCGCGCATGCGCAGTAGGGAACCGGGAAATGAAGCCGAAAGGCTCCATTTCCTGATTCCCATACCCAAGATGGCGGCGGCAGCACTCGAGTGTCGATCTAGAGATCGGCTTCGGGTGCCGACATCGCGGGCGTGCTGGACAGGTAAGTGTCACTATTTTAAAAGTCAGCAGCTGCAGTATTTGTAGCTGCTGGCTTTTAAAAAAAAAAAGAAACGCGGAGTCCCGGTGGACTCCCGCTTTAAGATCAATGAAGAGCCCAAAGCCCTGCACTGGACATGGGGACTCAAAGGGACAGTCCATTGCTGAAGTGTAGGTGAGCAAAGAAGAGTGCTGGCTGTTGGGGGAGTGGATGACCAGTTTATTAAAAAGTAGCTTTTTGCAGCCCCTGGACCTACACAGGCATTTAAACCTTGCAGTTTGGGTGCATCCCTTTTGCAAAGGAGGAATGTTCCTTTAACCAGAGTTGGGCCTTGAAGATCTTAACTAGAACTCTGCCTTGTAATGAGCTAAAAATTCAGTCTGTCCCCAATTTTCCACTCCACTTTAACTGTTCAGAGCATCTTGCAGTCGGCCCAAATGTCTGCTCCAAAGAAACAATGAAAATGTAAGTGTAATATGTCTTGAAAATGTTATGGCTTTTGGTATGCTATGTGAATGGGAGCACATAATAAATATATAATAGGGTTTTCTCAAATTTGATTGCAAAAGTGGATCTCAAAAGTCCCAACTCTACTTTATCGCGATTATAAAGGAAAGATTTTAAAAACAAAAATAACAAATGTGTCATACTTATCTACTCTGTGGAATGGTTTTGCACATAACAGCCCCAATCTTCTTCTTATTGCCCCCCCCCCCCCCCCCGTTGGTCCTGGCTCCTTCCCTTGCTGAGTGTCCCCTCTGCCAAGTTTCTTGCTATGGGGACAGGATTGCTCCTGAGCCACGCTCTGCATGTCCATGCACACACAGATCGTGATTTAGCCTCACTGTCTCCTCATTAGCTCGCTGTCTGTGATTGATAGCAGCAGGAGCCAATGGTTTCCTCTGTTGTGTGAGCCAATGAGGAGAGAGAGACTTGAGAGAGCAGCTGCTACCATGGACAATGCTGGATTGAAATGGGGCTCAGATAAGTATAAGGGGGCTGGGGGGGGGGCTACACCCAGAAGTTTTTTTTTTTTTAACTTAAAGTAGAACTATAGGCAAAACTTGTTTGTCTGTTTTTAATAGAGTAAGAGAGGGTTATAACCCCTGTTATATTGTTTTTTCGCCACCTGTGTCCAATTGGGGAGTTTTACCTTCACTTCCTGTCCCATGGCCAAACAGGAAGTGAGAGGAAATCTCAGAAAATTAAGGCAATTCCTTGGGGACCCCCAGGTCACCAGAACTAGTGTCCCCATTGGAAAATTTCAAATCTATTACTTTTCTGGGGACAACCCAAAATGTGGGATTTTCTTTTATGCTCACTTTCAATGATAATGGTAACAAAGACAAATAGAGAGGGGGAAATCTCCCTATCGGGGCACAGGCAGCAATACAAACTGGTGGCACTCCACTCTATCTAAAACTAAGAAAAAAAGGTTTTTCTTTTAGATATACTTTAATGTATAGACTGCATTGAGGTAAAAACATTGAGCTTTATCATGTAACCCCATAAACTAGTATGAATACTGGCTACATAGTGCTGGAGTTGTGCAAAGTCAACCACAAATGATCACAGGACAACTGCAGCAATATATATGACACTTTATCCATAACAAAGAAGCTAGAAGAACACACTTTTAAAAGACTGACTGTAAAAATTAACACTCAACTGCAATTTTGGATGTGATATTTGACTAAATGAAAATTGCCTAGAAACTGCCTATGATATTTGTAACTGAAGAGTACTATATAAAAAAGACAGCTTCACTTCATATTGGTACAACTTATGTATGACTCTTTGATGTCTCCTTTTCTACAGGACACCTTTATCATCTTTATATTTAAATGATTAGGTTACACTTGTTTAAAGCTGAACAAGCCAATCCACCTTGATTAGATTACTAAAAATCAGACCTAATTTTAATCTTGCAACCATCTAACAACATTATAATATTGCTTGTAATCATAGATGTCAACTTTTTAATATAATTTCAAGGGACATGTTGCTGCTAGTTATTTGTATATGAACAAATCACAAGTGGCGCTGTTATACAAACAACGATGTAATGAAAATGATGACATGCACAATGAGTATGGCTCTAAAAACACTGCTGACTACTGACTGACCGTTACATTTGAAATTATGCCAGATGACAAATTATCACAGTTTTATGTCGTTAACTAATTATTAAATATATATTTTAAAAAAATAACCAGTTTACCTAAATTTGACTTGGTGTCAGCCTCTTGAAATCCTCTATATAGAAGAAGATTTTAAGAAGGAGAGGTATGACTAGGTGCCAGTCAGGTGTGCTGTATGCAATAGTGTTGACTAGGGGCACATTTGCATGCAACCATCTGCTGAAGCCAATCAGCAGGCTGACAATGATAAGAGGACACCATTATATTTCCTAAATGTAAGTGGTATTTTCCACCTGGCTCTGCTGTGCTACAGAACTGTGCCAATCTCAGGACTGGATGACCAGAAGTACAAGTTCTTTGGCTGGTAAATACATTACAGCCCTGTCTGGCAAGGCAGGATGCTTTTTGTCTCCTGCAGTCCAGTAACACTTACAGATCTTACAGCCTGTGACTGGACAGGGAAAGCAAAAATTGGCTAGCTCATCACTCAGCGCTCTCACTCTATCAGCGTGCCTTTGGTAAGCACATGAGCACCACAGCACAATTGACTCATTCTTCCAGTCTGAGCTCTACTATATAGGAGATTAAAAAATGCATTACAAAATATGCTTAATTATGAATTATTAAATACAGAGCTGCATCAGTTTGTGCCACATATTATAGATCTGCCTTATATTTGGCTTTACATTCATGTTTTTCTTTGATAACTGTTTATAGCACCAAAATCTTTTCTCCTATGATCATACCTGGTTTATGAGCTGTTTTGATATTCAAGGAGCAGATAGAAAAAAAAACTGCTGGATAATACGCTGTCTTGTGTCTTCTGCAGATTAGCGGTGTCACAAAAGTCACAGCCCGAACTCGGGAGCAGAGAGTCCTCATTATGGTCATTGTGATGGTCATCTGCTTTCTTCTCTGCTGGCTACCATATGGAATAATGGCCCTGATTGCTACTTTTGGGAGACCCGGCCTGATTACCCCTTCTGCTAGCATTATACCTTCTGTTCTGGCAAAAAGCAGCACTGTTTACAACCCCATCATCTACATCTTTATGAACAAGCAGGTAGGTAAATGCATTTCATAATCTCATGTAAAGAGAATGACTGTGGGCAGCACAGGTGGGAGGGTCTGGTGGCATACAGAGATACATATCAGAAAAACTTCCATAAGACATATATAAATGTACCCTTTTCTCACCATAAATGATACATTTCCAAAGGATGTTTACAACTAGCTGGAAAAAAAGACTATGCAATTTTAAATTGTGTAAAAGGAAAATGGCAGTGTCAATAATACAGAAAAAAAAATCAATACAGAAAATATATCCAAATGGAAACTAATATAGCATTCTTTTATATAATGATGTGCAGGAGATGTGCATTTTAGTAGATTCGTAATAAATAACAGTGCTGTGTAGCCTGGGAAGCTAACACTCATATATTAAAACATTATGATGACAACTGACACCCATAGAAGTCAGTTGATATAACATTACTTCTGTATTGGAACAGCTTTCCCTTTACAGTAGGAAAAACCTATCTTGTTTTTATGCCTCATATATTTTCACTTATTATGTTATCAATTTGGAGAGGTGTTTGTATTGTTTTTGAAATCACTTTATGTATTTAGGCTTTAGGCTCTGGTTTTGTAAATCTCGATTTGAATAGTAATATTTAGCCTTTTGATCACTGTGCCTACTTGTCAATTGATTATACAGTATATGTTTTTTTTGTGTTTTTTTTTTGCATTAAACTTTATATATGAGACTCCTGACGTACTTGGCTCTTTAACACTGTACAGATTCCACCCTTAAAATACTAGCCTTATTAGCTCTTCTTTATTAATAATAAAGGGACCTGTAATTGTGTTTTATACTTTTTATGATCTGCAGAAAGTGGTTAATTCTTCTCTCCCTCACCCTCAACCTTGTGGAACATGTCACGGGTCCCAGAAGTATGTGGGACCATTCACAAAACACAACATGGTTAGTGTATGCGCAGTGGGCAGATGACTGTGAAGCCACAAGGAATCACAGCCAGCTGCAGACAGTAAACATGCTAGAGCCGGGGACCTGAAGACCAGTGAAGAATCAGTTCAGGTGAGGACAGCACTGGACCCCAAATAGGTAAGTGTCCTTTTATTAAAAGTCAGCAACTACAGTATTTGTAGCTGATGCCTTTTTTAAACAGGACGAAGGACTAACCACTTTTAGTTGTACATTCTTCTGCCTGATGCTGTTGAGCATGTTTCAGCAGTTTTGAGTTAGATGTTCTAAGTTATGAATAGTAATCAGCCTTAGCAATCACTTAAGCCTAGTACACAGGGGCTACATCAGCCAGTTCAATAGAAACCGGCCACCATTCGGCCTGTGTGTATGTCGGCTACTCTCACAGGATCATGAGTGCTGACCGGAGTGTTATGGGGGCGGGCAGTAGAAGAACACATTAGCACAGCAGAGGAGATCACTATACTAACATTGTGAGTTTTTTTTCCAACTAGACTTTAGGAGCTTTTCCTAGTGATGTGAGTTGGGTAGGTGATAAATGTTTGATACAACCCCCCCAGAAGGCTCTTGGTTTTCTGGACTCCTGCCCATGGGGGTGGTGTGCTGAGTTTTGTGTCCCATAGGCACAGGCCTGGGAAAATCATCCTTACTGGGAGGCTAATGAAAGGTACTGGCATATTGAAAGATAGAAAGTACTTTGGCCTGGAATCACATGCAGCTGCCTCCACTTACAAAAATGTTTTTAGTTGCTGCAAGAAGTTTACAGAAGAAAATTCTCAGCTCTCCTATTTTAGAATCTGCTATCAAGATACCACTAGAAGTTTGATCTCTGAAACACCAGCTATCTATTCGTTACTATTAGCCAACCTAGACTATTGCTACACAGGGAAAGTATGTGCCTTTGAAGAGGAGTAATCAGCCTGGTGTCTGAGACAAATTGCAGTTGGGGTATCTGGGTATCCACAATTCTGCATCCTAAAAAAATAAATATTACAGATTATAAAGCCCATTTTTATTTAACAATTCAGAAAGAAGGATGTGTATAGTGCATCCCAGCTATGTAAGTGAACTTGGGGTCCACAATGTGACCCTTTTTCCTATCTTAGTGGTCCATAGCTATCTTATACAGTATAAAAAGCATTACAATAAAATTGGCAAAAAATTCCACTGTGGTAAAATACCAGTCAAGTTGTAACCCTAGTTGCAACTATTGCATTCATCAGCTGAGGGTGGACCATACAGATAAACCTTGGGAATCTAAGCAAAACAGTGATTGCAACACAACAACAGTAACAAAATTCACACATTTCTTGTTGAAAGTGACTACTTCTTTGAAAAAGAAAATGTTGAAATGTTGCATTACTATTATTTTAACAGAAAATCACCATAAAGCTTTTAGGTTTATTCACCATTTTGTATCTTATGGAGTTAGAGAAACCAACGTCACTGAAGCACCTTTGATTTCAAGCCTAATTTGATGAGAAAATATTGCACATGTTGACATTGATGGTAATTATCTTTCACTTTTCTAATTAGCTTTTAAGACTGGGCTTGATAGTCACAGGTGAATTTGTGATTTATGCCAAGCATTGCTCTAGATAGGTCTCACTTTAAAGAGTTTTAAATCCTTCTTCATATAAGGAAAAATGTCTCCATTAAGTCATACTGGAGGGAAGAGTCTATATTCTCCACTGTATTATTTATTAGCATAAACACTACACCAAAATGTTTATTAGGACAATGTCTGAGATTCTTGGATGCAGCTGTAAATATTTTTAGAAAGAAAAGATAGGGCTTTGCTTTAATTGTTTAATTATTGTTAGGGAAATATGAATAATATTTTTAAGTATAATATGGTTTGCTGTATAAGCGTTATGTTATGTACCGTGAGCTTTATTCATTTATGTATGGCAATTACTAGGCTTTTCAGTTGTGCAAGGCATGCACTTTAAACAAATTACTAAAATGATTAGCTATAGTCTTCACCCTAGAGACTTCTATTGTGATTAATAAAAGATTGTGGGGCTGATGCTTAAACATTTTAGAAAAGGTCTGTAGAAAAGTTAACTTTGCTTTGCAGGTCAACTTTGCTTTGCACCCATGGCAAAGTTGGCATGCAGCAAGCCAGACGAGCGCTACATTTTCACATCAATGGGGTTCAAACTGGTGATGAGGAAGTGTTACATCTCTTCCCAACCGCCTTTTAGTAGCCCCTGGAGCATGATCTGAACAGGGATTGGACTTTTGAGACAAGGGAAATTTAGACACATATCTAATTCTACCCTAAGAATATTTTAAGATTATACAGTATGTTGTAACAATTTTAAGTGCTGTTATATTACTTTTGCACTTTAGGTGATACTATTACATATATAGTATTTGTAAGAGAGGAGGTAACGGAAGCCGAAAGAGCATATGTGGAAAGTCCTACCCCAGAGAAACAAAATATATGGTTAGAAAAACAACAGGAATATAAAATGGTGATTATGAGGAAAATGGAGAATAAAAGGCTATTTCAGAGCCAGATTGCTTATGGGGAGGGGGAAAGAGTTGGGAGAATGTTGGCGCACTTGGTAAACACCAATTCCCTGTCCTCCTCTGTCCCTGCGATCAGGACAGAAGAAGGAGAAATTATAACACAGGGCGTAGAGATCATAGATACTTTCAGAACATACTATGAGAAACTGTACAGGTCTCGGGGGGCTGCGAAGGACAGGGAAATGGATATATTCTTTGATAGTATTAAAACTCCGTTCCTCACTGAGGAGGAGAGGGGGGTAATGGAAGCCCAATTAACATTAGAGGAAATTCAATCAGCGGTGGCAGAAATGGCTAACCAGAAATCCCCAGGTCCAGACGGTTTACCAGTAGAAATATACAAACATTATGGGAAAGTAATGCTCCCAGAGCTTCTTAAAGTTTTTAACTGGGCAAAAGAAGAAGGGAAGCTTCCAAAATCAATGACCGAAGCAACGATAGTTGTTTTGCATAAGGAGGGGAAAGATCCATTGGATACGAAATCTTATCGACCTATATCCCTCCTTTGTTCTGATGCTAAAATATTAGCTAAAGTGTTGGCACTCAGACTGAATAAAATTATCTCGAGACTCGTGCATCCCGATCAAACGGGATTTATCCCCGGTAGGTCCACTAGCATGAATGTTAGGAGGCTTTACCTAAATCTACAGCTACCAACGGAAAATGAGGGTAAAAGAGCAATTATGGCACTAGATGTGGGTAAAGCCTTCGATAGCCTAGAATGGGGATATATATGGCGAACACTGGGCACATTTGGGTTTGGCCCCAAGTTTATTGCTTGGGTACAAACCCTATATAGTGGTCCTAGTGCGCGAATAAGGATTAATGATGAGTACTCAGATAGGTTTTCTTTGGAGAGGGGAACAAGACAGGGGTGCCCGTTGTCACCCCTGATTTTTGCTCTTGCTATGGAGCCATTAGCCATCGCAATACGATCAAATATAAATATGGCAGGCTTCCAGAGAAAGAGGAGGGAGGAGAAAATAGCTCTGTACGCAGACGATATCCTCCTCTTCTTGGGGGACACGGAACAGACCCTTAGACAGGGGATGACTATACTGGCCGATTTTGGTAATCTTACTGGATTGGTTATAAATTGGGAAAAGTCAGCCCTAATGCCAGTAGATTCAATAGTGAATCGAAACATGCTGGCAGCCCCGCAGATAGAAGTGGTCGATCAAATAAAATACTTAGGGATACTTATTAAAAGAGACCCTGAAAAATATATTGGTGATAATATACTCCCACTAATAACTAAATTTAGAACTAAGATTGAAATATGGAAGAAGCTCCCACTATCAGTTGCGGGAAGATGTAATCTGATCAAAATGGTGTGGCTGCCCCAGATGCTGTATCTACTGCATAACTCCCCGGTATGGGTTGATAAAAAGTGGTTTAAAAAAATAGAAGAATTATTTAGAGAACTCATATGGAAAGGTCGAGTGTCAAGGATTAGCCTCCAGACCTTACAGTTACCAACTAGGAAAGGAGGAATGGCAGTACCTCATCCACGGAGCTATTTTTTAGCAGCTCAATTACAGCATCTGGGGATAAGTAAAGGTAGGATCGGAGGAACAAATAAGGCATTGATGATAGCAGAGTCCCCTCACAATACAATTATGGAAGCTCTGGAGGCAAACTCATTTCAATATAGGATACCGACGATAAAAATGGTTTTAAAAGTCTGGAAGGCAGTTAAGACAATAAAAGGCCTGGGAGGCCTGACTAAACATACCCCATTATGGAACAATTTAAATTTGCCAGAAATGGAATTGATTGGTAGATATAGACCATGGGAGATAAAGGGGATTGATAAACTGGCCCAATTATATGAAGGAAGTATATTGAAAACATTTAATGCATTGAGGGCGGAGTTTGATATACCAAAGCATTCATTCTATAAATATTTTCAGATCCGACATGCGCTGGATAAACAATTTAATAAACAAGGCCCAGTGTGGAATAACTCCCCTTTTTATGACAGATTGAACGCGCAAGAAAAGGCAGGGGGAACTATAGCAGAAATATACCCATATTTATGGTGTGGAGCCCTCTGACCGATACGGTTAAGGATGACAAACAAGGTTAACATAAACTCGCTTACTTGAAATGGACCTGAAAGTGTGCCCTGGTCTGACGTACGGTATACCAAAATAAGGGGGCATACCTTAGATAGAAAGTGGGTGATAAATGAAATGAATATGAATGGAGTGAAATGAGTACTCTCATGAGGAGTATGATGCTTGAGAAATGCCCTGAAAAAGGGGATGGGTGGGTGGGTATCGCGCACCGGAACCGACGAGGAAGACAGGCGAACGGGCTGGTTATATACTCCACCGGGCTCCTCCCATAATTTCAGGCCACCATACTGGCCTTTCTATTTATGGTGTGGAGCCCTCTGACCGATACGGTTAAGGATGACAAACAAGGTTAACATAAACTCGCTTACTTGAAATGGACCTGAAAGTGTGCCCTGGTCTGACGTACGGTATACCAAAATAAGGGGGCAAAAACATTCAGGTAGGGGTTGCATTTTATTGATCCAAGTTTGTTACTGGGTGAGCTCGACAAAGGCCTGGGTCATCTCCGCTTGCGGATTCGGTATGTAGCGGGCGAAACAGGTGGACCTCCATCTGCCCAACTTCTTGATAATGTGAGTAGGACAGAGGTGAAGGATACCCGGGAGTATCCTGACACGTTCCACCGGGCAGCGTTCAGAGGTTTAGTGAGAAATGGCAGAAGAGGACTAACTCCTGGTTGATCAGCCAAAAAGGGCCGACAGGCGCGTGAGAATGGCGACCGGGTACCAGCGGTTGTTGGACTTATAGAGGTGTATGTCCGAACCCGAGCCAAGCTGCTGCGTCTTGGAGACTGCTAAGTGTAAGACGAGATGGTCTCCGTATCGGACCAGGTGGTGCTCGCACAGCATGCGTGCTGTGAGGCTACAACAAGTAAAACTCGCTTGGCCGTAAGAAGCCGTAGAAGGCCAGGTGTATGGCTGCTTGTAGATGACACTAATGTGGAGACCGAAAAGGTGAAGTGGCCAGGAAATCTGACATATTTCTAAACGTCTCCTGTGACAGGCAGTCGTTTTGGTGCCGGCCATCGGCTGGCGCTTTCTGGATACCGCGCATAACAGCCCGAACGGCGTGGTAAAATAGGAAGGGTACGGTAGGGTCCTGGAGGGACGTGAAATGTTGTACACCGGTCAGGTATAGCCGGATCGTATTAAAGGATAACGCCAACTGCGAGTGGCAGTAGGCAATGAAGGCTATGACTTGCTTGACACGGGACGTCTCTGTACTGTGATACGTGATGAAGTTGGTTAAAGGCCCTCCAGGCTGATTGATAGGCTTTGAGGGTATTGCGGGAAAGGGAGTGATCAAATGAGTTGGGTAGCCACTAGGAGGTGAGGGGCTAATCCAGGGTCAGTTGAGACCAGTCCGGGATAGCTGCTGATGTTAGTCCGGCTCCGGGTACCTGAACGAAAACGAGACAAGGTTAAAAGCGGGAGAGGGCGTCCGCTGCCTGATTGACTTTACCGGGGATAAAGGAAGAATGGATGTTGAACTGAAACAACAACAAGAGCTGGACCAGTCGACGTAGGAAGGACATAACCAACAGAGAGGGCGCCTTGGCGCAGCCAGGAATTGCCAGTAACTGGGGAGGCCAGGGAGCTGCGAGCCAGAGGTGGCCAAAAAACAGCCGCAAGCCCGTGGAGGCCGCTGCGTCGGTCATCACCTGGGGAGAAAGGGAAGACACGGAGGGAATGAACAGGGAGACGTCATTCCCAGACGATAGGAATTCCTCCCGCATAGCAAGGACTGCTATTGCCGCGGGAACCCGGCTGAGGACTTGCTCTGGATCCTGTGAGAGGGACAGTAAGACCAATAGGCGTGACACAAAGGCGCGACCCTTGAGGGATGATGTGCATAGCGACGCTCGACATGCCGTGAAGGGACTGTAGGTGTCTTTTGGATGACTAAACTGGGGAATATGCGAGGATATTATATGTCCGTAAAGATGGCAGTTGTAATGGGCGAGCATTGGCCGATGGCTATGGGCTGATGCCTCTGGACGCCTCGTAGTGGGGATCTTGCTGTATGGGCCGTAACAACAGATGGCTCTCCGAGAATTGTAAGGATAAGAAATGTTGAACGCTGGCTAGAAATAGCCTGGGCGTGCTACAGGAAGAAGCCAGTTGCGTGTGTCAACATGATCCTGGTGCGGACGGAAGTTGAACTCAACTGTCCCAAGGAAGAGACGGACAGACAGGCAACAGTGAGTGGCTTGTAAGAAAAGCCACAGGAGACGAGTGGCCAATTAAGAGCTGCTGAAAATGACGTGTAGCCAGTTAGCGTGTCACTGAGAACGTGCTTGCAACAAATGATTGCAAGAAGTTATGCTAAGTCGCGAGCCTTGGCATGACTAAAGGTTGTGTTTGAACGTGTGCTTGCGACAATTGCCCGAGAGTTTGTCACAGGAGACGTGTACGTGGTGACTGTGAGCAATTCGTGTTACCGCATGTGCACTGCGAAGACTGCGGGAGTTGTGCTTGCATGTATGTTTGGATGCGTGCTTGCGATGGTTGCAAGATGTTACCCAGGATGCGTGCTTGCCATGATTACAAGATGTTATGCTAGGACGCGTGCCTGCAACGATTGCAAGGATTTACAGTAGGCTTCATGGGTAGCCAGGCCGGAAAAGACAGAAGTCCATCCTGGTCCAACCACAAATCAAAATAATAAGGTATCACACCACCCGACACCCCAATTCTACGCCCGCAGCTGATCCAGAGGAAGGCAAAAAACCCCAACAGAGCATAGCCCAATTTGCTACAGTAGGGGAAAAAATTCCTTCCTGACCCCTCGAGAGGCAATCGGATTTTCCCTGGATCAACTATGCCTATAAGTATAAGTACCCTGTAATACAACGAACATTTAGGAAGGTATCCAGGCTTTCCCCAAAGCAACCTATTGAGCAGCCAGAAGTGCCTGCCAGCAATGATTGCCATAAGTTGTGCCTGGACATCAGCTTGCAATGATTGCAAGAGGCCTATGCTTGAATGCGTGCTTGCCATGATTGCAAGAGGTCTACGCTCGAATGCGTGCTTGCAATGATCGCTAGAGGTCTAGGCTCGAATGCGTGCTTGCAACGATTGAAAGAGGTCTATGCTCGAATGCGTGCTTGCAATGATTGCAAGAGGTTTATGCTCGAATGCGTGCTTGCAACGACTGCAAGAGGTCTATGCTCGAACGCGTGCTTGTAATGAGTGCAAGAGGTCTATGCTCGAATGCGTGCTTGTAACGAGTGCAAGAGGTCTAGGCTCGAATGCATGCTTGCAACGACTGCAAGAGGACTACGCTCGAATGCGTGCTTGCAATGAGTGCGAGAGGTCTACAATGATTGCGATTAGTCTATCTCTGGATGCGTGCTTGCAACGATTGCAAGAAGTCTACGCTTGGATGTGTATTTACGATGATTGCACGAAGTCTACGCTTGTATGTGGAGAGACACAACGAAACACGCCTAAACGAAGCTGTGTTCTTCCCTTTTGAGGCAACTTTATAATGAAATGAGGCCGAGGAGCAAGGCCCCCCTGGTAGGCATCCAAACCTTGAAAAATCAACTGGACCCAAACCGGGGAGCGGCATGTGACAGTGAGATGAGAGAACCTGCCATGACAGAGATCCGGATCGCCATGCCACAACTTGCGACTGAGCACGAAACGGATTCTGGAGCATGTACTGAAATGAGGCCATTCCTGGGGCACGCCGAGACAAATTTGGTACACCGATGTGACTATTCGTACCGGAACGTGATAGGTGAAATGAAATGAAAACCCATGACAAAGACAAGAATCAGAGGACGAGCCCTTGAACCAAACGGATGAATCCTGTCCTTGGAGCATGTACTGAAATGAGGCCATTCCTGGGGCACGCCGGGGTGAATTTGGTACACAGATGTGACTATTCGTACCGGAACGTGATAGGTGAAAAGAAATGAAACCCATGACAAAGACAAGAATCAGAGGACGAGCCCTTGAACCAAACAGATGAATCCTGTCCTTGGAGCATGTACTGAAATGAGGCGTAACAGCTGGGCGCACCGGAACGAATCGGTGCATAAATAAATGCAACAGGATTCGAATCGGAGCGTAATAAGTGACCGAAATGATATGCCATGACAGAGATAAGATTCAACGACTGGACTGATGGTTACAACAAAGAATCCGACTCTGGAGCATGTACTGAAATGAGGCGTAGCAGCTGGGCACACCAGAACAAATCGGTGCATAAAAGAATGCGACAGGATTCGAATTGGAGCGTAATAAGTGACAGAAATGATATCCCATGACAGAGACAAGATTCAACGACTGGACTGATGGTAACAATAAAGAATCCGTCTCTGGAGCATGTACTGAAATGAGGCGTAGCAGCTGGGCACACCAGAACGAATCGGTGCATAAAAGAATGCGACAGGATTCGAATTGGAGTGTAATAAGTGACAGAAATGATATCCCATGACAGAGACAGGATTCAACGACTGGACTGTAGGTTACAAAGAATCCGTCTCTGGAGCATGTACCGAAATGAGGCGTAGCAGCTGGGCACACCAAGACGAATCGGTGCATAGAAGAATGCGACAGGATTCGAATTGGAGCGTAATAAGTGACAGAAATGATATGCCATGACAAAGACAAGAATCAGGGATCGTGCGTGAACCTGCGAGTGATTCAGTCTCTGGAGCATGTACAGAAATGAGGCCAAACCCTGGGGCACTTCAAAGCGAATCGGTGCACCAGAGGTGCGACGGGATTCGCGCCGGAGCGCGACTAGTGACAGAAATGATTCGAAACTGAAGAAATGACTGGGACTGAAATGACTTAGAATGAGATGAAATAAAATACATAACATAACTGCATGAATGAAGAGATATATTCGAATTGAAGCAGACCAAGCGAAACGTGCGGACTGCTTGCCTTGTCGTAACAAGCAGACGGCTGTGAGTCGAACGATTCGACCGATACTAATAGAAATGCTCGGGCAGTCGAACGGTTTCGAATGCCGTACCTGCGAATGAATCGCCTGACGTGGCGTAATCGAACGTGTCGAAAGGTGATAACGACTACATCGAAAGTAGAAAACAGTGACATGCGTACGAGGGCCACAGAAAACATTCGATTTGAAAGCAGCGAGCGGCTCGTGAGCACAGGGAATGTTGACGGTACATCGAAATACATGAATTGAAAAAGGGGGTGCCGAAGCCCTACCTGCGACAGCCAGCCCGACGTGTGACGATAAATTCGATGGGTACGACGACACTCCGACGGCGAAACCGACGGACGCTGATGAACGAGAAGACGAGTTGTCAAGACGGGGACGAAAAATGCGGGAACTGACGAACAGGCTCACTGCGTCTGGTCTGGATAGTCGGCCCTTGATACCTGACGTATCAGGTATCGCGCACCGGAACCGACGAGGAAGACAGGCGAACGGGCTGGTTATATACTCCACCGGGCTCCTCCCATAATTTCAGGCCACCATACTGGCCTTTCTATATAACTGAAGGGAATATAGAAAACCCAGAGAAACTTAAATGTAGAGGGAAATGGGAGGAGGAATTTGGGGTATTTTCAGATGAGCAATGGAGGAAGTTATTAGAGGCAGGACACTCTATCTCAATCTCGCCTGCACAGAAGGTTTCTCACTTGATGCTGTTGCATAGATCATACTATACCCCCAAGAGACTGTTTGGCTTCGGGAAAAGAGAGGATGATAAGTGTCCAAGATGTCAAGATACTGGGGACCTAGCACACATGTTCTGGAGATGTCCCAGACTATTTCGATACTGGTCAGAAATTATCCACACTCTGAATGAAACGTTTGGAGTGGGAGTAGGGAGAGATCCCAGACTATGTGTGCTGGGATTGGCCGAGGGAATAGGGGGCTCATCCTGTACAACTAAAGCAATACTGAGGTGTATGTTTCAGGCAAGAAAGCTTATAGCACAGAGGTGGCAGGCAGAGAGCCCCCCCTTTGGCAAGAGATTGGACAAGGATAATAACAGAAACAATATGGAAGGAGAGGACAGTGTATATAAAAAGAGGAAACTTGAAGGAATTTGAAAAAATATGGAAGCCTTGGATGGACAGGATAGGATATTCAATGTAGGGGGAGGGAGGTGGAGAGAGAGGGGGACGGAGGGAGGGAACATTTTGGTTAGTTTCTTTTTTTTCTTTTTTTTTTTTTTTTTTTTTTTTGTTTTGTTTTGTTTTGTTTTGTTTTGTTTTTTGCTTTTGCCTGAAGGGAAATAATGCTGTGAAGTCAGATAATTGTTAAAATTATGAAGGAATGACTGTACCCTTGACGATCTAATGGTTTCCTTTTTTTTTTATATATATGTTTAAAATTTTGATATAATATGATATAAAGATTGTATTTATGAAGAAAATGAATAAAGAATACTTTAAATAAAAAAAAAAAAATATATATAGTATTTGTTTGAAATTTTGTAAGTATGCACTGGTAGGACACATTTATTTAAAGGGATATTGCTTTCATCTAGGGGTATATGTATGTTCTTAATATCTGTTTGTGGATATTAATGTGAGCAGCCGTATCTTCTTTCAGACCACAATAATACTCTGACATCAGCTCAGCATTCATTTGGGATACATATACTCTAAATTACATGACTGGTGTATAGGACACTAGGAATGGGTCCTGGACCTGCTAAATACAGTGGCAAGAAAAAGTATGAGAACCCCTTGGAATTAACTGGTTTTCTGCAGTAACTTGCCATAAAATGTGATCTGGTCCTCATCTAAGTCACAGTAAAAAAAAAAGAAAAAGAAAAGAAAAGTCACAGTAAACAAACACAATGGGATAGTCACATACACATGCTTGCTGCTGCCTCTGCACAATTGCTGCTTGAAACTCACAAGGAATATATCTGTTTGATCTGCGGATTGTAACATGATCATAGCTTGGACTTTTATCTAAGTGTGCTGTTTAATAAACCAGATTTTGACACAGTATCACACTATGTGGAGTATTTTTGTCTCCTAACATTCTGCTATCAAGATATGTTGCTTACAAGTTAAAAACATTTTTTTTGCTAGAAAATTACTTAGAACCCCCAAACATGATACATGTTTTTTCTAACACCCAAGAGAATAAAATGGCAGTCATTGCAATACTTTCTGTCACACCGTATTTGTGTAGCGGTCTTTTTTTGGAAAAAATACACTTTTTTTAATAAAAAAATAAGAAAACAGTACATTTAGCCAATTTTTTTAATATTATGAAAGATAATGTTAAGCCGAGTAAATTGATACCCAACATGTCACGCTTCAAAATTGTGCCCGCTCGTGGAATGGTGATAAACTTTTACCCTTAATAATCTCAGTTTAAAAAATTGTACAGGTTGCATGTTTGAGTTACAGAGGAGGTTTATGGCTAGAATTATTTCTCTCGCTCTACCGATCGCGGCGATACCTGAGATTTGTGGTTTGAACACCGTTTTCATATGTGGGGGCTACTCACATATGCGTTCGCTTCTGCACGCAAGCTCGGCAGGACGGGGCACGTTTAAAAAAAAAAATTCTTATTTTGCCTTTTTACACTGTTTTAAAAAAAATAAAAATAATAATTGTGTCACTTTTATTCCTATTACAAAGAATGTAAACATCCCTTGTAATAGAAAAAAAAACAGGACCTCATCATATGTACACTAAAATGCAAAAAAAAAAAAAAAAAATATCATTTAAAAAAATTATTTTACCAAAATGGCCAATTAAGAGCTATGGGGCAGAAGTGACCTTTCGACGTCGCTTCCGCCCTGCAGTGTCTTGGAGACAGGTGTGGGCCATCTTCCCCTCACTCGTCTCCATGCACAGCCAGTGAGAGGACCGGATCGCCTCTGCCGCTGCTGACGGCTCCAGTAAGCGACGAAGGGTAGTACCGCCGAAGAGACTACTTTTATCTTGTATCCGACCGCCGGCTGCACACGGGGATACAGGGGTTATGGCAGCTAGTGAGGATGTATATCGGTGTGCGGCGGTCCGTAAGTGGTTAATACTGCATCCTGTATCCTGAGTTGCTGTGAACCTCCTGGTGTATACCATCCACGGCCATAGGAGAGGAACGTCCAGATTTCCTTCTCAATGGATCAGAGATTCAACCAAGTGCTGTGTGACCTCTCTAAGTAAGCCCTTGTACACACAGTCGGAAATTCCAACGGAAAATGTCCGATCGGACCATGTTGTCTGATAATCCGACTGTGTGTGGGCTCCATCTGACTTTTTCTGTCAGAATGTCCGACCAACAAAGTTTGAGAGCTGGATATAAAATTTTCCGACAACATGATCTGATCGGACTTTGTCCGATCGTTTGTGGAGAGTTCCGATCGGACAAAGTGCCACGCATGCTCAGATGAAATTACGAGACCAAAGCTATTGGCTACTAGCCTGAACGTAGTCCTGCCATAATGAACGAACATCATCACGTTCTGAACGATTGGATTTTCCGACAACTTTGTCCGACCGTGTGTATGCAACACCAGTTTCGGACAAAATCCGTCTGAAAAAATCAGACGGATTTTGTTGTCGGAATGTCCGACCGTGTGTACAAGGGCTAAGAGGGGTCACTGGCTTTCCAGTAAACCTCCATTTTTGAATATGGTGATGGTTGTCACGCTGTCAGGTGTATGATCATCATTTCCAAATTCTCTTTTCTCCGATGGCAATTTATTTGATGGAATCCAGCTCTATATGAATTTGTTGTTTGCACTATTGCACTATATTCACATGTAATGTAATTTTGCATGTGTCTTCAGACTTTATTCACAGCTATAATTTTTTTAAATATAATTGATTGCCCTCATATTAGTATATTTGTTTGCATTCACACGAATGCACTGTTATATATATATATTTTTATTTTTAGCGCTGCACTCTTTTTATATATAACAAACACAATGTACCTAACCACCTCAACACAGGGCACTTTCACCCCTTCCTGCCCAGGCCATTTTTTAGCTTTCAGCTTTGTCGCACTTTGAATGACAACACTGTACCCAAATAATTTTTTTTTATCTTTTTCTTCACACAAATAGAGCTTTCTTTTGGTGGTATTTAATCACTGCTGGGATTTTTTTTTACAAAAAAAAAAAATAATGAAAAAGGATCGAAGGGGTTTTTTAAAAAAAAAATTCTCTAAGTTTCTGTAAGTAAATTTTGTAAATAAGTCATTTTTGTCCTTCAATGATGTGCACCGATGAGGCTGCACTGATGGGCACTGATATGCTGAACTAATGGGCAGTGATGAGGTGGCACTTATGAGTAATGATGAGGCAGCACTTATGGTCACTGATTAGGTGGCACTGATGAGGAGGCACTAATATGCCACACTGATGGGCACTGACAGGTGGCACTGATATGCGGCACTGGTGGGGACTGATAGTTGGCACTGGTGGGGACTGATAGTTGGCACTGGTGGGAACTGATAGGCGGCACTGGTGGGCACTGGGGGGCACTGATAGGCGGCACTGATGGGCACTGGTGGGAGGCACTAATGGGAACTGGTGGGAAGCACTGATGGGAAGCACTGACTGGCATCACTGATGGGCAGTGATTGATGGCACTGCTGGGGCTTTCTTGTAATCAGGGCATGGATGATCAGTGCCCTGATTACCTGCCCTGCGAGGAGATGCTGATTATCGTCTCTTCTCGCCCTACACTATGTCAGTGTAGGGCGAGGAGAGCAGATTCACTACACTTCCGTATTTACATGTGACCGGCTGTGATTGGATAGAGCTAATCACATGGTTAAAGAGCCACGGCTCTTTACAGAGATCGGGGTCATGGCGTGTCCTAGCAATATGGCGTGGCAACCATTGCCATGCTGTGCACCCCCACAGGCACGATAGTGGGCATTCTGGGGCATTGTCATCCTCCCAGCACAAGAGCCGCATCGTCCCTCCGTCATTTGGAGGTGGGCGGGCGGTAAGCAGTTAAGCTGATAACATACAAACAATTCTAATTGTCTTTATTGAACACATCCATTAAACATCCACAGTGCTGGGGCAAAAGTAAGTGAACCCATAGACTAATTCCTTTAACACAAGCTGATTGGAGTCTGTAGTGTGTACAGCTGAACTCCAATTAATGAAATTAGTTTGGAGGTGTGGTTTAAAGCTACTTGACTGATAAGAAAAATATAGTCAATCAGGATTGTCGTTCATAAGAAGCATCAGCTGATATGAACCATGCCTCACAAAAAGGAGCTCCCTGAGGACATATGATCAAGTTTAATTTATCTGCATAAGTCTGAAAAGGAATACAAAGCAATCTCATCTGTTGACAGATAAATTGCCTATAAATGGAGACAGTACTGTGGCTACTCCTCCTAGAAGTGGGCACCAAGCCAAGAAGACTCTCAAGGCACAATGCGGATTCCTACAAGAGGAAGGAGGAACAACCCACAAGTTACAGATAAAGGCTTGATGACATCACTGGAACTAGCAAACATCCCTGTATATACGCTGAGACCTAAGGCAGGACACCATGGAGGAAGCTGCTGCTCTCAAAAGATAAAACATTGCTGCATCCCTGAAGTTTTCTGTTTTCTAAACAGCACCTTGACAAATGCTACTGAGAAAATGTTATGTGGATTAATGAAACAAAAGTTGTTTGGGAAGAATACACAGCACTGTGGATGGCGCAAAAAGGGCACAGCTTATCAACATCAAAACGTCATCCCAGCAGTGAAGTATAATGAAGGGAACATAATTATTTGGGCTTGCTTCACTGCCTCAGGGCCTGGATTACTTGCCATCATCAAGGGTAAAATAAATCCCCAAGTTTACCAATATATCCCATAGGTAGCTGAAGCTTATTAGAAGTTGGGTGATCAGCAGGACAATGACTCTAGGTACCAAAGTTAATCCACCACAGACTGGCTTAAGAAAAAGAAAATGAACATTTGGAGTGGAGCCCAGACCTTAACCCCATGGAAATGCTGTGAAATGGCAGCAAGAAAGTCATTTACACCAGACATTCTACAAATGTATCTGAGCTGAAGAAGTTGTGTACAGAAGAATGGCCAAAAAATCCTCACGAACATTGTGTAGGTCTGATCTAGAGCTACCGAAAGTGCTTGATTGAAGTTATTGCTACCAAAGGAGGTTCCACCAGCTACTTAAGTTTTACTCCAACACTGTGCATGTTTAATAGGCATGTTCAATAAAGACAGGAGAAATTAGAAATGTTTGTGGATTATCAGCTTAAGCACATTATGTTTGTCTATAGTTGTGATCAGATCACACTTTATGGCAAACTACTGCAGGATACCAGTTAATGACAAGGGGTTCACATACTTTTACTTGCCACTTGTACCTTCACTTCCCTTATTTAGGTTTTGGTTCCTCTAAAGGGCAGTAAGGGTAAATGTATGAGTATGAGGAAGCGCCTTGAGCTAATTCATTTCTGAGCACTGCTGAGATCTGTGTCTCTGGGGCTGTAATACCCATCCGGCAGGTAATAGCCTTGAGTGAGTAAGATACTGTTTAAGTTATTATGATGAGGACAAGTGGACTTTATTTTGTTGCCTGTTTCTGTTATCTTATGGCCTCACTGGTGATCCCTTTACTTTACATTGGTCTTAAACCACCAGTGTTTCCCATACTTCATGCTCTCCTTTGCCAAAAAGGCCAAAAAGGCCAAAAAGGCCAAAAAGGCCAAGCCTCAGGCAGCAGTTTTTTGAGGGAGCCAAACAAGTGTATGTTGGCAGTAAGGAGCCCAAAATACATTAAACAGTGGCATTCATAGACTGTAATAGTACAAATCATTAGTTCTGTCAGGTATGGCCATCTATGCTTCCCATCAACATCAGTTAAGCCATCCAGGTGACTTGGATTTGTGAGTTGACCCCATCGGATTAAAATTAGGGTAGAAGAACTATTATTGGTAGGAACTGTTATATAATCAAGTATAATCAAGTTTGTGGTATCATTGTGTGCTCCTTCATTAACATGGAGATCAGCTTTCTATAGGTAGGGGAGCACAAGCTGAAATGAAAGAAACATAGCATGGTATGTAAATGTATGGTTTTAAATAAAACTATGCCACCAGGCAATAATTAAGACACATCTGCTGGTGCAAAAATAACTTTTAAACTATCCCATTAATCCCATAGATACGACATCAAAATAAATTAATATTATTTTAGTTTATTCTCAGAGATAATCAGGCCTTTAGCCCACAGGCAAAATTCCTAAGAAAGAATAATACTGGTATGAATACAATTTTAGTTTTATTAGATAATCTTAGAGAACAGTAGGGGTTTTATCATTTCTGTACATGACAAGAAGGTATGTGACATAAGTCGTGTAACATTCCAAAATGTGCTACAAACATGAACGTTTTAGAAAAAATATGAGATTTCAAATTGTGTCTTAAGCGTATAAAGTGTTTGGAATAAAAATGAACATTTGTAAAGATATTAATGCATTTAAAGATAGATTTTTGAGGGATTAACTGTAAGACACCTACTTCAGATGCTAGGGAGAAAAGATGTCAAGCTGGGCTTTTATAGCTATTGTTTAAAAAATGGCAGTTTGGCATTCAGATCCTGTGAGTACTTAAAGTGGTATTAAACCCAAAACCAAAAATTTAATTGTAGCACTGACCCCTGAAGGAGCTGTTGGTTTTATTAGGGCTTACCGTTACCTCCTTGTTTGCTTCTCCGTCTTGGGGTTCCTGTGGTAGATGGCCCAAAGAATGTGGAATCTGACACTGAATCTTCTTTTGGGTTATTTATTTAGAACAGAAACAGAGTCTTTCAATAAAGGGTAAAGGGTTAGGAGTGAGTTCAGGTACTTGGATTGCAAAAATGGAAGTCTTTAGAGACAATCCAGAGAATAAAGATACAACTGGATTTAACAACCCCCAGCTAGACCTCTCTCACTAGGCCTAGCAGCCGATGGGGTGCTCGACAAGGTCTCTGCCACAGACTTGTGAGATACACTTAAGTGTTACTGAGGGATGTGGACAAATTTAAAGAACTAACATACAGTACCAGGTTCTCTCAGCCGATCCGGCGATGCCATATGATCCAGGTTGCATCCTTCAACTAAGCCTCCAGGCTCCTTCAGAGAAGCTAGCCCTGAATGAGTCCTCCCCTGGGGTTCTTCAGTTGCTGGGCCTCTCCCTTCAGATGAGACGGCACTGGACCACTCTTGGATCAGTAGGCCCCAAAATCCACTCAGGCCTGTCCCCTCAGTTACGTCGCCTCGGGCCACCCAGCCCCAAGACTTAGAATGCATGGTTCCGCACCCCAGGCTAGGAGGGCCATGGGGACTGGGTCATGAGGACCACCAGAACTGAACAGACAGAAAATAATCACACAAGAAGCCTGCCAACGTGGCGTCAGTACCTTAAATACCACCCCCCAGAATGCACAGCAGGAAAACACTCCCACTGGGCTGGTTCCAAGAGAATAGTGACATTCAATGCACCCAGCTAGACTGCGTTTCTACTCTTGCCGGCGGTGACAGCGACACCTGAGGTCAAGGAGAACCCAGTGCAACCCAGCTGGACGGGTACTGAAACCAGAAATTTTGATAAATAGTCCCGAAACCCAACTGTGGCTTCAGGCAAATTAACTTTTCAAAAACCATAGCGCCTGCTCGTCAGGAGTCAGCGCTACATAATATTTTGCTGCTTACCAATCATTATTTGTGGTTTCTGCATTCGTTTTCTTCGTGAGGGCTTCCACTATACCTCTTGTCCTGCTTCCCCTGGGGTTGATGATAGGGTATAACAGAGCACAGAGTGGCACTCATGCCTGTAGGAGATCCAGGTCAGGAGATCTTAAAGCAGATGTGGCTCTGAAGACAGTGCAGCAGACAAGGTGGCAGCTGGTAAACATAGGATCTCAGCTGTGTAGCCAGGCAGCAGAAGTTAGCAACAGCCAGGTGGCAGAGGTACAGAATCAGGAACCATGAGCAGAGTCAGGGCCAGACCAAGGTCAGTATTGGGTGAGCAGAGCAGGTACCAGAACAGCCGGCAGGAGGCAAGGTTAGGTCACAAGCCAAAGTCAGCAACAGGGGTGCAAGAAGCAGAGTCAACAAGCAGGGTCAGGATACAGACATAGAAGAAAGGTTTTCCTATGCTAAAATTCCAATAGCATCTACATGTATATAATCTAACAGATGTTAAAGGGGCGTGAACACATGGTAACACTAAAAATTCTGGATGAACCCTCTGCACACTGCAACACACCCTCTTTAGCAAAGTGTACAATAAAAATGGATTGGGATTTGAGCATAGGTATATCTTTCTTCTGTTGCTTTGCAGGTCACTGACCAGACCTGGGACTTGTAGCTCTCCTACAACTTGTGTCTATCTGCCTCATATTGGCCCTGTATCCAATGTAGCATTTGCATTATTCAGAACAGAATAGCACAGGTCAAAGAGGAATTACTTTTATGCAGTTGGCCAGATTAAACATGTATTGCAATGTATGTGAACTAAAAATCCTCAGTTTTCATTGCAATGTTTGCTAAAGAGGGTGGGTTGCAGTGTGCAGAGGGTTCATCGGGAATGTTTAGGATACAGACATAAGCACATGACTAGGGCAGCCAGATAACTTACTACCCCACCAACACATGTATAATGCCTTATCACTGCTACTGAATAATGACACAGACACCTTCTTGGATGTAAATTGCCTTTTCGGCCTTTATTAACAAAACCAATAAACTGTAACCTTTATTTCAAATATTTAAACAATTTCAAATATTCAACATATTCCTGCTCAAATCCAAGTAATTGGTTGCTGGTCCCTGATGACCCCTCTTTTACTTTTTGAGCCTGTAATCCCTTTTAGTTAGCATCTGTCCCCAGCCGCCAACTCACCTTGAGGATTAACTAACTGACCACAGACCCCCACAACTTATTACCCGTTAGTCCGGACTGACACCAGACCAACCGGAAGGACACCATACCTGGGATGGGTCCCAACATTTCCCAATACCTCATGTTTATATATATATATATATATATATATATATATATATATATAAATAGCTGTCATCAAGGACCGAACCGCCCCCATGGCACAAACGTGAAACCTTACACTTAAGCCTGCAGCCACACCAGCAACACTCTCCGGATACCATCCTCCAACCCCATCCATTCTCAAGTACCTCCAGATGTCTACCTCCAACTCCCAATGCCGGATCACCACTCCACCATTATGGGAAATAAAGCTTCCAACTTCTTTATTAACCATAATCCGTGTCTTGTTCAGCTTTTCCCATGAATAGGCCCCCCTCCAGGAAATGCGGGCCACGATATCTGACCACACCACAGTCATGTCCGGAAAGGATGTCCTGAGCCTGAGAAAGTCCCATTAAATGTCCTTTGTGACTTGCCTCATGGGTCAAATTCCCAAGTCATTGACACCCAAGTGTAGGACCAAGATGTCTGGAGACCGGTTCAGCCAAGAGAAACGATGTACCTTGGGTACCACCTTGTGCTACATCATGCCCGGTACCCCAATCCACCTGATCCTGCCTTCCTCTCTTGTAAGCCTTAGCTGCCTACCATGTGGCCTAAAACCTGCCATTCTTGCCCCCCAAAAAACATACAAATGTCCCAGTATCCAGATGAGACATCATGTGGAATTTGAAAAGACATAACAAAAATCATACCCAGCAACAGACCTAACTAACAAGCCGGAAAGAGCTACTTACAGGAAAAAAGGAGAATCACAGCAAATGGGAAAGAACATACAATTGATATCTGGTTGACTCCCATCTGCCAATCTTCTTTATCACTTCTGTAGGAAGTCCCCATCGAGCTGCCTCCGTGGCCACCCCAGTGCAAAAAGAGTGAGCTGCATACTCCCCCGGAGGGAACCCACCCGCTTTTAAACACTTACATAGGACTGCTGTAAACTGAAATCTGGATAGGCATGATCCATCCCGGTGGATGAACAACGCACCCTCTCCCAGTGGGCAAATGGCCATAAACATGGCTGTCACTGCACAGAACTGGATGTCAAGTCCCCTGAACAATTCTACTCTGACCCTTTGTCCTTGCTGGTCCATTTTTGAGCTCCTGATCCAAATTTGGACCGAAATTTCCAAGTATTGTACATCTTCTAACCACAAACCTCCCACTTCCCCTTTGGAAGGCAAAACCAGCTTGCTGATTCTGAACGCCCCAAAAAAGGCCACCACAAAAGCCGCCCGGAAAAGTACCTGTTCAAAGTATGCTGAACACACCTTCCCCAAACATAAAAAAATTGTCTCCAACACCTCAAACGAAACTGGTCGTCTGGAATCCTTTTTGTAAGATCCTTTTCGATAATCCCTTAACGCCCTGTGAACCATAAAAGATTTAGTGAAATCCCTGCGCCCCTCCAATTGAAACAAAAAGGCTAAGGCCGCCATCCTTTTTCCCACCGTGGACCCAGAAACACCCCTAGAATAATTACTGCAGATAAAACACAACACCCATGCTTGCATCTCTACCGGGTCCTCCGACCCTCCTACCTCCTCCAGCAGAGCCAACCATTCCTGCCACACTTTGCAATAGGCCTTCCACGTTCCAGCGCTGAGGGACTGCCGTATCAATCCAGAGGCGACTCCAGGGCAATTCTCCGTAATTCTGGAGGGCATGGCTCCCCAACACGGTCCGCCTCCGGTGTCAGCTTGCGAAATTCTTCCCACTGGCATCCGCTAACTTGTCGACCCCAAGGATATGAACTGCACAAACAAATGCATTTATCTGCAAACAACTGAGCATCAGTTGCCACAACAGTCTGACCACAGGGGGGGAAGAAGCCGAGATGTTGTTAATCGCCCCAACCAACCAAACTTTTTTGTTACACAACTCCTCACCCCATAGCTCCACTGACAGAACAATGGGAAAAAGTTCCAGCAGAACCAAGTTCCGGAGGAAACCTGCCTCCCTCCAACTCTCACACCATGGCTCCGCTCTCCACCTCCCCTGACAATACACACCATATGCCACTGATCCCCCCACGTCCGTGAACAAGACCAAATCAACGTTGCTGACCGGCTCCACCTGCCACATTGAGTGCCTGTTGAAGGATTCCAAAGAGGCATCCCGAATCCTCAAATCCTCCTGCAGCTCTCTAGTCAGTCGTATAAAATTATTGGATACCCATACTCTGGCTGTGGCAGCCGCCAGTCACCAACAGAATATGCGACCCATGGGAATGATCCAGCAAGCAAAATTCAATTTCTCCAATAAGTATTGAAATTCCCTCAAACGAAGCTTGCGCTTACCACTTGCCATACTTGCCTCCCTTCGCAGGGCCCCCAATCTGTCCTCCAGCAATCTACATTCCATGGCTAATGAATCAATGGTGATACCCAGAAAAACCAGCTCTGAGGTTGGGCCCTTTGTCTTGTCGGTCGCCAAGGGGATCTCGCAACAGCGGGAGTCTTGTGGGCCCACGCACAAGAAATCATCCAAATAATGGATGACTGAAATAACCCCAGCAACCTTCCTAACAGCCCATTCAAAAAACTAAAAGGCTCAAACAGGGCACAAAAAATTTAACAGCCCATAAGAAGTCAATGATCTACAAAGTAAGACCCCTGCCAACAACACCCTAACAAGTGAACACTTTGGGGGTGTACTGGCAATAATCTGAACACTGATTCCACATAATTTTTTGCCATGAGGGAGCCCTTGCCATATTTTCTAACCCACCAGACGGCCGTGTCGAAGGATGTATAGATAAAAGCACAGACTTGCGGGTCAATACCATCATTCACCGAGCCGCTCCTTTGGGTAAGACAGATGATGTATCATCCTGTATTGGCCCGGCTCCTTCTTCGGAACAACTCCCAATGGGGAAACTACCAACCCGGGCAACGGTGGGGCAGGAAATGGGCCAGCCATCCGGCCCAGCGCCACCTCCTTAAACAGCTTAGCCGACACCACCTTGTGAGGGAGCAGTGCTGACCTCATATTGTCCGATACAGGCAGGACCTCCCACACCTTGCTCGGAATTCAAAAACCCTCCCTAAACCCTGCTTCTAACAAACTTGCTGCCGTCCAATCAGGATACCTACTTAGGAAAGGCACCATCCTTTCCAGTCTCACCAGCGTCATCCCTTTTTCCAGCGACGTCCCCCGCCCAAACTTTTCCTTGCCTGAAACAATGCATGAAGAGGTGTGCCTCACTGCACCCGGAGCATTTGTTTGTAGCGAAACGAGTTGCCAAACCGGCATGTTCCCTCGTTGAACTTCCAGCATACCCCTTTCTTTTTAGGGGCCGGTGATCCTGAAAAGGAGGCGCCGCAAACCCCTCCTGGAAAAAACAATCATCAATTTCATCCAGAGACTAATGTCTTTGTGGTCCCATCTAATGGAGGGGCGAATGGCCTTCTGCTGATGAAATTGCTCATCATACTGAAGCCATGCTAAGCCCCCGTACACCCTGTGCGCCTCACTAATTTCTTCCAGGTAGCAGAACAGAGCCGAGCAATTCTTGGGTGCTTTTTCCTCAATCACGCTCGCAAATATTGTAAACGCTTGCAACCAGTTCACAAACGTGCGTGGCATAAGCCTATACCTCCTCTTTTCTTCCTCCTCCTTCTAACTCTCATCTAGCTTTACCCGAGCTAAGTTAAACTTCTCTAATGGGAGCAGTGAAAATATTTCCACAAACTCATCTTCCTTCCTTCTTCAAACGTGCCCCTAGTGCTCCCTCGAAGCACACATACACCTTGCACTGCGCTGCATCTGCTAAGCTCACTTTTTCTGCATCCTTGTCCTTCCCACAACATCTTTTTCTGTCTGCGTCTCTGCAACCACTGACGCTGGAGCCTTTTGGGGAGAATCCACTGTGACTGGGGGCTCCCTAACACTTGTGGGGGGTGATACCCAAGGACTAACTGGGGCCGAGGACTGTGGAGCCCCGCTCTCCAAGCAGCGCAGAAGTTCCCTCAATGACTCCCACAGGCCACCTCCCCCCCAGCGTACCTTGTACAATACTCCCTCCCTCAACCATAGGAACTGGAGACAATACAGTTGTAACGGTAGGAGAAGAAGATAAGTTTTGCTTACCAGGCTGCCTTGGGCGAGAAGGCCCACCAGCCATCTGTCTCGACACGCCCGCCGCCTCCTGGGGATCTTCACTCAGCTCTCCCTCCTCGCTGCTTCTGTATGATCTCTCTGCCTGCCCCTGTGACCGCCGTCCCTCTTCTGGCCTTCCTGTGTGTCTGGGCACTGCAGCTGTGTTGACCGAGGGGGGCTGACATCCCTCTGAGAGCTCTGTCCGCCATCACTGTGTTCCTGAACAGTGACGTCATCATGCTGCGCCACAGACACGGCCAGCACACAGGCACTGCTCCGGCCAGCCCTCTCAGGCCACAACCTGGACCTGGAGGTGGGGCCTCCTGACTGACACACTGTGTGTGGAAGGGCAAGATGGCACCACCATGTGGCTAGCCGCCGACCGCATCAGGCACAAGGTCAGTGCCCATGTATCTGGGCCTGGACGAGCCTGGAGGGGAACGGCTTGGAGGCCTGGTGTGCATCCCCCCCTCTAGGACTTTGCCATGGATGAGGATTCGTCCCAACTGGGACTCCCAAGCCAGGGTTGAGTCCTGGGGTGTTATCCGGGCTTAAGCACTCCGGAGTCCTGGACCTCCGAGCCCGTGCCGAAGCGGGCCTTGCTGTAGAGGGGCCCTGCCTTACCTCCTGTAAAGTGGAGGCGATCTGGCTCTGCAGCCAGTCCATGCCATGCACCTCTGCTGCATCCCTAAGTTGTGCCCAAAGCTGTTCTAGCCCACTCATTTTTTCACTTCTTCTTTGCAGGGCAACATTCCTCCTCACTTGCTATACCCAGACTGCTGCTTCTGCTCCACCCAACTCCTGCACTGAATATCACACTCCTCCCACCTCCTCCGATCCTCCAATCCAGTAAGACCAGTTCTTTTCTACAACCCCTTCTATTATTAACTTGTTCCCCTCCGTAAGCTACTTGCACCCTGTTATGTATGTCCTACACCTCCTTTTCTATACTGCTGCGTACACGTCTGGATCAGGTCACAGGCAGATGGAGCTGATGACCACAGCAATGACCCTGAGTCCTACATGGCTTTTAAATGTGTATGCATGTGCACGCGTAGATGCGCGCATGGTCCTGATTCTGTGCACAGTTCTGCACGCATTTGCATTTCTTTAACTACTTAAGACCGCCTCCTGTTTATATACATTGGTACTTTGAAGTGGGATATCTCGTTAACGGCAGCAGCTGCTTCCACAACCGAGATATCCATCTTTACAGGAGGCGGTCCTGTTTACGATAATGGTCTCCGCAGCGGGTTCACCACGAGGTCACTGTTATCGGCGACGGGAGAGGTGCCACCCACTCCTCTCCCATGCCCTCCGCCGCTTACCGGAGCTGTCGGTAGCAGCGGAGGCAATCCGGTCCTTCACACTGCTGGGTATGGAGGCGAGTGAGGCTAAGATGGCCCCCACTCGTCTCTATACCATAGGATGGCGGAAGCTACGTCAAAACATCACTTCTGTCCATACCTCTTAAAGGAACATTTTTTCAATGTCATTTTTTCAAATGACATTTTTTTGTTTTGTTTTTTATTGCATTTAAGTCCAAATATGAGATGTGAGGACTTTTTGACCCCAGATCTCATATTTAAGAGGACCTGTCATGCTTTTTTCTATTACAAGGGATGTTTACATTCCTTGTAATAGGAATAAAAGTGATCAATTTTTTTTATAAAACAGTGTAAAAATAAATAAAATCAAGTAAAATAAATAATAATTTTTTTTTTTTTAAAACACCCCGTCCCGACAAGCTCGCCCTCAGAAGCAAACGCATATGTGAGTAGCGCCCGCATATGAAAACGGTGGTCAAACCACACATGTTAGGTATTTCCGTGATTGGTAGAGCGAGAACAATTATTCTAGCCATAGACTTCTTCTGTAACGCAAAACATGCAACCTGTAGAATTTTTTAAATGTCGCTTATGGAGATTATTGAGGGTAAAAGTTTGACGCCATTCCATGAGCGGGCGCAATTTTGAAGCATGACATGTTGGGTATCAATTTACTCGGCGTAACATTATCCTTCACAATATAAAAAAAATAATTAGGGATAATTTTACTGTTGTCTTATTTTTTTATTAAAAAAGTGAATATTTTTTAAAAAAAGTGTGCTTGTAAGAGTGCCATTTTATTCTCTAGGGTGTTAGGGAAAAAAAAAAACAATATATAATGTTTGGAGGTTCTAAGTAATTTTCTAGCAAAAAAAAAAACAGTTTTAAACCTGTAAAAACTGAGTCTGAAAAAGAGGCCTGGTCCTTAAGTAGTTAAGCATGGGGGTGAGCTTGATTTTGCTAACATTAACACTTACCTGGAGCCTCTACTTTATTAGTGTGGCAGGGAAAGTTATAACTTATGTGGAGGTTCTTAAAGTGGCTGTAAACCCCTACACACCACTTTTACCTACAGGTAAGCTTAAAATAAGGCTTACCTGTAGGTAGTGAGAATATCTCCTAAACTTGCACCGTTTAGGAGATATTCACTGTATCAGCATGTGCCGATGTCATCGGCACATGCGGACTGAAGAAACAGCTCACTTGTGCCTCTTCTTCAGCTGCTGAGCCGTTGCCGGCAGCTTTCACATGCATGCACAGGAGTGATGTCATCGCAGCTCTGGCCAATCACAGTGCCGAAGCCCATGATACCCAGAGATAACTCAGGGAGACATGTCGCCGGCCACATCGGTGTGCCAGGAATGCTGCGGGGGCTTAGATCTAAGGTAAGTATTTAATAATGAGCAAGTATGCTATGCATACTAGCTCATTATGCCTTTGTCTTGCAGTTTTTTTTTTAGAGGGTTTATAACTACTTTAATGAAGATAAAATCACAACAGAATTATAAATATTGAGCGATGGTGCCATTATAGCATGTGTATTGACTCCATTTTATGAGTTAATCTAATAATGCAAGCCCCAAGTTGGACCAATGTAACTATGCTTACACCATACCTATGGGATCTCTTCACAAAGTGGAAATTACTGTAGTATGCACGACTACTCCAATAATCCCCACTAGCTTATGGGTCTATGATGAGCATCTGCCCTGCTACTTTGTGAACACAGCAGGTCAGTGCCATTCAGAGAATGCTTTACATTTTCTCAGTGAATGCAAAGTATTTTCTGTTAATACATTGTGGAGTGTGTGACGTCACCGCCCCATCTCTCCAGCAGGGCTTCTGCTCAGCATGGGACCTGGAAGCTAATGGGGAATCACTAATTTCCAGCGATTTCCAGCTACTAGAGGGATTTCACATGTATGGTATATGCACAATTCCATTGGTCCAAGCTGGACCAATGCAACTATGTAAAAAAATGCCATACCTGGAATTCTTATTTAATGTACATTTGTAAAGCACAGGGCTGGGCTCTCAAAGCGTGCTGATATTTTTTAAACCAAGGTTAGGGTGCAGTAAGATCATACCACTACTTTATAAATGGGACCCTATGTCAACCTAAAACTGACACCTCAGTTATGAATGGTTGCCTCTGGATTGAATAAGCCAATTGATTTTTTTCGGATTTTCCATGCGGAAATTTATTGATTATATTGTATTCTTCTGAAATTAAAAACACGTGGATATTCTAAAAAGGACAGTGAGACCTTTTTCATATAGCTGTGGCAGGAGGGCAGAGCTGAGAAATCAGATGAACGTACAAAAAATTTACTGAAATCTACCTGAGGATGACTTTGTAAGTTTGTCCTCAAAACTTAGTGGGTCCATATTTTTGGCATTTTTATTCAAATTTTTTTTTACTGAATTGTATCCACTATCTACCGCATCAATTGTTCTCCATTGTAAACTGGCAACCAATTTAGATTCAAAGCAGGTGCACATTACATAGGTAGGTCAAACTTTAATTAATATTAAATTGTGATACCTTCATAAATAACGCTCTCATGTGATTACATTAACTTCAACTGAGACACCAGAACACCACCCAATTAGCTCACATAAAAGCACAGCTGGTGTGCATTTCACTTGCAGATAGAATAGCCTTTTGTTCTTATGTCTTTATAAGGGTGCTTTTATACATTTGCAATATGGCTCAGGCCTGTAATAGAAAGACTCATATTAATACAGCATTTCTGGTTTAACATGAAGGATGAACACTGCAATGTACCGTAATTAAAGGGGTATTCAGTCTACTATGTTGTTTTCAAACACTTTAGACTACTGCTTTGTAATCTCCAAAGTTTGCAAATGTAATTTACGTACTCTGGGTAAATATGTATTACCTCTCCGTCATTATCTAGAGTTTGGAGAAATAGTAAAACATTTGCTTTGCTGACCAGGCACACAATTCTGAACCAAATCTTTCTGCTTGCCCTTCATTATTATTATAGAATTCAAAGGGTTTTATTTTTGTTGAGGCCTAGCTGAAGCTTCCTTTCAGTTTCTCAACATTCTGAATAATTTCTATACTTGAAATTGGCTCGACACATACAAGGGTGATGTATGCTTTAGGGACTGGAGCACTTGTCAGGATAGAAGAAAAATGGATGGGGCAAAATACTATCACTTTTTTTTAGGACAATCTACTGCCCTTTGCCAGAAAGTTGTCAATGGGAAGAAGGTTTACCTTGCAACATGGCAATGGGAGTTATTTACTAAAGGCAAATACACTTTACACTGCAAGTGCACTTGGAATTGCACTTGGAAGTGCAGTCGGTGCAAATTTGAAAGGGAAAATAAAAAAACAGCATAATTGCTTGCACATACTTGGTTGTAAAATCAAATCAGCAGAGCTTCACCCAATTTCAGATCTTCCCCTCAAATCTAAAGTAACTGCATTTCCAAGTGCACTTGTAGTGCAGAGTGGTTTTGCCTTTAGTAAATCAAGCCCAATGACCCAAAGCAGAGGTGTAACTAGAACCTTCAGGGCCCCGATGCAAGAAACCATGAAAGGCCCTCTGACACCTGGCCAGAGCCCTTCCCACCGATCCTGGGGCCCGGAGGCAGCAGGACTTGAATAGGAAGGGCATGGGGGTGGCATATAGAGGAATTGATCCCCTGATTTTTCTCCTGTAGCCGCTGAATGCCTGCAGGAGGAAGTGGAGGAGAAGCCATCTTTCAGCGGTGGAAGGTGTAACATAAATGTAAGGGTAGCATGGTTTTACCTTAGCAAGATGTGCTGTGATCTGTATAAGTAGTATAATTATAGATGTAGGCTTAATTTTGGGTTATTAAAGACATAGTGTTTAGTATCAGTCATAAACATATGTTCTTTCATTAGCATTTGAAAATGACAGAGCCAGTTCCAAGAAAGAAGAGTTGACACCTAGATGCCAATAAAAGCTCCCATATGAGTAAACATACAGTGTGTGTGTGTGTGTGTGTATATATATATATATATATATATATATATATATATATATATATATATATAATTACTGTGCAAACGTTTTAGGCAGGTGTGAAGAAATGCTGTAAAGTAAAAATGCTTTTAAAGCTATACATTATATTTTAACTGCTTATTTGTATTAATTTACAAACTGCTAAATGAACGAGCAAAAGAAAAATCTAAAACCAATCAAAATCTGGCATAATAACTCTTTGGCTTCAAACCAACATAATTCTAAAGAGGGCCATACATTATACAATTTCTTATTCAATTTCCTTTAGATTTACCTTAAACTATGTAGTGTGATTGCCTGCCCGATTGCATGCAAATTGAAAGTGTTTAGGTTTGACCTTTTATTATATGGTTGTGGTAAATCTAACAGAAAATGTAATAAGAGAATTGTTTGATGTATGGCCAGACTTACACTGGCACACTTTCTACACTTGATTAAAGTCAAGGATTTTGCAGCATTAGAGTCAGGTATATGCTTACCAAATAAACCAAGCAGGTGCTAATGATCATCATTTCATATGTAGGTTGAAACACAGTCATCATATGAAACAGAAACAGACATGGAGGAGGCTTAAAACTGGGTAATGAAAAGTCAAACTCTGCTACTAAGGTAAGGTTCTGGAAGACAGTTTCATGTCACAGGTCATACACCATGGCAAGACTGAGCACAGCAACACGAAACAAGGTAGTTATACTGCATCAGAAAGTATTTGCCAGGCAAAGATTTCAAAGCAGACTGGGGTTTCACGATGTGCTGTTCAAGCTCTTTTGAAGAAGCACAAAGAAGTACTGTAGATGCAATGGTTGGCCAAGGAAACTTAATGCAGCAGATGAAAGATATATCATGCTTACTTCCCTTCTACATTGAAACATGTTCAGCAGTGCCATCAGCACAGAACTGTTGGAAACCAGTGGGACCCAGGTACACCCATCTACTGTCCAAAGAATTCTGGCCAGAAGTATTCTTTGTGGAAGAATTGCTGCAAAAAAGCCATACCTCAGATGTGGAAACCAGGTTAGGTGCCTCAACTATGCACAAAAGCATTGAAAGTGGGGTGTAGAAATTTGCAGCAGGTGCTCTCGACTGATGAGTCAAAATTTTAAATATCTGGCTCTAGCACAAGGCAGTTTGTTCACAGAAGAACTTGAGAGCTGTACGATAATGAGTGTTTGCAGGCAACAGTGAAGCAATGTGGACGTTTGGGGATGCCCTTCCGCAAATGGAGGCTTGGTCAGGAGCAATGATGACCTCAATCCTAAGAAATAAAGGCAGATGCTTATCCATAATGCCATACCATCAGGGTAGTGTGTGATTGGCCCCAAATGTGTTCTGTAACAGGACAACGACAATAAAAATACAGCTAATGTCATTAAAGTGATATTAAAGGCTTTTTTTTAAAATAACAAATATGTAATACTTATCTGCTCTGTGCAGTGGTTTTGCACAGAACAGCCCCAATCCACCTCTGTGGTGCTCCTGGTCCCTCCCTCCTGACCAGTGCCCCCAGAGCAAGCAGCTTGCTATAGGGGCATCCAAGCAGGCTTGCTCCGAAGCCACAGCTCTGTGTGTTTATTCACACACAGAGCTGCGGTTTGGTCCCACCCCCTCTCTCTCTTCATTGGCTCACTGGCTGTGATTAACCAATGGCTCCTGCCATAACCAATGAAGAGGGACAGTTCCCATAGAGCGAATACTTTCATGCACATCGCTGAATCGCAGTGGGGCTCAGGTAAGTTGTAGTGGGGCTGCTGCACAGAGAAGGTTTTTTACTTTCATGCATAGAATGCATAAAGGGAAAAAAACTCAAGCCTTTATAACCATCTTCAGCATAAAGAACAACAAGGAGTATTGGAAGTGATTGTTTGGTACCCACAGAGCTCTGATCTCAATACCATTGAGTCTGACTGAGTTTAAATGAAGAGACAGAAAGGCAGGCTACATCCAGAGAAGATCTGTGGTTGGTTTCTCCAAGATGTTTGGAACAACCTACCTGCTGAGTTCTTTAAAAAAACGGCATGCAAGTGTACCTAGAAGAATTGATGTTGTTTTGAAGGCAAATGATGGTCACACCAAATATTGATTTTATTTGGATTTCTCTTCTGTTCATTTACTTTCCATTTTGTTAATTTATAAAAAATAAACTATTAACACTTTTGTTTTTAAAAGCATTCTTAATTGGCAGCATTTTTCACACCTGCCTAAAACCTTTACACAGTAGTAAATACATCACATACATTTAAGAGCTAAGGTTAGTTTCACACGGGCATTCTCCATAGTCCTCATCTGTCTGCTCAGCAGGGGATCTCTGTAGATCAGGGGTCAGCAACCTGTAGATCGCGGACAGGGGACTGGTAGTTTGCGGTCTGGGCTTGTTGATCCCCCATTCCAGAGCATCAAACAGAGTGCAATGCAGAGGGACTACTTGTAAAGTTTGAGGTATAGTAGGGAGCAAGAGCTGCATAAGCCAATGCCTCCTCTGTAGTGCTGGCTCCTGTCCCAAGTGGAGTGATACCAACTGCACTCCACCTCTTATCCTGGCTAGCGGTCTCCAGAGTGGTGCAAGCAGCAGGAAAGATGAGATCTTCAGGTCAGTGTGAAGCAGTACACTGGGCAAAATAGTATAGGGCTGCTTTCACACTGATGTGCTGTGGTTTACACACAATGTGGATGCAGTGCAGTGTACCTGCAACTTTTCTGTGGGTTTACTGCTCTTAGCCAATAGACTTCTATTATATCCTTCTGTTTAATTACCAAGCTTTATGTGTGAATGCAACTAAGGGCTCATTCACAAGTGCAGCAAGCACTGCTGCTCCACTGAAAAGTGATCCAAGTGTGTGTTCACAGGTGATGAGGAGGCGATATGTTAAAACCATGATTGACATGCAATGCATGAGTTTGCGACATGGTTATACAGCAATTAGAGGTTTAAATCAGGTGTGAGGAGGTGACACTGGGCTACACTCTGCCCAGTGATCTTTGACTTTTCCTGTGTTTTTCAGGTGGATTTCCATCACTTTAAGGTTGCCTACACCTGCTATAGATGTAAAGCCTTACTGCATGTCCTGTGGGGAGTAAAATTCTGTGTATCATATAGAACTTGGGGGTAAAGGAAGGGAAGAGTTAATACATTTTTCTTCATTTGTTACATTTTAATGCTTCTGATGTCTAGCAGACTTTTTATAAGCCTGTCCACATTCACTATAAAATAATATATCAGCGCAAAAAAAGATATTACCGTAATCACAAATGGACAGCAGCTGAACACTCCAGGTAAATTTATAACACCCTAGATATAAATAGCATAGAAATAGTGCAGCGTTAATTAAGTTCATAAAGAAAAGAGTTCATATAAAAAAGCACACAGAACTCCAAGTAAAGTGACAATGTGTCTTGAAAAAAAAACAATGGACTCTGTGTCAGAAGTGTATAGCCTTCACCTTAGATACTCTATGCCGCTCATCTCAACTCCAGGACCCCTGTGTTAAAAAGGGTCACAAATGCTTTCCCATAAAGGGCTAATATCCAAGTGCATGGTCACAGCAGTCTTCCTGGTGTAGACCATGTGGAAATGTCAGACAGACTCATACTCGGAAATCCCATCAGATTGGTTAGGATGCAGATGATCACCAATATTCCGAGATATTGGAACAAAAGACATCTAGTGTTCTCTGCTAACAAGCATTTAACTGAATAATTCAAGAGTCACACTTACAAGAAAGACACTTCCAATTAGTGCCAGCATACGCAGGTTCATACATAAAAACACACAGGAGATGGCCACAGGTGACGTCACATAGCTGCTTTCTATACGCAGGGGGTGGGGCTTCATCAGCGGATGGAAAGGAGCTACGCGACGTCATCTGTGGCTGTCTCCTAATGCCGCGTACCGCGGCGACTTATATAGGGACAAGGGGCGGGGTCATCGGTTGATGTCACATGGGTTGATGTCACATGGCGACAGTCCCAGCATCCTCCGGGACTGTGACATCGTAAGGGGGAGGGGTCACCATGTGACATCAACCCATGTGACATCAACCGATGACCCCACCCCTTGTCCCTATATAAGTCGCCGCAAAGCGCGTCCCTGGCATTGCGGCCGGAGAGAGCGTCGAGTCAACATCTCCAGGAGAAGAAGTAGAAGAAGAAGAACGGAAGGCGGCGGCAGCGGCGGCGACAGAAGACCAGGCCACCGCCTGTAAAAGAGCTATAAGAAGGCGCGGTGGCCTGGCAGAAGAACCGAAGAGGGGGACAAGACCCCCGAAGTTGGAAGAAGAGGCCGCGGCGAGGAAGAAAGCCGGGCTCCTCCGCTAGCAAAAGAGCTAGAAGAAGATAGCGGAGGAGTCCGGTGAGAAGACCCCCGAAGACGGAAGACCCCCGGAGCTGTGCAATAAACTATTTTATCTTGTGTGTTGTGTTTTTTTTTACTTTATTTTACAGGTGAATGGGTAGGGGTACATTGTACCCCATACTCATTCACATAGGGTGGGGGGCCGGTATCTGGGGGCCCCCTTATTAAAGGGGGCTCCAGAATTCCGAAAGGCCCCCGCCCGCAGACCCCGACAACCAATGGCCAGGGTTGTCGGGAAGAGGCCCTTGTCCTCATCAACATGGGGACAAGGTGCTTTGGGGTGGGGGGGCCGCGTGCCCCCCCTTCCCCAAGGCACCCCCATGTTGAGGGCCTGGTAAGGCTCAGGGGGGGGCGCTCGCTCGCCCCCCCCTTTCCTGGCCGGCTGGGTAGCGTGCTCGGACAAGGGTCTGATGTGGACCTGGGGGGACCCCCACGCCAATTTTTTTCCGGCGTTGGGGTTCCCCTTTAAGTCTATACCAGGTGGCGGGGCCAGCGACGTCTCCTTCGCGGGCCCCGCCTACCTGGAGACCCGCTCGAATGAGCGGACTTTTCTCTGGGCGGGAAAAGTCCGTTCATTTCAAAAGTACGGCGGACTGGCACACACACAGCCGGATTGTCCGCCGAAATGCGAGTCCGGCGGTAAGATTGGAGTACAAAACTACTTTCTAAGTCCGCCGTACTTTCGGGTCAAAAAAGTATGCCGGAGGCTACACACGGGGGGATTGTCCGGCGGACTTGAGTTTGCTGGACTTTTCCACCCGATTGTTTGATCGTGTGTACGCGGCATTAGTGTTTTTATGTACGAGCACTCGTATGTTGACACTTATTGGAAGTGCCTTTCTCGTAAGTGTGATCCAGGCTGCTGTGTGCAAAACCAACTGTACAGAGGCAGTAAGTATAACATGTTTGTTATTTTTTTTTTAAATGTGCTGGCCTACATTGATTTAAATCTTCCTTTCTCTTCCTTTTTTAACAACTTATAGTTTTCTGATGCTGTGACACTGGATCTTCAGGTCTCCTATGCAGCAGCCATAATGTCGAGGGAATGCTTGTACAGGGTATTATATGAACCTATTCAGAAAATACAAAGCCATCTGTAAACGAACAGAGAAAAGGAGGGACAGTAAGGCACAAAGCAGCTCTCCTGTCAGCATGCTGGGGATATAGCAGTAGCTATACTCTCAATGCCTAGTAAAACTGTAAATTGTATGTAAAAGAAAGAAATCCACAAGGTGGCATACAGATCTGTACAGCCAAAAATCTGTCTGTTTAAGAGTTGCTTTTTTTTTGCAGCACCTAACTGTAAAAACACTGTGCACCCAAAACACTACACATGCACACACAAAACCACAAAACCTGCCATATCCCAATATAACCAGTTGAAAGCATATTAAATACATGCATTTATTTTATTAGCAACATCTACAGTGGATGTTTGATAGCCCACTGTGATCCAAGTCTTATTCGTTTTATCAAAAGTCCCCCCCCCACCCTGCCTTCTTTACCTTAAATGTGCAGCAGGGCTGGCTATTGCCTCACATTCATTTTGGGCCACCACCAGCCAGTGGTATATCCTTTATACCCAGTACTCCATAGATATCATTGCTTGTAAGCATTCTAGTTACATCTTCCAGACCTGGCCAGGAAATTTTCACTAGATTATATAGAGGAAGTGCAGGCCCGGACTGGCTACCAACTAACAAGCAGAGCAACTGGTACTGCTGTGTGCAGTAAGACAGGTAGCGGTGTGCGCTGTATTATTGCCCAGCAATCAAGGAGCAGATGGGGCTGGGAGCTCCACTGACTCTCTGACCCCGCCCCATGCCATGCAGCCTGTAAACATGGGCTAAGGAGGCTGCTGGGCAGGAACTGAGATTGGTTTGGGAGCAGCAACCAGCAGCATGGAGAGCCCGCGGACAGTGAGTTTGGCTGGCCAGGAGCAGGCAGGTCCTTCTCCCCACTGCCCATGACTGTGCCTAACCCTGTCAGAAGCTTGAGTAATCAGTGACAGTGGCTGGTATGGGGCGAGGGGGAAAGAGAATTAGCAGGGAATGCCCGCACTTCAAGACTCTTCTATGGGGCTCCACTGGGCACAGAGAGTGGCCAGAAGGGATCTGATGATCGAGGGGGGGGGGGGGCTGAAGGCTGAGCTATTGGAATTAGAGGACTTTGAGTGGTATCCCTATGGAGAGGTGAGTGGCATTTGGGGTGGAGTAATGGAGAGTAGAGTGGGATTTGTGGGAGGAGCTATGAAGAGGCGAGTGTAATTTGGAGGTGGGGTTATGGAAAGATACAGGGCTTTTGAGAGTAGAGAAAGGCATTGGGGTGGGGCTTTGAAGAGAACAGGAGGGGTTGTGGGTGGGGCTATTAAGCTTCCACTGGGATAATGGGCAGGGCAATGGAGAGTTTGTTGGGGTTATGGAGCTAAGTAATGGGTGAGCGGTAATGATGTGCAGTAATCGAATGATGTACAGTAACCTCTAGCAACCAATTAGTGAGAGGTAAGGATGTGCAGCAACCTCTTGCAAACAATCAGTGAGCAGTGATAATGTGTGGTAACCTCTAGCAGCCAAACAGTGAGCACTAAGGATGTGCAAAAACCTCTAGCAACCAATCAGTGAGAGGTAAGGATTTGCAGTAACCTCTAGCAACCAATCAGTACGCAGTATTGATGTGCTGTAACCTATAGCAACCAATTAGTGAGCAGTAATGATAGCTGTAACCTCTGCCAACCAATCACAATAATTTTTTTTTTTTAGTAAGTTATATTTTTAGTAAGTTATATTATTAAAGTGAGAATAAACTCCCTTCGTTGATTTTTACCTATAGGTAAGCCTATAATAAGGCTTACCTATAGGTTCAGTAAATGTCTCCTAAACATGCACCGTTTAATAGATAATTACTTGTGAAGCCACCTGTGATGTCACCAGTGCATGTGTTCTGAAGGAACGGCATGCCTGTGCCGTTCATTTAGAGCCCTTTGCCATTGAATGCGTTGGAGTGATGTCATTGTGGCTCGTCTAACCAAAGGACCGGAGCCCGCCAACACGGAAGGAAGACCGGGTAAAGATGGAAGCCCTGTCAGTGATGACAGCGCGCCGCTGGAGGGCTTCATTTTAAGGTAAGTTTCACATAATGTGCTAGTGTGTGATGCATGATAGCACACCATAACATTGCCTTGCAGGAGGAATTTTCTTTTTTATTCATTGAGTTTACTATTGATTTAAGGTGTGCAGTAAACCAGTAGCTGTCATTATTTGTAATTTGGTATGTAGCGTCGGCTCCTGAAGAGCACACGCTATGTTTTTGAAAGTTAAGGTTACACCTGAACTGCAGTTTGGTTTGGGTACAATTGTTCTAAATTTGGACCTCAGCATCAGTCTGACTGGATTATAGGATGTTCAGCCTGGCCACAAGGGGCACTGTCTCTTCTGGCAGGCATGAAACCACAGTCCGGTTGGGTGCTTTAAGGTTACTCTTTCTCTGAGCCTGCCCAGTGGGAGTGTCACTTTTGATGTGCTTTCTGGGAGAGGGTACTTAAGATGTGGTTGTCACTTGGGTCGGGGTTCCGGTCCAGAAGTACATTCTGACTCCATGGTCCTGGTCCTCCTGACCAGCCCCCAGGAAGGCTATGGCCTGGGGTGCGGATCCACCTGACTTGTTGTCTCTGGGATAGCTAACCCGAGGCAAGGAAACTAAAAAAGGATTCCAAGGTGGTCCAGTGCCGTCTCCGGTAGTTGGAGAGGCCCAGTAACTTCGTAGCTATCCAGGGGAGGACTCTTCAGAAGAAGGCCACGTAAGGGAGGGGCTGGAGGGGCTGAAGTACCTAAGTGAATCCAGTCTCGTGGGTATCGCCAAGCTGGCTGAAAAAGGCTGAAAGATCCAGGTATCACACGAGTGTTCCACAAGTTTTAGCTTCCTGAATGTTCTACAACACCATCTGTGGCAGAGACATATTTCTGTATGTTCTACAACAACGTCTGTGGCAGAGGCTGGTTCCTGAGTAAAGCACCTTGTTGGCTGCTAGGCCTTATGAGAGAGGGACTATCCAATTTGAGTGAACATCCAGTTGTGAATGGCTATTCTCTGGATTTAGTCAAAGTAAGAAAGTCCTTCCTCATTGACTTTGACACTTAGCCCTTGTACACACGGTCGGGCATTCCGATGGACAATGTCCGATAGGACCGTGTTGTCAGATAATCCGACAGTGTGTGGGCTCCATCGGACTGTTTCCATCGGAGTATCCGATGGACCAAGTTTTCCAGCTGGGCTATAAAATTTTCCGACAACATGATCCGATCGGACTTTATCCGATCATGTGTAGAGAATTCCGATCGGACAAAGTGCCACGCATGCTCAGATCAAATTCCTAGACCAAAGCTATTGGCTACTAGCCTGAACGTAGTCCCATCCTAACGAAATAACGTCATCACGTTAAGTACGATCGGATTTTCTGACAACTTTGTCCGACTGTGTGTATGCAACAGTTTTGGACAAAATCCATCGGACAAAATCCGACGGATTTGGTTGTCGGAATGTCCGACCGTGTTTACAAGGGCTAAGAGTACCTGAACTTCCTTCTTAACCCACTGATCCTATTTTAAGAGACTGTTCGTTGTCTACATTTTTGCAAATAAAAATCCCTTTACGCTGATCCGTTGTCAGTCTCTAAAGTTACTGGGCCATCTACCACGGGAACCCCTAGACACAAATTGAGGAAAAGAAGGTAACGGTAAGCCCAATTAAATCAGAAGCTCCTTCGGGGAGTGCTACAGGTATAAACAAAAAAAATGGACTGCTCAGTGTAAAATGCCCAGACCTATTTTTTTCCCAGTCTGGAGGAGGGGTTGCAGTACAATGAGATTTTTTTGCAGGTTTAGATAACAGTTGATACCCATGTTGTAAAGGATATAAATGAGACAGCGCTGCATAAATAATAAAACAGAATAATAAAACATTAAAATAAAGCAGAAAATTGTGTACAATATAAGTGCTCTAAAAAAAGTCCAATAATAATTCATAAGTGACATTTCTTCCATTGGCATGCAGAAAGATGTGAAGTTTTTCCTTGCTTCAAACAACCTCCATATCCATTGTGCTTCTGCCACCACATGCAATGCTCGCTCACCTCGTTGAAAGACCCTGCAAGGGGTATAAACATCCTTGCACACAGTAGAACTCTCCCTTCAGGAATAATCCTCACTGGTCCTTAGCAATCTCTGTTAGCCCTTGTACACACGGTTGGAGAATCCGTCTGAATGTGTCCTATCGGACCGTGTCGTCTGATAATCCGACTGTGTGTGGTATGCATCGGACTGATTCTGTCCGAATATCCATCCGACCCAATTTTCCAACATGTTGGAAATATTTCCTGACCAACTGGGCCGGACGGACCTAATCCGATCATGTGTAGAGAATTTTGATCGGACCAAGTGCCACGCATGCTCACATTCAAATTCCAACACGGAAGTGCTCGTTCAGGTAAAACTACTGCTCGTAAGCGATATAGCACATTCGTCATGCTGCAATGTTAAAAATTCTTTCATCAAGCGCATTCTCTTGTTCTTTACAATGCTGCAAGAACAAACTTCTTTTGATGCTCATAGTCACACACACTTCTCCCGAACGGATTTCATTACTCTTTTTTAACCATTTCAGCAATACAATTTTAGTTTGCGTCACATCTACACAATTTTAGATTAGGTTTATTCTTTTTTGGATGTTTTTGTGGGGGGATTCCCTAAAAACTTCCTTTAAATACAGTTTGCTCATTTCTCCTTATTTTTTTTATTTTTTTTGTGTGTAAACTTACAATAACATTATTGTATTTTTTATATTTTCTTTTTCTTTTTTAATCTACAGGAGGTTGTTTAGTGTTGTTACCCCTTGTTATTTAGTTCACTTTGTATTTTTGAAATGTACCTGCCTGCTCACAAATAAACTGTACTTTTTGAAGGAAAACACATTACACAAGTATTTCATCAAACAAAAAAAAAATTATTTTGTTCGCTAGAAACTAAAAATAGGAACGCAGCACTGGAGAAACTTCTAAACTTTGGTGCAGCCTTTGGCCCCCAGGGCAGACATGACTAAATTATATATTAAAAAATCGGTGGCCTGAGGAGTAGATATCTCAGGGAGAGAAGTCTGGTCCCGAAGTCCTAGAGAGCAGGAAATTCAGATGCCATTTCTGTCCCCAGGATGTGGATCTTCAAGAGGCTGCATCTTCTGGCACACCAGACTCAACCCAGGCCATCACTCTCTGGTCTTCCTTCGGGACTTCCCACCAGGCATCCTTTCAGGCTGTGGCTGGGCTCCTGTAGCTGGGGCAGTAGAAGGAGGGCGTTGGTCAACCTCCTGGCTGCCACTTGCCACAGCCTCCCCCCGACTGAGGTCATCCTGTGTATGAAAAGGGGACATAGTTTTAGTTTTTTGATCATCAATCACACCATTTTGTGCTCCTGGCTTTTGCTAATTGAATGTTACCAAATAGAACAGACTATCATTCTGACACCAGCATTTTTCTTTCCCACCCTAATCATTTTTGGTCACTACTGTCTTTTGAGATGTAAACCACTTTGAGAAATCACAACTTACTGATCAATAAGAACATCTAGTTAACATCATTAAATGTAACACAAGAAATATGTTCAACAATGCAATACCTGTCTCAAGCTGGGCCCCACCACATGGTGCTGCCTGGAAGGCCCAGGTTGGACATCAGAAGCCTCAGCTGGGGGTGAAGGATGCCTTGGAGGAAGCCTGGAGAATGGTGGCCTGAGTGGTGGCCTGGGTACCCCTTGGTCTACCAGAAAATGCAGCCTGTCAAAGTGCACCATCCTGGGGTAATAAACAGCATCTGTATCTCCTGCTCTCAAGGACTCCAGGTGCTTCTTTTTCTCCCTGAGATATGTCATCTTCATGGCCACAATTTTGCAATTCAGATAGGTCATGTCTGCCGTGGGGACCATGATCCGCAATAGTGATGGACGAACTTCCGACGGGACGTTTCGCGAACGCGGACTGCCAACGCGGGCGATAGTTCGCGAACCGGAACGTTCGCGGCGGGCCCCATTGACTTCAATGGGAGGTGAACTTTGCAAACCTACAGGTCAAATTTGCAGCCACAAAATAATTAATAGCTGTGCAAACATAGTCCCACCACATGGCCAATGACATAACACATGTATGAGGTGAATCTGGGATCGACAACTACAAGCATTCTTTTTTTATATGGGAAATTGTTGTGACAATTCAGGACTGTGGAGCGCATGAAGGCAATGGAGGAGAGGGAAGGTCAGGGACCAGGGTAAGCAAAGAAGAGGGTGCAGGAGATGATCACCAGCAGCGTCACATACAGCAATGACACCTGCACCGTGATAGAGTCATCTGACACCAGCACCATGATAGAGAGCACTGACATCAGCAGCGTGACATACAGCAATGACACCTGCACCGTGATAGAGTGATCTGACATCAGCACCGTGATAGAGAGCACTGACATCAGCAGCGTGACATAAAGCACTAACACCAGCACCGTGATATACAGCACTGACAGCAGCACCGTGATAGAGAGCACTGACATCAGCAGCGTGACATACAGCAATGACACCTGCACCGTGATAGAGTCATCTGACACCAGCACTGTGATAGAGAGCACTGACATCAGCAGCGTGACATAAAGCACTAACACCAGCACCGTGATATACAGCACTGACAGCAGCACCGTAATAGAGAGCACTGACATCAGCAGCGTGACATACAGCAATGAGACCTGCACCGTGATAGAGTGATCTGACACCAGCACCGTGATAGAGAGCACTGACATCAGCAGCGTGACATAAAGCACTAACACCAGCACCGTGATATACAGCACTGACAGCAGCACCGTGATAGAGAGTACTGACATCAGCACCGTGATATACAGCACTGACACCTGCACCGTAAGCAGCCCCAGGAGGAAGTCAGCATAGCACAGGGATGGTGGGAGCCCCTCATAATGAGCATAGCACATAGATGGTGGGAGCCCCTCATAATGAGCATAGCACAGGGATGGTGGGAGCCCCTCATAATGAGCATAGCACAGGGATGGTGAGAGCCCCTCATAATATGCACAGCAGAGGTACAGCCCCAGGAGGAAGTCAGCACATCACAGGGATGGTGGGAGCCCCTCATAATAAGCAGCCCCAGGAGGATGTCAGCATAGCACAGGGATGGTGGGAGCCCCTCATAATAAGCAGCCCCAGGAGGATGTTAGCATAGCACAGGGATGGCGGGAGGCCCTCATAATAAGCAGCTCCAGGAGGAAGTAAGCACAGCACAGGGATGGTGGGAGCCCCTCATAATAAGCATAGCACAGGGATGGTGGGAGCCCCTCATAATAAGCAGCCCCAGGAGAAAGTCAGCACAGCACAGGGATGGTGGGAGCCCCGCATAATAAGCAGCCCCAGTAGAAATATGACACCGCTCAACCTCTTCAAAGAGGAGGGTACGGGCATATAGTACGGTGTGCTTTTTTTGGACAAGGAAGTGAGCCAAATGAAGAAAGAAGGTCTGTGTGCTCGATTAAAAAAATTGTTTATAGACATATACATGGTCTACTGGTCACATGTGTTGAATTCCTCCGAGATCCATGCCTCATTCATTTTTAGAAATGTGAGGTAGTTAACACTGTCGTGAGCTAGGCGAGTACGCTTATCGGTCACCCCTGCTGCGCTGAACGTCCTTTCGGACAGGACACTGGGCGAGGGGCAAGCCAATAGTTCGATTGCAAATTGGGCAAGCTCTGGCCAGAGGTCAAGCCTGCCCACTCAGTAGTCAAGGGGTTCATCACTCCTCAGAGCGTCCACATCGGCCGTTAACCCGATGTAGTCGGACACCTGATGGTCTAGGCGTTCCCTGATGCTGGATCCGGATGACACCTGTCGATGGGTCGGCTGAAAGAATGACCTCATATCCGAAGTCACCAACACATCTTCAAACCGGCCTCTTCTTGCAGGCGCTGTTGGATTGGTACCCGCAACTCCTTCTCTGGGAGTGGGAATTGCTCCTCTGCCAGCGCACGCAAAAGCAGAATGCAGCATTTCTCGAAGCAAGGTCTGGAAGTGCTGCATTCTGACAGCCCTCTGTGACGGCGGTAGCATTTCCGCCATTTTGTGTTTATACCGGGGGTCTAAGTATGTTGCCAGTACTGGTCCTTGACCCTTATGCTTTTTATACGGGGGTCCCTATTAAAACACTGGAGCATGAAGGCCCCCTTTTGCACTAAACTGGAAGTGGTGTGGTGGCCTGGCTCCTGCTCATCATCCAGGATAATGTCGTCCTCTTCATTCTCCTCTCCCCATCCACGCACAACAACAGGGGTCCCAGAAAGGTTTAAGGCATGCTCTTCTTGCTGCTCCTCATCTGCCCCGGCACCATCCTTCTCTGACTCCTCTTCAGACTCCTGTTGTTGACTTGTCTCAGATAGAGTAGCCCCCCCCCGGGAATTCATCCAGCATTGCGACTTCCTCATCTTCCTGCTCCTGCTCCTCCACAGCTTGATCAATGACACGACGCAATGCACGCTCCATAAAGAAGGCATAAGGTACCATGTCACTGATGGCGCCATGGCTGCGACTGACCAGTTTGGTGATCTCCTCAAATGGCCACAGAAGTCTGCATGCGTCGCGCATAAGCAGCCACTGGCGCGGTGAAAAAAAACCCAGCTCCCCAGAACCTGTTCTGCCGCAGAGTTCATACAGGTATACGTTAACTGCACGTTTCTGCTGGAGCAGCCTATCAAGCATATAGAAGGTTGAGTTCCATCGCGTCGGACCATCGCAAATAAGACGTCTGACCGGCAGATTGTGTCGCCGCTGAATGTCAGCAAGGCGAGCCATGGCCGTGTAAGATCTTCTGAAATTTTCCTTGCCTGCCGCAAGATGTCCTGGACCCCAGGGTATTTGACAAGGAATCGCTGCATGACCAATTTTAAGACGTGTGCCATGCATGGCACGTGCGTGATTTTGCCCTGTTTCAATGCGCTAAGCAGATTGGCACCGTTGTCACACACCACTTTACCAACTGTCAAATTGAGCGGTGTTAGCCACTGATCTGCCTGTGAACGCAAAGCTGAAAGGAGTGCCGGGCCAGTGTGGCTCTTGGCTTCCAGGCACAACAGACGCAGCACGGCATGGCAACGTCTCACCTGGCATGTCGAATAGGTTCTGGGGAGCTTGGGCGGCGCAGCGGAAGAGACGCTAGCAACGGAAAAGGAGGAGTCAGCCGAGGAGGAGAGGGAGGAGGATGGAGTAGGAGGAGGAGGAGGAGAAGAAGAGCCAGGCCTGCATGCAATCCGTGGCGGTAAAACCAAATCTACACGGGTGCCACGGGTTACATGCTTGACGGCCGTCAGAAGGTTCACCCAGTGGGCAGTAAAAGTGATATACCTTCCCTGCCCGTGTTTGCTAGACCACGTGTCTGTGGTCAGATGTATCTTGGCACCGACACTGTGCGCCAGAGATACATTCACTTGCCGCTAAACATGGCCATATAGCTCTGGGATGCCCTTCTGTGAGAAATACTTCCTTCCTGGGACCTTCCATTGTGGTGTTCCAATGGCCACAAATTTACGAAAGGCCTCCGAGTCCACCAGTTTATATGGCAGTAGTTGGCGGGCTATGAGTTCTGACAAACCAGCCGTCAACCGTTGGGCAAGAGGGTTATCCGGCGTCATAATTTTTTTGCGCTCGAACATTAGGCCCACGGAAGCCTGCCTTTTTGCAGAAAAACGTGAGCTTGGCGTGATGGAAGGTGGAGTGGAGGACAATTGTGAGGAGAGAGGAGAAGGAGAAGTAGAAGACAAGGCTGGATGGTGAGAGCCTGGAGTGTGGCTTTGTGTGTTCCGTTGCTCCCACTGGGCTCGGTGATGGCTGCTCATGTGCCTTCTTAAGGCAGTCGTCCCTAGGTGAGTGTTGGGCTTACCGCGACTAATGCGTTGACTGCAAAGATTGCAGATGGCAACGCTATTGTCAGCAGCGGACACGTTAAAAAAAGCCCACACTGCGGAGTCATGTGCCGGTGTCCTGGGAGTGCCAGATGTGACAGTACATGGTCGATGACTCGCTCCTGATACATTTGCAGTCTGCTTTGTCCCTTCTGTGCAATGTAAGTTATTCCTGCTTCTCCTCCCTATCTGCTGGTCCATATCTCCCTCTGAACTGCCCTCCTCTTCCTCTCTTGTGGGCACCCACGTGACATCACTAGACACGTCATCATCAACGTCACCTTCCCCACCGCTATAAGTAGAGATCTCGGAGTAGGCAGCAACACCGGGGACCAACCTCCTCCTTGGGCTGATCTGGGTACTGTCGTCAGACTGCTGAGTAGCGGTTGTTTCTACCTCCTCTTCCTGATCCAATACCAAGAGTGGCTGCGCATCAGAAATGGAAGGTATGTGGTGGTGGTGGTGTTGTTGGTGGTAGTGTCTTTGGGGGTGCACATAGCAGAGAGTGAAGAAGAGGGTGCAGATCGAGAGGATGAGGAGGGTGCAGAAGAGTAAGGCTGAGTAAGCCACTCAACCAAGTCTGGTGCGTCCTTTAAAGTAATTGAACGCACCTTCTGCAACTTCCCACTTTGGCTCAAGCCTGTTGCTCCTGCCCTACCCCTACCACCCCTGCGGAAGGGCCCGCCTCTTCCTCTGCCTGTCATTTTTTAAATGACCGTGTGACAAAACTCTCAGTCCCTATACTGATGAAGGACTGCTGCAGTATAGGGCAGCGGTCAGCAGTAGTGCACCTCAACCCTATGTATTGTGGACCTATACCAGTCCTTATAGAATAGCAGACTGTACCTCACTCAACCCTATGTACTGTAGTACCCTATACCTTACCAGTCCTTATAAGGACCTTTGTGGAACAAGTAGGTTGTGACTGATTAGCAGACTGTACGTCAGTCCCTATACTGATAAAGGACTGCTGCAGTATAGGGCAGCGGTCAGCAGTAGTGCACCTCAACCCTATGTATTGTGGACCTATAACAGTCCTTATAGAATAGCAGACTGTACCTCACTCAACCCTATGTACTGTAGCACCCTAGACCTTACCAGTCCTTATAAGGACCTTTGTGGAACAAGTAGGTTGTGACTGATTACCAGAGTGCAGCAGAAGGGCAGCAGTCAAGTATAATATTCTTTCTATATTTGGAAGAAAGAATATTATACGTGTACAAGCCTATTACCATACCACTGATACCAGTCCTGAAAAGAACCTTTGTGGACCTAATATAGTAAAAGCTACTGATTAAACTGACCCTCACTGCCTCACACACTGCTTTCTGCCTGTCCCTATATAAACTGACAAAACAGAGGCTGCTGGAACAATAACTGGTTACTGGAATAGCACTTTTGTGGACCTGATAGTAACAGCTACTGATTAAACTGACCCTCACTGCCTCACACACTGCTTCCTGCCTGTCCCTATATAAACTGACAAAACAGAGGCTGCTGGAACAATAACTGGTTACTGGAATAGCACTTTTGTGGACCTGATAGTAACAGCTACTGATTAAACTGACCCTCACTGCCTCACACACTGCTTCCTGCCTGTCCCTATATAAACTGACAAAACAGAGGCTGCTGGAACAATAACTGGTTACTGGAATAGCACTTTTGTGGACCTGATAGTAACAGCTAATGATTAAACTGACTCTCCCTGCAGCACACACCGTCCTGTCCCTTTCTCTAAACTGACAAAAGACACTCAGGCTGCTGCAACAATCAGTAGCACAGCAAACCTATATACACCTAACACCTATACCAGTCCTGAAAAGAACTTTTGTGTACCAAATAGCTAGCAATTTGGGTCACTGCAATCTCTCCCTGCTCCACACAGCAACCTCTCCCTATAGTGACAGAAGAAAGAATGTAAAATGGCCACCGGATCGGGTGTATTTATAATTTAGGGGGAATGTCCAAGTGTCCATGTGCTGTAATGTCTCAATTGGCTGTCCTGTACCCCATGATGGATGTGTCATCATAGGTCAAAGTTCTTTTTCACAGAAAACACGGAAGTCCGCCGGGCGAACGGCGGCAATAGTCCGCCGATCGGCGAATCGCAAACAGCCGAAATTCGCCGCGAGACGTCCGCCGGGCGAACTGTTCGGCCATCACTAATCCACAACAAAGCAAGCAGTTTCTCCAGTGCTGCGTTCCTCTTTGATCTGCCAGTATAAAACTTGTTGTGGAACTGCCACAGGCAGGGCATCTCCATGTACAGTGCTATGAATAGCCCCATAAAGTTGGCATTTGTGAATGGATCCATATTGTCTGCAAGATACAACACAAGACAAACCCTCAAATACTAATAATGCAATTAAAATCCCTCCTAATCTTGTCCCAACATCGGCCTAGATAGAAGCAGACTAGTCTAGTGAAGCACCAAGTTAAATATGTTACCTTCGTTTCCACGTTCGTCGCGTCCGTGCCTCACACTCTCCTCCCAGATCGTACGGACGATACACACGTGTTGCGTTTTATATACAGTGCGCATGCGTGAAACTCCACCCGCCCCTGACGTTTTTTCCAGACTATTCCCCGCCCCTTCGGGGAGAGCACATGGCGGAGAGAACGCAGGTGCGCACTAATAGTTCCACTAACGAGGAGGAGAGTGAGGAAAGCCCGGAGCCTGAAACGTCCCGATCCAGGAAGACAAGATTTAAGGCCTCAAATATGTCTTTTGTAGAGATGTTGGAGATGGTGGACATATTGAACAGGACCGACTATGATGGGAAGTATGGACCTTACCCAAACTCAAATATCAGAAAGGCCAAGATCATGAATAAAGTTGTGAAGAGTCTTCTGAAGAATTTTGGGGTACACCGATCCAAGGATCAACTGAGAAAACGCTGGTCAGACCTGAAACTGAGGGAGCACGAGCAGTACCTAAGGATCAATCGTGTTCTTAAAAAAGTAAGTAGTTTTCGTGTGTTCATATGATTATTCTTGCTTGCATACATGCTCCATGTGCTTTGATTTCATGTTGTGCATTTTAAAATGGCCACTTTCAAGGTCATGGTTTCGTTCGTTCATATGAAACATCGTTCTGCAGTTAAGTATTCCAGCTTAACAAAGTGTCCCCAATAATGTTCTCACCTTGGAACTCGGCCCAAAAACACAATTGTACAACACTTCCAAGCAATGTTTCATATTCCTATTTCTGCCCTCTGTGTGCTAATTAATCTTTGTTTACATTCTCATAGGGGAGAGAAGACTCGGCAAGTATGAGGACACCAGGGACCACACCCCTCACAAAGAAGGGCAACTTCCAAAAGCAGAAACAGAGGAGCAGGAGCAGGAGGAGGAGGAGGAAGGAGAGATTGTGGAGGTTGGACAAATTGTCACCACAACAGGTGAGTGTCGGAGAACACAGCTTCCGGTAAGCTCATCAATGTATATCACCATATTTGGATTACATGGTGTGTTTGTTTGCTTTGTTTTGTAGGTGATGTGGAAGAAGATTCCCGTTTTACCAGTGAAAGTGCCCAGATCTTGATCGGGGAGATAATGGGATGCAATTGGGATTTGGAATTTGTACAACAAAACATCAATGATGTTAAAAAAAAAATGAAGAACATCATTGATGTTTTGGGGAGAGTGTGAAAACTAAAAAACTAGATAGGGTTTTATTTTTGCTTTTTAACAAAAAAATGTTGTATTTTGCAAAATAAAAAATTTGGAAGATGCACAGAGTGTGTAAACATGCGCTATCTCCCATCATGGAGGATCAATGTACATGTTTTGTGTAAAGTGTCTGAGATGAAGGGGTTGCAGCCCCAAAGCATGTACATTGATCCCCCATGATGGGAGATAGCAAATGTTGACACACTGTGTGCATCTTCCAAATGTGTTTTTTTCAGGGGTTACACCCCATGTGATGAAGGCAATATCAGCCCAGTTTGTACATACTGATGTCTGGTATTGTCTTCACTTTTCAAAGTTGAACTTTGTAAGTTCTTGTGTTCTGTATTTTACGGTTTGATACATGCCTGTTTACCGTATATACTCGAGTATAAGCCGAGATTTTCAGCCTCTTTTTTGAGGCTGAAAGTGCCCCCCTCGGCTTATACTCGAGTCATCGCTGTCTGCCCGCTCGATCAGCGTGTCGAGCAGACAGACAGCGGCCATTCTATTCTAATTCAAAAGCCGCGCCTCCGGCTCCGCCTTCGCCTGTGATAGGCGGAACACTGAATTTCCCAGCAGCCTGTGTTCCGCCTATCACGGACATCCGCTCATCCTCGTACTACGGACGAGGATGAAAGGATGGCCGTGATAGGCGGAACACAGACTGCTGGGAAATTGTGTTCCGCCTATCACAGACAGGGAGGCGCGGCATTTGAACAGGAAAATGGGCGCCGACGAAGAGCGGTGATCCTGGGACGGGACCGGACGGAGGCTCGGCTCGGCTCGGCTCGGGACGGGACGGGACCGGACGGAGTCTCGGGACGGGACGGGACCGGACCGGACGGAGGCTCGGCTCGGGACAGGACGGGACCGGACGGAGGCTCGGGACCGGACGGAGGCTGGGGACACAGGTAGGCTGGACACACAAGGCCTCACACACACACACACACACACACACACACACACACACACACACACACACACACACACACACACACACACACACACACACACACACACACACATGGATGGACACACACACAGGGATGGACACACACACAGGGATGGATGGATGGATGGATGGACGGACACACACACAGGGATGGATGGATGGATGGATGGATGGACGGACACACACACAGGGATGGATGGATGGATGGACGGACACACACACAGGGATGGATGGATGGATGGACACACACACACACACACACAGGGATGGATGGATGGATGGACACACACACACACAGGGATGGATGGATGGATGGACACACACACAGGGATGGATGGATGGATGGACACACACACAGGGATGGACAGGCATATCTCACCCTCGGCTTATACACGAGTCAATAGGTTTCCCAGTTTTTTGGGGGTAAATTGGGGGCCTCGGCTTATACTCGGGTCGGCCTATACTCGAGTATATACGGTACACAAAAAAAACAAGGAAAAAAAAATATGATTAAACTCTGTTTTGGATACACAAAATCTCTTGGTTTGTTGTAAAAACCTTTAATAAACGCACATATGAATGTGCTTGTATTAAAAAGTTGAATTCTCAACAATGTGTGGCTTCCTTTTTCATTGGGCATAAAATGTATTTGTAGTCAAATTTGAGTTTGTGCTGAGAAGGAGTGCGATTTACTAAAGGCAACTCCACTATGCACTCAGGTGTACTTTTGCAGTGCACTTGTAGTGCATAGTGGATGTGCCTTTAGTAAAAAGCACCCACAGTGAGGTGTAAATTTGGATAATCATGCCATTTTCCTGCCATGGTGCTGAAAATGAGCACAATTTTGATCAGTAATGCACTACATACATTAGTTAACAAAAAGAAGGTGTGTGTGTAGCAGACCCACAACATAATAAGATTATCTGAAGAAGAGACTGTCCCCTCATCTCGCTCTGAACTTGGGTTTGCACTGTTGGTGAAAAAGGCACAACTTTAATAAAACTGGCAAAGTGGGAGGCCACAGTCTGCCATTCCTGTGGCGTTGAAGGACACTGTGTAGTGACACAAGAACAAAAACTAGTAATTTGACAAATCAACATTGCATGCAGATTAGACACCCACATTTTTTGACAAAATTAGTATAACATTTTTTTAACTGAGTATTTAAAGCCTAAAGTATAAGGTCCCCTTATGAGAGTCATAACCCCCCCATACCCCCCCCATCTGATGGGCCCTTGCTAAAAAATGAGGGGGGATGTTTAGGACAGGTAACCCTCTCCACTTGATTGAGAGCTGAATGCCTAAATAATGTGTGATACTTTGGGAAGCCCCTCCTTAGTTACACTATTGGCAGCCCACCGGACAGGTAAGAAGTGTCATAATAACAAAATGGAATAACAAAATAAATAGCAAGAAAATTAATGTGTTAAAAAAATAAAAATAGCATTTGAAAGTATTGAGGCAGGCCCTTACACTACATGCTTTGGTGAATTTGTCCATAAATGTGATCATGAAAAAGGTATTTAGAGTGTGTATTGGGTTGGGTCAAGTCATCAGATAGAGGATTGCTGTCAGCTGAGCTAGCAGTTGGGGAGAGGGGGGTTACTAATGAGTTTGGCACAACTCCAAAAATCAAAAAAAGGTCATTTTGCATGAATTGAAGCACACACATCACATTTGTAGACATTTTAGGGGGTGTTTAGGGGAAAGCAATACTATGGAGCTGCCAAAAGACATTGTTAAGTGACTAGACTCTAGTTTTAGGGGTCAAGAAGAGCATGGTGGGGAAGTTAGTGAGGCAAATATGCATGAGGACAAAGGGGCAGAGCATATGAATTAGAGCATATTGCAATGATGGTAATTAGGGAATGAGGAAAGAAATGCAAGACATTAGCAATCATGAAATACATAGAATGTGATGTTTAAGGATAAAACTTAGCATAATATAGTCCTTCTGCAGGAGCTGAATGATGGCAGAACAGATCTCTGGAATAATGATCCCCAGAGCCTGGGGGGAGATGCCTGTAGAGAACTTGAGGTCCAGAAGACTTCTCCCTGTCGCCAAGTAGCGCAACGTGGCGATGAGCCTCTGCTCCGGAGTGATGGCTTGCCACATGCAGGTATCCTGCCTGGTGATATAAGGGGTCAGCAAAGCCAGCAGACGGTGAAAAACGGGGTCCGTCATCCTGAGAAAAATCCTGAAATGATCAGGATTATTCTCGCGGATCTCACGGAGCAAAGGCATGTGGGAGAACTGGTGACGCTGGCGCAACCAATTCTTGGTCCACAAATGCCTCCCTTCCCTGTTCATGGACCGGGCTTGTGTCAAAGTAAGAACCCCAACACGAAGCCCCTGCACGGCACAAACTGTACGATGAGTACGTAGACGAAACATGTTTGGAAAACGGTCGGCTGGTCAGAAGAGACACCAGAAAGCACCGATAAACAGCAAGGCCTGAAAGGACGACCTGAATAGCAGAAGCAAGCAGACAATAAAAAATGCCTTTCAAAGCGTACTATACCAAGATATAGTACACAATGAGAAGCAAATACTTAATGACTGCACGCACTGATTATCAGATACGCAAAGACAAGCACAAACTGAAGAGCGGTAGCGATCTGAATCACTAATCTGAAAAGCGCGAATCGTCTCTCACCAAACTTCTACTAAAACACGAGATCAGCAGAAGGAGCCCAAAGGGTGGCGGACGTGGTGCTGAACTTCCTTTTTCTAGTCCCGCCGAAAACGGCTTACGTCACCGTGTTCTTGGCAACCGCTAAATCAGACAACTTGGTCCGACCGTGTGTATGCAACAGTTTCGGACACAATCCGTCGGACTAAATCCGACGGACAAAATTCGACGGATTTGGTTGGCAGAATCTCCGACCATGTGTACAGGGGCTTAGACTCTCAAAGGACAGGTAACAATCTACAGCAGATGTAGATTCCTTTCGCTATGTTGCTTAAAACTTGAATCCACGTTGGCTGCCGGTAATTCCACAGATACATATAAAAAACAAAAAGTGCCTCCAATTGTGCAGTATCCAAGTGATTAAGAACTGAACCTTACCACCCCAACTAATATTCAACTCACATTTATTAAAAAAATGTAAAAGCATTGGTACAAAATTCATCAGAATGGTCTCACTTATTGCGACAAGGTTCCACCACCAGGCTCCACCTCTACTAGTTACGCCACCTCTCACGTGGCTTCATCTGGAAGAATGAGCCAAGCGACTATGGCAGGGTAGATTTATAGGGTACATCAGAAAAATGCTAATTACCGTATGTGTCATCGGCTTCGGCACAATTGAGGTACATCGTGTCAATGAGACACACTTTGTTTGGATGGCGTGCTGTGATGACAGACTTCTGGGGCAAACCGTAAGTGGGCATATCTAAGGGTATAACTTCTGGTTGCCTGAATAAACAAGGCAGATTATTGTTCTGTCAGAGGGGAAGGTATTGATCCTGTGTTTCTACTAAGCAGGAACATGGATCTTTGCCTTCCCCTAACCAAAGCACCTCCCCCATTAAGTACAACTTAGGCATACATTTAACCCTTTGATCGACCCCTGAAGTTAACCCCTTCCCTGCCAGTGTCATTAGTACAGTGACAGTGCATTTTTTGGCACTGATACTGTATTAGTGTCACTTGTCCCCAAAAAGTGTCAAAAGTGTGAGTTAGGTATCCGATTTGTCCGCTTCAATATCACAATCTTTCTAAGTAGCTGATCATAGCCATTAATAGTAAAAATGAATTAAAATATCCCATACTTTGTAGACTGTATAACTTTTGCGCAAACCAATCAGTATATGCTTATTGGGATTTTTTTACCAAAAATATGTAGAAGAACACATATTGGCTTAAATTGATGAAGAAATTCGATTTTTTACAAAATTGTCTGTCTTTTCTTGTTTATAGCGCAAAAAATAAAAACTGCAGAGCTCTATTTGTAGTAAAAAAAGACAACAATTTTATTTGGGTACAGAGTAGCACGACTGCACAATTGTCAGTTGAAGAAAGACAGTGCTGTATAGCAAAAAATGGTCAGGAAGGGTGTAAACCTTCCGGAGCTGAAGTGGTTAAGAATGATTTAAAGTTTGAATATGGCAGTTTTTCAGAATGAAAAAGTTTGTCATGCCTTGCAGAAATCTGTCAGAGATTTGAGATAAGAGTTTCATTACAGCAAAGCTCCTAGTAAAAAAAAAAAATAGCACATACAGTATCTGTAAGAAGCTTTCCTACTTCCTCCACTGTGGAGGAGCTTTAATCGTCCTCTAATGCACCCTGCAGGCACTAATAATACTTTTACCTAAACATCATTTTAAAAGCCTAAACTTGCTGTTCACTGTTTTAATAGCACAATAAAAGATTGCTAGTTTTGATATCAATGTTTTCATATCCTCTGTAACTTGATATAAAATGTGTTTAATTATTTTAACTGTTTCTGAGGTATTCCTAAAGCCCAACTCCAGGTATCAAAATCATTTCTGCCCCTGTCTTCAACTTCTATGACCACCCCCCCCCTCCGGCATCTGGTCAGCATGCAATTTTTTGGAAAAGAATTTCATAAACCCACGGGCAGGAAGTAACAGCATACACTTGGCAGATTTCAGTGACCTGTGTCTTCGTTTAGGGACTACATGTCTATATAAATAGCCAAATACACACAATACATGCTGGGATACTATATTATATAATATAATAAATATATGTAGCACTGGTATTTTTGCCTGCTAATGTAAGACAATGTTAATCTATAGCAATGTTATAGCCAAGTATTTGGCGCCATCTATCGGCCAAAACTGGAAATGTACTTCAATTATTTTCCTTCTTTTATAGCACTAGAATTATAACAGCAATAGCAGAGTACAAAAAAATTCAGCAACTCCTTCAGGGGTCAGTGCTACACATGGGGGCTTGTCCGGGATCTTGTCACTCTGCAAGCAAGCCCACCCTCTTGACACCAGTATGGACCCCAATGCTGCGATTCGCTGGTGCGAGGAAGAAGGCACCAACCCAGAGTCAAGCTCAGTGATTGAGCTCCCTGGGGAGACCTGGACTGATGAGCAGGTCGGTCAGATAATTCCGACATTGTTCTTCGGCAAGAAAACATGGGCTATCGATGTCAGACCTGATTGTGAGGCCTCATGCACCCATGTGCTACTGGAATGAAAGAAGGAGATTCCTGACCATTTCCAAGGATCCAGTGTGCGGTTGGCCGACCAGACTGAGTTTTGTTTAATCCAGACACCAGACAGGTGTCAGGTAAGTACCAGCCGAGTTAAGGCCACGAAGGAAGAAGTTCCAATGCACGGCACCTTTGGCCATGATTGGGCCAGAGTTCCTTGCAGCTATGGGGGACTTTGTATCTAAATGCCAGAAGGGCAATTCAGTCTGTTCTGAGGCTGACTGTCGGAAGGTATGATTCTTCTCGGGAAGTGTCCCCATCCCCTCAGGCAAGGATAATTTTGACACTTGGTTCAATCAGGCTGTCCAGGCAGTTGAAGAATGGGAAGTAGCTGATACAGTAAAAAGACAGAGATTGATCGAAAGCCTAAGAGCCCCAGCTTCTGATGTAATTCAGAATTTGAAAAGAGACAAGCCCAGCTGTACTGCCTCTGAGTGTTTGGAAGCACTTCGAGAGAACAATGGGGGAACTGAAGATTGCTCAGAGTTACTCTATCTTTTCTCTCATACCTATCAAAAGAAGGGGGAGAAGCTATCGGACTATGTCAAGTGACTAGATCAGATTCTACACCAAATCCTAATGCAGGGAGGAATAGAAGGCAAAGGAGCAACCAAGAGCCTAGTATCACAAATGATCAGAGGATCACATCCACTGGATCCCATTGTGCTACCATTTCAGGCCCAGGGCTCGAGGGACATCCACACTTACTCTAAATTAATCAAGATCATCAGGGAAGAGGAGGCCTTCAACACAGCTAAGGACCTAGCGCCTGAGCTTACCAAAGGACCAAAACCTGGTGCCTCAGCTTGCGTCGTACAGCCAGAACCAGTTGCTGGAGTCAGAGTGGTCAGCACAGCTGATAGAGATGCAGAGCTTGAGGTTCTGAAGGCTCAGATGTCTGAAGTGATGGAGATGATGAACAAATTACTGTCAGAAGGTATTGGGTTGTCTGGCCAGAAGCACAAGAATTAAGACGTCTGTCGAAACTGTGGAGGTGTAGGTCACTACCAGAGAGTATGTCCTAGCCCACAAACAGAAGCAGAAAGGCAGAAGAGAGCATGGATCCCAGAGAAATTACCTAAGGATGGGGAGAAGATATGGACCTGCAAGAGGGCAATGGGGAAATCCGACAGTTTATGCTGTCTCGGTGAGAAGTGCTTATCAGCCTCCAAAACGGCGCCAGAAACAGCATTCTCAATGACGAAAAACAGAAGGAAACACGAGTCCAGTCACACAAACCTACTGTTTCAGGTGTTTCCAACAGGCCTCCTACCCAGTTATTAGGTTCTCTGCCTATAGCACCTGTTCTGGTTGAAGGGATCTACATCAGAGCCATCCTTGATTCAGGTGCCCAAGTTACCCTGCTGACAAGAGAATTTTACCAGAGGTACCTGTCATTGAAGCAATTGGAAGACATAGAGATCCAGGGCATTCAAGCAGAGGACTACCCTTGTGATGGATATCTGCGGGTCAAATTGTCGTGTGATCCGTTGAGGGCTGGGGAGCCCCAGAACTTTGAAACCCTGGCCATCGCTTGCCCCTAGCTGCCAGGATCCTCAAGAAGTTCGTTGATCACTGGGGCCAACACAGATCTGATGAAGTGGCTGTTAGGCCCTGTTGTCCCCAGATGTGACTCTCTACCCTTATTGCCAGAAGAAGGGTCGGAAGTGCCCCTTTTCCCACATTGAATGGAGAAGTATCCAAAACAGAAGTGGAAGAAACCAACCTGCAAGAGGTAGAAGAAGTTGCACGGAAAGAGAAGGCTAGTGAGCCTACCCTGTCTGAGTCAGTGACACAGAGGAAATGAAGAGTTATTTCCGGATTCAAGAGACCAACTGGTGATGTGCTGGGGGAATCAGAGTTACCGCAAGAAGAAACTCTGAAGTGCCTGGTTCCTTTACTGCTGATTCAGTAAGGGACAACCCCATCTCACTCCTTGACATATCTGTACCAGACACTATAGTGTCAGCTGTGAGTGCACAGAACAGCTCCGCATCATATGTGACAGCTCTTGGGACAGCAGTGTGGTCGGATCAGGAAGGATCCAGAGGCACCCTGATGAAGGTAACTGAGGACTCCTGGTGACCTTGTGAAGTGGAACAGCGTGACGGCGTGGGCGCATCAAACAGACTGAGACCAGAGGAGTGGAGCTGTTGTATTCTTCAAACCCAGTTTGGTGAGAGGGCTGTTGCCCACAGTTTCTTACGCACTTGCATACACCTAGACTTTAACACAGTGTGCTGGGACCTGTAGTCCCACGGAGGAGAATCTAATAGACTGAGTTTAAGCAGGCCTCACACCTATCCTTCACTTCACTATTAACACTGTGTTATATCAAAGGCAATTACAGGTATATAACACTACAGGAACAGTTCTAATATTCAGCTCACATTAACCCTTGTTTTTCCACTGTCTGATTACTGTTGGATTACAATTGTTACAACAACTATAGCTAGCAGAAAAAATAAGATAAAAGACTGCATCCTTTACTGCAAGGCCTTGCATCCTATTAAAGTAGGGGGAGCTCCCTTGTAATTGTGTTGTACCATATTTATCATTCCCATTTCTGTATTCACCAGAGTGTGCTGGACGTGGGAAGGTGCCCAGAGTAAGGATTAGTCACTCTGAGCACTAGTTCAAATTGGAGTCACATACTCAGAGGTCACCTAAGACAACTGTACAGATACAATCTGCTGTGTATACCTACTGTACTGTTACATTATGTTTATGTGACAGTGCAATTGCTGTAATTAGTACTTTACACTAAGCTCAGTAAATATACATTTTTGGTTAAGTACAATTGGTGTGGAGTGTTGTTCGTTTTACTGCAGGTGGAACATCGGATACCCAGGTAATAACAAAGGTATACTGTTATTATATTGCATATTGTGGGGTTATCCTATACCATTAGCTTCACACCAAAATTTCACCACAGCTGTGTCAAGGGGACTGGCCCAAGTCGGTGGGGGTTCACTAGCAGAGTACAGGCCCAAACAAATTCAGCAGCTCCTTCGGGGGTCAGTGCAAAAGCATGAATATCAACTGTAAAAAGGAGGGGAATCCATGTAGAGAATAAAATAAAATACTGCGTCAACTCAAAGACCCCGGGTGAGCGCGTGAACATAATATTATTATATTATACAGGATTTATATAGCGTCAACAGTTTCAGAAGCGCTTTACAACATGAGGGCAGACAGTGGAGTTACAATACAATTCAATAAAGAAGGAATTAGAGGGAACCCCCATTTTCTATCCGATTTACCTATCAAGGTGTCAAACATTCCTGTAGATCCTCAGATGAACTACAAAACACTATACAAGAACCACATCTTATCGAAAGGCCCTTGACTAGTATCAGAAAGCATGAACCAGACTGAGACAGAAGTACAATTAAATCACACTTGTTTATTAATAAAAAGGTAAATAGAGTAAGCATAGTCAAAGCATACCCTGAGTCCAGTAACCGGATCGAGTAGTCAGCCAGGCCAGAGTTCAATAACCAGATCCGGTAATCAGCCAGGCCAGAAGTCAGGGATCCAAGTGGAGGAACAACAAGCAGGATAAGGAGCCAGAAGGGATGTCAACAAGTCAGTTTTTAAACAAGAACGCATGAGATGGTTTCTTGTGATGTGACCAAGGCAAAGGCAGAGATGAAGTGAGCTGGACAGCCTAAAGTAGGCAGGTCAGATAAGCAGGATCAGGAACAGCTGGGTAGCTGTGGAGGGAGATGAGAGATGGCAAATAGCTGGCAGCTGAGCAGCCAGCCCACAGAAGGAAGGGCTAATGCCACGTACACACGACCGGACTTTTCGAGGGACTAGGTCTGACAGACTTTCGATGGAGTTCTGACGGAGTTCTGACAGAAATCTGACGGACTTTCCGAATGAACGGACTTGGCCACACACAATCACACCAAAGTCCAACGGATTTGAAAGTGATGACGTACGACTGGACTAGAATAAGGAAGTTCATAGCCAGTAGCCAATAGCTGCCCTAGCGTCGGTTTTTGTCCGTCGGACTAGCATACACACGAGCGGATTTCTCGGTAGGAACTGGGTCCGGCGAAGTTCTGGCGGAAAAATTTGAAACATGTTCCATTTCTAAAGTCTGTCAGACTTTTGCAAATCAAAAGTCCGCTGCAGCCCACACACGATCGAATGGTCTGCCGGAATCATTCCATCTGACTTTTGATGTTGAAAAGTCCGGTCGTGTGTACGCGGCATAGGCCAGCCCTGACAGTACCCCCTCCTCAATGACTCCTCTCCCTCAGAGGGCCACCGGGCTTGAGAGGAAAACATCTATGGAAATTGCGGAGGAGGACAGGGGCATATACATCCGAGAATGAAACCCAGGAGCGTTCCTCCGGACCATACCCCTTCCAATGCACAAGGTACTGTTTGCACCCAGGGAACCTACAGGAGTCAACAATGGATTGTACGTCATACTCTTCATGGTTCTCAACCAGTATAGGATGAGGACACGGCATTGAGGTGGTAAATCGGTTGCAGACCAACGGTTTCAGTAAGGAGACATGAAACACATTTGAGATGCACATACTAGGAGGAAGGTCCAAAGCGTAAGCCACTGGGTTAATCCTACGGAAGATACGGAAAGGCCCAATAAACCGAGGTTCAAACTTCAGTGAGGGAACACGAAGTCGGAGGTTGCGATATGACAGCCAGATCCTGTCCCCAACCTGGTAGGAAGGCGCAGGCAAGCGTCTGCGGTCAGCATGGAGTCTGTACCTATCATTAGCATGACACAAAGCCTCCTGGACTTGTACCCAAGTGGAACTAAGACCACTGAGATGCTCCTCTAATGCAGGAATACTCTGTGGAACAAATGAGTCAGGCAACATGGAAGGTTGGAAACCATAATTTGCTATAAATGGAGACAATCGGGAGACAGAATTCAAGGCACTTGTTATGTAAGCAAACTCTGCCCATGGTAATAGGTCTGACCAGTTGTTATGGTGGTCAGAAATATACGTAGGAATTTCTCCAGGGACTGATTGGCTCGCTCTGTGGCCCCATTAGACTGAGGGTGATACGCAAAAGAGAAAGCAAGCTGAATTTTCAACTATGTACAAAAGGCTCGCCAGAACCAGGAGACAAACTGACTGCCCCTGTCCGAGACAATCACCTTGGGTAGCCCATGTAAATGAAAGATCTCCCAAGCAAAAATGGAAGCTTGCTCCTTAGAAGTAGGCAACTTTTTAAGTGAAATACAATAACACATCTTAGACAACCGGTCAACCACCATAAGGATAACAGTGTTGCCTTGGGAATTGGGCAACTCCACAATGAAATCCATTGACGGGTGGGTCCAGGGCCTCTCTCCATTGGGTATGGGTTGTAGGAGGCCCACTGGAAGGTGCAGTGGAGTCTTACTCTGAGCACACAGGGAACAGGCAGCTATGAAAACATTTACATCAGTGTGTAGACTAGGCCACCAGAATTGTTGGGAAAAGGCCCAAATGAGTTTATTCTTCCCAGAATGGCCAGCTGCCTTGGGAGAATGGTAAGTCTGGAGCATGACAGTATGTGCTCTCTGGGACAAAGCAGTGGTTACAAAGTAAGACTGGTGCAAACTGTAGCTAAGATACGATCAGGAGGAATCACAGGAACCAGAACCGACTCTGGAAGTGGACGAAAATTGTCGTGACAAGACATCAGCCCTTACATTTTTAGTACTGGGTAAGAATGAGACAATGCAATTAAAACTTGACAAGAAAAGAGCCCATCGCACCCTTCTGGGAGAGAGGTGCTTAGCCTCAGACAAGAATGCAAAATTCTTATGGTCAGTAAGAATGAGAACCGGCACAGTGGTACCTTCAAGGAGATGTCTTCATTCTTTCAGGGCTAAAATGATCACCAATAGCTCTCTGTCACCAATCTGGTAATTGCACTCAGCAGATGACAATTTCTTGGAAAAGTAGCCACACACATGCATAGCGCTCTCAGAGTTAGGACATTGAGCATCAACTTCTAGAATAAAAGGCAGCGTAGGATCAGAATGTGCCAACACAGGAGCAGAAACAAAGGCACCCTTGAGAGTCTCAAATGCCTTAATGGACTCCGGAGACCAACTCTGTGGGTTACCGTCCTTTCTGGTCATATCAGTCAGGGGCTTGATCAGAGACGAAAACTTACGCATAAACTTCCAATAGTAGTTGGCAAAGCCCAGCAAACACTGCAGAGAATGTAAACCCACGGGTCGAAGGCCACTGTAGGACTGCCAAAAGTTTCTCTTTGTTCATCGAAAAACCAGCAGTGGAAATGACATAGCCCAGGAATATAACCTGTTCACGCCGGAACTCGCACTTCTCCAGTTTATAATAGAGATTGTTCTCACTTAGTTTCTGAAGCACACTGCAGACATCTGTGTGGTGGCTCTCCAGCAACTTGAAAAATATGAGGATATCATCGAGATAAACCACCACACATAACTGCAACAAATCTCGGAGGACATCGTTAATAAATTCCTGGAAAACTGCCGGGGTGTTACAAAGGCCAAAAGGCATTACCAGGTACTCATAATGGCATGTTCTGGTATTAAACTCAGTTTTCCACTCGTCGCCCTCCTTAATCTGCACGAGATTGTATGCCCCTCTCAAATCAAGCTTCGTGAAAACCGTTGCTCCCTTGAGGTGGTCAAATAACTATGTAATCAATCGAATCGGGTAGGCATTCTTAATAGTGACACGATTGAGACCAATAGAAGGTCTCAATTCACCGCTATTCTTCTTCATAAAGAAGAAACCAGCACCAGCAGGAGACAAGGATTTGCAGATTTAACCTTGAGAAAGTGCGTCTGCAACATACTCCTCCATGACCTTATCCTCCAAGACCGATAAAGGGTAAACCTGACCACGAGGGGATATGGCACCAGGTTAAAGGTCAATTGAGCAATCATAAGACCGGTGTGGAGCAACCCCTGCTGCCAGACTATGGAATTCAATGGCGTAGTCGGCAACAGTTCTCGTACTCTGATGGACATGAGGCACTTGGCAGCAGAAGTGGAGCGTGCGGGAACGTCAAATACCCTTTTAAAGGAGGCCACAAAGTCAGGGTAACTCAAGACAACAGGTTTTTGCATCTCCCATAGAGGTTTAGCCCAGGCTAAGGCTCTCTCAGAAAGCAAAGATATAATGAAACCTACTTTGCTTCTGTCCATGGGAAACGGCTGGGGCAGCATCTCAAAGTAAATTTCAACCTGGTTGAGAAACCCTCTGCATTGAACTGGATTGCCCCAAATCGCTGGGGAAGCATTGCGGAACCAGACATACCTCTTATAGAGGTAATACTAGAGGCGGGTGTCTGCACAGAGATTGGTGCAGCAGCAGCGACAGCCTGCAACTCAGGTTGTACCGGAGCAGCCTCAGTGGGGGATTCCAGGTGAGCCGTGTGACTCAGGAGCATTTGTAACGCTATGGCAAACTGGGAATGGTGATCTTGCTCATCCAATCTGGAAAAAATATTACCGACAAGTGGATTGACTGTATCTCCTGAATTCATGGCTTTCGCCTACTGTCAGAAACTGTGAACCAGACCAAGACAGAAGTAGAATTAAATCGCACTTGTAAATAGAGTAAGCATAGTCAAAGTATAGCCAGAGTCCAGTAACCGGATAGAGTAGTCAGCTAGGCCAGATTTCAATAACCAGATCGGGTAATCAGCCAGGCCAGAAGTCAGGGATCCAAGTGGAGGAACAGCAAGCAGGATAAGGAGCCAGAAGGGATGTCAGAAAGCCAGTCTTTAAACAGGAATGCAGGAGATGGTTTCTTGTGATGTGACCAAGGCGAAGGCAGAGATGAAGTGAGCTGGACAGCCTTAAGTAGGCAGATCAGACGAGCAGGATCAGGAACAGCTGAGTAACTGTGGAGGGAGGTTAGAGCTGGCAATTAGCCAACAGCTGAGCAGCCAGCCCAGAGAAGGAAGGGATAAGCCAGCCCTGACAAGTAGCCCTTGTCGACACACTACATCCAGCTCCCCTCAAGAATCCTCCAAATCTGAAAAAGATAGAGGCCAACAAAATTCCTCTTAAGCCCCATACACACTATCAGTTTTTCTGCTAAGTTTTTCCTTCAGGTTTACCAAAACCATGTAGTGCAAGGGCCTACCTAATTGCATATGAATTGAAACTCCTAAGGTCTGACCTCATATAATAAGGGTTTTGGTAAATCTGAAGGAAAAACTCAGCAGAAAAACTGATAGTGTGTATGGGGCTTAAGAAGTCGATTCAATTCTCCTGATATAGATCCTGTAGACACAATGGACTGAATGACTTTCACTCCTCATCTTGAAGCGTATTCAGTCTTAAGGCTTTGCCTTTCTTTGGTCACTAAGTAATTTACCACCTTCGGTATAATCTGACTAAACTTATTTAAAATAATACTTGTCTATTAAGTTTTGTACTTTCCCCTTTTAACCCCCACAACCTCATATAAACATATTTACCCCCTCCCCCCCCCCCCCCCCAAGCCAATGAGATACCTATTGTCTCAATTATAACCAATTATAACCTTATTTACTTATATTTATCTTGTGAGGAAAATCTAGTTATTTTTTAAATTGAAGTACTTCTATTGTTTTATATTTAATGTTCCTGTTGATCAATATCACTATTTTCCTTCTTCACTATTGGCAATCCTATGATATGTAATATTGCTATGCAAACTATACAGTTTGTTACTTTAATGTATTTTTTCCCTAGGGCTACCTGTAGGTATATATACTCACCTTACGGTATATTTGTTAATAGCTAATTAACCTTTTTTTTTTTTTTTACTCTTGCTCATTTTTTTTTTCTCAACGACCAAACTTGGGTGTCCAAGTATTTCTCTTTTTCTGTATATAGATCTAGGCCGTTGGGGTCTTGAGAGATTGTCACTGCGACCCCTATCTTTCTTTCCTATGATAAACCTCCATTCTGACCTATTATTGGTGGACTTCCTCAGATAGATACTAGGCCTCTGAGTTAGTGTTTTTTTACGCACTCAGTACGCCGCCTTTTTACTTTTCTTATTTGCACATTTACTTACTATTATTTGACTATGACTCTTACTCCCTCTTTCTTCCTCTTTATTCAGTCTCTACTCCCCTCTTGGTTCTCCACCCCCCCCCCCCCCCCAAGGTGTAATTGTAGAAAGATTTACCGATGTCCCCCTTAAATGTCCTTACGTTAAATGTACAAGGTCTAAATGTCCCACAAAAGCGAACTAAAGTTTTTCGCTCCTTAGCTTCCTCAAAAGCACATGTTGTATGCCTCCAAGAAACCCATTTCGCAGATAAGGTGACCTCTAAATATTTTGGTTCAGTTTATCCCCAAGTTTTCACAGCCTCTGCTAAAATGAAACGAGGGGTGATAATAGCGTTTCATCGTACTACACCCTTTTCCCTTCTGACAGAGATCAAAGACCCAGAAGACTGTTATCTTATACTAATGGAATATCTATTTGAGTCTCTAATCACAGTGGTATCCTACTATGCTCCTGACAAAACTCCATCCTCATTCCTCTCCCATTTATTACAGGTAATTAATGCTCATGAAACGGGCACACTTTTAATCTGTGGAGATACGAATCAAGTCCTTTATCCTTTTTTAGATAAATCCCCAACTCCTATTGCATCTAGTTCTCAATCTCTTCTTCAACAACTCTCTTTATTAGATTCTTGGTGTAAAATCAATCCTGCTAGCCACCAATTTACTTTTTATTCTCATCCCCATAAATCATTTTCCCGTATTGATCACATTTTGATCCCAATAGGCATGACTCCTGAACTCCTTTCTTTATCTATTATCCCTTTTACATGGACTGACCACTGTGCTGTACAGTGCCTTGCAAACGTATTCACCCCCTTGGCTTTTTACTTATTTTGTTACATTACAGCCTTTAGTTCATTTTTTTTAATCTGAATTATATGTGATGGATCAGAACACAATAGCCTAAGTTGGTGAAGTAAAATTAGAAAAGTATATGCATAAAACTATTTTTCAGAAATAAAAAATTGATAATTGGCATCTGTGTATGTATTCACCCCTTTTGTTATGAAGCCCATAAAAAGCTCTGGTGCAACCAATTACCTTCAGACGTCAAATAATTAGTGAAATTAGTGCAATCCAAGTGTCACATGATCTGTCATTACATATACACACCTTTTTGAAAGGCCCCAGAGGCTGCAACACCTAAACAAGAGGCACCACTAACCAAACGCTGCCATAAAGACCAATGAACTCTCCAAACAAGTAAGGTGCCCCATGATGACCTCAAACCTGTGACGAAACGTGTTGGGAGGAGCGACGGGTGGACATCAACGCGCGCTATGTCCGTCTGTTTGTAAGCATGGGCCTGTGTTCTGTAGCTGGCTGGCCACACTTTTTTTATGCAGATTTTTAATATTAGTGTCATTCTATTTATACGCTGCGGTGTGTTTTTGCGCTTGTTTTTGAATAAAATACCCTACAGGTTTATCTATGATTGCTCCATCTTGCTTTATTTTTTGAGCAAACATACATTTATCCTTCATCGTACCACCTGTCATTTGTGGAGAGTTAAAGCAATACTGCTGAGGCTGGGAGACCATTATAGAAAGGTGCCGATCAGATCGTTGGGAGAGCGGGTTGTCCGGTGAAAATCCTCTGAGGAAAAGGCCCCCGGCCGGGCAATGGCCACATGTGTTTAAATCTTTACAGCTGGTAAGCGTGCATTTAACTCGGTGATGGGATTCATTCAGCACAAGTCAAAATACTGTGGATATCTTCACAAGTTGGGACTTGAATATTCTTGATTCGTGGACTATATTATCCTTCTCACAGGACATTTTTTATTTAGATGAATTTGTGTATGAATTTTTTTTTTCACAATTATTTTTCACTGGTATTGGAACCTATGAGAAACTTTTTGGTTTATAGTAAGACATTAATTTGTTCAATTGATTCTATTTTTCATTTATTCATTACATTTATTGAATTTAATTGTATTTTACTCATTCATTTATTAATCTATTATTATTTAGGAGTGCAACCTTTTTTGATTTCAAGTGAGGGACAATGTTGTTAAGAAGTACAAGTCAGGTTTAGGTTATAAAAAAATCTCCAAATCTTTGATGATCCCTGGGAGCACCATCAAATCTATCATAACCAAATGGAAAGAACACCATGTTTTTCAGCAGTCGGGACTGGGAAACTGGTCAGAGTTGAGGGAAAGATGGATGGTGCTAAATGCAGGGATATTCTTGAGCAAAACCTGTACTACTCTGTGTGTGATTTGAGTCTAGGACAGAGGTTCACCTTCCAGCAGGACAATGACCCCAAACACACTGCTAAAGCCAAACTTGAGTGGTTTAAGGGAAAAACATGTAAATGTGTTGGAATGGCCTAGTCAAAGCCCAGACCTCAATCCAATAGAAAATGTGTGGTCAGACTTGCTATTCACAAGTGCAAACCATCCAACTTGAAGTAGCTGGAGCAGTTTTGCAAGGAGGAATGGGCAAAAATCTCAGTGGTAAGATGTGGCAAGCTCATAGAGACTTATCCAAAGTGACTTGGAGCTGTCATAGCCGCAAAAGGTATACTACAAAGTATTGACTTTAGGGGGATGAGTAGTTATGCACATTGACTTTTTCTGTTATTTTATCCTATTCATTGTTTGCTTCACAATAAAAAAAATCTTCAAAGTTGTGGGCATGTTCTGTAAATTAAATGATGCAAATCCTCAAACAATCCATGTTAATTCCAGGTTGTGAGGCAAAAAACACCAAAAATGCCAAGGGGGGTGAATACTTTTGCAGAGCACTGTACTTTCAACTTTCACTTCTCTAATACCTAAAATGTAAGATTCTACATGTCATATTAATAACTCAATCCTATCTCATCCATCACACTCCTCTGTTCTAGAAATAACCATAAAAGTGTACCTGGCCAATAATGAGGCCCCTGATATACCCCCACTGACCCTATGGTAAGCTCATAAGCCTGTTCTCCGTGGGGTTTGTATATGCCAAGCCACATTTCTTAAAAGAGAAAAACGACAACCAAAACAAAAATTTGAAGCAGAATTATAATACATGCCGCACAATCGTTCAATCCAATTATATCCCTGTGACTAAATTACAGCTTGCTAAAGCACGTTTAAACCTTGACCTTTTTTCATCAGAATCTGTAGATAAACTGTTGTAATGTAAGTCTAAACCTAAATTTTATCTTAAAGCGAATAAACCTGACACTCTTTTAGCACTTAAAAAATTAAATTGCCCCTTTAAACCGATTTGACTGAAATGATCTCATTATACATTTATACATTTTCTTAGAAATCCAGTAAAGATCCTCCACACCTTTTAAAAACATCTTACCTCCTCATATAAAAAGGAAGGATCTTTTGATCAAACTTTAGCAGAATATTTTTTTTTTTTACAAATCAAACTTACTACTATTCCTTTATCCCAATGTGATTGTCTTGAATCACCCATTACAGCTATCTAAATAAAATTAGCAATTAACTCTCTTAAACCACATAAACGTCCAGGCCCAGATGGCTTCTCTGCCCTATACTATAAGACATTCTCTTATATCTCTTATATCCTTGCTCCAATGTTAACAGGCACATTTAATTCTCTCCTTAACTATCAATCCCAAACCCAGAAACATTGATGGCTATAATTTCAATGATCCTCAAACCTCAGTCAGACAATATATCTTGTTCTAACTATAGACTCATATCATTACTCATATAGGTGTAGACAGAAAAGATATTCTCCTGTGCTCATGCTGGCGGTTTTAGTACAAAATGGTAGTATTTTCAAATGATATAATATATTATGTGAAGAGAATATGCGTGTCCCGCTGCCTGAACTGACTGGGGGAAGTCTGGAAAACCTGGGTATGAGGGAGAAAGGAGGCGCATGAATCAAGTTGATAAATAAAGTTTATTCTGAACAAATAAATTAATACAATGAAAATTACTACATGTTCATAAAAACAGGTTACAATATTCTTATTTGATAAAATAGTAGAAATGATTAGAAAACCCATGCAAGGGTATAGGCTGAATCAATGGCTGGATCAATGACTAACGCTTTTCGAGGGGATTCCTTTTCCTCAGAGCCTTGGAAGACAGAAAATGGTCTATATCATGTGGTGGATTTATATAGAGAGTGATGATTGTGTAGGAGATGTGTCACATGACAGATGGTGGATTCTTCTCTGTCCTAGTGGTGTTCCCATCCACATCACAACAGTCTCAGTTCCATATGGTATGTACGGTATTTGTAGTTCATTAGTTGTTAATGTTGGTCATCTGGACCTGTACACCGGCTGGCGAAGGAGTAGCAGCTTCTATAAAATTACTATGGGTCTGGATCGATCGCTGGCTGACCCTGCGATCCTCCTGTCAGCTCACTGATCTTCCTGTCAGAGTGCTGTAGTATGCTGAATCTGACCCTGTGATGGTCTCCAGCCTTTTTCTAATCATTTCCACTATTTTATCAAATGAAAATATTATAACCTGTTTTTTATGAACACATAGTAATTTTTGTTGTATTCATTTATTTGTTTAGAATAAACTTTATTTATCAACTTGATTCATGTGTTAGGTCACGCACCTCCTTTCTCCCTCATCACCCATGTCATTACTCGCTGACAACTCACCCACTCTTATCTCTTATTTGCCCTACTTATTGAACCCCTTGCTCAACCAATTTGTATTGACCCTCTATTAAAGGTCTAGATTTAGTTGGTCGCCAACATACACTTTGCCTATTTGCTGATGATATCTTAATCTTTATGTCATCCCCTGATATTTCTGCTCCTTATCTTATAAGTAAACTTGATCACTTTGCCTAAGTATCTGGTCTAATTATTAACTCTCAAAAATGTATAGCCTTAAATATATCTTTACCTTCTCATATTTTAAAACAAGCGCAAACATCCCTTCTTTTCTTTTCTTCTTTTCTCATGGTCCACTTAACACCTTCTTTACCTAGGGATAACTCTCACACCCAATCTTTTCTGACATTTTCACTGCCAATTATCCTCCAATTTTTACGTCAAAGATCTAATCTTCTGACACAATTGTCCTCTCTACCATTATCTTGGATAGAAAAAAATTAACGTAATAAAGATGGCTATACTGCCCAAAATTCTTTATGTTTTTCAAGTTTTACCTATCCCTGTTCCAGCATACTTTTTCAGAATACTACCAGGTAAGGCATTAACTTTTGTTTGGGGCTCCTTAAACCCTGCGTCTTCCAAAACACACTCTTTACCTTCCAAAGGGGGACTAGGGTTTCCTAATTTTATCACCTATTACCATGTAGCTCAATTAGCTCATATTCCTAAATATCACGCAAAACGTGATATTTAGGGATATGCGCTGGAATCAATAGATTGCGAACCACTTTCAATAACCAACCTCGTATGGTCTAATTCCTCCGACTGTAAAAAACTCAATAATTCTATAACTAAACATACACTAGCCATTTGGGATACACTTAAATTAGTAAATGTACTACAATATCCCCATATACCTCTTATCATTTCTTAAAAATCCACTGTTCTATCCTGCTTCATCTTCCCATAAATCTTTTAAAGCATGGACCTCCACTAATTAATTCAACTCTGTGAACTAGCATTCTACTTCATTAAAAACGTTCCCTGACTTATGTGAAAGTCACAAACTTCCTAATTCAGAGCTTTTTCAACATCTTCAGATTAAAAACATTTTTTATGTCCTATATACAAGGAAGAATTTATTTAGATAAATTAACGTGCTTTGAAAATATATGTAAAAGTGACCTACACACTAGAGGACTTATTTCAACTCTTTACACTCATCTTATTACTAAACCCAACTCAGACCTACCATCATATGTGGCTAAGTGGGAGATGGATCTTGGGTTTTCATTGGAAGCAGCCAATTGGGATAAGATTTAGATCACAACTAAGTCATCCTCAAAAAACATAGCTGCCTTAGAGACAAATTACAAAGTACTCACACGGTGGTATTTGGTTCCTGTCAGAATTGCGAAATATGCTCCAAATTATTCCCTATTTTGTTTTCGTGGCTGTGGTGATCTTGGATTACATCTTCATACTTGGTGGGATTGCCCGGTAGCAAAGAAAATCCGGAAAGATATATTTCTTTTGATTTCAACACTGTTTGAAATCCCTATCAATCCTGATCCTACAATAGCACTTTAAAACTTAAAACGGCCACTCTCTCCTACCGCCAATTCAAACTCCTATTACAGATCACTACAGCCGCGAAACAATCATTTGCCAAAGCTTGGAAATCCCCGTCCTTAATAATTACTGAAACTAAAAATAGAGTCAATCAAGCAATGATCCATGCCAAAGAGAGGCTATAACTCAAGATAAAATATCCAACTTTGAGAATATATGGAATCCCTGGGTGGCTCACCTTTTGTCTTCCAATTTTCATGCTTCCCTTATAAGACCTTGGTAATTTATACTTCCATTCTCTGCATTCATGGTATGTGTTTATTAACATGTACTACCCCGGGAACCCCTACTACCTCTCATTTCTTTCTTCCCTATCTATTTTTTCTCCTACCTAAGATTACTTTTTCTTTCTTCTACTTTTTCCCCCTAATTTCTCCCTCCTCTTTCACTTTACTCTTTATATAGTTCTTGTAGCAGAACTTATTTCCTTGGTTATCATTATACCAATTGTACATAGTTCCAATATGTAGTATACGATTATAGATTATATAATAAATTATTTCTTTATTTTTTATTTTTATTTTATTTTATTTTATTTAATTTTATTTTTATTTAAAAATGATACTTTTGATAATAATTAAGACTTTTTTTTATCTGAGGTAAACTTATATTAACCTGGTCTAAGTTGGTTTTATCCTCTCTTGTACAATGTATGACACAATATTTTGAGTAGATGCTAAAATAGTTTTCGTTAAACTACTTTTAGTTTATATATAACTCAGTATTATTACCATATATGTGATCTTTTCTTTTGCTACCTCCATATATACTTATTCAATAAACAAATTTGACAAGAGACCCTCTATCTCTCTGGTACCTCCTATACCGCTGAGGAACTTGAAGCTTACCTACAAAGTATACCCTTCCCTGAGGTCAGGGTGGCCCAGAGACATGGGTTGGATGCTCCAATTACCTTAGAGGAACTCCAGGAGGAAGTTGGCTTCTTTCCTAACTGTAAGGCACCTCAGAAAGATGGGATCCCTATGAAAACATGCAAGCAATACTCTGAGATATTGCTTCCACACCTGCTAAGGGTTTTCAATGTGTCATGGGAGCAGGAAGTTATGCCTTCTATGTCTAAAGCAAAACTCATTCAGCTCCTAAAACCAGGTAAAGACCCAGTCGATCTGGGATCTTATCGGCCAATCTTGTTGCTGCAGTGTGATATGAAGGTCCTGGCAAAGGTGTTAGCAATCTGACTGAATGGGGTTATCACATCCATTGTGCATTCCGATCAAGCCAGCTTCATGCTAAATAAGTATACGGCCATTCATTTTAGATGATTCTTTTGGCATGTCCCCGACCATCCCTGTCTGCCTGTGACCCTGAACCTGGGTACAATCCGCAGCAGTCAGTCCTAAGGTCCACTACCTAGTGATGCACTTCCGACTCCTACGGAGTGCATCTGTCACCTGGTCTCAGGTGACCTGACACCCATGTTGGAACCAATGACAGAATATATGGAAGGTGGAGGCTCCTTAAGAACCAATTTAAAGAATTTAAAGAAGACTTTAACCACTTCAGCCCCGGACCATTTTGCTGGCCAAAGACCAGACCCATTTTTGAGATTTGGCACTGCGTCGCTTTAACTGACAATTGCGCGGTCATGCGAACTGGCTCCCAAACAAAATTTACGTCCTTTTTTTCCCACAAATAGAGATTTCTTTTGGTGGTATTTTATCACCTCTGCGGTTTTTATTTTTTGTGCTATAAACAAAAATAGAGCGACAATTTTGAAAAAAACACATTATTTTTTACTTTTTGGTATAATAAATATCCCCCAAAAATATATTAAACATTTTTTTCCCTCAGTTTAGGCCGATACATACTCTTTGTACATATTTTTGGTAAAAAAAAAATCGCAATAAGCGATTATTGATTGGTTTACGCAAAAGTTATAGCGTTTAAAAAATAAGGGATAGTTTTATGGCATTTTATTAGTATTTTTTTTTTACTAGTAATGGCGGCGATCAGCGATTTTTATTGTGACTGCGACATTATGGCGGACACATCGGACATTTTTGACACATTTTTGGGACCATTGTCATTTATACAGCAATCACTGCTATACAAATGCAGTGATTCCTGTGTAAATGACACTGGCAGTGAAGGGGTTAACCAGTGGGTGGCAATGTAGGGGTTAAGTGTTCCTAGGGGCGTGTTACTAACTGTTGGGGGCTGGACTTTCTTTTAGTGAACACTGATCTCTGCTCCAATCACATGGAGCAGAGATCAGTATCACTTGTTGCTAGGCAGAACGGGGAGATGCTGTTTACAACGGCATCTCTCCGTTCAGCCGCCCCGTGAGGCAATCGCGGGTATGCCCACGGCGATCGAGTCCGTAGGACCCCCGACTGGATTCACAGGGGTCCCGACCAGCACGGCAGGGTGGCATTAAAGATTGGACGTAGCTGTTACGCCAATATGCCTGCCCGTGCCATTCTGCTGACGTACAATGACGTGCGCTGGTCGGGAACTGGTTAAGAAGAATTTAAAGAACTAGGCTGCAAGTTGAAGGGAAGGACTGCCAAGGTGATATTCTCTGAAATATTGCCTTTCCATGCACAGGAAAGCCAGGGGGAGATCAGAGAGCTGAATGCATGGCTAAAGACCTGGTGTAAGAGGGAGGGATTTGGGTTTTTAGAGCATTGGGCTGACTTTTCATTGTGGTGCAACCTATATGCTAAAGATGGTTTGCACTTAAATGGAAGGAGGTCTACTGTGATGGGGGAGAGGTCTATGGGAAGGCTGGAGGAGTATTTAAACTAGGATTGTGGGGGGGAGGGTCAATTCGATTTTTAATGGTGCAGACAGGTCAGACAGGGGCCAGCCCTTATTGGTGGGTGGAATGGGGAAAGATCTGGGGAGGGCTATGGCAGATGATATGAAGGTTTCTATGTTACAATCAACCATTGGAAATGGTATTATTTGTACTAAAATAAAAATATGCAAAATACATTTGAAAAATATGACAATGAATTAAAGTGTTTGTTCACCAATGCCAAAAGTCTGGCAAGCAAAATAGGTGAGTTGGCAGCTCTGGCGCACGAGAAGAATTATGATCTAATTCAGGGGTCTCAAACTGGCGGCCCTCGAGCTGTTGCGAAACTACAAGTCACATGAGGCATTGCAAGGTTGACAGTTACAAGCATGACTCTCACCGACAGAGGCATGATGGAACTTGTAGTTTTGCAACAGCTGGAGGGCTGCCAGTTTGAGACTGCTGATCTAATTGGTATTGCTGAATCTTGGCTTCATTCTTCTCATGACTGGGCCATTAAAATTCAAGGCTATGCTCTCTTTCGGAAAAACAGGGTAAAATGGAATGGGGGTGGTGTCTGTCTCTATGTGGGAAGTGATCTCGAAGCGAGTGTGAAAGAGGACCTAGTTGATGGAGATTGTGATGAGTCTGAAGCATTATGGGTAGAACTGTACATGGGTGTGCGTCCTACAAAGGTTATCATTGGAGTTTGTTATTGATCTCCCATTGTTAGTGGGGAGGTGGAGACTCAGCTCCTTGCACAGATGGAAAGGACTGCAAAGACTGGGACAGTGATAATAATGGGGGCTTTAAACTACCTGGAAATTGACTGGAGTAATAATGACACTGCTGGGACAGTTAAAGGGCAAATATTTATAAACCTATTACAAGACAATTTTGTGGCCCAGTTTGAGGCCCCCGACTAGGAATGATGCTCTGCTGGACTTGGTAATCTCAAACCATGTAGCGTTTATTACCAATAAATAGCAAATAAATAAAGTGCTACACAGTGAATTATAACTGGTATTAGTCCGCTATGTATACCCTGCTATTTTCAATTATAATGGTAACAAAAAACCAAAGTTGTAAATAATCAAATAATAACAATATGACTGGTCATATATAGATCAAAGTGCAATTGTGCTAAATATATAATTTCACTATAAAATAAAGCGCCAAGTGCTAAAGCTTAATAGTGCAAAAAGATGAGCAAATAAAGTGACTGGTGCACACACCATATATGTAGAATATTCAAACCAAATAATTAAAACTCAAAATCAGATCCGTAAAAATAAAGTGCTTTGTGCCAATAAATCCAAGCAATTAATCAAATAGTAAAAACAGTCTAAATGGTGGGATAAGTGCAACTGTTGCTGACGTAGCGTTCAGACAAAAGACATTCCAACATAATGTGCTGTGCAGATCATGCAGGCAATTCAGTGCCACACTCCTTCTTTCCCCTCCGTGGGATAAATGGATGGGTGTCCCCTTACCTTACCGCTGTAAGGTGACAGCGTATAGCAACATATATTGGTCACAATGGGGGTTTCCTCACTTCTTGTACCCGATGTCTTAAGGCAGGTATACCTCATAAAGTGCAAGAGATGGTACCAAATAGTGTAGTAATTTTTATATTTCAATTTTTATTTAATAAAGCTGTCAGGTTACTCACATTTGGTAAGATAAAATTAGGCATCAAGTATAAACAAACGACGGACGGCAGATTCGGACGTCACTTCCGGTGTCTCTCTCTCTCTCTTTCCGACGTGTGTTCGTCACTGTCACGTGACTTCATCAGGGAAAGGCCCTGATGAAGTCACGTGACAGATCTTACGTACGACGCATGCGTGTTCCACTTTATATACACTGCGCATGTGTTAAACTCCACCCGCCCCTGACCTTCTTTCTAGTATATTCCCCACCCCTTCTCTTTCGGTGCAGTTGGAGAGCATATGGCAAGTGCATGCAGACAGACAGCAGCAGCAATGACGAAAGCCCAGAGCCACGAACGTCCCGATCCCAGAAGAGATTTAAGCCCTCAAATATGTCCTTTGTAGAGATGGTGGACATCTTGAAGAGGGCCGACTATGATGGGAAGCATGGACCTTACCCAAACCGAAATGTGAGAAAGGCCAAGATCATGACTAAAGTTGTGAAAAGTCTGCATAGGAATTTTGGGGTACAAGGATCTTGTCATAAGCCTGGCATCCCTGTGTTCAGGCCAGCGGTCGGCTACAAGATAAAAGTGGTCTCTGCAGCAGATTTGCAGCGAGATCACTTATATCGGTGGCGGGAGAGGGCCTCCCCCCTCCCACCGCTTACCGGAGCCATCTGCAGTGGCAGAGGTGATCTCGTCTGTCTCCTTGCTAGGTATGGAGACGATTGAGGGGAAGATGGCCCTCATCCATCTCCATAACATCGCAGGGTGGAAGCAACGGCAAAAGGTCACTTCTGCCCATACTTCTTAAAAGCACTTTTTTATGTCATTTTTTCAAAATAACAGTTTTTTTTTTTTTTTTTTGCATTTAAGTTCAAATTTGAGATCTGAGGTCTTTTTGACCCCAGATCTCATATTTAAGAGGTCCTGTCACGCTATTTTCTATTACAAGGGATGTTTACATTCCTTGTAATAGGAATAAAAGTGACACAACTTTTTTTTAAAACAGTGTAAAAATAAAAAATAACAGGTAAAATAAATAAGAAAAAGAAAAAAAAATTTAAACGCACCCTGTCCCGCTGAGCTTGCGTGCAGAATCAAACGCATGTGTGAGTAGCGCCCGCATATGAAAACGGTGTTCAAACTACACATGTGAGGTATCGGCACAATCAGTAGAGCGAGAGCAATAATTATAGCCCTAGACCTCCTCTGTAACGCAAAACATTCAACTTTATTAAATGTCGCCCATGGAGATTTTTATGGATAAAAATGTGTCGCCATTCCACAAGCGGGGGCAATTTTGAAGTGTGACATGTTGGGTATCAATTTACTCGGCGTAACATTATCTTTCACAATATAAAGAAAATATAGGGGCTAACTTTGCTGTTGTCTTATTTTTTAATTCAAAAAAGTGTATTTTTTCAAAAAACCTTGCAAATACGGTGTGACAGAAAGTATTGCAACAACCCCCATTTTATTCTCTAGGGTGTTAAAAAAAAATGTATAATGTTCGGGGGTTCTAAGTAATTTTCTAGCAAAAAAAAGCTTGTTTTTAACTTGTAAACACAGAGTCTGAAAAAGAGGCCTCATCTTTAAGTGGTTAACCACTTCTGGACCACTGCACGCCAATGTACATCCCTACTTTGAGGACGGATATCGTTGTTATGGCAGCAGCTAGCTGCCATAACCCCAGTATCCCCGTGTTTGGCCGGCAGTCTGGTACAAGATAAATGTGGTCTCTGCAGTGGATTCGCCGTAAGATCACTTTTATCGGTTGCAGGAGAGGGCCCCCTTCCATTGTGATCTGGTGTCCTCCGTTTGCCGGAGCCGTCGGCAGCGACGGAGGCGATCAGATCCTTCCTGTGGCTGTTTCACCAACAAATGGTGAAAAATGGGGTCAGTCATAAGGAGATAATTCCTGAAATCATCATAATTATGTTGTTATAACTGTTCATGGACTGGGCTTGGGTCAAAGTAAGAACCCCAACACCAAGCCCCTGCACTGCACGAACTCTACGATGAGTACTTACCCACAACATGTCTTCAAAATGGTCGGCTGCTCAGAATGAACTAACAGAATGCACTGAAAATTAGAAAGGCCTGTAAAGAGCGACCTAAAAATCAGAAACGAGAGGACAAGAACACACTTAAAATCAAATACGTTCTATAAAAGAATGCACTGAAAACCAGATGCGAATTGACTACACACAATGAAAACCAGATACGAACCAACAAGTGCAAACTGAAGAGCAGTAACGATCTGAAAAGCACAAGGCTGAAAAGCGTGAATCATCTCTCACCAAACTTCAACTAACACGAGATAAACACAAGCTTAGCAGAAGGAGCCCAAAGGGTGACGCACTGGCTATTGAACTTCCCTTTTATAGTGCTGTCGTACATGTTGTACGTCAGCGCGTTCTTGATGACATTTGTGCGAGCATGGGTATGCAAGACAAGTTTGACCAAACATCCAGGATTTCGTTGTCAGAATGTACGATCCGGCATTACACTGAATGGTCTAAGATTATCAGTGGTGTACCCCAAGGTTCAGTGCTGTGACCCCTACTTTTTAATAGCTTCATAAATTATATAGGGTCTGGGATTAAAGTAACATTTCTGTGTTTGCAGCTGACACTAAGCTATGCAATGGAATAACGCCCTTACAGGATGTCTCCAATTTACAAGCCGAACTCAAAGCGCTGTCTAATTGGGCAACTAAGTGGCAATGAGGTTTAATGTTGATAAATGCAAAGGTATGCACTTGGGGGCTAAGAATATGCATGCGTCATACATACTAGGGGGAGTACAACTGGGGGAATCAATGATGAAGAAGGATCTGGGGGTTTTGGTAGATCATAAGCTTAATAATAGCATGCAATGCCAAGCTGAAGTTTCCAAAGCAAGCAATGTTCTTTCTTATATTAGGAGAGGTATGGACTCCAGAGAGAGAGAGAGAGAGAGATAATTTTGCCTCTGTAAAAATCATTAGTAAGACCTCATCTGGAACATGCAGTTCAGTTTTGGGTAACGGTTCTCAAAAAGGATATCTGGGAACTGGAGAAAGTGCAGAAAAGGGCAACCAAACTAATAAGAGGCATGGAAGAGCTCAGCTATGAGGAAAGAGCAACTGCATCTATTCTCTCTTGAGAAGAGAAGATTAAGGGGGATATGATCAACATGTACAAATACATAAGTGGTCCATATAGTGAACTTGGTGTTGAGTTATTCACTTGAAGTTCATCACAGAGGACAAGGGGGCACTCTTAACGTCTAGAGCAAAAAAGATTTGATCTCCAAATACGGAAAGGTTTCTTCACAGTAAGAGCTGTGAAAATGTGGAATAGACTCCCTCCAGAGGTGGTTCTGGGAAGCTCAGTAAATTGCTTTAAAAAAAAGCCTGCATTCTTTCCTAAATGTACAAAATATAACTGGGTACTAAGATTTATAAGTAAAGTTGATCCAGGGAAAATCCGATTGCCTCTCTGGGTTTCAGGAAGGATTTTTTTTCCCCTGCAGTAGAAAATTGGTTCATGCTTTGCTGGGGTTTTTTGCTTTCCTCTTGATCAACTGTGGGTATAGGTTTGTGTATGGGATTGCATTATTATTTTTTTTTTTGGTTGAACTAGATGGACTTGAGTCTTTTTTTCAACCTGACTAACTATATAACTATATAACTATGCTGTTAAAGCAAAAAAAGTAATTCCTCAGAATGACAGATGTCTGGGACTGTCTGGGGCAGTCTTATTAGGGATGCTGACTCATCTAAGGGCTTTATATCACAAAGTTACGCCATGCTTTTACAGTCTATTTTGAGGCAGCATCCCCTGAGAGTGAGGGAGAGGTGGGAGCGAGATGTTGGGCACCTGGAGGGGGAGCAATGGGAAGAGATTGACTCAACTGTACATACTATTGAGGTTATGTTACACTCCTCATAGACTCCAATTGATGAATTTGCAATCAGAGTCTACGTGTACATGCTGTAAGCGTGATCACGGTAGCCTTATTCATCTATTATGGAGATGCCCAAAACGACACTCATATGGGTCAGGAGTGGTGGCTAAAGTCAACTCAGTATTTAAATAATCTATTCCATTGGATCTGAAAGCATGCCTGTTGGGTGTCTTGGAGGAATACGACTGGAAGACTCACACTAAGGAGGCTATACATAGAGTTCTATTCCAGACACGGAAATTGATTATGGTTCATTGGAAATCTGAGGATCCCCCAAAGATAGGGGAATGGGTTAAAAATGTTGACGAGGAGAAGAATATTTTATCCTTAATGCCCAACCAGTTATGCAGCCTTCAATTCTCTGGACGGCGCATAAAGCCGTCATTAGAGGTAAAATCATAAGTATATCTGCCGCCCGTAACAGGAACAACAGACTTAGAATAGTGGAGTTAACCAAAGATCTTGACAGTTTATATAAAAATACACCTCTGTTACATTTAGATTCCACAAGGCATACTATTGAACAAAAGCGTTTGGAACTTGATTCCCTCTTATCGGCTAAGGTGGAAAAGGCACTCCGTTGGACTAAGGCCCGCTACTTATTATTTAACAACTCAGCCTCGACAATCTTTGCCAGACGGCTGTCAAATTCGATTCGTCCTCCTCATCTATATGGACTGTCTAACAAAGACGGATTAGTGTCCTCACACCCCAAAGAGGTACTTAAAATTTTTGAACAATTTTACACTAAATCTCCTCACACTTCCCCCTCCCCAGAAGATTTAACATGGCTCCAAAACATCCCAATCCCAGCCCTCTCCACCTCACAAATTGAGGAACTTAATGCCCCTATCACAATTCCTGAAATTTTAGGGGTAATTAAATCCCTAAAAACAGGTTCTGCCCCAGGCCCTGATGGCTTCTCGGCCTTGTATTACAAAAAATACTCCATGCTCCTGGCCCCAAGAATGGCTCAAGAATGGCCCACCTTTTTAATTCAGTCCTATTAGACAATCACTTCCCTGAGGAAATGTTATTGGCCAACATGTCACTAATCCCAAAACCGAATAAGAATCACAATTTGCCCCAAAACTATAGGCCCATTTCGGTCATGAATAACGATATAAAAATCTTTAGTAGAATTTTAACAGACAGACTGGCCAAGTTCATCCCCTCCTTGATATCCCCCTTCCAGTCAGGGTTCATTCCACATCGCTTAATAACTGACAATATACGCTTAGTGACTGATATTATTCAGGATGCTAACCTACTTTCCCGCAAACTCCTTTTGCTAAGCCTAGACATACAGAAGGCGTTTGATAGCATCTCATGGGACTATATTAACGCTCTTCTACCGCGTATGGGCTTTCATGGAGAGTTCCTAGTAGGTTTCCAGGCTCTTTATTGTAACCCTAAGACCCGTATTAAACTCCCTGGTTGTTGCTCTGAGTTTTTTCCAATAGGTAGAGGCACAAGACAGGGGTGCCCCCTCTCCGCCTAAATTTTTTCCTTAGCCCTTGAGCCCCTCGCGATTGCCCTTTTGAGAAATCCTGACGTCACTGGATACACTAAAGGTGCTGCAATGTACAAATTTTGCATGTATGCAGATGACGTCTTGATGTTCTTGACTAATCCCCATGTTTCGCTCCCCAACCTTTTTGGGACGCTGTCGAGTTTTGCGAAGGTCTCTGGTCTTTCTATCAATGTCTCCAAATCTGTTGCCCTCCCTGTGGGTTATTCTCCCATTGACCTAGCCCTTATTAAACGTAACTACTCCTTTACATGGGCTACTTCACACCTGTCCTATCTAGGAGTGAACCTGCCCAGAGACTTTCGCGAACTCTTTAGTGTCAACTATCCTCCACTGATTACGAAATTGAAAAGTACGCTTAAGAACTGGCTTCCTTTACATATTCCCTTTATCAGTAGAATCACGGCCCTCAAAATGGTCATTCTTCCCAGGCTGTTATATTTGTTTCGCTCCCTACCAGTCAAACTCTCTAAATCCTTTATACACAACCTCCAATCCCATTTTATTAAATTTATTTGGAACGATAAGTCTCTCAGATTTGCTAAGGTAGTCTTACACCGCTCTATGAGATGTGGAGGTCTAGGTGTCCCCCAAATCTGGTTGTATTATCTGGCGTGTAGATTCACACATCAAGCACAGTGGTCGATCCTCAATCCAAGAGTACCCTGGGTACGATTTGAAAGTGACTCAATAACACTCTTTTATCTCCCTGGTCTTATGTGGTCAACTGACCAACCACACACTGCACTACGCACAATGAATGACATAGTAGCGGATAGTCTGCAGTTATGGCACCGCTACAAAAGCAAATACAATCTTACTTCTGAGAGTTCTATGGGCGCCTCTTACTTGGGCGACCCTAGATTCCCCCCAGCGTATTTTCACCCTGAGACGTTCCAAATATGGGTTCAATGCAAGCTTACCCAGTTAAGGGATTTTGTGACGGGTTCTGGTTTTATCCCTTTCTCGGTATTACAGTCCCAGCACCAACTCCCTGATGCAGAATCTTACAGATACCTGCAAATCCGTCACTTCTTCCTTTCCCACTACAGAGTTCGGTCCCCAGACCAGATTACCCTCTTTGAGGACTTATGCTTCAACTACCCACGCCAAAAAGGGCTGATTTCCCTGATCTACAAAGCCCTTGAAGGATTAACAGACTCCCACGCACTGAAATACAGATCACAATGGGAACGAGAACTAGAATTGGGAACTGACGTTATAGATTGGGAGGAAGGTTGGAATAATATGTGTAAATGCACCAGATCCTTAACAATTAGAGAAACGGCCATTAAAGTAACGACCAGATGGTATTACACCCCAGTACATTTACACAAAATTTATGCTCATATGTCCCCTAACTGTTTTAGAGGCTGCAATCATCCGGGCACATTTACCCACATCTTTTGGGAATGTGAGCTGATTCGTCCAGCCTGGCAGGAGGTGTTGAAAATATCAGACAGGCTAGCTGGCCGTGCATTATCCCTAACTTATCAACACTGCCTTATCTTCCAAACCCCACTGGACACCCCTAAGCCCCTGGTGAGGCTGGTTCACTCCATCTGTGTATCTATGCTCTGGACGATAGCACTACACTGGAAGTCCCCGTCGGTCCTATTATCTCAGGTTCTCTCACGCACAGATCATGTGATGCTAACTGAAAAGATTTTTCATACCCTGCATGACACAACTCATACATATGACCTAAAGTGGAATCCCTGGTTTCTATTCAGACTACAAAAATGACCACACCTCATGTCTTTTGTTATTTGATTTTATTTTCCCCTTTTCTTTCTTGGTTCCTTTCTTCTTACTTACTACATAAATGAATGTCATGACATCATTTTTTTTTTTTCTCACCAACTTTGGACTGATGTAAGAACTGTATCAATGTTAGCTATCACTGTATGGTCCTTGAAGTTATATAGTCTGTCTACCAGTTTATTACAATCTTGCAATCCAATTCTTTACCATATAGATGTCATCTTATCCTGTTGCTGATACCGTTTTCTGTTTATTGCTTTAATAAACTTTTTTGAAAACAAACAAAAATGTTGGCGAGGTGGAAAAAATGGAGAAGCTTATTTACCAACATAGAGGCAGTATGCTTAAATATGAGCGATTATGGGCACCGTGGTTCGATGTCCCGGGGGTTGCCCCAGTAGATCTGATTATGGATAGACTACTTGAGCTTAATGATGGACAAGGTGTTATTTGCAAGTGTTCTTATATCTACTTGATCATTATGTTGTGAAGTCATTGGTGAATCTATTTTCTTTGTGTTTGGCCAAGATAAAGCTGGCAATGTAAGATGCTTTTTCTTTAATAAACATATTTTTTTTTGGATGAAAAAACAAAACAAGATAAGGCTTGAAGGGAGAAAGATGAGAGACAGATCACCCACAGATCCATTGTTATATAAAATAAGGCACCCTTGGCATCCTCTTTCCTACTCATTACTGCAGGCAAAAAGCATCATAGCGGCCAATGTTACAAAATGTGTAAGAATAATCTCAAGATCTAAAGATTTGCCATGGAAATTGTAACCGTTTTAGCAAAAGTATTTAATATTTTTATTGTTACAAACGCATTTATTCACTTATGATTTTTAGCACAATAATATAAGAAAATTTTTACTTTTTAATTTCTGACTTCTTCAGTCTTACATAATGAATATGTGTACAATACCCCTGCAGGTGGTCCCCTGGTTACAAAACTTCTGACTTACAAACGACTCCTACTTACAAACGGAGGGAGACAGCAGTAAGTGAGAGTAAATCTACCCCTAGGAAGGGAAATTCACTCCTGTAAGAGTTACTGTATTATTGGAAAAAGGTGTCTCTCCTGATGCTTTATCATCTCAGAGAAGGGATTTTTCCGATCGCCCTAAAGCCAGGCATAGTCAAACCCCTCCTGAAGAAACCCAACCTCGACCCCAAAAACCCTAATACCGCAAACCAGTATCAAGCCTAAACACCATCTCCAAGATTATGGAGAAAGCAGTAGTACAACAGTTACAACTCCATCTGGACACAAACAAACTCTTGGACTCACTGCAATTAGGCTTCCGCCTAGGCCATGGCACAGAAACTGCACCTTCTAAAAATATTGGACGACGCCCTTGAAGCAGCTGATGAAGGAGAATCATGTCTCCTGGTACTGCTGGACCTCAGTACAGCATTCGACACAGTGGACCACAATACCCTTGTCACAGGGCCGTCTTTAATATTGATTGGGCCCTGGGCAAAAATTTGCTTAGGGCCCCCCTCCCCCATGCAATTTTGCTCTCCACCTTCTCTGAGACATGCAATAAATAGCAGCTAGACTTAAAATCAGTTTACTGTATCAAATCAGGCAGCGATTGCGATTGGTTGCCAGAGGTTACAGCATATCATTACTGCTTACTGACTGATTGCTAGAGGTTACAGCACTCCTTAAGGCTCACTGATTAGTTGCTAGAGGTTACGGCACATGATTTCGGCTTGTTGATTGGCTGCTAGAGATTACTGTACAGTAATACTGCACACTGGTTGTTATAGGTTACAGCACATCATCTCCTCACTGCAGGGGGCGTGATATACATATGAATGCTGCCTTATTTACATATCAACGCTGTTGGCCTCAGCTATTTACATATGCATGTCACTGCTATTTACATATGAATGTTGGTTATTTACATGTAAACACAGGGTCTGCAGGTGAGTCGTCTGTACACAACAACAGGACTAAAACCTCAAGGGACAAGGGAATGTAAACTGGGATAGTTGGCAAGTATGAGGCAGCTGCTTTGGGCCCCACAACAATGACAGGGCCCAGGGCAGCTGCCCCTTTTGCCCTGCCTTAAAGACGGCCCTGCCTTGTCATCTGCCTCAAAGAAGTAGCAGGAGTTACGAACTCAGATCTACCATGGTTCGCTTCCTTCTTAGGAAATCGTTCACAGACAGTGAAACTAGGAGCCTTCACCTATGAATCTCACACAATCTCTTATGGAGTTCCTCAAGGATCTCCCTTGTCACCTGTGCTCTTCAACATCTACATCCGTCCACTCCTCAAAATCATCAGCAAATTGTATCTTTGCTTCCACTTATACGCTGACGACACTCAACTCTACTTCCACATCACAAGACAAAAAGTCCAATATCAGGAACTAGAAAAATGCCTCACATTGATAGATGATTGGATGACCACAAGCTCCCTTAAACTCAATGGACTGAAAACAGAACTTCTCCTCAACGCAAACCGAAATACAAAAACTAAGACCCCACGGATTCCACCCACCATCCTTGGACAGACCATCTCCTCAAGCACCAAAGCCAAAAGTCTCTGAGTCATCTTCAACTCAGAGATGTCTATGGATGCACAAATAGGATTAGTAGTAAGCTGATCCCACCATCTTCTCCACCTGCTACGTAGACTCATCCCCTTCATTCCAGAAAATGAGAAAGAAATAGTAGTTGGAACAATCATCAATTTGTGACTCGACTACGCAAATTCCCTCTACATAGGACTACCTAAATACCAGATTGCACACCTACAAGTCTTCCAAAACACGGCAGCAAGACTAGCCATGGGAAAAAAAACCTGGGAATCCATCTCCCATCCCTGAGGACCCTACATTGGCTAACGGTAAAGGATAGGATCACATTCAAGACCCTCCGCCTCACCCACAAATGCACACAAGGAAACGCTCCTCAATACCTATGTGAGAAAATAAAACACTACACACCCAATCGCAACCTCCGATCATCTAACCAAAACCGCCTCCTCATCCCCAAGTCTGCTACAAATCAAAGGGAGAACGAAGATTCGCAGTCCAAGGACCACGGCTATTGAACGCTCTACCCACGAACATCCGAATGGAAGAAAACCATCGGGCCTTCAGAAACAAACTCAAGACCCACCTCTTCTAAGAAGCAGGACAACACAGGACGGGCCAAGTGCCTTGAGGCGATTCACTTTGCATTGCAGCGCTATATAAATCATTCATTTATTCATTCATTCATTCATTCATCACCAATCCTTGTTTCCACAACAACCCAAAATTTTCAAAATCCAATTGTCATTGGGACAGAAAATGAGGTGAAATCTTCTGAACAGGGGCACAGATAGCAAAACAAATGTTACAGAGGTATTAACCCTTCCCTATGCTATACAAAAAGTTAAAAAACTTACCTGTTTTGACTTACAAACAGATTCAAATTAAGAACAAACCTGCAGAACCTTGTTCTGTTTGTAACGCGGGGATCGCCTGTATATATTCCCTTAAAAGTTTACAAAAATATCAGCATTTCTTATTTTTTAACTGTGGGTTTTCTTGTATTCTAGCATTCTTTTATTGCCTGGTCCATTTTGAGGCCGCTAATGTCACTGACATAGTGTGAAAATAATTAAAGAAAGGAGCTGTGAAGGCAAGAAGCAGGAGGGCAGAGATCTGCTGTGCATCGCCATCTCACATCCAGGTTGACAATATGTGACTTCTGTAATGTTGTGACATATATTTTGTCTTTTAATTATTTGGTGCATTGGGACACTTTTGAAAGAGATATTCATCACATTGTGGTTGGAGATGAGCTTGGGAGTTCTTTGAACTAATCTTTAGCCAAACTGAGCTGACAACTCCAATGAGCTACAAACTGACTCTTTGCCATTTCGCAGCTCATGTAAACAAAGAAGCAGGCTTGATGGAACCACAGTTCATGGGAGTAAAAAAAAAAAAGTGCGAGTTTGGAGTATGGCTGAAGATGAGTCCAGATGATGCCCCAGCTAATCCCCAATTGTGATGAGCACAGTATGATAAATAGCTATAGAAAGTAGCAATAGACAGCAGTGACAAGGACAGTGGGTTTGCTAAAGTTCAGGGTACTTCTGTACAGTGTGTATTAACAAAAATATATGTAGCGCCAGCTCCTGAAGAGCACTCGCTATGTTTTTATAAATTTAAGGTTACACCTGAACTGCAGTTTGGTTTTTGTGAAATTGTCTACATTTGGACCTCAGCATCAGTCTGACTGGACTATGGGATGTTCACCCTGGCCACAGGGGGCATTGTCTCTTCTGGCAGGCATGGAACTATAGTCTGGTTGGGTGCTTTAAGATTACTCTCTCTCTGAGCCTGCCCAGTGGGAGTGGCACTCTTGCTGTGCTTTCTGGGAGAGGGTACTTAAGATGCGGATGTCACGTGGTTCGGGGTTCCGGTCCAGAAAGATGTGCTGACTTCATGGTCCTGGTCCCCCTGACCAGCCCCCAGGAAGGCTATGGCCTGGGGTGCGGATCCACCCGACTTGTTGTCTCTGGGCCTGCTAGGAAACTAGAGGAGGATTCTGAGGTGTTTGGGTGCCGTCTCCGGTTTGGGAGGGACCCATTAGCTTCATAGCATTCCAGGGGAGGACTCTTCAGAAGAAGACCACGTGCGGGTTGGTTTCTTAGCAAGCACCTGGAAGGGCTGCAGGACTTTAGAAATAGAACATGTTTTAAATGTTTCCACCGGAACTCCGCCGGACCGAGAAATCCGCTCGTGTGTATGCTAGTCCAACGGACAAAAACCGGCACTAGGGCAGCTTTGGCTACTGGCTATGAACTTCCTTATTCTAGTCCGGTCGTACATTATCACGTTCAAATCCATCAGACTTTGGTGGGATTGTGTGTGGCCAAGTCCGTTCATTCGGAAAGTCTGTTGGAACTCCCCCGAAAGTCCGTCAGAAAGACCGTTGGACCTAGTCCCTCGAAAAGTCCAGTCGTGTGTATGAAGCATAAGAGTACCTGAACTTTCTTCCTAACCCTCTGATCCCGATTTAAGAGACTGTTCATTGTTTACATTTTTGCAAATAAAATGCCTTTATGCGGATTTATCGTCAGTCTCTCAAGTTACTGGGCTATCTACCATGGGACACCCCTAGACGTGAATTGAGGAAAAGAAGGTAACAGTAAGCCCAATCAAACCAGCAGCTCCTTTGGGGGTTAGTGCTACATATGAATCATCTTTATTGACAATTGGTAAAATGCAAGGATAAATTAAGGCACAAAATTCTTTCTCAACCTCAAAAATCCTAAGTATGACCATAAATGACCATAAGTCAGCATCAATTCATACACTTCCACACAGACAGGGATTATGTCTAATTAGAATTAGGTGTATGATTAAGCATTTATACCAAGAAGGTGCTAATGATCATTAATTTCATATGTAGGTTGAAAAATAAATAGCTGTGTAGGAGGCTTAAAACTAGGTGAGGAACAACCAAGCTCTGCTACTGAGGTGCGGTTGTGGAAGACAGTTTTATGTGACAGATCGTACACCATGGCAAGACTGAACACAGCAACAATACACAAGGTAGTTAAACTGCATCAGCCATGTCTCTCCCAGGCACAGATTTCAAAGCAGACTGGTTTCAAGATGTGCTGTTCAAGCTCTTTTGAAGAAACACAAAGAAACAGGCAACGATAAGGACTGTAGACACAGTATTCAGCCAAGGAAAATTAAAGCAGAGGTCCACACACCGCTGCAAAAATTAAAAGCCAGCTGCATGCAATTTTGTAAGTTAGAGTATCCCCGCGCTGTCACCAAGGGCCTAAGCTATTTGTAAGGGTAGGTTGCAGCAAACCACCGGCAGAGGTATAAACCCTAACCCCCAGATAGTATATTTAAAAATCAAACAAATGGTGTTGCGCTACCTGAACTAAATAAAATTAAAGTGCCTTATGCTTATGTAAATAGTGACAGTGTTATTAAGTGATAATAGATAATGGTAGATAATATTGCACTACCTGAAAGCGTTAGACTAAACTACGCTAAATTAGAATTAAAGTGCCTTGTGCTTATATAAAAAATAATAGTGTTAAATGAGTGACCCACTCCCGGGAGCAGTGTCTCCTTCTTATTGGGTGATAGTTGTTCCTTTAGATAAATATGTGATAGTAAAAAATTAAAAAATTATGCACAATTACAATATGAAAAAAATCCAAAGTTGTGAAGTTTCTCCAACAAATTAATCCTTAAATAATCAATGAAAAGGGATATCCAGTCTGTTACAAATCATAAGCCAAAAGTGTCATGTGCTTTAAATAAAATTGAATATCTCCAAGAAAAAAACTCATAAAATATTTTTCCTTATATTAAAACGTGCAACACACAATGCATGCTTGAACAAGAAAGCTATGTAGTAAAGTCTTTGGTGAAATTAAATAAAATACGGTGACCAGTGGTTATTTGTTCAGTGATCTTCTTAATAAGAAAGATACAATAATAGAGTCTATATGTGAGCTGAAATAAATAAAGTGACCAGTGGCTTATTCAGTGCTTCTCAAAGACAGGTGCCAGCAACCGTGTTTTGTGATTCCTGTATCTCCAATGTACACGGCACACCAGGTAGAGTGGCCCCTTACCTTACTGCTGTAAGGTAAACAGCAAACCAAGCAAACAACAGGGTCCAGGGGTTGTGCCCTAATTCTTGGTAGATGGGTACTGGCCCCCTCGGCTGGGTTTTTTCCCTCAGATAATTTCCATATGGATCTTAAGCTTCAATACCATCCACAGAGGTCTCATAGGAAAGAGAGAGGTATACTCCGATGGTGAAGTACGTTCGTAAATTTTATTACAGAAATATATTGAAAAGGTACTCACAAACATGTAGTAAAAACACAGCTTTAATAACGAACGAGCGTTCCGCTCGTGTTGTGAACGTCACTTCCGGTATCCTAGTTCCTGATGGTTTTCCAGACGGAATTCAGACAGGATTCCGCTCAAGCTGTCTTGCATACACACGGTCACACCAAATTCTGACCCCCAAGAATGCGGTGACGTACAACACATACGATGGAACTAGAAAAAGGAAGTTCAATAGCCAGTAATCAATAGCTTCCATCTCCTAGTTGAATCTGAGCATGCTTGAGTTTTGCGTGTCGGAATTGCATACACACGATCGGAATTTCCGATAACTTTTTCTGTTGGAAAAATTGAGAACCTGCTCTCAATCTTTTGCTGGCGGAAATTCAGACAGCAAAATTCCGATGGAGCATACATCAGGTTGCATTTTTCAACGAAAAGCTCTCATCGGTCTTTTGCTGGCCAAAATTCTGACCATGTGTATGCAGTATTAGATAACAATTATGAATAAATTAAAAGATTTATTAAAAAAATGAAATCATCAATTATAGAGGTATCTGAAGTTATCAAAAATCCGAAACTAAATAAAAGGCCAGGTTCTGGTGGTTTTTCTGCGCTGTATTACAAAACATTTGTAGACACCCTATCTCCAGTCTTGACAAACACTTTTACCGTATATACTCGAGTATAGGCCGACCCGAATATAAGCCGAGGTCCCCAATTTACCCCCAAAAAACTGGAAAAAATTATTGACTCGTGTATAAGCCGAGGGTGAGACATGCCTGTCCATCCCTGTGTGTCGTCCATCCCTGTGTGTGTCCATGCATCCATGTGTGTGTGTGTCCATGCATCCGTGTGTGTGTGTGTGTGTGTCCATGCATCCGTGTGTGTGTGTGTCCATGCATCCGTGTGTGTGTGTGTCCATCCATCCCTGTGTGTGTGCATGCATCCGTGTGTGTGTGTGTGTGTGTGTGTGTGTGTCCATGCATCCGTGTGTGTCCATCCATCCCTGTGTGTGCATGCATCCGTGTGTGTGTGTGTGTGTGTGTGTGTGTGTGTGTGTGTGTGTGTGTGTGTCCGTGCAGCCTACCTGTGTCCAGCCTGCCTGTGTCCGTCCAGCCTGTGTCCGTCCCGGCCTGCGTCCCGTCCCGGCCTGCGTCCCGTCCCGGCCTGCGTCCCGTCCCGGCCTGCGTCCCGTCCCGGCCTGCGTCCCGGCCTGCGTCCCGTCCCGGCCTGCGTCCCGGCCCGTCCCGCAGCTCTTCGTCGGTGGCCATTCTAGGATTCAAAAGCCGCGCCTCCGTCGGTGATAGGCGGAACACTCAATTTCCCACTGACTGCTGGGAAATTGAGTGTTCCGCCTATCGGATGTCCGTGATAGGCGGAACACTCAATTTCCCAGCAGTCAGTGGTCCGCCTATCATGGACGTCCGCTCATCCTCATACTACGGACGAGGATGAGAGGACGTCCGTGATAGGCGGAACACAGACTGCTGGGAAATTCAGTGTTCCGCCTATCACAGGCGAAGGCGGAGACGGAGGCGCGGCCTTTGAATCCTAGAATGGCCGCTGTCTGTCTGCTCGACACGCTGATCGGGCAGACAGACAGCGATGACTCGAGTATAAGCCGAGGGGGGCACTTTCAGCCTCAAAAAAGAGGCTGAAAATCTCGGCTTATACTCGAGTATATACGGTAATTCCCTTTTGGAAGGTCATTCTTTTAGAAGAGAAACCCTAACTGCAATTATCTGTATGCTCCCTAAACCTAACACAGACGATTCAATATGGTCTAATTATCGCCCTATTTCGTTACTAAATTTGGACATAAAAATTTTAGCCAAAATTCTAGCTAACAGATTAAATACTATTATAGGCAATCTTATACATCGTGATCAAGTGGGCTTCATTCCATTACGTCAAGCAGGAGATAATATTAGACGTGCAACACTCCTGTCACATGCCGCTAAAAAAAGAGGTATTCCCACTTGTTTTCTTTCTTTAGATATTATGAAAGCTTTTGACACAGTATCATGGTCATACTGTATATGAACTATACCCTTTCCAAATGGGGATTCGGCCCTCATTTTTTACGATGGATCTCTAATTTGTATCAAGATCCCAAAGCTTATATCAGATCTGCAGGGTACATATTGGACGAGTTTAATATACTGAGGGGAACTCGTCAAGGATGTCCATTTTCGCCATTATTATTTGCTTTACTCATTGAACCTTTAGCACAAAGAATTAGGATGGAACCCACTATAACAGGTATTGAAATGGGTGGCTTTCATCATAAGCTCTGTTTATTTGCAGATGATATTCTTCTTTTTCTATCTTCTCCACATGTTTTGGCCCCAAATCTTATGGGTGTACTACAAGAATTCTCATTTATTTTGGGCCTTAAGGTCAATATTCAAAAATCTTCAGCATTAAACATTTCACTTGTCGAGAAAGATAAATAATCTTTACAAAATTCACTACCCTTTAAGTGGGTAGATCATAGCCTCCCATATCTGAGTGTGCAGTTTACTCCTAACCCCTCTGATTTATTTGCAGCTAATTACCCAGCTCTATTAAAATATATTACAAGGTTGTTATCTAATTGGTCATTAATGCCGATATCATGGTTTGGGAAAATCAATATCATAAAAATGTCTGTTCTTCGAAAAATTTTATATTTATTCAGAACTCTCCCGATTCATATTCCTGCATATTTTCTTAGGCTGATTCAACAAAAAGTAACGAAATTTACTTGGGGGAAAATAAAACCCAGACTTCACAAAAAAACACTTGTTCTCCCCAAAGCTTTGGGTGGTTTGGGATTTCCAGACTTTAACATATATTATAAGGCAGCTCAATTATCTCAATTAACAAAATATCACTCTTCTACAGAGATTCCTTTATGGGTCCTCATTGAAGCTGTAGACTGTGATCCTCTTCCTATAAACAATATATTATGGTTACAACCTACGGATCGTAAGTCTATAAATAACCCCATTTCTAAGCACTCTCTATCTATATGGGATAGGTATAGAAATTCACATGGTCTGCAATCTCCACAAAATCCGCTATTATCTTTCCACAAGAATCCAACTTTTTACCCAGCCTGAAAATATCCCAAAACCTTTAAAGCTTGGTCTAAGGCTGGTATCACTTGTCTATATAATTTAACTTCAACTACATCAATAAAATCTTTTACAGATCTATGTGAATTATATAAGCTTCCACAATCAGAAATATTCAGATATCTCCAAATCAAATTTTTTTATACTCCTCTTCTCAATTTAAATGTAAACTTACATAATATTTCTCAATTTGAAAGATTTTGTCTCAAGGAACCACATGCTAAAGGTCGTATTACATCATTGTATACACAATTGATATCTAATTCTAATACTGTTATACCTAAATATGTGGCCAAGTGGGAAAAAGATTTGGATTGTACGATCGATTCTAGGTCTTGGTCCAACATATGGTCTTTCACAAAATCTTCCTCTATAAATATATTGGCGTCTGAATCATCATATAAAGTTCTCACACGCTGGTATTGGGTTCCTGCGAGAATCGCCAAATTCTCAACAGACAACACTGGCCTCTGCTTTCGTGGCTGTCCAGAAAAAGGTACCTACAGTGGTGTGAAAAAGTGTTTGCCCCCTTCCTCATTTCCTGTTCCTTTGCATGTTTGTCACACTTAAGTGTTTCGGAACATCAAACCAATTTAAACAATAGTCAAGGACAACACAAGTAAACACAAAATGCAATTTGTAAATGAAGGTGTTTATTATTAAAGGTGAAAAAAAATCCAAACCATCATGGCCCTGTGTGAAAAAGTGATTGCCCCCCTTGTTAAAACATACTATAACTGTGGTTGTCCACACCTGAGTTCAATTTCTCTAGCCACACCCAGGCCTGATTATTGCCACACCTGTTCACAATCAAGGCATCACTTAAATAGGAGCTGCTTGACACAGTAAGGTCCACCAGAAGATCCTTAAAAGCTACACATAATGCCGAGACCCAAAGAAATTCAGGAACAATTGAGAAAGAAAGTAATTGAGATCTATCAGTCTGGAAAGGGTTATAAAGCCATTTCCAAAGCTTTGGGAATCCAGCAAACCACAGTGAGAGCCATTATCCACAAATGGCGAAGACATGGAACAGTGGTGAACCTTCCCAGGAGTGGCCGGCCTCCCAAAATTACCCCAAGAGCGCAGCAACGACTCATCCAAGAGGTCACAAAAGACCCCACAACAACGTCCAAGGAACTGCAGGCCTCACTTGCCTCAGTTAAGGTCAGCGTTCATGCCTCCACCATCAGGAAAAGACTGGGCAAAAATGGCCTGCATGGCAGAGTTCCAAGGAGAAAACCACTGCTGAGCAAAAAGAACATCAAAGCTCGTCTCAATTTCTCCACAACACATCTTGATGATCCCCAAGACTTTTGGGACAACATTCTGTGGACCGATGAGACAAAAGTGGAACTCTTTGGAAGGTGTGTGTCCAAGTATATCTGGCGTAGAAGGAACACTGCATTTCAGAAAAAGAACATTATACCAACAGTAAAATATGGTGGTGGTAGTGTGATGGTCTGGGGCTGTTTTGCTGCTTCAGGACCTGGAAGACTTGCCGTGATAAAAGGAACTATGAATTCTGCTGTCTACCAAGAGATCCTGAAGGAGAATGTCTGACCATCTGTTCGTGTACTCAAGCTGAAACTAACTTGGGTTCTGCAGCAGGACAATGATCCTAAACACACCAGCAAGTCCACCACCGAATGGCTGAAGAAAAACAAAATGAAGACTTTGGAGTGGCCTAGCCAAAGTCCTGACCTGAATCCTATTGAGATGTTGTGGTATGACCTTAAAAAGGCCGTTCATGCTCGAAAACCCTCTAATGTAACTGAATTAGGACAATTCTGCAAAGATGAGTGGGCCAAAATTCCTCCAGGACGCTGTAAAAGCCTCATTGCACGTTATCGCAAACGCTTGGTTGCAGTTGTTGCTGCTAAGGGTGGCCCAACCAGTTATTAGGTTTAGGGGGCAATCACTTTTTCACACAGGGCCATGATGGTTTGGATTTTTTTCACCTTTAATAATAAACACCTTCATTTACAAATTGCATTTTGCGTTTACTTGTGTTGTCCTTGACTATTGATTAAATTGGTTTGATGTTCCGAAACACTTAAGTGTGACAAACATGCAAAGGAACAGGAAATGAGGAAGGGGGCAAACACCTTTTCACACCACTGTATATACATACCTGGTGGTATTGCTCAATTGTACAATCATTTTGGAAAAAGATCTTTCTGATAATTACAAAATTTTTGGATCGTCCAATTTTTCCAGACCCAATTATAGCTCTCCTTAAAGCGGTTTGGTACCTAAAAATTAAACTTCATATTATTAAAATCACAAGATAGAATACTTACCTAAATGAACCCTGAAAAAAAAAAATATTCTTTACTTACCTTTTATTTCAGATGTTTCTGCTGACTTCCGGGTTGTCCTCCCGTGGGAGTAGGCGTGGTTATCGTCCTCGCAATGGTCCCTGGGAAATTTCTAAGCTATTTCCCAAGAATCCATGGGGGGACAATGAAATTGCGAAATCTCGTGAGATTTCGTTAGGACGCCGGTCATGTGACGAGGGCGTGTCCGAATTTGCCATTTTTAAAGTGGGCAGGCAGCTGTATCTGCCATTACCACCATTGCACACTGAGCATGTGCGAGATGGAGCGGAGCATGCTGGGAGCCGAGCGTCATCGATATACAGGAAGTAAATGCCTGTGGGCTTCAGACGCCCACACTTAAAATGGAAAACGCCAGAGCAATTTTTTAAAAGTCATCCCAAGGAAAAGAATCGTCGCGCCGGGGGTCAAAAAAACGCTGGACGTGGATGCTAAGCGAAGGTAGCAGTCGCCCACCTGTAACACAGGTAAGAAAAAAAAAAAAAAGAAGAGCGGAATCCCGCTTTAATTTAAAACCAGCCTTTCTGAATCAGAAACAATTTAAATTAGTTCTTACACTCCTGATAGCCGAAAATCAGACTATAGCCAATGCGTGGAAAACAGATGTGGTGAATATTGCAGAAACCAAACGTAGAATTAATCAATCTTTCATCCATGCTAAAATGGACGCTATAGATAAAAACCAGATGACAAAGTTTGATATAATATGGAAACCTTGGATTAAATATTATACGTCAGATAATATTGACAACCGAGTTTTATTGTTATGGTGATTAAGATTTTTTATAGAATTACAACATTAGCTGATACATAAAACCTCCTCCGGAGAATTATTCCCTCCCCTTCCCCTCCTATATACCTTTTTATGTTCTTTCCTTACTATATAATACTTACTATAAACATACTTTAGAAGTTATGGTCAAAACTTTAAAAGCATATATTTTCTTTTAGACATATTTATATTTTCTTGGGATTAAAATGTTTAAAACTCAGCTATAAGAATGTTTTCAAATTCTAAAATATATAAGGCCATTTATTGTCATTCCCACGAGAATATCTTGAAATTCTTCTTTGCTTTGTATCATCCGTACTTCAATATGTCTACTTTTTATTTCTGGTATCACATAATTTGTCTTATATTCTGTACATGTAATTTATTTTAACATAAAATAAAAACTTTTGAACGAGAAAAAAATTTAATCAAAACTAAACAAAAACTTTTTAAAGTTTTTAGTTGAGTTCATCTCTACCAGAAGTATTTGATGCAGTCTGCATACACAGAAGATCTGTGGTTAGTTCTCCAGTTTGGAACAACCTACCTGCTGAATTCCTTCAAAAACGTTGTGGAAGTTTAGTTAGAAGAATTGATGCTATTTTGAAGGCAAAGGTTGGTTACACCGAATTTTGATTTGATTTGGATTTCTCTTCTGTTCATTTACTTTCCATTTTGTTAATTGATAAAAATAAACTATTAAAACTTCTGTTTATGAAAGCATTCTTAATGTACAGCATTTTCTCACACCTGCTTAAAACATTAGTGTATATATAATGTATATGTAGCGCTGGCTCCTGATGAGCAGGCGCTATTGTTTTTGAAAAGTTAAGTTGCCTGAAGCCACAGTTGGGCTTCGGGACTATTTCTCGAAATTTCTGGTTTCAGTACCAGTCCAGCTGGGTTGCACTGGGTTCTCCTTGACTGCAGGTGTCACTGTAGAAATGCAGTCTAGCTGGGAGCATTGAATGTCATTTATCTCTCGGAACCAGCCCAGTGGGAGTGTTTTCCTGCTGTGCATTCTGGGGGGTGCTATTTAAGGTACCGATGCCACGTTGGCGGGAATTTATCTTCTGTCTGTTTGGTTCTAGTGGTCCTCCTGACCCAGCCCCATGGCCCTCCTGGCCTGAGGTGCGGAACTATGAATCCTGCAACTATGCATCCGGCTGGTCCAAGGAAATGCAACTGCAGGGACAGGCCCGAGCGAATTTTGGGGCCTACTGATCCAAGGATGGTCCGGTGCCATCTCATCTGAATGGAGAGGCCCAGCAACTGAAGAACCCAAGGGGAGGACTCTTTCAGGAGAAGACCGTGTGCAAGGCTGGTTTCTCTGAAGGAGCCTGGGGGCTTAGTTGAAGAACGCAACCTGGATCAACACTCATATGGTATCACCGGATCGGCTGAGAGAAACTGGTACCGTATGTCAGTTCTTTAAATTTATCCACATCCCTCCGTAACACTCAAGTGTATCTCACAAGTCTGTGGCAGAGACTTTGTCGAGCATCCCACCGGCTTCTAGGCCTAGTGAGAGAGGTCTATCCGGGGGTTGTTAAATCCAGTTGTGAAACAGTTTTTATTCTCTGGATTTTCTCTCAAGACTTCCATTTTGCAATCTAAGTGCCTAAACTCACTCCTAACCCTCTATTGAGAGACTTTGTTTTGTTCTAAATAAATAATCCAAAAGTGGATTCAGTGTCAGTTTCAACATTCTTTGAGCCATCTACCATGGGAACCCCTAGACAGAGAAGCAAGCAGATGAGGTAACGGTAAGCCCAAATAAAACCAGCAGCTCCTTCGGGGGACAGTGCTACATATATGCATGCATACTTTTTTTGATGACCTATGTCATGTTTAGTGTTTACAGATTTTTAGATAGATTGGCATGAAGTAACTTTTTGAGATTACTATGCTACTGTCAACTGTCATTACTATGAAGAGAAGGAACTGGTTCTTCAAAAGATTGGAGGCATACCTCACCTGATTTTGATAAATCCTTGACTACCAATTATAAATATGTACCCAGAGAAACACTTGCCTTCCTTAACATTACTACAGGACCTTAACAGCACTACAAGATCTTCTGCGCAATCAATGAGCCACCTATCAATGAGGTTACTTATTCTCACATTTTCGCCGACTGAGATAATAGATCTGTCACTTTTCACTGACCTCAGGATGGTCTTGTGATGTGTACACGCTGCATTTCTCTGTTCAACCAACATGGCAAGAAGTTTAGGTGTCCAGATCCTAATCACAGCAAGGTTTGGACTATGCCTTCTGCATCTCTAATGACTATGATCGATTTGCCTCGCCTACCCTGTTGTTTCACCCTCCCCTACAACTGGCCCTATCCGGCAGACACACACACATACAGAAACACTTTTCCTGTTCAATGTTGCATCTAAGTTACACTTTCTGTCCCTTAAACTGATTGAAAAGTCTCGCTTTTTTTAAGGTAAAAATAACAAACATGTCATACTTACCTGCTCTGCACAGTGGATTTGCACAAAGCAGCCAGATCATCCTCTTCTTGTGTCCCTCTTTGGTGCTCCTGGCCCCTCCCTCCTGTTGAGTGCCCCCACAGCAAGCAGCTTGCTATGGGGGAACCCAAGCCGAGCCACAGCTCCCTGTGTCCATTTAGACACAGAGCTATGGCGCTGGCCCTGCTCCCTTTCTCTTCTCATTGGTTGACTGAATTTGATTGACAGCAGCAGGAGCCAATGGTGCTGCACTGCTCTCTCAGCCAATGAGGAGGGGAGTCCCGGCAGTCGTGACATTCCTACAACATTGCTGGATCTAGAGGGACCTCAGGTAAGTATTGGGGGGCTGAGGGTGAGCTGCTGCACACAGAAGGTTTTTTATCTTTATGCATAGAATGCATTAAGATATAAAAAAAATGTCTGCCGTTATAATCACTTTAAGCCTAGACAGTGGTATCTTGAATCTCAGTATATGTATGGATTGGATCTCCAGAATGTCACACACCCTTTCTAGCAAACTTTTAAAAAAAACAAGAATTTTTAACTCACATACTTTACAAATTACAATACAATGTTAGAAAAGATGTATAGCAGTGTGTAGAGGGTTCATTAACCCTTTCCCGCCGAGCGTACGCAGATCTGCGTACTCGGCTTCTGGGGGTTATACTGGGATGATGCCCGCACCTGCAGGCATCATCCCAGTACCGTTTTTTGCAGCAGGCGATTGGCTATCCAGGCATAACAACCGATGCGGCTAAAAGCCGCTCGGCTGTCATGCCGGAGGAGCGGAAGGGGACGTCCCCCCCTCCCGCCGCCTCTCGCCGCTGTTACCGGTGCTCCCGCTCGATCGGGAGCACCGATTAGTGATCCGTCGGCTCCGGCTGCTGGGGAGGAACTGGAACGAAGCCGTAATCGGCTTCGTTCCAGTCTCCTCATCGTAAACACGGAAGCAACGTCATGGCGTCACTTCCCGTTTACTCGGCTGCCAATGGCGCCGGTTTTAAAAAAATATCCGGTATTCAGAATCGCCGTTTTCGGCGATCTGAATACATTGAAGTGCAAAGGAGGGGTGGGGGGTCTTTTAGACCCCCGATCCCTCCATAAAGAGGACCTGTCACCACCTGTTACTGTCACAAGGGATGTTTACATTCCTTGTGACAGCAATAAAAGTGATCAATTTATTTTATTTTTTTTAAACAATTTAGTCATTTTAAAATAAATAAAATAAATAAAAAAATAAAAATAAATTTTTAAAGCGCCCGCCGTCCCCGTGAGCTCGCGAAGCAAAGAAAACGCATACGGAAGTCGCGCCCGAGTATGTAAACGGTGTTCAAATCACACATGTGAGGTATCGCCGCGATCGTCAGAGCGAGAGCAATAATTCTAGCACTAGACCTCCTCTGTAACGCTAACCTGGTAACCGTAAAAAAAATTTAAAGCATTGCCTATTGAGATTTTTAGGTACCGTACTATGTCGTCAATCTACAAGTGCGCGCAATTATAAAGTGTGACATGTTTGGTATCTATTTACTCGGCGTAACATTATCTTTCACATTACGCAAAAAAATTGGGCTAATTTTACTGTTTTGTTTTTTTTTTATTCATGAAAGTGTCCCTTTTCCCAAAAAGTTGCGTTTAAAACACCACTGCGCAAATACCGTGTGACATAAAATATTGCAACAATCGCCGTTTTATTCTCTAGAGCCTCTGCTAAAAAAATATATATAATGTTTGGGGGTTCCAAGTAATTTTCTAGCAAAAAATATGGATTTTAACTTGTAAACACCAAATTCCAAAAATAGGCTTAGTCATGAAAGGGTTAAGAATGTTAAGTGTTAACATGTGGTCATGTTCTTTTATCCCCTGATGGATACATGGATATATAGGTATAAGTTATGGGGATTTGAGCACAGGTATATCTTTTTCTATTGAGCAGACCTGCCCCTGTAGCTCCTCTACAACTTGTGCCTATCTGATCCATATTGCCACTATAGCAAAGCATTTGCAAAGTAGGGACTGGCCAGAGAGGGAATAACTTTGATGCAGCTGGCCAGCTTGAACATGTATTGCAATGCATGTGAACTAAAAATCCTTGTTTTTGTACAAAATTGCTAGCGAGGGTGTATAGCAGTAGGCAGGGAGGATAATTCAGAATTTGAAGTGTGCTGCAGTCTCCTGACCTGTTCACGGCCCTCCCCAACCTCAGTAGACTCTGTTCGCCCTAGAGCAGCCACCATGACCATAAGTTTGGCCTCCTTGCAGAGCCATATTGTCTTTTGTTACCCCCCCACAAATATCCCATGTTTAAAATGTGGTCACGCTCTTTTAGCACCCGATGGATATATGGATATATATATGTATTATATGCTATTGGGATTTGAGCACAGGTATATCTTTTTCTATTGACTAGACCTGAACCTGTAGCTCTCCTACAATTTGTGCCTATCTGACCCATATTGCCACTATATTCACTGGAGCATTTTCATTTTGCAGAGCAGAGTAGGGACTGGCCAGAGGGGGTTACTTTGATGCAGCTGGCCAGCTTGAACATGTATTGCAATGCTAAACTAAAAATCCCTGTTTTTGTGCAAAATGTTGCTAGCAAGGGTGCATAGCAGTATGCAAGGGGGTTAATTCAGAATTTGGAGTTGGCTGCAGTCTCCTGACCTGTTCAGGGCCCTCCCCAACCTCAGCCACCCCAGAGCAGTCACCATAACCTTTTGGCCCCCTCGTAGAGCCATATTGTCTTTTGTTACCCCCCCCCCCAATACCCCATCCTATTATATGTGCAACTCTTTACTAGGGATGAGGTTCGAGTTCGAGTCGAATGTAAGTTCGACTCGAACATCGGCCGTTCGAGCCCTTGTCGAATTACGAACATTATGGGCTGTTCGCGCCAAATTCGAGTGGCGCGCACAGCCCATAATTCACTGCGGCACCGCAGTGCATTGCTAGCTGATGATTGGCCAAGCATGCACTATGACCCGCATGCTTTGGCCAATGACAGTGCGGTAAAAACGGAGAGCCATAATTGGCCAAAGGCAGGGTGGCTTTGGCCAATTATGCCTCAGGAGATTTAGTACACGCCCCACACTATATAAGGCCGCCTGGAAGTTGGCCTTGTGTAGTGTGTTCCGGCGTGCTGAGAGATAGAGAGAGATAAAGACAGTGTAATTTCATTTGAGTTAGATAGAGCAGGCAGGCGAATCAGTTAGCTGCAGTCAGTGTATTTACTATATATATGCATCCCAGGTGTTGTGTAAATATATATATATATATATATATATATATATATACTCGATTCAGTTTAGCTAGATCCATTCCTGTTGTTCTCTTCCTAATATACTTACAGGCAGGCAGCTGCAGTATTTTCAGTCAGTGTACTGTATACTGTGCACAGTGTGCAACTAAAGCTAACTGCAGACAATTGTTGGTGCTCTCTTCCTAATAATGCCTCAGGCAGGCAGCTGCAGTATTTTCAGTCAGTGTACTGTATCCTGTGTACAGTGTGCAACTAAAGCTAACTGCAGACAATTGCTGGTGTTCTCTTCCTAATAATACCTCAGGCAGGCAGCTGCAGTATTTTCAGTCAGTGTACTGTATCCTGTGCACAGTGTGCAACTAAAGCTAACTGTAGACAATTGCTGGTGTTCTTTTCCTAATAATACCACAGGCAGGCAGTTGATTTAGCTAGCTGCAGTATATTAGTGTACTGTATATTGGGCACAGTGTGCAGCTAAAGTTCACTGCAGACAATTTCTGCTGTTTTCTTCCTAATAATACTACAGGCAGGCAGGCGATTCAGCTAGCTGCAGTATAATCAGTATATATATATATATATATATATATATATATATATATATATATTATACACATATATATATATATATATATATATATATATATATATATATATATATTATACATATATATATATATATATATATATTATACATATATATTATACATATATATTATACACATATATATATATATATATATATATATATATATATATATATATATATATATATATATTGTGAGGGGGTTAGCTCGGTAGCGGGTGTGTGTGACCCCCTGGATGGGTTCACAACACAAAGTCAGGCACAGCAGACAGCGGTGTAGGTGCAAAAAACAAAAGATCCGGTTTATTTAGGCTACATGCAATGATACATATAACAGCCAAACAAAATAAAACAAGAAAATAAATCCTGGTCAGCTTGACCTCTAACTACACACGTAGATTCCCTGTCTAACAACCGGGTGCAGCCTTGTGCTGCCCCAATCCCTGTCTCTATTGTAGGGGTTTGCCACACAGGCGTTAACTCACCGCACAGAACAGATCTCAGACTCCCCAGTCTATACACACAAAACTGGTTCCAGGATGGAGCATCTCCCTATGCATGCTGGGGTTTTTTGTAGAGGTCTTAATGAGCCCACTTACTACAGCTGGGCTCATTAACTCTTCCCCTCTAATTGTAAAAGTCTGCATAAAGCCTGAATCTAGGACACACATATTTCCCATCCTGAATACAACCAGGTGATTTTACCTGCGTGCTGCCACATATCCCCCCTCTTGTTTCAACCTTGGGGTTGTAACACAAGCAGCCAGACACGCATGTATCCGAGACAAAGCATCCACATTCCCCATTTTAACACCAGGGCGATGCTTAACTGTAAAGTTAAATTCCTGTAGGGCCAGGAACCACCTATTTACCCTTCTATTGGTCTCCTTGTTTTGAGCCATCCACTTTAAAGGAGCGTGATCAGTCACCAGGTTAAAGTGCCTACCTAGCAGATAGTACCGAAGGGAATCTAGAGCCCACTTCACTGCTAAACATTCCTTCTCAATCGTGGAGTAATTTACCTCATGGGACTTCAACTTCCTGCTGAGGTAAATGACTGGGTGCTCTTCCCCGCTCCAGACCTGGGATAACACTGCTCCTAACCCAACGTCTGATGCATCAGTTTGTACCACGAAGTCCTTAGAGAAGTCTGGTGAGTACAACACTGGCTGGCTACATAAGGCTGTTTTTAAGGACTGAAATGCTTCTTCAGCCTCTGGGGACCATTTAACCATAACCGACTCTTTCCCTTTTGTCAGGTTGGTGAGGGGCACAGCCTGAGAAGCAAAATGGGGAATGAATCGTCGATAATAGCCAGCGATTCCCAGAAAGGCTCGTACCTGTTTCTTGCTGTTGGGACGTGGCCAACTCTGTATGGCCTCGACTTTATTGACTTGGGGTTTTATCACCCCCCTCCCAATAGTGTACCCAAGATATTTGGCCTCCTCCTGTCCAATGGTACACTTCTTTGGATTGGCCGTAAACCCAGCTTCCCGGATAGAGTCTAGGACTGCTTGTACTTTTGGCAAATGTGAGACCCAGTCTGTGCTATGGATAATCACATCATCCAGGTAAGCTGCAGCATATTTCTGATGGGGCCTCAGAATCTTATCCATTTTCCGCTGGAATGTTGCCGGTGCATTCTGTAACCCAAACGGCATTCTCTTATATTGGAATGCCCCATCTGGGGTTACAAACGCAGTTTTCTCCTTGGCCGACTCGGCCAGGGGAATTTGCCAATACCCTTTGGTGAGATCAAGAGTTGTCATATATCGGGCTGTTCCCAGCCGGTCAATCAACTCATCTATACGTGGCATGGGGTAGGTGTCAAATTTTGTAACTTTATTTAATTGTCTAAAATCGTTACAAAACTGCCAGCTCCCATCAGGTTTGGGCACTAGTACAATAGGACTGGACCAGTCACTCTGGGACTCCTCTATCACACCCAATTCCAGCATCCTTTGAACCTCCCCACGTATTGCCTCCCGTCGGGCCTCTGGTATTCTATAAGGTTTTAGTTTTACCCTTTCTCCTGGCGGGGTGACAATGTCATGCTCTACGCCAGATGTTTGTCCCGGAAGCTCAGAGAAAATCTCTTTGTTGCGAAGTACAAACTCTTTAACCTCCTGTTGTTGGGCTTTCGATAAGGTGTCTGCTATTCCAACCTCAGGAACTAAGCAATCAGGCTGTACTTGTGACAAAGTCTCTGCGACTAGGGATTCCCTATCCCTCCAGGCTTTCAGCAGATTGACATGATAGATCTGCTCCGGCTTTCACCTTCCTGGCTGTCTAACCCTGTAGTTCACCTCACTAATTTTTTCAATGACTTCATATGGACCTTGCCATTTGGCCAGAAATTTGCTTTCAACCGTAGGGACTAGCACCAAGACCCTATCCCCCGGGGAAAAAGTACGGGTCTTGGCCCCACGGTTGTACACTCTCTGCTGTGCTAACTGCGCTTGGGTTAAATGTTCCTTTACAATTGGCATTACCTGTGCAATTCTATCTTGCATCAGGGCGACGTGCTCAATCACACTCCTGTGAGGAGAACTCCCATTTTCCCAAGTTTCCTTGGCGATATCCAGCAGCCCTCTTGGGTGCCTCCCATAGAGCAACTCGAAGGGTGAGAAAACCGTAGAGGATTGGGGTACCTCCCTAATGGCAAACATCAGATAGGGTATTAGACAATCCCAATTCTTTCCATCTCTATCCACCACCTTCTTTAACATTTGTTTTAGGGTGTTGTTGAATCTTTCAACCAACCCATCTGTTTGGGGGTGATACACAGATGTACGCAATTGCTTCACTTTGTACAACTTGCATAATTCTTTCATAACCCGGGACATAAAGGGTGTACCTTGGTCCGTAAGCAGTTCCTTACAAATACCCACGCGGCTAAAAACAAGGGATAGCTCTTTGGCTATGGTTTTGGCCGAGGTATTTCGGAGAGGAATTGCTTCCGGATAACGGGTGGCATAGTCCAATATAACCAAAATGTACTGATGCCCCCTAGCAGACTTCATTATCGGACCTACCAAATCCATTGCGATCCTCTCAAAGGGGACCTCAATGATAGGAAGAGGTACCAGTGGGTTACGGAAATGTGGCATAGATGCCGACTTCTGACACACAGGGCAGGAGGAACAATACTTTTCTATTTCCTTCATGACCCCAGGCCAATAGAATCTCTGCAATACCCTCTCTCTGGTTTTCTCTGTCCCCAGATGACCTCCCAGAATGTGTCCATGAGCCAATTCTAACACCAACTTCCTGTAAGGTTTGGGTACTACAAGTTGCTCAATGGTTTCTTCTGCCCTTTGAGCCACTCGATATAGAAGGTCCCTTTCCATAGTGAAGTAAGGATAAGGGCAAGTCTTATCTGGGTTCACTAACTCGCCATCTACTTTCACCACATTTTCCCGTGCCTTTATTAGGGTGGGGTCTTTTAACTGTTCTGTGGCAAAATTTTCCCTGTGAACCTCAAGATCCGAAAACTCCACAGACGGCATGTTTTCATCTGAGGATGTTGGCTCCTCCCCAGTTTCTCGAGTTTCCCCCACCAATACCGACAAGGGAAATTCAGGAGAGTCCTCACCACTCCCAGAGGAATTCTGGTCATCTTCCTGGTTTATAGGGGCACCAATGGGGGCCTCAGGACAATCCCAGAGTTCCCAGAATTTTGGAAAATCCCTTCCCACAATAGCATCATGTGGTAACTGAGACACTAACCCCACCTGATGAGAGAGGTTACCTTTGGGGGTCTCAAAAAACACTGAAGTTACAGGATACTCTCGGGTGTCCCCATGCACACAAATAACAGCCACCCTGTTCTTCCCAGAGACCTCTGTAGTAACTAATTCAGCTTTTATCAATGTTACCAGGCTACCTGAATCTAGCAACACATCAACATGTCTACCATTAATACACATTTTACATAAATGTTTCTCAGGTCCCCGAATGGCCGTGCATGCAACTGTCGCAAACAGCGACTGACGTCTCTCCCTTATAAAGTCACATTGCATAGGCTCATCCACAACTGGGCAATTGGCTGCAATATGTCCCTCTTGCCGGCAGCGGTAGCAAATAATTTTTTTCGCTGCCTCTTGCAGCATGGGCTTCCTGGGCTGCTCCCGCCAGACCATAGGTAGAACTCCCACCCTCTCACTCTCTCCACCCTCACCCCTTGGAGTCATCTTACCCGCCACTGGGGATGATCTGGTCTTAGGGGGGAAAGTCCGTGAGTCCCTGGAAGAGGTGGTCAAGTTCTCTGTAGCCAAGTACCTCTCAACCAGATCCACAAGTTTATCTGCATTTTCTGGGTCTCCATGGCTTACCCATTTTTGGATGGCAGTAGGAAGAGCTCTCAGGAAACGATCCATAACCACACGTTCCACAATGTTTGGTGCGGTCAAAATCTCTGGCTGCAGCCACTTCCTGCTCAGGTGAATGAGATCATACATTTGAGACCTGGGAGGTTTTCCAACCTGAAAAGTCCAGTTATGCACACGCTGAGCCCGGACTGCCAGGGTGACACCCAGCCGTGCCAATATTTCTGCTTTTAGCACCACATAGTCTTTTGCTTGGTCAGGCTCTAGGTCATAATAAGCTTTCTGCGATTCCCCAGTTAACAGAGGGGCCACCAGTCCAGCCCATTGCTCCTTAGGCCACTTTTCCCTTTCAGCAGTCCTTTCAAATGTGGTCAAAAACACCTCCGGATCATCCTCTCCAGTCATTTTTGTCAGTAAACGGCTCACACCAAAGGATGCGGTATTATTGTAACCACTTGCTTCATTGGTCTGCGGACGTTGCTGTATCAATGTCTCTATTTGCTGTTGAAAATTCTGCTCTTGCTTCTGCAACAGGTCTATGAAGCGGGCTTCAGATCGCTGCTGGGCTTGTTGCTGAGCTTCCAAACTCTGCTGCAAAGTTGCATTTGTCTGCTGCTGATTTGCATTTGCCTGCTGCTGGGCTTGTTGTTGAGCTGCAAGGCTCTTTTGTAAAGCCGCATTTGTTTGCTGCTGATTTGCATTTGCTTGCTGCTGATTTGCATTTGCTAGAGCCAGCTGTCTCAGTATCTCCTCCATGCTGGCCTTTTAAAAAAAAATTGAAAAAAAAACTGCCAAAATTCTCCACCAACTGTGAGGGGGTTAGCTCGGTAGCGGGTGTGTGTGACCCCCTGGATGGGTTCACAACACAAAGTCAGGCACAGCAGACAGCGGTGTAGGTGCAAAAAACAAAAGATCCGGTTTATTTAGGCTACATGCAATGATACATATAACAGCCAAACAAAATAAAACAAGAAAATAAATCCTGGTCAGCTTGACCTCTAACTACACACGTAGATTCCCTGTCTAACAACCGGGTGCAGCCTTGTGCTGCCCCAATCCCTGTCTCTATTGTAGGGGTTTGCCACACAGGCGTTAACTCACCGCACAGAACAGATCTCAGACTCCCCAGTCTATACACACAAAACTGGTTCCAGGATGGAGCATCTCCCTATGCATGCTGGGGTTTTTTGTAGAGGTCTTAATGAGCCCACTTACTACAGCTGGGCTCATTAACTCTTCCCCTCTAATTGTAAAAGTCTGCATAAAGCCTGAATCTAGGACACACATATTTCCCATCCTGAATACAACCAGGTGATTTTACCTGCGTGCTGCCACAATATATATATATATATATATATATATATATATATATATATATATATACACATATATACATACATATACATAGATACATATATACATATACATATATATATATATATATATATATATATATATATATATATACATCCCAGCTTTGTGCAGCTACATCTCACTGCAGGCCATTCCTTGTGTACCTATTCCAATACATCAAAGACAGTATGTCTGGAAGGCCAACAAGGAGAGGCAGACAGCCACGGGACAATAAAAGAGGGCAAGCAGGCTCTGTGTCTAAAGGCAACAGTGCTGGTTGTGGACACGGTGCATCCTCATCAGCACGTGGCCGGGGGGCACGTTTGTCCTTTTTCTCGGCAGCTGACCGTGTTGAGCCACAAAATCCCGAAGAGTTGGTAGAGTGGATGACCAAGCCGTCCTTATCCTCCTCATCCTCTGTCACCCAGGCTACCTTGGCTGCCAATCTAGGTGTCAAAGCGGACTATTCCTTGGACTCAAGGTCATCATCAGTTACTCCCTCCCTAGCCCCACCAGAGGAGTCCCCCGAACTGTTCGATCACAGTGTCAGGTACATGCTGCAGAAGGATGCGCAGCGTTTTGAAGGCTCCGATAATGGTACCCAGCTTGAGGAAGGCACTAACCTTGAGCCCAGAGAGAGGGGTTGTCCAAAAAGGACAACAAACTGGCAGTCATGTTCCCCCAGCTGCAGCATACTGCCAGGTTTGCTCCAGTGATGAGAAGGGAGGGGATGATGAGGTCACTAACTCTATGTGGGTGCCTGATAGAAGAGAGGAGGAAGAGGCACCTCTCCAATGAGGCCCTCCAGGGGTCAGCTTTTGGGCAGCCAACCGACTGAATCACACCGCAGAGCTCCGAAAGTGCAGGGAGTTGGTGACTCCGTGCGTTATTCCTTCAGTGTGGGCCTTTTTTGAGACGTGTGCAGCAGATTGCACTGTTACTATTTGCAAAATATGCCTGAAGCGTATCAAGCATGGACTAGACAGCAAGCACTTGGGCACCACATGCTTAATCAGACACATGTCGAACTCCCATGCAGCCCGTTGGCAACACTACCTAAAAGACCCACACCAAAGAACAAAGCAAACCTCTCCTTGCTCCTCTTCATCAGCTGGGATCTCCAACCCCACTATACCTTCAGTCCTCTCAGAAACCTGCACTGAGAGGAATGAAGGTGTAGAATTAGGTGTGCCAATGCCAAGTACTGTGGGCAATCTGCTATCGGTACACCAACGTTCCGATTCTAGCAGGCAGATTTCCCTACCCCAGTTGCTCCACTGGTGAAAGAAGTTTGCTCCCAGCCATCCACATGCCCAGCGGTTGAATGCTAGCTTGGCTAAATTGCTAGCACTTCAACTGCTGCCTTTTCAGTTGGTAGACTCTGCTCCCTTCCATGAGTTTGTGGAATGTGCGATACCTCAATGGCAGGTTCCCAAACGCCACTTTTTTTTCAAGGAAGGCGATTCCGGCTCTCTACCGGCATGTGGAAGGCAATGTTCATGGTCCAGCAGGCATGTACAGGGACGTTACCTATCTTTCACCACGCACTGGGTGACTCTGCTGGCAGCTGGGAAGGATGCAGGACAGGGTGCAGTAGTGTTGGAGGTTGCTCCACCACCACACCTCCAAAATTCTACTAGTGGTGATTCTGACACACCTCTCTCCCCCAAAAATTAACTCCCATGCAGCCCGTTGGCAACACTACCTAAAAGACCCACACCAAAGAACAAAGCGAACCTCTCCTTGCTCCTCTTCATCAGCTGGGATCTCCAACCCCACTATACCTTCAGTCCTCTCAGAAACCTGCACTGAGAGGAATGAAGGTAGGGATGAGCTTCGTGTTCGACTCGAACATTGGCTGTTCGTCCGTTCGGCGAAATCCGAACACTTGGTCCGTTCGCGCCAAAATTCGCATGGCGCTCACGGCCCACAATGCACTGCGATGGGGCAGTGCATTGCTGGCTCATGATTGGCCAAGCATGCACTGTGACCCCGCATGCTTAGCCAATCGCAGCGCCAGCAGCGAGGAGAGCCATGATTGGCCACAGGCAGTATGCCTGTGGCCAATCATAGCTCAGGCTGTGTAGTGCACGCCCCACACTATATAAGGCCGCCATTGAGGCGGCCTCGTGTAGTATGTTGGCATCTGAAGCAGTGGGTGTTCTGTGTACCTTCAAACACACCGTTTTTGGCTGATTTCCTATCTTGCTGTTGTGTAGTGGTTATTGTCTGTGCCCTGACCGCAGTATACACCACTATATTCACCTCACCTATATAGCTAGTGATCTATCTTTAATAATAGAGCTTGCAGTCAGTAGTGTTAGGAGATAGTGCGTGCTGTCTGCATGCTCTGTACCCAGTACATACCGCTATAATCCACCTGCATAGCTGTTCTCTATTTGAGCCCAATTGCCATCTGCAGGAGTTATTGGAAGTTGTGTGTGTCTCCAGCACAGCACAGTATACATCTGTATATACCCCTTTATCTCTGCTATTTTCTGGTTATTGTCTGCGTGCCCTGACCGCAGTATACACCGCAATATTCACCTCACCTATTTAGCTAGTGATCTATCTTTAATAATAGAGCTTGCAGTCAGTAGTGTTAGGAGATAGTGCGTGTTGTGTGCCTCCAGCACAATATAAACTACCCAACTGCTGTTTTACCCAACTCCCTTCTGGCCATTACCATGTCTGGAAGGCCAGCAAGGAGAGGCAGACAGGCGCGAGCCGATAAAAGAGGGCAAGCAGGCTCTGTGTCTAGAGACAACAGTGCTGGTCGTGGACGCGGTGCATTGTCATCAGCACGTGGCCATGGGACATGCTTGTCCTTCTTTTCGGCAGCTGGACATGTTGAACCGCAACATGCCAACGACTTGGTAGAGTGGATGACCAAGCCCTCTTCATCCTCCTCATCCTCTCTCACCCAGTCTCAGGGTAGTAGCAAAGCAGCTGCCAACGCATCGTCTTCCCTCCTCTCAATGTCATCATCAGTGACTCCTTCCCTAGACCCACCACGTTCCTCCTGAAGAGTCTCCTGAACTCTTTGAGCACAGTGTTGGGTACATGCTCCAGGAGGATGCCCAGTGTTTGGTGGGCTCTGATGATGACACTCAGCTAGAGGAAGGCAGTAGCGTGAGCGCAGAGAGAGGGGATGCTCAAGAAGGACAGCAATCTGGCAGTCATGTTCCACAAGCTGCAGCATACTGCCAGGTTTGCTACAGCGATGAAGAGGGAGGGGATGATGAGGGCACTGACTCCACGTGGGTGCCTGGAAGGAGGGAGGAGGAGGAGGAGGAGGAGGAGGCACATGTCCAACGAGGCAGGATGCCCTCCGGGGGCCAGCTTAGGGGCAGCACACCGACTGAATCACACCGCAGAGCTCCGCCTGTGCAGAGCGCTGCCTCTGCGCGTTATTCTAAAAGTTCTTTGGTGTGGGCCTTTTTTGAGACGAGTGCATCAGATCGCACCGCTGCTATTTGCAACATATGTCTCAAGCGTATCTCACGTGGCCAAAACATCAGCCGCTTGGGCACCACATGCTTGACCAGACATATGTTGACCTGCCATGCAGCTCGTTGGCAAGCGTACCTCAAAGACCCACACCAAAGAACAAAGCGGACCTCTCCTTGCTCCTCATCAGCTGGCATCTCCAACCCCACTAGACCTTCAGTCCTCTCTGAAACCTGCTCTGAGAGGAATGAAGGTGTAGAATTAGGTGTGTCACAGTCAAGTGCTTCCGGGAACTCTGCTAGCGGTACACCCACATCCGATTATAGCAGGCAAATGTCCCTGCCCCAGCTGCTGGACCGGCGGAAGAAGTTCACTCCCAGCCATCCACATGCCCAGCGGTTGAATGCTAGCTTGGCTAAATTGCTAGCACTTCAACTGCTGCCTTTTCAGTTGGTAGACTCGGCCCCCTTCCGTGAGTTTGTACAATGTGCGGTTCCTCAGTGGCAGGTCCCCAAACGCCACTTTTTCTCACGGAAGGCGATTCCGGCTCTCTACCGGCATGTGGAAGGCAATGTCCTTGCCTCGCTGGACAGGGCGGTCAGCGGTAAGGTGCATATTACCACTGACTCATGGTCCAGCAGGCATGGACAGGGATGTTGCCTGTCTTTCACGGCCCATTGGGTCACTCTTCTGGCAGCTGGGAAGGATGCAGGACAAGGTGCAGTAGTGTTGGAGGTTGTTCCGCCACCACGCCTCCAAAATGCTACTATTGGTTGTGACACACCTCTCTCCTCCACCCCCTCCTCTTCTTCTTCCTCCATGGCCTCTTCCAGTGCTCTGTCCTCAGAACCAGCGGTGCTCCGTAGGCGTTCCAGGGGCTACGCAAGTACGCAGGCAAAACGATGCCATGCCGTGCTTGCGCTGGTTTGTTTGGGGGACAGCACAACAAAAAAAAAAAAGAGAGGAGGTCCCCTGGGGGTGGACTTTTAAGGCACGTACGAATTATAATAGTATACAAATTATTTTATTACATAAAACCAACAAAAGGTAATTGAATATACAGTATACATTAAAAAGTACACCAACGGGTATATATACAACCAGTATTGATGCTATGTCGTAGCATTCATTTGAACAGAAACACCCTACGCGTTTCGGAGCTTAGAAAAGCGTGTCCTTCTTCAGGGGTGTGTGGATACAAAGTTTCTGTAGAATCTAATAAATGGCAAGGAACAGGGTAGCACAGTTATATAGTATCTACACAGGTGGTGACACACGGGTACAAAAAATAGTTATATATAAATTTGCTACGCTAGGTGCGTATTTCGCTCCCATAGCGATACCGCATATTTGTTTATAGTGACAGTTATTGAACCAAAAATAGTTGGAATCCAATCCAAAGCGCAAACATTCAATAATAAACTTTCTTTGTTTGCATTTGAGACTACTTAAATTCTTTAAACCCCATTTGGTAGCTTCTATTGCCTCCTCATGGTTAATGATGGTGTATAAAGAGGTCACATCGGCAGTGACTAAGTAAGTAGGGCCATTATCCAATCTAATATCATTTAATAATTGAATCAGATGTTTAGTATCTCTTAGAAACGATTTAGTCTCCTTTACAATGGGCTGAAGAAAGAAGTCAATGTATTCTCCTAATCTTGAGCAAACGGAATTAATTCCATTCACTATAGGCCTACCAGGCGGTTTTGTCTCATTTTTGTGTATTTTGGGAATGGTGTAGATAATTCAAATTACTATCATTACTTTTTATTTCTCATTTTTTCCTATGCAGGTGGTGTTCTGGGTAAAATAACTATAAAAGTCCCAGTTTATATGAAAAAAATCTTCTTCCCCCAATAGGGGACTGCAGACCTGTTTTCACACCACTCCTGCAGGATCTCTACAACACTTTATTGAATAGAGATAGACTGGGGCATATACCTCGAGCATTGGCGGAGTCAAATATACCCATATGGTCCTGTACAATTGTTTGTTCTTTTATCAAATGGTGCCCAGCGGCTATTGTCATATATGTTAACAGTTTTGTAAGTATTTTGAAATTGTGTCTGTTTAACTATTTTTTGTACCCGTGTGTCACCACCTGTGTAGATACTATATAACTGTGCTACCCTGTTCCTTGCCATTTATTAGATTCTACAGAAACTTTGTATCCACACACCCCTGAAGAAGGACACGCTTTTCTAAGCTCCGAAACGCGTAGAGTGTTTCTGTTCAAATGAATGATATGACATAGCATCAATACTGGTTGTATATATACCTGTTGGTGTACTTTTTAATGTATACTGTATATTCAATTACCTTTTGTTGGTTTTATGTAATAAAATAATTTGTATACTATTATAATTCGTACGTGCCTTAAAAGTCCACCCCCAGGGGACCCCCTCTCTTTTTTTTTTTTGTGATGTTTTAGGATGTGGCACAACAAATTTACGTGACCCTGTCATACCCTCTCTTTTTTGTTTGGGGGACAGGAGCCACACTGGGGCGGATGTTTTGTCAGATCTGCAGGGGCAGGCCGAGAGGTGGTTGACGCCACGCCAGCTTAAGCCAGGAATGGTGGTTTGCGACAATGGCACCAACCTTCTCTCCGCCCTCCGACAGGGACAACTGACCCATGTGCCCTGTGTAGCTCACGTCCTTAACCTGGTGGTGCAGCGGTTCTTGGGCAGGTACCCCGGCTTACAGGATGTCCTGAAGCAGGCCAGGAAAGTCTGTGTGCATTTCCGCCGATCATTTAATGCCCGTGCTCGGCTGGCTGAGCTCCAAAAGGAGTTGAACCTGCCCAAGAACCGCCTTATATGTGACATGCCCACCAGATGGAACTCAACATTGGCCATGCTGCAGTGGCTGCACATGCAGCAGAGGGCCATCAATGAGTACCTGTGCGACTACGGCACCAGGACAGGGTCAGGGGAGCTTGGTTTTTTCTCACCACGCCAGTGGGGCATGATCAGGGATGCAAGCACTGTCCTGTCACCGTTTGAGGAGGCCACAAGGATGGTGAGCAGTGACAGTGCATGCATCAGTGACACTGTACCTCTTGTCCACCTCTTGGAGCATATGCTGCGTGGAATAATGGACAGGGCACTTGAGGCAGAACAGAGGCAGGAAGAGGAGGACTTCCTTGCCTCTCAAGGCCCCCTTTATCCAGACAGTGTTCCTGCTGTGCCACCCATCACACAGGAAGAGGATGAGGAGGAGGAAGAGGAGGATGATTGTGTCAGCATGGAGGTGGAGGCTGGCACTCAGCATCAGCATCAGCAGCAGCAGCAGCAGTCTTATAGGGATGATTTATAGTCCCAAGAAACCCGTGGACTTGTACGTGGCTGGGAGGAGGTAGCTGCGGATCATGTTGTCCTTAGTGACCCAGAGGACTCCGGACCGAATGCCTCAGCTAACCTACGCTGCATGGCCTCCCTGATCCTGCAAAGCCTGCGGAAGGATCCTCGTATTCTTCGGATCAAGGAGAGGGACCATTACTGGCTGGCCACTCTCCTTGATCCACGGTACAAGGGTAAGGTTGCCGACCTTATCTTGCCATCGCAGAGGGAGCAGAGGATGAGACATCTCCGGGAGGCCTTGCAGAAAGGTCTGTGCAACGCGTTCCCAGAGACTGGGAGGTTACAAACTCCTGGTCCTGGACAACGTGTTGCTGAGGCATCGGTCAGAAGGAGCGGTGGAGAAGGTGGCCGTCTGACTGATGCTTTCAGACAATTTTTTAGTCCGCAGCCCCAAGGTATGATTGGTTCCAGCACCCATCGCCAGCGTCTGATTTACATGGTGCAGGAATACCTAGGGGCAAGGTCAGACTTGGACACCTTTCCCACCGAAAATCCTCTGGCTTACTGGGTCTTGAGGATGGATCACTGGCCAGAGCTTGCACAGTATGCAATTGAGCTACTGGCCTGTCCTGCATCCAGCGTTCTTTCGGAACGCACCTTCAGTGCTGCTGGTGGCTTTGTTACCGATCACAGGGTGCGCCTGTCCACCGAATCAGTTGATCGACTGACCTTCATCAAGATGAATCAGTCTTGGATCACCCACAGCTACCAAGCACCTGAAGCTGATGTAACCGAATACTTTTTTTTGAAATACCACATCCCTTCAAGACTGCCTATGCTGATGCTGAGTGACTGTCCTGTTATGTTGATTGTCTATCCTCTTCCTCCTCCGCTGATATGTTGGAAGAACATTTTTGGTTCTGGGTGATGCCAGCAGCCCAATTTTTCTGCCCCTGTTTACCAGGGGCGTTTAATTACAATTTTTGATGCAATGCTTTGCAGCAGGGCTAATTCCTGCAATAAAACTAGAGTACCGTATATACTCGAGTATAGGCCGACCCGAATATAAGCCGAGGCCCCCAATTTACCCCCAAAAAAACTGGCAAACTTATTGACTCGTGTATAAGCCGAGGGTGAGACATGCCTGTCCATCCCTGTGTGTGTGTCCGTCCATCCCTGTGTGTCCGTCCATCCCTGTGTGTCCGTCCATCCCTGTGTGTCCGTCCATCCCTGTGTGTCCGTCCATCCATCCCTGTGTGTGTGTGTGTCCATCCATCCATCCATCCCTGTGTGTGTGTGTCTCCATCCATCCATCCATCCATCCCTGTGTGTGTGTGTCTCCATCCATCCATCCATCCATCCATCCCTGTGTGTGTGTGTCTCCATCCATCCATCCATCCATCCCTGTGTGTGTCTCCATCCGTGTGTGTGTGTGTGTGTGTGTGTGTGTGTGTGTGTGTGTGTGTGTGTGTGTGTGTGTGTGTGTGTGTGTGTGTGTCCAGCCTACCTTTGTCCCGAGCCTCCGTCCCGTGCCTTGCCTCCTTGCCTCCGTCCCGTGCCGTGCCTTGCCTCCTTGCATCCGTCCCGTGTCGTGCCTTGCCTTGCCCCCGTCCCGTCCCGTCCCGTGCCGTGCCGTCCCGTGCCCTCTTCGTCGGCGGCCATTGTAAGTTCAAAAGCTGCGCCGCCGCCTTCGCCTGTGATAGGCGGAACACTGAATTTCCCAGCAGCCTGTGTTCCGCCTATCACAGACGTCGTATCATCCTCGTCCGTAGTACGAGGATGATACGACGTCCGTGATAGGCGGAACACAGGCTGCTGGGAAATTCAGTGTTCCGCCTATCACAGGCGAAGGCAGAGCCGGAGGCGCGGCTTTTGAATAGAATGGCCGCTGTCTGTCTGCTCGACACGCTGATCGAGCGGGCAGACAGCGATGACTCGAGTATAAGCCGAGGGGGGCACTTTCAGCCTCAAAAAAGAGGCTGAAAATCTCGGCTTATACTCGAGTATATACGGTATATGGCAGAGGTTGCAGTGTGGTGGCACCAGCACCAGTGCCTAAGGCCCAATTTTTCTGCCCCTGTTTAACAGGGGCGTTTAAGTACAATTTTTGATGCAATGCTTTGCAGCAGGGCTAATTCCTGCAATAAAACTAGAGTATATGGCAGAGGTTGCAGTGTGGTGGCACCAGCACCAGTGCCTAAGGCCCAATTTTTCTGCCCCTGTTTAACAGGGGCATTTAAGTACAATTTTTGATGCAATGCTTTGCAGCAGGGCTAATTCCTGCAATAAAACTAGAGTATATGGCAGAGGTTGCAGTGTGGTGGCACCAGCACCAGTGCCTAAGGCCCAATTTTTCTGCCCCTGTTTAACAGGGGCGTTTAAGTACAATTTTTGATGCAATGCTTTGCAGCAGGGCTGATTCCAGCAAAAAAACTAGAGTATATGGAAGAGGTTGCAGTGTGGTGGCACCAGCAGCAGTGCCTAAGGCCAAATTTTTCTGCCCCTGTTTAACAGGGACATGTAATTACAGTTCTTGATATAATATTTCACAGGAGGGCCCCTTCCTGTGCCCACCCAGAGTAACGGTGAGGACTTATAGTGTTGTGGCACCAGCACCACAACCACCAAAGGTCAATTTTTCTACCACTGTTCAACAATGGCATGTAATTACAATTCTTGATATAATCGTTCACAGCAGGGCGCTCCAGCACCCACCAAGAGTCACTTTGATGGCTTACAATGTTGTGGCAAAACCAACACCTTGTTCCGCCATTTCTGCAGAGCATATAGGGCAGGCCCCTACTTTCAAACATCCAACTTACAAACATCTCCTACTTGCAAACGCAAGGAGACAGCAGCAAGTGAGATGAAAAAAGATGGACGAGAAAACAAATTATACAGGGGTGATAACCCTTCCCTATGTTTTCCAAAAAGCTTAAAAATAGTTTTTTTGACTGGAGCTACACTTTAAAAATGTACCAGTTGAAAATTACAAACAGATTCAACTTAACACAACAAACCTACACAGTCCCTGTTTTGTTTGCACCGCCTGTATACTGCTGTTCTGAGTATATAGGGCCTGGGGGCCACACGCATTTCCTTTTTTTAATATGGGTACAGGGTTCCCCTTAATATGCGTACAAGACCCAAATAGGCTGGTAATGGGCAGGGAGGGCTACCCATGCCATTTTTCTGAATGATTTTCAACCATATTGCAGGAACCAGATATAACATTAAAACCGCAAGCAGTTTTAAATGGTGTTATTTCCGTTAAATGTCATTTTGTGCAGGGACTGTTCTAAACACGGAAAACACGTGGCACTTCACAGGCATACTACAGACACCCCCCATGCACCATATTTACAGGAATATTTCACTTTTTTTTTCACTTTAATCGTCAGTAAAATCAGTGCTCCCGCCAAAACGGCCATTTTTAAAAACATTTTAGGCATTGACCCATGTCCCCTGGAGCAGGAGCCAGGTCCCCAAACCCTTTTTAGGACAGTATCTTGCATATTAGCCGTTAAAATTAGCACTTTTCATTTCGAACGTTCGAGTCCCATAGACTTCAATGGGGTTCTAACGTTCGTAACGAACGTGGGGTCCGTTCGAAAGTTCTGGTACAAACCGAACCGGGGGGTGTTCGGCTCATCCCTAAATGAAGGTGTAGAATTAGGTGTGCCAATGCCAAGTACTGTGGGCAATCTGCTATCGGTACACCAACGTTCCGATTCTAGCAGGCAGATTTCCCTACCCCAGTTGCTCCACTGGTGAAAGAAGTTTGCTCCCAGCCATCCACATGCCCAGCGGTTGAATGCTAGCTTGGCTAAATTGCTAGCACTTCAACTGCTGCCTTTTCAGTTGGTAGACTCTGCTCCCTTCCATGAGTTTGTGGAATGTGCGATATCTCAGTGGCAGGTTCCCAAACGCCACTTTTTTTCAAGGAAGGCGATTCCGGCTCTCTACCGGCATGTGGAAGGCAATGTTCATGGTCCAGCAGGCATGTACAGGGACGTTACCTATCTTTCACCACGCACTGGGTGACTCTGCTGGCAGCTTGGAAGGATGCAGGACAGGGTGCAGTAGTGTTGGAGGTTGCTCCACCACCACACCTCCAAAATTCTACTAGTGGTGATTCTGACACACCTCTCTCCCCCACCCCCTCCTCTTTTTCTTCCTCCATGGCCTCTTCCTGTGCTGATTTGTCCTCGGAACCAGCGGTGCTCTGTAGGTGTTCAAGGGGCTACGCAAGCACGCAGGCAAAAAGATGCCATGCAGTGCTTGAGCTGGTGTGCTTGGGGGACAGGAGCCACACTGGGGCAAAGATTCTGTCAGCTCTGCAGGGGCAGGTTTAGAGGTGGTTGACGCTATGCCAGCTTAAGCCAAGAATGGTGATTTGCGACAATGGCACCAACCTCCTCTCCGCCCTCTGACAGGGACAACTGACCCATATGCCCCATTTGGCTTATGTTCTTAACTTGGTGGTGCAGCGGTTATTGGGCAGGTACCCGGGCTTACAGGATGTCCTGAGGCAGGCCAGGAAAGTCTGTGTGCATTTCCACCGGTCATATAATGCCAGTGCTTGGCTGGCTGACCTCCAAAAGGAATTTAACCTCCCCAAGAACTGCCTAATTTGTGGCATGCCCACCAGGTGGAACTCAACGTTGGCCATGCTGCAGTGGCTACACACTCAGCAGAGGGTCATCAATGAGTACATGTGTGACTATGGCACCAGGACAGGGTGAAGAGAGCTTGTTTTTTTCCCCAAGCCAGTGGGCCATGATCAGGGATGCATGCACTGTCCTGCCACCATTTGAGGAGGCCATGAGGATGGTGAGCAGTGACAGTGCATGCATCAGTGGCACTATCCCTCCTGTCCAGCTGTTGGAGCACACGCTGTGTGGAATAATGGACAGGGCACTTGAGGCAGAATAGAGGCAGGAAGAGGAGGACTTCCTTAGCTCTCAAGGCCCTCTTTATCCAGACAGTGTTCCTGCATGCCTGCTGATCACACAGGAAGAGGACAAAGAGGAGGAGAAGGAGGGTTGTGTCAGCATGGAGGTTACAATTGTTTCCAGAGCCTGGGAGGTTACAATTTTCTGGTCCTGGACACCTTTCCCACTGAAAAATACTCTGGGTTACTGGGCCTTGAGGATGGATTACTGGCCAGAGCATGCACAGTATGCAATTGAGCTACTGGCCTGTCCTGCAGCCAGCGTTTTCTTTTGGAACGCACATTCAGTGCTGCTGGAGGCTTTGTAATTGATCACAGGGTGCGCCTGTCCACCGAATCGACCTTCATAAAAATGAATCAGTCTTGGATCCGATTATGTAACCGAATATATATTTTTTTAAATGTGAGATCCCTTCAAGACTGCCTATGCTGATGCTGAGTGACTTCCCTGTTATAAGTATGAAAATGAAGAAACCGCGCTAAACAACAATGGGGGTTTGAAAATCAGAAAGGATAGCGATAACAATGGCTAAAAACAAATACTCTTATATCACTAGGTTGCTGCCACCCACAAGGAAAGAAACTCCAATTGGGGTTTCTTCCAAAGAATAGAACAATATGGTGACCGGGGTAATTGGCGCTACCTCATTACAAATAAAATCTCATTACAAATAAATGAAGATAAATCCTTCTTCCGGGATTCCTCAAATCCTTTAGAATCCTACTAATTTCTATTAAAATCAAGAAAAAACGTCAACAAGAACAATTCCTGCTAGAAGTGATTGTAATAGATTCTAGCAGGAATTGTTCTTGTTGACGTTTTTTCTTGATTTTAATAGAAATTAGTAGGATTCTAAAGGATTTGAGGAATCCCGGAAGAAGGATTTATCTTCATTTTATTTGTAATGAGATTTTATTTGTAATGAGGTAGCGCCAATTACCCCGGTCACCATATTGTTCTGACTTTCCTGTTATGCTGAGTGACTATCATCTTCCTCCTCAACGTTCATGCTGATAGCTTGTAAGAACATTTTTGGTTCTGGGCACTAGCACCAGTGCCTAAGGCCCATTTTTTCATCCCCTGTTTAACAGGGGCGTGTAATTACAATTTTGATGCAATACTTTGCAGCGGGGTTCATTCCTGAGCTCCAACTAGAGTATCTGTGAGGGGTTGCAATGTTGTGGCACCAGCACCAGTGCCTTAAGCCCAATTTTTCTGCCCCTGTTTAACAGGGGCATGTAATTACAATTTTTGATGCAATACATTGCAGCAGGGCTCATTCCTGTGCTCCAATTAGAGTATCTGTGAGGGGTTGCAGTATTGTGCCACCAGCACCAGTGCCTAAGGCCCAATTTTTCAGCCCTTGTTCAACAGGGGTGTGTAATTACAATTTTTGATGCAATACTTTGCAGAGGGGTTCATTCCTGCGCTCCAACTAGAGTATCTGTGAGTGGCTGCAGTGTTGTGGCACCAGCACCAGTGCCTAATGCCCAATTTTTCAGCCCCTTGTTTAACAGGGGCATGTAATTACAATTTTTGATGCAATACTTTGCAGCAGGGCTCATTCCTGTGCTCCAACTAGAGTATCTGTGAGGGGTTGCAGTGTTGTTGTCAATAACGAGGTAAGGAGGCCGAGATGCTGAGAGGGCTCCCCTTGCGGCCGAGTGCAGTGCAACCCTGAAGGTGGCACAGGGATGCAGTGCCCACAGTAGCACAGGTTGCCGGGTAGCAGCAGTAGATGGAAATGCTGAGCAGACCAGTCTCTGGAGGCAACTGTGCAAGAAGTCCAAGGCGGGGTCAGGGTCAAGCCGAAGGTCAAACACGGGAGGTCAATCCGGAGGTAAGAGGGATGGATGCTGAACTGGAGGCCAGGAAACGGAAGTCAAGCCAAGCCGAGGTCGGGTGCCGGGAGCAGACAAGGAGTATCAGGGACAAGCCAGAAGTCGGAGCCAGGAGAGTAATCGAAAGCAGGTCAAACAAGCCGGGTCGGTAACAGGAGATCAGGTAGCGGAGATAACAGGCACGGGTACTCAGAAAGAGCTGACGATAAACCAGCAATGTGATGCTGTCAGGTGAACGTTTAAATAGGCACGACGCTTGGGTTACGTCGTGAGCGCGCCACCACGTTCGTACGCCTACGACGTGTAACGTAATGCGTTCGTACTACCCGGCGCACGCGTACTCGATCAGAAGCTCCATCAGGCGTTCGTCTGAGAATCATATTGCGTCTTCGTGGGCGCTGACGCGCGTCGACACGATCGTGTCTCACGAGGTAACTCCTATTTCCCTGACAGTGCCCCCCCCCAAGGGGCAGCCTCCGGATGCCTAAACGAGCCCATTTTTCAGGATGAAGACATCGAAACCTGTGTATGAGTCTAGGTGCATGTACAAAACTTGCAGGTTCCCAAGAATTTTCTTCAGCCGAATACCCCTTCCATTTAATTAGAAATTGGATTGTCCTACCTCTCCGACGACAATCAAGGATAGATTCGACTTCAAATTCGGTTTCATCACCAACCTGGACCGGAGGCGGGGGCACTTCTTCTCTACCTGAAAAAGGACTGGAGATGACACGTTTGAGAAGGGAGACATGGAAAACGGGATGAATTCTGAGAGATTTAGGCAAAGCAAGTTCGAATGCTACAGGGTTAATTACACGTCTAATCTCAAAAGGGCCCAGGAACTTGGGTCCCAACTTCCGAGATGGACATGACAATTTTAAATTCACAGCAGAGAGCCACACTTTATCCCCTATCTTAAAGGCAGGGTTAATTCTCCTTCTCTTATCATAATGTCTCTTGTATTCCTCCTGAGCCTTCTTCATGGTATCCTGGAGCAACTGATAGTTAGTTTGGATGAGGTTTACTCTGTCCTGAACGGCTGGGACCGTAGATTCAGGAATGGTATTGGGTAAGAACGAAGGGTGGAACCCGTAATTTGCCCAAAAGGGTGATTGGTTGGTCGAGGCATGCACTGAGTTGTTGTACGCGAATTCCGCGCAAGGGAGCAGGGAGGCCCAATCATCCTGGGAAAAAGAACAAAAGCATCGCAGATACTGTTCGAGCGTCTGGTTGGTTCTCTCTGTTTGTCCATTACTCTGTGGGTGATAGGCTGAGGATAGACATATTCTAATTGACAACAACTTACAGAGCTCTTTCCAGAACCTGGAGGTGAATTGCACCCCTCTATCTGATACAATGCTGTCGGGTACACCATGTAGGCGGACAACTTCTTTAATGAAGATTCTTGCGGTATCCAAGGCGGAGGGGGTCCCTTTCATAGGCAGAAAGTGCGCCATCTTAGATAGGCGATCCACTACTACCAAGATGGTAGTGTGCTCTTCAGAAGGGGGCAACTCCACAATGAAGTCCAAAGAGATTTCCTTCCACGGTTTTTCTGGGACTGGTAGCGGCCTTAACAGGCCCCAGGGTCTAGTGTTAGACCCCTTGTTTCGTTGGCAGGTTGTACAGGAATCAACGTACTCTTTACAGTCAGATCTTAAGGTAGGCCACCATAAGGACCGCTGCACAAGATCAATCGTCTTCCGCACCCCAAAATGGCCGGCCAGTGGGTGGTCGTGGAAGGTCCTTAGTACGAGTAACCTGGCCTGCTGAGGCACAAAAATTTTGTTCTGGTGCCATAGAAGCCCGTCTTGACTTCTCAAGGAAGAAGCTTCTATGTCAGTACATTGGTTAGAGGCCTGTGCTATCGAAGCCCTTAGGTCCAGTTGCATTAGTAGGAAATTCCGGGGAGACAGAATTGTACTAGGTGTAATCTTCTCTGAGGAGTCTGGGAACATCCGGGACAAGGCATCTGCCTTGCCATTTTTTGATCCTGGACGGTAGGTCACATGAAAATTAAACCTTGAGAAGAATAAAGCCCAGCGGGCTTGTCGAGGTCTCAGACGTCTGGCTGTGCGAAGGTATTCTAAATTTTTATGGTCGGTGAAGACCAGGATGGGGTGAGCGGCACCTTCCAAGAGATACCTCCACTCTTCAAGGGCGGTCTTGATTGCCAAAAGCTCCCGGTCACCTACATCGTAGTTCCTTTCTGGGGGACTCATCTTCCGTGAAAAGAAGGCTACAGGGTGCAATAATGCCTTGGGACCTTGTCGCTGGGATAGAATTGCTCCTGTGGCCACCTCTGAGGCATCGACCTCCAGAACGTAGGGTAAGGCGGGATCTGGATGCTGCAGAATAGGTGCGGTAGTGAAGAGGGTTTTGAGCTGGTCAAAGGCAGATTGTGCTGCTGGAGTCCAGAGAAACTTGATATGCTGACGAGTGGTCTGCGTGATGGGTGCTACTATGGTGGAGAAGTTCCTTATGAACCTCCGGTAGAAATTAGCAAACCCAATGAACCTTTGAACGGCCTTCTTGTCAGAAGGAGCGGGCCAGTCTAGGATGGATTTCACTTTCTGGGGGTCCATGGCGATTCCACCTGTGGAAATGATGAGTCCCAGGAACTGAATAGATTCTTTTTCGAAGTCGCATTTCTCGGCCTTAACGAATAGTCCGTGGGTCCTGAGTATACCTAACACTTTTTTAACATGTGTTCTATGGAGTTCTAGAGTGGTCGAGAAGATCAGAATGTCGTCCAAGTAGGCGACGACGAAGTGGTCCAAGTACTCCCGGAGGATGTCATTAATAAAGTGCTGGAAAGTTGCTGGGGCATTGCATAATCCGAAGGGCATGACCAAGTATTCAAAATGCCCAAATCTTGTTCTGAATGCCGTCTTCCACTCGTCCCCCTTCCGGATACGGACGAGGTTGTAGGCTCCACGTAGGTCAAGCTTAGTAAAAATGCGGGAAGTGTGGAACCTTTGGAAAAGTTCTGGGATGAGCGGAAGTGGGTAGCGGTTTTTGAGGGTGATGTTATTTAGTTCCCTGTAGTCCATGCACGGTCTTAGAGTCTTGTCCTTTTTTTCTACGAAAAAGATGCCCGCACCAGCAGGGGATGAGGAAGGACGGATGAATCCCTTTGCCAGATTCTCATCTATATACTGTCTTAAGGCCTCAAGTTCAGTCTCGGAGAGAGGGAAAATCCGGCCAAAGGGAATGGGAGCTCCCGGCAATAATTCGATGGGGCAGTCATAGGGGCGGTGCGGAGGTAAGATATCCGCCTTTCTCTTGTCGAATACGTCCCTGAACTCTTGGTAAGCTGCTGGTATGTTAGGAGCGGGACTGAGTACGGGTTGGACGGTCAAACAGCTGGACAAGTTCCTAGATTCGGGGTCCAGACAGTGTTGTTGGCAGTAAGTTGAAGTGAAGGCTATTTCTTTCTTGGACCAATCAATCCGAGGATTGTGTGCCTGAAGCCACGGGATTCCTAGGATGACGGGAAACATGGGAGAACATAGGACGTCGAACTTAATAAACTCCCGATGACCTGAATCTGTGGTCGCTAGGATGGGTCTTGTTTCCCTGGTAACATGGCCAGAGCTAGGTAGGGAGCCATCGGCCAGACGGACAGTCAGCTTTTGTTTCTTCAAGAGAAGCGGGAGAGCAAGATTTTTAGCCAGGGTTAAATCCAGAAAGCAGCTGCAGGCCCCAGAGTCCAGTATTGCCAGTAAGCGGATCTCCTGACCTGATACCGTCAATGTGACAGGAAGGGTGATGTGGGTTGAAGCGGGTTTCGTTACCTGGAGATGACATGGAGTGCAGGGGGTTGATTTACTTGGCCTGGTGGGACAGTGGTCAATACGATGTCCTGATTCCCCACAATAGAAGCAGAGATGTGCCTGACGGCGGCGAAGCCTCTCTTCAATGGTCAAGGGAGAGCGGAACAGGCCATTCAGAACAGAGGATGCCACTGGGCAGGCCGGAGGTGGAGCCTGGGTAGGGTTGAAGGTCCCAGTGCGTTCAGACCGGCGTTCACGTAGGCGCCTATCAAGCTGAGTGGTGAGTTGGATGAGTTCCTCAAGTGTTGGGGGGACCTCCAATCTAGCTAGTTCGTCCTTGAGGACCTCGGACAACCCCATCCGGTACTGATATTTTAAAGCTGCCTCATTCCAGCCAACATCTGCAGACCAAGTACGGAACTCTACTGTATAATCCTCTGCAGGCCGCTCACCCTGGCGGAGGGAGTACAAAGTTGCTTCGGCTGTAGTTGTCCGAAAGGGATCATCGTATAGGCGGGCCATAGCTTGAAAAAACTGATCCAAGGTACTAATGGAAGAGCTGTGTTGCTCTAGTAAGCCGTGAGCCCAGGTCTGGGGATCGTCCCTTAGTAGTGAGATGGTAAAACCCACTTTGGTCATTTCAGAAGTAAAGGTCTGAGGCTGCAGGGAGAAGTACAAGTGGCATGAGTTCCTGAAGGACCTAAATTTTCTTCGGTCCCCATGAAAATGTTCTGGTGCAGGGACTCGTGGCTCTGGAGAGGTTGAGACTATAGCGGTAGGACCTTGGCCAGAGAGGATAGATGGCTCAGGAGGGTGCTGCAGGCGTTCCTCCAACCGAAGGTATTTCTCTTGGAGACCCTTAATCGCTGGGGTCAGGGCCATGACTTCCCGTAGGATGACCTCTATCGGGGAGTTGCCTCTGTCGGCCTCTGACATTTTGGCTGGTTTATACTGTCAATAACGAGGTAAGGAGGCCGAGATGCTGAGAGGGCTCCCCTTGCGGCCGAGTGCAGTGCAACCCTGAAGGTGGCACAGGGATGCAGTGCCCACAGTAGCACAGGTTGCTGGGTAGCAGCAGTAGATGGAAATGCTGAGCAGACCAGTCTCTGGAGGCAACTGTGCAAGAAGTCCAAGGCGGGGTCAGGGTCAAGCCGAAGGTCAAACACGGGAGGTCAATCCGGAGGTAAGAGGGATGGATGCTGAACTGGAGGCCAGGAAACGGAAGTCAAGCCAAGCCGAGGTCGGGTGCCGGGAGCAGACAAGGAGTATCAGGGACAAGCCAGAAGTCGGAGCCAGGAGAGTAATCGAAAGCAGGTCAAACAAGCCGGGTCAGTAACAGGAGATCAGGTAGCGGAGATAACAGGCACGGGTACTCAGGAAGAGCTGACGATAAACCAGCAATGTGATGCTGTCAGGTGAACGTTTAAATAGGCACGACGCTTGGGTTACGTCGTGAGCGCGCCACCACGTTCGTACGCCTACGACGTGTAACGTAATGCGTTCGTACTACCCGGCGCACGCGTACTCGATCAGAAGCTCCATCAGGCGTTCGTCTGAGAATCATATTGCGTCTTCGTGGGCGCTGACGCGCGTCGACACGATCGTGTCTCACGAGGTAACTCCTATTTCCCTGACAGTTGTGGCACCAGCACCAGTGCCTAAGTCCCAATTTTTCATCCCCTGTTTAACAGAGGCATGTAATTACAATTCTTGATCTAATATTTCACAGCAGGGCCCGTTCCATCACCCACCAAGAGTAACTGTGATGCCTTACAGTGTTGTGGCAAAACCACCACACCGTCCAACACCAAAGGCCCAATTTTTGTGACCCTGTTCAACAGGGGCATGTAATTATTATTCTTGATCTAATATTTCACAGCAGGGCCTGTTCCTGCGCCCACCAAGAGTAACTGTGAGGGCTTACAGTGTTGTGGCAACACCAACACCTAAGGCCCAAATTTCTGCATATATTTAATATATAGGGCAGGCCCCTACTTTCAAACATCCAATGTACAAACGACTCCTACTTGCAAATAGAGGCAGACAACAGGAAGTGAGAGGAAATCTACCCCTAATAAGGAAAATTCTCTCCTGTAAGAGTTCCTTGTTTCACGAAAAACCCCAAATTTTCAAAATCCAATTGTCATTGTGACAGAAAGTGAGGTGAAATCTTCTGAACAGGTGCACAGACCGCAAAACAAATGTTACAGGGGTGATAATCCTTCCCTATATTTTTCAAAAAGCTTAAAAATCGATTTTTTGGCTGAAGCTACACGTAAAAAATGTACCAATTCAAAATTACAAACAGACTCTACTTAAGAACAAACCTACAGTGCCCGTCTTATTTGGAGCGCCTGTATACTGCTGTTCAGAGTATATAGGGCCTGGGGGCCCCACGCCTTTCCTTTTTTTTTATTTGGGTGCAGGGTTCCCCTTAATATCCAGACAAGACCCAAAGGGGCTGATAATGGGCTGGGGGGGGGGGGGGGGGGGTTCTCAATGATTTTCATCCATATTGCCAGGACCAGACATGACATTAAAGCAGCAAGCAGTTTTAAATGACTTTTTTTCCTTTAAAAATGTTATTTTGAGCAGGGACTGTTCTAAACACTTTACACTGCTACCAAAAAAACTTCCATCTTTAAAACTTTTTTTTGCATTGATACCTGTACCCTGGGGCGGGACCTGGGTCCCCAAACCCTATTAAGGACAATAACTTGCATATTAGCCTTTAAAATTTGCACTTTTGATTTCTCACGTCTGAGTCCCATAGACTTTAACGGGGTTCGAATGTTCTGATGCGAACCGAACCGGGGGGTGTTCAGTTCATCCCTACTCTTTACTAGAGATAGTTTTGTTACTTCTCACTGTCTTTTCACCTAGGATTATAACATAAAATATTAAAAGTTTAGCCTTCAACTCACACTGGTATGACATATGCTCCGACTTTGAGAGCACATGTCACATGATGTGTGTAAGGCTGGTGTCTCAGATCAGCTGCGGAGCTAATCTGTGTCTCACCTTTACTGCTGTAGGCCGGCTGGCACCTGTTGTTCCACTAGCTTGTGTTCAGCTCTGCTGCACTCTGCAGCTATGGGCGTCACCGGCTTCACCTGATGCTTAATATGTTATTCCTTCCTGCTACTTCCTATCCAGCCCCTCGTGTGCTTATCTATTTAAATCCTTCTTTAATCACTTTCTGGTTGCTTGAGCAATGCTTGTTTCTGAGCCCCCTTTGTGTATCCTGCTTTAACCTGACCTCTCGTGAACTGATCTCTTGTGTACCGACTCGGCTTGTCCTGATTACGTTGTCTGCAGCCTGTCCTGACCTTGGTTTGCTATCCGGCTCTCCTTTGCCCAAAACCTCATGAGGTTGTCCCTGGCAGAATACCGGCTGGCTCTTAGACTCCACGCCCTGGGGGATCCCGTGTCACCTGCTCGCCAGTGACAGTTTGCTCAAGCCATGAGAGCTTCTGAGAAACAGTCACTGACTGAGGATCAAATGTAACTTCTAGTTCAGAGACTTAACTCCCAGCAAGAAAATCAAGAGCAAATAATGCTGGTTCTTCAGGATCTTGCCTCCTGTCTGGATTGTCTGCAACTCCAAATATAGTCATAACTGATTTAGACCAACTGACATTAACTGAGATTTTAAATTCATCTGAATTGAAAAAGAAAACTTTGCTGCACTAATGTGAAGGGTGAACCTGAGATCTGGACTGCAGCACATAGGCTAGGTCTCAGTCAAAGGCAGTGGTTTTGATGTGCAAAAAAGTAGGTGAAAGTCACTTAGTCTTGTCCTCACGCGGTTCTTGTTAAAGTTCATAACAGAGAATGTCTTCTCACACATATATGTTGAGCCAAACAAGCTCAGCATTTTCTTAGCCAATGTTCGAATCTCTTGAAACCGGCTCTTATCCACTTGGCGGTTAAATTTCACATGAGAGAGCTGTTGGTGACGACTGCGTAACTCGCTGTCACAATGCAGTTCAATGAGCGTGAGCTGCAGCTGATCTGGAGCATCATCGGGGTCAACAGAGAATGGGGAGGAGAAAAGGCTGATCTCCTTTTCAATAGCTGTAAAATCCTGAAAGCACCATTTAAACTCCTCAGCCAGAGATGTAATGTCTGCTGCATATCTGCTCATTTGTGCACTGATATTGTCCTGTGGAAAACTGGTCATTATTTCCTGCAACGTTGAAAAATATAAAGATTGGGTTGTGTGTTGTGACAACTGCCTTATGAAAAGTTGCAGCTTTGTTCCAAAGGCTTTGAGGTGTGAATAAAGCTGGTTCACCACTGCATCTTTGCCCTGAAGGCTCGTGTTCAGTACATTCTTTTTTATGTCAACTAGAAACCCCAAGTCAGCTAGCCAAATTGGAAATCAGATAGTTCTCGCATCGGTTGTCCCTTTGTTTCCAAGAATTCTCTGATTTCCTTTTTGGCACAGTAGAAACTCTGCAGTGCAGACCCCCAACTGAGCCATCTTACATCGTTGTGATATAAAACATCTTCATATTCAGCCTGGATGTCCAGTAGAAACTTTAAAATGGCGGTGGCACAGGGCTTTAGAGAAAATAAAATTAATAGTCTTCACCACCGGTTTCATAACATGGTCATATTTGAGATGTTTAGCACAGAGAACTTGTTGATGAATGATACAATGGAGTTTAATAGCTTTGCCTCCTTCTTCGATCACCTTGTTACAGATTAGGGTTGCTAATCCACTTCGCTCACCAGCCATGGCAGGTGCCCCATCGGTAATAATCCCAGTAACTTTGTTCCAAGGCAGTTTCATGTCATTTATGGTGGAACTAACAGAAACAAATAAATCTTTTCCTCTTGTTTGGTCTGTAAGGCTCTGGAGGTCAAATAGTTCTTCAGTCACATTCATTTCATCGTCCACCCCTCTCATAAAAATAAGCAACTGAGCCGTGTCAGATTTTCATCGCAGGCTATTGAAAAGAAGTCAAAATCCACTTCTTTGGATGTCAACTGTCTCTTACTATCTGATGAAATCTCTTCAATTCTCTGTGCTACAGTGTTACAAGCCAAGCAAATGTTGGCAAACTCTTGCTTCTTCTCAGGACAGATATTCTCCACCATTTTCATAACGCATTCTTTGAAAAAGTTACCGTCAGCCAAAGATTTGCAATTTGTAGCAATTAACGTTGGCACCTCATAGCTCGCCTTTGTGGCATTTTCATTTGACTCGCGGGCTCTTGTGAAAAATCGATGTTGCGATATATATATATCTCCTCTTTGTCCCCAACAAATCCCAGAGACTTCCGATTAGGGCAAGGATGAGCTATTTTTTTATATTTTTTCTGGCCCCCACTTGTAATCTTCCCCCAGGCTCAGATCAGGACAAAGATGAGCTTGTATTCTGAAATGTATAATAAAATAATATATAATGTTTGTGTACTGCTGACTTATCTTTCTTTCTTTCTTTATCTTTCTTTTTCTTTCTCTTTATCTTTCTTTATCATCTTTCTCCCCGGACGCCTGTCACTTCAGGGATCATGACGCTGACAGCACGTGGGGGCCGCAGCCAATAACCTCCGCCAATCACAGGCACTGAGAGATCTGCAGCTGCCGCAGGGACATAACTCAGTGTCTGCTATTGGCGGCGCATGCTGTCAGCTTCCCGGAGGCTTTTGGAACACCCCCAGCCCCTGCTTGTCAGTGAGAGGTGGGGGTGAGAGGCACACGCAGCCAATCACCGCCGCCAATCACAGGCACTTTTGAGCTCTGTAGCTGCCGCACACGCCTCAGCCCCAGCTTGTCAGTGAGGCGCTCGGGGATTAAAACTCACTGTAGCAACAGGGGGGCCACAACAGTGAGAAAAGCTGGGGGCAAGTGGGGGCCATATAAAACCGGACTGTGGGCCGCAAATGGCACGCAGGCCGGACTTTGGACATGACTGGTGTAAAGGTTGAACTCGCTGGATGCACCATTCCTACCTCATTGGATGATTTATTCGCATTGAGCATTCAAATAGACATTCGCTTCCAGGAGCAGGCCCTGGAGAAATCCAGATCCAGTCACCCCCCTGCTGGTCGTCCAACACAGGTAGTCCAAAGATTGGTGCAATCCTCTCCAGCTTCAACCTCTTACACGTTGGAAGAACCTATGCAGCTTGGGCAAACTCGCCTCACTCCCGAGGAACGTGCCCGACGCATGGGATTGGGCTTATGTCTTTATTGTGGTGATAAAGGACATCTTTCGAACTCCTGTCCAGTCTGTCTGGGAAACTCCAGGGTCTAGGTCACTCAGCGGGAGGTGATCTAGACCGATCCTTTAATTTTGTCCGCTTCCCTCGTTTCACCCTTCCCATGGCTATCCACTGTGCTCAAAATGCCTATCAACTCTCTGCTTATGTGGACTCTGGTGCTGCCGGGAATTTCATTGAACATTCTTTAGCTTCCGAGTTGGGCATTGCCTTTGTTGCCTTGGCTGTACCCCTTTCCGTGACTGCAGTTGATGGCTCCTTCTTGCCTTTGAGCCCCACCAGTTTTAAACCCCTCCTATTGTCTTACGCATTGGGGTTTTGCATGCTGAGGAGATCTCTTTCCTAATTCTACCTAAATCCTCCAGTCCCATCATCCTGGGCCTTCCATGGTTGCAGAAACACTCCCCACATCTTGACTGGAATTCTGGACAAGTATTGGCTTGGGGTTCTCCGTGTCAACAACAAAGTACCTTGGAAATACAATCTCCTCCATCCATTCCTCTGGCTGAGACCACCACAACTCCCATGTTGCCTTCCCAATATCAGTCTTTCCAAGATGTTTTCTGCAAAAAAACGCTGATCGCCTTCCTCCTCACAGAGACTATGACTGCTCCATTGAGCTGTTACCTGGGACCTTCTATCTATCCCCAAGACACAAGCCATGTCTGAATACATTCGGAAAAACCTTTGTGCTGATGCCTTGTCCAGGTCTTTTGATGTCAACGATTCTGAGAATCACCTAGATCCTGGTCCTATCATCCCTCTGCAACGTATTCTAGCCAGTACTCAACTCCGGTCTACGCAGCCTCCTCCAGGTAAAACTTTTGTAGTTCCCGAACTTTGTCCCAAACTCCTTGGTTGGGCACATGACTCCAAGCTTTCTGGACATCCTGGCATATCTCATACTTGTGACCTTGTTCAGTATCATTACTGGTGGCCTTCTCTTCATAAGGATGTCTAGGATTACATTCAAGCTTGTGCGGTTTGTGTACTATCCAAATCTTCCATGTCTGCCCCTGCTGGGTTGCCTTTGCCCTTACCAGTTCCCGATATACCATGGCATTGTATTTCCATGGATTTTTATCTCTGATCTGCCCCCTCTACAGGTTCTACAGTCATCTGGGTAGTGGTGGATCGGTTTTCTAAAATGTGTCACTTGATTCCTCTCCCAGGCCTACTTCTGCTCCCAGTCTTGCCACAACTTTCATTAAGGACATCTTTCATCTTCATGGGATGCCCTCACATATCGTCTCTGTCAGAGGAGTTAAATTTACTGCTCTGTTTTGCAGAGCCTTGGCCAGCTCCTTTGGGATTAAATTGGATTTTTCATCTGCCTGTCATCCCCAGTCCAATGGGCAATCGGAACGTGTCAATCAAAATGTAGAACAATTTCTCCATGTGTTCATCTCAGCTCACCAAGATGACTGGGTGGACCTTGTGCCCTGGGCAGAGTTTGCCATAAACCATCACACCAAAGCTAGTTCTGGAAAATTTCCCTTCTTCGCTGTTTACAGGCAGCATCCATCTGTTCACTTTCCTGTTCCCATTTCTCCTCTTGTACCAGCAGCAGCTGAAACTCAAAGGACCATCAACTCAATCTGGAAAAAAGTCTCTGAGAATCTTCATCTAGCTGCTTCCAGGTATAAAATGGCAGCAGATCGTCATCGCCGTCTGGCTCCTAAGTTCCTGCCTGGTATAGAGTTTGGCTCCCTACCAAGCACATCCGACTCTGGGTGTCCTCAATGAAATTTGCCCCTTGCTTCATTGTTATTCCTTCCTGCTACTTCCTTTCCAGCCCCTCATGTGCTTCTCTATTTAAATCCCTCTCTAATCACTTTCTGATTGCTTGAGCAACACTTGTTTCTGAGACCCCTTCATGTAACCTGCTTTAACCTGACCTCTCGTGAACTGATCTCTTGTGTACCGACTCGGCTTGTCCTGATTACGTTGTCTGCAGCCCATCCTGACCATGGTTTCCTATCTCGCTCTCTTTTGCTTCATCCATCTATCCATCCTCGTCTGACTGTGTCTTCTGGTACTCTCCTAGTGAGCAGGGTGAACTCAGGGGTCGGGACCTGGGGTCAGCACGCAGTTAAGCCCAAACCCTTGTGAGGGGGTCCCTGGCAAAATACCGGCTGGTCCTTAGACTCAACGCCCTGAGGGATCCCGTGTCACCTGCTCACCTGTGGGCTCGCTGTAGTAGTACCATGACAGCCGGGTTCACACTTGTACAACAAACACTCCAACAGAGCTGATGTCGCATGACGTGTGAAAATCAATGTTTCCCTATGGGAGCCGTCTTAACTGGTCCAACACAAGTCAGTCTGACTTTGAAAATGCTCCCTGCACTACTTTGGTACTCCTACTTCAGCCCAATGAATATCACTAAATTCAGATCAAATTTGGATCTCCATCTTTACTGATCCGACTTTGGCATGCGACTTGTGCTCTGATGATCTTGAAGGGGAACTCCACGCCAAGTTAGGGATGAGCCGAACACCCCCCAGTTTGGTTCACAGCAGAAAATGCGAATGGACCGAAAGTTTGTGCGAACATTCGAACACCATTAAAGTCTATGGGACCCGAACGTGAAAAATCAAAAGTGCGAATTTTAACCACTTGGGTACCGCGCTATTGCAAAATGACGGCAATAGCGCGGACCCACATTTCCGGGACTACGTCTATTGACGTCATCCCGGATACGAGCGGCCTGCGCGCCCCCTGAGGGGCGCGCGCGGCGCGCTCTGTGATCGGCGAGTCCGTGAGACTCGCCTGATCACCGATCCGTGTAAGGGGTCGATCCCGACCCCTTATCACGTGATCAGCTGTCAGCCAATGACAGCTGATCATGTGATAAAACGGAGCCGGTAATCGGCTAGTATTCCTCCTCGCGCTGACAGCGCGAGGAGAAAAAAAAAAAGCCGATCGCCGGCGGCCGTGTTCGGGACATCAGTCCCGATCACGGCCAGCAATTTAAACGGACACCTGCCCCCTGCCAGTGCCCACCTGCCACCCGCAGTGCCATCCTGAAATAAAGTAAGTGCCCCCCTGTCAGTGCCACCCAGCAGTGCCCATAGTGCCCACAGTGCCACCCAGCAGTGCCCACAGTGCCTCCCAGCAGTGCCCACAGTGCCACCCAGCAGTGCCACCCACAGTGCCACCCAAAATCTGCCTCAAAGGTGCTGCACCCCAGTGCCGCCCATCAGTGCCCAGCAGTGCCGCCCATCAGTGCCCAGCAGTGCCGCCCATCAGTGCCCAGCAGTGCCACCTATCAGAGCCACCTATCAGTGCCACCTATCAGTGCCCATCAGTCCCATCTATCTGTGGTACCTATCAGTGCCCATCCGTGCCACCCATCCGTGCCACTTATCCGTGCCACCCATCCGTGCCATCTTATCTGTGCCCATTTTTGCCCATCAGTGCCGCCTTATCTGTGCCCATCGGTGCCGCCTTATCTGTGCCTATTAGTGCCGCCTTAACTATGCCTATCAGTGCCCACCAGTGCAGCCTATCAGTGCCCACCAATGCAGCCCATCAGTGCCCACCAATGCAGCCCATCAGTGCCCACCAATGCAGCCTATCAGTGCCGCCTAATCAGCGCACTTCAATGAAGGAGAAAAATGACCCGTTTGCAAAATTTTATAACAAACTATTAAAACATGATTTTTTTTTTTTTTTTTTTGCATCTTTTTTTGTTTGTTTAGCAAAAAATAAAACTCCGAGCTGTAACTAAATACCACCAAAAGAAAGCTCTATTTGTGGGAAAAAAATGATAAAAATTTCATTTGGGTACAGTGTTGTATGCCCGCGCAATTGTCATTCAAAGTGCATCAGCGCTGAAAGCTGAAAATTGGTCTGGGACTGAGGGGGGTTTAAGTGCCCAGTAAGCAAGTGGTTAAAGGGTAATATGCATGTTATTGTCCTAAAACGTGTTTGAGGACCCGGGTACTGCCCCAGGGGACATGTAGCAATGCAAAAAAAGTTTTAAAAACAGCCGTTTTTTTCGGGAGCAGCGATTTTAATAATGCTTGAAGTGAAAAAATAAAAGTGAAATATTCCTTTAAATATTGTACTGGGGGGGGGGGGGGGGGGTGACCATAATATGCCTGTAAAGTGGAGTGTGTTTCCCAGTCATTTCACAAAATAACATTTGTAAAGGAATAAAAGTCATTTAAAAATGCATGAGGCTGTAATGTAATGTTGGGTCCCAGCAATATGAATGAAAATTATTGAGAAAAATGGCATGGGTACCCCCCCCCCCCAGTCAATTATCAGGCCCTTCGGGTCTTGTATGGATATTTGGAAATTTGGAAATGGAAACTAAAAAAAGAAAAGGTGTGGGGCCCCCAGGCCCTATATACTCTGAACAGCAGTATACAGGCAGTCCAGTATACAGGTGTGGGGCCCCCAGGCACTATATACTCTTAACAGCAGTATACAGGCGGTCCAAACAAGACAGGGACTGTAGGTTTGTTCTTAAGTTGAATCTGTTTGTAATTTGGAACAGATACATTTTGTAAGTGTAGCTCCAACCAAAAAAACTATTTTTAAGCTTTTTGAATAACATGGGGAAGGGTTATCACCCCTGTAACATTTGTTTTGCTGTCGGTGCCCCTGCTTTCACCTCACTTTCTGTCCTAATGACAATTTGATTTTGAAAATTTGGGATTATTAGGGAAACAAGGATTGGTGCTAAAGAATCAGCAGGGACACCTTTTTCCCATATTAACTCAGGAGACAATTTCCCTTCATAGGGGTAGATTTCCTCTCACTTCCTGTTGTCTCCCTCCTTTTGTAAGTAGGAGTCGTTTGTAAGTCGGATGTTTGAAATTAGGGGACTGCCTTATATGGCCTACCCTATATACTCCACAGAAAATTGGGTCTTAGGTGTTGGTGGTACAAGAACACTGTAAGCCCTCACAGTTACTCTTGGTGGATGCTGGAACGGGCCTTGCTGTGAAATATTAGAACAAGAATTGTAATTACATGCCCCCTGTTAAACAGGGGCAGAAAAATTGGGTCTTAGGCAGTGGTGGTGGGGCCACAACACTATAACCCCTCACAGATTCTGTTGTTGAGCGCAATAACGAGCCCTGCTGGGAAATATTAAAGCAAATATTGTAATTACATGCCCCTGGTAAACAAGGGCAGAAAAATTGGGCTCTAGTTGAGTGCAGGAATGAGCCCTGCTGTTAAATATTTGATCAAAAATTATAATTACATGCCCCTGTTCAACAGGGGCAGAAAAATTGGGTCTTAGGCACTGGTGGTGGTGGCACAACACTGTAAAGTCTCACAGTTACTCTAGTTGATCACAAGAAAGAGCCCTGCTGCGAAATATTACAGCAAAAATTATAATTATACATCCCTGCTAAACAGGGGCTGAAAAATTGGGCCTTAGGCACTGGTGGTGGTGCCCTGAAACAAAAATGTTCATCGAAGCTATCAACATGAACATTGAGGAGGAACAGGATAGTCACTCAGCATAGGCAGTCTTCAAAAGATCTCACATTCATAGAAAGATTAAGACTGCTGCTGATGCTAAGTGCTAGGCTCCACCTCCATGCTGACACAATCCTCATCTGGATAAAGTGGGCCTTGAGAGGTAAGGAAGTTCTCCTCTTCCGCCCTCTGTTCTGCCTCAAGTGCCCTGTCCATTATTCCACAAAGCGTGTGCTCCGACAGAAAGACAAGAGGGACAGTATCACTGATGCATGCACTGTTACTGCTCACCATTCTCGTGGCCTCCTCAAATGGTGACAGGACAGAGCATGCATCCTTGATCAGTAGCCACTGGCGTGGCAAAAAAAGCCAAGCTCCTCTGACCCTGTCCTGGTGCCATACTCAGACAGGTACTTATTTATGTCCCTCTGCTCGTGTGCAGCTGCTGCGGCATTGCCAGCGTTGAGTTCCACCTGATAGGCAAGTCACAAATGAGGCGATTCTTGAATAGGTTGCATTGCTTTTGAAGGTCAGCCAGCTGAGCACTGGCATTATAAGACCAGCGGAACAGACTTTCCTGGCCTGCCTCAGGAGAACCTGTAAGCCTGGGTACCTACACAAGAACCGCTGCACCACCAAATTATGTACATGAGCCAAACAGGGAACATGGGTCAAGTGTCCCTGTCGGAAGGTGGAGAGGAGGTTGGTGCCATTGTCGCAAACCACCATTCCTGGCTGAAGCTGGCATGGCGTCAACCACCTCTGAGTCTGCCCCTGCAGAGCTGACAGAATCTCTGCCCCAGTGTGGCTCCTGTCCCCTAAACAGACCATCTCAAGCACTGCATGGCATCTTTTTGCCTGAATGCTTGCATATCCCCTTGAATGCCTACGGAGCACCACTGGTTCTGAGAACAAATCTGCAGAGGAAGATGCTATAGAGGAAGAAGAATAGGAGGGGGTAGAGAAGAGAGGTGTGGCAGAATCACCACTACTATCATTTTGGAGGTGTGGTGGCGGAACAAGCTCCGACAATACTGCACCCTGTCCTGCGTCCTTCCCAGCTGCCAGCAGAGTTACCTAAAGTGCCGTGAAAGAAAGGTAACGTCCCTGTCCATGCCTGCTGGAACATGAGTCAGCGGTAATATGCACCTTACTGCTGACCGTCCTGTCCAATGAAGCCAAGACATTGCCTTCCACATGCCGGTAGAAAGCCAGAATGGTCTTCCTTGAAAAGAAATGGCATTTGGGAACCTGCCACTGAGGTAGCGCACATTCCACAAATTCACGAAAAGGGGCATAGCTGAGAAGGCAGCAGTTGGAGTGATAGCAATTTAGCCAAGCTAGCATTCAGCCGCTGAGCATGTGGATGACTGGGACCAAATTTATTTTGACGGTTTAGCAACTGGGGTAGGGAAATTTTCCTGCTACAATCGGATGTTGTAGCGATAGCAGATTGCCCGCAAGTACTTGGCACGCCTAATTCTACAGCTTCACTCCTCTCAGTGCAGGTTTCTAAGAGGAAGGAAGGTATAGTGGGGTTGGAGATCCAGGCTGATGAGGAGCAAGGAGAGGTCTGACTTTTTCTTTGGTGTGGGTCTTTTAAGTACTGTTGCCAATGGACTGCATGGGAGGTTGACATATGTCTGGTCAAGCATGTGATGCCCAAGCAGCTGTTGTTTTGGCCACGCTTGATACGCTTCAGACATATGTTACAAACAGCAATGATGCGATCTTCTGCACACGTAACAAAAAAAGCCCACACCAAAGAATTTTTCAAAATACGTGGGGAGTTCAATATCTGATCTGATCAGATCTATACTAGCGTCCCCAGCAGTTTAGGGTTCCAAAAAAAGGCATTGTTAGCGGGATCAGCCCAGATACCTGCTAGCACCTGCATTTTACCTCTCCACCCAGCCCACCAAGTGCAGTATCGATCGATCACTGTCACTTACAAAACACTAAACACATAACTGCAGCGTTCGCAGAGTCAGGCCTGATCCCTGCGATCGCTAACAGTTTTTTTGGTAGCGTTTTATATTTAAATCCTGAAGGATGTGGTATCCCCGTGCTTAGGAGAAGCAGCAGAATGTATTTTGAGGTATAATTTCACATATGCCCATAGCATGTGTGAGCAATATATCATTTAGTGACAACTTTGTGCAAGAAAAAAAAAGTTTGTAATATTCCCGCAACTTTTGGCAAAATATAAAATATTTCATGGACTCAACATGCCTCTCATTAAATAGCTTGGGGTGTCTACTTTCCAAAAAGGGGTCATTTGGGGGGGGTTTGTGTTTTTTTGGCATTTTATGGCCTTCGAAACTGTGATAGGTAGTGAGGAGTGAAATCAAAAATTTGCACCCTTAGAAATCCTGAAGGCAGTGATTGGTTTTCGGGGTGCCGTACGCGGCTAGACTCTCAAAAAGTCCCACACATGTGGTATCCCCATACTCAGGAGAAGCAGCAGAATATATTTTGGGGTGCAATTCCACATATAACTATGGTATGTGTGAGCAATATATTATTAAGTGACAACTTTTTGTAAACTTTTTTTTTTCTGTCATTATTCAATCACTTGGGACAAAAAAATATTCAATGGGCTCAACATGCCTCTCAGCAATTTCCTTGGGGTGTCTACTTTCCAAAATGGGGTCATTTGGGGGGTTTGTACTGCCCTGACATTTTAGCACCTAAAGAAATGATATAGGCAGTCAATAATTAAACGCTGTGTAAATTCCAGAAAATGTACTCTAGTTTGTAGACACTATAACTTTTGCGCAAACCAATACATATATGCTTATTGACATTTTTTTTTTACTAAAGACATGTGGCTGAATACATTTTGGCCTAAATGTATGACTAAAATTGAGTTTATTCGATTTTTCTTATAACAAAAAGTAGAAAATATCTTTTTTTTTTTAATTTTCAGTCTTTTTCCATTTATATCGTAAAAAATAAAAATCACAGAGGCAATCAAATACTATCAAGAGAAAGCTCTATTTGTGGGAAGAAAAGGACGCAAATTTCGTTTAGGTACAACATTGCATGACCGTGCAATTACCAGTTAAAGCAGTGAAGTGCGAAATTGTAAAAAGACCTCTGGTCCTTAGGCTGACAATTGGTCCGGGGCTTAAGTGGTTAAAAGAAGCAGGTGGATTACCTCTAAATACTCTTACCCCTTCTACTACTTACTCCTAAATACCCCCTTCTGTTCTACTGATTTTGAAAAAGCATTTAACCCTGTAGACTGGTCCTTCATGCTCATGACACATGGCCCTAAAATGCTTTCCATTGTTATGACCTTTTAGGAACATCCTACAGCCAATGTGAAAATGAATAGGGTTATCTCACCTTCTATTGATCTCTGCAATGGCATCAGGCAGGACTGGCTATTGTCCCCTCTGCACTTCCTTATTACCCCAGAGCCATTCCTGGTCATACTTTGCTGCAATACCAACAAAGTGGGCATGTGCATAGGACAAACTGTCTGCTGATCAGATTGCTTTTGTGGAAATGTTTTATTGTGTCTGTAGCCCCAAAATAACTTTCTTGGTACTCACGCATGAATTCTATAAATTCTTCTTTCAAAATTAACTCAGCTAAATTTAAAATTTTTAACATTGGGCTTTACACTGCCAAGGTCGCTCACTTACAAATGTAATTCCCATTCCGCTGCAAGAGAAAATGCCTAATACCCAAACCTTTCCAAACATACCTTCTAGCCTCTGTACAACCGGAATTGACACTGTACAACCAGACTGTAAGCAACATACACAGATAGGTCAACTCTAAATTCTCCTGGTTTATATTACACTGTGCCCTATTTATCTTTCTGTGAGCTTCCTCTGATCTGTGTTCTCCAAAGCCTGCTACACATTATATAGCAATCATAGCAAAAAAGCGGTATACAGTGCTGTGTAAAAGTATTTGCCCCTTCCTGATTTTTTTTATTTTTGCATATTTGTCACACTTAAATGATTCAGATCAGCAAAAAAATGTTAATATTACACATAGATAACCCAAGTAAATCCAAGATGCAGTCTTTAAATTATTATTTCATTTATTAAGGGAAAAAAGCTGTTCAAATCTGCCTGGCCCTATGTGAAAAAGTAATTGTCCCCTCCCATGCTGAATCATGAATGAACTGTGATTAACCATAATTTTTTAGAAAGTAAAATTTCACTTTCCACACCCAGGCCTGATTACTGCCAGACCTATTGAATCAAGAAATCATATAAATAGAAGCTGTATGGCAAAGTGAAGCATGCTAACAGATCACAAAAAACACTCTTAATGCCACAATCTAAAAAAAATCAAGAACAGATTAGAAGCAAAGTAATGTATGAGTCTAGGAAGGGTTTCAAGCCCTTTCTAAGGCTTCGGAACTCCAGTGAACCATGAAGAGAGCCAATATCCACAAATGGAGATAACTTGGAACAGTAGTGAACCTTCCCAGGAGTGGCCAGCCAACAAAAATTGCTCCAAGAGCATGACAATGACTCATGCAGGAGGTCATAAAAGAACCCAGAACAACATCTAAAGACCTACAGGCCTCACTTGCCTCAAGTAAGATCAGTATTCATGATTCGAAAATAAGAAAGAGAGTGGGCAAAAATGGCATCCATGGGAGAGTTCAAGGGCCAAAGCCACCGCTGACCAAAAAGAACACAAAGGCTCATCTAACATTTACTTAAAGACTTCATTATCCCCAAGACTTTTAGGCAAATATTCTGTGGACTGATGAGACAAAAATTTTACTTTTTGGAAGGTGTGCATCCCGTTACATCTGCCATAAAACTAATACAGCATTTCATAACAAGAGCATCACACCAACAGTCAGACATGGTGGTGGTAGCCTGATGGTCTAGGGCTGCTTTGCAACTTCAGGAGCAACTCCACAGCAATGTGAAAGACTCATTGCCAGTTATTTCAAACGCTTGATTGCAATTGTTGCCGCCGAGGGTGGCACAACTAGTTATTAGGTTTAGGGGGCAATTACTTTTTCACATAAAGCCAGGCAGGTTTGGACATCTTTTTTGCCTTAATAAATGAAACCATCATTTAAAAACTGCATTTTGTATTTACTTGGGTTAACTTTGTGTAATAATAAAACATTTTGATGATCTGAGTCATTTAAGTGTGACAAATAGGCAAAAAAAATAAAAAATTAGAAAGGGGACAAATACTTTTTCACATCATTGTATTTCAAATGTACTCAATAGATATAATGAAGAAATTGCAGGAAAGGCTACAAAGTAAAAACACTTTATTGTCACAAAAAGCATTAAATGCTTATAAGCATTTAAGAACCATTCAAATTCCACTAACCGCTCAGATGAAATAGTTATTTTGTACACCAGATATTCCCCTTATAGAGAATACATTTATAGAATATTTTCTGCACTATACCACAGGTCTCTAATAAATATCACATTTTCCATATGCTATTGCAAATTTAGAGCCATAATTGTTTTTTTCAATCCTAATTTTTCTGAGGTATACCCAGGTTGGACTCAACTCAATTGGGATTTTTTCTCTCTCTCACCATGTCAGATGTGAACCTTGCTTTCTTTTATAAAACGTTGGTTAACATTCAGATTGGGGAGAAATTAGCAAAGAAAATGAACTAATCAAATGATTATACACACCTAACAATCTGTTTGAATAGAAATCACAGACATGGTGGAATGTGTTTTTCCTGAAAAATATTTAGAAGATGTCAATTTTAAATTGTCAGGACAGTTAAAAATAAAATTTGGAGCAAATTTACAGCTATATATACTAAATATGATCCCTTTACTTTGTGAGTAGTATGAACAATTTTAAGAATACGTTAAAAAAAAATAGACATACTTTCAAACAACCTTGTAGTATTGCGACAGATTCAGCCACATTAGAAGGCAGAAAAACATATTTCTAAAGAAAAAAGAAAAAAAGAAAAGACGAATAAGATTTATTTTCAAGTATGGTTGCCAAATTGGATCAGGAGAGGTTTGCATACATTACAGGTAGGGCATATAATTGAAACCTGAAAAAAATTGCAATAGTAGAAATTGGGTAAGAATATACCACTGAAGAAGAAAGAAATGTGTCGGATGTTGAATGCAGTAATTCTAAAGTAGAAGCCAAAGTAAACACAATAAGTATAGGTAACTTGAAAATAATCCTTTTAAGAATAAGGGATCAAAAAATTGTGGTAAGAAAATAACAAATATGTCAATAAGCAATTATAAAGATGTATATACAAACACACTGTTAGGAGTCTGTAAACGCCAGTTGCTGGTCTCATTCTAGCATCCTGGTTTTGGTTGTGATGCATTTTCCCTGTCTGCCTGTCCACCTGCAAGGTGACTGATGTAGCTAGTGGAGACCAAATCTGAATTAAGTCAGCCAAGCCTGCAGTCTCAAGCTTGTGATAGCATTTGTAACACATGCTCCAAGTTCCCTGTTTGTATGCCCTGCCTGCTAGTTTGGATTCCCTTGTTTCTCGGGTTGGAACTCAGACTATTCTCTTGACTCTGCCTGCCTTTTGAATATGGATTTGACCCTGACTATGCTGAACTTTGCCTGCTGTGTACCTGGACTGTCATTGAACCACTCTGCTGTGAACCGGTAATGGAAAATGCGTGCTGCCCAGGCTAGAAGGGAAAGCAATCCTGTGTCCACCACTTTGAGTGCAAGCCAGGAAAGGAGCTAGTCTCAGCTCCAAATAACTGTGGAGCATGATTAAGTCCTTGGGTTGGAGTGAAATGTGTTGGGGCATGGCCTGGCAGGAGCCCAGGCTGAGACTGCCATTCATTCCAATACCAGTAGGTCTGCAGTGATGTGCAGCTTAATGGCATCCATCCTTTGCTGAATACCTGTTTGCAGTGTTCAGTTTGCGCCTGGCTGGCATGGTAGCCAGGCACTATAGCATTGTGTATAGAACCTGGGAGCAACCAAGTACAGGTACATCTTTACAAAGAATACCCTATCCCGTGCAAGGAAAAAAAAAACAGCAGAGCTCTCCCTTATTTGTTAAGCTCTGGAGCAACTGCACTTTGCTTAGTGCACAGTCTATTTGCCTTTAGTAAATCAACCCCATAGTATCTTACCACCGGACATAAGGGTAAACGTAACACACACATTAACAAATCTACCAAGAAGCTCACTATTAAACAATTGAAAAAAGGTCTAAATGTTTACCCTACGCAGAAAGATGATTGTTTGATGCAATAACATTTTTTTATTTATGTGCTCACAGACTAATTTGTGAGAATTATCCACAAAAGGAAGGCCCAATTACCATTTGATGGTTTGATGGTTTGAGTTCCACTTAGCTTAGTAAATGAGGTGAAGACCTGATGAGTTCCATCATCCAACCATGTGCAAGCAAAAATGCTGTTTATGTATTTAATTTTCTTTCCATATGAATAAGTAATCTTTGTGAAAGTGAATTTTGACTACCAGAGAAAAGTCCCTTGCAAAGTGAACATTCCCATGAAAAGTGAACAGCCAACTGCCCCAAAACTATTTTTTAAATTGTTTGGCTTAGTTGTTGGAGGAGAGAGGTTTGGAGGGTATCCATCATAGCAATGCAACTGATGGATGTGGAGTAATTTTAATTGTGTTATTACAAATTATTTGTGAGAATTTGGAAAATGATAATTCTCAAAGTAATGATGTTTCTAAAGCAAATAAGCTTTGTAATAGGGAGTGCAAGTATAAATCCTTTCCCCAACTCTTCATATACTGTATATGGGTGTCCTCAATTTTATTACCAGTGGATTTAGAAAACATGAGTTTTAAAGTGATTATAAACTCATTTTGTTTAAATAACAAACAGGTTTATACTTACCTGCCCCAAACTTCCTTTGCTCAGGTCCCCCACAGGCGCTCCCACTCTTCTTGGTGTGCCACTATAGGAAGGCACTTCCTAGCATGCCACACTTGCGGGCTCAATGTCATGCCATGCTGCCTGTGTCCATAGATACAGACAGCATGGCTAAGTCCCACCCCTCTGCTCCCTCGTCACTGGCTCCCACTGACTCAGCAAAGCCTGTGAAGCGGGGAAGTGAAAGGAGAGGCTGCATTTCTGAAGAAACATGGCAGGAAATCATGTTAGATGCTGACCCTGGAACTGGATGTGCCTATTCCACCATCTTGAGTACTGGAAACCTGCATCTCTTTACTTATTTGAGCAGTTTTATGGTAAATAAAGCATTTTTAATGGGGATTTCTGTACTATGAGCTTCTTCTATCCTTTTATGTCCTATATATCATTCACCCATTAGGAATCTGTGTAATAAGGGGACCAGAGGAGTGACATCTAAGAGGATTATTGGATGTGATATCACCCAACTCTGTGTCTTAGGGGCTGAATTTGGTAACAAATTTTGTGCACATGGGAGTGATGTATGGGTGGCATATATTGATGGTTTCATAACCTTTGCACTAGAGCATGGTTTAATGTGAGCACAATTTATTTAGTGTACATTAGTTGTGGTGATATGGTGGTGATAACCATATATGCTAATCATGTTAAAATTATTTTTAATTCATTTATTTATAATTTTATTGCATTTTATTTTATTTTTTATTTAATGTAATTTAATTCATCATGAATTCATTTGTTAATTCGGGTATGCATCTCTCCAAGTTAATAGCGAAATGTTGTAAACAACCATAAATATCCTAATCCCTTTCACATACGGTCGGAGATTCCGACAACCAAATCTTTTGTCCGACGGATTTTGTCCGAAACTGTTGTATACACACAGTCGGACGAAGTTGTCGGAAAGTCCGATCGTTCAGAACGTGATGACTTTATTTCTTTATGACGGGACTACGTTCATGCTAGTAGCCAATAGCTTTGATGTAGGAATTTGATCTGAGCATGCGTGGCACTTTGTCCGATCGGAATTCTCTACACATGATCGGAGTATGTCCGATCGGAGCATTTTGTCGGAAAATATTTCTGGCAAGTTGGAAAATTTGGTCTGACGGATATTCCGACAGAAGCAGTCCGATGCATACCACACACAGTCGGAATATTTGACAAAACGCTCTGATCGGACACATTCCGTCGGAATCTTCGATCGTGTGTACAAGGGCTAAGTCTTAACATTTGTGTGTATTAATATGGAGGATTCAATAGAGGTGAGGTCTGTTACACCTTTAGAACTAGACACAGGAAGAGGATATGACATCATTCACACTCATTGAACCATTCAGATTAGGTGTGGGTGGGAGGCGTTTAATCATATATATCGAGATACTACACCACCTGGGGATATCTTTGATAACGTCCCATGGGTGGGATGAAACGCGTTAGGTGACCGCGGGTGTCAACGTAATTTCCGGTCGGTGAGACGCAAGTCAGTGACCACTTCCGGTTCCGGGTTTTAATACTGTTTACAACGTTTTTACATGTGAGTGGATATTGTTTGCTTTATATGCAATAAACAAATGAAATTACACTATATCGCTCTCTTTGCCATTTGTACATATCCCCGATGATTTACTGAGAACGACGCATGCTGCAGTTGGAGTCACAGCACGTGGGACCACATAGCCCAGCCATCCTCCCAAGAGCTTGTGGCTTCTGTTATGGGAGTCGTGGATTTCTGATAATTCACTGAGAACAACGCATGCTATAGTTGGAAACACAAGTTCTGGATTTCTGGTGTGTGAATGGGGAGACAGAGGGGAGCTACACGGATTATCCTTTCAGCACTTGCCACTTTATATATATTGCACATATTGAAAATTTTGAAGCTGAACTGCAAAGTTTTGAAGTTCATGAACTTTACATATTTCAATGGACTATTAATATTATTATTATTGATTCAATATTGATTAATATGGTTAATGGTATTATTGATATTCCCATTATTGTTATTAGTTGTGTGGTAATGATGTATTAGTTTAGCACGAGGTAGCGCTCTTATTCTGATCATACATTTAAAGGCACATGCACATTTGAGAGCAGCAACACATATATATAATTCACATTTTAATTAATTTGATTTACTAATTAATATGGAAATTTGTTCCCAAGTCACTCATCCATTAGCACAGGAATATATAGGTATGTTATACACATCTATATACTAGGTATGAGCTCCGTTTTCGACTCAAACGCATGTTCGACTTGAACACGGGCTGTTCGCCTGTTTGGCAAATTCAGAACTTTGTGGACCTATCTCAGTGCATTGCTGGCTCATGATTGGCCAAGCATGCACTGTGACCCCGCATGCTTGGCCAATCACAGCACTGGCAGTGAGGAGAGCCATAACTGGCCACAGGCAGGATGACTGTGGGCAATTATAGCTCAGGGGGGTTTAGCACACACCCCACACTATATAAGGCCACCCGTGCGGGGGCCTTGTGTAGTGTGTTGGCATGCAGGGAAAGAGCAAGATAGGCAGAGACAGTGTATTTTTGCTTGGGAACCTAGCAATGTTAGAGTGGGTGTTGTGTGCCTCCTGCACAGTATACACCTGAAGCTACCCCTTATTGCTGGTGTTGTTCTGTTTCTGTAACACAGGCATCTGCAGCATTTACAGTAGTTGTTGTGTGCCTCCTGCACAGTATACACCTGAAGATACCCCTTATTGCTGGCGTTGTTCTGTTTCTGTAATACAGGCATACTATAGACACCCCCCAAGCACGATATTTAAATGAATATTTCACTTTTTTTTCACTTTAATCGTCATTAAAATCAGTGCTCCCAAAGAAACTGCCATTTTAAAAGAAAATTATTGCATTGATCCATGTCCCCAAAGGGCAGGAGTCGGGGAACCCAAACCCTTTATAGGACAATATCTTGCATATTAGCCTTTAAAATGAGCACTTTTGATTTCGAACGTTCGAGTCCCATAGACTTTAATGGGGTTCTAAAGTCTGTATGAATTTTAGGTCCGTTCGAAGGTTCTGGTGCAAACTGAACTGGGGGGGGTGTTCGGCTCATCCCCACTATATACTCGTCCATCATTAATTATGGGTATAATACACTATTTTAGTTATGTTCTTTTTGAGTGATACAGAAGAGAGGAGGATTCTGGGTAGGAGAATGTGGATTTAGAGTGAACTGATAACCCTTTTAACGTGGATGTTTGGTAAGAAGATTAGCAAACAGAGGTGAGAAGTCGCATATTACTCATGATTTTCACTTGATTGTAACATACGCATGTGAGCACAATAAAGTAATTTGTTATGGTAGTTAAAAAAATGACTGCACTATATGAGTTTTTATTTTTTGGGGGATGTACACGTGATGAGATTTTTGTGGAAACACTGAAGTGAAAGAGAGAAACAGAGGACTCAGAAAATATGGTAAGAGTCTGGGAAAGTGAGTGGCAGGAGAGTACTAACCTCTGACAGTTACCGTATTTCTGAGGCACTGGACTGTACAAGTTTTATTGACTTTGACACGCCAGGGGCATTGGTGTTTTGTTCAGCTGCTGAGGGTTGACATTTCGAGCACTTGAACACTGGTGGATATTTATGTTTGTTGCTGAGAAAGTCAGTGAATATGTTGACAATGTTTTTCAACTCTTTGTGTTGAACCTGCCTTCATATGTTAAGGACACTACACATTTGTTAACTTTATTGCATGACGTGTTGGTACGATCATGGACAATGATGGCAACACTGGATATTAAAGCACTTTATTACAGCATCCCTCAGGAAGGGACCTGGGTGCAGTATTATGTTTTTCTAGATGAGAGAGATGCAAGCAAAAGACTACACAATACATTTGTTTTGGATTACAGATATCGTTTTCTGTTTTGGGGACCAAATGTGCTTATGTGCACCTATATCTGGGGAACTATAATGAAAAATCTAAAAAGTAGTACATTTTCATCAGATTCTCACAGCTGTGGGGTTGCAAGATGCCCACAAAGAGATTATTTGTATTTATTATGTTATTATATCAGTTATTTACCATACATTTATTATACTTCCGAGTTTAATTAAAAAAGGTTTGAGATTTATACCAAGAAACTACAGACCAGTCAGCCTAACATCATTAGTATGTAAGGTATTTGAGGGACTGGTAAGGAACAGCAATCATGGATTTATGAAACATCATTCTTCTCAGACCTTTTTTATCTTCCTATAAGGACGTAATAAACTGGATAGTAGAAGTCCAGTGAATATAGTTTATCCAGATTTTGCTAAGGCATTTAATTATTAATGATATAGTTGGAATCAAAAGCTCAATTTCAGTGTTTCCTGTTTATACCAAATTATGCAGAGAAATAACTTTGGCATAGGATACAGCATCATTACAGGAGCTTGTAGTTCTCAAAAATGATCATGGTGCTTTGGAGCACTGTCATAGTTCATTGATTCTTCCTGTCAGATCGTATCTGGGACGTACAGGCACACAGATACTCTGACAGATCTGCAGGAGAACTGCATGGCACCAGCAATCTGCTGATCGCTAGTGCAATGCTTTAACAGCTCAAAAAAATAAAAAATAAATGCACGTTTTTTTACCTGCACCAAAATGCGCATTTATAATAAAAAAAATGCATTTATTTATTTTTTCTAAAAAGTGAACACAAACACCTCTTAACCATTTGCTTATGGGCAACTTAAACCCCCCTCCTGCCCAGACCAATTTTCAGCTTTCAGCGCTGACGCACTTTGAATGACAATTGCGCTGTGATACAACACTAACCAAATTAAACCTTTATCATTTTTTTCCCACAAATAGAGCTTTCTTTTGGTGGTATTAATCACAGCTGGCACTTTTATTTTTTTCTAAACAAACAAAAAAAATGGAACATTTTGAAAAAAAAATCATGTTATAAAATTTTGCAAACGGATAATTTTTGTCCTTCATTGATATGCGCTGATGAGGTGGCACTGATGGGCACTGATAGGCTGCACTGGTGGGCACTGATAGGCTGCACTGATGGGCACTGAGAGGCACAGTTAAGGTGGCACTGATAAGGTGGCCCTGATGGAGACAGATAAAGCGGTACTGATAGGCACACATAAGGCGGCACTGATGGCCACTGATAAGATGCCACTGATGGGCACTGATTGGTGGCACAGATGGGTGGCACTAATAGGTACCACTGATGGCCACTGATGGCCACTGATAGGTGGCACTGATAGGTGACACTGGTGGGCACTGATAGGTGGCACTGATGTGCAGCACTGTTGTTGAGGCACTGATTGTGGGCACTGATAGGTGGCACTGTGGGAACTGATGGGTGATACTGGTGGGCACTGGTAGGCGGCACTGTTGCCTATTGCTAGGTGGCACTGGCAGGGGGTACAGTGGGCACTGATGATTGTCCCTCTCACGGCCACCGGTGATTGACTTTTTTTTTCTCATCACGCTGTTTTCACAAGGATTAAAAATAGCAGATTACCGGCTCTGTTGACATCATGTGATCAGCTGTCATTGGCTGACAGCTGATCACATAGTAAGGGGTCGGGATCTCATAGACTCGCTGATCACAGTGCGCTTCGCGCATGCCCTGAGGGGGGGCGCAAGCCGCTCAGGCATGGGATGACGTCAAAGCAGGTCCCCGATGTAGCCGTCATTCAGCTATAGCGGGGATCTCAAGTGGTTAAACCTGACAGTGTAGTCCACCTAATGCAGTTTCATGTCATGGAGTGGAAACAATGATGCACTGTTCTAGACGAAGCAGATGTAAATCTTCTTTTACATAAAAGAAACTTGAAAAGTGTGGAAATAGTGTGGAAATAATGCATTGCACACATTAAGTTGATTTTCTGACTTCATACACTTGAGCATCAAAAGGAAGCACAAAGCGTATTACAGTGCCTTGCAAAAGTATTCACCCCCTTGGCTTTTTACCTATTTTGTTACATTACAGCCTATAGTTCAATGTTTTTTTTTTTTACCTTAATTATATGTGATGGATCAGAACACGATAGTCTAAGTTGGAGAAGTAAAATTAGAAGAATATATACAAAAACTATTTTTCAGAAATAAAAAACGGATAATTGGCACGTGCGTATGTATTCACCCCCTTTGATATAAAGCCCATAAAAAGCTCTGGTTCAACCAATTACCTTCAGAAGTCACATAATTAGTGAAATGATGTCCACCTTTGTGCAATCTAAGTGTCACATGATCTGTCATTACATATACACACCTTTTTGAAAGGCCCCAGAGGCTGCAGCACCTAAGCAAGAGGCACCACTAACCAAACACTGCCATGAAGACCAAGGAACTCTCAAAACAAGGAAGGGATAATGTTGTTGAGAAGTACATGTCAGGGTTAGGTTATAAAAAAAATATCCAAATCTTTGATGATCCCTAGGGGCACCATCAAATCTTTCATAACTAAATAGAAAGAACATGGCACAACAGCAAACCTGCCAAGAGACGGCGGTACATTAAAACTCATGGGCCGAGCAAGGGGGGCATTAATCTGAGAGGCAGCGCAGAGACCTAAGGTAACCCTGGAGAAGCTGCAGAGTTCCACAGTAGAGACTGGAGTATCTGTTCATAGGATGACAATAAGCCGTACACTCCATAGTGTTGGGCTTTATGGCAGAGTGGCCAGAAGAAAGCCATTACTTTCAGCAAAAACAAAATGGCACGTTTTGAGTCTGCAAAAAGGCATGTAGGAGACTCTCAAAATGTATGGAGGAAGGTGCTTTGGTCTGATGAGATTAAAATGTAACTTTTTGGTGATCAAAGAAAACGCTATGTCTGGCGCAAACCCAACACATCACCCAAAGAACACAATCCCAGTGAAACATGGTGGTGGCAGCATCATGCTGTGGGGATGTTTTTCAGCAGTCGGGACTGGGAAACTGATCAGAGTTGAGGGAAAGATGGATGGTGCTAAATACAGGGATATTCTTTAGTAAAACCTGGACCACTCTGTGTGTGATTTGAGGGTAGGATGGAGGTTCACCTTCCAGCAGGGCAATGACCCCAAACACACTGCTAAAGCAACACTTGAGTGGTTTAAGGGGAAACATGTAAATGTGTTGGAATTGCCTAGTCAAAGCCCAGACCTCAATCCAATAGAAAATCTGTGGTCAAACTTAAAGATTGCTGTTCACAAGTGCAAACCATCCAACTTGAAGGAGCTAGAGCAGTTTTGCAAGGAGGAATGGGCAACAATCCCAGTGGTAAGGTGTAGCAAGCTCATAGAGGCTTATCAAAAGCGACTTGGAGCTGTGATAGCCACAAAAGGTGGCTCTAAAAAGTATTGACTTTAGGGGGGTGAATGGTTATGCACATTGACTTTTTCTGTTATCTTGTCCTATTTGTTGTTGGCTTCACAATAAAAAAAAATCTTCAAAGTTGTGGGCATGTTCTGTAAATTTGATGATGTAAATCCTCAAACAATCCATGTTAATTCCAGGTTGTGAGGAAACAAAAATGAAAAATGCCAAGGGGGGTAAACACCTTTGCAAAGCACTGTAAGTTTCTGGCATGCTCTGAGATTTCCATACCCAGTGCAAGGATTTATTTTACCACCCATCTCCACTCTGACTCCCCACAGAGAAACCCCTGAGGTCTCTGCCAGCTGTATGCTTTGTTTTTTTTTATGTCTTCTGGCCAGTTCCCCAGTAGTGGACATTTCTGGATGATTTGCTGTAAATGCAGGGCACCATGTTTAGGAAACAGGCCACTTGGTTGTTTCTTGGTCTTCTGGGTTGAATTACACTGGGCATCATTCAAGCCAGAAGACTGAGGGCATATTTTGAAAAAGAAGAGGTACTGTGGGGAAGAGCTGAATTGAAGCCGAGTTGTTGTATCTTTAAACCTCTGGGGGACAGTAAAAAAAATAGCCTCAAATATGTATTTAAGCCAGTTGGCTCAATATACATGGCCCAAAGGATGGGCATGTGGACTGTAACATCAAATGTAATTTATTGTATTTTTAAGTTTAGTTGTATTATTTACTCCAGTGGATTCCCTCACCCCTGTCGAATACGTTTTTGAACAGATAATTACATTAACATAGTTGCCATTATTCTACATTTTACCTTTAATTAGGGTTAGTCTATAAAGTAAACAGCAATATGGGTGATGTGTTTGCGGCCTATTTTCATAAATTACTAGTGCCTTGGCTATTATTCCCAGTGAAATACTTTGCTACTTGGTGAGTTAGTGACCTGGAACAAGTATGCAGGTCATGACTTCTGACTGCATAGCCTGTATGCTTATTTTAGATCAGTGACAAAGTAGTGAAGTCATAGGATGAGCATAGTCATAATAGCCATCTAATCATCCATTAAAAAAAAATCAGCAATGGCAGCGTTTTTACAGTAATTTTGTCAATTCAAGCTTTACTTCAAATGCTTAAATCATTTCTAATTTTTTTAAATGATTCCCTGTATAGTGAAAATGCTAATATACTTTGTTCGCTAAAAGCTCTCCTCAATCTATCAGAGTGCCCTCACCTGCACAGCCCCCACCGCAGAATCCGAGGCACCAAAGTAGATTAAGTCCACTCATTGTGAATCTTATTGCAGCTGTGTGTTTGGGCAGCTCAGGTCATAGTGGTTTATCACAGAAACATTATTCCCTTGCAGGCTTCTATAGCCCAAAATAAAATCATCGGACGTTCAGCGCGTGCTCAGTCTGAGACTTCACTCCAAGTAACAGCATTTATATTGTGAGGTGATACAATTTTCTATGACAGCTAATGCTTTCTTATAGATCCACTCCTCATGTCCTATTTATTTTGAATTACTCCAGTTAATGACAGCTAAGCTGCAATACAAGGCGAACCATTGAATTATGACCCATCCTCCCACTTTATTTGTTATGAAAAGTGTGCGAGTGCTCAGCAGGGGCCCAGCGGGATAGGAGATACAGGAGTGTAGGTGCATAAGGAGGTAAAGATATTTCTAGCGCCTGTCATGCACTCACTTCTTCAATACATTTTCATTTCATTAGCAGTACCGACTATTCATGGAGGATGTATAATCAATACATCTTCATTCTCCATCGGTCATACTATTATTATGTAATTCAGTTACGTTGAATCTCAGTGGGAGAAAAATGTGTTATTGTTATTAAAGGTAATCTCAGAAAACAATAACTGAAATGTCTTCAGCACAGCCTATTACTCCAATATGTTATACAAGTGCACAGATTAAACCAAAAACATAAATTTCCATCTTATTTCTAGATGTCTATGTTGTTATATAATAAGGAAGTATCATTAAAGGTAACCAGTACTGAAAGAAATCTCCTCCTGAGAATGTTAGTTGCCTAGCTGACATGCCAGTCTAATGCCGCGTACACATGGTCAGACTTTCCGACAGGAAATGTGCGATCGGAGCTTGTTGTCGGAAATTCCAACTGTGTGTAGGCTCCATCAGACAGTTTCCATTGGAATTTCCGTCGCACAAAATTTGAGATCTTGTTCTCAAACTTTCTGAAAACAAAATCCGTTCGTGTAAATTCCGATCGTGTGTAGACAATTTCGACACACACATGCTCAGAATCAAGCAGAAGAGCAGCACTGACTATTGAACTTGATTGTTCTTGGCTTGTCATACGTGTTGTATGTCACCGCGTTCTTGACGTTCGGAATTTCCGACCAACTTTGTCCGACCGTGTGTATGCAAGACAAGTTTGAGTCAACATTCGTCGGAAAAATTTTGTTTTGTTGGAATGTCCGATCATGTGTATGCGGCATAATAGCTTCAATCCTTTATGGGGCATTGACCTGGAATAAGTATGCAGATACAGAGTGCAGTCATTACTTTGACCTTCTAATCTCCATTCTTGTTTCCAATCAGTGACTCAGAAATTATTGTGGCCTCTGACAACATCAGTCAACAATGGCCCCACATTTTTTCTCTCTGTAAAGGTTCTTTTAAAGCCTAATTTCAGCTTTGACTAGGGCCAAATACATAAAATGTACCCCCATCAGCTCTGGATGCTCTTATTGCCCTTTCTCCATTGCTGTCTCCTGCAAACTCACTCACCCTCCTATCCAGTACCAGAAGGCAAATACGACTTTGGAAGTCACTGGATCATACTGAATATACATGAAAAAGGGTGTGTAGATAGATTTTTTTTTAAGGATATAAGGATGCTCCAGTGGAGAAGGGATTCCAAACTTGGAACTGGACTTTGGAATTATTCTGTTTATATTGTGTCCTATGTGTAAGTTTATGTTTACTACTTTAGATTTAAGTGATGTCACATTCAAAATATGGCATATTCTAGTCTCTTCAAGTGGTAAATTAATGTATGTAATTTATTAAAATGTCACTATGTTTTAAACCTTTAGGATTTCGGAGTAATAGCAAACATATGTTTTTTACAGTTTTTAAAAGACAAAAACAGTATTCAAGCATACTACTATTATGCTATTATATGTAAAGTGCAGTGTGACCCATAGAAATAACCTGATCCCATTCCTGTCCCGTCTTGGGCCAAAAGACCACAGGTTGACATGTAGAGTAAACAAAGGGTTCATCCTGGAACAGATTTTTTTTCACCAAAATATCCAAACATAAGAAGCCAATGAATGATTACATCTACCTGCAACTGCCAAAACCGAGATATCAATCAGGCAGCCAATCTGAGAATCACAGTAATTGATAGATATCTTTAATGTCACATTGTTCTTAAACATTAGCAGTGACTTTCAAATTTACTCAAAGGATTGTGCATAAGTAAAAAGTTAGGAAGCATTTAATAAAATGAAAGCTGCTTCCATAAAAGTTAACATTCTGAAGGCAAGGAGTAGATTAATGGACTGGAATAATGCAATATACTATGACTTAGACCATAAGAACTCACACAAGATATACAATTGTCCAGGCAACTATTGCTTTTAAGCAGCTTTCGGAAGCTGAGACTGTTTTATAGTTATATATGGCCATTTCAATTGTAATTTCAAAATATATTCCACAAATTTATCTCATATACAAATTAGAGTGTTTAAAATACATTATTTCTTTTTATTTCATGTTACTTATTTTAATACATTATCAAGGCTTTTGTTCAATATACCAAAAGCTCAATATAAGTCACAGAAATATTGTAGGTATGCAGTCAGATGGACTTTATACTAACAACCTCAATTTTCATAGCCTTACCTCCACTCTTCTGTTACAGCAGCTGTACAGAGTCTAAAACAGTTTAGCCGAGCTGGTCAGACACACCCTCTCTGCTATGCAACAAAGGGCACTATAGTAAAAGGGCTGGGAGCAGTGTTTTGTTTTAGATAAAAGTATATTTTAATGCATGTTACATCCAAAGAGATCAAGAATTTGTAAAATGAAAAATAAACAAAGCATATTTTTCTATACTATGTACTTGTCTCAATCCAAAGCACTGAGTGCAATTTATCTCTGCTGTCTCCTTTCTCAGTTATCTGTATGAGTAACTTCAAACAAATTATGTCAACGCAAATCTTGGGAGACAGCCCCACTCACACCTTCAACACACAGTAGATTATTGACAGCCTCGGCTGTCCATGTTTCATAATAAGAGTATGTAAAGGGGGTGTGTACATTCCCTCCACTCAGGTCTCAATTACACTGAGCTATCCCTTCTACTCTGTGCAATGTGTAGCATCAGATCCATGCCCCTTGCCTTGCCTGCTTTAGTTGAGAAAAAGCCTTCCATGTGTGTGTTTTAGAAGACATTGAGAACATTTTATTTTATTTGTTTTTGTCTGCTTCTTCCTCCTGGCCTTAACAGCAACTGTACAGTAAAACCAATGATTAACCTATGTAGACTGTTGTTAGGGAATTTCTTCTTTTTCCCCTCTTCAGTTCGAAGGGTACAATTTACCTAGAGTAATATATTAGATTTTTTCGGTACCTTTAGCGAATCTCTGCATCCATACTCCTGATGAGTGAACATGCTTCACGAAACGCATAGAGTTTTTTTATTCATGGGGTGCCAAGACAGTTCAGCATTTACTCCTTAGTGTATATCCAACATGCATTCATGCATTTGTGTGTATATATTTTAGTATGTATGACCACCACATGTTATTTCATATGTTTATTTCATAAATGGTAACTGTGTTTTTAATATCTACTGATTTTTATATGTTGTGTTTATATTATGGAAACTGTATCATGCAACTCTAGACCTGTGCCTGATAATAAAAGGTTTTACTATACCTCGTATAACCCACATACTTTTATTTAGCAGTAGCATACCTTATTTAAAGTCCCAATCATTCTTTTCTCATGTTTTTATCTATGTAGACTGTTGGCTTGCCTAGTAGAAGGAGCCAAAACAGGCAGAATTATTTACCAACCCATCTGTGTCCTCTTCAAAAGGCTCTTTCCGTTATCATAGAAGTAAATAGATACCTAACATGACATGCTTTAAAATTGCACACGCTCATGAAACGGCAGCAAACTACTTTACTTCAAAATCTCCATTGGCGACTGTTTAAATGCCTTTACAGGTTACCTGTTTAGAGTTACAGAGAAGGTCCCGGGGCATGCTGGGACTGGGACGTCATAAGAGGCGGGTCACCAGGTGACATCACCTGGTGACCCCGCCCCTTATGCATATATAAGTCATTGCACACCGTGTCTACGGCATTACAACGGGAGAGAGCGTTGTGTCAACATGGAAAGAACGGAAGAAGAAGAAGACAAAGACGGTGACGACGATTGGGACGACGAAGGAGAAATCCGGGCCACCACTAGCAAAAGAGCAGAAAAAGAGCAGAAGATAGCGGAGGAGCCCGGCAGAAGAACCAGAGAGTGGGAGAAGAGGCCAGGGAGTGGGATCAGAACTGGAAAGCGTGGAGAAGTCAGAAGAGACCCCCGAAGTCTGAAGAAGACCTCCAGAGCTGCTTAATAAACGACTTTGGGAATGGGAAGGGGTACGATGTACCCCATACTTATTCACATAGGGTGGGGGGGCCGGGATCTGGGGGCCCCCTTATTAAAGAGGCCCTTGTCCTCATCAACATGGGGACAAGGTGCTTTGGGGTGGGGGGCCCCCCTTCCCCAAAGCACCCACCCCCCATGTTGAGGGCATGTGGCCTGGTACGGCTCAGGAGGGGGGGGGGCGCTCACTCGTCCCCACCTTTCCTGACCGGCCGGGCTGCGTGCTCGGATAAGGGTCTGGTATGGATTTTGAGGGGACCCCATGCCTTTTTTCAGTGTAGAGGATTCCCCTTAAAAGCCATACCAGACCTAAGGGCCTGGTATGCTTCTGGAGGGGCATTCCCCCTTGTGCTCGCTGCGATAGGAAAATGTGTTTTCTTTTAATAAATGATCACATTCTCATTGCATAAGAGCTGGGAGGAGGAGAAGCAGCAGCATACTGACCTTCCCAGTGAATGGCTGTGCAGTGGGGGCATGTCAGGGCAAGTCTGACCGTTGGGGAAGAATGCACTGAGTTGCCAGCATTTCTACAAAACTGACAACGGTGTGCTCCCCTGCTTAGTGTGGTCAGTTTCTTAGTATAACAACAAGGGGACTGGTGGGAACACCAGGGATTTCACACAAAGGAACCAATACAAAGAGAACAGGATACTTTATCATACAAGTTCATGGTACAGCAGGCACATATCAATAATATGAAGTGTTGGGGTAACAAACACTTTAACTATAATTATGTTAAGTTTTTATATTACATACTTGTGACTACTACTACTAAAAATGTGTTTACATTTAGGATGGTGCTGCTATAAAACGAACAAACAGTACAAAATAGATTACAGTGCACACATACAAAAATGACATAGATAAATATTTACTTGATAAATGTATCCCCTAAGATCCATATTTTGAAAACTTTGACTTCAAATCCCTTATGTCTAAGAAGAACTTTGAAAAGAAAAAAAAAAATTCTACAAAAAGCAGTACATTGTGGGTCAAATCTGCTGTAAAGAATATCTGATATACATGTAACATCAGCAAATAGTTTCAGTAATTCATTATGAAATATTAAAAATAGGTTTTCTGTTTCTTTTTTTATCTTTGCTCAAGTGATATCAGGAATAATTTTGTTCTCTTGCAGCCAGTGAGCCAATAAATTATAGAAAGGTATCATGAGTTGTTATTATGCAAAAGGTGAGAAATTAATGAATGAATGATTAGATGTTATCTGTGCTTCTCTGATGATTTCCAGTTTGAATGTAAACCAACTATAAAGTCAATAGTCCTACAGACTTTGTAGATCAGTTTGCAAACGTCTGTGTTGCCTTGAAAGTCACAGGCAAAAGAAAACTGTTGAAACTGTTGTTAGAGCAAACATTTCAGACATTCAGAGCTGCTAAATGCTCTGTTTTCTGTCTCAGGAGCATTGTCAAGCCCAGCCGGGAGATCGTCTGGCGTCCACAGGGGGTTTGGATGTCTGTCCCCTGCTCTCCAGCCTCTCTTCCGGTGGTGGCAGCGAGGAGCCGTGCCGGCAGCGTGGGGCAGTGCCTGTCTTATATTCGCACCATAAGATGCAGAAACATTTTTCCCCATATTTGTGGGGGTAAAAAGTGCATCTTACGGTCCGAAAAATAAGTGCAGTGGAGTGTTCACATTGCAAGAAATTGCCTTGTTTGCTAGCCATCATACCACTATGCAAGCCTTTTTTATGGGAGTAACAATTGTCAATAAGACAAATTGATCCGACCGGACATTCCATCATTGTGTTTGGTGCTGAGATATGTGTAAGAGCACCCTTCAGTATTAAGAGAGTAAGCATCCTTGTGAAATCTATTGTTAGCAAGGGCTTGAGTAGCTGGTGTCCCGTGACAATCAGTGGACAAGATAGAGTGCTGAGGATTTTACTCCTGGCCTGGTCTTACTAGAATGAGAAAGGGACTGTACTTTGGACACTATCTTTTTTAATATTTTTATAAATAATATAGGGTCTGGGATTAAAAGTAACATTTCTGTCTTTGCAGATGACACTAAGCAATGCAGTGGAATAACTTCCTTACAGGATGTCTCCAATTTACAAGCCAACCTCAATGCATTGTCTAATTGGACGACTATGTGGCAGATGAGGTTTAATGTTGATAAATGTAAAATTATGCACTTGGGGGCTAAGAATATGCATGCATCATACATACAAGGGGGGGTACAACTGGGGGAATCAATGGTGGAGAAGTATCTGGGGGTTTTGGTAGATCATAAGCTCAATTATAGCATGCAATGCCAAACTGTGGCTTCCAAAGCGAGCAAAGTCCTTTCTTTGATATAATGTTGCCCCTGAACAAATCATTAGTAAGACCTCATCTCGAATATGCAGTTCAGTTTTGGGCACCAGTTCTCAAAAAGAATATGGGGGAACTGGAGAAAGTGCAGAGAAGGGCAACCAAACTGATAAGAGGCATGGAGGAGCTCAGCTATGAGGAAAGATTAGAGGAACTTAATTTATTTTCTCTTCAGAATAGGAGATTAAGGGGGATATGATCAACATGTACAAATATATAAGGGGTCTGTATAGTGAACTTGGTGTTGAGTTATTCACTTTACGGTCAAGACAGAAGACAAGGGGGCACTCTTCACGTCTAGAGGAAAAGAGATTTCATCTCCAAATACGGAAAGGTTTCTTCAGAGTAAGAGCTGTGAAAATGTGGAATAGACTCCCGCCAGAGGTGGTTCTGGCCAGCTCAGTACATTGCTTTAAGATAGGCCTGGATTCTTTCCTAAATGTACATAATATAACTGGGTATTAACATTTACAGGTAAAGTTGATCCAGGGAAAATCTGATTGCCTCTCTGGGATCAGGATGGATTTTTTCCCCTGTTGTAGCAAATTTGATTCTGCTTTTATGTATTTTTTTTGCCTTCCTCTGGATCAACTGTGGGTATAGGATTGGGTATATGGGATTGTATGATATATATATATATATATATATATATATATATATATATATATATATATATATATATATATATATATATATATATATATATATTTTTTTTTTTTTTTTTTTTATTATTTTATTTTTTTTATGGTTGAACTAGATGGACTTGTGTCTTTTTTTCAACCTGACTATCCATGTAACTATGTGCACCACTAAGTCTCTGTAGTAAGTGCCCATGTGAATGATCCTTTGGACTGTGTCAGGTTGTTCAGAGGGATGGTAGCATTATCCCCTAAAACTGTTACCTGATCCTGTGGCACATACCTCCAGAAGTTTTTAAACTTATCCCAATATTTCCATTTATCCTTCCGTTCTACCTCTACCAACTGATCCTCCTCCCGTTCTTCCTCCCTCTCTAATTTTTGTATCCTGTTTACTTCCGATTATCCAATCCTTTATTTTAGGACTTTCTGTTTCCTGCCATTTTTTTGGAATTAAGCTCTTTGCTACATTAAGCAAGATTGGAATTATCGAGGCTTTATATTGTCTCACTGATCTATTTGTCCCATGGAACAAACACGTCCATGGATCAGCAGGGATAATTTTATTAGTAATTAGTAATTAATATATATGATCAGTGATGGTGAGGCCATAGGGAATAGGGAAGAGTGTTGAAGGTTGTTGCTTATTTCTGAAAACATTTTGTCATGGGGAACTTTGCTATTCTCAAGGATTCATCATGAGCCCATGTTAGTGGTGGACCAAAATCTCATCTTTACTTAGAAGTATGGATGAAGTTTGGAGTCGCCTCTACCATGGGTTTGATACAAATGTTCAATAAAATCCTCTTTAACGTGCCCTCAAGAGATTTTATCTTCTGCACTCTCTGTGGGGACGGGATGAGTTCTGAGACCTTCCTCTTATAACGGTGGTCAAGGAGGGTTGCCAACCAGTAATCATCCTTCTGCTTTATGCCACGCATTCTTGGGTCCTTACGCAGGCTTTGAAGCATGAGGTTGCCCATGCACCTCAAATTTGCAGAGGCTTGAGAAGCAGACTCCTCAGGGTCACTGAGGATGACACGTACTACTCTCAAGGGTCCAGGGGTTGGAAAGTCATTGCTTACAGATTGACACATGTCTTCCTCTTCTTCAAAGCCTATGAAAGTGCCAGAATCCTCCTCCTCTTCCTCTCCCCCTCTCTCCTCCTGTGTGTTCTGTGATATAGGAATGATGGTGCCTCGATAAAGTGGGCCTTGAGAGGAAAGGAAGTCCTCCTCTTCCTCCTGCTGCTCTGCCACCAGTGGCCTGTCTATAATGCCACAAAGTGTCTGCTCCAGCAGGAACAGAACAGAGATTGTGTCACTGATGCATGCTCACCATCCTTGTGACCTCCTCAAATGGTGACAATACAGTGCATGAATCCTTAATAATTAGCCATTGGCATGGGGAAAAAAATACAAGGTGACTTGAGCCTGTCGTTGTGCCGTACTCGCAGAGGTACTCCTTGACGGCCCTCTGTTGCATGTATAGCCACTGCAACATTGCCAGTCGAGAACAAGTCAAGTTCTACCTGGTGGGCATGTCAAAAATCAGGCGATTTACAGGCAGGTGGAATTCCCACTGAATTTCAGCCAACTGAGCACTGGCTGTGTATGACCTCCTGAAATGGCTACAGACTCTTCTGGCCAGCTTCAGCACATCTTGCAACCTTGGGTACATATTTAGGAAACGCTGCACCGCCAGGCATGGCACATGTGTCAACTTTCCCTGTCTAAGGGCGGACAGGAGGTTTGAGCCATTATTGCACACCACCATTCCTGACTACAGCTGGCGTGGTGTGAACCACCTCGGGGCCTGTCGCTGCAGAGCTGCAAGAATCTCTGCTCCGTGTGGTTCCTGTCCCCTAAACACACCAGCTGAAGCACTGCATGGCACTTTTAGCCTGACTCATGGAATAGCCCTTTGAACTCTTAGGGATACCTGATGTTCATAGGACAATTTTGCAGAGGTGGCGGAGGAGGAGGAGGGGTAGAGCTCACAGGTCTGGCATCATCACCACCAACTGTATGGAGATTTGGGTGCACAACGAGCTGTAACATCAAGCCCTGTCCTGCATCCTTTCGAGTTGCAAGCAGCGTTACCCATTGTAATGTGCACAAAATTTATCATCCCTGCCCATGCTTGCTGGACCATGTGTCAGCAGTAAGGGGGATTTTACTGCTGACTGCCTTGCCCAACAATGCCAGAACATTCCCTTCTATGTGATGGTAGAGCGATAAAATGACCTTACGTGAAAAATAGTAGCGACTGGGAACCTGCCATTGTGGTACAGCACATTGTGCAAATTCACGGAAGGGGGCAGAATCCACCAAGCTGAAAAGCAGAAGTTGGAGAGCCAACAGCTTTGACAAACTTGCATTTATTTGCTGGGCATTTGGGTGGCAGGGACTGTATTTTATTTTCCGCTGCAGCAGATGGGCCAGAGAATTTGCTGCTAGGACACCCTGTGCTATACCATCATCCCTGTCAGTGGAGGCTGCTGAGAGGTAATGACTCGGTATAGCAGGGGCAGACTGAAGTGGGTAAGGAGGAGGAGGAGGGACAGATTTGTTCCCCTTTTGTGTGGCTTTTAGGTGCTCTTGCAAACTGGCTGAGCGGTTGGACGTTAAATGACTTTTTAAGCATTTGGTACGCAAATGGTTGGTGTTTCTGCCCTCGTTTGAGGTGCCTGAGACAACGTTTGTAGATAGCAACTGTGCGATCTGCTGCAGATGTGCTGAAAAAGGCCCAGACAGCTGAGCTTTGGGGAGTGGGCCAGGAGATAACAGCTGCAGAATGTGATGGAATAGGATGGGTGCTTTCTACTCTTTCTTGATGTTGGCCTCCTTGGGGTTGTGCCACCTCACTTTCAGTTTTCTTCTCTGCTCTATCTAGCACCCAAGTCGCATCAGTGACCTCATCATCATCATCTCCTCCATTTTCATCATTACCACCAGAGACAACTTGGCAATACGCTGCGGTTTGGGGAACATGAATCTCAATTTGTCTACCAGTGTTCCTCCCTCTCTCTAGGCTCATGTTCCTGTCATCTTCAACCTTAGAACCAACATCTGAATCCAGTAATGGCTAGGCATCATCAAGGATCAAGTGGCTGACTGTGAGATAAAATAACTCAGCTGACTCCTCAATGGCTGGCGTTGGGGCTATGGCAGGTACAGATGTGGACAAGGAGGCAGGTTTTTCATTCTGGCAACTGCAGGGCACTGCACACCTGTCTGCTGGCATGACAGAGGATGAGGAGGATGAGGAAGGTTTAGTAAGCCAGTCCACCATCTCCTCTGCATTCTGTGGCTGGATAGCACGGGCAAACTCACTAAACAGAGGAAATGATGCCCTGCCTGAGGATTGACCGCAACGTCCACCTTTTCCTGTGGACACATTTGTTGCTGGCCCCCTTACAGTGCAAAAGGGAACATCTGCCTCTCCTTGTTGTCCTCCCAGACATTATTGGGAGGGAGGGGGCAGTGATTATAAGCAAATGTAAAGAAGAAGTTGAAATGTGTACGCAGGTGCATTTTATTCAATGTAAAGAGGTGTTTGGTGCACTTTAACACACAACACAGACATACTCCACAGATACACTATAGTATACTGCAATATATTGCCCCAAACGTACAGTACTGCACAGAACTATATGGCTTTAAACTGTCAGTAATGCACACAAAACTCAATGGCGTTAAACTGGCAGTAACACACACAATACTCTATGGCATTAAACTGGCAGTAACTAATGCACACAGAACTATATGGCGTTAAACTGGCAGTAACGCACACAGAACTAAATGGCGTTAAACTGGCAGTAATGCACACAGAACTATATGGCGCTAAACTGGCAGTAATGCACACAGAAGCAAATAGCATTAAACTGGCAGTAACGCACACAGAACTATATGGTGTTAAACTGGCAGTAACACACACATAAATAAATGGCATTAAACTGGCAGTAATGCACAAAACTATATGGCGTTAAACTGGCAGTGACGCATACATAAGTAAATGGAGTTTCACTGGCAGTAACGACACAGAACTATATGACGTTAAATGGCAGTAAAGCACACAGAAGTAAATGGCATTAAACTGGCAGTAATGCACAGAACTATATGGCATTAAACTGGCATTAACGCACGCAGAACTATATGGCATTAAACTGGCAGTAACACACACATAAGTAAATGATGTTAAAATAGCAGTAACGCAATACTCAATACTCTATGGCATTAAACTGGCATTAAACTGGCAGTAACTAATGCACACAAAACTATATGGCGTTAAACTGGCAGTAACGCACACAAAACTACATGGTGCTAAACTGGAAGTAATGCACACAGAAGTAAATGGCATTAAACTGGCAGTAACTCACAAAACTCTATGGCGTTAAACTGGCAGTAATTCACACAGAACTATATGGTGTTAAACTGGCAGTAACACACACAGAATTATATGGCGTTAAACTGGCAGTAACACACACAAAACGATATGGCGTTAAACTGGCAGTAATGCATGCAGAAGTAAATGGTGTTAAACTGGCAGTAACGCAATCAAATAGACGGTGTTCAAATGTCACTACACTGGCACTATCTCCACTGTCCCTACTCTAGCTATACACTAATGTAAAGATTACTGACACGGTCTCACTACACTGCACTGAAACTATATGAGCTGTCACTACTCTACACTAATGTATATATGAATAACACAATCTCACTACACTATAGTGAAACTATCTGAGCTGTCCCTACTCTAGCTGCACACTATGCAAAGCTGAATGATGGTCCTCCTCACTACTAGGGTGGGTGAACGGTTCGGCCCAAGCATAAGTTCATGCCGAACTTTGGTTGTTCAGATGTTCTAGCGAACACCAAACAATATACAGTGTTTGGGGCAAATTCGAAAGCCACTGGAACACCGTTAAAGTCTAATGCTGCTTACACACGATCGGACTATCCAGCGGACTTAGTCCGGCGGTCAAACCGCCAGACTTTACAGCGGAGGTCCGCCGGATTTTCCGAGGCAATCCGAGGCAATCCAAGGAAAAAAATATGTATAAATATATTGGCTAATACCAAAATGGTTAAAATTATTTAAAAATATTTACCATATTTAAAATAATATACTAATACAAAATTATGTACTAATACAAAATCCTGCACAAATATATTAGGAAAGGAGGAATCTAGAGAATGGCACTAGTTTCAAAGTCCTCATTCAACCCTCCAGGGGCAAGAACATTTAAAGTAGAAATCCAAAACATTTCTCTATGACAGAGTTTTCTGAAACGTTCGGCTGAGGGGAGGTTCTTTGGCATTGTCTCAATGACCCAGACCCTTAAACCATCTCTAAATTTTTGATGGTACTTGAGGAAATGCCTAGGAACACTGTAATTATCTAATCCACCAGAGATGAAACGGCGATGCTTGTCAAAACAGTTGCAAAGTGGCCTAATGGTTCTCCCTACATAAAACAGGCTGCAAGGACATGTTAGACAGTATACCACATGGTCAGTGGAGCATGTGTGAAAACCCTTGATAGGGTATGTTTTTCCTTAAGCAATGGCTCCCTTTACACATTCCCTTCATCAGGAGGATCACAGCCCTCAAGATGGTTATTCTTCCAAGGCTCCTATATCTATTTCGGTCCCTCCCTGTTAGGCTTTCTAAATCTTTTCTGCTAAATTTACAATCCCATCTTAATCGATTCATCTGGTGCGATAGACCCCCCAGATTTGCCAGAGACGTCCTGTACCGTTCAATGAGGAATGGGGGTCTAAGTGTCCCTCAAATATGGCTTTAGCCTGTAGATTTACGCAACAGGCCCAGTGGTCCATTTGTAACTCGAAGGTGCCATGAAAGTGAATCAATCGCCCCTTCATATCTCCCGGGACTTATGTGGTCTTCACACCAACATATCGCTGAGCTGCGCAGAAAAAAACATATTGTGGCTCACAGCCTACAACTTTGGTTACAATACCGACATCTCCTTAGTCTATAAATTTTTGGTATCAGATGCGGAGGAACGTCCATTGAGGTATAGATCCCAATAAGAACGGGAGCTGGAGATTGAGGAAGAGTCAATAGACTAGGGAGAGGGATGGAATAACTTGTGTAAATGCACTAGATCCTTAACGATTAGACAAACAGCTATTAAATTGATGACATTTGCACAGGATGTACCCTCTCACCTCCCCACTCTGTTTTAGGGGCTGCAATCAGAGCGGCACTCTAAGTCATATATTCTGGGACTGTGAAGTGATTCAGCCGTCCTGGTGAGAGGTATTAAGTCTACTTGATGCCTTAGCCGGTCGGTCGTTATCTTTAACGTTCCAACACTGCCTACTTTTCCAGACCCCTCCAGATGTTCCCAAGCCGCTGGTGAGGCTGATCCATTCCATATGTGTGGCTATGCATTGGACTATAGCTTTACATTGGAAGACTTCTGCTGTCCCTTTTGCCCAAGTCTTATCACGTACAGATCATACTATGTTTACGGAAATTTTTTTCCATACTCTACAGGATTCCACTTCTACATTTGATTTGAAATGGAACCCATGGGTCCTATATAGACTTAGAAATTGACCGATTTTCTTTTTTTCTCTTATTCAATTTTTTTGTGCCTTAGGCTTCCTTTTTTTTTTTTCTTTTCTATTATTCCAGTTTTGGTATAGAGGACATCTTTTTTGTTTATCTGTCAATGCCTACTGCTGCAATGTATGCCATGGTTCGTGTCTTGTTGATATAGGCCTGGTATTCAGTTTAAGATATATACCACGTTGTTGTCTTTCTGCGATGTAGCTTATGAACCTACAGATGTCATCTCTGAAAAAATAAATAAATAAATAAATAAAACACGAAAGACACATAGCAGAGGAGAGCAAAAAAAATCCCAAGAAATTATTCAAGTATGTACAGTAACAGTAAAAAAAGGAGGACAGACCATATTGGTCCCATAAAGAATGAGGAAGCATATCTGGTTACAAAGGATGAGTAGATGGTGAAGATATTGAATTTATTCTTCTCCTTAGTCTTCACGAGGGAATCGGGGTGCTTCATTAACCAAAACTGCAGTGTTTATTCTTGTGATACATCACGGGAAGTACCCTCATGGCTAACAGAGGACATAATTAGACTTGAGAAACTTAACATTAATAAATCATCAGGAACGGATGGCTTGCACCCGAGGGTACTTAGGGAACTTAGTCAAGTAATTGTTAGACCATTGTTTCTAATTTTTACTGATAGTTTACTGACTGGAATGGTACCAGCGGATTGGAGAAAAGCCGATGGAGCACTAATATTTAAAAAGGACCCAAAATACATCCCTGGGAATTACAGACTAGTTAACCTAACATCAATAGTATGCAAGCTCTTGGAGGGGATGATAGAGGACTATATACAAGATTATAGTAATGAAAACGGTATCATTAGCAATAATCAGCATGGATTTATGAAGAATCTTTCTTGCCAAACCAACCTATTAACCTTCTATGAGGAGGTGAGCTGCCATCATTTATTTATTTGTTTTAATCGTTAAACTAGATGGACTTGTGTCTTTCTTCAACCTGACTAACTATGTAACTATGCAGTTATGTTTTCGGCCTATTAAATGTATCTTACTAACCCCTTCCTGGGCCCTGTGTTCTTTGCTTCTTGAACCTATGTTGTACATTAGGGCATTGAGCATAAAATCTGTATGACAGATGGAAACTGAGAGGGGAATTTCAACTCTTATTTCCTGCAGTCTTGTTTTGTAATAAATATGTATATATACACTACTGTGCAAAAGTTTAGGCAGGTGAAGAAATGCTGTAAATTAAGAATGCTTTTAGTTTATCTTCCAAACACATGGGACATGCTAGCAAATTTGAAGCACAATGGTCACCCTGGCTGAGTTCCCTGGGCCTATCCCCGGGGGACCTCATACTCAGTAGGTTACTGTGGCAAGACAACCGCAAGAGGAATAGCACCAGGTTTTACTGGTAGCAGATGGCAAGCACAGCAGGACAAGTAAGTTGCTGGGTGATAATACTAATACAAATGCATGCTGGAAATACCAAGCTCTAGGCCAAGGTGTAGAGATGATCAGATACATTATTAAGGATAGAACTATGATCTGTGCAAGAAATAGTAAATACCTGCAAGTGTCACACTTAGCTTTCATGTATCAAACATCTTTATTCATGCATCTAACAATCAAAAATATAACTTATGCTTGGTACACTTTAATGGAGTGTACAGAAAAGGATCATCATATTTTCATGATCCTGCTTTGCTCCATGCTGTTTCCCTCTGTGTTGTTACTAGTGAATTTTAGTCATGCTCCCTCACTTCTATTGTTATTTTCTTGAAGGGCAAGGCCCATGTCCACTGGTGATATACAACCCACAGGAGACTCATTTGAAAGCCATAGTTAACCTGCAGCATTGTAGCTGGAAAATGTGACAAGCTTGCAACCATGCAGGGGAGCAATTGTAGATCAGTCATCCCCTGTTTTATTTTGCTCCATAAAGAGCAATGACTAGATGACTGGTTTTGGTAAAAAATAAAAGTTGACAATCATAAAAAGGTTTGATGTCTGACTTTTGAAATATGCTTTCCTTACAAAAGTTGCCCATAAGCAAAGCTTGAATCAACACTTTGTTGGAACTCTTCATTTTTTTTCTGTACTTTCACTGGTAAATATAATTCCTTGGATCAAAAACTGTGAAAGATGAGGATTACTTTTGTAAATGAAATAATATATATAGTGATGTTTGCAGCAAAGGGACCTCTATCAATAATGTGTGTGCTATATAACACAGTACATAGGACCTCTGCATGTTTTTGAAGTTGATTGCTTTGGCTGCATGCAGAATCTTTCATGTCAAACCACAAGTTTGATCTCAATTACTTTGTCTTCCATAAAAATGTTTGTTTTAATAAAAAAGCGGATAACCAAATCACCTCCCAAAGGAGTGCAATATATAGAGAACAAAATTCTAAAAACATTCTATATACAGTGCAAAAGCGAGCCCATGACCGTAACAAGTCATGGATAAATGTTGACATTGCTTTCCACAATAACTACAAGAATATTAGTATCAAATTGTTCTAAACATTGAAAATAAGCATCTCGTTCATTATAGCCCACGGTTGTTACAAAACCTTCACGGATGGTAAAAACTCTAAAAGCCAAAACCAAATACTCCATAATGAAAAAAAGTAAGAACCAAAAGTTCTGAGACAATGACAAATTGAAAGGGGAAGAGAAAAAAAGGAAAAAAAAGGGAAGAAGGGGAAATAGAATGGACGCTGAGGTAGGGTAGAATAAAGGGGGGGGGGGGAGCGGGTAGGAGAATTAGGGGACAAGTAAAAAAAATCCACCAAGCTCCAGAGGCCTTTCTATCCAGCAGCCATGTATAAGCCTAAGCAGCTATGAAAAAGTACTAGAGCAATCCATCCTAACCCAGATAGGGCTTCCAATAATCCAGTGAAGCACCTGAGAAGTGTAACGACAATATTGGCAACCCTAAATTAGATTTCTAGTGCATAAAAAAGGCCATCTAGGCCATCAGCCAGAGCCCACCCAGATATTCTGATACTCCATGGTGATCTGGAAATGCATTCAGCAAGCACAACCATTGGAGAATTTAAGAAAGGTAGGTATCTCTAGCTACATGGATCATTTTGTTCTCAATTACTTTTTACATTAAGACAAAGTAGGATGGACTTTCAAACATGCATGGGACATAAATGTGTAAAAAATGGTGGTGGGTATTAGACATATGCATTAGTTTTCGTCCGAATGCATTTTCGCCCGAATTTCAGGTATTTTCGTTATTGTTTTAACAAACGATAAGGAAAGTGCAGAATCTGAAAAATGAAAGATCCAACATAAATAAATGCTTTATTAACTCTATTAGTCCAGGATTATTCTACATAAAGAGAAAAGATTTGACACAGAGAGAAAAGATTACTGCTGGAATTGGGTGGGGGAAGTAAAATAAAAATAATGATGATGATGAATGTTATTGGCTGATTGTAACCAAAGAGGAGGACCAGTAAAATAGCTAGAACTAAGTACACATGTACAGCCAAATTAATTTCACTTACGATTGCTAGCAGAGAGAGACACGGATATTGAATCATTTCAGAAGACAGTCAATCTTAGCTGGTCCGTTTGTCAGAGAACCTAAATTATTTAGCAATTAAGCATAAGCACAGCAGCAGAACAATAGTGAAGCAAGCTACAGTTCAACTTAACTGTTTCATAATAATCTGCTGCTATTGTGCTAGTGTTGTGAACTTTATAGTGATACTAGTGTTGCTAGTGTTGTGATAGCCTCAGAGGGTGCCTGTGCTGTGGGGGGGGGGGGGGGGGATTTATTATTATAGATTCTATATTATAGATTGAGATTCTATATAGATTCTATATACCCTACCTTGTTACCTGTCAAATCATTGCTCACTATCACCAGTCCATTTTCTTTTTGAACTATATACATTCAACATGAAAGACAAAGCAGCGAAAAACATACAAACGTCTAATCTTTGGCTTATGGTGTCTGTTGAAAATTCTAAGAAGATTCGACGGAGCAGCTAAACTATATGGAGTCATACAGTTTAGCTGCTCCCTCGAATCTTCTTTTAACATTCAACAGACACCATAAGCCTTCAATGACAGATTCGACCTTAATTCATTTGAATTTTCAGACAAATTTTTAACAAAAAAATAAATAAATAAAAATTAATTTCGGGAGTAACTAAATAAATGTATTTTTCGGACGAAAACAAAATTCTGAAACAAAATATTTCAGTGTGCACATGTCTAGTGAGTATTACAGACAAACTTACAATAGGAAGAGGGGATTTGTTTCTCCAAACCACAATAAGGATCTAACACAATTTCTAAGGATTAATCAAGTGGTTATTCCAAGGTCAATAAAGAATGGAGTAATGGTATCTCTTCTACATTTAACTGACACATTTTGGCACTAACTCACAGTTAATCAAGTTATACAGATGAAGAAACACCTAATGATATGATTTTATAATGGCGAACCTGGCAATAAAGTGGGGCAAAAAAGTATTTAGTCAGCCACCAATTGTGCAAGTTCTCCCACTTAAAAATATGAGAGGCCTGTAATTGTCATCATAGGTATACCTCAACTATGAGAGACAAAATGTGGAAACAAATCTAGACAATCACATTGTCTGATTTTTTTAAGAATTTATTTGCAAATTATGGTGGAAAATAAGTATTTTGTCAATATCAAAAGTTCATCTTAATACTTTGTTATATATCCTTTGTTGGCAATAACAGAGGTCAAATGTTTTCTGTAAGTCTTCACAAGGTTGACACACACTGTTGCTGGTATGTTGGCCCATTCCTCCATGCAGATCTCCTCTAGAGCAGTGATGTTTTGGGGCTGTCGCTGGGCAACACAGACTTTCAACTCCCTCCAAAGGTTTTCTATGGGGTTGAGATCTGGAGACTGGCTAGGCCCATCCAGGACCTTAAAATGCTTCTTATGAAGCCACGTCTTTTTTGCCCGGGCTTTGTGTTTTAGATCATTGTCATGCTGAAAGACCCAGTCATGTTTCATCTTCAATGCTCTTGCTGATGGGAGGAGGTTTGCACTCAAAATCTCACGATACATGACCCCATTCATTCTTTCTTTGCAGAGAAACAGCCCCAAAGCATGATGTTGCCACCCCCATACTTCACAGTAGGTATGGTGTTCTTTGGCTGCAATGCAGCATTCTCTCTCCTCCAGACACGACAAGTTGTGTTTCTACCAAACAGTTCTACTTTGGTTTCATCTGACCATATGACTTTCTCCCAATCCTCTTCTGGATTATCCAAATGCGCTCTAGCAAACCTCAGACAGTCCCGGACATGTACTGACTTAAGCAGGGGGACACGTCGGGCACTGCAGGATCTGAGTCCCTGGCAGCGTAGTGTGTTACTGATAATAGCCTTTGTTACGTTGGTCCCAGTTCTCTGCAGGTCATTCACTAGGTCCCCCCGTTCTTGTGATCATTTTGACCCCAGGGGGTGAGATCTTGCGTGGAGCCGCAGATTGAGGGAGATTATTAGTGGTATTGTATGTCTTCAATTTTCTAATTATTGCTCCCACAGTTGATTTCTTCACACCAAGCTGCTTGCCTATTGCAGATTCAGCCTTCCCAGCCTGGTGCAGGTCTACAATTTTGTTTCTGATGTCCTTCGACAGCTCTTTGGTCTTCACCATAGTGGAGTCTGGAGTGTAAATGTTTGAGGTTGTGGACAGGTGTCTTTTATACTGATAACAAACAGGTGCCATTAATATAGGTAATGCGTGGAGGACAGAGGAGTCTCTTAAAGAAGAAGATACAGGTCTGTGAGAGCCAGAAATCTTGCTTGTTTTTAGATGACCAAATACTTATTTTCCACCATAATTTGCAAATAAATTCTTTCAAAAATCAGACAATGTGTTGCCTGGATTTGTTTCCACATTTTGTCTCTCATTGTTGAGGTATACCTATGATGACAATTACAGGCCTCTCTCATCTTTTTAAGTGGGAGAACTTGCGCAATTAGTGGCTGACTAAATACTTTTTTGCCCCACTGTAGGTAATTCTATGACTGCTACAACTACTATTTTGGAAAACAGCACAGACTGCTTACTAATCATTGTCAGCTTTTGTATTACTTTATAATATCTTTATAAGGCACCCATACCTTTGGTATATACAGTACTTCATAAGGTAATTATTTAAAGTGTCCAATTATAACCTTTTCAAATGTAACTTCCAATTGAGATATTACTATATAATTTTAACTTGAAATATTACATATATGTTCTTCAGAGCGATTACGGTCTGTGTTTGCCTGTGGGAGTTTTTTGGGTTTGAATTGGGGCACAATCCGTTTTTACAAACGTAACCTACCTGATGTACAGTGTGTATGACAATTATTTTAATCACACTATATATTTTTTTATATTTTGTTTGACTTTCTGCTCAGGTTATTTATTATTATTATTATTCAGGATTTATATAGCGCCAACAGCACTTTACAACATGGGGGAAGACAGTACAGTTACAATAAAAATCAATACAGGAGGGACCAGACAGCCCTGCTCGTTAGAGCTTACAATCTAGAAGGGAGGGTCAAGTGGAACAAAACATAATAGCTGTGGGGCGTGAGGTAATGGAGAAAAGGAAAATACAGTTGCTAGGTGTGGGTAGGGTAGGCTTCTCTGAAGAGAAATGTTTTCAGGGATCTTCTAAAAGCTAATAGAGTAGGAGATAATCGGACAGATTGGGGTAGGCATTCCATAGGATTGGAGAGGCTCTGGAGAAGTCCTGGAGGTGAGCATGGGAGGAGGTGACGAGGGAGCTAGAGAACAGGAGGTTATGAGAGGAACGAAGAGAACAAATAAGTTGGTATTTAGTGACTAGGCTAGTGATATAGCTGGGGGCTAAATTGGGGATGGCTTTGTAAGTAGTTGTTAGTATTTTGAATTTCATTAGTTGGGTGAGCGGAAGCCAGTGGAGGGATTGGCAGAGAGGAGTAGCAGACACAGAGCGGTTGGTAAAGTGGATGAATCTGGCAGCAGCATTCATGATGGACTGAAGGGGGATAACCTATGTGGAGGTAAGCCAATGAGAAGGGAGTTACAGTAGTCAAGACAAGAGATGACCGGGGAGTGAATTAAGAGCTTTGTTGTGTCATTGGTTAGAAAGGGGTGTATTTTGGAGATGTTGCAGAGGTTGAGGCGGTAAGATTTGGACAGTGATTGGAAGTGGGGCTTAAAGGAGAGTTCAGAGTTCAGGACTACGCCTAGGAGCTTGCCAAGCTGGGATGGACTTATAGTTGTGCCATCAATTTTGACAGAGAGATCAGGGGAAGGGGCACAGGGAGGAGAAAAAATGATAAGTTCAGTTTTGGATAGATTGAGTTTGAGGAAGTGGCGTGACATCTAGACTGATATATCTGTTAGTAAGTTAGTGATACGAGAAGACAAAGGAGTGAGCTGAGGGGTAGAGAAATAGATTTGGGTATCGTCAGCATAGAGGTGGGGTTGGAAACCATGGGAGGCTATCAGCTAACCCAGGGAGGAGGTGTAGATAGAAAACAGGAGAGGTCCAAGAACAGAACCTTGGGGGACCCCAACAGAGAAGGGAAGAGGAGGGGAATAAGTAGAATTGTAAGTAATGCTAAAGTTGCGGTTGAATAACTAGGAGGAGAACCAGCGAAGTGTACAGTCACAGAGACCAAATGCATGGAGTTTTTTGAGGAGGAGGGGGTGGCCAACCATATCAATTTATGCATTTTTATATGATTGTTATAGATATACTTCCATTATCTCCTGATGAAGCAGATCCCATTGTATCTGATAAACAATTTGAGTCATACCCATCCCATTCCACTGCATGCTCAGCATCTTAATACAGAAATATAGCATTTTACAACATGGCTGTGTTTATAGTGAATCATGGATCTAGTTTCTTGTATATGCTATATATATATACATATATATATATATATATATATATATATATATATATATATATATATATATATGTGTGTGTGTATTTGCACACTATTTATACAACCAGGGCTATCCTCCTGTACCAGACCCCGGCCTCATCAGTTTAACAGGGGGCCCAAACACCTGCCAAGCAGGAGGACTGGCTGTACTGCCTTATCACTGGAACCGATTCCTTCTCCTGTGTACATTTGGTTTCTCTTCCTTCCATGTGTTGTTGTTGTGTTTGTGCCTGTTAATAATGATTTTAGTGTATAATAAATAAATAAATATCACTTTATACTTTCTGAATGGCAGGCTGTTAGGCAGGCCCAACACCCCTGTATACAGCTTGGCCTCTTTCATGTGCATGGTGGTAAAAACAGGTGGTTGAGCCACAGTTTATCACCCTGACTGCCCACCTAAATCCTACAACAAAGCCATATGAGGCTGTTCACATGTTGTGGTCATAATGCTTTGCATCAATGCAAATTTACTACAGCTTTTTGAGTTAACAGACAGCATCACCTGTCAAACCCAGCCATTTAATTTAATGAGGCAGCATTGTGGTGAATTAGTCCCCAAGAAAAACAGGCATTGAGTAGGCATTGTGATTGTCTCCTGAACGCCTGACAGCTTGGACACACTCTAAAAAGCAGTATATGTTCTGAAACTTTAATCTGTACATGATTAATAAAAAAAATGGTTTATTTATTTGTTTGGTGTCTTAAAAGTCCAACCTTTCGCTAACAAGCTGATTCAAACTCACAGGCATTCATCCTTGATTCTTGCTTGCAATTTCTCAGTTGTTATGACTGGATGCTTCCTTATCCTTATTTATACTAATATACCTGTTGGTTGTTGCCTGTTCTCAAATGTTATGTTCAAAACCAATAAAAAATCTTTGACAAGTAAAAGTCTGACATTTCTTTGGTAAAGATTTTTTTATAAATAATGTGATGTGCTCCATATTAATAAAAGAATGGCAGAATTTACTCTTTGATACATCTGTTTTTTTTTTAAAAAGTGAATGAGTCTAGGAAATGAAGGATTTTTTGGAAATGTCCAAGTGTTATCTGTTCAGGGCCTTTTTTCAGCAGGAACTAGAGGGAACTCAGTTCCACCACCTCTGGCTCAGTTCTTCTGCTCCCTACCCACCCCTATCACTTGGTTACACTGAAATCCAGCTTCTGTGTTTACAAGTGATAGCTTATCTCCCAGTAGCTCCCACAGGTCAGATCTCCTGCACAGATCCCACTGAGTGCTGGATAGGGACAAGGGAGATACAGAACAGGTGCCCAGGGTTCAGTGCAGTCATGGGCAGGAGAGGGTGCATAGTGGACTGTACCCTTTGTGGTCTCCATTTTTTCCCTGGTGACCAGTTGTTGATGCTCCTACTGCAAAGATCTCCCTTGCAAGTGACTATAGTATAGTATGCTGGGAGGTAGTGCAGTGGGATAGGTGTTTCAGCTTAATATTGCAAAAAAGGTAAGAAATGTGACAGATGGTGGAGCTTTTAAGGAGGGGGGAGAAGATAAGGGCAATGGAGGGAGGGGGTTGTATGCAAAGGAAAGAGCTACTATTTGATGCCATTTGGCAGGTATGTGTGTGTGGCGGACATGTTTGAGTTCCTGCACCTACTCTCCGAGAAAAAAAAGCCCTGTATTTGTTCCTTATAAAATATAGCAGACTTTTTTTATAACTTACAGTGGTGTGAAAAAGTGTTTGCCCCCTTCCTCATTTCCTGTTCCTTTGCATGTTTGTCACACTTAAGTGTTTCGGAACATCAAACCAATTTAAACAATAGTCAAGGACAACACAAGTAAACACAAAATGCAATTTGTAAATGAAGGTGTTTATTATTAAAGGTGAAAAAAAATCCAAACCATCATGGCCCTGTGTGAAAAAGTGATTGCCCCCCTTGTTAAAACATACTATAACTGTGGTTGTCCACACCTGAGTTCAATTTCTCTAGCCACACCCAGGCCTGATTATTGCCACACCTGTTCACAATCAAGGCATCACTTAAATAGGAGCTGCTTGATACAGTAAGGTCCACCAGAAGATCCTTAAAAGCTACACATCATGCCGAGACCCAAAGAAATTCAGGAACAATTGAGAAAGAAAGTAATTGAGATCTATCAGTCTGGAAAGGGTTATAAAGCCATTTCCAAAGCTTTGGGAATCCAGCGAACCACAGTGAGAGCCATTATCCACAAATGGCGAAGACATGGAACAGTGGTGAACCTTCCCAGGATTGGCCGGCCGCCCAAAATTACCCCAAGAGCGCAGCGACGACTCATCCAAGAGGTCACAAAAGACCCCACAACAACGTCCAAGGAACTGCAGGCCTCACTTGCCTCAGTTAAGGTCAGCGTTCATGCCTCCACCATCAGGAAAAGACTGGGCAAAAATGGCCTGCTTGGCAGAGTTCCAAGGAGAAAACCACTGCTGAGCAAAAAGAACATCAAAGCTCGTCTCAATTTCTCCACAACACATCTTGATGATCCCCAAGACTTTTGGGACAACATTCTGTGGACCGATGAGACAAAAGTGGAACTCTTTGGAAGGTGTGTGTCCAAGTATATCTGGCGTAGAAGGAACACTGCATTTCATAAAAAGAACATTATACCAACAGTAAAATATGGTGGTGGTAGTGTGATGGTCTGGGGCTGTTTTGCTGCTTCAGGACCTGGAAGACTTGCCGTGATAAAAGGAACTATGAATTCTGCTGTCTACCAAGAGATCCTGAAGGAGAATGTCCGACCATCTGTTCGTGTACTCAAGCTGAAACAAACTTGGGTTCTGCAGCAGGACAATGATCCTAAACACACCAGCAAGTCCACCACCGAATGGCTGAAGAAAAACAAAATGAAGACTTTGGAGTGGCCTAGCCAAAGTCCTGACCTGAATCCTATTGAGATGTTGTGGTATGACCTTAAAAAGGCCGTTCATGCTCGAAAACCCTCTAATGTAACTGAATTAGGACAATTCTGCAAAGATGAGTGGGCCAAAATTCCTCCAGGAAGCTGTAAAAGCCTCATTGCACGTTATCGCAAACGCTTGGTTGCAGTTGTTGCTGCTAAGGGTGGCCCAACCAGTTATTAGGTTTAGGGGGCAATCACTTTTTCACACAGGGCCATGATGGTTTGGATTTTTTTTCACCTTTAATAATAAACACCTTCATTTACAAATTGCATTTTGTGTTTACTTGTGTTGTCCTTGACTATTGTTTAAATTGGTTTGATGTTCCGAAACACTTAAGTGTGACAAACATGCAAAGGAACAGGAAATGAGGAAGGGGGCAAACACTTTTTCACACCACTGTATTTTACAGTAAGGGCACTTTCACACTGGGACAGGCAGGTGTCACAGTTTTTGCTGTGCTTTTCGGTCGCTAGCAGGGCGCTTTTAACCCCGGCTAACAGCCGAAAAAGGCTTAAAATTGCTTGCAAAGCGCCACTGCAGCGGCACTGTAGGATTGGTGTATACACTGCTCCTATAGTCAAAGCTGCTGCTTGCAGGACTTTTTGAGAATCCTGCCAGCGCACCGATCCAGTGTGAAAGCCCTCGGGCTTTCACACTGGAGTGACAGCAGAGGCGCATTACAGACGCTTTGCGGGCGCTATTTTTAGTGCTATAGCACCTGTAAAGTGTCTCAATGTGAAAGTAGCCTTGGTAGGGTTAGTCCAGCGCCAGGACAAGGCCATCCAGTGCACACATGGGAAAATGGGAAACTGTGCCCCCCAACCGCCTATCACCCCCCCCCCCCAACCCCTGCTCCTTGTTAGATGGATAAGAGGACAGGGCCAATATATCAGCATGCACCAATATGTTTGTAATGTTTGTGGCACGCAATTAAATAGTAGCAATATTTCTGGTAGACTGCAGCAAACTTAAAGGTCTAACATTGGTGCCTAAATATGGGACAAACTGTCAGAATACAATGACACAACTGGAGGATTCTCCTATCCACATCAAATGTATGGATGGGACATTTGGGGTATTTTATAAGTTTAACCCACTAGTTGAACAAAAAGCAGACTCCTCTATGGCCAGCTTAAAGTGGATGTAAACCCAATTCATGATATTTGAACTGGGCACATATATTTGCAGTGTTTCCTTATCTCTCTTCAAAGCCCTATGTCCCGTAGCTGTCTCCCACCCCATTCTTCTGTTATCAGCCTAATAACGCCTGACAAGTTCTCCGCGAAATATGATAAAAGCAGCCGGAGTTTTGTGTTGGGGAGGGTGCTGTTAGTAGATTAGCAGAGCCCTGAACTATACAATGAACAGAGCTGAAAGTCTCTACCTATGAGGAGGGGGGGGGGGGTGCCTTTCCTTCAATCAGTTGTCCACTTTTGTTGTCCACCTTCCACTTTTCTGGACCTAAACGTGGCACAGAGGTAGCCCAGACACTAGAGTCTTTTTACCTCTGGCTGCCCATAGAGCTCTCATGGATCCACCTGTGTCTGCTACACAAACTGAACGGTATATATGTAAATAAAAAAACCTGGCATCCATCCTGTTCAGCTTTGATTCAGCAAGGCCTGTGCTCATGCATTCCCTGCTGATTGCATTGGCCTGTATTCCATGTGAAAGGTTAATTAACACTGATTCACACATGGGACTGGGGGCAGTAAAATCGGGTGGTTGAGTCATGCCCCCCTCCCCAACTGCTTGCCTTAACATTAATGCCCTGTACACACGGTCATACTTTCCGACGACAAAATCCGTTGTATTTTTTCTGACGACAAAATCCATCCTGTTTTTTCCAACAACAAAATCCGTCTGATTTTTTCCGACGGATTTTGGCCCAAACTTGTCTAGCATACACACGGTCATACAAAGTTGTCGGAAAATCCGATCGTTCTGAACGCGGTGACTTACAACATGTATGATGGGACTATAAATGGGCCAGTAGCCAATAGCTTTCATCTCATAATTTATTCTGAGCATGCGTGGCACTTTGTCCGTCGGTATTGTCTACTTGCAATCGGAATTTAAACAATCGGATTTTGTTGTCGGAAAATTTTAGATCCTGCTCTTAAACTTTGTGTGTCGGAAATTCCGACGGAAAAAGTCCGATGGAGTCCACACACGATCGTATTTTCCAACAACCCGATCTGATCACATATTTTCCATTGGAAAGTCAGACCGTGTGCACAGGGCAAAAAAGTACAGGTGCTACCATATGCATATATGCTGTGTCCATGATGCTGTGCTTAACCACTTGCCTACAGGGCACTTTCACCCCTTTCCTGCCCAGGCCAATATTCGGGGTCATGCAACACTGTACCCAAATTAAGTTTTTATAATTTTTTTCACACAGATAAAAAACTTTCTTTTGGTGGTATTTAATTTCCTCTGGACTTTATATTTTTTGCAAACAAAAAAGACTGAAAATTTAAAAAAAAATAAGTTGTTTTTCTTCTTCACTGATGTGCACTGAGGAGGCTGCACTGATGGGCACTGATGAGGTGGCACTGATCATCCCTGACAGGCAGCACTAATGAGCATTAATAGGTGGCACTGAAGGGCACTGATAAGCGGCACTGGTAGGTGGCACTGATTGGCAGCACTGATGGGCACTGATAGGCAGTACCGGAGGGCACTGATAGGCGGTACTGAAAGGTGACACTGATTGACAGCACTGGTAGTGACTGATAGAACTGGTTAAACAGCATGTTGCTTTCAGTGGTGTGAAAAAAGAATAATGTAGTTCAATGTGGCCACTGTATGGAAATTATTTGGTTAAATCAGGTGGTAAGGAGACAACATATTATCTCCTCCCCACCTCTCAAACAGCTCTGAAAAACTATCCAATTGTGGATCTTTTCAGAGGAGCAACAGTCACTTCCACACATATGAAGGAGCCCTAAGAGTAGCCAAGCAAAAGCATGCAGGGAAGTAAAGTGTTAAATCTCTTCACATGATAACAAACGGTTCACTGTATACCCAGGTTCAGCCTTATGTCCAACTGGGATGTAACATGGGGGACCATTAGCTCTCACGGTAGATGCTTTTGTCATTGATTCAAGCCAGTCAGGAACTATATTTTAGGGCATGGTAGCCAATTTTTATTAAAAAGGCAAATGAAAGTCTGTAACATAAAGGTTTCCCACGCAGGGGGAAATGCACACAATGGAAAATGCTAGCCGACCTGTACTTTATCCTGGTCACACAGACCACAGGATTCTTCAATGTGGATGGCTTCACTTTAGCGACCACAGCTCCGCTCTGGCCTTAGTCCTCAGGCATTTCTCTGCCTCTTGCAGTCACACATGTTCTGGCTGCCTCCTGCAGCCCCTCTGACTCCTGGAAACCTCCTGTCTCTCTTGGGGTGGAGCAGTCTCCAACTGGGAGCCATGAGGTCTTCCCATACCCTAATTATAAGGGCTGAGCACACACCCTGCTGGTCATCTACGAAATCTGGACATAGGGTTGTACATCCCATGCCACCCAAGACACTATGGAATCTCCAAATTATAGAGCCCCATGATGAAATACCGAAACCTAGAGAAAGCTGCGAAAGCATAAAATGTAGCCACTTGCCAGTTGTAAGTTATACTACGTACATTTATGTAGTGTACCTGGAAAGATTCATTCATCCTTGGTTTACTAGATAAACTCAACTCAAGCTTTATTTTATCTGATCTCTATTTATAGAAATATTTACATGGGTTTGACTATTTTATGTAAAGCACTGCAGAATTTATTGACATTTTATGAAGGAATTGAGGTGGACCTGATGATAAAATAACTAGAGCCCACAGCAGAATTACCAAATCAAACGATGAGTTTCAATGTAAATGTACCTCTTTCTTTCCGTAAATAATAATGTGCTGTTTCAGAGCTATCTAGTTTTACCTAAAGCCTTGGCAAAATATCACATGATCTGTAGTTACAACACCGATTATTTATGTGACTGAAGTCTGTTATTTTCATTCAGATTGTTTCTGATAGACTTGCAATGAGATAAAAGGGTTAGCAAGGCACATCACTGTGTAGCGCTACTACATATGAAACAAATCTTTCAGATGTAAAGGGTAAATTTGGTCACCACATACATCTATACATTAAATGTCAACGGAAAAGGCTTTTATGTTTAGTGTCATTATGATGATTATGCTATTTTTTATGATTATGCTATTTTTTTTTTATGAATGTGTTCAGAACATTAAAAAGATTGAAGTTCCCCTGTCAATGAATTACTGTGGCAGTTTACACTATAGTAGAAAAAATAATAATGACTGTATATTATGTCAAATTATGTATTTCTTATGTATATATATATTTATATATCACGGGTATAAGAAATGTAAAATGTTCTGTGCCAAACAAAATAGGTCTAGGATACATAGTTTTCATTTTAAAGGAATGCCAGCTCAAACAGTAAAACAGTACAATAACTGCGGCACCAAAGCTGTAAGAAGATAAAAGTTCAATTGCACACGAGGGACCCATTTAACCTGGTAACCCATTTATTTCTTACCAGCAGTCTTGAATCTGACCTTCTCTGTATCAGCTACATGAGAAGTCCTGAAGCAAATCTATGGCTTTGTTCTTTTACTCCCACCCAAGCCCTCTCGGCTAATGTTTTACTTCTCTTTTTTATATATTTTTCTCTAGTTTTTCTTTTCTCATTTTATTCTTTCTTTTTATTCTAAGCTACGGTATTATAGTCCTAGTTCATTTCTCTCCACCTTTTTGAGGGTATACAGTGGGCTACCTAATCTTCTAAATGTCAGTTATTGTGTGTGTGTATATTCCTATTATGGTGTTTGTGAACCCAAGAGCACACATTTATAACATTCCAGCTAATCAGTTCTTAGATGTGGTTGGCTGCATTAGTTTACTTTTTTCTTGCTTTTTTTCCTTTTTTTTTAATACTGCCATTAACACCCATCCTGTTCTAAAGTGACAACCGTACTGCGCAGCATTGTCACCCTAGTACAGGGAGTGCAGCATGTGTTAGGACTACATAATATCTTCCTTTTTTTCTCCATAACAGGGGCAGGTAGCCCATGCAAAAAGCAGGGAACAATACTGATAAAAGTCCTGAGACAAGTTATCTTCTCACAAGATTTCTGCCTGGATGAGCAACTCATTTTTTTGCACTTTTTTAAACAGATATAATAAAACGCATTTAACAGGCCAAAAGAGACATTTATTTTCACGGTTTCCATACACTTTCATTACGTAGAAATAATAAGCGGCCTCCTTGTTCCAGCTGAGTTGCTATTGCAGTAGCTGCCCACTGCAATGTCCTGCTAACCTGTCACATCTTCCTGCTGTCTCTGCATGTGCAATAGAATCTCATAGACTTTTTAAATCAATAATAGATTATTCCAAGTCTGCATATAATAGACATGTTAACCAAGGTAAAAAGTGTGATATATAATATATAATTTGCTGGATCAAGAGCGAGGAACACCGCCCCCCCTGCCCAGGCACCCCAACCGGGAACACGCTGCGCACAGGAGGTGAGCGGTGTTCCTCATCCCTCTTTTGGGGGTTCTTGCACTGTTTTCATTGTTAGATAATGTATAGTGTTAGTCTAAGTAATATATGAAAAGAAGTGATGTTCAAAAAATAAAAATAAAAAAATATATAAAAAGATACAATAATATAAAATAAAATTAGGAAAAAAAACAGTCAGATTGTTATTTCCCTTTGGATATGGTTTATAAGTGATACGTTTAGGTTTTATGTTTTATTGTGTACCAATCTACCCATTTTTCCCATATTTTATGGGCTTTACTATGATTGTTTTGGGTTGATGCATATAACATCTTGTACGCTGCATGAGTGTCGGTCATAGTTATTACTTCATGAAGAGACGGTGTTGGTTGATCTCTTCAATGGCACATTATAGTTAGTCGTACACTCAAAAGAATGTGTATGGCTATGGTCCTGTACTCTATGTCCAAGGATAAAATTGCATTTCCCGGTGACACGGGTACTTTAATATTCAGTACTTGTGAAATTGTACCATAAACTCCCTTCCAAAAGGGGATTATATTAGGGCAAGGCCAGAGTATATGGTACAATGTTCCCACAGAACCACAGTTTCTCCAATAGGTATTGGAACTTTGTGGGGAGAATTTAGCTATCCTATAGGGTGTCAGATACCATCTGAAGAGGATTTTCTGTGATAATTCCCATAGATTTACACTCGTTGTCGCAGCGTACGTGATGTGTATTGCCTTTTGCCATTGTTCCAGGGAGTAAGAGGTATCTAAGGCTTTCTCTCAGGCAGTCATATGAGTCGTTTTCAAAAGTATATCCTTATTCTTCAGTATATTATAGAACAAAGCTCTTAGAATTTTATAGGGCTGTCTCCTGGGGGTCTCCTATGTCAGGGAAGATCCACATAGAGGTGTGTGGGGTTCTACTGCACATGTGTGAACAGCAAGAAGAATTCAAGGTGTAAATATTACTATTGGTTGCAAATGCAAGAACTTAGTAAACTGTGGAAGTTTACTCCTTCATTTTTTACTTTTACCCATTTTGGGTACACCTATTTGATGAGGATCTTCAATTAGCAGTGTGTTTACTTTATATTTCTCTCATGAAATCAAATAAAAACATATCTAACAAAAGGTTCCAAAGCTATAAAAAGTCCCCGTCAACATTTTGACATGTTACTGGTGTGTAGAAGTTAACCTTTGGATCATTAAAGAGTAACTCCAATTTTGTTGAGAAAAAAAAAAAAAATCTCTCTGAATGATCTGTGTTCATTGCAAGGATTGTAACACATTTTGTTGCAGCTTAATACAGTGCAATCTTGGATTAGGAGCATAATCCATTCCAGGAGAATGCTTGTAATCCAAAGCACTCGCATATCAAAGCAAGTTTCCCCATAGAAGTCAATGGAAATGAAGATGATTCGTTCTGCATTGACTTCTATTGCATGCAATATTGCATGTAGCCAGACATGGGGGGGCACTGAAGAGCCTTGGAAATACTCGAGGACAGCTCGGCTGAATTCGGAAGACCTCGGAAAGGCTCGGAAACACTCAAGAATGGAGTATTTCCGAGTGTTTCCAAGTATTTCTGAGTGTTACTGAGTATTTCCGAACGGCTCCAAACCGTTCCGAGTGTCACCGGCGGCCCTGCACCTCTGGCCAAATGCGGTACTGCACATCCCATTGGCTTGAATCCTGCTCGTTTTGTGACAAACCGAGTCAGGATTTTAAAAAATGTTGCTCGTCTTTCAAAACGCTCGTTAACCTTACGCCTTACTCGTAAACTATGGTTCCACTGTACTTGTTTCCTCTCTGAAGAAATAGCTGTTTGTGTGATTATGTCTTTGGATACTGATTCTGTGTGGGAGGGTCTAGTTCATTATAATCAGCTGTCTGCATGCCTTTTTAAATAATTAAACCGTGTGGAGTATCTCACCAAAAATTTATTTTCTGTTGCAGAAGATGCCTAAAATGTCACTGGCATTCTATACACCTCCAGGTTGAAATATTCCAATGGATTTTACAGAATATTATAGTGCTGCAGATTGAAATGGAAAGTACATTTTTAATAACATAAAAATATATTTTTTATTTTTTCCCACAAAAGGGCAGTTACCCTTTAAGGCTGGATTCACACTGGAACATGCAGCAGCTCACAGCAGAAGTCTGGCGTGTCTCCATCCACCATTTGAGGTCCAATTTCAGCCTGAATTTTGGGCTGAATTTGGATCTGAAACAGACCAAAAGACACAGGAGGCTCCTGTGCAATTCACACCGCTGCGGAAATGTGTGAACTGGCTCCATAGAGAGCCGGGCACAATCTCCTGCTATGCAAATTGGATGCGGGGAAACCCGCATCCAATTCACATAAGTGTGAACCCAGCCTAAGGTACTGCTGCTAAACTTTTTGTGTTCAATCTGAGTTTTGTTGAAAAATATTTTACATACAAACAACATTTCATACATAGATGGTATTATCATACAACAAATCACATTGCAAAACATTACAAAAACAAAACACACAAAAAGCCCCACTAGAGAAAAATAATAATAATAATATACAATCAACATTGCTTATAGAAGTCCCTTTAACCTTAAAAAAATATATACAGTATGTACACATCCAACTGAAGGGTGGCAAGCACCAATATGTATTAAAGCACAGAGGGTCGGCTCTCCTTCGTATTATTAATGGTTATGGTCTATAGCAGTGATTCTCAACCAGGGTTCCGTGGATCCTTAGGGTTCCTCCAGAGGTTGCTAGGGGTTCCTTCAGCATTGGGCAATTTCTGCCTCTCAGATAAGTTCCCACTGACACCATTGATCTTTTTAGCTATCTGTAAGGAGGTAATTCTTGCCAATGACCACAAATGTAAGGACCATTCTTCCCACTGGCCATCACACTAATATATCATGAATTGTAGATTTCTAATTTTTAGCAGGGATTCCCCAAGACCTGAGAACTATTTCAAGGGTTCCTCTATGTTGAAAAGGTTGAGAAAGGCTGGTCTATAGTATTCTAGTGCTTAAAATTCAACAGCGACTCCAAAAAGGTGCAAGAGAAAAAGGGGAGGGAAAAAAGAAAAGAAGGGGTAATACAAATAAAAGTAGAAGCAGACAGAGGTAGGTATTGTGTAGAGATACTTTATTGCACATTTAGGTCCTACTATGATTCCCTAAAAAAAAAAAAAATAACAAATTCAAAATTTCTGTTGACTCCCTGAAAATTCTCCAGGGATCCCATAACTGATGGACTGTTCATATATATCCAAATCAAAGCAAAGAGGGTCTCCATCCTCTCAATATAGTCCATTTCTGTAACCCACTCATTCACCAAGAGAGATTGGGGACTGCCAATGCTGTGGGATCACTGATCTCACCGCTCTCAACCATTCTCTGAGAAGACCCTTTTTAATATTTTTAAAAGAGCCCAGTAGAAAGGAAATCAAGGTGATTTGAGGTATATTGGGGGCTAGCCCCCCCTGTAACTGTAATATACAGCTGCATAATCCTGTCCCAGAAATCGTGGATTTGAGGGAATTCCCACCAGATGCGTAGGAGCAAGCCCTTGGCAGAATGACACCGCCAACATATATCAGATGCATCTGAGTATATATAGGCATACCCCACTTTTAAGTACACAATGGGGTTTATTTACTAAAGCTGGAAAGTGCAAAATCAGACTCACTTCTGTAAGCTGCAAGGACGTTGGACACGGATATCAACAAGAAAATAGCTTATAGTTAATTGCCAATGACAAATGTGTGTGAGCGTGAATGACCCCCCCCACTCTTCTGCTCCAATTTAGACATTGAAATCATATGCCTATTTGTATGTGAATTCCAGGAGCTGCTAAGCTGTATAAAATGAGCGTTGGGGAGAAACCAACACACAGGAAAAACATATACACTGGGAAGATTTGGGTCAGCATGTAAAAACCTGAAATCTGCAGCACCTTTTTATTGTCAATATCAAGAGTTTCAAGAAGAAATATGATAACTCACAAGGAAAAGAGATGTTTAATCTTGTGCCTTAGGCTGGGTTCACACTGTAGCGATGCGGGAACGCCGCAAATCCGCGGCGGGTTCCCGCATCGCATGCCTCGCGGCGGCAGTTCACACTGCCCTATGCGAACTGCTGGGAGTGTCAGTGAAACGTTAATGACACCCCCAGATCAGTTTGCATGTCGCAGTGCGATCTGCAAACTCGGACATGAATCGGATCGCATGGTGTGAACACCCATGCGATACGATTCTGCTGTGGACCAAAAAAAGGGTCCTGTGCGAGTTTGGGGCGGGTGCAATGCGAATTCAGCCATACTATCTGTATGGCTAAACTCGCATCGCACAGAGATCGGATGTGATTTGCACTGCAGTGCGGTGCGAATCACATCCGGTTCTCGTAGCCGCAGCAGTGTGAACCCAGCCTTAAAGGGGTTGTAAAGGTAAATGTTTTTTCACCTTAATGCACTAACGCGGAGCGCCAGGGGGCGGGGTCGTGTGATACAGCCAGCGGCTATAGCCGCTGGCTGTATCACGGGAGCTCGCCCGCAGGTGCTTCTCACCATGCGAGGGAGCTCGCATGAACGTGAGAAGCACCTGCGGGAGGAAGTCGAGACAGCCGCCGAGGGACCCCAGAAGAGCAGGTTCGGGGGCCACTCTGTGCAAAACGAGATGCACAGTGGAGGTAAGTATTACATGTTTGTTATTTAAAAAAAAAAATTCACTTTACAATCCCTTTAAATAGTTAAGGCTCTCCATAACTTGCAGTTGCTGTTTTTGCTGAAGGTTGAGAAAGGTATAGATTTTCCTGAGCAAGCATTCCTAAAGATGTTGGCTATTTACTGGTTTAGTGACAAGAACTAGATGAAATCACTGGCCTTATCCAGATCAATTGTCTGTGTAAGGTATATCTAAAATTGGATGCATTGTATTGTTTTGATTCATTTGTCTTTGGTTTAAAAGAGTATCTTATAACAGCTATTCACTGAAACTTTGGTGATAAAGTACTTTTTCTACGATGGGGTGTTTTATTTGTAACAACAGTATTGCCTCTTCTGTGAATTATCCAACATAGATCAGGAGAAAAGGTAGTGAAAGCCATTCAATCTAACATAAAAATTTACAAAAGGCAACTCCACTTCGCACTGCAAGTACACTTGGAAGTGTAGTCGCTCTAAATCTAAGGGGTAGATCTGAAAGGAGGGGAAGCTCTGCTGATTTTATCATCCAATCATGTGCAAGCTAAAATGCTGTTTTTTTTTATTTTCCTTGCATGTCCCCCTCGGGTCTACAGCAACTTTACTTCCAAGTGCACTTGCAGTGCAAAGTGGATTTTCCTTTAGTAAATAACTCCCAATACCATCTTGCCCACATTTCTACGTGTTCATCTTTAACCACTTTCAGACCGGACCATTTTGCTGGTAAATGACCAGAGGTCTTTTTACACTTTGGCACTGCGCTGCTTTAACTGGTAATTGCGCGGTCATGCAATGTTGTACCCAAACAAAATTTGCGTCCTTTTCTTCCCACAAATAGAGCTTTCTTTTGATGGTATTTGATTGCCTCTGCGATTTTTATTTTTTGCGATATAAACGTAAAAAGACCGCAAATTTTGAAAAAAAATGATATTTTCTACTTTTTGTTATTAGAAAAATCCAATAAACTCAATTTTAGTCATACATTTAGGCCAAAATGTATTCAGCCACATGTCTTTGGTAAAAAAAAAGTCAATAATTGTATATTTATTGGTTTGCGCAAAAGTTGTCACATCTACAAACTAAGGTACGTTTTCTGCAATTTACGCAGCTTTTAGTTTACGACTGCCTATCTCATTTCTTGAGGTGCTAAAATGGCAGGGCAGTACAAAACCCCCCCAAATGACCCCATTTTGGAAAGTAGACCCCCTAAGGAAATTGATAAGAGGCATGTTGAGCCCATTGAATATTTTATTTTTTTGCCTCAAGCGATTGAATAATGACAAAAAAAAAATTTTTTTTTTTTTTTTACACAAAGTTGTCACTAAATGATATATTGCTCACACATGCTATGGGCGTATGTGAAATAACACCCCAAAATAAATTCTGCTGCTTCTCCTGAGTACGGGGATACCACATATGTGGGACTTTTTGGGAGCCTAGCCGCGTACGGGGCCCCGAAAACCAAGCACCGCCTTCAGGCTTTCTAAGGGCGTAAATTTTTGAGTTCACTTCTCACTACCTATTACAGTTTTGAAGGCCATAAAATGCCAAGATGGCACAAAACCCCCACAAATGACCCCATTTTAGAAAGTAGACACCCCAAGCTATTTGCTGAGAGGCATGTTGAGTTCATGGAATATTTTATATTTTGCCACAAGTTGCGGGAAAATTACAAACTTTTTTTTTTTTTTTTTTTTTTCACAAAGTTGTCACTAAATGATATATTGCTCACACATGCCATGGGCATATGTGAAATGACACCCCAAAATAAATTCTGCTGCTTCTCCTGAGTACGGGGATACCACATATGTGGGACTTTTTGGGAGCCTAGCCGCGTACGGGGCCCCGAAAACCAAGCACCGCCTTCAGGCTTTCTAAGGGCGTACATTTTTGAGTTCACTTCTCACTACCTATTACAGTTTTGAAGGCCATAAAATGCCAAGATGGCACAAAACCCCCACAAATGACCCCATTTTAGAAAGTAGACACCCCAAGCTATTTGCTGAGAGGCATGTTGAGTCCATGGAATATTTTATATTTTGCCACAAGTTGCGGGAAAATTACAAACTTTTTTTTTTTTTTTTTTTTTTTCACAAAGTTGTCACTAAATGATATATTGCTCACGCATGCCATGGGCATATGTGAAATGACACCCCAAAATAAATTCTGCTGCTTCTCCTGAGTACGGGGATACCACATATGTGGGACTTTTTGGGAGCCTAGCCGCGTACGGGGCCCCGAAAACCAAGCACCGCCTTCAGGCTTTCTAAGGGCGTTACAGTTTTGAAGGCCATAAAATGCCAAGATGGCACAAACCCCCCCCAAATGACCCCATTTTGGAAAGTAGACACCCCTAAATTTAGGGGTACACTAGTGAGACTAGGTAATAAATGGCGGGTGCCCTGAAACTATAAAAAAATAACTAACCAACCAGCGTCACCTGTAACAGTTATATGGTGATCACTGGTGAAAGGGTTAACTAGGGGGCAATCAGGGGGCTTTATGCGGTAGTATATGGGGGTCCCTGGCGCTATAAAAAGCTGCGGCGAACCTAAATACCTACCTGCCTAACTAGCGTCACCTGTGACACTAATACAGCGATCAGAAAAACGATCGCTTATTAGGCTGGGTTCACACTGGAGCGATGCGGGAACGCCACAAATGCGCGGCGGGTTCCCGCATCGCATGCCTCCCGGCGGCAGTTCACACTGCCCTATGCGAACTGCTGGGAGTGTCAGTGAAATGTTACTGACACCCCCAGATCAGTTCGCATATCGCAGTGCGATCTGCAAACTCGGATCGCATGGTGTGAACACCCATGCGATCCGATTCTGCTGCGGGCCAAAAAAAGGGTCCCGTGCGAATTTGCGGCGGGTGCGGCGGGTGTGGCGGGTGCGGCGAATGGCTGAACTCGAATCGCACAGAGATCGGATGTGATTTGCACTGCAGTGCGGTGCGAATCACATCCGTTCTCATAAACCGCTGCAATGTGAACCCAGCCTTAGTGACACTGGCGACGGGGGGTGATCACGGGGTTAAACCTTTATTGGGGGGGTTAGGGGGGTACCTTAGAACTAAAGGGGGCTAACCCTAACTGCCCTAACAGTTATTAGTCACAAATGACACCCGCCGGGTGATCAGGGGGTTAAACCTTTATTAGGTAATAAATGGCGGGTGCCCTGAAACTATAAAAAATAACTAACCAACCAGCGTCACCTGTAACAGTTATATGGTGATCACTGGTGAAAGGGTTAACTAGGGGGCAATCAGGGGGCTTTATGCGGTAGTATATGGGGGTCCCCGGCGCTATAAAAAGCTGCGGCGAACCTAAATACCTACCTGCCTAACTAGCGTCACCTGTGACACTAATACGGCGATCAGAAAAATGATCGCTTATTAGGCTGGGTTCACACTGGAGCGATGCGGAAACGCCGCAAATCCGCGGCGGGTTCCCGCATCGCATGCCTCCCGGCGGCAGTTCACACTGCCCTATGCGAACTGCTGGGAGTGTCAGTGAAATGTTACTGACACCCCCAGATCAGTTCGCATATCGCAGTGCGATCTGCAAACTCGGATCGCATGGTGTGAACACCCATGCGATCCGATTCTGCTGCGAGCCAAAAAAAGGGTCCCGTGCGAATTTGCGGTGGGTGCGGCGGGTGTGGCGGGTGCGGCGGGTGCGGCGAATGGCTGAACTCGAATCGCACAGAGATCGGATGTGATTTGCACTGCAGTGCGGTGCGAATCACATTCGTTCTCATAAACCGCTGCAATGTGAACCCAGCCTTAGTGACACTGGCGACGGGGGGTGATCACGGGGTTAAACCTTTATTGGGGGGGTTAGGGGGGTACATTAGAACTAAAGGGGGCTAACTCTAACTGCCCTAACAGTTATTACAGTCACAAATGACACCAATGCAAAAAAAAAAAAAAAAAAAAAAAAAAATGACATTGGTGTCACTGTGACTGGGGGGCAGGGGTAATTGGGGGGGTGATCGGGGGGTAAAGGGGGGGTGTGAGTGTGCCTGGCATGTTCTACTGTGTGTGTAGAGTGTTGGTGCAACTCACCGATCCGCTCTCCTCCGTGTCGGAACGAAAAATACCGACACGGAGGAGAGAATACATCACTTCCTCTCCTGTGTTTACATTACAGGAGAGGAAGTGATGTCACGGGGGATTCCTATTCGTCGGGAGCGATCGCGAGGGGGTGGCCATGAACGAATGGCCGTCCCCTCGTCCGGGATCGCTCCCGCACGAATACCGACCGCCGCAGGCACCGGGCGGGGGCCCGATCGGGCCCCCGACCCGCGGGAGGCAAGGGACGTACATGTACGCCAATATGCCTGCCCGTGCCATGCTATCGACGTACATCGTCGTGCGGCGGTCGGCAACTGGTTAAATATGTCTAGATAAAAATTTACAATTTATTTTTGTAAAATATAAAATAAAATATAAACTCATGACCATTTTTTATATTGTTCTTTATATTGTTAGCTTAATCCACTCGAGTCCAATTCTCACATAATAAACCAATAAAACATTGTGGGGGAGATTTAGGGCCAGTTCACACCAGATGCAGTTCCATGCCCTTTTGTTCTGCACTAAAAATGCATGCACAGTGTTTTCCATGTATTCCAAGGGCTCTAGTTCACACCAGTGCAGTCTGATGATGGGGAATGTTACCCGCCTGCCAGCCAGATGAGGAATGCTGCCTGCCACCACATGAGGAATGTCACCTGCCTGCCACCAGAGTCCTGTCTGCCACAGAGAGAGTGAGATGCGGGGCGGGTGATGAGAGATGATGTCATCTCTCTGCTCCCTGTCGCACCTCTGACACTGACGAGGTCCGCGTTGTGAGGGCGGAAGAGTGGTGATGCGGTGTGGGTGGACAGAGATGTAATCTCTGCTCGCCAGCCCGCTTCTCTGATCAACCTGGCTCCCTCATCCGCCCGCCTGCCCGCCTGCCTTACTCTCTCATGCTGCCCACCCCCTGCCACACCCATGGCCCGGCTGCAGAGAGGTCACGGCCTGGTGGTTGGGGACCCCTGTTTTATAGAACAGATTCTATTCACATTGCACCATGATTGAATATGTTTTTCCCTAGCTGTTTAACTCCATGCTGTCAAGCTGAGTTCCTCATGGTGCTCGTCGTTTGTGTTTTGCTTGTACAGCTGTGTATAATATATTTTGTATAGCTTTATACCAACTTTCTTATGTTGAATATGACTCTCTCATTTTAGGGATTCCAATCTTTTTATTACATTTTTATGCATTTACCAAAACAGAGCCCCCATGAGGGATAAAAGTAGACAGGCACTTGAGTACAAATTCCCTTCAAGGGGTAACCAATATAGTGAAAACAAAGAATTAAATTAGGGCAAAGTAGACAAATACCATTACATCCCAGCAATTGCTTGAAGGCTAGAGAAAAGAGCAGATTCTATTGAGGTTATCTCTCTTATTCGACATTCTCACCTGCTAACTTACTTGCAAAGAATGCCAAAACAAAGACAAATTACCATCAAGTAGAAATGTTACTTGGTTGTCCAAAGGAAAGAAGAAGGAAGCAGGGCAAAGGGGAGACAAGAAGAAGGTTAGAGACAGTGGGCGGCTGGTGCTCAAAAATTTGAGGGGGGGCGGCAAACCAACGACACCCTCCCCGCAGGAGACAGACAGGTAGGCAAGCAGGGGCCTCCTTACCTTATCAATCCAGTGATCAGTGCAGCGATCCCAACCTTCATCCTGCCAGCCAATGAGGTGACTGAGAGCTGAAAGAGACAGATGCAGAGAGGGTGCGGGCCGACACACCGTGCAGCTGCAGCTGCAGCTTAATTATGGGTGTGGGACTGGTGCCAGTCAGAGAAGGATCCTGGCTGGTGCTCCTTGCTCTGGGGGAAATGGGATCTCCTCCTGGCCTAAAGGAAGTGGGTCCTGATACCCGGACCTGATTGGCCATGAGCCCCAAGACTTCCCACCAATAGGGTCTCAGGAGCCACTTCCTGTTTGGCTGGGAGGAGAATCAAGAACACAATAGCAAATATTAATTTACTATTATCACACACTAGGTGGGCTTCGGGTGCAGTGCTCTCCGCCCGAGCACACCTTTTTTTGAAGCCATTTAGAGCCTCGGGCTCTAATCATGTGCTTAAAAAAAAAGCACCATTGGTTAGAGAGAATTAAAGAAATAGAAAAGATGTAAGCAAGATCCCCAGGCCACTGTAGACACTCTCCAGGTACAGCAGGACAGACATCTAATGCCACGTACACACGACCGGACTTTTCTACAGCAAAGGTCCGACGGAAAGAATCTGTCAGACAATTCGATCGTGTGTGGGCTCCATCGGGCCTTTGCTGTCCAAAAATCTGACGGACTTTAGAAATAGAACATGTTTCAAATGTTTCCGCTGGAACTCCACCAGACTCAGTTCCTATGGAGAAATCCGCTCGTTTGTATGCTAGTCCGACAGACGAAAACTGACGCTAGGGCAGCTATTGGCTACTGGCTATGAACTTCCTTATTCTAGTCCGGTCGTACGTCATCACGTTCGAATCCCTCAGACTTTGGTGTGATTGTGTGTGGTCAAGTTTGTTCATTTGGCAAGTCCGTCGGAACTCCACCGAAAGTCCGTTGGGAAGACCGTCGGACCTAGTCTGCCGAAAAGTCTGGTCGTGTGTATGCGGCATAAAAGGGGAAATACTATTTTAGAAGTCTTAAATGCTGGAACTGGGAATAAATGTCTCCTGTAGTGTGTAAATTATAAATGAAGATATACAAAAACTACAGATTATAAAATGTTCTAACAAATTGGCCCTAGTATCTGTATGTATGAATATGAGTTAGGGATCATAGTTTGTAAGCTCCTTGAAGGCAGGGACTGATGTGAACATACAGGTCAAGATATATATCTAAAGTGTTGCAAAAGTTGTCAGCACTACATAAGTTAGCTATAATAAATAATGGGTGCGTTCAGGGTCCCACACCCACGCACTTGTTATATTAGGACACTGCAACTGTGCTCTTGCAGCCACGAGTCCAAATAGAAATGATTAGAATGCCAGCTTGGGGATGCATGCAACAGCTGTGCATCCCTGTGCTGGTAGAAGACAGCCCTCCATGGGACACACATGTCTGTGTGAATGGGCTCTTACAGGAGTTTTTCAGGTGTATTACAGTCTTTTGCACATCAGGCTTTAAGAGTTTTATGGGCTATCAAGGGTAGGAGAACAGTTTGAAATAAGCAGAATTCTTCAGGAGTAAAAATATGCACAAAAATGCATGCATAATGCAATTACAGGCATTTCCATTGAAGTCTGTGAGGTCCAAAACTCCTGAATACGCAAAAAAAAGCTCATGCACTTTTTAGAGCATAGGGTGTAGAGCACAAAGCAACTGAGTGTAGAAGTGTGAACAGGGACAATTAGAATTAATGTAGTCAGGTGTAGTAAGGTATTGACAGAGCATCATAAGCAGGACATTGAAAATTTGCAGCAGGATAGATGGCAGAAAACGAAATGAATTGAAGGGATGGGAATCTCAAAATGAAAGCATAATAAAATTGCTCTTGCTATAAATGGAAAAAAAAGAAGACTTTAACCTCCCTGGCGGTACGATTATTTCGGATTTTAGGTGCTAAAAGCGGTACCATTATTTTGCATGAAAATTTGGCGTTTTATATTGTAGTCCTGTAATTCTTAGGAATAACTCTCTTAAATCTGTCCAAACCAGAGTCTAGCAGACATCCCGGGTATAATAAAGTTTGAAAAATGAAATCATAAATTATAATATAATAAATAACTATAAATAATTGTACCAAATAATAATATAACAATAATAAAAATTATTCAATAATGTAATCAAATCAAAAACATTGAAATTTGCTCAGTTGCAGAATTATCACTGTCATTGCTTTTCAATATTTGATGACGGATCTCCCCACAAATCGCTGTCGCTCAATTCTGCGAGTGATTCCAATTTATTATCGCTGTTTTCTAGCTGGTCTAAAACCATTTTTGATGTAAAGGGACAGTTTTGGTTGCTATGGACAATCTCCAGTTTCCAGGCATAAAGAACAGTTTTTATAATATAAAACTGCATGCAGGACACTGGGCAGACCACTAGGGACAAAGGGGATGTGAAATATTTACATACAGCAATGTATTCTGTAAGATTGCATTATACTGTATGTATACTGTGTGTTTCACTTTTTGAATTTGGCGCCGATCTCCGTCCCCGTGCGTCGCAACCCTCGCAGGGAACAGAGATCGGCTCCGTGATAGATCGAGCGAGACACGGCTCGCTCGTACAGCGGGGAGACAACGCTGGATTAGAGGGAGAAGGTAAGTAAGCGTCCTCCTGGATCCAGCGATGCAGTCCCGAGTCTGGCTTGGGGTTACCGCTAATGGTACAAAAATTCCACCCCGAACCAGACTCAGGAATACCGTCAGGGGGGTTAAGTAAAATATATACGGGTTGATTTTCTAAAACTGGAGAGTGCAAAATCTTGTGAAGTTGTGCATGGTAGCCAATCAGTTTCTAACGTCAGCTTGTTTACTTAAGCTTTGACAAAAAAAACCTGGAAGCTAATTGGTTTCTATGCAGAGCTTCACCAGATTTTGGATGCTCCAGTTTTAGTAAATCAACCCCATAATTAATATATTTTTTAATTAAACTCATTATTCCAAATATACTACAGAAAGATTTTTGGACCAACACAGTTATTGATTGAAGGTTGAACTTGATGAAGATGTGTCTTTTTCTAAAACCCTAGCTTACTTTGTAACTTTGTAACTATTAAAACAATAATCTGGTATTTTTTGAACATAGCACAACTGTTTTCAATGTATCTGAATACAGCTCATAAACCTTCAGGTGAGCTAGATGCAAGGGTCTGTAAAGTACTGTATCCAAAAAGATAGAAATGGTAGATTAGGAAAATAATGTATTATGTCTTTTTATTATATATTTATAGATGTGTAGTAGGTATATTAATATTATATTCTTTTCAGTTCTACAGATGCTTCATTGCCCTACTTCACTGCAGCAGAGCTCCTCAGAGCTCAAGTAATAAAGGCTCATCCAAAACCACCAAAATCTGCTTGGCAACACGTAGACTCCCTGAAAACCTGACCTGCAATGTTGCTTCTTCAAAATTTCCTACCTCAGAAGAAGACAAAAACTCGAATGCAGATACAAAGCCAGCCACCTATTGCCAAGAGGAGACAAAAACATTGCATCTCCAACAAAAGCCATCTGTCACATTGGTGGCACATTACATACCCTAATTGTTTTTTCAATTTGAAGGCCAGAGGGACACTAAAGCATAGAATAAGACTATTGTAGCATGTTTTCCCACCAGGAAAACCTAATATCACAAAAGATTGTTATGATGAACTAGCTGTACACATGCAAATCCTTTTTTCTGGGACCCCTGTTTTTTTTTTTGTTTTGTTTCCAAATGGGCTAGTGAACTTGCAAGAATTATTTCATCTGCAAAGCTTTCAAAATATGGTCACTGGTAAAATATGGTTCTTTTTCAGGTTTTACAATGAATTGGGACAAATCAGTTCTTCTACCTTGTGGATCCTCTGGTGACTAATCTGCCAAACTCTGCTTCTCAAATCGATGTAGTTTCTACATTTAAATATTTTGATGTGCAAGTTACATCACATTTAAATACATATGTGTAGAGGAATTTTTCCCAATTGCTTAAGTGGTTTAAGCAAGTGGGGAAAATTTTGAGTAAATTACCTCTAACGATAATAGGTAGAGCTAACCTCATAACGATTATATGGATGCCACAGCTACTATACTTGCTACATAGTTGTCCTGTTTGGTTCCTTCTGAAATTATTTAAGCAAATAGATACTTTGTTCAGAGAACTTATCTGGAGATCATAACACCCCCAGATTAGATTGGAAATCCTGCAGTTGCCCAAAGAAGAAGGAGGTTTTGCTGTCCCCAATGCCAGACTGTATTATCTGGCATCTCAACTTCAGTAATTAAATGGATGGAATTCTATAGATTGTGAGGACCCCATACAGCAAATTCGATTTTCTTAACTGTCGATGGATCCACCGGTGCAGTTAATAGTAACGCATCATTTCTGTAGTAAACATAGCTATCCTACATTCAATTTAATACATACGATTTTAACTACTATTCAACAAGATATTCAATATAAGGGATATACTCAATATATGCCCATATGAAATAATCTGCAATTGCCTGAGGTTGTGAGGCTTGAAAATTTTGATTTATGCAAGAAGGTTGGCATTTTGCTTCTGTGTCAACTTTTTGACAATGAGGTTTTACAACCATTTGATAAATTGACAGAGAGATATCACTTGCCTAATACATTATTCTTTCAATACTTACAACTATGGCATGCTTTGCAAAGTCAAGCAAGGACTTTTTTATTAAAATATAATCTTTTACCAACTTTAACGCTGGCAGTAACTGTAAAAAGCTCTAAAAAAAGGTACTTTTAGAGAGTATATATTTTTCTTTACAAATGATAGCTAGAACTAATCTACAAGAGGGTAGCTACGGGTGGTGGTTTAGAAATCTAGAGACACTTAGTGACGAGGAATGTGAACAAGCTTTGAAGAACTTATTTGTGGTATCCCTGTCTTCATTGCAGTGTCTAACTCAGTTATTTAATTATTCATAGAGCCTGTTATACTCCTTTAAAGCTGTATTCATGGGGTAAAGTAGTTACATCTAATTGTCCAAGTTGCACTACTGATACAGGCACACTTATACATATGCTGTGGCGATGCCCCAAACTGCATCACTACTGGGAGTGTATATTTGACACTTTAAACTCCTTAAGTTCTACCCCAGGTGAATTTAGACCCAAAAATAACATTTCTAGGTATTATACCGGAAGATACCCTCCCAGCTGAAATGCATGTGATGTGGTTGAGAACTATGAGGGTTATTTACGAAAGGCAACTCCACTTTGCACTACAAATGCACTTGAAAGTGCACTGAAAGTACACTTGGAGGTGCAGTCGCTGTAAATCTGAGGGGTAGATCTAAAATGAGGGGATGCTGATTTTCCCATCCAATCATGTGCAAGCTAAAATGCTGTTTTTTATTTTTCTTGCATGTCCCCCTCTGATCTACAGCGACTGCACTTCCAGATGCACTTTCAGTGCAATTGTAGTGCAAAGTGGATTTGCCTTTCGTAAATAACCCCTTATGTGTATGGCACAAAAACGTATATTACAAAAACGAATCAAAATACGATATTAAAATATCAAAATACTCACCAACAGTAGATCAATGGATTAAAGCGATTAATCTTAATCTAAGATGAGAGGAACTGACATATAAACATAGGCGGAGTCCTAAAAAAATAGTGAAAATTTGGCAGTGGTGGCTATCCTCCAACTTGAACAATCAGTTGAGTAAACAAATGATAATAAGGGACACCAACAATGATATAGAAGGGCGGGGTAATTATGTATGTTCCATAAAGGAGTAATAAAGCGATTGAGGGACTTATGAAGAGATTGAAGCGTGGACTGGTGAGCATAAATATGGGACTGTATTTTTTTTTTGGCTGGTTTTTTTTTAGGTTGGGGAAATGTGTGGGAAATGTTCTGTGTGTTTTTGAATTTTTGTTGTATTTTGAATTTTTTTTTTATAAAAAAGTATTTGAAAAAAAAAGTTCACTACATGTTACTACAGATTTAGATTAAAAAGAATGTATTCATTGTTTGGGTATGCCTAATTTGAATTATCAAGATGGATACACCAAAGCACATTCAAATGTGTCTATATCATCTTTACGCATTGCTTAGGTTTCTGAGCTCCAGGCCAGGTGGGCAGAGAAGAGATTGTAATGACAAATCCTAAGGTCTAATGATAAAGAATAACTCAAGACAGGGCCAGTATTACAATTAGACATATTTATAATAAGGTTATAGTCAGGTGCAGGGGTTCTCATTTTACATTAATTTAATTTACACAGATTTCAAATAACCCCATAGTAAAGATTTTGGGATACAGAGGGAAACATAATGACTGGGGTGGAGTAAAGATGTTGTCTCCCATATGTATACACTGACCTAATTAGTTTAGTCCATTGGTGGCAAGAACAATCTCAGGTAATCACATTACAACTAGACATGTAATGGCAAGCACAGCTTTGTGTACTGCCACTATAGCAGTTCTTGTCAGTCAGTTTTGTAGAGTGTAACTAGGGTAATGCAGTGTTTAAATCACACAGAATTTGTGCTGTACAAGTTATAATAATGTTTTAAAAAATGTAACTTAAGCAGATCTTTTAATTTTTTTTTTTCGTCAGCCGTTGATGATTTGAAACTATCATAGGCCCTGCAAAGTCCCATTTAATATATGCTACTAAAGCCTGGCCAACGTAAACTCACCATGTATAATCTTGCATAACTGCAAAATACATTTCCCAAATTGAAATATTCTCCAAATTGTTCAACAATGTTCCTTTTTGTCCAATGTAAAGGGCATATATATATATATATATATATATATATATATATATATATATATATATATATATATATATAAGTTCTGAATGCGAAAGAGTGCAAAAGATTTGAGCCACCCTGCTCTTCAGGCCGCTGCCCAAATTGCCCCTCTTTTATGTTGGCCATACATATTATAATTTTCTTGTTCAGTTTCCTTTAGATTTACTTTCAACTGTGTAGTGCAAGGGCCTACCTGATTGCATATAAATTTAAAGTGTTTAGGTTTTAACCCATATTATATGGTTTTGGTAAAACTAAAATTGTACAAGATAATTTTAGAATGTATAGCCGGCCTTATAAAACACCACTGCAATCTAAAAGACGTAGAGGTGTGCACTGATAGGCTTTGGATTTTGACTTTGTCAAATTTCTAAAGTTTTTATATGCTAAAAAGAGTGGGGGGAATTACTTGCTCTGCCATAAGGTGCATCTAAAATCAAAAAGTAGTCTCAAATATGGTGCTTTGAAAAAGTATTCACACCCCTTGACATTTTTTTCACATTTTGTCATGTTACAACCAAAAACGTAAATGTATTTTATTGGGACTTTATGTGATAGATCAACACAAAGTGGCACATAATTGTGAAGTGAAAGAAAAATGAGAAATGGTTTTCAACATTTTTTACAAATAAATATGTGAAAAGTGTGATGTGCATTTGTATTCAGCCCCCTTGAGTCAATACTTTGTAGAACCACCTTTCGCTGCAATTACAGCTGTAAGTCTTTTTGGGGATGTCTCTACTAGCTTTGCACATCTTGAGAGTGAAATTTTTGCCCATTCTTCTTTGCAAAATAGCTCAAGCTCTGTCAAACTGGATGGAGAGTATCTGTGAACAGCAATTTTCAAGTCTTGCCACAGATGCTCAATTGGATTTAGGTCTGGACTTTGACTGGGCTATACTAACATATAAATATGCTTTGATCTAAACCATTCCATTTAAACTCTGACTGTATGTTTAGGGTCATTGTCCTGCTGGAAGGAAAACCTCCGACTCAGTCTGAAGTCTTTTGCAGACTCTAACAGGTTTTCTTCTAAGATTGCCCTGTATTTGTCCCCATCCATCTTCCCATCAACTCTTACCAGCTTTCCTGTCCCTGCTAGACATGGGCGCCGTCAATATATTTGTTTCATTTCGTTCTGTTACGGTTCGTATTAGAATTAATTCGTACTTCGTAATTCGTGGCCGAAATTTCGTTACTACAGAAACAACATGTGATTTGGTTGACCAGTCAGAGGTTTACGTCTGCTGCTGAGGCCTACAGGGCAGGCCCGATTATGTGACTTCCCTTTGTGGGTTTGTTAGTGTAGTGGAGCAGATCACACAATTATTTGTCTGTGCATCTGAGCAAATATCTTTGCAATCCATAGTTTTTCATTATTCATTTTAGTTTATATCTGTGGTAGTTTGTGAGTGTATCATCTGTTAGTGTTTCGTTTTAGTTTCTGGTTTTACTTGTTTTTTGTTTGGTTTTGAGAGATATATATTTTTTTTCATTTCTTGTTTCATTTAGTTAATATTTTGTTATTTTCTGTTGGTATAATATTTTTTTTGTACATTTGGGGATTTTGGTGTTAGTTTGCTGCAATCAAAATCATATATTTTTTTTTGTCTAAATTTTTCTAACTTTTAAAGGAAAAATGAGCAGCAAACAAGGCCAAAAAAGCAGTAGGAGTGCTGCTGGGAGAGGGAGAGCTATGAGCTGTGTACATGAGCAGCAGGTGGGAAGTTCTGTCTCTGCGCCCTCTGAGCTCAGCTCACCTCCCATAAAGGCAAATGGGAGTGAAGACTGCTGGTGGTAAAGAGCCTGGCAAACAGCATACATTTGAATGTCGCCAGCTGTTCCAGGATTTACCTCCTAGAACCAGCAGCACAATTCATAGCAAAAGTGGCGCTACCACCTCTGCCACTGCTGCTGGTAGCATGCTGCCCATTGGTACCTTTTATGGAAGAGGGCAGGCCAAAGGGGTTCCCAGTGCACATACATTTGTGCAGCCAAAGCTGAAGATCCTGGCCATGCAGCAGGAAACATGTCAGGAGGCCGAGGCTCATGATGATGTCACCACCACCATTGTTGCCAGTGCCATCACCATCAGCACTACAGGGAGCTTGGCAGTGATCAGCAAGGAGACAGAGTTTACTGCTTCTAATGATCACTGTTTCCTTGGCAACATGAAAGAGATGGAAGCAGGATTTCCTGACATTGTTGTAGACAAATTTAATTTCGAGGCCTCTACCCATGTTGGCACCACCGACAGCCCAGAAAGTATCTCCCCTCAGTCCCCGCTACTTTTCTCTCCTGAAAAGACCCCTGCCCAAGTGCTTTCTAAGCCTCCAACATCAGAATGGGCCAAAACAATAATTAGGCCTCAATCCTTCACAGCACCCAAAATACCTGTCATGTTCAGATCTCTTCCTCCTGCTCCTTCCGAACCTCAGAAAGAGAGCGTGACCACTGCAGTGGAAGGGATTGGTGGCTGCCGTTCCAGCATTTGGCAGCATTTTAAAAGAATTGGTGTTGGTCAGAAGGCCAAATGCAATCACTGTAGCAGGGAGGTCAGCCGGGGCCGAGACATAGGGCATCTCAGTAATAGTGGCATGAACCACCATGCAGTGCTTTTAGGGGAGAAAAGTATTATGGCCACTCCTCCAAACACCAAAAGGGGAACCAATAGTGGCACCGCTACAGCCACCATGAGTGCCGGCACCAGCAGCCAGTATAAGGCAGAAAAGAATGCTGTTACCATCCTGCATCCAATTCATACCAGCCAGGCCACCCTGGATGATTTTGGTGTCTTTCAGAGTAAGGGTATGTCTTGGGTGCAGGCGCGTAAAATAACACACCTGATTGGCCATCTCATTGCAGTTGGAGGAGCACCTTTCAACATAGTGGAAGGTGAGCCCTTCAAGCAATTGATGCAGACTGTTGCACCACAGTACCGTGTGTCATCATTTAAAGTCCCAACCTCCAGTCACTTTGATTGCTTTATTCAAATAGGGATGAAGGAAACTGACCTTACCCGGTCACCGCCTCATTTAAAGTCCCAATGTTCTCTTTTTCTTCCAAATAGTGGAAGGTGAGCCCTTCAAGCAATTGACGCAGACTGTTGCACCACAGTACCGTGTGTCATCACGTAAGACCTTCAGCCAAACTGTGGTGCCAGCCTTATACAGGTCTTGTGTTGGGGTGCTCAAGGAGGAGATTGGAAGGGCAGGTGGACAGGCAGTGCACCTGACCACTGACCTGTGGAGTGTGTGTAGTGCCCAGCATGCCTTCCTGTCCCTGATGGCACATTGGTGGCAGGCCAAGGTGTCCCATGATGTAGTTCAAACATCTGGATCCTCGTCAGTAGTTGACAAACAGGGGCACCGTTCCTTCCTCCTGTACGCTGAGGTGCTTGATGAAAAGCACACAGCGCAAAACATCCTGCAAGCCCTGCAGAAAATGTTGTTGCAGTGGTTTGGACAGGCAGACAGCAACTACCGGATTGGCTATTTTGTCACTGATGGAGGCAGCAACATGGTCAAGGCTGTAAGGGATGGCAGCTTTGTGGGTGTGCGCTGCTCAGCCCACCTTCTCCACCAGGTGGTAACTGACAGTATTCGATAGGTGGAGACCATTTCTGGTGGCGATGGAAGGCTGTCCAAAGTGGTGGACTCTTGTCGTAAGATGGCTGGCCACTTACATCGGAGTGTGAGGGACAGCCGCCTCCTCAGGGTGGAACAGAGGAAGGCAGGCCTTCCAGAACACTGCCTAAAACAGGATGTGGGGATTAGGTGGAATTCAACCCTAGCAATGCATCCTTGAGCAGCAGAAGGCTCTCCATGCCATGGCCTGTGATCATAACATTGGCATAGAGAGACCTTTAGGCAGGGAGGACTGGGCCATAATTGGGCAGATTGTGGCAGTCCTCAAACTTTTGCTCTCTGTCACTGAACACCTAAGCCACCAGGATGCCAGCATTGGTCATGTGCTCCCTCTCTTCAACCACCTTCAAAGCAAATTGAAGTGGTTCAAGTCGGCTGAGGAACCTTTCCCTGGTGGTGGCCCTCAACCTGATGTGTTGGCTCTGCTAAACACATTTCTGATGGAGTTGGGCAGGGGCACACAGGAGTTGACTGCCTCTTGCCCAGAACTGATGCTGGCTGCCATGTGTCTCTTCCTTCCTCCTGCACGCTGAGGTGCTTGATGAAAAGCACACAGCGCAAAACATCCTGCAAGCCCTGCAGAAAATGTTGTTGCAGTGGTTTGGACAGGCAGACAGCAACTACCGGATTGGCTATGTTGTCACTGATGGAGGCAGCAACATGGTCAAGGCTGTAAGGGATGGCAGCTTTGTGGGTCGGCTAAGGAACCTTTCCCTGGTGGTGGCCCTCAACCTGATGTGTTGGCTCTGCTAAACACATTTCTGATGGAGCTGGGCAGGGGCATGCAGGAGTTGACTGCCTCTTGCCCAGAACTTATGCTGGCTGCCATGTGTGACCCTCGCATCAAGGGCAAAATGGCTGTGCAATGTAGTGCTCTGACAACATGGCAGGACAGACTAATTGACAGGGTGCGTCAGAGGGAAAGGCAGATGGTAAGGCTGGGAGAGGAGGAAGAGGAGGAAGAAGATATTGAAGACCCCCTCTCCCATGCATCATCTAGTGAAGTGAGCAGAGCTCCTGCCAGCGGAGCATCTTCTGTCTTGGCTGAGGCACTTGACACCCTAATGGGAACCTCCAGCATAGTGCGACCCAAGAAACCCATATCAGCAAAGGAGGTTGTCATGTCCTATTCGTCAGCCCCACCGGTGCACTCTACCACAGATCCAATGTTTTTTTGGCAGGAGAAGAGCGAGGAGTGGCCTGCCCTCACAGATATTGCCAAGGAGCTACTGTCTTGCCCTCCGATAAGTGTCCAGCGTGAGCGGGTGTTTTCTGTGATGGGAAACATCCTGTCACCCCAAAGATCCCAGTTGTCCCCCCAGCTAATGGAGCAGTTAGCATTTTTGAAAATCAGTTTGCCAAAGCTGGGGTACCCCTCCCTCACTCTGAACATTCCTTGAACTGACTGCAGCAGAGATGGCCATTTGGTCTTAGTTGGTCCCTGTCCCTCCACACAATCCCTCCCCTTACTTCTCATCTACCCCTATTTGCTTGTGACATCATCTGGGATGGACGAGAAGAGAGGAGGGGCCACCAGGGAGCAGCGGAGAGAGAACTTATTACACATGCTTCCTGCACTACTCTGCATGCTGGCTGGTAAACGCTGTGCCCTGATGTTACCCAATGTGCCCTGATGTTCCCCAATGTGTCCCAATGTGCTCCAATATGCCCTGATGTTCCCAGATGTGCCCTGATGTGTCCTAATGTACTTCAATATGCCCTGATGTGCCCCAATGTGCCCTGATGTTCCCCAATTTTCCCTGATGTTCCCCAATGTGTCCTGATGTGCCCTGATGTGCCCCAATGTGCTCCAATATGCCCTGATGTGCCCCAATGTGCCCTGATATGCTCCAATGTGCCCTTATGTGCCCCCACCATTCTTCTCATTTACACATATGACTGCTAGAACAGATAAAAAGACATTTAGGGAAATTGATCAAAATTGGAGCAAACAGAATCTGGAACAGTTGCCCAAAAGTTACATTTTGGTCTTATGTGACCAGAACACCTTCCACATGATTGCTGTGTCCCCCACATGGCTTCTCACAAACTGCAACTGGAGAGTTATTATGGCTTTCTTTCAGCAATGCTTTCTTTTTGCCACCCTTCTATAAAGGCCAGATTTGTGGAGTGCATGACCAATAGTTGTCCTGTGGACCGATTCTCCTACCTGAGCTGTGGATCTCTTCAGCTCCTCCAGAGTTACCATGGGCCTCTTGGCTGCTTCTCTGATTAATGCTCTCCTTGTCTGGCCAGTTTATGTGGACAGACATGTCTTGGTAGGTTTGCAGTTGTGCCATACTCTTTCCAATTTCGGATGATGGATTGTACAGTGCTCCCTGAGATGTTCAGAGCTTGGGATATTTTTTAATAACCTAACCCTGCTTGAAATGCATCCACAACAATGGGTGCATGCGTGGAGCCCGGAAGATGGCCGCTTGAGCTACTCACCACCCCAGCCCATTGGTTCCCATAAGTCCACACACAGAAGTCAGGGAGTGGAGCCATCTACACCCACGGCACCCCTAGATACCTGGGCAGGCAGAACTCGGGCTGCATTTTCACAAATTAGCCCGGGCTGGCGAACCCAAGATGGTGGCCGCGGTGAGGCCTTTATGTTAGCAGTGTCAAGGACGCTCCAGACGGCAGGTAGAACATAGCCCCGGCAACCCTGCACTATACCCCACTGGTACATGTGAGTACCCAGCGGAACATGTCCCCATCCTCGGCCACCCCTGATCGGCCGCTCCATGGAGGACTATACCCTCTTCCTCATAGGGCCTAACACAGTCAGCCATTCTGACCCCTTCTCTGCCAACTCCCAGGCTGCTGCCTTCTCAGTGGCAGAATTATACCAGAAACTGTCAGAACTCCTTGACAGGGGACTTGCTCAAACTGCAGCTAAGATAAACAGAGATTTAAAAGCAGTTTTCCAGAATTTGGGAACCAGAATTGAATCAATTGAAACCAAGCTTGATCAAACTCTTGCTGCTATGAACCAGAACTCAGATCATATACAAACAGTACAGGAACAACTGGATGTGGCCCTGTCCAGGATCGATGATTTGGAAAACAGGTCCAGGAGACATAATATCAGGGTCAGAGGCCTACCCAAATCCATCACTAACATCCCAGCAGTGGTGCAAAATGTGATCCAGAACCTGATCCCTAATATCCCACAACATCGCCTAGAGCTGGACAGAGCCCACAGAGCCATGGGGCCTCCTAGAAAGGAAGGCTCTCCGAGAGACATTATAGATAAACCCCACTTTTACGCAGTGAAGGAGGAAGTCATGAGACAAGCTGGCCTACAACCCTTTTTTTTTTATCCCCGGAAACTTCTTTGCAGATTGTTTTCATCTTTACCAGGGGCGCCCTGGCTGGGGTGGGCCCCATGTGCCTCTGCCTTTCCCTCAGACTCCAGAAGGTCTCTGGGGGTGAGGTTGCCTGTTCCCCATTGGAACAAGCCTCACCTGTTCTACCTTTGTAGAGGTTCTTGAGGGGCATTTCCCCCACCAAGAACTTTTTTTCTTTCTTTTTGAGTTAGGAGACCTTTTTCTTGCCTCTTTACCTTTCCCAACTGCTCTTTCCTTTTCTGCTCCTTACCTCATCCACATGTGCCTAGCCTATCCTTGTTTTACAGCTTGCACTGCTCCTGCACAAAGGGTGACTTCCCAGTGGTCTGATGTCCGGTCGAACAACCTGCAGGGCCAAGAGGACAGCAGATGTCTAAGGGTGAGTGGTGGTAGGGACAGACACAGAACCTTTCCTAACCCCCATGGCTAATACCACACAGAGCTCCCTCAAAATCACCACACATAACGTACAAGGCCTAAACTCCCCCATAAAAAGGCGAAACATTTTTGATTGTTACAAATCCCTTGAACTCGACATCATCATGATCCAATAAACCCACTTTCCTAGGCGGTACAGTCCCAAGTTCATCCACCCTCAATATCCCTGATTCTACCTTTCTAATGCTGAAAATAAAACGAGAGAAGCCACAATCTTTTTCTCCAAATTCTGTAACTTTGAATACCTATCTGACTTCAAAGACCCGGCGGGCAGGTTTATCCTGGTCAAGGGCACAATAGGAGGACACATATAATCCATGGTCTCATATTTTTCCCCCAACAAAGGGCAAGAAAGGTTTTTCCAACTCATCTTGGACACCTTTTGGAAGGCACAGTCATTTGGGGGGGATTCCAATGCGGCTTTCGACTAGGGGATGAATAAATCTAAGCCCCCCTTTGCCCAACCTACCATACCCACTGGGGTGCGCCTTAAAATTGACATTCTACTCCACGACCGGGGTTTAACAGATGTCTGGCTAGAATCTAACCCCTCACGGAGAGACTTTACCCATTACTCTCATCTGCAAAACATCTATGCCAGGATTGATCATGTTCTAGTTCCTTCACATGTCCACCCGTCAGTTCTCAAGTCCCAAATCAGAGACACCGTCCTGTCTGACCACTCCATGGTGATCATGTCCATCTGTACTAATGCCAGTATGGCAAAGAAGGGACATTGGAGACTAAATGAGCCCCTTCTCTCCAATCCAATCAAAACAACAGAAATCGATAACGCACTTAAAGAATACTTCAAAATCAATAACATTGAGCGTACCTCCGCTGAGACCCTGTGGGCAGCCATGATAGCCATGCAACTCAAAAAGAACACGGAGCGGACATTATGCAATTGGAGGCGTCTTACAGGACCCTGAGGGCACAACACAAAAAGAACACATCTCCAGCCTTACTAGCTCAAATTGACAAGCTGAGACTGGAACTAAATTTAGCCCTCCCAAAAGATAGGCTGGATGTTAGCGGGCAAACTTTCCCCTAGAACGTGGATTTACTCCGTGCCCAAGATACACATAGCGACCAAGAGCCCACGGTTAAGAGGCATTTCATACATTTTATTCCAACCTCTATAGCTCTCCTCCACAACTACAAAGGGACACGATTTGCACGTTCCTGGATGGCCTGCCCATCCCATCCCTAGACATTGACCATAGAGACATCTTGGAATCACCATTTTCGGTTGAGGAGGGGGCGGCAGTAATCAAGGGCCTCCGAAAGGGTTCCGCCCCCGGACCTGATGGCTTGTCAGCCCCAAATTATAAGGCCTTCGCAGATACCCTAGTCCCACATATGACAACATTCTTTAACTCCAAAACACAAGGCGGCCCCTTAGGTGCCCAACTCAACACTGCATACACTACGGTCATACCAAAACCAGATAAATACCCAGAAGAAGTTTGCAATTATTGCCCTATTGCCCTAATAAACAACGACCTCAAAATACTAACTAAAATTCTAGCTGGCCCGCCTCTCTTCCTTCATTGGTAAATATATTCACAAGGACCAGGTAGGGTTTATCCCAGGCAGACAAGGCCCAGATCAAGTGAGAAGGGCAGTGGGCATTTTCTCCATCCTGCAATCCAACTGGGACGGGGTCCAAAACAACAGGGTTTTCTCCTCACACTTGATCTGTAGAAGGTCTTCGACTCCGTGTCCTGGCAGTATCTCTTCTCCCTGCTGGAGCAATGCGGCTTTGGCCCGTGTTTTCTGGGGGTGATACAAACCCTTTACTCCCATCCCAAGGCCCAAATCCGCCTACAGGGACACTACTTAGGGCAGCACAGTGGTGTGTTGGTTAGCACTCTCACCTAGCAGTAAAATGGGTTTGTATGCCAACCATGACACTACCTGCCTGGAGTTTGCATGTTCTCCCTGTGCCTGCGTGGGTTTCCTCCAGGTACTCCGGTTTCCTCCCACACTCCAAAGACATGCAGGTAAGTTAATTGGCTTCTGTCCAAAATTGGCCCTAGTATATGAATGGGGACCTTGGATTGTGGGCTCCTTGAGGTTAGGGACTGATGTGAGTGTGCAATGTATAGGGATAGGGACAATTGTAGACACTCACTTAGGTTAAACTGGATAGACTGGTGTCTTTATTCAACCTTACTAACTATGTAACTATGTACTCCTCCCCAATAGATATAGCCAGAGGTACCAGACAGGGATGCCCACTTTCCCCAATCATTTTTGCCTAGCAATTGAAACACTGGCCATTGCAATTCGATGGAATCCTGACATTCAGGGGGTAGCATGTGGAGATCAGGCCCACAAATGCGGGCTCTTCACAGACAATATACTCCTATTCCTAACCTCTCCCACTAACTTCTTACAAGCCTTTACAAAGTACTATTGGAATTCTCTAAAATCTTGGGGCTTTAGGTAAATTACACCAAATCACAAGCCTTAAATGTGTCCCTCCTGCTTTCTACAGTATCCCTGCTCCAACAGTCCTTTGAATTTGAATGGAGACCAACCTCTACCAAATATCAAGGGATTACCCTAACAGAACAAACAGAATCCCTTTACGCAAACAACTACCCTCCCCTATATCAAAAACTGGAAGCAGAATACCTGGGCAAATTTTGAACTCTCCTGGCTGGGTAGAATTAACTCTATACAACTCTATAAAAAATGACCTTGCTACCTAGAATTCTATTTAACTCCTTCTCCATCTCAATCAGAAAGGACCATTTGCAGTCTATACAAAGCAAATTACTCAAGTTTATCTGAGACAAATCAGGATACAGAATCCCCCAAAACACCCTTTATCTCCACAAGAAAAGGGGAGGGCTGGGGTTGCCACATCTATATAAATACTACTTAGCCACCAGATTGGCCCAACTATCCACAGTATACTCTAGACTGGAAAAACCGGACTGGGTCCACGTAGAGAGGCAGGCTGCCCCCCATTTCACCCTGGATTACCTACTCTGGTGCCCCCAAAAATGGACACCTCCCATTCTGTCCCCCTCCCTCTCTCATTCCTACACCCTTTGGGACAGCATCTGTAACCTTCCAGCCCTGGTCTCAAAAGGGCAACTTCTAGCCCATATTTCACAACCCGAACTTCCCCCCGGAATGGACATTAAGGCCTTCAGATGGTGGCTGGACAAAGGTCTGTACCGCATAGGACATTACTTAGGGACAGCTAAGGGCCCATTCACCTTCGGACACTGTATAACCAATTTGGATCTACTTGATTCTGAAAAATTCAGATTTGGACAGATTGCACACTTTTTACGCAATATCTGGACATAGAAGCCCCTCCCACCCAAATTCACAGATTATGAACTCTGGTGAGGGGCAGGCCTTAAGGCAAAGGGGAGGAATCTCTGTCACCTACTCGTCACTCACGCGCCCAACTGATAAATCCACCTACATGACAGTATGGGAGGCTGACCTCCAACACAAATGGGACCAGGAGACCTGGCAAGAGGCATGCTTTAAATCATTCTGGGGTATCCTAAACACCTCCCTAAAGGAAGCAAACTTAAAAGTACTCATGAGGTGGTACATGACTCCCACCAGACTTTTGGCCATCTACCCATCAGCAGATCTCAGTTACTTTAGAGGCTGCCAACTTCTGGGCTTGATGATGCACGTCTGGTGGGAATGTCCTAGAATCAGACCAGTCTGGAAGAGAATCTTTAACCTCATCTCCAAAGTCACTAAGTGCTCGGTCCCCAGGTCCGCATCAGTAGCCCTCCTTAATGCCCATATTCCTCATATCTCCAAGCCCAATTAGAAGCCGATACACTTTATGCTCCTCTGGGCAAAAATCACCATTTCTAGGTCATGGAAACAGCCCAGGATTTCCATTATAGCAGTACAACACAAGATCTCATGGATTATGGCTTAAGAAAGGTTAGCTAGTATCGGCACAACCCAAAAATTTGAAACAGTGTGGGAACTCTGGGTTCCTCACTGTGGTATCTCCCTAATTGCTGGGGTTCACCCCAATCAACCTGCATCCTCAAGCTTTAGTTAGGCACGTGCCCCCTGTTCTTTCCTTTTCTCTTTCTCCCCCCTTTAATTTTCTCTTCCCCCCTTCTCTTTCACCCAGGTTAGTTGGTATGACTCTAGGGTAATGCATTGTTTGTGTGTGATGTAATCACTTCGGCAACATTGAAGGCTTGGTTAAGTCTGTAATACTGAGCCAGAGACGCACTGGATTCACCTTTGGCTCCACTTATCTCTTTGCTAGAAATCTTTAGGGCAGGGGGGCTTGGGGGGGCCTGGCCAGGGCACAGGATGATCCCTTTAGGGGTGCCCAGGATGGGTAGGACCCATCCGACCGACTGTTCCCTTAGTCCACATCCCTACCTCTTTATCTCCTACTAGCCAGAGGTAAGGCCTTAATCTTCTATGACACATGACTCAGCCCACTGTGGCATCCTGAAACACCAAATGGGACCTTGCTGCTGACACTATGTTTTGTTTGACACATGTTTCTGATGTTTTATATTTTGCCTTCTGTAATGCCATTATCAAGTTGTGCCTGCATTTTGATTGGAAAAAATAAAAATCTATTGAAAGGAAACTTCTCCACAACTTTAATCCTGACCTGTCTGGTGTGTTCCTTGGCCTCCATGATGTTGTTTGTTCACTAAAATTCTCTGACAAACCTCTGAGGGCTTCACAGAACAGCTGTATTTATACTGAGATTACATTACACATACACACAGGTAACCTCTCTATTTACTAATTAGGTGACTTCTGAAGGCAGTTGGTTCCACTAGATTTTAGTTCGGGGTATCAGAGTAAAGGGGGCTGAATACAAAATATGGAAAATTTCAAGGGGGGGTGAATACTTTATCAAGGCACGGTAAATAGCTATTCACTCATCATATGCATAAATTGCATGTATTATTCTAATACATTACAGTAATAGTTACAGGTATACTCTATGTATTATAGTTATGTATATTATCATCAAAAGGAAAATAGCTGTCTTAATTGAGCAACATAATCATGTAATGAAGAAAACTGGAGTTGATTTGGAATGATCTGAATGTTATAAAAAGTATTTGGCTGTTGACATGAGAGTCACAATAGGGCTTTGCATTTTCACTGTTTTGCGTTTTTTAACGTTTTTTTTTTTTGTTTCATTATCCATATGTCTTTGTACAGTATATGTTGACATTGCCTATTATCTGCAAGCATTGTACTAAATGCTGATTATAATTATATGTATAGTGTATGACGGTGTGTGTAATAGTGTGTTTGTATCTTCAGTGTTTGTTAAAAAATATCTGTCAGTGTTTATTTGTATATAACGATGTATCTATATAGTCACGTGAAATGCTACTATTAAGAAAAATCTGCATTTTCATGTGTCTAGTGAATATTTAAATTATAGCTATAATGAAGTACTCTTTAAGGGGCTATATCGATTAGTACACTAGTGAAAGTATATTACAGTGCATTAAACACAGTACCCTTTTAATATGTTATTTTTATTATTATTATTATTAGTAGTATTATTATTATTATTATGTTCACCTTTTACATAAACTAACCCATAAAGACAAGAGACCCAAGTAGTTTAAAATATTGTGTAATGTGCCATTTTTAAAAAATATTGTTTATTGCAAAGGCCATACCTGTAGGCCTTTCTGTCATCTATGAAGTCTGGCCAAAACACTACAGATTTTTATATTTCTACATCCTGGTTTACGTTGTATTTTAACACAGTCATTGGGTACTCTCCCCCACCATCATGGGAGCGAGCACACTTCCTTATTCCAAAGCTGTTTCTGTTTCAGGAAAGACTCTCCAGTTGCACATCCTTACCATGGCTCTCACACTGCCATCGCTGCTTTCCACCTCATGCACTGGACTACAACTAAGTGTCCTTTATTGAGGACAACTAAGGAGATTATCACTTTAGTTGACATCAAAAAAGGTTTGGCAGCCATTTTTGCAGTAGCCTATATTCTGGAAAAAAGCCAGGATGTAGAAATGTAAACAAGAGTATTCATTACCAGGATTCATGAATTTTCATGAAACAATATTTCTAAAAACGATACAGTGGGGTTGATTTACTAAAATCAGAGCAAAATTGGGTGCAGCTCTGCACAGAAACCAATCAGCTTCCATTTTTTTTTTGTCAAATCCTAATTGAACAAGCTGAAGTTAGAAGCTGATTGGCTACCATGTACAGCTGCACCAGATTCTGCACTCTCCAGTTTTAGTAAATCAACATTAGTGCCATTAAGATTACTACTGCCCCTTGTCTGCATGGGCCAGTTTATGTGAAAGGCAAACTTACCCTTTAAGGATAAGTGCACCCAAAACTAATATTTCCCTTTTGCGTAGATGCTAGCACTTTCAGTCCCTCAACACCTTTTTGTATCTCCAGTGGTGACTTTGCCACTCCTTAGCTCTTACCTAGTTATTGTAGAAACATCTGTGTTTGAGTTGATCATGTATTTAACATGATGATAATACAGCAGGTATAGTGAGCAGCTTTCAGTAAGAAAATTTGCTTCTAAAAAAACAGCTTTTATTGTCCCACACAATTATTGTTTCATGTTCCACACAACTAAATAAATGGCTGCTGAAATAATATTTCTAAAAATCACATTGATAAAGCAAAAAAGGCAAATTGCCACAATTATAATGAGCAAATGGTTTGAATGTAGCAAATGGCTGTACCTCTGCTATAGGCAATAGTCACAATGTCATTCTTTCTGTAATTGTTGATCTGCCCACACAGGATTTAGATGTTTGTGAATTGTACTGAAACACATTTGGTCTTTTTTTTTTTTTTTTTTTGGAGTTGTGATGTTTAAATGTCCTTCTACAGATTTCCCAATTTAAATGGAACTAAGTATTGGCTATTCTAAAATATGGAATTTCTTTTGAATTGAATATGCTGCTGATGCCTGAACTTATTCTGAGTTTTAGATCATGACAAATGATTTGGCATTCCATGGCAGCAAGATACAGCTTATAATAAATACAGCCAGAGAAAGCAGACAGCAGAGAGACACCAGATCCTAATACATTCTTCACTATGCTTTACTTATAAAGCTGAAGTTTAGGTATGGTAATTTTTACATTGGTTCCACTTGTATGTGCCATACCTCTGGGACTTGGTCCAAACTGGACCAATGTAACTATTTAAAAATTGCCACACCTAAACTTCAGCTTTAAGGTAAGAATTGTTGTTAGCATGCATTATTAGAATTTTTCCTCACATTACATTATGTACATTTAACAAAAGGTGAACTTTGCCTCGTCATCTATTAGTGTAGTGCAACTGAGCTATTTTAGCAGTTATTTTGGTTTGGTAATATTCAATAAACTTTTTTTGTGTCAGTTTGGAAGTAGGAGTAAATATATAAATATAAATATATATATATATATATATATATATATATATATATATATATATCAATCAAAAGAATGTTTGAAGGCGATATATAAACATTGTTATATTTAGTGGAATAGGGAATAGTTTGAAGCTATTCTTGCAATACATTAATACTTATAATAAGGGGATCTGCTTTCACGATAAAGAATTAGTTCTACTGATTTTTAAATGTTACTATTTTTATAAATAACTGAAGGCTATTTTAACGAAACAGATACAAAGGGAGAAATTCCTGCTTACTGTAGGCCTCATACCACTCAGATAATAAACATCCATAGAGGTCAATTTATAGAGTACATTGAGACTATTGATGTCTCAAATAGAATAAAAATAGCTTAAAGAATATATAGAGAAAAAGACAGAGTTAAAACCTCATTTGAATTTACTTTTGTTTTGAGTTTTACTTCACAATACAAAAAATTGGATTTTGTTTTTTGGAAGCAATGGCCAATTTGATTTAAAGATGATTTAAAGATGGAACCTTAGGATCTACTGTATATTGCCCCATAATCCACAAATAATCTTTAGGGTGGCTCCATCTTTAAAACATAGGTTGGTATCTTGTTTTATAGATCACTCATAGAAGAAACTACATTTTTGAATTGTAAGAGTTGTAATGCCTGTGATAATTATTTTCTACAAAAGTATGCAGGCACCAGTATGTAAATTGAACAAGATTTACAAAAAGAAACAGAGGAAAACATACCAAGAAAGGGATAAAACTCACAATAGATTATATTTTATCAAATGTTATAATCACCCAAAAGGTTTTATACTGTAGGGTATAGATCAGATAAACATTGAAGGTGTTCAGATTTGAATAGAAAACAGAGGATAAAAAAAATGCATTTTGAACCCCAGAGGCATAAAAATATATTGTTTTATTTTTAATTCTTAGTAGCTTAATAATAATTAGATTAGACTTGGGCAATATATAATGGTAGAGTTGGCAAATATATACATTTATAAGATGTTTTTGATAGTAAAATAAATAAATTTTAATAAACAATTATATATTAAACAAACAAACGGGAAGAAAAATGAAATAAAATGTGCCACTCAATTCCTCCCACCTCAGCGCTACAAGTTCAAGAATCGCACTCAACAAATCAAAATTGTTGGTTTGCACCTAAAATAGCAGCTACTTCAAAGACAATGTCTTAGTAAAAACATACAAATGATTATAAAACGTTTGCAACTCATTAAAAGGCAATCACATTTCAATAATCCAAGCAGCGCTACAGTCAACATCACTTATTGACATAGATATACATAATTAAACTGTATACATTCACATATACTTAACACTATTCTGAGTATATGTGAATGTATATAGTTTAATTATGTATATCTATGTCAATAAGTGATGTTGACTGTAGCACTGCTTGGATTATTGAAATGTGATTGCCTTTTAATGAGTTGCAAAAGTTTTATAATCATTTGTATGTTTTTACTAAAACAATTATATATGTAAACTAGTAAGGTTAAAAAGGGAGCGCTTAGTTGGATACATTTGCAAATACATGTGGTCCCTAAATCTAATCTGAGTTTCCCAAGTATAGAACATATGTAGAAATGCACAGACAGAGACCAGGCTCACCTAGAGACTGCCCCTTCCTCTATAAAGTAAAGCAACTATTCAGAAGCCAAGACATCACCTCTACAAAGCAGCTGGAGTCTTATAAAAGAATACAGTGCAGCGCTAAAAAACAAATCTACGCTAAAAATAATTAAAATCATTTAGACCCCTTTTACACTGAGGTGTTTTTCAGGCACTTTTAGGCTAAACATAGCGCCTGTAAAGCGCTTGAAAAATGGCTCCCCTGCAGACTCAGTGTGAAAGCCGGAGGGCTGACAGGACGTTAAAAAAAACTCCTGCAAGCAGCATCTTTGGAGCAGTGTATACACCGCTCCTGCCCATTGAAATGAATGGGCAGCGCTGCCGACCCGCCGTCAAAGCCCCGCTACAGCAGCACTTTGTGGGTCGTATTAACCGTTTTTTGTCTGCTAGTGGGGGTTAAAAGTGCCCTGCTAGTGGTCGAAAACCCCCGCAAAATTGACGGTAAAGTGCCAATAAAAATAGTGGCGCTTTACCTCTGACAACACTGATGCACCAGTGTGAAAGGGGCATTATGGCAAGAGAAGTCATACATAAAGTCCCAGTTCATAAAATTTCAAGCCAATCCAAAAGGTTGAAAACGGAATACCACACAGAGATGTGACAATAGACAGACATAGGTTATCTCCTCAATAGTGACCAGAGTGCTCAGAAAGAAAAATCCTCTATGTGCCTCCATGTCAGTGCCTCCACCACTAACAGTGCCTAAGATTGTGGACTTCTGAATTAACAGACAGGTCAGTCAAGCATTCCCACTCACGTAGGTAAAGCTAGCTGCCTTTAAAAGATTCGGGAATTGCACTCATAGACTTCCACAACAGCAGCGGAATGGCACACTCATCAATACCAGATGGAAAACATGGTAATCATGCAAAATCAATGAAAGGTACATAGTGCTCTCTGGTTGGCTTTAGACATCATTTATTTAAGTAAAAAATTTCACTTACAAAGCACTCATATTCCAGTGCTATGATGAAGAGCATACAATGAGCGTCTTAACAAGACAGTGAAAGGGGGTGTCCTCCCGCATGCGTATCGTCCCAGTGGGTGGAACTTCCTCAGCAGTTACGGAGGCTTGCACGTCGCCTTACTTAAATGCATGCCACCTGATTAGGCAATGCCTATATGCTGCCTGCTCATTGTGCATGTTGCCATATAGATGGAGGCTTATACCTATTACCTTTACAAAGCAGCTGAATTTATATGTTATTGATGTATCAAATTAACCTCTTGCCAACCAGCCACCATCATTATACTATGGCAGGTCGGCACGATCCTGTGAGCCGTCATAGATATACGTCGGGCTCCTTTAAGCGGGATAGCAGGCATGTGCACACCCCGCTACACTGCGGGGGTGCCAATGCTTGTGGCCAATGGTCACGAGGACCGCCAGCCATGAGCAATCATGGGCACAAGAGGCAGAACAGGGACGTGTGTGTGTAAACACACAAATCCCTGTTCTGTGAGGAGAGACAGATCGTGAGTTCCTAATAGCTAGGAACCACGATCTGTCATCCCCTATAGTCGGTCATCTCCCCCTACAGTTAGAACACAAAGTCAGGGAACACAGTTAACCCCTTGATCGCCCCCTAGTGTTATCCCCTTCCCTGCCAGTGACATTTATGCAGTAATCAGTGCATTTTTATAGCACTGATCGCTGTATAATTGTCAATCGTCCCAAAAATGTGTCAAAAGTGTCTGATGTGTCCGCCATGTGTCGCAGTCATGATAAAAATCACAGATCGCTGCCATTACTAGTAAAATAAATAATAATAATAAAAATGTCGTAAATCTATTTTGTAGACGCTATAACTTTTGCGCAAACCAATCAATATACCCTTATTGTGATTTTTAATACCAATAATATGTAGAAGAATATATATCGGCCTAAACTGAGAAAAAAAATTGCTTTTCTTTACAAAAAATTGGGCATAGTTATTATAGCAAAGTACAAAATATTGTGTTTTTTCAAAATTGTTGCTATTTTTTTTGTGTATAACAAAAAAAAAAAAATGCGCAGAGATGATCAAATACCACCAAAAGAAAGCTCTATTTGTGGAAAAAAAAGGACGTCAATTTTGTTTGGGTACAGTGTCACACGACCGCGCAATTGTCAGTTAAAGCGACACAGTGTCGAATGGCAAAAAATGCTCTGGTCATTGAGCAACCATAGCTCCATGCTTTTGCATATATAATATCTGTTTAACCTTATGAAGAGAGCTTGGAGGACAAATGAAGCATAAAGTTCTGTGAAGTAAAATAACGTGCTGGTCAGTCTTTATCATGTGTCCTGAAAGAAGTCTGTGAAAACTTGCAGGGTAAGTTGTTGCACGTGGATCTGGGTGAGAGATGTATATCTTCCAATCAGCGTTTTGGAGTTTATTTGCTCAATGTTGTTTTATGCATTGGTTGTTTGGTTAGTGTTGTGTATGCACTTCATGAAATGGAGTTTGTATTTAACCTTCATACTGATTTTATTAAATTATTGCTTCTGCTCTACGAGGCATGTACTGGCCATCGGGACTACCGGAAGTTTCCCGGTGGGCCGATGGCTCAGTGGGCCACTCTGATGTAAGGGGGCTGCCGATGGGACACTCTGATGTAAGGGGGCTGCTGATGGGACACTCAGATGTAAGGGGGGCTACTGATGGGACACTCTGATGTAATGGACTGCTGATGGGACACTCTGATGTAAGGGGGCTACTGATGGGACACTCTGATGTAAAGGGGCTACTGATGGGACACTCTGATGTAAGGGACTGCTGATGGGACACTCTGATGTAATGGCCTGCTGATGGGACACTCTGATGTAAGGGCCTGCTGATGGGACACTCTGATGTAAGGGGGTGCTGATGGAACACTCTGATGTAAGGGGGTGCTGATGGGACACTCTGATGTAAGGGCCTGCTGATGGGACACTCTGTTGTAAGGGGTGCTGATGGAACACTCTGATGTAAGGGGGGGCTGATGGGAACCTCAAAATGTAAGTGGGCCGGTCTGGATGAAGTCCGGGGCCAAATTTCTTTCCCAGTCCAGCCCTGTGCTTTACAAATACTCCTTTTGCTGTTTGAGCTGGCTTATATACTCTGCATGAAGAATTAATTCTTTTTAGGGTATAAGAGTGGAAGACCTCAGGATAATGAAGTATAATACCTATAACTTGGAGGTCAATATCTTTGGGTAGATCCTTTCATGTTAGTGGAGAGTACAGAAAGGTTTTTGTTTGGTTTTGCACTGATTGGAAGTGAAATATTAAGCCAAGGAAGAAGAATCCCAAATCCCAAATCTTGCTGAGACCTTGTTGTATCAGCTATTGTATATTATGTATAGGCACTAATAGGGGAGCACCCCCATTTTAAAGTTATGTTATTTATTGTTTTAGTAGTGTTGTGAACATCTGCATGGGTTTTAGCAAACAGTCAGATTTTCTCTTCTCAAGTCAGGAGCAGTGGTTGATTCATATATTTGTTACATCAAAATGGCTCTGTTTTTTGCTATGCCATAGAGTAGATTAGGATCAATTCACGTTTAGAGCTATTCGTGCAGAATCCAGAAACATATCACATACAGATTATATTCAGCAAAATGCTAGTTTGAATGCAGTGATTTTGTCTGTGTATAGAGATTTTTATGCAGGAGGCCCATTGGATTAAGTTTACTGACTGGACTTTGTGGAATGTCTTTATGAACTCCTTATCTGTGTTGAAGTTTTTTTAAAATTACATTTTAATATAATTTAAACTATTAGACTTTCATTTATATGAAAACGCAATATGCAAAGGAAGAACTTGTTCAGTAATAAAAAGAAAAAGTCATATTCACAGCACTGAAAACTGTGAAAGTTATTTTTAAAGCATTAAAAATATATAAAATGTAAATTGAAAAATGTATTTTTAATGTTGTTGAATTTGGTTTTACTGCATTTTTTTTTTTTAGCTAAGTGGCCACAAAACTTTCATGAAGGTTGTCATTATTCAAATCTTTATTTAAATTAAATAAACATTATACACTCAATGATTAAAGTTTATTCATGAATTTATTCATGTAAAATGGCAGGAAGACCCATTGTATTAATGTACTTCTCACTGTATGATAATTATTTGCACTTTTAAAGAGATATTATTTGGCAATATTTGGCAATACAATTATTTTAGGCCTTCCTGCCAACTATTGGAATTCTGTCAGATCACCTCTTTTACCCTTTTCCGGTAGATGAAGCAAAATTTGAATTGTTGCTGTGTAAAATAGATTTTTTTCTCCCGTCTCATTACAGCAACTGGTGCATTAGTTCCTATACTGGCCCTGATTCATAAAATTGCTCCCATGCAGTGGCAGCTGGTGCTCAAAATTTTTGGGGGGTCACAAACAAACTGAAAAAAAACCCCATCAAGTGCAGCCACTGTGCCCATCAAGCGCAGCCACTGTGCCCATCAAACATAGCCTCTGTACCCATAAATTGCTGCCACTGTGCCAACAAACACAGCTACTGTAACCATCAATTGCTGCCAGTGTGCCCATAAATTACCACCACTGTGCCCATCAATTGCCACCACTATGCCCAAACAATTGCTGCCAGTGTGCCCAATCAATTGCCGCCAGTGTGCCCCATCAAATGCTAGCCAGTGTACCCCATCAATTGCTGCCAGTGTGCCCCATCAATTGCTGCCAGTGTGCCCCATCAATTGCTGCCAGTGTGCCCCATCAATTGCCACCAGTGTGCCCCATCAATTGCCGCATGTGTGCCCCATCAATTGCCGCCAGTGTGTCTCATCAAATGCTGCAGTGTGCCCCATCAATTGCTGCCAGTGTGCCCAATCAATTGCTGCCAGTGTGCCCCACCAATTGCTGCCAGTGTGCCCCATCAATTGCCACTAGTGTGCCCATCAATTGCTGCCAGTGTGCCCCATCAATTGCCGCACGTGTGCCCCATCAATTTCCGCCAGTGTGTCTCATCAAATGCTGCAGTGTGCCCCATCAATTGCTGCCAGTGTGTCCCATCAATTGATGCCAGTGTGCCCCATCAATTGCTGCCAGTGTGCCCCATCAATTGCTGCCAGTGTGCCCCATCAATTGCCGCCAGTGTGCCCCATCAATTGCTGCCAGTGTGCCCCATCAATTGCCACCTGTGTGCCCCAGCAATTGCCACTACTGTTCCCTATCAAATGTTGCCAGTGTGCCCAGACCCCCCCCCCCCCCACCACCACCTGGCACTTACCTGTTTCGGCACTGTCCTCCAAGCTCCAAGTCCCCCATGTCTTCTCCCGTCGTCTTTCTGTCATCTCTGCTATGATTGGAAGCCTGATAGGCATCCAATAACAGCGCATGTTGCTTCAGCCAATCAAGTGACAGGGTAACCAGACCCAAGCACCTAATTGGCTGAGAGGTGGATCAGTGTTAGGGAAGTAATGTATTTGCTTCTCTAACACAGCACTGTGTAAAAATCGCAAACGCACAGCATTGCACCCGCTGTTTACCAATTTGGAAGCCTATTAGAGCCCACGGCTCTAATAGGCTTCCTTTTGATTTTTTTTAAGTATAACAAAGTACATGGCAATGTACTTGAGAAAGAAGTCATGAAAATTCAGGAAACATACCATCAATATACATCCTACATAAAGAGTATCAAAGAAGAGACTGTTATCAGATCTACAGGGCTATAATATATATAATATATGATTGCAGACCCCACACAGGGGTAGTAGTGTAGATTTTAGACTAAACTAGATATGCAAAGTGACATCAAGTAAATCAGGGAGGGATATTCACAAAACAAATGGAGCAAATAGGAGTCTCGGCTTAAGATGTTGGGGATACAATCCTGTGCTTTTCCCACAGGGGGAGTCTGTGGCCTCAGTACCTTGAAGAAGTGTGTACCTGGAACATGTGTGGTGCCATTTATGCAAATTACCTGATTTCAGTGATTAACTCCTTCGCTCCTAAGGGTAAAACAAATCCTAATGCCTAAGCCCAATTTTGCAACTTTGACACAACTACTTTGCCCATTCAGGTGGATTATACCTTGTTTTTTTTTCAGGACAAATTGGACTTTCATTTGGTGGTAAATGATAATGGATATCTCCTGATTTTTTTTTTATTATTATTAAAGAAAAACTGGCCCAAAATAGTAAAAAACATTTTTTTTTTAAATTTAGCTGTATATTTCTTGCTACTACCATAACCTATCACCAAAGAACGACCTAAAACAAATTCTCTCACTTCTGACGATTGCAACAATACCACATTGTGTATGTTAATTGTTTTATGTACCCGCAGTACAGCCCAGAAACAATAGTGCACATTTTGCTTTTTTTATCCTACCTAAAACACACTGACACTAGCTGACACTGATACTAATTGAAAAAAATATCCTGTCCAAAAAATACTGACCCTGACCTTTGACCTTTGATCTTGAACTTTGACCCAAACACTAACCCTGCCATTGACCTAGACTAAACCTTGTTTTTTTGGGGGGGTTTTACTTTTTTATTAATATTTTTATTTTTTCAACACACACTTTTTTTTCTATCTCTGCAAGGACAGAGAAAGATGCAATGGGGGTTATTTACAAAAGGCAAATCCACTTTGCACTGCAAGTGCTCTTGGAAGTGCAGTCGCTGTAAATCTAAGGCCGCGTACACACGCGCGGACTGTTTGCCCAACCTTGTTCGTCAAACAGTTTCGGCAAACAGTCCGCTCAAAATTTGCATGAGCGGACTTGCCCACACACGAGCGGACTGTTTCAGCAAACTGTTTGCCAAACAGTTCGCTCAACTTTTGAAATGAACGGACTCGCCCACGTAAGGAGGCAAATCCGCCCATTTCGAGCGCGTGTACAGGTAGGCGGGGCCCGCGAAGGAGACGTCGCGGGCTCCGCCGCCTGGAATGGGCTTAAAGGGGAACCCCAACGCCGAAAAAAATCGGCGTGGGGGTTCCCCCAAAGTCCACACCAGACCCTTGTCCGAGCACGCTACCCGGCCGGCCAGGAAAGGGGGGCGAGCGAGCGCGCCCCCCCTCCTGAGCCGTACCAGGCCGCGTGCCCTCAACATGGGGGGGTGCCTTGGGGAAGGGGGGGGCCGCGCGGCCCCCCCACCCCAAAGCACCTTGTCCCCATGTTGATGAGGACAAGGGCCTCTTCCCGACAACCCTGGCCGTTGGTTGTCGGGGTCTGCGGGCGGGGGGCTTATCGGAATCCGGGAGCCCCCTTTAAGAAGGGGGCCCCCGGATACCGGCCCCCCACCCTATGTGAATGAGTATGGGGTACAATGTACCCCTACCCATTCACCTGTGAAATAAAGTACAAAAAAAAACACAACACAGGGAAAAAATATTTTATTGCACAGCTCCGGGGGTCTTCCGTCTTCGGGGGTCTTCTCGCCGGACTCCTCCGCTATCTGTGTGTAGCTCTTTTACTAGCGGAGGAGTCCGGCTTTCTTCCTCCCCGCCGCCGGCCTCTTCTCCCGACTTCGGGGGTCTTGTCCCCCTCTTCGGTTCTTCTGCCGGGCCACCGCGCCTTCTTGTAGCTCTTTTACAGGCGGTGGCCCGGTCTTCTGTCGCCGCTGCCTTCCGTTCTTCTGTCGCCGCCTTCGGTTCTTCTGCCGGGCCACCGCGCCTTCTTGTAGCTCTTTTACAGGCGGTGGCCCGGTCTTCTGTCGCCGCTGTCGTCGCCGCCGCCGCCGCCTTCCGTTCTTGTTCTTCTTCTTGTTCTTCTTCTTCTTCTCCTGGAGATGTTGACTCGACGAGCTCTCCGGCCGGAATGCCAGGGACACGCTCCGCTGCCACTTATATAGTGACAATGGGGCGGTGTCACATGGTATATGTCACATGGGTTGGTCACATGGTGACCCCGCCCCCTTACGATGTCATAGTCCCCATGTGACATCAACCCATGTGACCAACCCATGTGACATATACCATGTGACACCGCCCCATTGTCACTATATAAGTGACCGCACAGCGCGGCTCTGGCATTCCGGCCGGAGAGCTCGTCGAGTCAACATCTCCAGGAGAAGAAGAAGAAGAACAAGAAGAAGAACAAGAACGGAAGGCGGCGGCGGCGGCGACGACAGCGGCGACAGAAGACCGGGCCACCGCCTGTAAAAGAGCTACAAGAAGGCGCGGTGGCCCGGCAGAAGAACCGAAGAGGGGGACAAGACCCCCGAAGTCGGGAGAAGAGGCCGGCGGCGGGGAGGAAGAAAGCCGGACTCCTCCGCTAGTAAAAGAGCTACACACAGATAGCGGAGGAGTCCGGCGAGAAGACCCCCGAAGACGGAAGACCCCCGGAGCTGTGCAATAAAATATTTTTTCCCTGTGTTGTGTTTTTTTTTGTACTTTATTTCACAGGTGAATGGGTAGGGGTACATTGTACCCCATACTCATTCACATAGGGTGGGGGGCCGGTATCCGGGGGCCCCCTTCTTAAAGGGGGCTCCCGGATTCCGATAAGCCCCCCGCCCGCAGACCCCGACAACCAACGGCCAGGGTTGTCGGGAAGAGGCCCTTGTCCTCATCAACATGGGGACAAGGTGCTTTGGGGTGGGGGGGCCGCGCGGCCCCCCCCCTTCCCCAAGGCACCCCCCCATGTTGAGGGCACGCGGCCTGGTACGGCTCAGGAGGGGGGGCACGCTCGCTCGCCCCCCTTTCCTGGCCGGCCGGGTAGCGTGCTCGGACAAGGGTCTGGTGTGGACTTTGGGGGAACCCCCACGCCGATTTTTTTCGGCGTTGGGGTTCCCCTTTAAGCCCATTCCAGGCGGCGGAGCCCGCGACGTCTCCTTCGCGGGCCCCGCCTACCTGTACACGCGCTCGAAATGGGCGGACTTTCCGAGCGGGAACAGTCCGCTCATTTCGAAAGTACAGCGGACAGGCCCACACACGGGCGGACTGTTCGCTCAAACACAGTTTCTGCGGACAGTTTTTCGGAATTTCTGAAAGACTTTGTCCGTCCAACTGTCCACTGAAACTGTCCGCTGAAGGCCCACACACGAGCGGACTGTCCGCCCAAACACTGTTCAGCGGACAAGGTTGGGCGAACAGTCCGCCCGTGTGTACGCGGCCTAAGGAGTAGATCTAATCCACTCATGTGCAAGCTAAAATGCTGTTTTTTTATTTTCCTTGCATGTCTCCCCTCGGATCTACAGCGACTTTACCTCCAAGTGCACTTGTAGTGCAAAGTGGATTTTCCTTTAGTAAATAACCCCCAATGTATCTTCCCTGTCTATTCACAGACACAGAAAAGATGGGGATGGGCTTCACAGTGACTGATCACTGTGATAGCCAATTAGAGGCTGAATCAGACATTCCCGGTCACGATCGGCGCCGCTCCCAGCACAAAAGAATGTACGCAAATATGCAGCCCCACAGCAAAAAACACAGCGTAGTGGGGATGCATATTTGTGTTATGTTGGCGCCAAAGGGTTAAGTACTGAGTGTGTTGATTCCTCCCACTTTCAAATACGCTGGTTAAGCCTAGCCCACATGTTGGCTGCTGGGAGACACCCACTGGAGGACAATACTCCAATCTGGCCCAGAGACGACAGTGCCACCAGCAGGTGTCCTGGTTGTTTTGTATGCTTCTGACAGTGATTACCTGCAGCCAGGGCAGGCCCAAGACATTGTGCTGCTTGGGCCCAAGAATATAATACTGCCCCCCCAAAAAAACAAATCACCCCCACCAAAAGGCCCCCACATTAATTATTCATGATATATATATATATATATATATATATATATATATATATATATATATATATATATATCATGATGAAAATGGCATAAATCTATTCCCTATTTTGTAGACGCTATAACTTTTGCACAAACCAATCAATATAAGCTTATTGCGATTTTTTTTTAACCAAAACTATGTAGCAAAATACATATTGGCCTAAACTGATGAAGAATTTATTTTTTTGGGGGGGAGGGGGGTATTTATTATAGCAAAAGGTAAAGAATATTGTTTTTTTTCAAAAGTGACGCTCTTTTTCTGTTTATAGCGCAAAAAATAAAAACCGCAGAGGTGATCAAATATCACCAAAAGAAAGCTCTCTTTGTAGGGAAAAAAAGGGCATTTTGTTTGGGTACAATGTCGCATGACCGCACAAATGTCAGTTAAAATAACAGTGCCGTGTCGCAAAAAAATGGCCTGGTCATTAAGGGGGCAAATCTTCCAGGCTGAAGTTGTTAATCAGGGCTGGGCAAGGCAAGTCCCTCTCAGGCTCTCATGTCTCATACAACTTGTGATGTGTGACAGTGTACTTACAGTACTCGTATTAAGACTCCTGCAGTCAATGCTGCTTTAGGGAACTCACTGGTGGCAGAATGGACAGGGTGAGGGTCAATGCCGACCCTCCAGAACACAGACACAGTGACAGGCAGGCTGCAACACCTCAGACAGATGCAGGTGCTGTGCAGGTGGAATGTGCACAGCTGCTCAGCTCACACTCAGTCACAGATAGCTCTCTTCAGACGTGCTCCTTTCCCTCAGGCTCTGAAGAAGATGGAAGAAGGAAGAGGTGGAACTAATTGACTAGGTGTGGAGGTTGAGCGCTCTGAATGCTGGGGAGGCCGCGGCCTCTGACATCACTGGTTGCTAAACGCCGGCCGACAATTCTAGCAACCAGTGCAGTGTACAGCTGACCAAAATCAGCCCCGCTCCTGCTGACTGATCTAGCCTCTTCCTGACAGCCCCTATTAACATGCTGCCTGGGACCATGGGACCCATAGGGCCGGCCCTGCCTGCAGCTGCCCTATCCCATTTTTTCTAAAGGAGTAAATATTAATGAACACTGACCCCAAATGTAAATGTTTCTGTCCAATATTAAAAAAACAAAATATTGAAATCGGAACTTCACCCCACTATTCAGTCATTAGCTATTATAGTATTATATTAATTTTGAAAAACACATACCTACCAGGCCATGAAATTCAGTGCTGTCTTCCTGGCACCCAAAGGCTTCACAGTTCTTTTTGTTCCTGCATCATCAACTTGGATTAGGGAGCTGGCTGTGACCTCCTGATCACTCGCAGCCTGTCCCTTACTGTACATGTGCAAGATCTGCTGCTTAGGAGAGACTGTTATGAAGCCTCCTGGGATGTGTGATGAGTATCCCAGCAGTCTGTAGGCAGTGGGGGCAGACTGAGCGCTAGGTTATCCTCACCTAGCTGGGGAATAAACAAGTGGGAACAAGAAACCTCACTCCCCCCCTCAAAAAAATTGTGTAACTGGAAGGGGGAAGATTAAATTAGAATTACAGATAAAGCCTAACTAGTCTTAAAAATGTTCCCTCCACCTAGCACATACACCATCTAACATATGCAAAAAAGAGTCTAAAATGACCTAATTACAGCCCAGTCTGATCACGTGATCCAGCCTGTGTAACCCAGTGCAGGGGGGGGAGAGGGACCACCAATAACAGATGCACCATTGGCGCTCTCTCCATTACCCTACAGCCAATGCTGACTGACACAGTGTATCACGTGATGGGACTGGAGCAGGCTAAAAATAGGTAAGTACATACATCTTTTTTACACTGGTTAATTATTATAGGTGTTAGCGGAGGGGGTGGGGCAGCATTTTTAAGAGTAAATAGGCTTTAAAATTATTCTTTAAAAATAACAGCATTTGTTAATTGTTAAGGTCCATTTTAACATTGTCAGAAAATCAAAGCTTTAGCAGAGTTTTTAAAAGTTTTCTTATATATTTTATGGGACTGAAATGATCTAATTATCTTGTTAATTCATAGTTTGCTTAGTCCTCTTGCATTCTTTAGCTTGCATTGTTGCTTTCAGGATCACATAATCATTTTATCTTTTTAAATAAGCATTGAGCTCCTTGTTCTCCTGGTAATGTCTCATGTGAGTTATAATGGCCCTGCCTTTCTCTCCTGCCTATAATAGGAAATAACAGCATTTTATTTATATTCATCTGCCTTAAGAAAACCAAGGTGAGGTCAACATATTGTTCAAATATTAAATTGAACACTGTCCTTGATCAAGCAGCGGGGTTGTATGCTGGGAAACTCCATTTAAAGCAGTGGACATTTCCTTGTATTTACAGTGCCTAGTGCCACAAAGATCTCAAGCATATATCACATATAGTTTTAATGTTGTATCGAGGCATCTGGGACAGGAAACCGAATATATATGAGGGGCGTTCAAGTCAAACCAGGACTTTTACGTTTATATAATGAAAGAACTAATTTCGAGGAATGAAAACTGCATTTATTTTCGACATACTCCCTGGTAAATTTATACACTTATCCCAGTGTTTAACTAATGTCTGCAAAGCTTAGGCATAGAAAGATTTGCCAGTACACCTGAACAATCCTAGGACAGCTTGTTTCACGTCATCATCAGTGCTGAAATAATGACCTCCAAGGAACTCTTTTAGGGGTCCAAACAGTTAAAAATCACTCAAAGCGAGATCCGGGCAGTAATGGAAATGTGGAAATACTTCCCAGCAGAGTTGCTGTAATGTGCATGTATTGTGGTGAGCAGTATGAACTTGTGCGCTGTCCTGGAGAAAAGCTTGGTATCCAACGTGCACTGTTTCCATCCGGGCAGTAAGGGAAATGTGGAAATACCTCCCAGCAGAGTTGCTGTAATGTGCACGTATTGTGGTGAGCAGTATGAACTTGTGCGCTGTCCTGGAGAAAATCTTGGTATCCAATGTGCGCTGTTTCCATCCGGGCAGTAAGGGAAATGTGGAAATACCTCCCAGCAGAGTTGCTGTAATGTGCACGTATTGTGGTGAGCAGTATGAACTTGTGCGCTGTCCTGGAGAAAATCTTGGTATCCAATGTGCGCTGTTTCCATCCGGGCAGTAAGGGAAATGTGGAAATACCTCCCAGCAGAGTTGCTGTAATGTGTACGTATTGTGGGGAGCCGTATGAACTTGTGCTGTCCTGGAGAAAAGCTTGGTATCCAACGTGCACTGTTTCCAAAGAGGCAAATATTTGTGAATGATTGTGTTCTCCGTTCCCTCAGAAAGATTTGTCTCAATTTCATGGCAGGTTATGCATTGATTATCCAGGATCAGGCATTCCACGTGCTGAATGTTCACAGGAATGACTACCGTGGGCTGGGAACCAGCACGGCAGGGATCATCACTGACGGATGTACGGCCATATTTGAAATGTTTACACTATTCAAATGTCCTACTGCGGCTCATCATTGTACTGTGCCTGAAGTCTTCTGTAGATATCTGCGGGTTTTATGCCTTTGCTCACAAGAAACTTCATCACCACACGCTGTTCCATGCACGCACTAACACTGTTGTTTGCCATCTTGATTAGCAGTTTCTGGACTGGCCTCAACAGGTGTGCTGCCTATCACTAATAAGACACACTTGCCACTTACTACTGTGTGCAGTACTGCCTATCATGTACCGGGTGCTGGAGGCCAATGAAGAGAGCGTTTTCATTGCAGCTAAGTTCTGGACTCCCCTGGAGGTGAGACAGGAGGAGTCGTGCACAAAGTAGCACAGGTCACCTTGAAGAAGGATTCAGGGATACTGCAGATGTATTGAGCAGAGGCTTCAGGCAGATGGCGTCTGTGAGGTGTGGCAGGTCTGCAGAATCACAGTGTCAGAAGGATAGTCGATACGAGCCAGGATCAGGAGTCAGGTGAATAACAGAGCAGCCAAAGTCAAGTGGAAAGCCAAGATCAAACACAGAAACAGGCAGAGGGTATCCGCAAGTCAAGACTGGAGCAAGCTGGAGACAGGTCAGCAACAAGCCGGGCCAGTAACTAAGGATCACAGGAGCAAGGGAACACCGGTAACAAGCTGATGATCAAACAACTCTTGAGCCAGGGGCTCTGCTGATCTGTGGCAGAGACACTGCATCCTAGAGCCCCTCTCCTGCCCTGACAGACGCTGGGTCCTAGAGTCCTCCTCCTGCCCTGACAGTGCCCCCCTTGAGGGGCAGCCTCCAGATGCCCATTTGGGCAATTTTTTATGCGTATTTGGTCTGAAACTATTGGATGAGTTTGGGGACATGTACATTGGCTTCCGGTACCCAGGAGCTGTCTTTGGGTGGATACCCTTTCCATTTAACCAAGTATTGGATCTGCCTACCTCACTTTCTGCAATCTAGAACAGATTCCACCTCGTATTCCATTACCCATTCAACAGTTACTGGTGGTGGAGGTGGTTCCACTCTACCTGGGAAAGGATCTGTAATGGCAGGCTTGAGGAGAGAGGCGTGAAAGGCCAGGTGAATCTTGAATGAATCAGGCAGAGATAATTCAAAGGCCACTGGGTTTATTTCATGCCTAATTGGAAAAGGACCAATATATCTTGGCCCCAACTTTTTCAAAGGTCACGGCAGCTTCAGGTTGGCAGCTGATAGCCATACCTCACCCCCGACCTTAAAGGATGGATTCCCCCTTCGTTTCTTGTCAAAGAACCTCTTGTAGTTGGACTGCACCTTCTGTATACATTCTTGGAGGGTTTGGTAATTTTGTTGTATAAAGGCGAGTCTATCCTGTATAGTAGGTACTGCTGATTTGGGTCTGATTTCTGGCAGGGCTGAAGGGTGAAATCCGTAGTTGGCCCAGAATGGGGACTGGTTGGTAGCAGAGTGTAATGAGTTGTTGTAGGTGAACTCTGGTAATGGAAGCAGAGAAGCCCAATTGTCTTGGGAAAAAGCTGAGAAGCAACATTGGTACTGCTCCAGGGTTTGGTTTGTGCTCTCAGTTTGCCTGTTGCTTTGGGGATGGTAGGCTGAAGGAGTTCCACACTCAGGGCTTTACAGATAGCTCTCCAAACCCTGGAAGTAAACTGTACCCCTCGACCCGAGACAATGTTGTTGGGTTAACCATGAAGTCTCACAATCTCTTTGATGAACATGTGGGCTGTCTCTGCAGTGGAGAGTGTGCCTATCATGGGCAGGAAATGGGCCATCTTTGATAGGTGATCCACCACCACCAAGATGGTAGTGAATCCTTTCGAAGGCAGAAGATCCACAATGAAATCCATGAAAATCATCTCTCATGGATGGTTAGGGACAGTTAAGGGTTTCAATAATCCCCAGGGCTTTGTCTTGTCACCTTTGTATAGGCACACAGTGCAGGATCTAACATAGGCTCTGCAGTCCAGACCAAAGTTGGGCCACCAGAAGGACTGTTGGATGAGATCACTAGTTTTATAAGGCCCAAAGTGACCAGCTAACCTGTGATCATGGAATGTTTTAAGAACTTGAAGCCTTGCCTCCTGGAGTATGAAGACCATATCCTGATGCCAGAGTAGTCCATCCTGTCTTTTTAATGAGTCATGCTCTGTTTTGGGGTACGATGCAGAAGCCCGTTCGATAACTGATTTCAAGCTAGGCAGAATTAACAAAAAATTCTGGGCAGAAAGAATGTTGCTCAGGGAAGCAGGTTCAGTAGATTCAGGGAACATCCGGGATAGGGCGTCTGCCTTCCTGTTCTTGGATCCAGGTCTGTATGTCAAGTGAAAATGACACCTTGAGAAAAATAAGGCCCATCTGGCCTGCCGGGGCCTTAGACACTTAGCAGACCTCTAATGCTCCAGGTTTTTGTGGTCAGTAAAGATCATGACTGGGTGACTGGCGCCTTCCAACAGATATCTCCACTCTTCAAAGGCTACTTTAATTGCCAGGAGTTCTCTGTTGCCTACATCACAATTCCTTTTGGTCTGGCTTAAAATTTTTGGAACAGAAGGCTACCGGATGTAGCATGGCCTTTGGGCCCAGGCCCTTTGAGAGCACGGCTCCTGTTGCTACTTCTGGAGTGTCTACCTCAAGAACGAAAGGGAGTGCTGGATCTGGGTGTTGCAATACCAGAGGGGAGGTAAACAAGGTTTTCAGGCATTCAAATGCTGACTGGGCTTCCTGGTTCCAAAGGAAACGAGTATAAAGGTGGGTTAGCTGAGCAATTAGAGAGATGATGGTTGAAAAGCCTTTGATAAACCTCAAGTAAAAGTTGGTGAAGCCAATGAATCTTTGGACTCCCTTTCTTTTTGGAGGGTGGGGGCCATTCTAGAATTGCTGAGACCTTCTGGGAATCCATGAAAATCCCCTCAGTGGAGATTATGAGTCCCAAGAATTGGATGGGCTGCTTCTCAAACTTGCACTTTTCTGCTTTGGCATACAAGCTGCAACTTCTCAGAGTATTCAGTACTTTCTTGACATAGTCCCTCTGAAGATATCGTTCACAAAATGTTGGAACACTGCAGGAGCATTGCATAGCCCAAAGGGCATCACGAGGTACTCGAAATGCCTGAAGTGGGTTCTGATAGCAGTGTTCCATTCATCCCCCTTTCTAATGCGGACCAGGTTATAGGCCCCTCTCAAGTCCAGCTTTGTAAACACTCTGGCTGCTCTGAACCTCTGGAATAAATCTGGAATGAGGGGAAGAGGGTACCTGTTCCTAATAGTAATTTTGTTGAGTTCCCTGTAGTCAATGCATGGCCGGAAGGAGTGTTTTTTCTTTTCAACAAAGATGCCTGCTCTGGCAGGTGAGCAGGAGGGATGAATGAAACCCTTGGCTAGGTTCTCATCAATATATTGCCTGAGGGCCTCTAACTCGACCTTGGACAGTAGAAAGATGTTCCCAAAGGGAATCTGCTCCAGGGAGCAATTTGAAGGGACAGTCGTATGGATCGGTGCAGAGGCAGGGTATCGGTTTCTTTCTGTCAAAGACTGTCCTGCATCCAGTGTGCTTTCTGAATGCACATTCAGTGCTGTTGGAGGGTTTGTAACTGATCAAAGAGTGCGCCTGTCTACAGACTCCGTTGATAGACTCACATTTATAAAAATGAATCCGTCTTGGATCAGCAGCTATCAAACACCTGATGCTGAAGTAACTGATTGAATTTGCTATGGATCTGGGATCCCTTGAAGACTGCCTATGCTGACTATCCTATTCCTCCTCAATCTTGATGATGCTAGCTTCCAACAACATTTTTGGTTTAGGGCACCACCACCACCACCACCCAAGGCCCAGTTTCTCTGCCCTGTTTAACAGGGCCATGTAATTACAATTTTTGATATAATATTTCACAGCAGGGCTTGTTGCTGCTCCCAACAAAAGTTACTGTGAGGGGTTACAGCACCACCAACACCTAAGGCCTAATTTTTCTGCGAGGTATATAGGGCAGGCCCTATAGCATGTATACCCCCATGTCATTTTTTTTTTCATTTTGATGAAGGGTTCCCCTTAATGTCCATACCAGACTTGAAGGGCCTGGTATAGATTTTAGGGGGGCACCCATGCCATTTTTTTGTATTTTTGGTGCGGGGTTCCCCTTAATATTCATACCAGACCCATATTGCCATATGATTTTTATCTATATTGCCGGAATCCGACAATAACAATACATTACAGCTGTGAGCAGTTTTAAATGACATTTTTTCCTTTACAAATTAAATTTTGCTGTGGTACTATTATAAACATGGGAAAGATTTGCTAATTTACAGGCAGACTAAGGAGACCCCCCCAGGCACAATATTTAAAGGAATATTTCATTTTATTGTTTCACTTAAGCATTAATAAAATCACTGCTCCCGAAAAAACATCAGTTTCTAAAACTTTTTTTTTTGCATTAATACATGTCCACTGGGGCAGAACCCAGTCCCCAAACCCTTTTTTGGCAATAACATGCACTTTTGATTTTTCATGTTTGTGTCCCATAGACTTTAACGCTGTTCACGCATTCCTACAAATTTTTTGCATGTTCTGCTGCGAACCAAACTGGGTGGTGTTCGGCTCATCCCTATTTACCGGCTATACTGGCTGGAGAAATTGAAAGGGAGACCTGGAAGTGATATTTAGCACGTTGCTTTTGAGTTAGCAAGATGAAGGGGTGGAGAGCAGATGCATGTCCGCTCAATTCCCTCCCCTCCATCTGGCGGCACCCACCATGCTGGAGGTCCTGGGCCCGCAGATGGGCAAGTGGAGCCCGGTATACATGGCCAGGCCACACATGTGGGGGAAGCCTGTTACTGGGGGGTTTGGAAGCAATCTGGCAGCTGTGAAGGTGTCAGATCGCTTCCATCTGACAGCTAGAAATCAGCATTGTCAGATATGCACAAACTGCAGCCACTGGACTGGGAGTGTGTGTAAAACCGCCTGCTGTCAGGTTTGTATGACATTTGGACCTGGCAATAAAATGGTTAAAATGTGCAGCAGTTCAGAGTGAAAGGAAGTGCTTCTCTTGGATTTGTCATATGACTGGAGCAAGGAAGGAGGCTTTCTCTCGCTCTGAGCTGCCACTGTAAGGCATTTACAGGGAGCTGACTCTCAGGGGAATCTTGTGCCTGCCCAACTTTTTTGTTTTTTGCCCAGTGCTCCAGTGTAGTGCCTTGCAACACAAAAAATGTTGGGTAGGCATAGCACCTCCCAAGAGTTGACCATTGGATATGTTCTTCTCCAAACATCCTATCTCCTCAGCACATCATCAATCTAACTAGCTACAGTAGGCCACTACAAATGCCAGGTACCTGTAAAGTGGCTGGTATTTAAAGGCCCTGGGAGGGGCTATATACCAGGTGATCACATCCATCCAGTAGGACTGCTGCCACCACATCTGCTGAATTTCCAATGAACATCACAGTTGTTTGGTTTGAGTGTTTATGAATCAAATACATGGATATTGTGGAGATGCGACCCCATGTCATGGTGTATATTGACAGGCTATGCCTGATTTTGGTAGGCTTGCTAATTGCACACCTGTGGGCTGGCTTCATAATCCTCCCAGGAAGAGAGCTCAGGGCTCGCAATTGGAGACAGCTCCACCCTACAGGGAGGATACCTGGTCTAGGAGTCGGGAAGGGTTCCAGGGAGAGACTGCTCCACAAGAGAGAGACAGGTGGTCTCTAGGAGTCTAAGGCTGCAGGTGGCAGTCTGAGTGTGCATGTCTTCAGGAGGCAAACGTGGCTCGTGGCTGACCAAATAAGCTCCAGGAGGGAGTTTGATTAAGTAACAGTGAGCAAGCCAGGAGGCTGAAGTTTGTGCTATGCAGTAATGGTGGAACCCCGTGTGAGGGAAGACTGCTGTAATTTCTTTGAATATAATTGGGCTGCCATGCCCTTAAAAATACAGTCTGGACTGACCAGTGTTCCAGAAAACACATACCCAACTTGAGCATAATCACCCCAACATCTTACAATATATTGAGGAAGAATTTCACCTTTACCCAAACATGAAAAACAACACTACTTAGTATACAGAAGCTTTTTCTTTGTGGGTTGAGATGATATAGAAAGAGACAATGGGTGAAACTGTAGCCAACCTGCTAGGTCCAAACCAGACTTAGAAGTGCATCAGTCCATCCAGTATAAATCTATGTGGACGTAGGTTTATGAGTGTGTATGTATTTATGCCCCTACCATTTCCCATATCCCTGTATATTGTGTTTGATAAGATGACCATCCAAGAATGTGTTTTAAATTATTGACTCTTCTTGCCGACACCACCAATCGTGGAAGGGAGTTCCCCATCCTTACCTCCAACAGTAAAGAACCCCCTGTATAGTTGATGGTTAACTGCTTCTTGTCCAATTTCATTGCATGGCCACATTGTAGTAGATTTTATGTGTGTTTATATATATATATATATATATATATATATATACAGTGGTGTGAAAAAGTGTTTGCCCCCTTCCTCATTTCCTGTTCCTTTGCATGTTTGTCACACTTAAGTGTTTCGGAACATCAAACCAATTTAAACAATAGTCAAGGACAACACAAGTAAACACAAAATGCAATTTGTAAATGAAGGTGTTTATTATTAAAGGTGAAAAAAAATCCAAACCATCATGGCCCTGTGTGAAAAAGTGATTGCCCCCTAAACCTAATAACTGGTTGGGCCACCCTTAGCAACAACAACTGCAACCAAGCGTTTGCGATAAGGTGCAATGAGGCTTTTACAGCGTCCTGGAGGAATTTTGGCCCACTCATCTTTGCAGAAGTGTCCTAATTCAGTTACATTAGAGGGTTTTCGAGCATGAATGGCCTTTTTAAGGTCATACCACAACATCTCAATAGGATTCAGGTCAGGACTTTGGCTAGGCCACTCCAAAGTCTTCATTTTGTTTTTCTTCAGCCATTCGGTGGTGGACTTGCTGGTGTGTTTAGGATCATTGTCCTGCTGCAGAACCCAAGTTCGTTTCAGCTTGAGTACACGAACAGATGGTCAGACATTCTCCTTCAGGATCTCTTGGTAGACAGCAGAATTCATAGTTCCTTTTATCACGGCAAGTCTTCCAGGTCCTGAAGCAGCAAAACAGCCCCAGACCATCACACTACCACCACCATATTTTACTGTTGGTATAATGTTCTTTTTATGAAATGCAGTGTTCCTTCTACGCCAGATATACTTGGACACACACCTTCCAAAGAGTTCCACTTTTGTCTCATCGGTCCACAGAATGTTGTCCCAAAAGTCTTGGGGATCATCAAGATGTGTTGTGGAGAAATTGAGACGAGCTTTGATGTTCTTTTTGCTCAGCAGGGGTTTTCTCCTTGGAACTCTGCCATGCAGGCCATTTTTGCCCAGTCTTTTCCTGATGGTGGAGGCATGAACGCTGACCTTAACTGAGGCAAGTGAGGCCTGCAGTTCCTTGGATGTTGTTGTGGGGTCTTTTGTGACCTCTTGGATGAGTCGTCGCTGCGCTCTTGGGGTAATTTTGGGCGGCCGGCCACTCCTGGGAAGGTTCACCACTGTTCCATGTCTTCGCCATTTGTGGATAATGGCTCTCACTGTGGTTCGCTGGATTCCCAAAGCTTTGGAAATGGCTTTATAACCCTTTCCAGGCTGATAGATCTCAATTACTTTCTTTCTCAATTGTTCCTGAATTTCTTTGGGTCTCGGCATGATGTGTAGCTTTTAAGGATCTTCTGGTGGACCTTACTGTGTCAAGCAGCTCCTATTTAAGTGATGCCTTGATTGTGAACAGGTGTGGCAATAATCAGGCCTGGGTGTGGCTAGAGAAATTGAACTCAGGTGTGGACAACCACAGTTATAGTATGTTTTAACAAGGGGGGCAATCACTTTTTCACACAGGGCCATGATGGTTTGGATTTTTTTTCACCTTTAATAATAAACACCTTCATTTACAAATTGCATTTTGTGTTTACTTGTGTTGTCCTTGACTATTGTTTAAATTGGTTTGATGTTCCGAAACACTTAAGTGTGACAAACATGCAAAGGAACAGGAAATGAGGAAGGGGGCAAACACTTTTTCACACCACTGTATATATATATATATATATATATATATATATATATATATATATATATATATATATATATATATATATATATATATATATATATAATATGTATTATGGGAAAATTCCCCCAGAGGTTTTTTGTTATTGAATGAATAGTAGATACATTTGGAAAAATACGTTCCTTATTAAAAGTTATTGATATACAATGTTTACGTAATAGTTAAAATATGAACTCTAAAAGGGGCATGCCCAAAAGTGCAAAAGATGCAAACAAATAATTGTACATGATAAAAATGTCTAATGTAAGTGAAAGCCTGGCACGTTTTTACCCATTTGGTAGGGGTCTACTTCAGAGGATATGTTTGCTGCAAAGAAACTGCATTTAGCACATCAAATTGAAAAATGCATAAATGACTATATGTACACAAAATGGCCATCTCACATAGTTACCAATATATGCGGTGAGGGCCTCCCAACCCAGATTTCCTTAAGAGCTGTCAAATAATCCCGCATGATTCAAGGTCAGATAAAACCCCCAGGAGGAGACGACACCTCGCTGAGTGCAGCTTACAAGGAGTCACATGTTTGTATGTCCCCCAGGGCATAGCAGGCTGGGTGGGGTCGAATCCTGCGGCAAAGTTCCAGAGCGTAAAATATATAACATGTGGCGCCTATATAGAGTTTTTGAATTTTAAACTTGATTCATTGCATGGTAAGAAAGAGCAACCAAAGGAATGTTGTATATATTATATTTTTGATTGAAAATGTATACTTTATTTTGCAAAAAAATATATTAAAAAAAATACTTTGAACAGGGTACATTCCACTCTGTACTGTGACGCAGCGCATAAATACACTACATAACAATACAGTTCCAAGCATACAAATAAATTACATTCATCCTGCGGTATGATGCCTGATGTGTTGCGCAGAGTAGAAGAGCTCTATACAACAGACAAAAAGCAGAGGTGAGAGAGGGCAGCCTTGTCTGACCCCAGACAACACTGGAAACGGGTCAGTTTTCCAACCATTCATCACACTACAGATGTCATTATACATTACATTCACATACGAACAAAACATTTCCCCAAGACCAAACCTGCGCAGAGCACTGCACATAAACTCATGGGAGACACAGTCAAAGGCCTTCTCCTGGTCAAGACTGACCAGGTCCGTGTTGTATATATTATAAAATAATTAGTACATAAATGGTAGTATTAATGTAACACAATGGCATTAAGAACACGGGAGCATGACGTGAATGAGTGAGTGAGAAAAGTGAAGAAAGTGAAAATAAACAGGTGTGGAAAGCAAAAATAGAGTAAAGGCAATTAGATGGGTGAGGGAGAAAAGAAGATAGGTGAGTAGAAAATAGCATGAACGCAATAATAAAAAAATGGAAATATGGTGGAAGAAACGAAATGGTGAGAAAAAAGGAAAAAGGAAAGATGCATGTGAATGCTCAACACAATAATGGCATGTGTAGGAAGAGTGAAGAAGGGTGCTAGAGTGTGAGAGAGGAGCAGAAGCTATGCAAAAAGTGAAATAAAGTGGAGGAAAAAGAATGGTGAAAATAAGTGAGTGGAAAACAGCATGATAAAATAAAATGAAAAGAAAAATGAAATAATTGAAAAGGGAATTAAATAATTAAATAGGAAGTGTAAAAGAGTGAAAGGAAGAGAAAGAAAGGAAAAGTGCAGGACAAATGCATGAAGTGCAAAACACATTGAAATAGAGGTAAACTGAAAAACGAAAAAGGGAGTGATGAAGAAGAGTAAAATATGGATGAATATTGTGAAGTGAGGAAGGGGAGAAAAACACATGTGCAATAACAGAAATGAAATAAAAGTATGATAACCTTAGGCCCTTCCTCTCTTTCCCAGACCACTTAAAACGCACTGACGGGACCCCCACTCACTGCCCGCAGACGATGACTCAAGTCTTTGGTGAATTTTATGATAAACTTTATAACTGCCTGACCCCAGACCATCATCCCCCATTCAATCAGACAACTTTTGAAACATTTATGACTGATCTCCAACTCCCCAAACTCACTGAGACAGATGTACAGACATTGAATAACCCCATTACTGCGGAAGAGCTTGCTTCCACTGTCAAATCCCTTCTATTGCATAAATCCCCAGGTTCAGATGGCCTTCCATACTCCTACTATAAGACCTTCCTCCCGATCCTCTCATCGCATCTGACTTCTCTTTATAATTCTCTCCTCCAAGGTCAACATCCCCACCAACAATTTCTACACTCTTATATCACAGTAATACCTAAACCAGACAAAGACCCTTCACTCCCTGACAGCTACAGACCGGTCACACTTTTGAATTCAGACTATAAACTCTTTACTAAAATGCTTGCAAATCGCCTTTCCCAATTCCTGACGAAACTGATAGACAGAGACCAAGTGGGTTTTGTCCCCTCTAGACATGCTGGAGACAACACCAGACGAAATATCAACCTCATTGACATACTTAACAGAGCTAAACGCCCTGCCCTGATTCTTAGCCTTGACGCCCAAAAGGCTTTTGATAGATTAAGCTGGCCTTACATGTTTGCGACCCTTAATAAATTTGGAATTAGAGGCCCCTTTATCTCGGCTCTACGCACCCTTTATTCTAACCCCTCTTCCCAAGTCCAAATGGCCTCTTTTACGTCTCGTTCGTTCCCTATGTCCAATGGTACAAGGCAGGGATGCCCCCTATTAGACATGTGCATTAGTTTTCGTCCGAATGCATTTTCGTCCGAATTTCAGCTATTTTCGTTTTCGTTTTGACAAACGATAACGAAAGCACAGAATCCGAAAAACGAAAGATCCGACATAAATAAATGCTTTATTTTCGTTTTCATTGTTACAACAGTTCGATATAGAATAGGAGATTCAACGTGACTCTTACAATAATAATCTGTGTCTATAGAACCTGTAGTTGAATGTGCCTAACCTTACCTTTATTAGTCCAAGATTATATAGAGAAAATATTCGACAGAGAAAAAACGATTTGACAGAGAGAAAAGATTCTGCAAGTTACTGTTCTAAAAAGTGTTTGGGGACCCGGGTCCTGCCCCAGGGGACATGTATCAATGCAAAAAAAAGTTTTAAAAACTGCAGTTTTTTTCGAGAGCAGTGATTTTAATAATGATTAAAGTGAAACAATAAAAGTGTAATATTCTTTTAAATTTCGTACGGGGGGGGGGGGGGGGGTGTCTATAGTATGCCTGTGAAGGGGCACATGTTTCTGTTGCTTAGAACTGTCCCTGCAATTAAAAAAATCACTCGCAGCTATTATGAATTGTCGGCTCCGTAATGCAGAAAACACTCATTGAAAGTCATTGATAAAATAAATAAATAAATACATTTTAAAAAAAGCGTGGGGGTCCCCCAAATTCAATTACCAGGCCCTTCAGGTCTGGTATGGATATTAAGGGGAACCCTGCATCAAATAAAAAAAAAATTTGACGTGGGGTTCCCCCTAAACATCCATACCAGACCCTTCAGGTCTGGTATGGATATTAAGGGGAACCCCACGTCAAATTAAAAAAAATTTACGTGGGTGTCCCCCTAAAAATCTATACCAGACCCTTTACCCGAGCACGCAACCTGGCAGGCCGCAGGAAAAGAGGGGGAGAGATAGCGGTCCCCCTCCCTCCTGAACCGTACCAGGCCACATGCCCTCAACATTGGGAGGATGCTTTGGGGGTCTGTGACCCCTCAAAGCACCTTGTCCCCATGTTGATGTGGAGAAGGGCCTCATCCTCACAACCCTGGCCGGTGGTTGTGGGGGTCTGCGGGCGGGGGCTTATCAGAATCTGGAAGCCCCCTTTAACAAGGGGACCCCCAGATCCCGCCCCCCCTGTTTGAAATGGTAAGGGGGTACAAAAGTACCCCTACCATGTCACAAAGAAAGTGTAAAAAATAGTTAAATAAGACAAACACACTTTTGAAAAATTCCTTTATTAAAAATAAAAAAAAATAAAAAAAAGATTCCAGCGGTGGTAATCCACTCTTGCTATCCAGCGATGGACAATCATCTCTCCGGGGTCCATCAATGGCTCATCTGAATCAGCGCAGCGAATCCATCCATCTTCTGTCTCCACGGAGGAGACACTGCGGGGATTCCGGCGGCCTGACGTTTGTTATATGCGGAGGGCGCCCCCCTCTGACTCAAGGGGAAACCCGGGGTTCCCCGTGACGTATGGGTGACCCTGCACCCCTCTGATGTAACACAGGCAGGTTTCCATTACATCAGCGCAGCGAATCCACCCATCTTCTGTCTCCACGGAGGAGACACTGCGGGGATCCCGGTGTCTTATCATATAAGGTACCCCATCAGATAGCGTCCGCTGTGTACTGCGCATGCGCAGTACACAGCAACGCAGATTCCGAAAATAGCCGAGGATGAACGGCGCCTGCGCACTGCGCACTGCGCAGTCCAGGTTCTAGCCCCACCATCCAAGTGGACATAGAGTAGGAATAAAAAAGAGCCGAGCGCAGCGAGGCCAAGCCCAAAGCGTGGCGAGCGAAGATCTCCCACGAGGGGCCGTCTAATTTTCACAACCCTATGTCCACTTGGATCGTGGGGCTACCACCTCCACTCACGGCGCAGGCGCTGTTTAGCTTCGGAAATTTTACGAAGCTTCTTCTGCCCCGTACTGCGCATGCGCAGTACAGGGCGGACGCTATATGATAGCTGGACTGAATATGCCAGAACACCGGCGGCCTGACGTTTGTTATATGCGGAGGGCGGGGCCACCCGTCACCTGACCCCATCCCCCTCTGACGCAAGGGGAAACCCGGGCTTCCCTGTGACGTATGGGTGACCCCGCCCCCCTCTGATATAACGGAAACCTGCCTGTGTTACATCAGAGGGGTGCAGGGTCACCCATACATCACAGGGAACCCCCGGGTTTCCCCTTGCGTCAGAGGGTGGCGGGGTCAGTTGACGGGTGGCCTCGCCCTCCGCATATAACAAACGTCAGGCCGCCGGAATCCCCGCAGTGTCTCCTCCGTGGAGACAGAAGAGTGGATTACCACCGCTGGAATCTTTTTTTTATTTTTTTTTATTTTTAATAAAGGAATTTTTCAAAAGTGTGTTTGTCTTATTTAACTATTTTTTACACTTTCTTTGTGAAATGGTAGGGGTACTTTTGTACCCCCTTACCATTTCAAACAGGGGGGCCGGGATATGGGGGTCCCCTTGTTAAAGGGGGCTTCCAGATTCTGATAAGCTCCCTGCCCACAGACCCCCACAACCACCAGCCAGGGTTGTGAGGATGAGGCCCTTCTCCACATCAACATGGGGACAAGGTGCTTTGAGGGGTCACAGACCCCCAAAGCATCCTCCCAATGTTGAGGGCATGTGGCCTGGTACGGTTCAGGAGGGAGGGGGGCCGCTCTCTCGTCCCCCCTCTTTTTCTGCGGCCTGCCAGGTTGCGTGCTCAGATAAAGGGTCTGGTATGGATTTTTAGGGGGACCCCCACATCAATTTTTTTTTAATTTGACGCAGGGTTTCCCTTAATATCCATACCAGACCTGAAGGGCCTGGTAATTGAATTTGGGGGACCCCCACGCTTTTTTTTTTTTATTTTATTTTTTTTATCAATGATAATGAGTGTTCTCTGTATTACGGAGCCGACAATTCATAATAGCTGCGAGTGATTTTAAAGGACTTTTTTTTCCTGCATAAATGACACTTTGTGCAGGGACAGTTCTAAGCACCAGAAACATGCGCCCCTTCACAGGCATACTATAGACACCCCCCCCCCCCCTTATGAAATTTAAAGGAATATTACACTTTTATTGTTTCACTTTAAACATTAATAAAATCACTGCTCCTGAAAAAACTGCAGTTTTTAAAACTTTTTTTTGCATTGATACATGTCCCCTTGGGCAGGACCCGGGTCCCCAAACACTTTTTAGGACAGTAACTTGCAAATTAGCCTTTAAAATTAGCACTTTAGATTTTGAACGTTGGAGTCCCATAGACTTTAATAGGGTTCTAAAGTTCACACGAAGTATGCTATATACTAGCTCCGTCGAATCTTTTTTATACATTCGACAGACACCATAAGCCTTCAAAGACAGATTCGACCGTAATTCATGTGGATTTTCGGACAAATGCAATTTTTGAACGAAAAACAAAATAAATAAAAACGAATTTCGGGAGTAACTAAATAAATTAATTTTTCAGACGAAAACGAAATTCCCAAACAAAATATTTTACTCTGCACATGTCTACCCCCTACCTCCCCTCCTCTTTATCCTCTGCGTTGAGCCTTTAGCTGAAGCCATTAGATCACATCCAGACATACGTGGGGTTCCCATGCGACAGAGGGAATATAAACTGTCTCTCTTTTCCAATGATGTACTCTTGACTCTTACTAACCTCCACACCTCACTCCCATCCCTACACACCCTCCTCTCCCAATTTAGCTCCCTATCGGGATACAAAATGAACACATCAAAAACGGAAGCCTTACCCCTACATCTACCCCCCACTGATCTCCTCTCGCTTAAAAACTCATATCCCTACCGTTGGTGCTCTTCTACTCTTAAATATTTAGGAATTCAAATTACACCAGCTTATTCCACCCTTCACTAGCTAATTATGCCCCTATGTTTAAATCTATCAAACAGATGCAAAATAAATGGAATCCCCTCTGTATATCATGGATAGGCAGGATCAATGTGCTGAAAATGACGGTCATGCCAAAATTATTATATCTCTTTGAAACCCTACCTGTGTTTATCCCTATGGCTCAACTGAAACTCCTCAAAAGATGGTTCCTTAGCTTCATTTGGAAGGACAGGGCTCACAGGGTGGCCAGTTCGGTAATTTTTTCACCCAGAGGTCAGGAAGATATGGGAGCACCGGACATTCATAAGTACTACTTGGCTTCTCATCTCCGTGCGGTGGTAGCTTGGTCTAGTATGCGCCCCCCGAATAGATGGGTGGAGATAGAGATGGGTTCCCTGTTTCCGACCCATCCTTGCTCCTTGATTTGATCCCCTACCTTGTCCTCGGACCCCAGGCTCCGTGACCTCTGTTTTTGCTTGAAGTATGACGATCCTGTTGTGTCAAGTTCTCTTTAGCTTCCTCCTGTCCCCCCTTTCTAATGTTCTTTTTAACTCCTTGCTCTCGGACCGTTTATACTATTCTCAGATGTTTCCCTGGGCCAAGGCAGGTCTGTTACAGCTCCGACACTTTGTACACCCTGTTACTCGCAAATTCTACTCATTCTCAGACCTCCAATCTAAAAGCCAAATCCCAAATCAACTGTCCTTCTCATACCTCCAAATATCCCACTACCTAGCATCCTTTTCGCCATCACTCACCTTAACTAAACCTACACATTTTGAGATTATCTGCTCTCAGGGACTGTACCAAAAAGAGACAGCATATAAGGTATTATTCTTTTGGTATAGGACCCCTGAGGTTTTACATCTCTACAATCCCTCCCTTTCTCCTCTCTGTTGGAGATATGGTAAACTCAGGGGTACTCATTATCATATCTTCTGGCAGTGTGAATCGATGGCCCCTTTTTGGTCTAAGGTGGTATCTTTGCTCCAACAGCTCTTAGGTACCTCCATCCCACTGGACCCAATACACCTCCTTCTGGGTCTCCCAGTCCCCGGTTTGGGAAAAGCCTCAAATAAATTGGCCTCGTTCATTCTATTAGCAGCCAAAACAGCTATTCCTGCATGTTGGCTATCCACTTCCCCCTCATCCCAGACCCAACTGATACAAGGTATTAGTGACATCCCCAGAATGCAGCATATGACAGCCTTGACAGAAGATGCCATTGATAGATTTGATAAGATATGGGATCTCTGGGATCACTCAATATATAGCTCCTCTCATTGATAGTACCCTAGACGTTCTATAGCCACCTCTTTCTATTGGAATAAAGGCTCCCTACCCTGATCCCCTCGAAATTTAACTGAGGTCTCTCAACGACCCTCCTCTCCTCTGCCCCCCCCCCCCCCCCTCTCCTTTTTTCACTCCCTTGGCTATGGAGACAATTTTTAATTTTAAAGTAGTGGTTTTTGCTAGATGATCACCCTGTATAGTTGTATATGTGTCTGATGCTTATTTACCTATTTTTATTTTTATTTGTATTTTTTCTTATTTCATTGTATTTTTTTATTTTCTTCTTATTATTATTTCTGTTTCTGATCTGTGTTGTACCATTTCTCAATTATATGACTTCTCAATTGATGTTCCTAAAATACTGTACGATTTGTACCGTTATGTTTATTTCCTACACTTTAATAAAAATACAATAAAAAAATAAAAAAAATAAAGAAATGAAAGTATGAAGCTACAAGAAGTGAGGAAAAAATAAAAAGCAATGGGACATGCTGTGCCCCATCATACGCCAATCTGTACCTGGGGGAGTGGGAGCAGGCCCTCCTAGGTGGCAAGAACCTCATCAAGTACACAAGCCACATATCCATGTGGCTCCGGTACATTGATGATGTCTACAGGGACCGGAGGAAACATTGGTGAAATTCTTCAATCTTATTAGTCATAACGATTATAATTTGAAGTTCACCATAACCTATGACTCTAATACACTTACCTTTTTGGATTTCCAGATTAAACGCAACTCTGAGAGAAAACTATGCAGTACCTTGTTTTGCAAGAGCACTGCTGGGAATACAGTGCTACATGCGGGTAGCTTTCACCCCTTGCCACTCAAAAATTACATTCCATGCGGGCAGTACCTACATCTCCGCAGGAACTGCTTGAACTATGCCCTTTTCAATGAAGAAGCTCAAAATCTCCAAAGCAGACTTTTGGCATGCAGTTATAGCCGATTGTGCTTACGTAAATCCTACAACAAAACTGTCACTCATTAAGACATCGCTTTTCTAAAATGTCTCATTTTGTACCACTCCCTGGATTACCTACAGCGCAAGCACTTTCTACCCTCTTCCTTTCCCATATTGTGAAACATCATGGCATACCTACCAATGTCGTTTCAAACCGTGGATCCCAGTTTGTATCCCGCTTTCTGGAGAGCGTTCTGTAAGAGACTGGGAGTAACGCTCTCTCTCTACCTCACATCACCCTCAAACAGATGGTCAAACCGAACGCATGAACCAGACCCTGAAAACCTATCGTCAACATTATGTCAATGCGTTACACTCCAACTGGTCTGAGTATTTGCCTTTGGCTGAATTCGCCATTACCTCCCATTGGCACAGTGCTCTTCAAACCACACCATTGTACACAGCCCTAGGCTATCACCGTAAGACGTTTCCCTTACTTCTTTTGGTGTACCAGCAGCAGATCAGCAGGTGAAAAATATTCTGCTACACTGGAAAAAGATTTGCTTATTACTACGGAAGTCAGCAGGAAAGTATGCATTTTTCTCCAACAAACAAAGACGCCATATACCTCCATATGTGGTGGGGGACAGAGTATGGCTATCAGCCAAATACATGAGACTGAAACAACCTTCTACCAAATTGGGCCATTGATTCATCGCTCCTTACAGAATTATTGCTTGTCGGGCCAATCTCCTATTGGTTAAAATTGCCCTCCTCTCTGCGGATACATTCCCGTATTTCACGTTTCTCTCCTCCAAAAAGGCCATTTTCAATCACTAATCCAGAAATCAACAGCTACCTCCTCCTGTTCTTGTTGATGGACAACATGAGTTTGAAATCTCTAAGATTCTGAATTCTAGAAGGCATGGTCGTGGCCTACGGTATTTGGTTCATTGTAAGGGATATCCCCTCACAGACCGCTCCTGGGTTCCAGCCAAAGATTTGCATGCCCCTGTTCTTATTCAAGACTTCCATGCCCCCTTTCCTGCTAGGCCCCTGGAGGGGTCCACTGGGGAGGGGGCCCTGGCACGTACCTGGGTGTCTTTGAATCGGCATGTTCCTGGTCCCACAGCTGCAGTCTTACCTGTTGTGCTACTGAGGAGCTCTGGAGTTATTGCAATGTTCTCCCAGCTTAATGCATTGCCTTGGACTCACCAGCCCCACCTGCGGACGATGTACAATTAAGCAGCCCATAAATAGCAGCACATCCTGTTAATCATTGCCTGTTTGTTTGGACTACCTCCCTGGGTGTATAGATAGCACTGTGATTTTGACTACCGTGTATTGTACTTCTGCCTAAATTCTTGACCATGCTCTAGCCTGCTGATTTGGTACTTCACAGCCAGCTCGTGTATGACCTCCGCCTGCCTGACCATTCTTGATATTCTAGAAATATGAAATGCATGATTATTTTGAGGTCTATGCATTATATGTATTTTTTTATAGCATGTAAGATCTGACGATCGGCAAATCTTTCTTTGGCATGTCCGGAGGGGGTTCAGCAGTTTCTAATGGTCCCCCGCATGGTCTGTCAACGAAGGGATAATCCGTATTGGCCGTGGGGCCAGGGGATGTACATAAAAGGTCATCTTCCGGTAAGTAAGCCACGCCCTCGTGACGAAGTCGGAAATGACGAAACACGCCTGTGTCATGGCTTACCAGAAGTGATGCGTGCGCTTCAACGGTGCGGTCCGGCCAGCTGGAAGCTATTCAGGCATACATCCGCTGTATCCAGAGGATGCTTTGAGTCCTTTCCGGCGGCAGGATCCTCCTGAAACAGGCACAGTGCACTTTCTTGATCTATGCTTCATTTTTATTTCGTTTTGGTATGCATACTTTGTACAAGAGGGGCTTTGTGATTTAAATAAGTTATTATACTGGTTTACACTATGTGGATATTGCATTCTTTTCACATGAACCTGGAGCTCTTTTGAAGCAGTATACTGACACCTGGTGGATGGTGGGAGATGAGCTGGTGAAAAGTGGAATTGTTATTCTCTTAAGGCGCAGAATTTTTGGCTGTTTGGTGAGTGCATCCCCAAAGGGGAGATTTCATCGCACAGGGGGATCCTTGGTGGAAGCTTTTCAGCACAGCAAAAAATGTCTTTCTTACCAGCTTATGTCTTTTATAAACAACTGACAATTCACATTGGACAGTGTATGGGAAGCTCTGCTGCAGTATTATAAAGGACTATGGTTTTTTAAATATTGCCAGTATACATTTACTAATAATATGTTTAAAAAAACTTCGGGGGATTTTTTTTACTCTCCTCTGCTAAGTTTCACTAATGGTCTGTTTTCTCTGCTCTGATTGCTCTCTTACATTTCTTATTTAATTCCTTGTAGTGTTGGAATGCTAACGGTGATCTCTCAGCCATATATTTTTAAATTATATTTTTTTCTTCTTATGCCTTTTTACATTCAGTTTAGTCAACCTGGCTAGCCTTTAGTTCTTTCATATTTGTTGCCTAGTGAAATACACTGGATGATGCCATTATTTTTTTGTTTCAAATGCTTTATTGTTTTAAACAGAATGTGAACAGGGAGGAAAAACAGATAATAATTGACATGTAGCATCCACAGGATACACAGTTCCGAATAACAATACATGTCCAATAAGCATAATACAAGTAGATAACCAAAACCCCGAATGGGGGCAAATTCTTTGTGAGAAACCAATTGCTGATCTCAAGTCTTACCCAGAGGGAAGCTGATTACACTATAGTAAACGTTAGTGGCAAAAGTTGAAATCTAATCAGCCTCTGAGATATTGGTTACCACTGCATAAGGGATGGCTTGTGGAAAAGCTGGAAATACAGATCATAGAGAGAAAGTTGCATGGAAGCAGTACTAAAGTCATATTAAAGCTAACATTGGGGGTCAGGGGATGAGAGGGGGGGGGTGGTTAAGGGGGTAGGAAGAAGGGTGAGGGGAGGAGGGAGGGGGGGGGGAAGGAGGAAGGGTAAGGTGGGAGAAGACGGGAATGGAAAGGAAAGATGAGGGTATAGAATAAGGATAAGAATAGGAAGAAAAATGGAAAAAGAAGAGTAGAGGGGGGAGGGAAGAATAAGGAGAGGAGATGGGCAGAGTGAGGGGGGGATCTCTGGCCACTCCCCGCTGCTAGGTAAGGGAGTGATAAAACATAATCAAGGAATACGGGTAGAAGAATTTGAAGAAAAGCATCCCATTAGGAGGCCATAAGGGACATATATTCCTGTGTAGTCTGGAAATGTAACCAGCAGGCCCACTTCATATTAAATTTAGAGGGGGTATCGTGAGAAGCGGCAATGAGCTTCTCCATGTCGGCTACTTTTTGGATTCTGGAAAACCAATCTTTGATGGTAGGAACTCGGGAGGATTGCCAGTGAATGGGTATGCATTGTTTTGCCGCATTTATCAAATGCATTCCAAGAGATTTATAATAGGTGGAATGTGGCAAACTGGAGTGGTGCAGGAGGAACAAAGCAGGATGAAATTCCATTGTGTAAGAAGAAATTTGTTCGGTAAGACGGTGTACTTCCTTCCAAAAGGTTTGGATCAGAGGGCAGGACCACCATATGTGTAAGAGGGTTCCCTTCTCTTGGGAACATCTCCAGCAGGACTCGGGGATAGTGGGTTTATATTTATGTATAACTTCTGGGGTGTAGTACCATCTAGATTGAATCTTGAAGCCATTCTCTTGGGTGTTTACATTGGAGGACCCCTTGTGGATGTTAGCAAATATTCGTTCCCACTGATCTTCCGATAGTGAGATAGATAAATCTCTCTCCCATTTAGCGCAAGCGGGAGTATCATTCGCTTTAAGTTTCGTAAAGAGTAGAGTGTGTATGTATGAGATAAGGCGCGATTGGGGGGAAGTTTGGATACATAATTGTTCAAAAGGGGAGAGTGGGCGGGAACAACAGTGGTCTCTATCTATACTCTGTAGGTATGAGGCAGACATAAAATACTGCCACTGGGGAATGGGAACCTCTCCGTTCCCGATCACAAGCTGAGCTCTGGTTAGGAGTTTACCCTTGTGAAAGAATTGATGTGCTCTGATTTGGTTCGTGGGCCAGCAGTCTACTAGAAAATCAGTTCTCCTTCCCGGTGGGAAATCAGGGTTAAATTTCAAAGGGGTTAGGGGGCCTGGAGCAGAGGAGATATTCAATTTTATGCAAGTTTGGTGAAAGCATCTCAGAGTCGGGCCTATAAGAGGGTGTTGCATCAAGCTGGAGGGGACACGGTTTAGGGGAATCCACGGTATAGGGGCAAGGGGCACATCTGAGAAAGAAGCTTCCAGCGAAACCCAATCTTTATTTGCTATGTGTACATTCCAATCCACTATCCTCGTCAAGTGAGTTGCGATATAGTATCTGTGTAGGTTCGGAAGGCCTATACCCCCTAAATTTTTAGGGCGCGAAAGCAATGCATAACTGAGTCTGTGCCTACGCTTGCTCCATAGAAATTGTGAGCAGAGTCGCCTGTATTTATCAAAAAAGGACATAGGAATGTGGATGGGAATCGTCTGCAATAAGTAGAGCATACGTGGAAGAGCGTTCATTTTCAAGATTGCTGCCCTGCCAAACCAAGTAAATGTTGGTTTATCCCAGGCCTTGAGGTCTTTAGTCAATTGATTTAAAAGGGGAAGAAAATTAGTAGCGAATAGTTCCGACAAAACTAGAGGAATCTGAATGCCCAAGTATGTAATCGAGTCCTTCTTCCAGACAAAGGGGAAATTCTCTTTACATTGGTCTACCACCGATTGGGGCAATGAGATGTTGAGGGCAAAAGATTTTGCCAAATTGATTTTAAGGTTTGACAAAACTTGAAACTGTTTGAATTCTGAGAGCACCACTGGTAAGGTAATCAACGGGTTGGAGAGAAAAAGCAGAATATCATCCGCGAAAGCCGCATACTTATATTCTTTTAATGGGGACTTGATGCCCTGAATGTCAGGGTTGGCAGAGATTTTACGGAGTAAGGGTTTAAGGGTTAAGACAAATAGAATGGGTGACAGGGGACAGCCCTGCCTCGTCCCGTTACGGATGGGAAAGGCGTTCGACAGAGTGTAATTGGCTCTAACTTTGGCGACCGGGTTATCATACAGTGCCATGATTAAATCTATTAAACGGGGTCCCAGACCAATCGCCTGTAACACCGCCTTCATGTATGTCCAGGACACTCTGTCGAACGCCTTCTCTGCATCCAAGGAGAGAAAAAAGCCTTTCTGATTGGAGCTCGTGATGAGATGGTGGAGGTTAACGGCTTTAATGGTGTTGTCCCTGGCTTCCCTTCCAGGGACAAAACCTGATTGATCTTGGGAGACTAAAGAGGGGAGAAAAGGGAGCAACCTGTTGGCTATAATTTTAGAGAAAATTTTGATGTCTAAATTTAAAAGGGAGATGGGCCTGTAGTTACTAGGCTGGGATGGGTCTTTGCCTTCCTTCGGTATGACAGCTATGTGTGCTTCCAGCATTTCTCGGGAGAGAGGGGAGGATGGGGAGAGGGAATTGAAGGCTGTGAGAAAGGGCTTCCTCAACGAGTCGGAGAATGTTCTATAGTAGACTGCTGGCAGACCATCTGGGCCCGGGCTTTTCCCGGGTTTCAAGCTCTTAATTGCAAAGTTCCACTCTGCTGGGGAAAGCGGAGACTCAAGGCTCTGCGAGGCTTCAGAAGAAAGCTTGTCAGGGGCATATTGGGAAAGGAAGGAGGAGATCGCTTCATCTTGAAGTGATAGACTTTCTGAGGTTGAACTCGGGTTCTGAAGGTTATAGAGGGAGGAGTAATAGTTTTCGAACTCCTTAGCGATATCCCTGTTATGGGTAATCAAGTCTCCTGTAGGGGAACGCAGATGGTGTATGACACTGTTATTGCGTCGTTTACGTAGTGCTTGGGCAAGGAAGCGACCACACTTATTGCCGTGTTCATAAAACAGCTTTTGAGATAAAATGAAATTTTTCTTAACTTTAAGGTTCAGGGTTTCATTTATCAGGGCTCTCGTGTTTGTTAATTCATCTAGGGTATGTTGGGCTAGTGTTCGTTTATGACTGGCTTCAAGATTCCTCAATTTGGAGAACAGAGCAAGGAGTTCGGCCTTGCGGGCTTGTCTAAAGGATGCTGAGATTGCAATCATTTTACCTCTAATGACACATTTATGGGCCTCCCATTGAGTCAATTTAGATGTATCCGGTGTGTCGTTGTCCTTGAAATAGTCTGTAAGACATTTCCTCAAATCTTCCTCAACAGATATATCTGTTAAGAGGGTCGGGTCCAGTTTCCAAATGAAAGTCCGGTCGTTTGTCTCAGGTAACGTAAGTGTCAAGGAAATAGGATGATGGTCAGAGATTGTCATTGGTTCGATCGTCGAAGCCGTGAGTAACGATAAGTCCTGTTGCGATAGAAAAAGGTAATCTATGCGAGAATATTTATTATGGGGGGCAGAAAAATAGGTAAAGTCTTTGGCCTTGGGATGCATGATGCGCCAGGTGTCGTGTACATTCAGGTCCCGAAGGCAGAGCTTGATTTGTTTAAGTGCGCTATACGAAAGGTGTGACTTTCCCGAGGAGGTGTCTAGCAACGGGTCTAGGGGCAGGTTAAAGTCGCCCCCCAATATCAGGATTCCCTCTTGGAAGGATAGCAACCGTCTAACCATAGCTCTTAAGAAGGGGACTTGAAGCGAATTAGGGCAATATATATTTGCCAGGGTGACAGGTCTGTTTTTGTGTGTCCCTTTCAAAAAGACAAACCTCCCTTGTTCATCCAGTAGGGAGTCAGTAATTGAGATTGACGAATTCTTGGAGAGCAAAATAGAAACCCCCTTAGATTTGGTTAAGGGAGAGGTGGCGTGGAAGCCCAAAGGGAAGTATGTGTTAGATAATTTTGGTACATGTTTCGCACAAAAATGGGTCTCCTGGAGAAAAATTACTTCAGCTTTGGTTTGTCTCGCATAGGAAAGTACGCGGGATCGTTTCTCAGGGATATTCAGACCCCGGGCATTCAAGGATAAAATTTTTAGCGTAAGGGGGGTCGGATTGGATTGGGGGCGTGACATAGTAGCCGATTAGTGAATCTTACCTTAAACGTGGAACAGACAGCGGGAAAGGGCCAGAGACCCGGGGAGAGAGAGGGGAAGGGGGGAAAGAGAGGTAGAAAGGGCACAGAGACAAAAAGGAGAGGCAAGGAAGGGTGGGGGGGAGAGGTGCTCCGCAAGAAATTGCAGAGATTGCACCGGTTGACGGGTATGACCCGCACACCAACGTCAGGCAACAGATGTAACCGGACAAGATCGGGAGAACTACTAGAGTTACCCGCTTGGGAGACAGAAGTCTGGATACGGACCGAGAGGGGAGTCATAGGTCCTGCCGAGGCTTCTGTAGCAGAGGGGAGTTAGGGGAAGGGTAGCAAGGGCAAGGCCCAGGAGGGTACAAGGAGCCCACCTGGATCAGCCCGTCATGTATTCTAATTTACTCATGGTGAGGCGATCATATCGTTCAGAGGGTATGCTAGCGGATTCCCAGGGCGATCATGGTAGAAAATTGTACAGTCATTATCCAAATAACCAGGATTAGTTAGACAATATTTAGAGACAAACCTACAGTGAGTAACATAAGGTGTGGGGTTATTCCAGAAGGTGTCCGGGAGTATGTAGTGAGGAAGAGAGGAAGAGAGCAGAGCGATGAGGCAATGGGGATAAGGAAGAAAATTATATAGTTAAACCGTGTAATGAATATGAAAAGCCAAGAACAGAGATTAATGAACATAAAACAGTCGTTGAGAACTTTTACTGTAGAAAATATGGTACCTGACACCACTTTGGGAAGCTACATCCCATCCGATAAACCTGGGTAGGAAATAACACAATAAACATCACTTACATAGCCAAAATGATCACACTAGCTGCGAAAACACAAGGCACTGCAAGAAGTAAGGTGAAGGGGGAGAGTCCCCTACCGAGGGGGTAGGGTGAGGACAAATAGGTTTTAACTTTAAAGCAGCTACAATTCCCCTGTACATTGACCCACACCCAAAGAGGTATCGTTGGAGCAGGAGAGGCCACACTCGGGTCTGCGACCTATGGAGTTGCAAGAGGTTCACATACATATCCCTCTTTTTAGGTATGAGTAGTGATGCAATGAATGCAGGGACCGTCAGAGGAATTGCTGGCTCCGGCATGCGGGGCAGGCGCCCACAGAGTAGGGGATGTGGGAGAAGGCTGTTACCTGAGTGTGGCATCTCCCAGGCCAATCATGCCCTTAAAAATATAAGGATAGCGGAACAATTGTCCCGAGAGCAGAGGAATGTTAGTCATTGGGAATATCTGAATCCTAAAAGGAGACTATGATTTCCCTGATCCAAAGGTTCAGTATCCCCCCATAGGACAGCACTTAACATATTGGCAGTAGAAAACAAGAAGAGAGAAAAGAGAAAGAAGGGTGAATGAGAAAGATGATGGGGGAGAGGGGGTAGAAAGGTGAGTAGGAAAGTAGAGAGAAGAGGTTATAGAGTAGTAAAGTGGATTGGGGTGGTTGGAAAGCAATGTAGGACAGTATGTACAACAAAAAGGAATAACGTGCCAAATTCACACTGTATCTAGAGAAAACCAATAAGGGTTAATCCCAGGGAGCGAGGGTAGGTCTCATGCAGTACTTCGGTGTGCTGGGGAATCCAAGTTGTCCACCTGAAGTATTCCTGATGTCCATGCTTAAAAAGTCCAGTGGAAAAGTGTTAACTGTGCTATAGTAGAGACCTTCCCATGAGGCGGTTGTGAGCGCACATCTTTGAAAATATGGAGGGCAGAGGAGTAGTGGGGGGGGGAGGAGAACCGGCAAAGCATGGGAATCACAGTGCTTGAGGCTTGAAATGAGGGGGCTGGGACAAGGGGCGAAATGGGGGCAATACAGGGTCCAGGGTTGAGGTAATTAAAGGCAGACTGGGCGTGATATGACAGATCTTGAGCAACGCAGGGTAAGTCTCAATACGTGGGGCAATGCACAGAGAAATAACAGTAAAAGTCAAAAACAATGGAGTAGAGAAAAAAAAGGCAGAAAAACAAAAAGCCATAAACAGTACCTTAACGTCGGATGGGAGTAGTATGCAAAAAAGGAACGTATATATTAATGGATTCTGGCCCTGCGATGAGCTGGAGAGGCTGAGGGACTTCCATTTCTTGGCGCTCCGGCATCACGTGAAGGTGAACGAGGAGGAAGGGGGTGAGGACGGCGGCGGCCTAGGTTTAAACTTCCCGCTTCTGCTATGCCATCCATGGAGAACGACCGGGTAAGTGCGGAGAGGCGAAAGTCACTATACCAGTCCGGCAAATCTACGGGCGGTATATCCAGGGTGAAGAAGAAGTGGTCTAGGTCTTCTGGCACTCTGAGGATTGCTGTTTTACCTTGATGGGATGCCGTCAGACCAAACGGAAACTTCCACCGGTATACTATAGATCTGGCCCTTAAGGCTTCCAGGAGGGGGCGAAGTTCCCTTCTCCTTTGTAGAGTGATCCCGGACAAGTCCTGGTAAATTTTAACGGCAGCTCCTTGTATCATGACTCTATCATGTGTCCTGGCAGCATGGAGGATTTGCTCTTTGAGGTGAAACTCCATGAGGCAGCACACCACATCTCGAGGGGGGTCTGTCTCTCTCCCTCTTGGACGCAAAGCTCTGTGGATGCGTTCGAAGTTAATTTGGGTGTCAGGAGGGCGATCTAAAATGTCATTAAACAGCATGGCAACAGTCTGGGACAGTTGGGAGGGCTCGATGGTCTCAGGTATGCCTCTCACCCTGAGATTACGGCGTCGTCCGCGGTTATCTAAGTCCTCCAAATGCCTGTTAATGTCCCGGAGGTGAACAGCATGGGACTCTGTTATTTGTTGCACATGGCACAGAGCGGTGTCCTGTCTCGTTTGAGTCGCCTCTACTTCCTCAACTCTCAGTGTCATGGCGTGTATATCTGATCGCATATCCGAAATCGCCGCCATAAGTGTGGTCTTTATATCCGCTGCCACGCTGCGGAGGTCGTCTATGCTCACCGCCGCAGCCTGGCTCGGAGGTCGGTCTGTCTTGGGGCTAGCGGCGGGCAGTGCCTCCGGTCTGTTAGGGCTGGCGCTGGCGCTTGGAGATCTGCCGCCGCGCGCCTCTGCCTGGGAGGCCTGCATCCTACCTGAGGGCCTCGCGCGGAATATGTCCGGAATTGGACGGGCGGAGAGGTCGTCGGATCCCCTGGGCGATCTGGACCGAGTAGCGGAGGTATCCCTGGGTGTCCTCACCATGACAGGAGCACAGAAGAGGGCTAAAAGGCTGAAGTTGCTTGCCTCGAGGACGGAGCTCCAGATCTAAGCGTCCATCTCAGATCGAATCCAGGCCACGCCCTGATGCCATTATTTAATATTCTCTTAAAGCATTTCCACTTTTCCTCTATGGTATTTGCGTCTCGAATATCTTTGTGTAGAAAAAGTGAATAAATTACTAGATGTAAATGAGATGTCCCTCTATGGGACCCCTGAGAGCCCAGAGTCTAGAAATTAAGATGGTGTGTCTGAAGGACTTTTCCTGAAGCTATTTTCATTTGACATTACAAAAGGATGTCATAGTAAAATCCATACCACAGAATACGAAATTTACATCCATAACATGCAAAGTGAGATGATTGAAACTATGTGGAGTCTTGTATTGCATGGAATCAAAAATAAATGTGACAATGTTGATACAGCAGGGTTCTGTTTTAAAGAAAGATAGCACATGGGACAGGTACAATATAGAGAGCCTAATATCGATAATTCCCTTAGTATGTAACTCTAATCCCGAGGAACATCTGGCTGGTTTTCTCAAACTGAGTGGATGCTGAGTATATCACAACACAGATGCTGAATGTCTCTCAGATGGAGGCTACAGTAGCACATTCTGTGCTATGATGGTGCTTCTGTAATAAGAGGAATAAGTGGCGTGGGACAGGTATTGCTACAGAACAAGTTTGGCCAACATGTTCTCTACATACATCGTTACAATCAACGGCATCAGGTTTACTTCCCTCGTTATTTTATCACCACTATATCACACAGTATTACAATGTGTTTCAGTGAAAGTTTATTGAAAATATAGTGGAAAAGTCACTATGATATGGCCTGGGGTGTGTTTGAAAATCAGCATGCTATCTTGGATTTTTTTCTGAGAGTTCAGAGAATACATCTGCAGGAATGGGTATTTTACACTAAAGCTTCAGAACTACTAGAACAGCAGAAAACAGGGATTTTTCAAAATAGATTACTTTCTTGTCCAGATTTGTAATGCCTTGAAGCCTATCAATTCTTTTCTGCAGGTTCCATCAGTAAAACTGAGGGAGGTTATCGCTGCTTCTATGCAGCCACGGAAAGATATGCTAGTAAATATTTCATGCTCTCAGTTTAAATAAGCACATTATCCACCTGCAACAAAGGGACAGATAACAATGAACAAGCAACTAACAGGCAGTGTTGTTCTCTTTACTCTTGGTCACTAGTGATGGAAGAACTTCCGACGGGACGTTTCGCGAATGCGGACCGCGAACGCGGCCGATAGTTCACGAACCGTAACGTTCGCGGCGGGCCCCATTGACTTCAATGGGAGGCAAACTTTGCAAACCTACAGGTCAAATTTGCAGCCACAAAATAATTACTAGCTGTGCAAACATAGTCCCACCACATTGCCAATGACATAACACATGTGTGAGGTGAATCTGGGATCGACAACTACAAGCATTCTTTTTTTATATGTGAAATTGTTGTGACAATTTAGGACTGTGGAGCGCATGAAGGCAATGGAGGAGAGGGATAGAGAGCACTGACATCAGCAGCGTGACATACAGCAATGACACCTGCACCATGGTAGAGTGATCTGACACCAGCACCGTGATAGAGAGCACTGACATCAGCAGCGTGACATAAAGCACTAACACCAGCACCGTGATATACAGCACTGACAGCAGCACCGTGATAGAGAGCACTGACATCAGCAGCGTGACATACAGCAATGACACCTGCACCGTGATAGAGTGATCTGACACCAGCACCATGATAGAGAGCACTGACATCAGCAGCGTGACATAAAGCACTCACACCAGCACCGTGATATACAGCACTGACACCAGCACCTTGATATACAGCACTGACACCTGCACCGTAAACAGCCCCAGGAGGAAGTCAGCATAGCACAGGGATGGTGGGAGCCCCTCATAATGAGCATAGCACAGGGATGGTGGGAGCCCCTCATAATGAGCATAGCACAGGGATGGTGGGAGCCCCTCATAATATGCACAGCAGAGGTACAGCCCCAGGAGGAAGTCAGCACAGCACAGGGATGGTGGGAGCCCCTCATAATAAGCAGCCCCAGGAGGATGTCAGCATAGCACAGGGATGGTGGGAGCCCCTCATAATAAGCAGCCCCAGGAGGAAGTCAGCACAGCACAGGGATGGTGGGAGCCCCTCATAATGAGCATAGCACAGGGATGGTGGGAGCCCCTCATAATATGCACAGCAGAGGTACAGCCCCAGGAGGAAGTCAGCACAGCGCAGGGATGGTGGGATCCCCTCATAATAAGCAGCCCAAGGAGGAAGTCAGCACAGCACAGGGATGGTGGGAGCCCCTCATAATAAGCAGCCCCAGTAGAAATATGACACCGCTCAACCTCTTCAAACAGGAGGGTACGGGCATATAGTACGGTGTGCTTTTTTGGACAAGTAAGTGAGCCAAATGAAGAAAGAAGGTCTGTGTGCTCAATTAAAAAAATTGTTTATAGACATATACATGGTCTACTGGTCACATGTGTTGAATTCCTCAGAGATCCATGCCTCATTCATTTTGAGAAATGTGAGGTAGTTAACATTGTCGTGAGCTAGGCGAGTACGCTTATCGGTCACGATCCCCCCTGCTGCGCTGAACGTCCTTTCGGACAGGACACTGGACGATGGGCAAGCCAACAGTTCGATTGCAAATTGGGCAAGCTCTGGCCAGAGGTCAAGCCTGCCCACCCAGTAGTCCAGGGGTTCATCACTCCTCAGAGCATCCACATCGGCCGCTAACCCGATGTAGTCAGACACCTGACGGTCTAGGCGTTCCCTGATGCTGGATCCGGAGGACACCTGTCGATGGGTCGGCTGAAAGAATGACCTCATATCCGAAGTCACCAACACATCTTCAAACCGGCCTCTTCTTGCAGGCGCTGTTGGATTGGTAAGCGCAACTCCTTCTCTGGGAGTGGGAATTGCTCCTCTGCCAGCGCACGCAAAAGCAGAATGCAGCATTTCTCGAAGCAAGGCCTGGAAGTGCTCCATTCTGACAGCCCTCTGTGACAGCGGTAACATTTCCGCCATTTTGTGTTTGTACCGGGGGTCATACAGGTAGACGTTAACTGCATGTTTCTGCTGGAGCAGCTTATCAAGCATATAGAAGGTTGAGTTCCATTGCGTCGGGGAATCGCAAATAAGACGTCTGACCGGCAGATTGTGTCGCCGCTGAATGTCAGCAAGGCGAGCCATGGCCGTGTAAGATCTTCTGAAATGGGCCGAGATTTTCCTTGCCTGTCGCAAGATGTCCTGGACCCCAGGGTATTTGACAACGAATCGCTGCACGACCAAGTTTAAGACGTGTGCCATGCATGGCACGTGTGTAATTTTGCCCTGTTTCAATGCGCTAAGCAGATTGGCACCGTTGTCACACACCACTTTACCAACTGTCAAATTGAGCGGCGTTAGCCACTGATCTGCCTGTGAATGCAAAGCTGAAAGGAGTGCTGGGCCAGTGTGGCTCTTGGCTTCCAGGCACAACAGACGCAGCACGGCATGGCAACGTCTCACCTGGCATGTCGAATAGGTTCTGGGGAGCTTGGGCGGCGCAGCGGAAGAGACGCTAGCAGCGGAAAAGGAGGAGTCAGCCGAGGAGGAGAGGGAGGAGGATAGAGTAGGAGGAGGAGGAGGAGAAGAAGAGGAGGGTAATATGGCGCTCGCTGGGGATCCCAAAAATATATTGTAGTAAAATCACGAAATGTTAGTGTAAACAATTTTTAGTATAAAAGATAGGTCGTCTTTATGTAGCCAAAGTATATCAATTTTTGTGTGAGTTTTAGGTATATCCACACACCAGTATCCTCGATGAGAAATTCAGGGTCTTTGTGGATCATCAAGGTGGTCCGTGAGGGGGATCAGCAGTACGGGCTGTACCCTAAAAGGCTGCCAGTCTTAAAGCAAGAAGTAGCTCTAGGAAACAATAAAATAGAGAAAGAGACGGCGCCCTCTAAGTGCAGCAATAAAGTTGCTCAAATTTATTAAAAATGGTTAAAAAACACTCACATTAAATTAGTGGTGTACAGGCACATCAGGAATATAATGTTTCATCCGTATGTCCATGGGGGCGACTCGCAGGGCTGTAAGGCAGGGTTTCCGGCATCTGACTTTTTTGACCGATGGTTGGTGTTTTGGTCTATTCCATGTATTCCCTCGGAATGGTCAGAGCAATCGGGGTAGTGCTGGTAGCTGTGGTGCCTTTAGTCCGGTGTTCAGGGAGTCGGTGTCCTCAGGAGACGGGCTAGGCAAAGCGGCGCTTCGGAGCATGCATGACATGAAGCCTGATGAAGGAGCATGCATGCTCCGAAGCGCCGCTTTGCCTAGCCCGTCTCCTGAGGACACCGACTCCCTGAACACCGGACTAAAGGCACCACAGCTACCAGCACTACCCCGATTGCTCTGACCATTCCGAGGGAATACATGGAATAGACCAAAACACCAACCATCGGTCAAAAAAGTCAGATGCCGGAAACCCTGCCTTACAGCCCTGCGAGTCGCCCCCATGGACATACGGATGAAACATTATATCCCTGATGTGCCTGTACACCACTAATTTAATGTGAGTGTTTTTTAACCATTTTTAATAAATTTGAGCAACTTTATTGCTGCACTTAGAGGGCGCCGTCTCTTTCTCTATTTTATTGTTTCCTGGAGGAGAAGAAGAGCCAGGCCTGCATGCAATCTGTGGCGGTAAAACCAAATCTACATGGGTGCCACGGGTTACATGCTTGACGGCCGTCAGAAGGTTTACCCAGTGAGCAGTAAAAGTGATATACCTTCCCTGCCCGTGTTTGCTAGACCACGTGTCTGTGGTCAGATGTATCTTGGCACCGACACTGTGTGCCAGAGATACATTCACTTGCCGCTGAACATGGCCATATAGCTCTGGGATGCCCTTCTGTGAGAAATACGTCCTTCCTGGGACCTTCCATTGTGGTGTTCCAATGGCCACAAATTTTCGAAAGGCCTCCGAGTCCAGCAGTTTATATGGCAGTAGTTGACGGGCTATCAGTTCTGACAAGCCAGCCGTCAACCGTTGGGCAAGAGGGTTATCCAGCGTCATCATTTTTTTACGCTCGAACATTAGGTCCACGGAAGCCTGCCTTTTTGCAGAAAAATGTGAGCTTGGCGTGATGGAAGGTGGAGTGGAGGACAACTGTGAGGAGAGAGGAGAAGGAGAAGTAGAAGACGAGGCTGAACGGTGAGAGCCTGGAGTGTGGCTTTGTGTGTTCCGTTGCTCCCACTGGGCTCGGGGATAGCTGCTCATGTGCCTTCTTAAGGCGGTCGTCCCTAGGTGAGTGTTGGGCTTACCGCGACTAATTCGTTGACTGCAAAGATTGCAGATGGCAACGATATTGTCAGCAGCGGACACGTTAAAAAAAGCCCACACTGCAGAGCCATGTGCCGGCATCCTGGGAGCGCCAGATGTGACCATACATGGTCGATGACTCGCTCCTGATACATTTGCAGTCTGCTTTGTCCCTCCTGTACAATGTAAGTTATTCCTGCTTCTCCTCCCTATCTGCTGATCCATATCTCCCTCTGAACTCCCCTCCTCTTCCTCTCTTGTGGGCACCCACGTGACATCACTTGACACGTCATCATCTACGTCACCTTCCCCGCTATAAGTAGAGATCTCGGAGTAGGCAGCAACAGCGGGGACCTCCTTGGGCTGATCTGGGTACTGCCGTCAGACTGCTGAGTGGCGGTTGTTGCTACCTCCTCTTCCTGATCCAATACCAAGAGTGGCTGCGCATCAGAAATGTCTTGATATGGATCGGAAAATAATTCCTGTGACTCAAGCGGAAGGTATGTGGTGGTGGTGGTGTTGTTGGTGGTAGTGTCTTTGGGGGTGCACATAGCAGAGAGTGAAGAAGAGGGTGCAGATCGAGAGGATGAGGAGGGTGCAGAAGAGTAAGGCTGAGTGAGCCACTCAACCAAGTCTGGTGCGTCCTTTGAACGCACCTTCTGCAACTTCCCACTTTGGCTCAAGCCTGTTGCTCCTGCCCTACCCCTACCACCCCTGCGGAAGGGCCTGCCTCTTCCTCTGCCTGTCATTTTTTAAATGACCCTGTGACAAAACTCTCAGTCCCTATACTGATAAAGGACTGCTGCAGTATAGAGCAGCAGTCAGCAGTAGTGCACCTCAACCCTATGTATTGTGGACCTATACCAGTCCTTACGGAATAGCAGACTGTACCTCACTCAACCCTATGTACTGTAGTACCCTATACCTTACCAGTCCTTATAAGGACCTTTGTGGAACAAGTAGGTTGTGAATGATTAGCAGACTGTACCTCAGTCCCTATACTGATAAAGGACTACTGCAGCAGAAGGGCAGCAGTCAGCAGTAGTGCACCTCAACCCTATGTATTGTGGACCTATACCAGTCCTTACGGAATAGCAGACTGTACCTCACTCAACCCTATGTACTGTAGTACCCTATACCTTACCAGTCCTTATAAGGACCTTTGTGGAACAAGTAGGTTGTGAATGATTAGCAGACTGTACCTCAGTCCCTATACTGATAAAGGACTACTGCAGCAGAAGGGCAGCAGTCAGCAGTAGTGCACCTCAACCCTATGTATTGTGGACCTATACCAGTCCTTAAGGAATAGCAGACTGTACCTCACTCAACCCTATGTACTGTAGTACCCTATACCTTACCAGTCCTTATAAGGACCTTTGTGAAACAAGTAGGTTGTGAATGATTAGCAGACTATACCTCAGTCCCTATACTGATAAGGGACTATTGCAGCAGAAGGGCAGCAGTCAGCAGTAGTGCACCTCAACCCTATGTATTGTGGACCTATACCAGTCCTTAAGGAATAGCAGACTGTACCTCACTCAACCCTATGTACTGTAGTACCCTATACCCTACCAGTCCTTATAAGGACCTTTGTGGAACAAGTAGGTTGTGAATGATTAGCAGACTGTACCTCAGTCCCTATACTGATAAAGGACTACTGCAGCAGAAGGGCAGCAGTCAAGTATAATATTCTTTCTATATTTGGAAGAAAGAATATTATACGTGTACAAGCCTATTACCATACCAGTCCTGAAAAGAACCTTTTTGGACCTAATAGTAACAGCTACTGATTAAACTGACTGTCCCTCACTGCCTCACACACAGCTTCCTGCCTGTCCCTATTTAAACTGACAAAACAGAGGCTGCTGGAACAATAACTTGAATAGCACTTTTGTGGACCTAATAGTAATAGCTAATGATTAAACTGACTGTCCCTGCAGCACACAGCATCCTGTCCCTCTCTCTACACTGACAAAAGACAGGCTGCTGCAAAAATCAGTAGCACAGCAGTGCCTCAAACCTATATCCTGAACTACACCTAACACCTATACCAGTCCTGAAAAGAACTTTTGTGGACCAAATAGCTAGCGATTTGGGTCACTGCAGTCTCTCCCTGTTCCACACAGCAACCTCTCCTTATAGTGACAGAAGAAAGAATGTAAAATGGCCGCCGGATCGGGTCTATTTATAAGTTAGGGGGAATGTCCAAGTGTCCATGTGCTGTAATGTCTCAATTGGCTGTCCTGAATAGGGATGAGCCGAACACCCCCCGGTTCGGTTCGCACCAGAACTTGCGAACGGCCCCCACGTTCGTTACGAACGTTAGAACCCCATTGAAGTCTATGGGACTCGAACGTTCGAAATGGAAAGTGCTAATTTTAACGGCTAATATGCAAGATACTGTCCTAAAAAGGGTTTGGGGACCTGACTCCTGCCTCAGGGGACATGGGTCAATGCAAAAAAAAGTTTTAAAAACGGCCGTTTTGGCGGGAGCACTGATTTTAATGACGATTAAAGTGAAAAAAAAAAAGTGAAATATTACTTTAAATATGGTGCCTGGGGGGTGTCTGTAGTATGCCTGTGAAGTGCCACGTGTTTCCCGTGTTTAGAACAGTCCCTGCACAAAATGACATTTAATGGAAATAACACCATTTAAAACTGCTTGCGGTTTTAATGTTATATCTGGTTCCTGCAATATGGTTGAAAATCATTCAGAAAAATGCCATGGGTAGCCCTCCCTGCCCATTACCAGCCTATTTGGGTCTTGTACGCATATTAAGGGGAACCCTGTACCCATATTAAAAAAAGGAAATACGTGTGGCCCCCAGGCCCTATATACTCAGAACAGCAGTATACAGGCGGTGCAAACAAGACAGGGACTGTGTAGGTTTGTTGTGTTAAGTTGAATCTGTTTATAATTTTCAACTGGTACATTTTTAAAGTGTAGCTCCAGTCAAAAAAACTATTTTTAAGCTTTTTGGAAAACATAGGGAAGGGTTATCACCCCTGTATAATTTGTTTTGCCATCCGTCTTTTTTAATCTCACTTGCTGCTGTCTCCTTGCGTTTGCAAGTAGGAGATGTTTGTAAGTTGGATGTTTGAAAGTAGGGGCCTGCCCTATATTATAGCGGTATGTACTGGGTACAGAGCACGCAGACAGCACGCACTATCTCCTAACACTACTGACTGCAAGCTCTATTATTAACCACTTGACCACTGGGCACTTAAACACCCTTAATAACCAGACCAATTTTCAGCTTTTGGTGCTCTCACATTTTGAATGACAATTACTCAGTCATGCAACACTGGACCTATATGAAATGTTTGTCCTTTTTTTCACACAAATAGAGCTTTCTTTTGGTGGTATTTAATCACCTCTCAGTTTTTTTTATTTTTTGTGCTATAAAAGAAAAAAGACCGGAAATTCTGCGAAAAAATGAATTTTTCTTTGTTTCTGTTATAAAATTTAGCAGATTAGTAATTTTTTCTTCATAAATTTTTTTTTACTGGTTACATGTTTTGAGTTGCAGAGGAGGTCTAGGACTAGAATTATTGCTCTCGCTCTAACGTTCTCGGCGATACCTCACATGTGTTGTTTGAACACCGTTTTCATATGTGGGCGGGGCTTACGCATGCGTTCGCTTCTGCATGCGAGCACATGGGGACATGGGCGCTTTAATTTATTTTATTTTTTTTATTGTTCATTTTACTTTATTTATTTTAGTTTGACATTTTTTTCCCCAAAAAATATATTTTTGATCACTTTTATTCCTATTACAAGGAATGTAAACATCCCTTGTAATAGGAATATGGGGTGACAGGTCCTCTTTACAGTGAAATCTGGGGGTCAATATGACCCCACATCTCACCTCTAGGCTGGGAAGCCTGAAATAAAAAATAAAAAAAAGATTCTGGCTTTGATCGTACTGGCGAGTTGGTAGAAGCATCGGAGGGCGGTGAGGGGTGGGGGGCGTCTATGGCTGGGTATTTCAGGGTATCACCGAGTATGGCTGGGTATCTCCGAGTATGGCTGGGTATGGCAATTTATGGCAGGGTATTGCAGAGTATTGGCGGGGTATTGGCGGGGTACTACAGAGTAATAGCAGGGTACTGCAGGGTATTGGGGAGTACTACAGAGTAATGGCAGGGTACTGCAGAGTAAAGGCAGGGTACTGCAGAGTAATGGGGGGTACTGCAGAGTAATGGCAGGGTACTGCAGAGTATGCACTGGTATTGCAGAGTATTGGCGGGGTATTGGCGGGTTACTACAGAGTAATAGCAGGGTACTGCAGAGTATTGGGGAGTACTACAGAGTAATGGCAGGGTACTGCAGAGTAAAGGCAGGGTACTGCAGAGTAATGGCAGGGTACTGCAGAGTAATGGCAGGGTACTGCAGAGTAATGGCAGGGTACTGCACTGCAGAGTAATGGCGGGGTACTGCAGAGTAATGGCAGGGTACTGCAGAGTATTGGGGAGTACTACAGAGTAATGGCAGGGTACTGCAGAGTAAAGGCAGGGTACTGCAGAGTAATGGGGGGTACTGCAGAGTAATGGCAGGGTACTGCAGAGTATGCACTGGTATTGCAGAGTATTGGCGGGGTATTGGCGGGGTACTACAGAGTAATAGCAGGGTACTGCAAAGTATTGGGGAGTACTACAGAGTAATGGCAGGGTACTGCAGAGTAAAGGCAGGGTACTGCAGAGTAATGGGGGTACTGCAGAGTAATGGCAGGGTACTGCAGAGTATGCACTGGTATTGCAGAGTATTGGCGGGGTATTGGCGGGGTACTACAGAGTAATAGCAGGGTACTGCAGAGTATTGGGGAGTACTACAGAGTAATGGCAGGGTACTGCAGAGTAAAGGCAGGGTACTGCAGAGTAATGGCAGGGTACTGCAGAGTAATGGCAGGGTACTGCACTGCAGAGTAATGGCGGGGTACTGCAGAGTAATGGCAGGGTACTGCACTGCAGAGTAATGGCGGGGTACTGCAGAGTAATGGCGGGTACTGCAGAGTATTGGGGGGTACTGCAGAGTAATGGCAGGGTACTGCAGAGTAATGGGGGTTACTGCAGAGTAATGGGGGGTACTGCAGAGTAAAGGCAGGGTACTGCAGAGTAATGGGGGGTACTGCAGAGTAATGGCAGGGTACTGCAGAGTATGCACTGGTATTGCAGAGTATTGGCAGGGAATTGAGGGGTTAAATTCGGTGAGCAGCGATGTGGGCACTGCAGATGCAGCCCACATTGCTGCTGACACCGATCTCTTTCCCCTCCGCTGTACCGATCGGTACAGAGAGGGGAGGGAGGAACCGGCGTCATAACATGACGCCGGTTTGTTTACAAGTGATCACTCCGTCATTTGACGGAGCGATCACGTGGTAAACGGCCGCGACGAGCGGCCGTTTACCGTGATCCGTGATGCGCCGGGTCCTGTGGACCCGGCGGTCACGGATGCTCTCGAGTGCGCGCCCCAGGGGGCGCGCAAGAGCAGAATTCTGGGAGGCCGTTAATTAACGGCCTCTCAGAGTTAAACAACCGCCCTGAAGCCGTTAATCGGCAATGGGCGGTTGTTAAGTGGTTAAAGATAGATCACTAGCTAGCTATATAGGTGAGGTGAATATAGTGTAGTGGTGTATACTGCGGTCAGGGCACAGACAATAACCACTACACAAGAGCAAGATAGGAAATCAGCCAAAAACGATTGGTGTGTAACTGTGTTGAAGGTACACAGAACACCCACTGCTTCAAATGCCAACACACTACACGAGGCCGCCTCAAAGGCGGCCTTATATAGTGTGGGGCGTGCACTACACAGCCTGAGCTATGATTGGCCAAAGGCAGGATGCCTGTGGCCAATCATGGCTCTCCTCGCTGCTGGCGCTGCGATTGGCCAAGCATGCGGGGTCACAGTGCATGCTTGGCCAATCATGAGCCAGCAATGCACTGCGCCATCGCAGTGCATTGTGGTCCGCGCGCGCCAATACGAATTTTGACGCAAACGGACCAAGAGTTCGGATTTCGCCGAACGCCCGAACAGCCAATGTTTGAGTCGAACATACGTTCGACTCGAACACGAAGCTCATCCCTAGTCCTAAACCCAGGGCAGGACTTAGGGTGGTGGGGGCCCCTGGGCTTGAGTCACTTTCGGGCCCTACCTTCTATATGCTACCGTATTTATCAGCGTATAACACACTTGCATGCCTGTGTATAACACTCAATACAAAATGCACCCCAAGTTTAGGAGCCTTGTCATTTGCAGCCTTGCCCCAGTGTCATTTGCAGCCTTGTCATTGCAGTCTTGAAGTTTAAAAATGGCGCAGAAGAGATACAGAGTCCTGTGTATCTCGGCAGCTCTCGGCGGCTCTCGGGTCCTCTCGGGGCTCTCAGGTCCTCTGGGTGGCTCTCGGCGGCTCTTGGGTCCTCTCGCACTCCTGAGCGGAGCCGAGTGTACTCGGCTCGGCTCACTCATGCCCAGTCCCTGTGTTTTGTCCATCGTAGGGTGGGACTGCGCGTGACTGTGAATGGAGTTGAGCCGAGTACACTCGCCAATGTATCTTGGCGGGGCCCATGGGCTTGAGCCCGGTCAAGCCCAATGGTAAGCTCAGCCCTGCCTGTACCCCATGATGAATGTGTCATCATAGGTCAAAGTTCTTTTACAAGGTAAACACAGAAGTCCGCCAGGCGAATGGCGGCAATAGGACGGCGAACAGCCGAAATTCACCGCGAAACGACCGTCGGGCAAACCGTTCGGCCATCCCTATTGGTCACCTTTGTCTTAGAAATTTTATAGATTGGCAACTCCTATCCTAATATTGATCAGTGGGTCCAAATTAATAATACCTACTCAGTAGGTAACATACAAAAAGTAGATACAATCAGCATCTTTCCTGTTTATTTGGCATATGTACTTTTTTTTTGTTACATTCTTACATCTGTATTTCGTTTAAGATTGCAGCCAGGCTAGTTTCTTATTAGGGTCTTAGGAATGTAAGTACATAACAGAAGAGTTAGTATAAAGCCAAGGACTTTGTCTGCAGTGGATAAAGAATACAAAATTAACGGAGAGAGTAACGGAATGAATAAACCCTTTGGGGATATTGGTACCCTTATGAACCTAGAACCTTATAAACCTTGAACTTTATGAAGACAGTAAATTGCCTTTGCTCTAAGTTTAGTACTTTCATAGTTCTGACTAGTGATGGCCGAACGGTTCGCCCGGCGGTCGTTTCGCGGCGAATTTCCGACATTCGCGGTCCGCACGTTCGAACGCCTTTTTCCGTCGTTCGCCGCGGCGGACTTACGTGTTTAATGTATACAAGAACTTTAACCTTTGGTGACACGTTTATCATGTGATACAGGACAGCCAATTGAGACATGACAGCACATGGACACTTGTACATTCCCCCTAACCTATAAATACACCCGATCCGGTGGCCATTTTACATTCTTTCTTCTGTTACGATAGGGACAGGTTCCTGTGTGGAGTAGGGAGAGATAAACCACTAGCTATTTGGTACACAAAAGTTCTTTTCAGGACTGGTATAGGTGTTAGGTGTTGATAGGTTTGCTGTGCTGCTGATTCTTGCAGCAGCCTGAGTGTCTTTTGTTAGTTTAGAGAAAGGGAAAGGACGGTGTATGCTACAGGGACAGCCAGATTAGTCTTTCATCATCATCATCATCATCATCATCATTAGCTGTTACTATCAAGGTCCACAAAAGAGCTGTTCCAGTAACCACTAATCGTTCTCTTTTTTTGCCAATTTGTATAGGGACAGGAAGGAAGCAGTGTTGTCAGGCAGTGAGGGTAATTTTAAAGACTTGCTGTTATTATTAGTTCCACAAAGGTTCTTTTCAGGACTGGTATCAGTGGTACAGTAATAGGCTTGTACATGTATAATATTCTTTCTTCCAAATATAGAAAGGATATTATACTTGACTGCTGCCCTTCTGCTGCAGTCTGCTAAACATTCACAACTCACTTGTTCCACAAAAGTTCTTATAAGGACTGGTAACTTGGTATAGGGTGCTACGGTACATAGGCTTGAGTGCGGTACAGTCTGCTGTTCTGTAAGGACCGCTATCGGTCCACAATAGATAGGGTTGACGTGCACCACTGCTGACCGCTGCCCTATACTGCAGCAGTCCTTCAGCGGTATAGGGACTGACGTACAGTCTGCTAATCACTAACACACAACCTGCTTGTTCCACAAAAGTTCTTATAAGGACTGGTAACTTGGTATAGGGTGCTACGGTACATAGGCTTGAGTGCGGTACAGTCTGCTGTTCTGTAAGGACCGCTATCGGTCCACAATAGATAGGGTTGACGTGCACCACTGCTGACCGCTGCCCTATACTGCAGCAGTCCTTCAGCGGTATAGGGACTGACGTACAGTCTGCTAAACACTAATACACAACCTGCTTGGTCCACAAAAGTTCTTATAAGGACTGGTAACTTGGTATAGGGTGCTACGGTACATAGGCTTGAGTGCGGTACAGTCTGCTGTTCTGTAAGGACCGCTATCGGTCCACAATAGATAGGGTTGACGTGCACCACTGCTGACCGCTGCCCTATACTGCAGCAGTCCTTCAGCGGTATAGGGACTGACGTACAGTCTGCTAAACACTAATACACAACCTGCTTGGTCCACAAAAGTTCTTATAAGGACTGGTAACTTGGTATAGGGTGCTACGGTACATAGGCTTGAGTGCGGTACAGTCTGCTGTTCTGTAAGGACCGCTATCGGTCCACAATAGATAGGGTTGACGTGCACCACTGCTGACCGCTGCCCTATACTGCAGCAGTCCTTCAGCGGTATAGGGACTGACGTACAGTCTGCTAATCACTAACACACAACCTGCTTGTTCCACAAAAGTTCTTATAAGGACTGGTAACTTGGTATAGGGTGCTACGGTACATAGGCTTGAGTGCGGTACAGTCTGCTGTTCTGTAAGGACCGCTATCGGTCCACAATAGATAGGGTTGACGTGCACCACTGCTGACCGCTGCCCTATACTGCAGCAGTCCTTCAGCGGTATAGGGACTGACGTACAGTCTGCTAATCACTAACACACAACCTGCTTGTTCCACAAAAGTTCTTATAAGGACTGGTAACTTGGTATAGGGTGCTACGGTACATAGGCTTGAGTGCGGTACAGTCTGCTGTTCTGTAAGGACCGCTATCGGTCCACAATAAATAGGGTTGACGTGCACCACTGCTGACCGCTGCCCTATACTGCAGCAGTCCTTCAGCGGTATAGGGACTGACGTACAGTCTGCTAAACACTAATACACAACCTGCTTGGTCCACAAAAGTTCTTATAAGGACTGGTAACTTGGTATAGGGTGCTACGGTACATAGGCTTGAGTGCGGTACAGTCTGCTGTTCTGTAAGGACCGCTATCGGTCCACAATAGATAGGGTTGACGTGCACCACTGCTGACCGCTGCCCTATACTGCAGCAGTCCTTCAGCGGTATAGGGACTGACGTACAGTCTGCTAATCACTAACACACAACCTGCTTGTTCCACAAAAGTTCTTATAAGGACTGGTAACTTGGTATAGGGTGCTACGGTACATAGGCTTGAGTGCGGTACAGTCTGCTGTTCTGTAAGGACCGCTATAGGTCCACAATAGATAGGGTTGACGTGCACCACTGCTGACCGCTCACCTATACTGCAGCAGTCCTTCAGCGGTATAGGGACTAAGAGTTTTGTCACAGGGTCATTTAAAAAATGACATGCAGAGGAAGAGGCAGGCCCTTCCGCAGGGGTGGTAGGGGTAGGGCAGGAGCAACAGGCTTGAGCCAAAGTGGGAAGTTGCAGAAGGTGCGTTCAATTACTTTAAAGGATGCACCAGACTTGGTTGAGTGGCTCGCTCAGCCTTACTCTTCTGCACCCTCCTCATCCTCTCGATCTGCACCCTCTTCTTCACTCTCTGCTATGTGCACCCCCAAAGACACTACCACCAACAACACGACCACCACCACCACCACCACATACCTTCCGCTTGAGTCACTGGAATTATTTTCCGATCCATATCAAGAGGACATTTCTGATGCGCAGCCACTCTTGGTATTGGATCAGGAAGAGGAGGTAGCAACAAGCGCTACTCAGCAGTCTGACGCCAGTACCCAGATCAGCCCAAGGAGGAGGTTGGTCCCCGGTGTTGCTGCCTACTCCGAGATCTCTACTTATAGCGGTGGGGAAGGTGACGTTGATGATGACGTGTCTAGTGATGTCACGTGGGTGCCCACAAGAGAGGAAGAGGAGGGGAGTTCAGAGGGAGATATGGACCAGCAGATAGGGAGGAGAAGCAGCAATGACTTACATTGCACAGCAGGGACAAAGCAGACTGCAAATGTATCAGGAGCGAGTCATCGACCATGTACGGTCACATCTGGCGCTCCCAGGACACCGGCACATGGCTCCGCAGTGTGGGCTTTTTTTAACGTGTCCGCTGCTGACAATAGCGTTGCCATCTGCAATCTTTGCAGTCAACGCGTTAGTCGCGGTAAGCCCAATACTCACCTAGGGACGACCGCCTTAAGAAGGCACATGAGCAGCCATCACCGAGCCCAGTGGGAGCAACGGAACACACAAAGCCACACTGCAGGCTCTCACCGTCCAGCCTCGTCTTCTACTTCTCCTTCTCCTCTCTCCTCACAATTGTCCTCCACTCCACCTTCCATCACGCCAAGCTCACATTTTTCTGCAAAAAGGCAGGCTTCCGTGGGCCTAATGTTTGAGCGTAAAAAAATGATGATGCCGGATAACCCTCTTGCCCAACGGTTGGCGGCTGGCTTGTCAGAACTCATAGCCCGCCAACTACTGCCATATAAACTGGTGGACTCGGAGGCCTTTCGCAAATTTGTGGCCATTGGAACACCACAATGGAAGGTCCCAGGAAGGAAGTATTTCTCAGAGAAGGGCATCCCAGAGCTATATGGCCATGTTCAGCGGCAAGTGAATGTATCTCTGGCACACAGTGTCGGTGCCAAGATACATCTGACCACAGACACGTGGTCTAGCAAACACGGGCAGGGAAGGTATATCAGTTTTACTGCCCACTGGGTGAACCTTCTGACGGCCGTCAAGCATGTAACCCGTGGCACCCGTGTAGATTTGGTTTTACCGCCACGGATTGCATGCAGGCCTGACTCTTCTTCTCCTCCTCCTACTCCATCCTCCTCCCTCTCCTCCTCAGCTGCCTCCTCCTTTTCCGCTGCTAGCGTCTCTTCCACTGCACCGCCCAAGCTCCCCAGAACCTATTCCACATGCCAGGTGAGACGTTGCCATGCCGTGCTGCGTCTGTTGTGCCTGGAAGCAAAGAGCCACACTGGCCCGGCACTCCTTTCAGCTTTGCGTTCACAGGCAGATGAGTGGCTAACACCGCTCAATTTGACAGTTGGTAAAGTGGTGTGTGACAACGGTGCCAATCTGCTTAGCGCATTGAAACAGGGCAAAATCACGCACGTGCCGTGCATGGCACACGTCTTAAACTTGGTCGTGCAGCGATTCCTTGTCAAATACCCTGGGGTCCAGGACATCTTGCGGCAGGCAAGGAAAATCTCGGCCCATTTCAGAAGATCTTACACGGCCATGGCTCGCCTTGCTGACATTCAGCGGCGACACCATCTGCCGGTCAGACGTCTTATTTGCGATTGCCCGACGCGATGGAACTCAACCTTCTATATGCTTGATAGGCTGCTCCAGCAGAAACGTGCAGTTAACGTCTACCTGTATGAACTCTGCGAAAGAAACGGTTCTGGGGAGCTGGGTTTTTTTTCACCGCGCCAGTGGCTGCTCATGCGCGACACATGCAGACTTCTGCGGCCATTTGAGGAGATCACCAAACTGGTCAGTCGCAGCCATGGCGCCATCAGTGACATGGTACCTTATGCCTTCTTTCTGGAGCGTGCATTGCGTCGTGTCATTGATCAGGCTGTGGAGGAGCAGGAGCGGGAAGATGAGGAAGTCGCAATGCTGGATGAATTCCCAGGGGGGGCTACTCTATCTGAGACAAGTCAACAACAGGAGTCTGATGAGGAGTCAGAGGAGGATGGTGCCGGGGCGGATGAGCAGGAGCAAGAAGAGCATGCTTTAAACCTTTCTGGGATCCCTGTTGTGCGTGGATGGGGAGAGGAGAATGAAGAGGACGACATTATCCTGGATGATGAGCAGGAGCCAGGCCACCACACCGCTTCCACTTTAGTGCAAATGGGGGCCTTCATGCTCCAGTGTTTTAATAGGGACCCCCGTATAAAAAGCATGAGGGTCAAGGACCAGTACTGGGTGGCAACGTACTTAGACCCCCGGTACAAACACAAAATGGCGGAAATGTTACCGCCGTCGCAGAGGGCTGTCAGAATGCAGCACTTCCAGGCCTTGCTTCGAGAAATGCTGCATTCTGCTTTTGCGTGCGCTGGCAGAGGAGCAATTCCCACTCCCAGAGAAGGATTTGCGGGTACCAATCCAACAGCGCCTGCAAGAAGAGGCCGGTTTGAAGATGTGTTGGTGACTTCGGATATGAGGTCATTCTTTCAGCCGACCCATCGACAGGTGTCATCCGGATCCAGCATCAGGGAACGCCTAGACCGTCAGGTGTCCGACTACATTGGGTTAACGGCCGATGTGGACGCTCTGAGGAGTGATGAACCCCTAGACTACTGGGTGGGCAGGCTTGACCTCTGGCCAGAGCTTGCCCAATTTGCAATCGAACTGTTGGCTTGCCCCTCATCCAGTGTCCTGTCCGAAAGGACGTTCAGCGCAGCAGGGGGGATTGTGACCGATAAGCGTACTCGCCTAGCTCACCACAGTGTTAACTACCTCACATTTCTAAAAATGAATGAGGCATGGATCTCGGAGGAATTCAACACATGTGACCAGTAGACCATGTATATGTCTATAAACTATTTTTTTAATCAAGCACACAGACCTTCTTAATTCATTTGGCTCACTTCCTTGACCCAAAAAAGCACACCGTACTATATGCCCCTACCCTCCTCTTTGAAGAGGTTGAGCGGTGTCATATTTCTACTGGGGCTGCTTATGATATCCCTGTGCTGTGCTGACTTCCTCCTGGGGGTTCTTATTATGAAGGGATCACACTATCCCTGTGCTGTGCTGACTTCCTCCTGGGGGTTCTTATTATGAGGGGATCACACCATCCCTGTGCTGTGCTGACTTCCTCCTGGGGCTGCTTACGGTGCTGCTGTCAGTGCTGTATGTCACGGTGCTGCTGTCAGCGCTGTATGTCACGGTGCTGCTGTCAGCGCTGTATGTCACGGTGCTGCTGTCAGCGCTGTATGTCACGGTGCTGCTGTCAGCGCTGTATGTCACGGTGCTGCTGTCAGCGCTGTATGTCACGGTGCTGCTGTCAGCGCTGTATGTCACGGTGCTGCTGTCAGCGCTGTATGTCACGGTGCTGCTGTCAGCGCTGTATGTCACGGTGCTGCTGTCAGCGCTGTATGTCACGGTGCTGCTGTCAGCGCTGTATGTCACGGTGCTGCTGTCAGTGCTCTGTATTACGGTGCTGCTGTCAGATGCCTCTATCACGGTGCATGTGTCATTCCGGTATGTCACGCTGCTGGTGATCATCTCCTGCACCCTCTTCTTTGCCTACCCTGGTCCCTGACCTTCCCTCTCCTCCATTGCCTTCATTAGCTCCATAGTCCTGAATTGTTAGAACAATTTCCCAAATAAAATAAAAATGCTTGTAGTTATCGATCCCAAATTCACCTCATACATGTATTATGTCATTGTCCAGATGGTGGGACTACGTTTTACCCCCTAATAATTACCACGTGGCCGCAAATTCGACATGAAGGTTTGCAAAGTTCGCCTCCCATTGAAGTCAATGGGGCCCGCGGCGAACGTTCTGTTTCGCGAACGTTTGGGTCCGTTCGCATTTCGCGTTCGCGAAACGTCCCGTCGGAAGTTCGTCCATCACTAGTTCTGACACTTTTGCTCTCTCTGCAGCCGCTTGCAGACTCCAAATGTATTGACACTGACATCCTGAGAATTGAAAGTCTTGTTGAAGAACCTATTGTCTCTAAAGAAATTCACTCCAGAGGTGGACCTATCTGCTATTTGCAAACAGAAAGTAACTGCTCTGGTGATTGGGGTAGCCTTAGCGACAAATTCATTCTCCACACTGTCACCATTCTGCTGCACAATGATGCATAACAGAAAACAAGTTGGTGATTATGGTTCATGAGTAGGCAATAGCCAATGATACAGAATTGGATCTGTTTGTCTAAAGGTTTGCCCATTAAAATGGAAAGTTTTTGTTCTGATGTGGTAATAACTCTGATTAGGAAAAAGTGAAACATTGACAAGTTTATTGAGGGGGAGGGGGGGGGGTAAAAAAAAAAAAAAAAAAAAAGAGTTTGCAGTTTAGAATATTCATAGTCAATAATATTCAAGTAGGATTTCTTTTGTTTAAGCATTTTTTTTTCACTATTACTCCATTAACGTAAATGTACAGTACATGTCTCCACTGAAATAAAAAATCAAGCACATTAGCATATTTCCATGGTCATGGAACACACAAGAAAAGTAAAACTTTTAAAAATAAGAACTATTCAAACATGAAAAACCACAAGGATAATCCTCTAACTTTTTACTGAACCCCCAGAACAAACAGGTCCAGCCCCACTGCTGACCCCAGTACATTGTTTTGGCACCAGTGGTTTCGTATTCTGTACAACTCATTTATCTGTGTTCTTTTAATGTTTTTTTTTTCCTGAGTGATTTCTAAGACTGTTAATGCTACTTTATCATAAGGCTGTCCTGGAGCTCAAAACAGAGCAAATGCAACATGAGGTCAAAGGAGGCTTCCATGCTGCATAAAATTGAAGGATGTGCCATCAGAACCTGCCACAATATTTCTCCCTCACATGACTGACATACGTAGGCAGCACATGGACAATGGATGATCACTTTTTACATAGGAGAGTGGAACCATCAGTGAGTACCGTATTTATCGGCGTATAACACACACTTTTTCCCCCTTAAAATTGGGGGATAGTCGTGGGTGCGTGTTATACGCCGATCCCCACTGTCTGCGATCAAAAAAAAACTAGCGCGGCCGAAAAATACCGAGCGCCGCCGAAAAATACAGAGCGCCGCCGAAAAATACCGAGCTGATTGCTCGGCTCCGCTCGTAGTCCCACCTCCCTGCTGTTTCTCTAGCGATCGCTGCCGAAAAAGACCGAGCCGTCTGTACTGTGTACTCGGCACGGCTCGGCTTGCAGTCCCGCCCATACTGGGTGGGACTGCGAGCGGAGCCCAGCCGAATACACAGTACAGACGGCTCGGTCTTTTTCGGCAGCGCTCGCTAGAGAAACAGCAGGTAGGTGGGACTACGAGCGGAGCCGAGCAAGTCGGCTCAGTATTTTTCGGCGGCGCTTGCTCGGTCTGTCTCGGCGGTGGGAAATTTAAACATGGGCAAGGCTGCAAACGGAGCTGGCCAAGCTGAAAATGACACTGCAAATGGCACTGCAAAGCTGCAAACAGCGCTGGGCAAGCTGCAAATGACACTGATCATTCTGCAATGATGGACAAGACTGCAGATGCACACTGATAAGGCTGCATTGACTGGCATTTAAATGTAAGTTTTTTTTTCCTTAAACTTCCCTCCTAAAACTTTTTTCCTTAAAATGCCCTCCTAAACTTGGGGTGCGTGTTATACGCCGGTGCATGTTATACCCCGATAAATACAGTAATTGCAGGAATTTTTCACATGTTAGACAATCTCTCTGCATGATAATGAGGAAAAAACTCTCAGTTTTGAAATCACCTGTACACATTCTGATTGTGCAAAAAAAACATGAATCTGTCTCATCGTTTGACCACAACAGCCCCTGCTGATACCACACTAATAAGAACCATTTAGGATATACATTTAGGATATACAGATTAAGCATAGTCAATACCTTCCAGATGAGCTTCCAGTGGTCAGAGAGGACCACTTCAACTACTCCTACTTATAGTATGGCTCAAAGATTGTCCAGTCTGACTTAAATTCCTGTTCAGCCTCTCCAATATAATTGCTGAAAGTGTGAACTCTATAACTGATCTAGTTGCAGCAAGATAGCTGTAACTTACAGTCTCAATAGAATTAGCACACAAATTACATCTTACAGATCACAAAAAGCTTTAATCCAATTCGTGTACAGATCACAACAAATGAACAGGTCAAAAAATCATAATGTATCTAGCACTAGTAGTATACACAACATGTGGGTAATGGAGGCTAAAGCATGAAGAAAACGGTTCAGACTAGCTATACAGAGCATCTCCTAGCTATAAAATGAGGAAGGGAAAAGATTGCTCAAAGGTAAACAAACAAAAATGCATGTAAAACATGATAGTTGCTCTACTTCTCATCAGTAGATACGATATTTTCAGAAAACAATACACCAGCATGAATTTCATTGCACACAAACACAATTTAATGCCCATTTTTGTACGTAATAAAAGATGAGCTAATGTAGAATATATAGATACCAAATGTGTCATGTCTCAAAACTGCATGCACTTGCAAAATGGCAAAAACTATGGTACCCAAAATTAATAACAGACAATGCTTTAAATGCCTTTGTGGCTCATCATTTTAGAGTAAATTGTAAATGATAGCCCTAGAATTTTTTCTTTCACTCTGACTCTGAATGAGATTATTTTCATTTTTGTCTGAATTATTTTTTGTATCAGAATACAGAATAAGTTAAATTACTCTCCTGCTAATGCTGTTAATGGTGCATAGGTGTTTATAATATTGTGTCAGGTTTTACTTAAGAGTAAAATTTGTACTATTATCATACAGTATAACCCTACATGCAATATACACATAGTGGAAAAATACAGTTGAAATGTGCCAGCTGAGACAAAATGAGCTATTTTCAAAGCTTTTTTGTGCACTGCTTTAAATTACTTACAAGCATCTGATAATTTTCAAGGGCATTCTGCATCTTTACATTTATTAATGTCATGCAAACAAGACATGAATCACTGCAGTCAAAATGATAAGACGCCAATTCATGATTGCTATCAATATATTTATAAAAATCACCTTCAGTAAATCTTTTTTATATAGCATACTGAACACAGAATTAGAAGATAAAACCACATCCAGTTATCAGGACAAGAGAAGTGTATAACTTGATGCTCATATGTACAAAGATTTTGCCTATAATGCAACTACGGGTCAGAGGGCATAGAAGGAGGGGGCTATGGTAATAGCAAAAAACACATTAAGACTGGACTGCTCTCTAGAGCAGTGGTCATCAACCCTCTCCTCAGGGCCCACTAACAGGCCAGGTTTGCAGGATAACTGAAATAAATCACAGGTGATATCATTTTCTGCTCAGTGATTGCAGTATTCTAGTCTGCATCTCCCTAAGGTAATACATAAAACCTGGCCTGTTAGTGGGCCCTGAGGACAGGGTTGATGAGCACTGCTCTAGAGGATACGACTGCTGCAGAAACGTCCAGTCCATATGTGTATATGTTCATACATCAGGTAATAAAATAATTTCTTTTAATTTTATGTTTATTTAAAAAGAACCAGCCACCAGGAGACATTTGTAATCAGCTGATTGGCAGCCACTGTTCGTCTGACAATACTCTGTCTGGCTCTTTCAATTTTTCAACCAAATGATGTTTAGCAGGAGGGTGGCACAAAGGCCATCCACATAGCATATTTTAGCCAGTTTGTCAGGGTTTACTTACTGATATAAGACTGGGTTCACATCTCCGTGCAGAGCAGCTCACAGCAGGGGTACTGTGCGTCCTTGTTCACCTCTTCAGGTCTGATTTCCGTCCGAATTTTTGGATGAATTTGGACCTGCAATGGACCAGAAGGCACACAGGACAACTATACAATGTGCTCTGCAGCAGTCCCGGAGCTGTGTGAACCAGCTCAATTGAGAGCCGTTCACAGGCACCTGACATGCAAATTGCGTAGCTGCCACAAGCCATTGCAGGGTGGCCTTGACTGAATGGGCTTACCAATTACCTTCTCCTGGCCTGCTCCTCTGCGTCTAGGGGTTCCCAGGATTGATAGTACCTCGGGCCAGCCAGTTCCGAGACTCGGGAATGGACGGATCCCTACCCCAGATTAGACAGGTCTATCAGGGGCCACTGACAGGAACATGTTACGGGATATCGAACACCCTGTGACCGGGATCCCTCACGGGGCTACCCTGGTCCTGGAACCAGAACAGACCACACGGGTCTCACGAACAACTCCAGAAACCAGAACACGGGACCCACACCTGTTTAAATACCCGCTTCCAGACTCCTCAGTGAGCCCCGGAACTCCCGCTGATTGGCTCCGAGAGGGCCGATACTAAAACATCCAACCAGACTAGGTTCTAGCCTGTCATGTGCACCTCACCGTTCACATGACCAGGCAGAACTTATAAATAAACATATATATACTTATATATACTTTACAGTGGTGTGAAAAAGTGTTTGCCCCCTTCCTCATTTCCTGTTTCTTTGCATGTTTGTCACACTTAAGTGTTTCGGAACATCAAACCAATTTAAACAATAGTCAAGGACAACACAAGTAAACACAAAATGCAATTTGTAAATGAAGGTGTTTATTATTAAAGGTGAAAAAAAATCCAAACCATCATGGCCCTGTGTGAAAAAGTGATTGCCCCCCTTGTTAAAACATACTATAACTGTGGTTGTCCATACCTGAGTTCAATTTCTCTAGCCACACCCAGGCCTGATTATTGCCACACCTATTCACAATCAAGGCATCACTTAAATAGGAGCTGCTTGACACAGTAAGGTCCACCAGAAGATCCTTAAAAGCTACACATCATGCCGAGACCCAAAGAAATTCAGGAACAATTGAGAAAGAAAGTAATTGAGATCTATCAGTCTGGAAAGGGTTATAAAGCCATTTCCAAAGCTTTGGGAATCCAGCGAACCACAGTGAGAGCCATTATCCACAAATGGCGAAGACATGGAACAGTGGTGAACCTTCCCAGGAGTGGCCGGCCGCCCAAAATTACCCCAAGAGCGCAGCGACGACTCATCCAAGAGGTCACAAAAGACCCCACAACAACGTCCAAGGAACTGCAGGCCTCACTTGCCTCAGTTAAGGTCAGCGTTCATGCCTCCACCATCAGGAAAAGACTGGGCAAAAATGGCCTGCATGGCAGAGTTCCAAGGAGAAAACCACTGCTGAGCAAAAAGAACATCAAAGCTCGTCTCAATTTCTCCACAACACATCTTGATGATCCCCAAGACTTTTGGGACAACATTCTGTGGACCGATGAGACAAAAGTGGAACTCTTTGGAAGGTGTGTGTCCAAGTATATCTGGCGTAGAAGGAACACTGCATTTCATAAAAAGAACATTATACCAACAGTAAAATATGGTGGTGGTAGTGTGATGGTCTGGGGCTGTTTTGCTGCTTCAGGACCTGGAAGACTTGCCGTGATAAAAGGAACTATGAATTCTGCTGTCTACCAAGAGATCCTGAGGGAGAATGTCCGACCATCTGTTCGTGTACTCAAGCTGAAACGAACTTGGGTTCTGCAGCAGGACAATGATCCTAAACACACCAGCAAGTCCACCACCGAATGGCTGAAGAAAAACAAAATGAAGGCTTTGGAGTGGCCTAGCCAAAGTCCTGACCTGAATCCTATTGAGATGTTGTGGTATGACCTTAAAAAGGCCGTTCATGCTCGAAAACCCTCTAATGTAACTGAATTAGGACAATTCTGCAAAGATGAGTGGGCCAAAATTCCTCCAGGACGCTGTAAAAGCCTCATTGCACGCTATCGCAAACACTTGGTTGCAGTTGTTGCTGCTAAGGGTGGCCCAACCAGTTATTAGGTTTAGGGGGCAATCACTTTTTCACACAGGGCCATGATGGTTTGGATTTTTTTTCACCTTTAATAATAAACACCTTCATTTACAAATTGCATTTTGTGTTTACTTGTGTTGTCCTTGACTATTGTTTAAATTGGTTTGATGTTCCGAAACACTTAAGTGTGACAAACATGCAAAGGAACAGGAAATGAGGAAGGGGGCAAACACTTTTTCACACCACTGTATATATAAACTTATAAATACAGCCTGGCGAGACTGGTTTACCTACTATAATCAACCCTCAGAACCTTTATTGTCCTGAGGTCAAAAACTAAATTTACAATGCGTGTGACATTTGATCCCAAATGTCATCCGCTACAATTGGATGTGAGAAAAGCCGCATCAAATTCGCAATAGTGTGAACCCAGTCTAAAGCTGGCCATACATTATACAGTTTTCTTATTCAATTTGCTTTAGATTTACCTCCAACCATGTAGTGCAAGTGCCTGTCTGATTGCATATGAATTGAAAATGTTTTAATTTGACATGGATAGTATATGGTTATGGTAAATTTAAATTAGACATGGAAATTGTATACTGTATAGCCAGCCTTAGGGGTTGTGCAAAATCTGGTGCAACCGTTCATGGTAGCCAATCAGCTTTTAGCTTTTTCTCTTGTTAAATTAAACTTTGACAAAAAAACAAACCTTAATGCGGATTGTTTTCTATGCAGGCCTGAACCAGATTTTACAATCTCCAGTTTTAGTAAATTAACCCCATAGTATCTATCCTAAGTTCTGAGCTCAGAAAGCAGGCACACAGCAGATCAGCCTTCAATGGACCTTAAAGACATACCCTCTTGGTACATACACCTACTGTATACTTAAAAGGTAAGGCAGTGCTTTAGATATAACTTACTGTTACTTAAACTGAAGGCAGTTAGATAGCATGGAGAGGGATTAGAACACGTGTCAGATTTGTATTGGCTGTCTGTGTCCCTGTTAGGAAAAATTACCCTATTTGTCTTGAAGATCACTATCACCAAAAGGGAAGGAACATTTTGAGTAGCCACCAGAACAGGAATAGAAGGGAAATTTTCAAAAGAGAACAATAGTTCTTGTGATTGTGGTGACCACCAGGGATTTCCTTAACTTTGGAGGGATTTCCTGTCACTTTCTGTTGTGGCTATGGCATAAGAAACCACCCCATTGGGAAGCCGATGGCAAAGAAAACTGACATGGCTAAAAACCCTCCCTTACTCTACCTGAAATGACAAAAATGTTTTAGCGTTAGACAGGGGTGTTGCTAGGTCTGCAAAAGATATGGGGCTAGAGCTCATAGCAGCGGTCACCAACCTTTTTGCATGCCCGCGGGGGCGGTGGTAAGCAATTTTTCACAGGCGATGGCTGGTGTTGGCGCTTCAATCACCATGGCACCATGATTGATATAGTGTCAGGGTGATTGAAGTGCATTATTTCTATTGTTACATTCTTATATATAATGAAGTAGTTCAACTCACCATACTGCAGAATCAGTAGGAACCCTGGGCGTGTCATTTGCCACATCTCCTGCCACCAGATGCAGCATGTTACTTGCCACCATCACCTGTCACTAGATGTGGATTATCACTTGCCATGTCGCCTGCCACCAGATGCAGATTGTCACTTGCCACTTTCACCTGGCAGCATATGTGGATTGTCACTTCCCACATCATCTGCCACCATTGGCAGATTGGTACTTGCCACGTCACCTGCCACCATTTACAGATTGCCACGTCTCCTGCCACTATTTGCAGATTGTCACTTGCCACGTCTCCTACCACCATTTACAGATTGTCACTTGCCACATCTCCTGCCACCATTTGCAGATTGTCACTTGCCACATCTCTTGCCACCATTTGCAGATTGTCACTTGCCAAGTCTCCTGCCACCATTTGCAGATTGTCACTTGCCACGTCTCCTACCACCATTTGCAGATTTTCACTTGCCACATCTCCTTCCACGTCTCCTGGAACCATTTGCAGATTTCCACATCTCCTGCCACTATTTGCAGATTGTCACTTGCCATGTCTCTGGCCACCAGATGTGGGTTGTCACTTGCCAACTGATGTGGATTGCCAATTGCCATGCCAGCCAGTGCCACCAAATGTGCATTGTGCATTGACGCTGCATTGGTGGCAGGTCCATTTAGTGAGAGCAGGATGCAGGGCGGGCAGGGAGAGATGTCATCACGCTGCTCCCCACCGTACCTCTGACATTGAAGCAAGGGGGTCTGGCTGGAAAGTGGAGCTCCATGATGACAGGAAGCACGTGACCTCCACTCCACCATGCTGTCAGGGTGGAAGAACACTGATGTGTGGAGGGCAGTGAGAGATGATGTCATCTCTCTGCTGCTCGCTGAACCTCGCTCCCTAATTGATGTGGAGCGGGCAGAGAGAGATCTCCTCTCTGCTTGTCCACATGCTTGCTTCTCTTCTCTCCTCCGCCTCTCTCATGCAGCCAGCCTGCCCACCGCAGCAGCCTCAACCTGCTGGTTAGGCAAGGACCCTGCAGCAAAAGACTCTGGGCTATGGGCCCCAGATTCTGGGCTATAGACCCAATAGCCACCCCCTAGCAACGACCCTGCCATTAGATGTATGTTCTACAAATGTCCAGTTCTGAATAGTTCTAAATCCAGTAATCCAGTAAACGATGTAAGATAAGATGTAGGGGAGCTAAACCAGGGGTATCCAGCCAGCATTGCCAAATTTACATTCATTTTCTGGGAGAATTCTGACGACTATCGATTTCATACAATTAGGAGGATGTGCAAAAGAATGCAATAAGATTCTTGAAAGTTACAGAAGTTGGGTGAGGGTCGTATAAATGGGTGGGGTATATTTTTCCTCATCTAACGCTCCAAGCAGATACATTAGCAGGTCTAAGAAGAATTTCGCCAGGAGTAGTTATCCTGGTTGATTGATAGAGATCTATTGATTTCTCCCTAAGTTTGGCCTTGTTGCACTTTTCTCTTCTACCACTAGGTAGCCGGATACTTGGTGGTACTAGATATGAGAAGGACGACCCAAGGTTAGATTATGGGTATGTGGGGTATCTCAGTCATTGGGCAAGGGAATCCCTTGGCCAGCTGAGAGAACCTATATATTCGGTTGGAGTCAGGTGATCTATGTTCTGTGCCACCTGGATGGCTGTCTGGGTGGATGTTTGTCGTATTGCCCCGGCTGCCGGAGATGGGGCCTATCCCAGGCATATCTGGCTGCTGGGCTGTCTGAGGGCCTATCCAGAAGCAAGAGACCAGTGCAAGGTTGGAAATGCAGGTTGCAGTCCAACCAAAAGTGATGGTTCTGCCGGCCGGAGAACCTGTCATGGTTGGAGGTAGAGGGGAAGCTGTTGCCAGTAAGGGACTATCCGCTTTATTACCAGGGACCAAAGTGAGTACTGAAGCAAGTACCGTAACAGCATTCTCACCAGACGGGGATGGTGAAGAATCAGGAATCTTCAGTGGGAGTCAAGCCAGGGACCCAGCCAGTGGAGGTGACACTTGCAAAGCAATCTTGTGTGTTAAGCTAGGGACCAAGCGGTCTGCGTAGGTGAAGCTTGAGAGATATCTGGAGTGCCAAGCTAGGGACCCAGCAGATGAACAGGGGTAATGCTTGAGGAAGATACCGTGAATATTGGAGGAGCTCAAGGGATTCAGTGGCAGTGAATCAGAGGGTCTAGTGAGAGACTGGGCACCCAGTGTATGAAAGAACTACAAGGAGAAGTTGTAGTGCAGCTGAAAGAACTGTTACACTTTGTGTTAGGAACTGTTAAAGACTGTTGCCATAAGAGACAGCATTCCTGCACATGCAGATGTGGCTTCTTGCTGGAGGCCTTTCTCTGCATGGCTGTCCTCCTATTGATGTCTCAGAGTCTGCTAATAGAGTTTGCAACTATTTAATGGTGTCCTGGCCCTAACCCTTTTACCCCCAAAACATACAAAAATTACTGTTAAGAGAAATATAACCTCTTTTACATCTAATAATTGTCTGACAACCAATGACTTTCACCATCTCTGCACTCACTATACCTCACAACCAACTACATACAGAAGGATGCCAGCTATCTCTGGCCCTGGAGGTCCTTCTTTTTTTATCAGTTGAGGTCCTTCTTTAATTAAAAATAAATCTTCACAACCCTAAGGGTTTTTTTAAATACCTTAAAACTTTTAAAAATTTAAAAGCATTTGCAAAGCGCTACCATAAACTTGAATGGTAGGCGTTGAAAGGCTTTAAACGCCTCCTGGCTCGACACGATGCTAACACTTCATGTTTTGATAGTGTGAACAGCACTGTTTGCTGTCCATTGTATCATTTGCATAGGCATTTGAGGGGCGTTTTTAAAGCCTTTCAAATGCCTGCTTTTAATGCCAGTGTGAACTCAGCCTTATACTGCATTGTGTGACCCATCTAGAGATATATTTCCCCACTGTCACCTTTTTACCAGGACAAAAGCCAAAGGAAAATCTTTGTAGTGAGGAACCAGCAATAGAATCTGAAGGGAGTGTTATGTCCACCATTTTCTACAAATAAAATAGTGTTTTTACTCCTGCTTCAGAGATTTTCTATCACCTGCTACCATCTAAAACATAGTAGGGCTTTTTATTATTGTCAGAATTATGGGCCATAACTTGCTGCATTGGATCATGGAAGCAGATCAGATGAAGTACTGATAATGTATATTTTGCATCTCTACTTTCAAATCCTCCCAGTTCTATAACATGCTGAAAGACACAGCACAAAGTTTAAAAGATAAGTTCATTTTGAATTAAATTATTCTTTTCTACACCCAACCCCTCTCACATTCCCCCAAAATTCTACTACACAAAACCTGGCGTCTGCCCTTCACCACACCAATACCATTTTGCCTGAATTCTCTAAAATTTGCTTGTCCATGTGCACATCTCTAACCCCTTCAATGCTTTGTTATTTACAGTGTATACTCATTTATCTCTAGCTATTGTCTGATTAACTAATGTTCTCCTGTCAGCTAAACTCACATTATCTAGGCTAGAGTAAGTCCATTCTACACAGTGCCAGCAGGTAAGTGCCAGTGTTTACATCACTCAAGAAATCACTTGTGATATTTGGTATTCCCAGCATTCATTTAGATGTGCAGTTTTTAAAAAAAATAAGCATTTAATGCCCTGTACACACGACCAGACTTTCCAGCAGACTAGGTCCGATGGACTTCCTGCCAGAATTCCGGCAGAGTTCCTACAGACCTTCCTAACAAATGTACTTGCCCACACATGACCGGATTTTCCGGCAGACTAGGTCTGCCGGTCTTCCCAGCAGAGTTATGATGGAGTTTCGGTGGACTTTCAAATGAACAGACTTTCTTTCCCCCAGTTGAATACTTATATTTACTTATACTTATTTACATAGGGTAGGGGGGCCGGGATCTGGGGGCCCCCTTATTAAAGAATTATATATATATATATATATATATATATATATATATATATATATATATTTTTTTTTTTTTTTATTCTATTGTTTTCTACTCTATTCTAATCTTTTTTATTCGAATTTAAATTCATTCAATATGAATTTTGAATTTCAGAAGATGGTTATATATATATATATATATATATATATATATATATATATATATATATATATATATAAAACCATTTTTATAACCATTTTCGGAAATTCGAATTTCATACAGAATGAAATCGAATTTGAATAGAAAAGATTAGAATAGAATAGAAAATAATAGAAACGAATGTATATATATATATATATATATATATATATATATATATATATATATATATCCTTTAGGAGAATCACAATCCTTTTATGTCTCTTAATCTTATTCTTATGCCTTGTACACACGGTCGGACTTTCCGACGGAAAATGTGTGATCGGATTGTGTTGTTGGGAAATCCGATCGTGTGTGGGCTCCATCTGACTTTTTTCCATCGGAATTTCCGACACACAAAGTTTGAGAGCTAGATCTAAAATTTTCCGACAACAAAATCTGATCGTTTAAATTCCGATCGTGTGTAAACAATTCCGACGGACAAAGTTCCATGCATGCTCAGAATAAATTACAAGATGAAAGCTATTGGCTACTGCCCTCTTTATAGTCCCGTCGTACATGGTTTATGTCATCTCGTTCTGAACGATCGGATTTTTCGATTACTTTGTGCGACCGTGTGTATGCAAGACAAGTTTGGGACAAAATCTGTCAGAATGTCCGACCGTGTGTACAGAGCATAAGGGTTTTTGAGCTTGGATTAATATCTAGCAAAATCAGTATGATGTATTTTAGATCTGACTGTATGGACCGAAAAAAACATCCACTGGAGTGTCTATTCTAGACTCAGATTCTGTTGCATACTCCCTAAAGCCTTGCTCAAATTAACCCTGTCAGTATCTAAGGTACTGAACAAGCCTTGGCAACAGAATCCAGCTGAGTTCACTTTAACATAGTATATTGTAAATCTTCTTCTCATAAAGTTCCTGATCATAAACTGATCAGGACTGAGTAAAATAGGCAGGGGAATTACAGACTTAAGCCCCATACACACTATCAGATTGTCTGCTGATTTTTTCCTTCAGGTTTACCAAAACCATGTAGTACAAGGGCCTGCCTGATTGCATACACATTGAAGCCCCTAAGGTTTGACCTCATATTATATGGTTTTGGTAAATCTGATGGAAAAAATCAGCAGACAATCTGATAGTGTGTATGAGGCTTAATGGCTACTGGGAACTGAGGACCACAAAACATGTACAAAAGGGCTATAAATCCCTAAACCATAAATGGTATAATGGTGCACTGCCACACACACACATTAACATGTGTTAATGAGCTTTTTGTTAACGTATGGTCCGTCATTATATGTAAACCCCCCTGAACAATTTTGTGCAAAGCAGTGTGCCAGAAAATACAAATAAACTGTGTTCAGGTAACATATTGTAAAATGGGAATTTTACTATGAGCTACCACAACACATGAGTGATGAGCAAATGTGTGTCGATTGGGTTCTCAGGGCACTGAACCCATCGTGATGTCTGAAAATTGCAAACTTAAATCTGAATTCCACTGAAGTCTATGGGTTGCGCATCTTGAAAATCAGTTATAACTATTTTTAAGGTGCATATGCAATGTAATATGTATTATGTAATATGTATGTAATATGCAAGGGATTGTCAAAAAAGGCCTTGGGTACCGATGCAAAAAGAGAGAGGGTCAACATTTTAATGCTATTTTAAGGGTGACAGCGGAAAAACAGTAATCTTTAAACAACATGCTTTGGAGAAGCCCTTAAACTGTATATGGTGTTACAGAACATAACAATGACCACACGTTATTTATATGTGTACTTATTTGTGTTAACTGTTACATTATGCTTGGTTTAAATACAGCAGCAACACCCTGATCTCAATCATTACAACTTTAAAAAAAGTCTTTCTTTAGTTTTGGCTCTGATTGACACCTGAATTTTTTATATAGCAGTAATATGCCTGAATTATATAGTGAAAATAACAGCAACAATAAATCTAAAAGCTATAAAAAAAGTTTACTCTTAAAAAAGTAAAGACCTAAATTTCATAAAAATTCATGAATCACATGGGAGTTTATACTTTTCTGAGCTTTTTTCACAGTACCACACTGCGTTGTCTTAAAAGTTTAACAACATGTCAAAAAAGAATACACAAAAAAATTTAGTATTGTAACCCCAAATTACCTGAACATCCTCAATTATTCCCCAAATGCCCCAAATATAGACTTCATATATATGTTTGGTAGAAATCAGCTAGCATTTGGAGAGTATGTAAGTAGATTTATTAAGCTGCACTGTAAGAAGGAAAGACAAGACCATTTTAAATAATAAAATAAAAATGAGAGTGTATTATTTTAGAGACAATAGCCACACATCTTGTACAGTTCCTGGATAGAATATAGGAAGCCTGACTGGGCCCAAATGTAAGTGGGAGAAAGAAAGGCAGTTTGTATCCAGAAATGAGAATGAGAATTAGAGTGTACAATTTCAAAGACAATAGCCTAAACTTTTCTATAGTTGCGGGACACTATGTAAGCAGTTTAATTAGGCTGTAATATAAAAATAAGAGATGAAGCAGGTTTAATTTTTAGTCTTCCAATAGCTTTTTAATGTTATTTTTGTTTTCTTTTTTTTTTCAAAAAGTTTTTTATTGAGAAAAATGAAAAAAGAACTTACAGAAGTCTTGAAAAGTAGGAATGAACACACACAAAAAGCGGATACAAAGCCCAAAGCATTTTCATCTTATTACAATACTTATGATACTAGGACATACAGTAACAAATGAGAATGGGAGACAGGGAAGCAGGTTTAATTTTTAAACGAAAAATTACTATGTATTATTTCAGTTATTTCAGAGACAATAGATAGACATTTTAGTACAGTACGCGGACAGTGTGTAATGAACTTAATTAGGCCACAATCTAAAAGGGAGAGATATTACAGGTTTAATCCTGAAATACATTGTGCATTATTTCAGAGAAAATAACTACAAGTGTTGTACAGTCCTTGGACAATACATAAGCAGCTTGGTTAGGTCACAATATAAGAGAGAAAGTGACACGGCAAGTATTATTCTGGAATAAAAATTTGAATATGTTATTTCGCAAGCCACAAATATTGTACAGATCCTGGGCAGAATGTAAGCAGCTTAATTAGGCCACAGACAGCAAAAAAAATAAAATGACAAATGTTTTAATTCTTAGTTACTCTATACAAAAAAAGAAATCAACTATACATACACATTAATGGAGAAGTAGGACCAAAGCTATGTTGGCCCTACTTCTCAATAGATCACACAAGTGCAGTTTGTTCTGCACTCCTGTGACCCATTTTCAGCTGATGTCACTCAGCTTGTCTAGGCTCTGGATTGATCCTGACCTTACAGTCGGATTCCACCCAGATGCCTGGACTGTCAGCTAGTTCAGCAACACAGTGAGCTGCTGGGAGACTGGGCCAGCTGCTCCCACCCCATCCACAGCCTAGTGCTTCAGTGAGCGCTGGAGGAGCAGAGAAAAGAGCTGGTGATTCACAATCATTGCTTTCTGTTCAGAGTAGAGGGAAAAACTGAGCGATCAGCAGTGTTTGATTGCTCAGTTCTCAGTGCAGAGGCGGCGGGGACAGATGCAGTATGGGACCGATGCTGCATCAACCTAGGTGAGTATAATTTTTTTTTTAACCCTATCCCATACTTCTCTTTTAATTTCTAACTTCTAAATTCTAAGCCTTGCTAAGGAGAAGCTAAATAAACCCCTACATTAATCCTCAATAATAAATTCTTAGGTAAGCACCAGAGGCATTGGTGCTAAAAGCTACCAGCCCCTTGCATTGATCTAAAAATGCTTAGATTTCAGCCCAGAAAACTAGCCATGCATTCTGTAGGGCAGGTTGTGCCTGTACTGTGTAATGATATGCAGAGTGTTGTGTAATGTGTAATGTTATACAGAGCAGGGTGTATCCAAAGCAAGATATGCAGAGCAGTGTGTATTAGCAGCTGATTTTGAATGTGGTGGTGTGCATCCCTCATGGCTGAACGGTGATGCCTCCAAGGTCAGATTATCTTAATAGAGTCATCTGAAATATTTCTAACTCCAGAGGCATTTGACATGAAGATGAAAATAATTGGCTGTTCCCTGCTGTGCTTTAAACATTTGCCAAAAGCATTTGGACAGCTTTGAAAATATTTGCAAGCGTGTGATAATTATGTGCGATTTTAACTTCTGAGAGATAACACAAGCCAATGCAGTGAATTGGAGCGAAGCTACAAGTCTTCACCGGAGGGGGGACATTTACCATTTTCTACATTCAAAGGAGGAACATAGCTTTAATATTGAAAAAAGCGGTCCCTTTCCCACTGTTACCAATGATTTAACATGAGAAGGCCCAGAGCTGAGACCTGTGTGTGCCTGGCAGCTGTGCATCAGCACTGTGAACACGAAGAGATACTGTTCAGTGCTTTGTGTTTGTTGTCTGGATGTTCACCTGCTGTTATGGCTCTGTGCACACCTGTTCTTGGTCTCTGCTTGCTCTGAGTAATAGGGTCTCTAGCGATGCCAGAGAAGTGTGCTACTATCTTTACCATAATAAGGATTACAAAAATTCAGTAAAGTAAAAATTTTAAAAAATGTAAAAAGAAAAAAGGTTATTTAAAGGAATCTGGCAAATTTAAATAATCTCCAGGCAGATATAAATTACTCAAATTAATGCAATTATGTATACATGAAAACGCCATTAAATTCATTTTTTTAATGCAAGCATTGTAAGTATCGGAAATTGACTTGGTATTAGGATCTTAAAATCCCTGTACAGCAGAGCTATTTCAGAGAGAGGGAGAAGCAGCACAAGTTGACAATCAGCTGCACTGCATTGCTAATGTGCTAACAGGAGACATGCTCATAGAAGAAGAGAGCAGAGCAACAGAGAAATGAGCTCATCATTCTGCTGCTTCTCCTTTCACTGTCCAGTCACAGGTTGGGGGACAAGACCTGTACATTTATTGTAGCACCCTCTTAGTTAGGTGCTAATAGCTAGGTAGGTCATAGGTAAATTTAGTCATTTTTTGGCTCTGCTGTAGCCAGTGGAACTGGGCTTGATTAATTTGGTCTGTTCTGGGCTCTGCAGCTGCAGGCTTACATGTCTCCCCCTTTCTTTCCAGAAAGTACTGGAACAAAGTTGGTTGAGAAGGTAGAGCCAGGCAGATCTTGTATGCATCCAATCCCTGATTTTGAATAGTTAGAAATATAGACTTTGAATACACATCAATCAAAAGAACATCATAAAAAGTTATACAAAATATCAATAAAAAATATATATAAAATAATTACAGACCTGCTAGGCACTATAAATCCCAAGCATGGTGTAATACATGTATACCGCACATTGTGAGGCTTTTCTAGGTGTAGAAATGTAAGTTCCTCCGGGTGCTAGGGTTCCATTACACCATCGTGATTAGCTCTACATATTTCTTGATCGCTTCAGCCAATCCCTTGTTAGGAGAGTGACCAACAGAGGGCTGAGAGGTTTATATAGGATCTGGAGCATGGAATAGCAGGGTCCTTTGCCTGTTGGAGAGACCAAGCCTGGAGGTGCTGCTAAAGCCCCATACACACTATCAGTTTTTCTGCTGACTTTTTCCTTCAGATTTACCAAAACCATAATATGAGGTCAAACCTTAGGAGTTTCCATTTGTTTGCAATCAGGCAGGCCCTTGTACTACATGGTTTTGGTAAATCTAAAGGAAAACTTAGCAGAAAAACTGATAGTGTGTATGGGGCTTAAACCTTCCAAAGCCTTTGAAAAGCTGCATGAAGTTCGGGGTGATTCTGGCTCAGAAGGGAGCTGAAGGATCAACCACCAGTTACAGAAACAGCTGGAGCAACGTCCAGTGAGGATTTTTATTGTCAAAAAAACTTTTATTCCGAACAAATTTCTTCTTACACACTGGAATTTCATCCTGCATTGTTCCTCCTGCACCACTCCAGTTTGCCACATTCCACCTATCATAAATCTCTTGGAATGCATTTGATAAATGCGGCAAAACAATGCATACCCACTCACTGGCAATCCTCCCGAGTTCCTACAATCAAAGATTGGTTTTCCAGAATCCAAAAAGTAGCCGACATGGAGAAGCTCATTGCCGCTTCTCACGATACCCCCTCTAAATTTAATATGAAGTGGGCCTGCTGGTTACATTTCCAGACTACACAGGAATATATGTCCCTTATGGCCTCCTAATGGGATGCTTTTCTTCAAATTCTTCTACCCGTACTCCTTGATTATGTTCTACCACTTCCTTACCTAGCAGCGGGGAGGGGCCAGAGATCCCCCCCTCACTCTGCCCATCTCCTCTCCTTATTCTTCCCTCCCCCCTCTACTCTTCTTTTTCCACTTTTCTTCCTATTCTTATCCTTATTCTATACCCTCATCTTCCCTTTCCATTCCCGTCTTCTCCCACCTTACCCTTCCTCCTCCCCCCCCCCCCCCTCCCTCCTCCCCTCACCCTTCTTCCTACCCTCTTAACCACCCCCCCCCTCTCATCCCCTGACCCCCAATGATAGCTTTAATATGACTTTAGTACTGCTTCCATGCAACATTCTCTCTCTATGATCTGTATTTCCAGCTTTTCCACAAGCCATCCCTTATGCAGTGGTAACCAATATCTCAGAGGCTGATTAGATTTCAACTTTTGCCACTAACGTTTACTATAGTGTAATCAGCTTCCCTTTGGGTAAGACTTGAGATCAGCAATTGGTTTCTCACAAAGAATTTGCCCCCATTCGGGGTTTTGGTTATCTACTTGTATTATGATTAATGGACATGTATTGTTATTCGGAACTGTGTATCCTGTGGATGCTACATGTCAATTATTATCTGCTTTTTCTTCCCTGTTCACATTCTGTTTAAAACAATAAAGCATTTGAAACAAAAAAAAAAAAAAAAAAAAAAAAAAAACTTTTATTTCTTTTGTTGCACAATACATGGTATAAAATAGGCAGTGCATAGAAATACAAAAAACATAATACACAGAACAGGAGAAACATTGGAAGAAGGAGTGACCCTTAAACAGAGTACTTTCTCAATACATTCCCTTACAGTTGCATATACAGCTTATTTTGTTACACTTACTTATTTTTCCCTGTTCCCTGCTTTATTTTACTATTACTCTCTCTCCTTTCTTTTCTCTACATATCTTTATTCATTTATCCATCTATTGTGCAGCAATTCCAGAATCGTGTATCGTATATAGATAAACCATAATAAATGTCATACTGAAAAAATGATGCTTACACAATTGACCCTTGTAATTCTCTTAATTTCTCGTGTTCACATTCCATATGAAATCAACTATAGTAACTCAATATTGTAGTGTTCCTTCTTCCATCGGCGTAAATGCCAGGTTTTCGTTTGGTATTGTTCTGTTAACTATTGGTAATAGATGGGCAAACGTGCTCTGAGTGTCTATCCCAGTATCAACCTGTCTTTGATGAGTTGGTAGGGGGCTAACCCCGGGATCTCTAGCCATGCCTGCCACATTAAATAACATTTTTGCGGGACTTTTCTATGTCGATATGTTAATTTTTCTTTAATTAATAATTTGTTTACACTGTCCACCCATTACCCTTTGGTAGGCACTCTTGGAGTAATCCACCGTTGGGCAATCAGTTTACGTGCTTCGTAAAGTAATCTTAGGACTGCTGTGCATATGTGTGAGGTCAGCGTTTCATCCTCCAGTGCACCCAGCAAACAAACGGCCAGCTCCACTGGGATAGATGTGCCATACACTGTAGATATCATGTCTAGCACCTCCCGCCAGAATCTGAATAGCTTGGGGAACTTCCACAGCATGTGGAGAAGGTCACCATGGTCTTTCTCACATTTTGGACATAGGGGGAGTGCTGTGCAATAGGTACAAGTGTGATATTTTGTGGGACGCTGATAGTGAGACTAGGGGGGCTGCTGCTAGACACAGTTCCCATTTTTCCTCTTCGATGGGGCCAATATCGGCTTCCCACCCCTGTCTGCAGGGTAGCTTAGTAGGGTCTTGTATTCGTACAAGAAGCGTACTATAGCAACCTGAGATCATTCCCTTTTTATCCTTCTTCATAAGGATGTTTTGAATGATAGCATGATCCGCTGGTTGCAGTACAGTGGACCTTGCCTGTGCTTGCAGGGCGTGACGTAGCTGAAGGTATTTGAAAAAATTGTTATTTGGAATCCTGAATTCTGTTTGGATTTCAGAGAACAATTTAAATCTAGGACCATTATATAACTGGGAGATATATTTAATAACCGCCCCTTCCCAATTCTGAAAGCCTTTTAGTTTCTGTAATTCTTTGAGCTGTTTGTTGCGCCATATGGGCATACAGAGCAGATATCCTTTCAACCCAAGCATCTTTTTGATGTATGGCCATAGTGTGTTCAACAGTTTCACGGTAGGAGCCGTTGAATCTAGGTGTGGGTAACCCGCCTCCAGCCTTGTAAGTGCAGACTCACTGTCCCTTTCTGTATCTAGTAATCTACGAATAGGATCGGTCAGATCTATTAGTCCCCACCCCCCTAACTGTTGCAGTTGGGATGCTAAAAAGTAAGTCCGGGGGTGCTGGACAGCCACCCCCCTTCTTCCTTATTATACTGAAGGGTTGTCAACTTAATCCTAGCTGATTTTTTCCGCCATATCAATTCCCTAAATTGCAACTCAATTCTTTCAAACCATCTTCTGGGGATCCACATCGGGGAGTTTCGGAATATGTATAATAATTGTGGTGCCCAGACCATTTTAATTAGGTTTATTCTCCCAGCAACCGATAAAGGCAATTTGCACCATGCTGTGCACATATTTCTAAATTTACTAAGAAGGGGGGTTAAATTACGTTTGAGGTAGTGGGATGGGTCTGGAGATACCTGGACACCTAGATACTTGAATGCAGTCACTATCTGGACTGTTTCTGCACACCTAGGTATCGAAACAACTAGGGGATCTAATGGCATCAGTACCGACTTATCCCAATTGATGGCAAAGCCTGAAAGCCCCCCGAATGCTCTAATAAGGTCCATGACTTCTTGCAAAGTGCCCTGTGTGTCTCCCAGGTGCAACAGGGTATCGTCAGCGTACATGGACACCATGTCTGTGCCCATGGAGAGCTGAAACCCAATTATGTCTTTGTCACCACGTATTCTAGCTGCCAGGCGCTCCAGTGCCAGAGCAAACAGCAGGGGTGACAAAGGCCACCCCTGTCTAGTGCCCCTGTACAGTGCCCCTGTACAGTGAGAATGGCTCTGACAGTTCCCCATTCACTCTGAGTCTTGCAGTGGGTTTTGCGTAAAGTAACTGAACCCATTTAATGAAGGTGTCACCCAAACCCATACACCTCAACACCTTTCACAGGTAAGGCCATTCGACACTGTCGAAGGCCTTATCTGCGTCAAATGAGAAGATTGCCCTGTTACCAGTATTTCCACTGGGACCTGCAAATTTAAGAAGAGTCTCCTAATATTTTGTACTGTGGATCGTGAAGGGATAAAACCAGATTGGTCTTTATGCACTATTTTATGTATTACCTTGGCCAATCTGTTTGCCAGTACCCTAGCCAACAGCTTGACATCAGCCGTCAGTAAGGATATGGGCCTATATGAGCCCGGGGAACTGGCCTCCTTGCCTGGCTTCAGCAAGACCACAATAATTGCCTCGCTCATGGAGCCCGGCAAGGACCCTTTTTCAAGGGCCTCATTATAAACTTTTAAGAGGGTGGGAAGTAGAATGCTGGAGTATCTTTTATAAACTTCGGATGGTAGACCGTCCATCCCTGGTGACTTGTTTTTTTGGAAGTGTGACAGGGCTATACCTAATTCCCCTTCCGTCAATGGTGCATTAAGCATGTCGGTATCTTCTAATGGTAAAATCGGGAGCTCGCTTTTTTCAAAAAAATCCAAAATCTCCACCTCCAAGGGCCTCACTTTAGATGTATACAGGTCCTCATAGAATTCCTTAAAAATCTGAACGATGTCTGAGGTAGAGGAGTATTCGGCACCCTGGTCATCACAGATAGCCGAAATGAGGGCTGAAGACTGTTGCGCTCGTGCCATAACCGCCAGCACATGTCCAGTCGCCTTGCCTTCCTCAAAATGTGTTGCAAGAAAAAGTTTTTATTTTCCGCTAACTGCAATGCCAGTTTCCGAGACATCGATTGTGCCCCCAACCACGCCCTTTTTGTGTCATCTGTGGGGTTGGCGAAGTACCTGTCTTCTGTTTCGGTGACCATTCCGCGCACCGTCATCTCCCAAGCTTTAGTGTCTGATTTAATACGATTTATTATTTGTATGCATTGCCCCCTTGTATAGGCCTTCATTGCATCCCACACCATCCCCAAATTCGTAGTGCCAGTGTTATCCAGTAGAAAAGATTTAAGTACGTCCCGAAGTGGATCAGGCTCAGGGAACAATGAAAGCCAAAAGGGGTTAAGCTTCCAGACTGGATGCCTAACTATGTCAGGGAATGATACACAGATGCGAAGTGAGACGTGGTCGGAGAGGTGTCTGTCAGCATAGTCCGAGTCGATAATACATTGCAGCATCCTGTCATTACCCAGGCCTAGGTCTATTTTAGGTAGGCCTCCATAAGAGGGCGAATGACAGGAATACTTTTTAAGGTCCAGGTGTCTGTTGCGCCATATATCTGTCAGCCCTAATTCCTCAAGGACCCTGGCAAAGGGTGTGCTGCCCGTTGCGCCTGGCACGATATTACTAGGTATGGGGAACTTGTCTTTGGTATGATTTAAGTAATTATTGAAGTCTCCTACTGCAAGTAGGGGGATCTCTTGGTATTGCGCCATAAATTTTGCCAAACTCCCAAGAACCCCTGCCGAATACGGCGGTGGTACATATATATTGGCCAGTATGCAGGTTAACCCATGAATTTTACACAGTAAAAACACATATCTACCGCCCGGGTCAATCTGGGTCTTAGAGCATTGGAACCGGACTCCTTTGCGTATAAGTATGCTTACCCCCCTTCAATATGAGGAATACGTGGAGTGGAACTGTACATCATACATGCGTGGGCTCAGACTAGGAGGAGAATCAGCCGCAAAATGCGTCTCCTGCAAGCATACAATACTGGCATGCATTGATTTTACATGTCTCAAAACTGCTATTTTCTTCACTGGAGTACCTAGACCCCGCACATTCCAAGTGAGGACATTTAGCTCAACCGCCATATGTGCTTACTACAAATAGTGTCAGGAGTAAACACAATGTTCGGCCCCATTCCGTATCTAAAAGGATTATAACTCTATACCAAGAAAAAAATTGCTGTTGTCAGAGCATCAACGTTACCCAGTATGCAAATAATTAACAATACATAGTCCAACTTCACAATTGCTAGGAGTGGTAGTATGGAAGAGTCAGAACAAGAATATGAGAAACAAATGTAGACATCGTGTCTGCAAGCGGTCATCAAACTAAACCTTTATTGTGGGGCCAACAGGGCTGCATAACAAACAGACCCCCTGCATCCGCTGAGGGGGGGGAGGGGGAGGAAACTCCCATGAAACCCTCGGGTTAGTTCAGCTAGGAGCTTCACTTCAACGGCACCTGCGGGGCACCCCGTCTCGTATAAAATATACCGTGACGGTAGATCTCCCTCTGCCGCCTTGCTCACGGTAGAGGACATAGGTCAATGGTAAAGAAAAGAGCTAGTAGAACGAACCTTTAAGTGACCGCAGCAGAGACATGGGTGACTCCGTCAAAACAGCCTATGGCTTCCAGGACCCTTAGGGCCCTCTCCTTAATCCGGGGCATTGCGCTGCGTGCAATTAGCTTTAAGTGCTCTGTCCTCCCTGTCCAGCCATTGCGCTGCGTTGGTAGGCTGGTCAAAAAAATGGGTTTCTCCCAGTTCAACAACTCTGAGGCACGCTGGGTAAAGCATGGCATATGGGAGGTCGAGCTCCCTCAATCTTTTCTTCACATCTATGAACTTTGCACGTTGCTTCTGCAGCTCAGCGGAAAAATCTGGGTACAAGGATACTTTAGAATTGTCAATAGCCAACTCCTATAATTATGGCCTTGGACAGTATGGCATCCCTGTCCTTGTAGTTAAGCAATTTAGAGAGGAAGGCCCTGGGGTGATTTCCAGGTGGTAGAGGTCTGGATGGGACCCTGTGCGCGGGTTCAACTGCAAAGAGTGGGGAGAAGGCCTCCTTGCTGAACACAGTAATCAGTCAGTTTTCAATAAATGCAACAGGGTTTTTGCCCTCTGCCCATTCAGGGATGCCGATTGTGCGTATATTATTGCATCTCATGCGATTTTCCAGGTCATCTAGGCGAGTCGCATGCTGTGCAGTAAGGTGACAGTTATATTGCAAGTCCCTTTGCATGGGGGGAATATCATCCTCTATAGTGCTCACTCAGCCTTCAATGGCGGCTGTGCGTTCCCTTCGTTTTTGCATGTCCTGCCGCACATAGGAGATTTCAGCTTTCACCCCTTTCACTTCATTAGCAAGTGCTGAAATAGACAGGTTACAAGCAGTCACAGCAGAGAAATATCTCTAAGGGTGGGTTCTGTGCCATCAGATGGAGGGGGAGTAGAACTAGGCTCCAAAAGCCTGTCCCTTGGTGTGCTCACAGTGTTCCAGGCAGGAGATAATCCCTCATCATCCTCCAGCGGGACTGTGTCATCTGAAGCCGACTAATCGCCAATGGCATCCCCGGAGCCTGGGGGGGGAGATGACATCCCTTTTGGAGCTTTCCCTCCGTAGAGGAGTTTCTGGGCTGCCTCCCTATACTGATCCCTGGAAGTGCGCTGCGGCAAGGAGCCATCTTGGGACAGGTCGACCTGCATGGTCCGGGATTCCCTGCTGCTCCTGGACATGGATTTAAGCATCCCCGAACTCCGCGGGATGTGTCGCCGTCTCCGCGGTATTGTGACGGTTGCGATGGGGGCACGTTCCGGAGCACGTCCTCTGTATGAACGGATGATTATCAGGATTTTCGGCGGAGCAGGAAAAGTGTGCGACTGTCTACATGTGCCGCTCAGCCATGCCCCCTGTCCAGTGAGGATTTTAGTCAGGAGGCTCGTGGTGTGGTGTCAGCTGAATCTGGAAGGAGGTATCCGGATAGCCAGTGATACAGTAAGTAGGCCCGAAAGAGATCCTGAGAGAAGGACTGTTGCCATTGGGAGTTATTAACAAAAAGCAAATCCACTTTGCACTGCAAGTTCACTTGAAAGTGAAGTCACTCTAAATCTAAAGGGTAGATCTGAAATGAGTGGAAGCTCTGCTGATTTTATCATCCAATCATGTGCAAGCTAAAATGCTGTTTTTTATTTTCCTTGCATGTCCCCCTCGGATCTACAGCAACTTTATTCCAAGTGCACTTACAGTGCAAAGTGGATTTTCCTTTAGTAAATAACTCCCATTGCGTTTTTCTTTTTTGGGAAAGACTGTTCCAGACCTGATAGCCAGGGTTGTTTCCATAGTGGGAGCTGAATTGTTTGCATTTCCCTACACCGAGGACTCTTTAATCTCAGTTAACTGTTTGCTAAATAGTGTCCTCAGTGAAGTTTGCAAGTTCATGGTATCCCAAGGCTCATCCCGACCACTATCCGAGTTCTTCAAACAATAAAAAACACAAAAAAAGACACTATGGGGTAGATTTACTGAAACTGGAGCACTTAGAATCTGATGCACCTGTGCATAGTAGCCAATCAGCTTCTAACTTCAGCTTGTTCAATTAGGCTTTGGCAATAAAACCAGGAAGCTGATTGGTTTTGTTTGTAGAGCTGCACCAAATTTTGCACTCTTCACTTTTAGTAAATAACTCCTTGTTCACTGTGTGAAAGACTGATTGAAGCTTCCTGGAGTTTCCTGGCTGTAGACCTTGCTGAAAATACCTTGTGACTGGCTGCTTTAGAGTAAATTGGAATCAGAACCTGAGTTAAACAGCTGAACCAGCTCAGAGTCTGCGCTAGAGTAACAAAGCATTTTTATATTAACTTTAAAACACATGTATTATACTACAGCTCATCAAGATGTCATGGCTGCATTGTTTTTTCTTTATTTTTTTTATTTTCACCTAGCCATCCAGCAAGTAGGACTGCTATTTTGTCATTTTCATTAACAGAGCAAGCTGTCCAGCAAAAATAGCAGTTAGACAGTTGAGATAAACCATTTAACACCGACGAGGTGCTTACAATGGTCAGTTTTTATTAATTTATTTTTTCCAAAAGGAAATAAATGTTTGCTATAAAAAGTGTTAGCTGGAGTTCATCTTTAATTTGTTTGTCAAGTCCATCTAAATCTGCTATTCTTTTCACTACTCTCTCCCCAGATTGACCATGTTGTTGTCCAAAGGTGTCTATATTGCTCCTCCATCAAGAGGAAATGCAAGTGGAATTTATTTATTTTTTATTAATAAATTAATTTAACTTCTGCACTTAGAGGCGCTCTCTTGTGTTCTTTTACCCGCTATTGAGTCTACTCAAAGAACATGTGCAATGGGAATACTGAACAATGGACCAGTCCCTCCTGAGCATGTTAAAACACCAGGAGGGACGTATTGCTCCAAGATGGCCTCATGTGCAAGGGGACTAAAGTGATTCAGTTGCTAAACTGAAATGTTTAATAAAAACTGTACCTGCAAAGAAACCAGTATACTGGTACTGTGCACTGCTGAACTCCATTACAGAGAAACTATACATTGATATCTATTGCAAAATCAACACTTTTATTATTGATCTACCCTGTCCTCGGTAGTTTCACATGCCAACCCTTTGCCACTACAAGACGCTGTAGTGATGTGGGGGTTAGCGTTAGGAACCGCTGAGTGCAACAAAAGGCAAGTATATACTAGCTTCTTTGCAAGTGTAGTTTGTATCCAGCATTTAAGTTTAGCATCAGAGTTGCTTTAACACATTAGTGCTCCAATCTTGGACTGCACACTTTGATTATACTATCCGAATAATGCTTGAGTTGATTAAAATGATTACATTTTTAAACAATCAAATAGCCATAGCTTTCCTTCTGATTGATTTGGACCTAAATTGGATAGGATTCAATCAAATCGAGTCGTCAGCCAGGGCTGAAAATTATCGATTGGCACCACCAAGATACTTTCTTCATTAATACAATCGCATTTCAATTCATTTGATTATGAGATTACATTGTGTAAATGTCAGGGCTGGTTTAGTCCTTCCTCCTCTGGGCTGGCCGCTCAGCTGTCGGCTAATTGCCAGCTCTCTTCTCTTTCCACAGTTACCAGCTGTTCTCGATGATGCTCGTCTGACCTGCCTATTTAAAGCCTCCCAGCTCACTTTTCCTTTGCCTTCACGTTGGTCACATCACAAGGAACCATCTCCTGCTGTTTGTTTCAAGACTGGCTTGCTGACATCCCTCCTGGCTTCTTATCCTGCTTGCAGTTGCTCTCCTTGGATCCCTAACTTTTGGCCTGACTGATTACCGAATCTGGCTAATGAACTTTGGACTGACTGACTACCCGATCTGGCTACTGGACTCTGGCTATGCTTGACTACGCTTTTTTCTATTTACCTTTTTATTTTTATTAATAAACAAGTGTGATTTGATTGTACTTCTAACTCAGTCTGTTTCATGGTTTCTGACAGTAAATTAAGATTATAATTATCAATCAAAATACACTTTTCTGTGTCTGGCATACAGACTGAATACATTGATTATTCCTATTAAAGAGTGTATGACCACCATTAGATCTGAAAATCCCATTTCATTCCAATTAAAACCCAACACAGTGGGGATGAGTTAGAACCCCTGTCAGATTTTATTGATAAAAGTAAATGTGTAATTACTCAAGGGAACAGCAGTATTATGAATGAAAGAGGATGATGGTGTTGATAAGTGGTTAGTGCTTTTGGAGATGGATGGATGGAAAAGCCTGCATGGCTGGGACACGTATAGGCAGGCGCAGTCTACTTTCTTCACTGTAGGTGGTGCTATTTCACAGTGGCATTCCAGTTGGAGAGGAAGTCAAAAGGAACATGGCTCCTTCATGGTATCCTGGGTCACTGGGGAAGCTATCCAAATGGATGATGCCACCTCAAGTGATTCAATCCATCATCTTGGGTCAGGCAGAGCCTATTTGCAACTTCTCTTAACATCTTCCTGCTTGGGCACAAGACAGCCAGGCCGCATTCTGCCCCTCCTAACAGACACCGTAAGTTCAGCTGAAACCTGCTCTCTACATGCTGCTGGATTTGTGATTGTTTCCAATTGGGCTGGCTTCCCTTCGGGTTTATTGTGAACAGTTTTTTGCATAATTTTATCACGTTCTTTCTGTGAACTTGGACTGTGTGTGTTATTGCCACTGCACCCAAAGTACACACTTTCTACTGGATATTTAGTCATAATTGGGATTCCACTTAAGTTAAACAAGAAAAATGAAAACAATTATTTAAATATAGTGCCTGGGAGCCCCCTTAGTCTGTCTGTAAAGTAGTGCATCTGTAGCATGTATAGAAAATGCTGCAGAAAAAACAACATTTCTAAAGAAAAATAAATGAGTCAAATCACATTTAAATTGACTTGCAGTTGCAATTGCCGGCCTGGATTTTTTTTTAAAAATAAAGAAAGAAAAAAACAGGTTGGGGTCTCTCCCCAGTCCTTACCAAGCCCTTTGGGTCTGTTATGGATTTTTAGGGGAACCCCACACCAAGATTAAAAAATAATCAGTGCGGGGTACCCCCAAAATCCATACCAGACCCTTATCCATGCATGCAGCCTGGCAGGCCAGGAAAGGAGGGGGACAAGCAAGCACCCCCCCCAGAACCATACCAGGCCACATGCCCTCAACATGGGGGGTGCTTTGGGACAGAGGGGCAATGCCTCCATCCTCTGCTGGTCTGCAGGTAAGGGGCTTATTGGATAACCCGAAGTGCCTGATATGAATTGGGAGGAGGCCCACGCTGTTTTTTTTCCTCTGCATTTTCTATTGTTTTGTTTACATTTTAAGCCCACTGCTTAACAGCTATTCTTCACACAGAATTCCAATCAGTTGATAATTTTTCGACCAATCCGAATTCTAATTGTTCTGAAAATTTGGAATTAGTTAGAAAACGAATAAACTAAATTAATTTGAAATAATTTCAATAAAATTTGTTACTATTTCATTCGTGGATTCAGATAAATCCGAATCTCCGAATAACCAAACATTTGTCTGAACTTGTATTCAGACTGAAACAAATTGCATATGTGTCATGAATAAGGGAACTAAATACTTTAACAGGCAAGCTACGTTTAACTTGAGTCTTGGTGATTGAGCTGTTGGTGTTTGGTATTTATTTCAATGTTTTAATTTGGTTTATGGTTATACATTTTAAATAAAGTTTTATTGGTTTAATTGGTTTATTTGAAATGTTTTTAACCCCAATAAAGGGCTGCAGCCTAACATTTTCCAATATTCTTGCCTTGTTTATTTTACTATCTTACTTTTCTTTTAAGGTTGTTTTTGTTGTTATTGGTATCTGGCGTTGCATACAGGGTCTGCAATCCAACTGTGACACTCAGAGACTGATTTACTAGAGGAGTTAAGAATGTGCACAACATATATTCTGTGAATATTAAATTCAAGTATCCAGTCAGATGCAGATGAAATAAACAGAAATTAGCTGTTACAAAAATTGGATAATTTATTGTGTTAACATTCTCAACTCCTCTATTAAATCACCCTAATTTTTCCAAAGTATTATAGGATATCATGAATATAGGAACTTGGGGGGGTATCTACCCAACAGACAACAGTAAAATATGAAAGATATATGGCTCTATCTACAACCTAGGTAAAGGTTTGGCCGTCTTTGGTCTTTCATGATTTTCTTTTTTTTTTTTTTACTTCTTTTTTACTAGTTTAGTATGGGAAAGCTCAGAATGAACCCAGCTGTTGAATTTAAGGAGTAAGTTTACTGTTCCACAAAAAATGAAATGGTAAACTAGCTCCAAATATTTTGACCATCCCTCTGTATCCCCATGCACATGGTGGCCTTGATGCCTTGTGCTGCCGATGTAGCTCTATGTACACACAGCCTCAGAGTAAGTATCCATCTTAATGCTTGTAATGGCAAATTTTCATTGTTCAACACAAACCGCTGACCACGCTGACCAATGGGAAGTGCTTATTTATTTTGGGACACCTTTCTAGAAGACGTTTCTAATTTGTCATCATGACCACATGGCTGTGCTGACCAATAAACGCTTGCTGTTGTAAACATTATGGTAGCACTGACTCCAGGGCTTCATATTTTTGATGTGTGGACTGCAGCACCGGTAACATCAGGCATCTCAGCTGTTATGTATTGTACCCTTTAACCACTTCAGCCCCAGACCATTTTGCTGGTCAAAGACCAGACCACTTTTTGCGATTCGGCACTGCGTCGCTTTAACTGACAATTGCGCAGTGGTGCGACATGGCTCCCAAACAAAATTGACGTCCTTTTTTTCCCACAAATAGAGCTTTCTTTTGGTGGTATTTGATCACCCCTGCGTTTTTATTTTTTGCGCTCTAAAGAAAAATAGAGCGTCAATCTTAAAAAAAACCGCATTATTTGTTTACTTTTTGTTATAATAAATATCCCCCAAAAATATATATAAAAAAAAAAATGTTCCCTCATTTTAGGCCGATACGTATTCTTCTACAAATTTTTGGTAAAAAAAAAATCACAATAAGCGATTATTGATTGGCTTGCGCAAAAGTTATAGCGTTTACAAAATAGGGGATAGTTTTATGGCATTTTTATTAATAATTTTTTTTTTACTAGCAATGGCGGCGATCAGCGATTTTTATTGTGACTGCAACATTATGGTGGACACATCGGACATTTTTGACACATTTTTGTGACCATTGTCATTTATACAGCAATCACTGCTATATAAATGCAGTGATTCCTGTGTAAATGACACTGGCAGTGAAGGGGTTAACCAGTGGGTGTCAGTGTAGGGGTTAAGTGTTCCTAGGGGTGTGTTACTAACGGTTAGGGGCTGGGCTTTCATTTAGTGAACACTGATCTCTGCTCCAATCACATGGAGCAGAGATCAGCGTCACTGGTTGCTAGGCAGAATGGGGAGATGCTGTTTACAATGGCATCTCCCCGTTCAGCCGCCCCGTGAGGCGATCGCGGGTATGCCCGTGGCGATCGAGTCCGCGGGACCCGCGACCAGACTCACGAGGGTCCCGACCAGCACGCGAGCGTGCCGCCGGCGCTCGCGATGGCAGGGCAGCATTAAAGATTGGACGTACCTGTACGCCAATATGCCTGCCCGTGCCATTCTGCCGACGTACATCGGCGTGCACTGGTCGGGAACTGGTTAAAATACTGTCAAAACTCTTAAAACGCCACTTCAGCCAAAGCATGCTTTTAGTTTTGGATGGGGTGGAGAAGGGTTATAATCTCTGTCAACTTTTATTGCTACATGTACAATTATTTTATTTTATTTTTATTATGCTGCACAGAGCTTTTTTATTTAACAGTGTATACTTTGTTCACAGTGTACCTTTAAATAGAGATTCCTTGTGGCGATTCTGACATGTTGAGTTCTTCCAAGTTTATACAGTATCTTAGGTACACTTTGTTTTACAAACTTTTTTGATTTATATTTATTGCAACTCTAATGTATCTTAATAATTGAGCCTCTTATACTCTTATATGGCATTTACTGCAGCTTATTCAGGGCTTATATCCACCTATGGCTATTTAAAGTAAAATAAGTAAATAATAAGTAAAATATGGACTTTTAATACAATTTTATTTAACAATGATACATCAAATATCTTTATTGGTTCACATACACATCTCTATGACCAATAGTTTTGTTGAATGTCAATCCTGACATTTAAGGCCTCTCTGCACCAACAGTCATAAAGAACCACTATCAATAAAATTATTTTTAAATACATTACAGATGAGCATTATTTACAACTTAGTTTTACTAGTTTTATTATTATAACTGCATATTCAAACCACCCTTCTCATTTCTCAATAAGAATATTTCTCCATGTGTTTTATATATCAGTTATATGAGATTGGATTTTATAAGCAAGTTCTCTGTTGCATTTGAGTTTTATTGAAAAATGTTATGTTTGTACAACTATTTGTGTATCAAGTTTGTATTTGTTTTGTAGCCCCGAAGAAAGGGGATACCTTTCAATCACTGAAATGCATTGGCTGTATTGTATTGACCTGATAAACAATCACCACAGAGCGTTGGCTTTTTGGCATGGTTCTGTGGTCATATTTTGGACAATGGAGAGAGGACCCGCCTAGCATTCCGCAGACCCTCCCCTCGCTTTGTTGGCCTTATACAGGAGGTAGGAACCTGCATTGGGGAGCTGCATGCTGGGGTGAGGGATCCTTGGGAGACCCAGACTCGGTCACATTGTGGAAGTTTTTCCGCTGGAGGACCACAATCATCATTTTACTCTTTCATATGAGGGATCTCATTTGAGATTCATGCTTGCAGTGCCCATTTGGGTAAGTCTACAATATGATCCAGGATTTTTCTGTAGCTTTTCCTCCTTTTTTCGGTTACATGTGTCTCCAGATAATGGATGGACATTTCCTTTTTTTTCATACACATGTATGTGCATATTTTTCAGGTGAGGATTGGTTATTTGATGATGATGGATTTATTATATACATGGAGGGAATGAATCAATCCTTTTTGGGGTGTCTACCTACCTTTTAATATAAGGTCAATATTAACCCTATAGCCTCTGTGCCAATATCTCTCACCTGGTTGTTATGTAATCAATTTTCTGTGTATTGGACTTATATTATTTTCCTTTTATATACATTTTTTTATTTTTCTTCATTTTTGAGTATTGTATGGCGCCCAAACAAACACATACACATTGTTTCTTCTGTTTATTCCTCAAGTAATGAGTCCATCTGACTTGTAATGGATGGTGTCCTCTATGCCGCTTTTGTCTATGATGTGGGCTGTTTTCTGGACTCTCCCTAATCCAGATATGCCAAGACGCTTTTTAAAGGTACAAGATTTCATTTTCTACCCCCTTCCTCCTTCCTTCTTTCTCCTTTTTTTTCCTCTCTCAAGGGATAGTGAGCTATATCTTTGTGCAGATACATTTATATCTGTGTTTATGCTCTGTTTAAACACAGATTTTAAGCTAGTTACGAAGCAGATACACAGACCGCAAAACACATAGGCTACTTCAATGTAACATATCTATCTTGATATGCTGTATATACACTGTGGTTTTATATGTAGTGATATGTATGTCTTTTACCCTACTATCTTATGTCTATATGTTATTTATCATTTTTCTAATAAATATTTAAAAATATATATATACATATTTTTTTTCTGGATGAGACTATTTAACACCCTAATTTACTACATATTTCTTTTCCAACATTAAAAATGTCTGGACTTTCAGCTCAATGGTCTGGAGCTCCTTTTAGACTTTGTATAGGTAGCGTCCACCCTTGAGGTACTCCTGTTTTAAGTAAGACCTTGTTGCTAAATGCCCTATAGCCGTTTTACTGCTAATGGTTGGCAGCTATGTGCAGGATCCCCTATGCATAGGTGATCCTGCACTTCCTCCTGCAGGGGACATGCGCACTTCACAGCAGAAGCCGATCTGCAGGTGGCCGGCATTCAATGTCCTCCACCACCTACCAAACACCAGTAAACTGCACAGAATGGGGATCTGTCTATGTAAACAAGACAGATCTCCGTTCTGATGGGGGAAGGGATGGAATCTGTGTTCCTACAAAGCAAGGACTACAATCGATCTCTTCCCTTAGTAAAAGCACCACACAGTTTACACAAAAGCACTGGCTAGGCACACAGTTAACTCTTTGATCGCTCTAGATGCTTAACCCCTTCCCAGCCAGTGTCATTAGTACAGTGACAGTGCATATTTTTAGCACTGATCACTGTATTAGTGTCACTGGTTCCCACAAAATGTCAAAGTGTCAATTAGTGCTTGATTGTCCACCGCAATATCGCAGCCCCACTATAAGTTGCTGGTCACCGCCATTACTAGTATAAACAAGTAAATACATTTTAATTCCATTAATATATCCCATAGTTTGTAGAGACTATAGCTTTTGCATAAACAAATCAATATATACTTAGTGGATTTTTTTTTATTGTAGCAGAATACATATAGGTCTAAATTTATGAATACATTTGTTTTTTACTTTTTTTATTGGATGTGTTTTATAGCAGAAAGTAAAAAAAAAAAAAAAAAAAAATATATATATATATATATATATATATATATATATATATATATATATATTTATATTATTTTCAAAATTGCCAGTATTTTTTTTTTTGTTTATAGAGCAACAAAAAAAAAAAACACAGAGGTGATCAAATACCACCAAAAGAAAGCTATATTTGTGGGGAAAAAAAGGAAATCAAAACAGTGCAGTTTAGCAAAAATGTCATAGTCATTAAAAGAAGTATGGAGTTTTTTATTTTTATTCATACTTATCTAGATGAATTAGTTCGATACTGCATCTGTCCTCTGGTGCCTCTACACTGAGAACCAAGAGATCGAACACCACGGATCTCTCAGTTCTCACAGCTTCCTGAGCAAAGAGCTGGTGACTGTTTGTCATCAGCTCACTGCTCTGCTCCCTCCTCGCTCATTGGAGTGCTGGGCTCTGGAGGAGACGGGAGCCGCTGGCTCAGACTCTCAGAGGCTCACTAAGAATCGGCTGTCGGTCCAAGGATCTCGACTCCTGACTCCGTAGCCGTGATCGGCTCTGCAACATCAGAAGAGAGTGGACTTCAGCCTGCTCTCTGCTGAAAACAGGTCACAGGAGTTCAGAACATGATTCATGGAAGAAGTACAGCCAAACAAGTGGGTGGGTGCTAGGTAATGATAGGTATATTTGGCCAGGGCCTTATAATTTTTAGGCCTGGTTGTTTATTTTGGGAGGTGGGAGTGATAGAATAGAGGGAGGTGTGGCCACCTACACTTTGGCTCAGAGAGATCCCCCTCACTCTTTCAGGAAATGTTCTGTAAGCGAGACTGGACTTGGGACTGGAGTGGCAGGCAGCTTGTATGGAGAGCTCTTTACCAATCATTAATTTGTGTTGGCAGGGGCAGGACCTGCATATAAGCTGGGGGTCACATGGGAGGAGGAGGAGAGAACCCAAGATGTAGAGTACAGCAGGCTTGAAGGCCTGGGGGTTCAGAGACCCCAGTGCTGGATAGCAGGAGAGGGTTTGAAGGCCTGAGGGTTCAGAGACCTCAGTGCTTGATAACCCACACAGCGCCATGTGGTTTGGAGGAGAAAACTGGGCGTACTAGCTTGGGATGTACCGGACCATGCGGAGGAAGAAGTAGTTGAAAAGAGGACTGAGGAAACTGGGATCGACCTTCTGTGGCAATATTGGATGATCGATGGGAGAGAGCAAGTGAGTGCAACCAAGTGGTGCTTATCCGTCAAGCACACTTTCCAGAACTGACACTGGGCGGATTGCAGGAGTCAAGGTAGGCGGTGAGGCCTGGGACTTTTAATATCCATAACCCATAGCATCATTCAGAGGGGTGCTGGTTGGTTTACCAAAGAAAAAGTACAGAGTAACAGAGTCAGGAACCAGATTATTAGAGGCAACTCATAGCCTCGATTTCATCGGATCATCACTAAAGTTTCAAGCAATAAAGTTTCTAAAGTTTGAAAAAGACTGCTACCGTGATTTCTTGCTTGGGAGGAATGGAACAAGTTAACACAAAGGTAATGAACACCCTTTGCAGCTCCCAAGGGAGTAGTGCGCTACACAAGTTTTAGCTGTACTTCTCCTTTCAGGGGAGGGGGTAAATCTTCCGGAGGTCAAGTTGTTAAGTCATTGAGTCTTTGCACCCCATGTGGATTTATCTGATCTTCTCCAATCATGAGCCATTGAGCATACCTCTGAACTTTCTAAAATTAAAAAGAGAGACACCTTTTAGCACACAGTATATAGGCAAAGGAAACGTCCCTGCCATGGCCCCTGTTACACAGACCACAAAGATCTAATATGCAAAAGATGGTCAACTAAACCACAAAAATGCTTCTTTGACCTCTATTTTCCTTTATATTGGCTTTTCAAAAAAACAAACAGTGACATACTGGTTGGATAAAAGTTTAGTGCCACATAACACTTTTGATATTAAAGACTTTATTTTGTATAGAGATGCAAAGATCAGAGCAAAAATATGAAGAACTGAGGCTGCATGAGGGACAGAGGGATCTGGTCCAAAACGAGGCAACTCCAAAATGAAGAAAGTTTGGGAGCTTTGCATTGATGAGTCAAATCCAGTGTGTAGTCGGAGCCAGGGTACCCGATCAGGGAAGGACCATACACACACAGTTCATGATATTATAGTTGTCTTGTGTATTGTATATAGAATATTACTCAAGAATGATAACAGTAGTTGCAGGTGCTGATATACGATAATAGAACAGTTGAGGAGTACACAATGTTACCAAGCTTGGGCCTATATTACCAGAGGGTGGCTTCTGTCGGAGGGGTAGCAGTTGGCGGTGTGCCAGGATGACACTATAATACTTCTGCTGATATGAGCCTGATCCGAATACCAGAAAGCCTCCTTAAGGTTGGTGTGACCCCTACTTGACAGCAACCTTTTTCTGCGCTATATACTTTCCCTAGCGAGGTCTCTATCCTTGACCTGACACTCATTCCAGGCACACCTGAGTGACGTGGGGTACCCTATTTTATAATGTCCTGCACCAAGATGGCTGCTAAAGGTCACCAGAGGTTGCAGTGAGGGTACAATTCCCATAACAGACTCCACTCTATCTCTAAAATGGCACAGTGCTGCCCACTGGACAGAGGGAAAACCTATACCTGCCATCCTGCCAACAAGTGCCCCTGTCAAATACAGTATATTCCAACTTTTTTTGCTGTCTGTATTGGCATCTCATTTCCCATTTGATGTGTGTCAGACAGAAAAGGAAGAGAAAGAAAATATCCCCAGTGGGGTCAGTGATAAAAAATGTTTTACAAGAAGATAGAAGGCATTGGGGTGGCATGGCTATCGAGCTACCGCATGGACGCACGAGACAGTAGTTCCGTGCCACTAAGAGGATCTATTGAGTACCGAGGTGTTCCCACACGGCTGCATCTGCTCCAGAGCACATCTAGGGAAACAGTCGACATACCGGGATGGCCCAAAAATGGAAAGGCCTGCCCCAGCTGTAGAAATTGCCTCAGTTTTTTCCGCGGACATCCCACGGCCTAAGCCAAAATGGTGCAAACGGCGCCTCGCCTTCTGCCTCCAGTGGATCCGGCTTGGCGACTTTGAGTCCGGGATCGCAGGGTCGGCTGCAATGCCGGTCTTCTGAAGCATTTACTCCACTCTCCCTCAGCCTGACTAAGTCTAGGCCACACATGATGGAAGACCTCAACACTGGGAAGGTGAGTGGAGAACAGGAGGCATTAAAAGACACCAGGGAGCTGGCAGACACTATTAATTCCTTCCCCACATCAAATCAGCCAGTGTCGGACACTAAACTCAAAGACATGCTCATCTTCCTACGTAGTTCATTACATGCTGATATGATGGAGTGCATGAGGGGGTTTAAATCAGATATCAATGAACTGGGGGACCGGGTTGATCATGTGGAGCACAAAATGGGGGAGTTTGCTTCTACATTCAACTCCATGGTGGATGCCCACAACGAACAGAAAGATGAGGTGGCCTGGCTGAAATCAAAGGTCGTGGACCTGGAAGACAGGTCCAGGAGAAATAACATAAAGCTCCGGGGCATCCCTGAATCTGTACTGCCAGGGCAACTGCAACAATATGCCCAGGAACTTATGGGAGCTTTTCTACCTGACTCGTCTAACTCAGACCTGGTGATTGATAGAATGCCCCACCTGCCAAAGCCACCTCATCTTCCGGAGGGATGTGCTGATGAAGGTCCACTTTTTCCACATAAAAGAGAGGTTCATGTCGGCCTTCCGAAACAACAAACAACCCCCCGAGAGGTATGCCACTATACAACGGATTTATCGCAATTCACTATGCAGAAGCGAAAAGCTCTTTTACCTATCACAAAAGCTCTGCGCAATCACGCCATCCTTTACCAGTGGGCATACCCATGCAAACTGACAGTCACTAAAGACGATCAAACAACAGTAATTAATAACTTGGAGGAAGGCTTGGCCCTGCTTAGAACCTGGGATATAATCCCTGCCTTGGGCGACATCCAAGGTAGCAACACAGGATGCCTGGCAAGTGGTGTCACATAAAAAGAAATCTCCTAAGCGCAATCACTGAACACCCAGATTACAACTACAACTAAGTATTTTTTTTCCTTTGATCCTCTTGGAGTAATGGAACCTTGTGTGTTCTGCTTTCCCCCCTGACTACACAATGTGCAGCATTGCTGCCAACGGATTCACGGTTGAATCGCTCTTTTTATACATATGGCTGAAGCCATTGTTCTTGAAGTGTTTTTTTCATTTATGTTGCTGTTTTTCTTTGTTTTGATCTTCTTCCCAACTCCTTCCCTTCCCACCTAGAGATGGACCGCTTTACAAAGGAGCTACCATTGAATACAATCACAAAATACCTCTAACCTACAGATCTACATCCAAGATAAAGAGGACTGGTCCCATAGGACGTATGCTGACAATCACCTTGTTTCTGATTAATGATACTGATGGTAGTATCATTTAATGTTCACGGTTTGAACCATCCAGTGAAGCGGCCTCAGTATGGAAGGAAGCCCAAAAGCTCCATGCTGATGTGCTCTGTTTACAGGAGTTGCACTTCCTCAAATCTGATCTTCCTCCTTTTAAATACAAACATTTTCCACACATCTACTTTGCCTCTGCTTCACAAAAGCATAAGGGAGTAATTATTGCTATCAAGGACAGTGTGACCTTTTCACACGAGCTAATGGTAACTGATCCGGAGGGAAGGTACCTAATTGTGGTTGGGTCTCTTAATAACAGAACTTACACGATAGTAAGTCTATATGCAGCCAACTCCCATCAGAAGAGATTTCTTAGAAGGACGCTTAAAAAAATTAATGAGGTGAGAAGGGGTGCTTTGATAATGTGTGGGGATTATAACATCACAGCAGAATTCACTGTGGACACTACCACCAAGTCCCGAAGATCTTTACCCTCACTACAATACCTGTGCAGGAGGAAGGGCTGTACGATGTTTGAAGGTGTCAACACTCTAACGAACGTGGCTATTCCTTCCACTCCTCCAGGAACAACTCATATTCACAGATTGATATGATAATTGTAGATCGTTTTCTGTTGCAAGCTGTGCCCTCCTCTACCATACATGACATTTCGTGGTCTGATCATGCTCCAGTCTCGGTCACGGTGGTGGAGGAGAACGCACACAATGTGTCTGGTATTTGGAGAGCTAACTCCAGTCTGTTCCAGTCACCCACCCAGGTGACTGCTCTAACTAAACAACTAAAAGAGTATTTTACAACCAATAACAACTCTGTAGCAGATCCCATGATATTATGGTGTGCCCATAAGGCATTTATGCAAGGAATCCTGATACAAGCTAGTGCGAGGATCAAAAAGTAAAGTTTCCTTAGACTAGACCACCTTCTGAGGGACATAAGCTCATTAGAAACTCAAAATAAGTGCTGTGCTAGCAAGCAGACTGAACAACCTTCACTATGAACTTAGACTTGTGCTTTTAGAACACCACAACAAATTTATTGATTTTTTTAAATTGACACATTATTCATCAGGTAACAAAGCAGGTAAACACCTAGCTCAATGCCTAAAAGAGCACAGAGCCCGCACAAAAATCCCTTATCTAATTAGAGCATCAGATAAGAGTAAAATATACAACCCTAAAGATATACCAGACACGTTTGCCTCATACTATTCCTCCTTGTACAACATTAAACTGGATAACGACACCCCGCAGCCGACAGAAAAAGCGATTCAAACATTCCTTGCAGGTATTAGCCCCCCAACATTGTCACAGGCACAGCTACTAACCCTTAATGCACCTATCTCACAAGTTGATATACAAAAGGCAATCCAATCCCTACCATTAGGTAAGGCCCCGGGACCAGATGGCCTTCCTAGCGATTATGATAAAGTCTTTAAGGAAATATCATCCCCCACATTACAAACTATTTTTTCCCAAGCTATAGCATCCTCTTCATTCCCACCTGAGGCAGGCTTCGGATGCGACCCATAGAGTTGTTAACATTGTCCATCATGCAAGGGCCTGTCGGACACCTTCTCTGCTCCTCTCTTTGAATGTGGAGAAGGCTTTCGACAGGATACACTGGGGATATATGAGGTCTGCCCTCAGCAAATTTGGCTTCGAGGGACCCATCCTGTCTGTGATCCCAGCTCTCTATTCCTCACCTTCCGCACAGGTCTATACCTCATGCATTCTATCAAGCCCTTTTTCTATTTCTAATGGGACAAGACAAGGGTGCCCCTATCTTCTTCTATTTTTAATTTATTAATAGAACCCTTGGCTGAAAGAATTAGGACCCACCCCGGCATCAACAGTTTTTCCTTCCAAGACAAAATCCACAAAATCAATCTCTTTGCAGATGACATCATTTTATTCATAACCTCTCCATCCCAATCCTTACCCCATGCCCATTACATTTTAGAAGAGTTTTAGTTTTAGCAGAGTCTCGTACTATAAGGTTAACCCCACCAAATCACTAATTCTCCCCCTAGACATCCCACAGATCTCCAAAGAAGATTGCAGATATCCTTTCCCTACTCGTGGAGCAGTGGTAAAATAGCATATCTGGGCCTTCAAATAACGGCTGATCCACACAAATTAGCAGACGCCAATTATCTTTTACTGCTCAATAAATTAAATGTAGAAACTAAACGACTCTCCAAAACTGAATTAACTTGGTGTCAGGTCACCTTGAGGCGAGGTGACAGATGCACACCGTAGGGATCAGGAGTGCACCGCAAGGTTGTGGACCCTACAGCTGACTGCTGCAGACGGGAGACAGGTCCCACTGGGGTTCGAGCGTAAGATTCCCTGGGGCGCGGAGTCTAAGAGCCTGCAGGTGTTCACCAGCTCCTCTAGTGGTGAGGATGGACTTGGCTGCAACTGGCTCCAGGTCGCGACCCCCAGGGTCCCCCAGCTCACACCCACAGTAGGCAACAGGAGGATAGGGATAGTGAGGGACAAAGCCAAGGTCGAGGCCACAAGTAGACAGGAATAGTCAGGGACACGCCAAAAGGTCAGGATCACAGGCAAACAGGGATAGTCAAGGACACGCCAAAGTCGGTAACGGAACAACAGAAGCAGAGCACACGGCAGGTAACAGGAAGCTAACACACAAAGGTTGATCAGCAGCATTGGCCTGCAGTGCACAGGTTAATATAGAGCTCCCTGATAGGAGCTAGGGTGGAGCCATGCCAGAGGATGGATTACAAAAGCAGACAGGTGAGGGTCGGCTGGTCTCTAGATGAACACATGGAAACAGGTAAGCAGACAAACTATTGCATAACCATGACACTTGATCAGGTCGCCTGACCTAATTTAAAATGCTTTTACTCCCCCAGTTCCTATACATATTTCGCACACTCCCCATTCCCCTAAAAATTACTCACCTCAAGTCATTAAACTCCCTCCTTCTTAAGTATGTAGGGAATGCAAAGAAACCAAGATGCTCTAAAGCCCTCCTAACTAAACATAGGGTGGCAGGAGGTATGGGGTTCGTTGAGGTACAGGATTATTTCAGAACAGCTATGCTTACTCAAATAAAAACCTGGTTTGACCATATGTCAACCGCCCCCTGGCAAAACATTGAACAAGCTTCGAGCCCTATGGGAGATCTTCCAGCTCTACTGCTTCTGGATCTGTGGAGGCCATTCCCCTTAAGACATCTTCCTTTAACTATACAAGCCACACTCTGGGCTTGGAGGGATTTCCACAGGCTTAAACCATTAGAGGCCAAATTGATTGAAATACCCACAAGCATCAAATTTTTATCCGAAGCTATTCACAATATTACTTTAAAATACTGGCAGCTTAAGGGTATAAACCACATTGCTGATCTGTTTCAGGATGACCATCTTAAAACTTTCAACACCCTCAGAGTAGAATATAACCTATTATCCAGGGGTCTAATATAAATTTACCCAAATTTCTCATTTTCTAAATTCCCTAAAATCTCATCGGCTATACCTACAGGACGGTATCTGGAAATTCTACATGAGCCCACGAATGGCCATGAAGGGCATCCCTTTATTTTACAACCTCTTCCAGCACAAACAAGTTTTTGCAAAATCTACTTCCTATCAAAAATCTGAGGAGGACTTAGGGAAAATATTTACACAAAAACAATGGCAACTAGCCATCAACTCAATTAATAAAGCGAAAAAATGTGCAAACCATTGGGAACTTTCTCAAAAATTAACACTTAGATGGTATCTTACTCCATATAGAATGTCCAAATTCTCCAGTGCAAACTCTAACTTGTGCTGGAGGGGTTGTGGATGGGGTGGGTACCATTAAGCACATATTTTGGTCCTGTAGGCACTTAACCAGTTTCTGGCACAGTGTCTTTCGTCTAATTTCCTTTATCACTGGAATGTTTACCTACCCAGATCCGGGACTAGCACAACTTAATTTGGGAATTGAGGCTTTCCCTCCTCATCTCCGCACGGTCGTCTTGCACATACTCTTGGCAGCCAGGTCACTTATAACTAAAAAGTGTAAATCAGATGTGGTACCAAATATGTCTGAAGTCATTGCAATTACTAAAACTAATCACATCTACGAATCTCTACTGGCGAAAAGGCTGAGCCTGGGTGGGAAGTGTGGTGACGGGTGTAAAATTTGGAGGGCAAGATATCATCAATCTGGAAATAACTAGTAATTGTAGAGAATATTCTTTCAATTTTGATTGAAATAAGGGTCCATCTCAAATCCCAGCCCTGTCCCTGCCCCCATCCCTACTTTATTGTTATGGTACCTTTGTTATTTTCTTTTTTATTATTCAGGCCATTGTCAATTGTATGAGCAGACAATATGTTATACGCCTACTATGTTTTATTGCTCTACCTGGAACATATTCCCAAGGGCCGGTTCACACAGGGGGCGACACGAGGCGACACGACTTGCCGTGCCGCGACCTGACAAGTCGCCCCCGTTCTGTACAATGGAACCCTTCTAAGAGGAGCGACTCGAGTCGCTCCGTCTTAGAAAAAAGGTTCCTGTACTACTTTTGGGCGATCTCGGGGCGACTTGCATTGACTTCTATACAGAAGTCATTTGCAAGTCGCCGCTGAGGTCGCGGCAGGTCGCGGCACGGCAAGTCGTGTCGCCTCGTGTCGTCCCCTGTGTGAACCGGCCCTAAAGTTACAGGTATGCTTTGTTACACATGTCGACTTCTAAAATGTTGAAATGTTTGATATTACTATGGCCAGGGAATTCCCCATTCTGTAGATTTTCTTTGTATGTGGTACGTTTTGTATACTCTTTGAAAACTTTCAATAAAAACTATTGGAAAAAAAAAACATTTTTACTAATAGGATAGGCAAGGGTTAGACATTCATCAGAATTTTTTCCCTGTCTGTGGTCCTTAGGGACATTTCCTGTACTATTGAAGGTAATCATATAGAAAATGAAGTGAAGGGATTACAATGGGGACATGGGCAGCACTGAATAAGTGGCAGAGGTTCTAACCTGCTCCAAGCTACATCCGATATTAAAAAGTTTTTGCTGAACTAAGGCTTTATTCATGGCTACAGCAAATTAATTATAATAATTTTTTTTTTTTTCAAAGATTTTATTTTAATTTTTTTTTTTCTATTTACTCCTTTGTCATAACAAATGCTTATCAGGTTTGTGCCAGTTTAAATCAAGTTCCCTGTAAAATATGTACATTTATTGTCCATAAAGTACCTTCTAAATATATAATACTGCTTTCCAAAAAATGTTTATGCTTTTTTAGAGCCAAAAATTATAGGCCCTTTTTTTGTATAATATTTATAAGTGTATTTTGACAGACATGAATTCTCCTTGGACCTACCAGATGTACCCCTGGGGTAACACAGGTTGAACACCTTGGAAACGAAGCAGCGATGAAGTATAAAATGTTAAATGAAGACAGAAGAACCTCACAGGAGAAAGTACTTATTATAAATGGAAAAGTTTGCCTATCCCAAGATGACCACTCAGCAGAGAAAATAGCTTTTAAATACCACTTCTTCTATCTCTTGCTTTGTTCGTAAGCCACAAAGTTCACAAGCTCTTCATGTATCTTTTTTGGACTTACAGCTCCAATCCCTATACAAGAGCACATGAAAATTAAAAAATAAAGAAATCAATACAGTGCTACAAAATCAAATTCTGTGCTGAAGGTATAACCTTACCACCTCTCAACATCAGCAATGATTTGATCATTTATTTAAAGTGAAGCTTTTTCAGAGCCCTCTGTATAATTCTGTTTCTGGCATGTTCTGTATGAGGTAAACCATTTTCCTTGAGTTGAAGGCTAAACTACAATGAATATAGAAAAATACAAGGAGCGTTCTTCCTCAAGAGACACAGTGAAAGGAAAGATATTTAGCCAGTAACTAGTGAAGAGAATGTTTATTTTATTGTAGCTCTTACTCTGCAGGAGCTGCATGGTATGATGGGTTCTCTGCTCTGACACAACTCTCTAAACTGCTCTGTCCCCTATGACACACCTGGGTATATATAATTTGAAAATTGCACATACCTGTATGACCCAAGTGTCATTATACTATCACGCTGATGTGAAAACTAGCCTCAACTATGACAATTAACTAGATTGCAATAATGCTAAACCAAATGAAACTGGTATACACAGCATTAATAAAACTTACCTAAACAGTGAGAACTGTGAACGACAATAAAAATAGGTCCCACAGAAACTCTCGGTATTAACAGATCAAAAAATAAAAGTGTCCCAGAGTACACTCTGAAATTATACCCTTGGATGTGGTTGCATAGTACCTGTTGACTAAATTTGCAATCCTAAGCCAGGTAACGTTGGGGCCTGTATGTACAGTGGTGCACTTGCTACTGTCTCTTTAAACTGCATGCAATGGGTGACTGTAAAGCTGCAATAAAATGGGTACTCCTTTGCTCTAGGCACCCACAGCAACAGGTCCCTCCAGCTCCAGCCCCTCTGGCTGTGATCACACAGAACACAGCAATGGCACGCTGGTCTCAACACAGGCTCAGTCTACCTGGTGCCATGCATAGTCACCACAGCAACAGGTCTGCAGTCCTCTGTTCCCCACACTGCACTGCCAGACTTGCACTCAATTACCTCTGAATATTTTTTCCTCCTCCCCTGTTTGAAGGGATTTGTGGGTAATGTGGTCTGCCCCCATGTTCCTTGTTAGGGATAGCCTCGCGCTTCGCCCAGCGGTCGGTTCACGGCTAATTTTGCCTGTTCGTGATTCGCCAAACCGGCGGACTATTGGCGCTGTTCGCCCGGTGGACATATGTGTTTACAGTGTAAAAAAACTTTGACCCATGATGACACATCCACCATGGGGTACAGGACAGCCAATTGAGACATTTCAGCACATGGTCAATTGGACATTGCCCCTGCCTTATAAATAGACCTGATCTGGCGGCCATTTTACATTCTGTCTTATGTCAGTGTAGGGACAGGACACTGTGTGCAGCAGGGAGAGACTGTAGTGATACAAATCACTAGCTATTAGGTCCACAAAAGTCCTTTTAAGGACTGGTATAGGTGTAGTACAGTATATAGGGTTCAGTGCACTGCTGTGGAGCAGGGACAGTCAGTTCAATCACTAGCTAGCTATTACTATTAGGTCCACAAAGGTCCTTTTAAAGACTGGTATAGGTGTACAATATATAGGGTGCTGGTGCACTGCTGTGCTGCAGACTACTGCTAGTTTCTGCAGCTGTCTTTTATCAGTGTAGGGACTGAGGGACAGTCTGAAAATCACTAGCTACTAGGTCCACAAAGGTCCTTTTAAGGGCTGGTATAGGTGTACTATTTGGTGTGCAGTATATAGGGGTGTAATACATGTATAAAATACTTGCACATATAGTAAGCATAGTATAGTGCATTCCCACTGTGCAGCATTGTGACTGCTGAGTGGTTCTGCAGCAATACTACAAAGAGTGACAAACGCAATTAAAAAAAAGTATTATAACTGGTGTGATAGACCAGTGGCCCCCCAAAACGACAGATTGAAGCGGGGTGTTATATACCTTCTTCCACATACATACTGCACTTCTCTAGAGACTTTTGTCACAGGGTCATTTAAAAAATGACAGGCAGAGGAAGAGGCGGGCCCTTCCGCAGGGGTGGTAGGGGTAGGGCAGGAGCAACAGGCTTGAGCCAAAGTGGAAAAATTGCAGAAGGTGCGTGCGATTACGTCAACGGACGCATCAGACTTGGTTGAGTGGCTCACTCAGCCTTACTCTTCTGCACCCTCTGCTCAGTGCTCTCTATCACGGTGCTGGTGTCAGTGCACTCTATCACGGTGCTGGTGTCAGTGCTCTCTATCTCGGTGCTGGTGTCAGTGCTCTCTATCTCGGTGCTGGTGTCAGTGCTCTCTATCACGGTGCTGGTGTCAGTGCTCTATATCACGGTGCTGGTGTCAGTGCTCTCTATCACGGTGCTGGTGTCAGTGCTCTATATCACGGTGCTGGTGTCAGTGCTCTATATCACGGTGCTGGTGTCAGTGCTCTCTATCACGGTGTTGGTGTCAGTGCACTCTATCATGGTGCTGGTGTCAGTGCTCTCTATCTTGGTGCTGGTGTCAGTGCTCTATATCACGGTGCTGGTGTCAGTGCACTCTATCACGGTGCTGGTGTCAGTGCTCTCTATCACGGTGCTGGTGTCAGTACTCTATATCACGGTGCTGGTATCAGTGCACTCTATCATGGTGCTGGTGTCAGTGCTCTCTATCACGGTGCTGGTGTCAGTGCTCTCTCTCTATCTCTGTGCTGATGTCAGTGCTCTCTATCACGGTGCTGGTGTCAGTGCTCTCTATCACGGTGCTGGTGATCATCTCCTGCACCCTCTTCATAGCCTACCCTGACCTTTCCTCTCCTCCATTGCCTTCATGCGCTCCTGAATTGTCAAAATTTCACAGATAAAAAAAGAATGCTTGTCGTTGTCGATCCCAGATTCACTTCATACTTTTGTTATGTCAGTGGCCATGTGGTGGGACTATGTGTGCACAGCTAGTAAGTATTTTGTGGCTAAAAATATGACCTGTAGGTTTTTAAGGTTCGCCTGCCATTGAAGTCAATGGGGCCCGCCGCAAACTTTGCGGTTCGCAAACTTTTGGCTGCGTTCGCAGTTCGCGAAATGTCCCGTCGGAAGTTCGTCCATCTCTATTCCTAGTGTCCCCAGCATAGTTGCCTCATCAATTCTCATTGCCACCCACAGGCTCTGGGTGGGGGGGAGTGGGCAAGTTGATCACAAAGCACACAGCACAGCCACCAGCACAGTGACAGGCGGAAAGAAGAAGGAAGGAATGGCAAAGAGACACACAGCCCGATTGTTGCAGCAGCTGTAGGGGGAGGGGGGTTTCACTCTCTGATCCTCAGCACAGTCAGCAGTGGGGGGGGGGGGGGGGTAGAGGGAGAGCATTCACAGAGCACACAGACCGTATTCCTCTAGCTGACAGAGCACTCAGATACATAAAAAAAAAATCAGCACTATGGACCCCCCCTTCACAAGTTTACAGGGAAGTGGTAGCAACATACAGTAATAGAACAAGGAAATCCAGTAGATGGCAAACGGGGGGAATGGGGCTAATAATGATTGCAGCAAAATTGATGTGATGTAAAGTTTGTAGCATGCACTATAATAATAATAATACCAATAGTTGAGGTACATTGCAGCAGCTAAAGATTGAAAAAAATGTTGCACAAAAATGGGACTTACAGTGGTAAAGGGAAAAATATGCCTGTATCGATGGTGACACTGTTGGACTCCCATGCATGCAGCTCCTGATTTTAAAATCAATGAAAAGCATTGGTCAGAGAAAACACATCCAAGTTGCCTGTGTGAATGAGACCTAGTAGTTTCTAGCTACATTCTGACAGCTGCTGAGAGTCTCTAGCTTTAGAAAGACAGAATAATAAAAGGCAAAGAGGCTGATTTACTAAAACTGGAGAGTGCAAAATGTGGTGCAACTCTGCATAGAAACCAATCAGCTGTAACAGCTCTATCTATCTATCTATCTATCTATCTATCTATCTATCTATCTATCTATATATATATATATATATATATATATATATATATATATTTATATAGAGAGAGAGAGAGAGAGAGAGAGAGAGAGATATCTACTATATATAGATAGATAGATAGATATCCACATATATCTATATATATCTATATCTATATATATATATATATATATATATATAGAGAGAGAGAGAGAGAGAGAGAGAGAGAGAGAGAGAGATCTACTATATATAGATAGATATATATCTACATATATCTATATATATATATATATATATATATATATATATATATATATATATATATATCTATATATATCTATATATATATATATATATATATATATATATATATATAGATAGATAGATAGATAGATAGATAGATAGATAGATAGATACATACATAGATAGATAGATATAGATATATATATATACACACACACACACATTATTCTGCTACTGAGTTTTTATGTTTTCTTCTTATTATCATGTTTTCTTTTTCATTATTGGCTGACTTCAGTTGCTCCTTGGTGTCAGAAGGAACATAAGCAATGGTATACCTTTTTTCTTTGTATCCTGTGGAGTACTACCTCCTAATGGAAATGTAAAAATATCAGCACATATATCCTGCAGAAGGTTTTTCTGTAAGAATAAAAAAAAAGTAGAAAGGCAAGTTAAGAACAGCACTGCAGAACGCCAAAAGGTATACTTATATTATTTATTTTCCCTTCACTTCAAATGACTTATTATCCTTGACATACTCTTAAGATGTCTTGCCAGTTATATTTTTTCAGATAACATAGTGATTACATTGAAATTATTAATGTCAGGATGTCTGTCTAAACAAACCGAAGACTGAGAGTGATGTTAATAATATTTGCACCTGAAACAATGCTATATCTTATTACTTTGCAGCCAGTGAGGAATATATGGGATCACAGAGAGATCTAACAACAGGTAGGGATGAGCCAAACACCCCCCGGTTCAGTTTGCAGTGGAACGTGCATCGGGTCTGGTATGAATATTAAGGGGAACCCCGAACCAAAATTTAAAAATAAAGTTGCGTGGTGGTCCCCCCCAAATTCTATACCAGGCCCTTCAGGTCTGGTATGGATATTAAGGGGAATCCCGTGCTAATAAAAAAAATGGTGTGGGGGTCCCCCTCAAAATCCATACCAGACCCTACCAGATCCTTCAGAGGGGGACTAGGCCACTCATTTACATAACTGAGTGGCCCCGCCCCCTCTGACGCTATGGGGAAGCCATAGGAATGTCCTGCAAAGCTGACTGGAATGTAGACACACTAGGAAGGATCTGTTTCTGGCTACTGTGAGTACAGAACTGTGTCATGGGGCCTGTCCTGTGAGGGCCATCCCTTCAGCTAGTAGAGTCAATGGACCGGTGTTAGTCAAAGGTGAGGCTGGTGAGTGTGCAAAGGACTTATTTCTCCCATACAAGTGCACTATGGTAAAGCAAAGAGTCTGCTACCACAGTCAACCTTATGGGGCCAAGTGAGAGTTGTCCTCATCTGTAAATAGTTCCAGTTGGAATATCCCACTATTCCCTTCGCCCATCCAAGTTCCAATAATACATACCAAATACCAAAAAACACCCTGGATTGATTATTGGAAAATGAGCGTATGAGAGTATGGTTGGTCGTGTAAGAACATCTAGTAACTGGCAGCAAGATAATCAGAAGACCCAGGAAGGTTCACACACAGCAATCCGTATGGGGGCAGGGCTACATACAGTATCATATAATGTACACTGTGTGTGTTTCTGTAAAATGATTGTGCCAAATACCTTCATACAGCGCTGCTCGGCACTCACCTTACCACTGCTCTCCTCCTCTTCTTCCTGCTGTCAGCCGAGGATATCGGCCCCTCCCTCTGCAGTGCTCAGAGTGGGGAAGAGAGCTTTGGCGGGTCACATAAGTGCCCAGTGGTGCTGTAACCAAGATATTTGGCACAATAATATCACAGAAACACACACATTGTACATTATATAATACTGAAATAGAGTGGATGATAGCATTTTACAACCACTTTAATTCAGTCTACACTGGGGATTCCTAAATTCATAGTGCTAAATGCTAATGACTCCTCAGCTGACAGGCAGGGAGGTAGAGGGGGGGGGGAGAAGGCAGGGGGCACAGGAATTGACAAATACAAATGATATTACATGATAAGACCTACCCTGAAAATAAGCCCTACTGTGTCTCTTGTTGCCAAAATTGATATAAGACCCTTATATTCTGGGAAACACAGTATACTGAGAAGTGTCCTTAGCCTGCATTTGCAGTCAAGCGTTTTGGAGTATGCCATTCCCCACTGTTTTTCTTCTGTCCAAGTTGTACAGGAATAAACCTAAAAAAGACATCTACTATATTTTTTCTGAGCCAGAGTGAGTGAACCCTTTGCTGTGTGCCTGGTTGCCTCTGTACTGTTTAGGAAAGACCTTGGGCAAGTCCAGCAGCCCCTTTCGGGGTTAGAACTACACATACTGTTTCTCTTTGAACTCTGCACTACTCTTACCTCTGCACTCTGTATTGTTTACTACTTACCCCTGCACGCTGGGCTAGTTACTACTCAGCTCTGAACTCTGCCCTACTTACTACTGACCTCTGAAATCCGTATTAGTTACTCTTGACCCTTGCACTCTGACTTAAATATTACTGACCGCCGCACACTGCATTAGATACTACTAATCCTTACACTATAAATGAAAGGGAATGCCAGGTTTCACCATGAAGTTAATAAGGTAGGTAAGTTTTCTTCAAAAATGACTTTTCTTTTATATAGTGGTTTGCTAGTTTGCACCTTGGTGATCTTTGATCTCTTTGTTGTTGTTCTGGTAGATTTCCATCTCTCCAGGAGGCCTATCCCTGATATGTGAACTGTTTTTCCTGCTAAAGGTTCTGTTCAGCTAGTCTTTTAATTTACACATCTCTGCTACACTTCAGTACTAGGAAAGTGAAAACCTAGTTTTTAGTTCACCTATGCAGCTTTTAGTTTTACATCACCAACTCTGGTCTGCCCACTAAAAAATGAACTAATATATTTGCCTTTGTCCAAAGAACAGACCAGAAATATAGGTTGGCTTTAGCTATGCAGAGTGGCAGAGGTGTGTGGATTACATGACTGACTGACTGACCAGAATTACAAGCCTTAGTAAGGTAAAACAATTTGCACATACATATTTTATCTGTCTATTTAGCTGTTTGCCTAGAAGAGTTAAGCTTCAGGCATAAAAAACAGGCGTTCTACAAGAACACGCTTAATGAGTCCAAAATGAGAGAACGCCAAAACATATTTATATTGCATCTCAAAACAATTAAAATAATAATAGGCTTTTCATATTTTCTTGTCATCACCCATCATGTTATTGAAGGCCACTATAATTAAAGTGCATTGGTACTGGCTCATCTGCATTTGTCAAATTAGTTTAATTACAATGCTGTATTATAAGAAAAGAAAATACCTACCTGTTGGAAAATTATCAAACCATATGGTAATGCGTAATTTTTCATCTCTGTCAAAACCTCTGTCAAATGTGTGTTTTAAACTAGACTATAATGGGAATCACTAAATTACATTTGCAGCCTGCATAATAGTTCTCTAATGCCGCATACACACGATCGAACTATCAGTGGACAATTCGCCCCCGTGTGTGGGCTCCGGTGAACTTTTTCTTCCCAAAAGTCCGGCGGACTTTGAAAGAAGTCTTGACTCAAAATTGTCAATCTGCCCCTCTGTGCAACAGCGACAAGACCGGGTCAACGCTAGTTAAGGAGCTGGAAGAAGAAAGCAGAGGTCCGGCAAGAAGAACCGAAGAGCGGGACAAGACCCCCGAAGTCGTAAGAAGACCCCCGAAGTTGGAAGAAGACCCCCGGACGGCGGCGGATACAAAGGAGAAAGCCAGGCTCCTTTGCTAGTAAAAGAGCTAGTAAAAGAGCAGAAGATAGTGGAGGATCCCGGCGAGAAGACCCCATGAAGACAGAAGAAGACCCCCGGAGCTGTCTAATAAAGTACTTTAAAAACCTGTGTTGTGTTTTTTTTATGTACACTTTTTTCCCCAGGTGAATGGGTAGGGTACATCGTACCCCATACTCATTCACATAGGGTAGGAGCCGGAATCTGAGGGCCCTCTTATTAAAGGGGGCTCCCGGATTCTGATAAGCTCCCGACAACCAACAGCCAGGGTTGTCGGGAAGAGGCCCTTGTCCTCATCAACATGGGGACAAGGTGCTTTGGGGCTGGGCTGTGTGATAAGGGTCTGGTATGGACTTTGGGGGGACCCCCACTCCATTTTTTCAGTGTAGGGGTTCCCCTTTAAATCCATACCAGGTGATGGGGCTATCGAGGTGTCAATCTCGCCGATAGAGGCGGTGACATTGACTTCCTTCGCTAGTTCCATCTACCTGGAGCCACATTCAAAATGAACGGACTTTAATCCGTGTGTGGGCAAGTCCGTTCATTTCAAAAGTCCGGTGGACCCCCGCCATAGTCCGGCGGATTGTACGCCTGAAAAGTCTGGTCGCTTGTGGGCGTGTTGGGCAGGTCCGCTCATTCGGAAAGTCTGGCGGACCTCCGCTGCAAAGTCCAGCGTATTGTCCCCCAGACTAAGTCCGCCGGATAGTCTGATCGTGTGTACGCGGCATTAGCCATACCAGTGAGATTCAACGTAGCCTAAATGAGAGGATTAGTCTGATTGCTTTGATGGTGGATTCACATGGGTGGACACTCATTCTACCAAACTGGAGGTGAGAAGCACATATTAGCAAAGTCTATATTATATCTTAGTCTCACCAAGCTATTGGATCTCCTATTATGATGTTATCAGAATTTCCATGTTGCCATTGTTTCAAGCCCTATGAACCATCATTTGTTTTCCATGTAATGCAATAAGGCTCCATAACATATACTCTGTGTTGCCAGCACATAGGAGAGACATGGCAGTGTCTCTCTTATGCAAAGGATTGGCCTGGATCTCCAGGTTTTTGACAGCCCCCCTTACCCATACAGCATAGTGCTGCTGATTGGAGCATTGTTCAGAGGGGCGCTGCTGTGAGCACAGGGTCTTTTAATCCTTGTCAGGCTCCATGCACATTAGAACGCTAATGCCGTGTACACACGATCAGACTATCCGGCGGACTTAGTCTGTCGGACAAACTGCCGTAAAGTTCGCCGGACTGTCCAAACGAGCGGACCTGCCCACACACAGGACTTTTCCGGTGGACTAGGTCTGGCGGACATAGTCCACCGGACTATCCGCTGTACTTTTGAAATGAAAAGACTTGCCCACACACGGAGAAAAGTCTGTTCATTTTGAGCGCGGCTCCAGGTAGCCAGGACTAGCAAAGGAAGCGTCGCTGGCCCCGTCACCTGGTATGGACTTAAAGGGGAATCCCTACGCTGAAAAAACGGCGTGGGGCCCCCCCAGGTCCATATCAGACCCTTATCTGAGCACGCTACCCGGCCGGTCAGGAAAGGAGGTGGGGACGAGCGAGCGCCCCCCTCCTGAGCCATACCAGGCCACGTGCCCTCAACATGGGGGGGTGCTTTGGGGAAGGGGGGCCGCGCAGCCCCCCCACCCCAAAGCACCTTGTCCTCATGTTGATGAGGACAAGGGCCTCTTCCCGACAACCCTGGCCGTTGGTTGTTGAGGTCTGTGGGCGGGGGGCTTATCGGGATCCGGGAGCCTTCATTAATAAGGGGGCCCCGGATACCGCCCCCCACCCTATGTGAATGAGTATGGGGTACAATGTACCCCTACTCATTCACCTGTGAAAAAAATGTAAATAAAACACAACACACAAGGGTTAAAAATAGATGATTGCACAACTCCAGAGGGTCTTCTTCTGTCTTGGGGGGGTCTTCTCGCCGGACTCCTCCGCTATCTTCTGCTAGCACTTTTACTAGCAGAGGAGCCCGGCTTTCTTCTTTGCCGCCGTCCGGGGGTCTTCTTCTGACTTCGGGGGTCTTGTCCCCCTCTTTGGACTTTTCCACCGGATTGTTTGAACGTGTGTATGCGGCATTAGAGGCATATTTTCAGCTCAGAGTTTGATTTGCGTTTCTGATTGCAGCTTTCTGGTAGAAAATACTAAACACTCCTAAACTCGCCTAAACTGTGTACAAAAATGCTCTATATGATATTTTTTTTCTAACAAGGGAACTGACGTTTTTTTTAAACCCAGTATGCAGGGATCCTTAAGCTTTGAAAATTCATAAAAAATAGGCATCACTTGGATCAAGGTACAAAGAACAAAATAAGATTTTCTTCCCTCCCATTTGCTACTTCAGTGAATTAATTTGGAGAATTGTAGATACTAAGAATAATCCAAGTATTTCCTTTGAGGAGTCCAACCTCTACCTTCTCCAAGGCTTGCAAGCTCACTAATTTCACATAGAGACCCAAGAGGTCCAGTGTCTGTGAAAATGACTTATATTCTACCTACAACTACTGCACTCCCTGAAAGGACTGATCAGAAAATCAAGAACACAAATGGTCAATGTCCCATACGTAACAAGCCACACCCTCTTAGGAAATGAATTGGCTTAGAACATTGCATCATCTATGGCCTGCCTAAGTGTTTTCCATTTTAAACAATAGTATAGGCACATTACTTACTTAAGGTTAGTCTTGTGGTTGGAGTTTTGTGATTGATTTAGTAGTAATTGCTTGCATAGCTCTCCAAAAATATCCCCAGATGATGGCTATTTAGGCGAAACGCATTGGATGGTTACGCTGATCACCCTGGTTACTGTCTATTTTGAAGCTCTTGTTTTTACTCTGGAAAATGTAAGTGCAACTCTTATGTTTACAACAATAAATATTCCTTACAGAATTACGCTATGTGCCCTGTTCTTCCTCTCTTTTCTCTTTATAGTTGGGCTTATTTGCCCATTTGCTTTACCTGCTTTATCCATCGTTTTGGAGTGTTTGCCTGAAGACCATATCTACACGAGTGAGCCTAATATCCCTGGTAATCCTGTAAAGCCTGTTTGACCCATCAGGTGTACACCTGTATGAGTCTATCCTTTTTGGTAAGCGGCTGGTGCTTTTGGTGGCGGATCTTCTATGTTACCTCTGTCACATTTTGGATGTTCACTCTTGACTTGATTTGATTTCTGTGACTGTTACCCATTTATGTTTTGAACTTCACCCTTTTGGAATACATTTGGGACTTGTGTCCCCTTTTTTTGTTTACACCTTGAACATTAATTTCTCACGGAACACGTGTCACTATTTATATTGCATTTTTTCATATGTCAATTTTATTTTTGATATTGATCATTATTTGTTTAGCATTGCACATTTTCTTTATATATTTCTGTTTATTTTACACTTTTGTGTTGGCTGCTATTGTGTAGACAGCGCGGTATATTTTGTTATTTACGTCTCAAAAATATTGGATACTGGGAATATTTTTTGGGAGCTTCCTTAACACTGGTATAGACAAATTGACAAGTATTAGGAATAGAATGGATAGAATACAGAGAGGCACTGCAGTCTATGGAGGGAATTATATGACACAGCAGACAGCAAATAGAGTATAAGTATGATTTGGTGTTATGTTACATACTCATGTTTTAAGAATTGTTGATTCTGGTGGCCAGGATGTGAGAAAGAGGAGACGTGCCCTGCTTAAGCTCCCGCTATCCGCCTAACTAATCCGCAAGAATTCCGGTTTACAGAAGCCATCCTGCTCAGCAAACACCTTCCCGTTGTCTGGAGAGCTGCTCCAGTTCTCCCTATGACTAGTACTCGTAAATCGAGCAAGATGGCAGCCTCTCACAGCTCCCAGACCAAGCCGCCAAAGACCCATGTGACAGCCATCTTGTCTGTCACCTCCTTGCATCCAGCCTCAGTGGCGGTGCAAACAGACTCCTGGATGGCATCAGCTATGGCTCCGGACTCAAACAGCTCCTCATTCATCCCTCAGGCTGATCCAGAGCTGCATGGGGACCAGTCCACCGCTGCAATCCTGGCAGCCATCACGGATAGTAGGTCCTCTGTGGAGGGGAAAATAGATGCACTGACAATAGAATGTGGGTTGATCAGACACGATATGGCAAATTTAGAGGCCACCTTGCAGAGACAGAGCATCGTGTCTCAGCAGAGGAGAACACTACTGCCTCCGCTGTTCAGGTTCTAGCTGATCTCTAACAAAAGGTCAAGAGCCTCATGGCCTGCTTGGAGGACACTGAGAACCATCTCCGGCGTAACAAGTTAAGGGTGGCCGGGCTCCAGGAGCGCGCGGAGGGGCCCAACCCTGTAGTGGTTTCTGAAGCATTCTTAAAGCAACTCCTGGGATTACAACACCTCTCCCCAGTTGTAAGACAACTATCGTTGTGCTCCGGGCACACTCGCATGCACGCATAAGAAACTTTGTGGATCACAGACCCACCAATGAGTGTGCACAAAGGAGTGTGTACGTCCGTAGGAGCGCGTCCACAGTTCTCTTTGGCACCAGACGGCCTATTTAAGGGGCGCACTGACCTGTAGCGGATGCTGACTGATCTTCAGCTGTTCCTGTACCCGTATCCTGTTGTATCCTGCTGTTACCTGCCTGATATCCATTGCTGATCCTTGGTTTTCCTTGACCTTGCTTCTGGACTCGCCTTCACTTCTGATTACTGGTTCCTGATCCCGGCTTCATATTTGACCCTGCTCTTGCCTGATGACTTGGTACCTTGCTACCCGCTTGCTACTGTACCCGGCTATCCTTTTGACTTTGCTTCTTTCTCCTGTTTGGCTCTACACTGTCTCCCGGGTGTCCGAAACTATGTTCCTGTGACCTGCTGCAACTTTCTGCCTTCCAAGAGTCGCATTTTCTGCTTTAAGCTTCTGGGGCTACATCTGCAGGCACTCATATTCCTTCTGGCCCTGGGTTCATTCTGTCTACACTCTCAGCAGGACCAGGGCTGGAGATACAAGAGAGGCTGACCTTGTCACTTCAGACTCCATCCAGGTACGTGACACCAGTATACATAGTGGATTGTGCACATAGGGTGCCCACTGGTCCAAGGCCTGCTGGTTTGGTTCTGCATGCTTCTCTAGTCCATCTGCTCAATTTCAGGGATAGAGATCTGATCCTGGTAGAGGCCCGCAAACACCCTGATTTGAAGTATGAAAATGCAATGATACATCTGTGCCCATATTTTTCTCCTGCAAAAGAAAACAGATGTGGGCAGGCCTGATCTACAACATGCTGTACCCTAGTCACCTGAAGGTCATCCACAATGTCTCTGCTAAGTTCTTTGAATTTCCTGCAGAAGCAGTTGATTGGTTGGATTCCATTGGCTAAGAATGAGGTTCGGTTGCCTGGCCACGTGCCTGTGGTTGGCGGGCACTTCCCAAGATGGTACCGGGAGTGGTTGCAAATGTTGTCCTCTTACAAGCTGTTCTTCTATTGACACTGTTGTCATTAACAGGTTGATCATACTGAAGAGCCCAAGACTGCCTATCTGTTCAATGCAAGAGCTAAGGTGCTGTTTTAGGGCAATACGACTTAACCATACCAACAACCCTTCTTTGAGTGGATGAACTTATGGAACAGTCCGCTAGTTTTAATTTCAGTTTTGGGACTAAATTTTCTACGGAAGTTTTTCTATTTTTTTAGGTTTGTTTGTCTAGAGCAAACAGGGAGTTGGGATCATAGACTGTTTATTTTCTTTTTTCTTTTTAATTTTAAATTTTTTAATTTTTTTTTGTGTATTGTCCAAAAGGTTCATGCTGAGGGACTTTCAGTTTCCCTTGCGCAGTCTGTACTAATGTTATGCTGCTGTCTGAAGGGATGTGCTTCTCTGCATCCAGGTTCCTACCCCTCTTACCTCCCCTCTAATTCTACTTATCCTGTCTCCATGCCATATAGTCCACTATTAGTATATGAGTGATCTGAAAATCCTCTCATGGAATGTCCATGGGCTGAATTCAAAGTTTAAAAGATCAATGGTCCTTCATTACCTTAAATCCCGGGGCGTAGCCTGATGCGGAAGCCAGATGGATGCTGAACCCAGGAGCTCCGGCACACCAGGGACATAGCGGCTACTCCAATCAGGACACCAAACACCACAAAATCGCATACAGATGGAGTTATCCCACAAAGTTAACCATCACCAAAGACAACCACACTTCTACAATAACTTCCTTGGAAAAAGGGATTTCTCTGCTAAAAGAATGGGACATTCTCCCAGACCCTGATGGGGAAAATCCAACCGCCAGCACCCTGCGTCTCATAGAACGGAAATGGAAAAAAGTTGCTGCAAAAAATGCTAAAGCGCATGCATAACTGAGCCCGAGTGGTTTAATTTAGCTCCTAAATCGCTGGAATCCCAGATCAGGACTAAAAAGTTGAACTTAACCCCCCACTTTACTTAGCAGCATAAGGCTGCCTATGTATAGAGTCTACCCACTCCGCTCGCTGCACCATGTTAGGTGCAAGTTACCGTTACTCATGTTACCCTGTTACCTTTTATTCTGTTTATATTTTCTCTACGTTTTTTGGATGTCCAAAATCTCAAGATCACGGAATCGTCACTGCACCACAGCGGATACTAGGGATACTAGGGACCCTCCTCTTCGGTTCACAGCAGAACATGTGAAAAGGCAAAAAATTTGGCAGAACACACAGACACCATTAAAGTATATGGGACACGAACATGAATAATCAGAAGTGCTAATTTGAATGGCAAATATGCAAGTTATTGTCATAAAAAGTGTTTGGGGACCTGGATTCTGCCCCAGGGGACATGTATCAATGCAAAATTGTTTTTAAAAACTGACGTTTTTAAGGTGGCACATTTTTCCCATATTTAGAACAGTACCACAGCAAAATGACATTTCTAAAGGAAAAATTGTCATTTAAAACTGATCGCAGCTGTAATGTATTGTTAGGTCTCAGTAATATAGATACAGATAATTTAAAAAAAAAGTATGGGATCCCCCCCATCCATTACTAGGCCCTTTGGGTCTGGTGTGAATAATAAGGGGGTGGCATCCATGGACATGGTTTCAGATTAAATACATAGGTAGCTCGGCAGGTGGTCCTTGTTATGGATACATAGACAAGAGGATTGTGTTCCTGAGGTGGTGGGTGGTTCTGGTATGAATGCATTATAAAGTTATGATTTACTGAGGGTTTATGGTCCTTACTTCTCCTGATGAGGTGGAGGGTGGGGGGTTTGGGAAATGTAATACATGCATCATCTCCTCTGGTTGACAGGGGCGTCGTTGACTCAGTGGACTGTATATCTGGCTCAAGGACTATGAATATTTTGTCTGGAAAAATGTTGACTGTGTTGTGGGTTTTTTTTTTGTGGTGGGGTGGGGGGGGGGGGTATTTGTTTTTTTCTACACGGTTTAATGCTGTTTATGCGGTTTAATGCTGTATGCATATACTATAGATCTCAATAAAATGTAATTTACAAAAAAAAAGAATTGTTGATTCTGCTTTTGGCTTTTATAAACTATCTAAGATAAGTATAGGAAAGAAGGATCCTGTATCTGTAATCAGAGAAGTTTAAATTCTTAAAGAATTGAAAATATGTTTAATAGATACTTTATTATGCGCAAGATTTTATTTTCGAATTCTCTATTTTCTTTCAGTAAGGTAAATATGACATTAACCCTTTCATGACTAAGCCTATTTTTGGAATTTGGTGTTTACAAGTTAAAATACATATTTTTTGCTAGAAAATTACTTGGAACCCCCAAACATTATATAGATTTTTTTAGCAGAGGCTCTAGAGAATAAAACGGAGATTGTTGCAATATTTTATGTCACACGGTATTTGCGCAGTGGTGTTTTAAACGCAACTTTTTGGGAAAAGGGACACTTTCGTGAATAAAAAAAAAACAAAACAGTAAAATTAGCCCAATTTTTTTGCGAAATGTGAAAGATAATGTTACGCCGAGTAAATAGATACCAAACATGTCACACTTTATAATTGCACGCACTTGTAGATTGACGACAAAGTACGGTACCTAAAAATCTCAATAGGCGATGCTTTAAAAATTTTTTACGGTTACCAGGTTAGCGTTACAGAGGAGGTCTACTGCTAGAATTATTGCTCTCGCTCTGACGATCGCGGCGATACCTCACATGTGTGACTTGAACACCGTTTACGTACGCGGGCGCGACTTCCGTATGCGTTTTCTTTGCTTCGCGAGCTCGCGGGGACGGCGAGCGCTTTGAAATTTTTTTTTTTATTTTTTTATTTATTTTATTTATTTTTAAATGACTAAATTGTTTAAAAAATAAAATAAAAAATTTGATCACTTTTATTGCTGTCACAAGGAATGTAAACATCCCTTGTGACAGTAATAGGTGGTGACAGGTACTCTTTATGGAGGGATCGGGGGTCTAAAAGACCCCCCACCCCTCCTTTACACTTCAATGTATTCAGATCGCCGAAAACGGCGATTCTGAATACCGGATATTTTTTTAAAACCGGCGCCATTGGCAGCCGAGTAAACGGGAAGTGACGTCATGACGTCGCTTCCGTGTTTACGATGAGGAGACTGGAACGAAGCCGATTACGGCTTCGTTCCAGTTCCTCCCCAGCAGCCAGAGCCGACGGATCTTTAATCGGTGCTCCCGATCGAGCGGGAGCACCGGTAACAGCGGCGAGAGGCGGCGGGAGGGGGGGACGTCCCCTCCCGCTCCTCCGGCATAACAGCCGAGCGGCTTTTAGCCGCATCGGTTGTTATGCCTGGATAGCCAATCGCCTGCTGTAAAAAACGGTACCGGGATGATGCCTGCAGGTGCGGGCATCATCCCGGTATAACCCCCGGAAGTCGAGTACGCAGATGTGCGTACGCTCGGCGGGAAAGGGTTAAATAATGATATTTCCTCTTTATCAGCTGCAGCCAACAGGTGGTGCAGTTAGGTCAGCTCTTCTTCACTACCATTGACGAGTAATGTCACCACTTTTTGCTGCGACTAGGTTATAATTTGTTCTGCTATTCAGAAAAGAGGTAACCTTAAACTATCTAGAGGGTTCTTTACTGTAAGAGCGGCAAGTATGTGGAATTTCCTTCCACGGGCAGTGGTCTCAGCGGGGGCAATTAATAGTTTTAAGCTCAAACTATTAGATAAGCACCTGAACGACCACAACATACAGGGATATACAATGTAATACTGACATATAATCACACACATGGGTTGGACTTGATGGACTTGTGTCTTTTTTCAACCTCACCTACTATGTAACTAACTACCAGAGGAGGGACAAACTCCTTAACCTGCATTCATGGCTCCATGTGACACATTAGGTAGTTAAAGCCAGCCAGAAAGTTACAAAATAATATATTCAGTATGCTTTTCATTATAATATGAACGCATCCTGTATTAAAAAAAATTTTTTTGAAAAAACATACTATGCCAGTAGTGATGAACTAATATAATAACAGCTTATATATTTGGAAATATTATGAAAAGTGTACATTAATAGAGTATTATTGGGCTACATTTACCCCAGTGATTCAGTGTGGTGCAAATTATAGTGGCAAGAGTCTTCTGATTCCTGCAGCAGCTCTGAGCAGCCAGGTGCTGCCACTGGCCCCGCTTACTATAATGACAGGTTTCCATCAGCCACAGCTATTCGTGGCTCTCTGCACAGCCAGCAATTACCTGCAGTGATGACTGATGGATGTACTTTGTACGCATCCAGCAGTGATCATTTAGTTGTGCGCACAGCTGTGAATACCTGTGGCATCCGGCAACCTGTCATTATAGGGCCACAACTAATATTAAAGTGCAAAAGTGCAAATAATATCCATGGTGTAAAACTATAAATCATGAAAATCAATAAAAAAACATTCAGTACATTGCACAACAGCAATTGATTAAGCAAATATCCAATATATCAATAGTGCACAAAATACAAATATTCGTATTCTATTAAGGTTAATAAGTGACTTAAGTTCATAAATAAAATCCTGGTGCACTGTGAAATGAATCATTCATAAATAGTGGTACATGAGATAGACTTGACCACCTGAGACCACCACCACAGAGAGACAGGAGGCTTTCCAGAAAGCCAGTGACCGCCCTTATTCATGGAGGTCATACAAGGCTTGTTGGATCTGAGATCCTGTTGTAGAAGTATCCTGATAACTGGAGCCTGAAGAGATGTCCCAACGTGCCGGGTCTTTACCACGGGATGGTTTCCACAGGCGCTGAGCGGTAGTCCAGTCCAGTCCCACAGCCAAAATTGCAAGGGAATGGATAAAAAAAGGCTGTTATTGGAAAGGGATCCCTACTCTGGCTGATCCCGACTCTGTGGTGGGCATGATGCGGTGCCTGGACTGACATTGGTGACATCAGCAAAGAGCGGGCTGAAGTGAAAAACGAGTCACAGGAGTGCAAAACGAATCGCACTCCTGTGATCCATAGGAGATGTCCAGCCAAACGAGCTTTGGCTGTACTTCTTGTTTAAGTTAATGTGATGTTATTTTCCTTCATTTTGTAAATAAACTGGCTGCTGTAGTCTTTTGAAACCCATGTCATGCCATCAATGTCAGTATTTTAGGGGTTAGTAGAAGGATCAAAGCTAATTAATCCTTTATTCATGGGCATTACCTGTACTTGCTGATGACCTCCCAGAGGTGATTGATAAAGGAATGGAGGAAGTGAGCAGTAATATGGGAAAGTTTAGGCAAGGTGCCTAATGCACTGTGAGAAGGGGCCATTTAGTTTATTTATAGGTTTGCTTTTAGACTCTCTTTTTGTGCTGCTTTAACCAGTTCCCGACCGGCGCACGCCGATGTATGTCGGCAGAATGGCACGGGCAGGCATATTGGTGTACAGGTATGTCCATTTTAATAGGCTGCCCTGCCATCACGTGCGTGCCACCGGCGGCGTGCTCGCATGCTGGTCGGGACCCCCGGGAATCCGGTCGCAGGTCCTGCGGACTCGATCTCTGCAGGGATACCCACGATCGTCTCACAGGGCGGCTGAATGGGGAGATGCCTTTGTAAACAGCATCTCCCAGTTCTGCCTAGCAACAAGTGACGCTGATCTCTGCTCCATGTGATTGGAGCAGAGATCAGTGTTCACTAACACAAAGCCCAGCCCCCCACAGTTAGTAACACGCCCCTAGGAACACTTTACCCCTACACTGCCACCCCCTGGTTAACCCCTTCACTGCCAGTGTCATTTACACAGGAATCACTGCATTTGTATAGCACTGATTGCTGTATAAATGACAATGGTCCCAAAAATGTGTCAAAAATGTCCGATGTGTCCGCCATAATGTTGCAGTCACAATAAAAATCGCTGATCGCCGCCATTGCTAATAAAAAAATTATTAATAAAAATGCTATAAAACTATCCCCTATTTTGTAAACGCTATAACTTTTGCGCAAACCAATCAATAATCGCTTATTGCGATTTTTTTACCAAAAATATGTAGAAGAATACGTATCGGCCTAAACTGAGGGAAAAAAATGTTTTTATATATTTTTGGGGGATATTTATTATAACAAAAGTAAAAAATAATGCGTTTTTTCCAAAATTGTTGCTCTATTTTTGTTTATAGCACAAAAAATAAAAACCTCAGGGGTGATCAAATACCACCAAAAGAAAGCTCTATTTGTGGGAAAAAAGGGACGTCAATTTTGTTTGGGAGCCACATCACACGTCCGCGCAATTGTCAGTTAAATCGACACAGTGCCGAATCGGAAAAAGTGGTCTGGTCTTAAGCCAGCAAAATGGTCTGGTCTGAAAGTGGTTAAGCAAATTAGCAAAATTGTTTCCCAGGCCCTTTAAAACTGTACATGGGTATGAAACTTTTTCAGAGTTTACATTGTGAGAGGGACACAGTATGTGCGTATATTAATGCACACAGCTTTAAAATGTCTAGTGTATTATGATACAATATTGTATTTTTCATGTTCTGTGACCTTGCCATTAGTCTCCCTTGGGTTTGATCTAATGAAAGTATCTGAGACACCAGAAAGGTACAAAAGAAAAATGTTATCAGCACTTAGTTGCAATCTTCTCAGCCCCTAAACACTGAACCTCTCTGGAGATCTATCAGGTACATACAAAAAATCATTTTCTTTTCCCTGAGCTGCCATCAGCCACAGCAAAAAAACGGTGTTAAAATGCTGGAATCAGATGGTTTTTATGAGCTTCAGTATGGCTTTAGTCTTCAGAATGAGGAGTAGAGTGATCCCCTGTCACTCGCATTCACTGGTGCTAAAAGCTAAGTTGTGTCGTTGCTGACCTTATAGGCACTAACTTGGAGACTAGTGTGAAAAACGCTAACCTTGCACGTCCTCTGCATTACGCCTGGACTTGTGCTGTGATGGTTATGTACACTCACTGGCACTACACCAAGAAAAATGCTGTAACCCTAAGTGCTGAGACATAAAATGTGCATCAAAGCCTTATCAGACAACCAAAGCTCAGATATAATGCAACTTGTACTATAAGACAGGCAGAAAGTTCACTGGCATTGTGTAAAATCCACAAAATAGTTTATAAAAATGTTATTATCTTTAATTCACAAAGGTGCTTGGTATAAGTGCAACATCTAATTGATTCAAGTAGAGCCTCACTCAAATCAATAGACACAGTTATCCAGCTGTCAAACACGTACAGCAGAAGGTACTCGCTGCCTCAAATGTGTATAACAGCCTATGCATTTTAAGGGCATACGGTCTCCTTCAGAGTCACCTGAGTAACACTATATCTGCCTTTAAAAGTACATTTTGCTGTGAGGGCTTGACAGCTGGATACACATGGCAATTGCTTTGAGAAAGGTTCTACTTGAATAGAATTCTTGTGAGAAAAAAAAGGATTTCCCCTTTCCCCCCATCAACAGCAAGAATAAAGACCATTCTTAGCAACCAGACTGTTGACATTCCTGACAAGGTTGCCATTTACTTGAAGGGCCTGTGAACTTCAACCACATAAAAATGTAGAGCTGTCTCTACTTGGCAGAAAGAAGAAGAGGCTCCATGTTGGCAGATGGTGGAGTAACAGAGAGGAGCTGGCCACAGTGAGCACAATCTGCAGCCATGTGCAAAACACGATCAAGGGAGTAATACTGGGTTTTCATTACAAGATGAGATCAATGTAAGCTCACTGTACCAGTAACGTAGTCATTCAGGAAACTGAGTCACTGGTGGAGATCAGGAACTTCTTGGGTGAAAAATACATCCGCAGAGTACACATGAGACCAGGTGTCGTCTGTGTCTTGTCTCAAGCCCACAAAGATGAGATAATCCTCGAAAGGCAATGACATTGAGCTTGTTTCTAAAGTCCCATACACACGATATGATTTTCTGCAGATTTTTGTCTTCAGATTTACCAAAACCATTTAGTGCAAGGACCTGCCTGATTGCATACAAATCGAAACTCTTAAAGAGGGAGTCCGGCGATTTTATTAATTTTTTTAAAGTCAGCAGCTACAAATACTGCAGTACTACTGGGTACTTACCTTTCCTGGAGTCCAGCGATGTCAGCAGCCGAGGCCGGGCAATCGCTCGGCTCTCGGCTGCTGCCGGCGCCATTCTTGGTGAGGGAATCAGGAAGTGAAGAATTGCGGCTTCACTTCCCGGTTCCCTACTGCGCATGCGTGAGCCATGTAGTGCAATGGGAATAGTCTGCACTGTCTCTGTGACCCGTGTGTGTTCCAGCAGACAGCGCGCCGGGACAGGACTCCCATGGGAGTCTATGCCCGAAAGTGGGTGCAAATACCTGTCTTACCTGTAGGTATCTACACCCCCCACCCCCCTGAAAGGTGCCAAATGTGACACCGGAGGGGGGGAGGCTTTAAGGTTTGACCTCATATTACATGGTTTTGATAAGTCTGAAGACAAAAATCTGCAGAAAATCGAATAGTGTGTATGGGGCTTAACTCTGCTGCGTTGATCCAACAAGCCACCACAGTAAAGTACAAGGATATCTGAAAACTCTTGGATGGCATCTATGTCTCAGAAAAAAAGAACAGTCCAGCAGCTTGAAGAGTAAAAGACTCAATTCAAGAAATCTGGGCCCTTTGCTATATCTCATAAAGTCCATTTATCTATTTTAAAAAAATAAAAAATTCTAATGGTTATATGCACGGTGGTTATATGTTGCTTTTGCTTATACCATTTACCTTTGTGATTATAACATATTATAATTTTAATAAACTTTATTGGGGGTTTTACATGATGCCAATGTGTTTTCTGTCTGTCTTATAGTATTATTTAAGGAACCGGTACTCATTTTTAAAAATGTCCTTCTATTTTCTCCCCAGAGGACCAAGCGTATATACAACTTGGCTCTGTTCAAATTCATTCCTTGGTTGCTAAGTTCAGACAGTTTCCCCTCCATCTGTCCAACCTGTTGGGAAGGTGAGACATTTTTTGATTGACATCACTGATCTCTAGCAGCAAGGGTCATAGCTCTGAATGATCTTTCAGTTTTATGGATGAACAATCAGTGTTGCCAGGCTGTGTCATACATGGCACCGTCCTGATCATTCATAAAAGTGAAAGGCCACACAGCACTACGGCACTGTAATCCATTGTAAGGGCCATGTATGGATAAAAGCAGCCACAAATAGCCACACAGAGCCGCAACTTTGAGTGATCTGTCACTATTATGAATAAACAGTCAGTGCTGCTTGTTCATTTATTATAGTAAAAGATCACTCAGCACGGCTGCTCTTTGTAATCAATTTGCTGCAACTTTTACACATACAGGACATCAGCAGATACTTTACACAGAGCTGCAGCTCTGAGTGATCTTATACTATTATGAATGAACAAGCAGCACCGCTTGTTCATTCATAATAGTAACAGGTCACTCCTCTGACATGGGGTGTGGTTCTGTGCTAGCTGTACCTTCTTCCACAGGAACTCCCATCATTTGGAGTTCAAAAGGGGTGGAGCCACAAACAACATTTAGGGGACAACGGGGCCACCAATCAGAATGGCACAAACTGCTATATGCACTTGGTCCCCTGGGGAGTTAAAAAGGAGCTCCAGTTTTCTGTGTAAAAATTAAAAGTCTGCAGCTATAAAAAAAAATTTAGCTGCTGACTTTCAATAAACAGCCACTCACCTGCCCCATGATCCAGTGATGGGATCACCTGAGTTCACCTCTTGTCATTTGTCTCCAGCGCTAGCATCTTAAAAGAGAAGTATGGAATTTGGTTTTTGTTTTTGTTTTTTTTCAATCATACTTACTTAGCTAGATGCTTCATCTGTCCCCGCCGGCTCTAACAGTGAGAACCGAGCAATCAAACACTGCCGAATGCTCGGTTCTCTGGCTCAGGCTTTCAGTGGCTTGCTGAGAGGCTGAGCCAGGTGCCAGTCAAGACATGTGGGCAGATCCTGACCATATGGCCGCGATATTGCTCGAGCCTAAACCGGCTCTGGGACATCAGCCGACAGCGGGCTTTAGCCTGCTGTCTGCTGAAAATGAACTGCAATCCTGTGATTCTCAACAAGCTTTAGCTGTACTTCTCTTTTAACTGTGGGCACCTGGCTGTGACAGCTCGTGGCTTCAAAGCCAGGTGCCCACTGTGCATGCGTGAGCTGCGCTGCGCATCGTGAATTGTCCCTCAGCCTTCTGGGACCTGTTAGGTGTCCCAGAAGACTGGAGGAAGGGAGGGAGCGAGGAGGAGAACTTCTGCTTTGCCTAGGCGATCGGAGTGGATGTGGAAGTGGTTACATGCCAAAATCGGGGGGACCTGCTTAATTTCACAAACAGGAGCGGGGGAGGAGGCCATAAAGTGTAAGTTCCCCTTTTGAGTGGAGATCCACTTTAAAAAAAAAAATGACACATTTTTAATGGAAGTTCATCTTTAAGGACCCCCCAGTCTGAAGACAGCAACAAGGCCATGGATCCATACTTGTAATCAGAATTTGCATGTGTAACATGGAGGGAACTCTGGACCAAAGTAGCCTAATCTAGTTTGTATCCTGTCAACTTTTGAGCCTGGACAATTCGATTTACATTTTTTCTTTATTAGGTAGTTTATGAAAACTGGATCATAAAATCCAGGGGCTCAGTTACACAGCTGAGCCAATGTTTGGGTTCATATCTAATTACTGGCTGCAGGCTTTAGAAATCAATAGAACCTACTAAAGTGAGGGTATCTATCTATCTATCTATCTATCTATCTATCTATCTATCTATCTATCTATCTATCTATCTATCTATCTATCTATCTATCTATCTATCTATTTCAGTTAACTATCTGTATGTTACCATTCATTGTTTTTTTATTGTAGACTGTCAACACTGACTGTTCCTTCTGAAATTACTAGTTGCTTGACTTTAATGCTGATCTAGCAGACCCAATGCTTTCTGAATCACTATGTTGGGTATACAAGTATACAGATCAAATAATTTATCCTTGCTGACCAGGGCTGGACTGGGACAAAAATTTGGCCCTGGACTTCATCCAGTTCGGCTCTCTTTAATTTTGCAAACAAGCACAAAAACAGTATATAAACTATATGCAGTTGTGCAAAAAAACATAAGTAGCATAACATAAGGAGTCCTCACTAACCTCTTTTATTATTTGACTTATTCTCTGTATTTTTCCCATCCTTCTCAGATCACTGCGTGAAGTTGAGGGCGAACCGCGCAGCCATTACTTTGACAGGCTTTCACTGAAACCGGCCCACTGAGCCATCAGCCCACCGGGAAACTCCCTGTAGTCCAGATGGCCAGTACATGCCTGTTGCTGACCAAATACATCTGACTTCTACTCCAATTCTTCTGCATAAGATAACTTCTTGCTTGAACCGTCCAGTGGTCACTGTTGATGTAACTCCTACACACTCAGCTCCCTTTAATAATCTTATAGATTTCAGGAGTGTACACTGCACTGCATGTGCCATAGGCAGTGTTCACAAATACAGATTGTTTCCTAAAAAAAGGGGCAGAAGAGACCTAAAAAAATAAAAATAAGAAAAGAACTTTACGGCTGAAGAGTAGACATTATAAGCAACCTGCATGAGATGGACAATTTAGAGGTGTGGGTGGATAGGAGATACTAAGTCTATCATTAAACAAAGCTTCGGTGAATAGTAAAATTGTTTTTTAAAATGGCTCAATTTGTTAGCAAAAAAACTCAAGCTGTGAGGAAATGTGCATGCTGAGATTCGATGACTATAAAGACATGGGAGGCTCCACAAGATGGTTCCATTGTTACTCTTTCAGACATCAGTTTTAAGTAATGAGAAATGTGCTATTTTAGCCAATCAAGTCACAATGGAATCCCAGTATGAGGTGTTTTCAATCTAGCCTACTGTAGATCCCTTAACCAGAAACACTTCATGTTTGCTGAAAAAGCAATCATGTTTCATCAAAAACTACTCTGAAAGTAAATATTTGTATTGGGGCCTACATAATTCACAGTTTGCCCCATGCTTTTCCTTGGTTCTTGTTTAGCAATTTTTCATTTAGTACACCAAGTTGTTATCGCTTCCTTTCTTTACGGGTCAGCTGGATTTCCTAGTAATATCTAATAAGAACACTAGGAAATAGTAAGGCATTCATGTGTTTATAGATGGGGTCACATCAGTCTGCTGACTGAAGAGAAGTCACTGTTAGGTGAAAGAATATTGACAGTACATTGTTGCTTTTCATATGGTCTCAATAACGTTGTTGTGGCATTATCAGCTACTGGATGAAGTTAAAAAGAGCAAAAATATACACAAGAACCAAATATACACAAGAGCTTTATTGGAGGTTTACATTGAATCAATGGTAGATTTTGAAAATGTTTAAATTGTCTAAGGCCTCTTTCACACTTCTGTGACTTGTCCTGCGACTTGGGACTGCAAAGTCGCATTACAAAGTCGTACCCCATGATTTCCAATGAGTACCCTTCATATCTGTGCCACTCCAAATAACAGCGGCTTCAAAGTAGTCCCTGAACTACTTTGGTCTGACTTTGGTACAACTTGAAGTTCATATCCCTCAAGATTACACAAGCATTGCTTCAAGTTGCTTCAAAGTCCTGTCAAAGTGATGCGACTTTTAGATCTTACAAGTGTGAAAGGGGCCTAAATTACTTGCTAACAGGTAGCATTAACTACTACTATTAACAGGCCTTTTTCATACCTTCTAACTTTTTAACTTGACAAAGAGGAACAATTTCAAAGAGGTTAAATTTGGAGAGTTAAAGTGGTTGTAACCATAAAAGTCCCCCCTCATGCCGCTATTAGTAGTTGGTCCCCTAACTACTGGGCCACAGCCTGTTTACAGCCAGGCCGTGAAGTCTGTATCTGAGGTGTGGTGGCGGGTGAGCAGAGAGATCAGCGCCATCACCGCACTTCTGCCCACACAGCCCCGCCGCTACACTGTTGGGAGTGAAGCAGGCAAGCAGAGAGATGACATCATCTCCGCCCACATCACTACTGTTCCGTCCACACTGCCCAGCCGATATACTGTTGGAGGTGAAGCGGGGCAGCAAAGAGATTACATCATCTCTCACCACTCGCTCCGCATCACCACTGTTCTCTCTCACGCAGAACCCACCACTCCACTGCACTGCACTGCCTCTGTGCTTAGTGACCATTTGCATTCAAGAGGCTGCATCTGGTGGCATGTGTAATCTGCATATAGTGGCATTTGACTGTAGCAATCAGCACCTGGTGGCATGTGGCAAGTGACTGTGGCAATCTGCATCTGGTGGCATGTGGCAATCTACATCTGGTGGCAAATCTGCATCTGTGGCATGTGGCAATCTACATCTGGTTACAATCTGTGGCAATCTGCATCTGGTGGCATGTGGCAATCTACATCTGGTGGCAAATCTGCATCTGTGGCATGTGGCAATCTACATCTGGTTACAATCTGCATCTGGTGGCATATTGCAATCTGCATCTGGTGGCATGCAATGTGGCAAGTGGAAATCTGGTGATAGGCACTGTGGAAAGCTGCATCTGGTGGCAAGTGACAAGCTGCATCTGGTGGCAGATTCTGCATTATGGTGAGTTGAACAAATTTTCTATTACAATATGATAATAAGAATAATGCACTTCAATCATCCTGAAACCATATTAACCATGGTGTTGTGATGATTGAAGTGCTAACACCAGCCATTTCCTGACAAATTGGCTGCAAAAAACTGCATTGTCACCCAGAAATGGTAGAAGCTAAAGGTGTCTATGCACAGTGTACAAGATAGGTTTAGTAAAGTATTCCAAGGTAAAGATGTCTGTGCAAAGTGTCCCAGTGAAACCGTATGAAAGGATTTGTAAAGATGGGTGATTGCCCTCTCACCAATGACCAGGCTGATTTAACACCTTCCAGACAGCAGCTCCTGTAGCAACACTTGTGCAGTAGATCCGCCGTATCGATCTCCCGACGTGAAGCTCAGAACACAGGTTGGCAGGTGACCAAAGGGGTGCTGGATGGATGTCTGATGGACAGCAAACAGTGCTAGGCCCCTCTCATCTGGCTTGGAATGTTGTACACCATGTGGTAGGGCACGCTTTCTCAATCCATGCACGAAGAGGTCCATCTCGCATCAGGCAGAGGAGGAAGAGGCCTTGGGGTGGGACTTTGGCTTCTTTTATAGCTCCTCCCAGCAATCTCTCTGATGGTTGCAAAGATCTCTGGGATAGTCATGCAAAGCAATTATCAGGCTGAAGAACTACTCATCCCACAATTCCTTTAGTTTGGCTCACAAACATGACGTCAGTTGATAACACTGGGCACTAGAGGGTCATGTGATGCATAAAAGCACCGGAGGATCACTGTGTTTTGCAATTGTAGTCCACATTGCTACACCCTCCCCCAACTTAAAAGTCTTTGGTACCTAAAGACAGAACACAACCTGTGGGATCACTTTACTATGTCATAAGAACTGAATAATTAATCATCTGGCAAACAAGAAGTTGCAACAGCTAACAACTGGCCTATTACAACTATTACATTTTTAATACTCTTTGTGCTAGCTCATTTTGCCTGATGCATACCCCTTTAAGAAGGGAGCATAAGAGATGGACTCATAATAGGCCTGGAGGTACGGTGGCCTGTAGTCTAAATATCCATCTTTTTTCATGTTGCAATAATGTTTTATTCCAGTCTCCACCTCTATCGGAAATATGTATTCAGTCGAGAGCAGTAAAGGTGACTTTGGGCATTTTATAGTCATGTTTTAACGCTACATGTCTATCTAGGGGAAGATATCTGTTCCCTATTTGCATGCTGTAAACATGTTTTGAACTTCTCCGCCAGAATTCCTGTTTCCATTTGCCTATGTAGAAGGCATTACATTTGCAAGTCATCATATAGACAACCCTGCATGTCTGGCAATTAACAAAATGTTTCGGATTGAAACATTTTTTTTTCATTTTGCACTTTGTGATAAAATATAGAAAAAAACTTACCATTTGATGGTTATTTTGCTGCTACAAAACCCCTTTGGGGAACTTTTCCATTTTGAAACTATTTTCGGGGTGTACAACCTTGTTGACTCTCATTCGTGTGTTCTTCCATATTATATTTTTTTGGGTGGCTAAACACCCTTTCCCCTTTTTACACATAAGAGTTAAAATATGAGCCAAGGTATTTTAGGTTCAATAAGTTTTATTTTGTGAATGTAAATATTGACAAGGAAAAGGGGGAGTAAGGGAGAAAAATAAAAAATAAAATATAAAAGAACCTTCACATAAAAGACCTCAAAAGAAAAAAATGTGGGTTCAGTTGGACTTTTTAGGCATAAAGAAAGTTGTAAACACAACCAGTATATTCAAAAGGAATTATTTCTATTTAATAAGTTTTATTGTCTTATCAACACAAATTAAACAAAATAAAAAAGGACATGACCGTGTGCCCATCAGAAGGCATTCTGGTTTGATAAGTGTGGATTATACAGAAAATACAGTGCATTCTAAGTTTTATATATATGGGTATTCTGAGAACAGTTCAATACCATAAGGTTCTAGACATTATACATATATTAGTTCAAATGATATTCATGTCAGTCTGGACACCCCTTCGGGAACACACTGTGTCAAGAGACCGGTGGAACCTATGTGCCTAAACTGATCACTTGGTATTTCCAGTACAATGATGTCAATGTACATTCAAATCCATGAGAGTAGTATTGGGTAATACCTGTGCTCATAATAAAGAACTAAAATACTGGTAAATTCCATATTAGGGTTATATGCAACCAAAATAGAGGTGTAGATAAGAGAGAAGGAAACAGGAGAAGGGGGGGCAGGTCATAAGAGGAGAGAGAAAAGTGTAAGGGTAGATGGGGAGGGGGAATGGGGAGATAGTGAGCCTTGGTCAAGGGGGATTGCTAATCTGGGGGGGTGAGGGTGGTGTATTATGGTTAGGCTCTTAGGAGGTTCTCGTTGCTAAGAGTCTATGCTTCATTTTCTCAGATGCAGAGTAATACCTCCAAACATTTCAGACAATGGAAAATTTCTTGTGCTTATCCAGGGTTTTGGCTTGCATCTTCTTCATAAGCATGATATCGTTGATCTCACTTACCCATTCTATAAGGGATGGGGGGGGGGGGGGGTATTCCAGTGTCTGGGAATTAGTTACCGACCAGCACTTAGCAAAAATTTCAAGAGGCTGGTCTTTTGTGATTTTATTGAGCCGGGGAGCAGAATGAAATGGAGGGGGAGGTTGTAAGCGGTTTGCCTACATTTCAGTGTAGATTTGAAAGATCTGTGCCCAAAATGAGTGCATCCCTGCGCATTCCCACCAGATGTGGTTGTAGGCACCTTTCTCCGACTGACATCTCCATCAGACATCGGTAGCTGAGGGAAACACGATCTTGAGGTTTGTTGGCACGCGATACCACCTGGATACCAGCTTGTAGTTTTTTTTCCTGAGTGTAGCTAGAGATATACGACTTATGGGTGAAGAGAAAGGCCTTATGCCAGTCCACTTCTGATATGTCCAAACTCCTCTGACTGAGCCTTAGTGTACTTAGGTAAAGTACCATGAGTGTGATCTAGGATCAGTCTGCAAATCGCTGATAAAGTGTGGCAAGGCACTTCTGGGAGTGTGCTTAGTTGTTCGAAGCCCATCAGGGGTTTGTGGATTTGTTTTGAGTCATGTAGTAGTTTCAGTGGGAGGACAAGTGAAGTCGAGTGAACCAAGTTATGTTGGAGGCTGTAGTGGTATGGTTTGTCATGAAAGTTCCACGGGTGCTATTGATGAATTGTTTTTCTGTGGGCCAGGTGGATCTATTGTAAGTAGCCATGGTTAGAGGTGATCTACCCTCTGGTAGGGCCAGATTATCAAATAGAGGGGTGAGTGGGCTCGGGTTCGGTGGATAGTGAGTAGCCCTACCTTCTGCGATATGAAATTAGTAATGTGTCCCTTGTGAAGGGGGATAAGGTTGGGGGGATTTGTAAGTCTGGTCGTAGCCCCATAACAGGGCCCGGAGGTCAACTGGGGACATGTCCAGTTCATCTGAGGTGGAGGCTTTGGTCAAAGGACGTGGGAACTACTCCAGAATGTGGGAGACAACTGCGGATGTATGGTGGAGCTCAAAGTCCAATAAGCTTACCCCGCCATTAGTTGTGGGAGAGCATAGGAGTGTATGTTTTAATCTGGGGTGGTTTCCTCGCCAGACAAAACGAATGGCCATGGAACGGAGGGTGCGAAAAAAGGCAGATGGAAGTGCGATCAGTAGGGGTTGCAATGAATATAATCATTTGGGAAATATATACATTTTTAAGGCATTCATGCTACCAAACCATGATAATTGGAGGTACGATCTACTTTTGGTGAGGCATCTGAGTTTTGTGAGCAGTGGGCTAAAGTTCAGGGCATATGTATCTGGTATGTGTGCCGGACTGACGGTGCCTAGATATGAAATTGATTTTGATTGTCATTGAAATAATAAATTGGCCTTAATAGAGGAGAGAATGGGTTGCATTAAAGAGAGGTTCAGGGATTCAGATTTGGAGATGTTTAGTTTGTAGTTGCTAAACTGACCGAACCTGTGGATCTCAGAGAGTATGGAGGGAATGCCGATGTGAGGTTGGGTCAAGTAGAGGAGAATATTGTCCACATATAGGGAGAGTTTACAATGTGAGGAGGGGGTCTGTATGCCATGTATGTTGGGGGTTGCTCTGATGGCTCAAACAGGAGTAGGGAGAGGGAGCAACCCTGTCTAGTGCCATTGGCGATAGTGATCTTCTCTGATTGGGTTCCGTTCACCAAGACTGTTTCATAGAAGCGTGATGAAAATTCCTCTGGACCAGGACTCTTGCCATTTTTGAGGCTTTTTATGGCTTATAGGGATTCCGTTTTGGACAGTGAGGACTCTAAGTCCGCCATGTCCAACGTTGGGATGGTTGGGAGGGAAGTTTCTTGGATATAGGATAGCAAGTCTTGTGTCGGTTTACTGGTTTGGGGGGGGTGGGGGGGTAGTTGCCTGAGGGGTAAGGTTATATAAGGTAGAGTAGTATTATCAGAATTCTTTGGCTATGGCCGAGTTGGTGTGTAATTTACCTTTAGCTGGAGAGTTGATGAAAGGAATGGACTTACGTGTGTGTCTGGGTTATATTACATTTGCTAGGTGTCTACCACACTTATTGCCTGAGAATAATGGGTTAAGTGCTCCCTGTCTCTTGCCACTATAGAGCGTTCTGCGAGAATTCGTAAGAGATTCCTCCTCGCGTTGGATAAGTCTAGCTGAGTAGTGGGTCAGGGGAACGTTTAAGAGACCCTTCTGCGGAGGCTATTTTGGCCAAGGGGAGTCAGCTGTGCATGCCTGCTTGAATCGGGAGCCGTGTTGAATAAATTTATCTCTAAGGATGCATTTAAGTGCTTCCCATTTCGTAAGTGGGTTGGTATCGTCATGGGCATGATCTTTACTAACGTCTCTGATGGTATGTATGATGTCTTTGGGAGCAGACTGAGTCGGATAACGGGTTGTCATTCAACCTCCAAGAGAATCTTTTCCTGTGTGGGGGTGTGCGTCCATGACTCATGTGAATTGGGGCATGGTCAGACCAGAGAGTGAGGCCTATGTATGTTGTAGGGGAATAGTCCAGCAGGGATTGAAAGATGAAAATGTAGTTGAGTCTACTGTATGAGGAGTGTGCGGGGAGTAGTATGTGTAGTCTTTGGCTGTGGGATTTAGCACTCGCCACACGTCTACCAGCGATAAGTCAGAGAGAAGTGAGGCTGGGGAGATTGAGGACTTACCAGTCAATGAGCTTAGGCGTGGTATCAAGGCAGCATTGAGGTCACCTCCCAGGATCACGTTGGTTGCACCAAACAGTTTCAGACGGGATGTCCCCGAGAAAGGAAATACAAGTAAAAAAGGGGAGATACACAGCACTAAAAAGCAAAACAATTTAAGAGAATAGCTGCAACAAAAAGCAACAAATATCCATATGGTGCGTATCAATATCAAACATATAAGTTGCGCTTATAAATATGAACCCTCAAAGTGTTAATAAAATAAAGTAAGTGATGAACACTAATGCATAAACAAACAAAAACATTTGATGAAAGAAAAGTCCATAAACAGTTCAATGAAAGAGCACTGATGGAGGGAGGCAGGTCCACTGAGGGAGACAACTGTCCAAGAATCTCAGAACACCTTCACCAAAAGAATGAGCAGGAGGAGAGATGTGAAAGGAGTCCCCAGTTGGAAGTGGGTCACAAATGATGTGTTAATGCCCTTACCGGAAACAGTAGATCCCCTGAATTGCGAGGTCTATATTGCAAGCAGATATAGCCCTCTGCATGGGTGGGATGGAACTTCTGTTGCTCAGTAGCCTCACGTCTCCCTGATGGTCCAAGGCGAGCCGTACTCCCGATCAAAACTGCCACTCGTTGGCCCGGAGGGGACACGGCGGGGGGACAGCTCCAGGTACCGGCCACACTGCGGGCTCCGTCCAGGGAACTTATGACACCCATTATTGTCTACAAATCCCTCTATTACCTTTAATAGTATTGTCACTAAAAGAATAGTCTGGCAAAAAGCGAGTATCAAAAAACTCAAAACAGTAAACAGTAAACATTGTTCCTTGTATGGCTGTTTCTCCTGGGGGCATTGCTCATATTGCCCACTCATTAGAAGAGAAAAATCGTTTACTCTCCCCAATGGTCAAATTTTCAATCCAAAACATTTTGTTAATTGCCGGACAGGCAGGGTTGTCTATATGATGACTTGCAAATGTAATGTCTTCTAGTGAAGAACTTCAAAACATGTTTACAGCATGCAAATAGGTAACAGATATCTCCCTAGGTAGACATGTAGAGTTAAAACACGACTACAAAATGCCCAAAATCACCTTTACTGCTCTTGACCGAATACATACTCCCGATCGAGGTAGAGACTGGAATAAAACATTTTTGCATTTTGAACAAAGATGGATATTTAGGTTACAGGCCACCATACCTCCAGGCCTAAATGAGTCCATCTCTAATGTTCCCTTCTTGAAGGGGTATGCATCAGGCAAAATGAGCTAGCACAAAGAGTATCAAAAATGTAATAGATGTAATCACTAAGCCAGAAAATTAAGGCCTCTTGAGCCCCCTAGGGAAAGAGAGCCTTGACTGATGGGGGCATGGCTAGGTGCATGACAAGGGGAATGATTGGTTGGGACAGTTGGGATGGGATGGGCCTGAGCTCAGGGAACGTGTACCCCAGGGAATTCTGGGTCTTTCGGAAGAGTCGTTTGGAAGAGCTGCTGTGGACCCTGCACCGCCGCCATGGACTCTAACCTCCTGTTGTCCAGGGTCCACGAGCAGGCTCTTCAAGGTCAGGCTGTGTTAGGACCTGGGCTTGAACCTGGGACCTCTGGTGTGTCTGGCGGTGGCTCTGCTTGCTGAGCCACCTGGAATGCTGGACAGCTCCTTGGACAGCTCCTTGGACAGCTCCTTGGACAATTCCTTTAGTGATCATGTCTTGAATCTTGTTTGCCTTGAACCTTGAACCCTTTGCTCCTCCCATGAACTTCCTATATAAGCCATGTCTCTGCACTTCCTCCTTGCCAGAATATTGTGCCTTTACCAGCCAATATCTTGCTTCTATCTCTCCTGCTGCCGACCGTATCCTTGCTACCTTTCGTTACCGACATTTGGCTTGCTCCTGGACTACGCTTCTGCTGAATCCCAACCTGCAACTATTGGTTACCGACTTTTGGCTTGTTTCTCAACTACGCTCCTGCTTGATCTCTACCTGCTATATCTGCTACCAGACCCCCGGCTTGCTCACCTCCTGGTGGGGCTATCCTGAGGACCGCGACCTGGCACTAACACGCAGCCAAGCCCATCTCCACCTTTGGGAGCTCTGGTGAATACCGGTTAGTGCTTAGACCCCGCACCTCAGGTGAACCCCTGCCATCAGCCAGGGTGACCTGTGTGAATATCTGCTCTGCTGCTATAGCTATTGGTCTCTGAGCCTGACTCCAGATCGTGACAGAATATTCTGGCCAAAAACATGGAGGCCGTTGTAGCAGCTGCCGTGGCTCCCCTCAGGGTTCAAATCGCTGAGTTACAGGCATTTGGTGTTGACTACCAGGAAAAATTTTCTGAGTTACAAATTGAAATGAAAGGTCTACAAGAGGAAATCCTTGATCTACACAAACAATTGCGGGATTTTCATGCCCGAGATACTGCTGCCATAGAAATTAATGCACGAATGCCCCTACCACTCAAGTTTAGCGGAGACCGCCGCCATTATAGAGGATTCCTTAATCAATGTCGTATATACTTTCAGATGCAACCTGCTGCATTCACTTTTGACAGGAAAAAGGTGCTGTTTATTATCAACCTCCTGACTGAGGAAGCCTTAGCCTGGGCCTCCCCTTATGTGGAGAAAGATGATGTCATCCTGGATAATTTTGATTCTTTTGTGACTGCGATGAACCAAGTTTTCGATGATCCTAACCGCTGTGCTACTGCTGAGGCAAAATTGCACAATTTACGTCAGGGAAGACGCTCTGTTGCAGAGTACACAACTGAATTCCGACGTTGGATCTCAGATACCAATTGGAATCCAGCAGCACAGAAGAGTCAGTTCCGTCAAGGACTCTCGGAACAAGTAAAAGATGAGCTTGCCAGAGTAGAAAGTCCTGATGACCTTGAAGCTTTTATTAAATTATGTATTCGAATTGATCAGAGACTTACTGAAAGGAGAAAGGAGAGACTGGGAATCCTAGGCAGTAATGGTGGCATGCGTTTTTCTACTACTCAGTATCCTCCTAAGGTTCCAAGAGTTTTTCCTGATTCTGACACTCCTGAACCTATGCAGGTGGATGCTATTAAAAGATCTATTACTACTCAGGAGAAAGAAAGACGACGTTCAGAAAACTTATGTCTTTATTGTGGAGACTCTGGACATTACGCAGTTAATTGTCCCAATAAATTTAAAAGAACAATTGCAGCAATGGATGTTACAGTATCTGAACAAATAAACTCAATTTCTCAGTCCATCTCTCCTTTGATTCAGGAAGCAAATAAAGTTAATTCTTTATCAACTCATTTTGTCATCCCTATAAAGCTTATTGTTGAAAGCAATGAAATACCTTGCTCTGCTATGCTGGACTCAGGGGCTGGGGGAAACTTCATCGACATCGAATTTGCCCAAAGTAATAACATTCAAATAAGAAATAAACTTGCCCCAATTGATATGGAAACTGTGGATGGCTCACCTTTGACTTCAGGCCCTGTTACCCACGAGACAATCCCACTTACACTCCTAATTGAAACTGACCATCAGGAGACTATCAGCTTTGAGCTGATTACATCACCCAAGTTCCCTATTATCCTGGGCATTCCTTGGTTCTCTATCCATAATCCCTCCATCAACTGGGAGACACGTTCTTTAAGCTTTACATCTGACCATTGCAAGAAACATTGCAAAGAATCTTATCAAATAAGCCCTCCACCAACCCAAGATTTACAAGCAGTTTTGGCAACTATCCAGTCATATGACAAGCTACCTCCACAATATCTTGAGTTTCGGGACGTTTGTGATAAAAAGAACGCAGATCAGCTGCCTCCTCATCGCTCTTATGATTGTCCCATTGAATTGCTTCCAGGGGCAGAAATACCATTTGGTCGCCTTTATTCTTTATCAGAACCTGAACTGAAAGTGCTCAGGGAGTGGATTAATGAGAATCTTGAGAAGGGTTTTATCAGACACTCAACCTCTCCTGCTGGCGCAGCCTTATTCTTCGTGACGAAAAAGGACTCCACCCTGCGTCCGTGTATCGACTACAGAGATTTAAATAAGATCACAATTAAGAATCGCTATCCACTCCCACTGATTCCAGAAATGCTTGAGAGACTCCGCTCTGCCAAGCTCTTTACCAAATTAGATTTACGGGGGGCATACAACCTTGTCCGCATTCGTTCCAGTGATGAATGGAAAACTGCTTTCAGAACCAGATATGGACATTTTGAGTCTTTGGTCATGCCCTTTGGGCTTTGCAATGCTCCTGCAACTTTTCAACATTTTATTAATGATGTCTTTCGAGATTTGCTTGATCAGTTTGTAATAGCATATTTGGATGACATTCTCATTTTCTCTGATACCTTGGAAGAACACCGCAAGCATGTCTGTATTGTTTTCGAGAGATTAAGGCGAAATCAACTTTACATAAAATTAGAGAAATGCGAGTTTGAACAAACTCAGATTCAGTTCTTGGGATACATAATCTCTTCTGAAGGGGTAAGCATGGATCCCGATAAGATCAAAGCTGTGGTGGATTGGCCCGCCCCTAAGAATGTTAAAGAGATACAGCGATTTGTTGGTTTTGCCAACTTTTACAGAAGATTTATAAGGAATTTCTCTAGGGTAATTGCTCCAATCACACAGTTGACAAAGAAAGGGGTGCCCTTTTTGTGGTCTCCTGAGGCACAGGCTGCCTTTAGTAAACTGAAAACTCTCTTCACTTCTGCACCAATCCTGGTACATCCAGATCCAGAACTACCTTTCATCGTAGAAGTTGATGCTTCTAATTCTGCTGTAGGAGCTATCCTTTCTCAGCGAATGGGAGAAAAAATGCAGCTTCATCCTTGTGCTTATTTCTCTCGACTGATGTCTTCAGCCGAGATGAATTATGACATTGGAAACAAGGAGCTGCTGGCAATTAAGGAAGCATTTTCTGAGTGGAGGCATCTGCTGGAAGGAGCTAAGCACCCTGTAACCGTTCTCACCGATCATAAAAATTTAGAATTTATTAGGTCTGCTAAAAGGTTGTCATCTAGACAAGCACGTTGGACCCTTTTCTTTTCCAGGTTTAATTTTGTTATTTCATACCGCCCTGGGTCAAGGAATGGTAAGGCTGATGCCCTATCACGGATGTTGTCTGGGCCTCTCCAGGAAAGCACCTCTGAATGTACAATCCTGCCTCAAAAGAACTTTCTAGGGGCCATGAGTTCAAAGACATTTCTTAATCTTCTCAGAGAGGGGTATGAGAATGACCCACTTCTTAATAATCCTCCTAAGGACATTAACCTCAAGTACAACAATGGTTTTTGGACTCAAGCGCATTGCCTCTATGTACCTGAATCAGTTCGGGTAGAAGCCCTCAGGTTGGTACATGACTCTAAGCTTGCTGGTCATTTTGGGGTTTCTAAAACAGAAGAACTCTTATCACGTTCCTTTTGGTGGCCTGGGTACAAGAAAGATGTTAAGAGTTATGTGGCTTCATGTCTAACCTGTGCTCGCAATAAGACACCTCGATCTTCTCCTCTGGGGTTACTTCTACCACTACCTGTTCCATCAAGACCATGGGGGTCAATTTCTATGGACTTTGTGGTTGACCTTCCTCTTTCAAAAGGGATGACCACCATTCTGGTAGTCGTTGACCGTCTCACTAAGATGGCTCATTTTATTCCAGTTAAAGGGGTACCCTCCGCCGAACATACTGCTGAGGTAATGGTTAGAGAAGTTTTTAAACTTCATGGAATTCCTGATGATGTGGTGTCTGACAGAGGGGTACAGTTTACCTCAAAATTTTGGAGAAGTTTTTGCTCAGCTTTGGGTGTAACAGTTAATCTGTCCTCGGCTTTTCATCCGCAGTCTAATGGTCAGACCGAGAGGACCAATCAAACTCTGGAGCAATACCTTCGATGCTTTGTGAGTTATCTTCAGGATGACTGGGTGGACTACCTTCCTACGGCAGAGTTTGCTTATAATAACTCTAAACATAGTTCCACATCCCAAAGCCCATTTTTCTTAAACACGGGGTATCATCCAGTTTTTATTCCTGATCTCCCCATCTCAACTTCAATTCCTGCTGTTACCAACAGACTAACTTCATTACATGAGATCCAGGAGAAATTGACTGATACATTGAAGGAGGCGCAGGAATGTTACAAGAGGGCTGCTGACAGACATCGTAGGTCAATTCCCACTTTTCAAGTAGGTGAGAAAGTTTGGTTATCTACCAAAAATTTAAAAGTTCAAGTTCCATGTGCTAAGTTGGGTCAAAAGTTTATGGGACCTTTTGAGATTTCTGCTCAAATCAACCCGGTCACTTTTCGCCTAAAACTTCCTGACAATATGAAGATTCACCCTGTGTTTCATATATCACTACTCAAACCATTTCATGAAAATACTTTTTCTGGAAGAATTCATCCTCCTCCCCCACCTGTCGAGGTACAGGGTGAAGAAGAATTTGTGGTGGGAAAAATTCTTGACTCCAGGATCTCTAGGAACAAATTGCAATATTTGGTTCAATGGGAAGGATATGGGCCAGAAGAAAATTCTTGGGAGCCTGAGGAGAATGTTCATGCCCCTAGATTAACAAGGGAATTCCACCAGAGGTTTCCTCAGAAACCTGGCCCTAAGACGTCCAGGGGACGTCCTGGGAGGAGGGGAGTACTGTTAGGACCTGGGCTTGAACCTGGGACCTCTGGTGTGTCTGGCGGTGGCTCTGCTTGCTGAGCCACCTGGAATGCTGGACAGCTCCTTGGACAGCTCCTTGGACAATTCCTTTAGTGATCATGTCTTGAATCTTGTTTGCCTTGAACCTTGAACCCTTTGCTCCTCCCATGAACTTCCTATATAAGCCATGTCTCTGCACTTCCTCCTTGCCAGAATATTGTGCCTTTACCAGCCAATATCTTGCTTCTATCTCTCCTGCTGCCGACCGTATCCTTGCTACCTTTCGTTACCGACATTTGGCTTGCTCCTGGACTACGCTTCTGCTGAATCCCAACCTGCAACTATTGGTTACCGACTTTTGGCTTGTTTCTCAACTACGCTCCTGCTTGATCTCTACCTGCTATATCTGCTACCAGACCCCCGGCTTGCTCACCTCCTGGTGGGGCTATCCTGAGGACCGCGACCTGGCACTAACACGCAGCCAAGCCCATCTCCACCTTTGGGAGCTCTGGTGAATACCGGTTAGTGCTTAGACCCCGCACCTCAGGTGAACCCCTGCCATCAGCCAGGGTGACCTGTGTGAATATCTGCTCTGCTGCTATAGCTATTGGTCTCTGAGCCTGACTCCAGATCGTGACAGGCTGACTCTGTTCTCCCATCTCCCTCCTAAGATGTCCCCCCTCCCTTCACTTCCCTCTGTGGGTCCTCTGGCTACTAGAACCAAGAGACACACTCGTCCGCCTTCCTGCCTGAGTTCCAAGCCTTCCTACTCTCCTGCCTACCCCACGTGCCTCCAGAGCTCCTGTTGCTATGGGTTCCAGCTGCCCCTCCACTCCAGTCTGCCGCCATAGTTCTCACCTGTTAACACCACGGGCCGGGTCCCTCCCCTGAGCCATCTGGAGCACTGGCCCCTTGAGAGTCGGCTTCCACAGCTACGGGACCCTTCTCTTGAAAAAAAACTTTAAAAAAGGGCACTGCCAGTCCCTCTATTTTATCCAGCCATAACATACTGTGTAAGTTTTTTTTTAAAACGATGCCTCTAAATACCTTTTTTCAGATATCTTCAGGCAGGTCATGTGACTCCCAGCCGCTCTCCTCCTCGGATCCAGGGCTACAGCAGGAGGGGCCGAGTGGCCAGCATGGCAGTTACGTGACCTCCCCAGCTGACATCAGAGGGAGATCTTGGCCCATCCCACTGTAGCCCTGGATCGGAGGAGGAGAGTGGCCGGGAGTCACGTAGCCAGTCTGAATATATCTGAAAAAAGGTATTTAGGAGGCATCATTTAAAAAAAAAAAAACACTTACACTGTGCGTTATGGTTGGATGAACCAGAGGGGCTGGCAGTGATTTACTTTTTAAAAGTAACAACCACTTTAAGCACACAGCGAGAAATGGGTGTTGGCGGTGGAAAGTAGGCATGACTGTATACTGGCAATCTCTTGCAGAGAATACTGTGAAGAATAACAAAATATTTTAGGGCTGCAACTAACGATTATTTTCATAATCGATTAATCGGCCGATTATTTTTTCGATTAATCGGATAAAATCACAAAACAAAGTAATGTTCAATTTTTTCGTTTATTTAAAAGTAATAATGAAAAAACTGGGACACCAATGATGGGGCGCTATTCCCCCCAGGGACACCAATGACGGGGCACTATTCCTCCCAGGGACACCAATGACGGGGCACTATTCCTCCCAGGGACACCAATGACGGGGCACTATTCCTACCATGGACACCAATGACAGGGCACTATTCCTACCATGGACACCAATGACAGGGCGCTATATTCCTACCACGGACACCAATGATGGGGCACTATTCCTCCCAGGGACACCAATGACGGGGCACTATTCCTACCATGGACACCAATGACAGGGCGCTATATTCCTACCACGGACACCAATAACGGGGCACTATTCCTCCCACTGACACCAATGACCGGGAGCTATTCCTCCCACTGACACCAATGATGGGGCGCTATTCCCCCCCACTGACACCAATGATGGGGCACTACCCCCCCCCCCACTGACACCAATGATGGGGCACTATTCCCCCCCCCCCACTGACACCAATGATGGTGCACTATTCCCCCCCACTGACACCAATGATGGGGCACTATCCCCCCCACTGGCACCAATGATGGGGCACTATTCCCCCCCACTGACACCAATGATGGGGCACTATTCCCCCCCACTGACACCAATGATGGGGCACTATCCCCCCCCACACTGACACCAATGATGGGGCACTATTCCCCCCCTCACTGACACCAATGATGGGGCACTATCCCCCCCCACTGACACCAATGATGGGGCACTATTTCCCCCACTGACACCAATGATGGGGCATTCCTCCCACATTGGTGTTTCTGGGGAGGGGAATAATAGAGACACATTGGTGTTTCAGCCGGGGGGGATAATAGTGCCACATTGGTGTTTCAGCCGGGGGGGGCTAGTGCCCCATCACTGGTGTCCCCGGGAGGTGCTACTCCTCCCAGGGACACTAATGATGGAGCACCATCCCCCCCCCCCCAGAAACACCAATGGGGCACTATTATCCCCCACCCCCCTGCAGAAGCACCAATGTGGCTCTATTTTCCCCCTCTCCCTCCCAGGAAAGCAAATGATGATGGGGCACTGAATGTGGTGTGTGTGTGTGTGTGTGTGTGTGTGTGTGTGTGTGTGTGTGTGTGCGTGTGTTGGGTACAGCTTTTAGCTGATAGCTGCTACCTTTTGTGGGCAGCTCGCACTCGCCTCTCTGTTCCCTCGAGGCAGCAGCAGGCGGGGCTGAGATCTGTGACATCAGCGAGGAGGAGAGGCGCGCCACGGACGTGCAGCGGCGAGTGCGTGCCTGGTCACAGAGAGCGCCGCCGAGGACGGATGACATAGGAGGAGAGGATTTTTTTCAACGAACAGACAGGCGGAACGTGCGGACCATCTAATCGATAATGAAAATCGTTGACAACGATTTTCATTATCGATTATTATCGATAATATCGATTAATCGTTGCAGCCCTAAAATATTTAGAAAACATATTTTGATACTGACCTTTCTACTGAGTACTGCAACACCTGTTGAGCCTAGTCATTGTATACACAGCACATATATGCCACTGTTCTTTTATCCCCAAAAATATGCTACAATGACTGTACCACAAGCGAGAATCTAACAGACACATACAGACCTTAGTTACATAGTAGGTGAGGTTGAAAAAAAGACACAAGTCCATCAAGTTCAACCTGTGTGTGTGCTTTTATGTCAGTATTACATTGTATATCCCTGTATGCTGTGGTCGTTCAGGTGCCTATCTAATAGTTTTTTGAAATTATCGATGCACCCTGCTAAAACCACTAAATTCCACAGCCTTAACACCCTTACAGTAAATAACCCTCTATGCAGTTTAAGGTTAAACCGCTTCTCTTGAAATGATATCCCCTCTCAAGCGTCTCCTCTCCAGAGAGAATAAGTTCAGTGCTCATAACCTTTCCTCATAACTAAGGTCCCTTTATTAGCTTTGTTGCCCTTCTCTGGACTCTCTCCAGCTCCATCACATGCTTCCTGAGGACTGGTGTTCAGAACTGGATGGCATAATCCAAGTGCGGCTGGACCACAGTCTTGTAGATTGGGAGAATTATTGTTTTATCTCTGGAGTTTTATGCATTTTTCTACATTAAACCTCATTTGCCATGTAGTTGCCCACCACATTAATTTGTTCAAACCTTCTTGCAAGGTTTCCACATCCTGCAGAGAAATTATTGCCCTGCTTATCTTAGTATCGTCCGCAAATACTGAGATTGAGTGGTTTATCTCATCCTCCAGGTCATTTATGAATAAATTAAATAGGATTGGTCCTACGACAGAACCTTGGGAAACCCCACTTTCCACACCAATCCGAGTACTCCCTGATTATCACTACCTTCTGAACTCACCCCTGTAGCCAGTTTTCAATCCATGTACTCACTTTATGGTCCATGCGGACAGACCTTAGTTTGTACAGTAAAAGTTTATGGGGAACTGTATCAAATGCCTTTGCAAAATCCAGACACACCACGTCTAGGGGACTTCCTTTATCTAGATGGCAGCTCACCTTCTCATAGAAGGTTAATAGGGTGGTTTGGCAAGAACGATTCTTCATGAATCCATGCTGATTACTGCTAATGATACCATTTTCATTACTAAAATCTTGTATATTGTCCCTTATCATCCCCTCCAAAAGCTTGCATACTATTGATGTTAGGCTAACTGGTCTGTAATTCTGAATGATGTCACTTGGCCCTTTTTTAAATATTGGAGCTACATTGGCTTTTCTCCAATCTGCTGGTACCATTCCAGTCAGTAGATTGTTCATAAAAATTAGGAACAATGGTCTGGCAATTACATGACTGAGTTTCTTAAGGACCCTCGGGTGCAAGCCATCTGGTCCCGGTAACTTATTAGGCTGGGTTTACACCATCGCCACATCCGTTGCACAGCAGGGGTCTGGTGCGTGCTGGTTAATCATTTCAGGTCTGATTTCTGCCTGAATTTTGGGCTGAATTTGGACCTGAAACGGACCAAAAGGGGCACATGTTTTTCATGCAAAATGCACCGGACCTGCTGCGGAGATATGTGAACCGGCTCCATAGAGAGCCAGTCACATTCTCCTGCAATGCGAATTGGATGTGGAAAAATCGTCATCCAATTCACATAGGTGTGAACCCAGCCTAAATGTTAAGTTTTTCAAGTCTATTTCTAATTCTATCCTCTATTAGCCTTGAGGGTGCTTCCTGTGATGTGTCATGAGTAAAAACATTGCAGTTTTGGTTACTGAATCCCCCCATTTCCCTTGTGAAGACTGAAGGGAAGAATAAATTAAATACCTTCGCCATCTCTCCATTCATGGTAACTACATTCCCTTCACCATTCTTTATGGGGCCAATATGATCTGACCTCCCTTTCTTACTATTTATATACTTAAAGAATTTCTTGAGATTTTTTTGATCTCCTCCCCTATGTGCCTTTTGTGTTCAATTCTAGCCACTCTGATTTCACCCTTACATTTCCTGTTGCATTCTTTGTAAGGTTGGATTGCTGATGATGATCCCTCAGCCTTGTATTTTTTGAAGGCCTTCTCCTTTGCTTTTATATGCATGTTTACATTGAGGTTAAGCCACCCAGGACTTTTATTAGCTCTTTTAAATGTATTTCTCATTGGGATGCACTTGCTAATACCCTTATTTAATATGCTCTTAAAGCATTCACATTTTTTCTTTGTCTTCTTTGTTCCTAAGATTTTATCCCATTTAGTATCTTCTAGCAAGGATCGTAGTTTAAGGAAGTTGGCTCTTTTGAAATTCATTGTCTTTGTATTCCCCTTATGTTTCCTATTTGTGTGATTTATACTGAAACAATTTGACCTGTGATTGCTGTTTGCTTAATTTCCCCTTATTTACACATCCGTTATCAGGTCTGTATAGTTCGTAATCAGTAGGCCTAGTAGCGCTTTGTTTCTTGTTGGTGCATTTACCATCTGACCCGTGAAATTGTCCTGCAAGACATTTAGAAAATGATGAATGTGCAGTCCCTTCCACCCAGTCTATGTCTGGATAAGTAAAATCCCTCATTATAATAACACTTCCCATCCTTGATGCTAATCTAAATTGTAATAGGAGTTCCACCTCCCCCTCTTCCCATTTAGGTGCTAAAGAGCTGTTAACTGACTGAGAAGTCGGTCCTGCTCTCCAGGAACCCAAACTTTATCATTGTATATTGTGCTTAGAGTGCAGTGATCAGCAATACATCATATAAAGAAAGCCCAGCATACAGAGTGCAGTGGTCAGGAGTATGAGATGTACAACATAGTGTCTATTGTGCAGGGCACACGTGAGCCTAACACACAGAGTGCAGGGGTCAAAAAAGTGTAACGCACAGAGTACGGGGGTCAGGATAGTGTAACACAGAGAGTGGAAGGGGTCAGGTGAGTGTAACGTACAGAGTGCAGGGGTCAGGAGTGCGTAACACAGAGTTCAGGGGTTTACATTGACTTTAGGCTAAAGACCGTGAGGTTGCTTTGACACCTATGCATTGTGGCAATTCACAATTGCCTTTCGGTGAGTTACAGTGCCATTTATTTTGAGAGGCACCCAACAAGCCTTGCCAGCACCCTAAACACATTTGCATTTCAGTGCACAACAATGCACAGATGAGAACCATCTGTGTGTTGTGGTGCATTGCATTGAAAAAAGTATACAGTATGTCTAATTTTGCGTATTATAGTGAACTGGCTGCTTTGGGACAATGTGTGTCAAAGCAAAAAATAATTTACATTAAAAGAGACATTGGGGTTGATTTACTAATGGAGAATGAATAATCTGGTGTGGCTCTGCATAGAAACCAATCATCTTCCATGTTTTTTTTGTGTCAAAGCCTAATTGAACCAGCTGTTAAAAGCCGATTGACTGCCATGTGCAGCTGCACAAGACTTTAGTATTAGTTTTAGTATATAAACCCCACTGTCCCATTGTCCATTCAGTTACAAGGTGGGCTTAATCTGCATTTTTAAAAAGTGTCTGTGACAGGTCCAGTGGTTCATATTAACCTTCGCAACACTGGAAGATTACAGCTGCAGGGTAACAGGGGAATGAACATTTCAAGGAACAGATCAGCCACCAGTGCAAGGAACACTACTCATTCAATATAAGAAAATGTAAAAAAATTAACTAAAAAAAAAAAAGCATGAGTTGAACACAAACTATTCCTCCAGGTAACCATAGCCGCCATGCAGACCATTGCATACGCCTGGGAAACTAGCTCTCTCAACATTGTGAAAACTAGAAACCGAGTCACTAAGATTATGATCCATGCCAAATTGGAGGCGATCTTGCTAGACAGGATCAAATATTACACCAAATTATGGCAACCCTTCCGAATGCATTCGGCAGTGCGCGGGATGTGAGTGGCGTCTGACGTGAAATGTGGGAGCTGTGAATCCTGAGCTCTCCTATTTTGTCTTCTTTGGTCCCTCCTAGCCCTCGTTTTGCCTTGGAGAGGGCCTTACCTGATACCCAGATCCGCTGGGAGTACTGACATCTTGTGGCTTGAGGGTCGATGTCTTAGCCCCAGACCTGGTCCATAAAATCAGGCAGATCGGATCCCTGCTCCTCTCTCGTGTTGGCCATTGTTTCCAGCAAGAATGTAAAACCAGCCATGGCAGCCATCACACAGGTTACCTCTGTTCCGTCAGTGGAGGATTATTCCTCAGGTGCAGTTATCCTGGCAGCAATAAAGGAATGCAAGAGTCCCTGAAGGAGAGGATAGGTGCTATGGCTACAGATATCAGCTTGATCCGTCAGGATTTCGACAATTTCAGATGCAGAATGTCTGAGGTGGAAAACAGGGTCTCCTCACTGGAGAATTTGACTCATTCAGATTCCAGAGAGCTGTGGGCCTTACAGCTACAAGTGAGAGTACTACAGGAGCCATCTATTGATACAGAAAATCGACTGCAATAACATTCATGTTTTGGGCTTGCCTGAAAGGGCTAAGGGGTCCAAGCCAATAGAGTTTGCTGAACACCTTTTGATTACGCTGCTGGGACTGGATAATGTGCCACCCATCTTTGTGGTGGAGAGGGCACATAGGGTCCGGCCAATACCACCTAATTCAGGGGCCTCCCAGACCCTTTCTGCTCTGGCTATTTAAATTACCATGATCGGGCTCGCGTACTAGCAGCCGCAAGGGGCCAAATCTGATATACCATTTGAAAATGCCAAGCTATTTTTTTTTCCAGACCATTCCAAAGAGATTCAACAAAGCCAAAAATCCTACACAGAGGTGTACAAGAGGATACGAGAAAAGGGTATTAGGTTCAGCTTTATCCTAGCAGTTTACAGATGGAGGCCAGACATGCTTTTTTGACACCTCTGTTGCTGCCTTGATACCCGCTAAGAGAACTATTATTATATCTATTACTATTACTACTATTTATTATATTCAGGCCCAGTGCTCTGATGATTTATACTGTGTTATTTTTTTTATTTTTTTTTGGGGGGGGGGGGGGTAATTTTATGTGATGCTTGCTTATATTATTTTTATCCCCATGTCAGAAAATACTTTATCCTCAATTTTTGGAAAGGTGAAATCTTGTTTTTTTGTGTGATCCTCCATTTTGGAGCTCCAGAAGAGCCCCTAAATACTACACCAAACTGGCTCCCCTATTAGTACCACTCATTGCCCCACTTACCTTGGAACGCTGTTTTGGGGGTGTGTTGGGAAGACGTCATGTTGCTGCTACACTTTTAGCAAATTATTTTCTTTTTTTTTTATATAGGAGAAATACTATATAATTACCTAAAACTTTTTTTGTGTGTTTTGGGATTAGGCCTTGTCTACGCTTTCCTCTTTTTTTTCTGGATGGATTTTGACAATGGTAGGGTGGGCTTCTTAACGCCCATTGGGTTTGTGTTAATTGTTATATGTTTATACACTTCAAGCTTATTTAGTATTTCTTGGGTATGTTTGCTGTTTTTGAAATGCATTATGTAGTATTGCAATTCTGTGTCTCAATATCATATTGCTCACTGTCTTAATGGTTTCACTTGATCAAGAAAAATTTTTCATCCTGTCATGGAATGTCTGTGGCCTCAATTCTAAATTTAAGAGAGCTTTGCTCTTTGGTTATTTGAAAACTCACTCTCCACATATAATGTTATATAGTGCAAGAAACACATCTTATGGGAAGTAAACTATTAAAGTGGTTGTAAACCCCTTACAAACCACTTTGACCTACAGGTAAGCCTAGATTAAGGCTTACCTGTAGGTCCAAGAAATATCTCCTAAACCTATACGGTTTAGGAGATATTTGCCTGAAGACAGGCACCGCACTGAGCGCAGCATTTCCAACAACGGAGCTGCCGCGCGTGTCGGCTCCCGTGCGCATGCGCGGGAGTGACGTCATCGTGGCTCCGCCGAATGACAGCGGCGGAGCTGCGAGACCCCACTGAAAAGATGGATGCGCCGGACTACAGGGGACAGCGGTGACATCGCTGGCTCCTGTGTCAGGTAAGTGACACATAATGGGCTACTATGCGATGCATAGTAGTCCATTATGCTTTGCCTTTGCAGGGAATGAAAGAGGAAGTAAACCCATCAGGGTTTACTTCCTCTTTAATGCCTAAAGGGTAAGTTCACCTTTGTACACTTTAAAAAAAAAAAAAAACAATTATTCCAGCTCCCCTATGTACCAATATAGCATTCATGTACTTTTTTTGCAAAAATATCAAAGCTTTCAATTAAATCTACGGTCACTTAATTTTCTTGTCTAAATCCACGTTTCCAGACGTTTCCAATAGTAACGTCTTCATCCTGATCAGGCTAGAGGTCATGACACAGGAAGGAGTTGACCAACTGACCTCATTAGTACACACCCCACATCATTCACCCTCTCATTCCCAGGTGCACATTTTTTTAAATGAAATGCAATCAGTGATGACGCTTCTCACTAAACACAATATACAATCAGATTGCATAGTGTATGGCCATGTTTATACACCTAAAATTTCTAGTTACACTTTCAGAGCCATTAATTGTTAACGGCACACCAAACACAGAAGCAAATACACATTTTGCCATGTGAAAAAACGAGGTGCAAATGCTACAAAACGCACAGTAAAAGAAACACACAAGCCACAAAACGCAAAAATGTCCCATTAACCATATATAGCACAGCCAATTTAAAACAACAGGCTTCCCTATGCATGTCACAGGAAGGAGGATCGAGACACAAAATGTGCGCTCCCCCTATGCTAGATGTGAATGGGGCATGAACGTGAAATTGGTGAGATAACACAAGAACAACAAGGCTCCATTCACATCCTTGCATTTCAAAAATGCCCTGCACCAAAAATCGCAGTAAAAAACGCACCAAGCTCAACACTAAAAAAAAGTTCTGAAGATTCTTTGGGGCAATTGCTGTGTGTAGGGCAGCCCATTCAGATGGATAGGCTGCCCTATGCGTGATGAGTGAAAATGCTCCAAAAGGCCTCCCCCTCGCTAAAAAAGAAAAAGTGGGAATGCAAGTTCCTGCTATGCAGAGTTGTGAACGGGGCTTGACAGCTGGGTGTTTCTGTCCACTCCCTACTATGTACTTGTATAAATATGGCCATTCACTATGCAATCTGATTGTGTATTTATTGAGAAGAATGATCACTGATTGATTGTATTGCATTTTAAAAAATGTGCACCTGGGAATGGGAGGGTAGATGATGTAGGGTGTGTGCTAATGAGGTTAGCTGGTCAACTTCTTCTTGTGTTATGACCTCTAGTCTGATCAGGAAGAAGACATTACTAATGGAAATGTTTGGAAACGTGGATTTAACCACTTTCAGACCGGACCATTTTGCTGGTAAATGACCAGAGGTCTTTTTACACTTTGGCACTGCGCTGCTTTAACTGGTAATTGCGCGGTCATGCAATGTTGTACCCAAACAAAATTTGCGTCCTTTTCTTCCCACAAATAGAGCTTTCTTTTGATGGTATTTGATTGCCTCTGCGATTTTTATTTTTTGCGATATAAACGTAAAAAGACCGCAAATTTTGAAAAAAAATGATATTTTCTACTTTTTGTTATTAGAAAAATCCAATAAACTCAATTTTAGTCATACATTTAGGCCAAAATGTATTCAGCCACATGTCTTTGGTAAAAAAAAAGTCAATAATTGTATATTTATTGGTTTGCGCAAAAGTTGTCACATCTACAAACTAAGGTACGTTTTCTGCAATTTACGCAGCTTTTAGTTTACGACTGCCTATCTCATTTCTTGAGGTGCTAAAATGGCAGGGCAGTACAAAACCCCCCCAAATGACCCCATTTTGGAAAGTAGACCCCCTAAGGAAATTGATAAGAGGCATGTTGAGCCCATTGAATATTTTATTTTTTTGCCTCAAGCGATTGAATAATGACAAAAAAAAAAATTTTTTTTTTTTTTACACAAAGTTGTCACTAAATGATATATTGCTCACACATGCTATGGGCGTATGTGAAATAACACCCCAAAATAAATTCTGCTGCTTCTCCTGAGTACGGGGATACCACATATGTGGGACTTTTTGGGAGCCTAGCCGCGTACGGGGCCCCGAAAACCAAGCACCGCCTTCAGGCTTTCTAAGGGCGTACATTTTTGAGTTCACTTCTCACTACCTATTACAGTTTTGAAGGCCATAAAATGCCAAGATGGCACAAAACCCCCACAAATGACCCCATTTTAGAAAGTAGACACCCCAAGCTATTTGCTGAGAGGCATGTTGAGTTCATGGAATATTTTATATTTTGCCACAAGTTGCGGGAAAATTACAAACTTTTTTTTTTTTCACAAAGTTGTCACTAAATGATATATTGCTCACACATGCCATGGGCATATGTGAAATGACACCCCAAAATAAATTCTGCTGCTTCTCCTGAGTACGGGGATACCACATATGTGGGACTTTTTGGGAGCCTAGCCGCGTACGGGGCCCCGAAAACCAAGCACCGCCTTCAGGCTTTCTAAGGGCGTAAATTTTTGAGTTCACTTCTCACTACCTATTACAGTTTTGAAGGCCATAAAATGCCAAGATGGCACAAAACCCCCACAAATGACCCCATTTTAGAAAGTAGACACCCCAAGCTATTTGCTGAGAGGCATGTTGAGTCCATGGAATATTTTATATTTTGCCACAAGTTGCGGGAAAATTACAAACTTTTTTTTTTTTTTTTTTTTTTTCACAAAGTTGTCACTAAATGATATATTGCTCACGCATGCCATGGGCATATGTGAAATGACACCCCAAAATAAATTCTGCTGCTTCTCCTGAGTACGGGGATACCACATATGTGGGACTTTTTGGGAGCCTAGCCGCGTACGGGGCCCCGAAAACCAAGCACCGCCTTCAGGCTTTCTAAGGGCGTTACAGTTTTGAAGGCCATAAAATGCCAAGATGGCACAAACCCCCCCCAAATGACCCCATTTTGGAAAGTAGACACCCCTAAATTTAGGGGTACACTAGTGAGACTAGGTAATAAATGGCGGGTGCCCTGAAACTATAAAAAAATAACTAACCAACCAGCGTCACCTGTAACAGTTATATGGTGATCACTGGTGAAAGGGTTAACTAGGGGGCAATCAGGGGGCTTTATGCGGTAGTATATGGGGGTCCCTGGCGCTATAAAAAGCTGCGGCGAACCTAAATACCTACCTGCCTAACTAGCGTCACCTGTGACACTAATACAGCGATCAGAAAAACGATCGCTTATTAGGCTGGGTTCACACTGGAGCGATGCGGGAACGCCACGAATGCGCGGCGGGTTCCCGCATCGCATGCCTCCCGGCGGCAGTTCACACTGCCCTATGCGAACTGCTGGGAGTGTCAGTGAAATGTTACTGACACCCCCAGATCAGTTCGCATATCGCAGTGCGATCTGCAAACTCGGATCGCATGGTGTGAACACCCATGCGATCCGATTCTGCTGCGGGCCAAAAAAAGGGTCCCGTGCGAATTTGCGGCGGGTGCGGCGGGTGCGGCGAATGGCTGAACTCGAATCGCACAGAGATCGGATGTGATTTGCACTGCAGTGCGGTGCGAATCACATCCGTTCTCATAAACCGCTGCAATGTGAACCCAGCCTTAGTGACACTGGCGACGGGGGGTGATCACGGGGTTAAACCTTTATTGGGGGGGTTAGGGGGGTACCTTAGAACTAAAGGGGGCTAACCCTAACTGCCCTAACAGTTATTAGTCACAAATGACACCCGCCGGGTGATCAGGGGGTTAAACCTTTATTAGGTAATAAATGGCGGGTGCCCTGAAACTATAAAAAATAACTAACCAACCAGCGTCACCTGTAACAGTTATATGGTGATCACTGGTGAAAGGGTTAACTAGGGGGCAATCAGGGGGCTTTATGCGGTAGTATATGGGGGTCCCTGGCGCTATAAAAAGCTGCGGCGAACCTAAATACCTACCTGCCTAACTAGCGTCACCTGTGACACTAATACGGCGATCAGAAAAATGATCGCTTATTAGGCTGGGTTCACACTGGAGCGATGCGGAAACGCCGCAAATCCGCGGCGGGTTCCCGCATCGCATGCCTCCCGGCGGCAGTTCACACTGCCCTATGCGAACTGCTGGGAGTGTCAGTGAAATGTTACTGACACCCCCAGATCAGTTCGCATATCGCAGTGCGATCTGCAAACTCGGATCGCATGGTGTGAACACCCATGCGATCCGATTCTGCTGCGGGCCAAAAAAAGGGTCCCGTGCGAATTTGCGGTGGGTGCGGCGGGTGTGGCGGGTGCGGCGGGTGCGGCGAATGGCTGAACTCGAATCGCACAGAGATCGGATGTGATTTGCACTGCAGTGCGGTGCGAATCACATTCGTTCTCATAAACCGCTGCAATGTGAACCCAGCCTTAGTGACACTGGCGACGGGGGGTGATCACGGGGTTAAACCTTTATTGGGGGGGTTAGGGGGGTACATTAGAACTAAAGGGGGCTAACTCTAACTGCCCTAACAGTTATTACAGTCACAAATGACACCAATGCAAAAAAAAATAAAAAAAATAAAATAAAATGACATTGGTGTCACTGTGACTGGGGGGCAGGGGTAATTGGGGGGGTGATCGGGGGGTAAAGGGGGGGTGTGAGTGTGCCTGGCATGTTCTACTGTGTGTGTAGAGTGTTGGTGCAACTCACCGATCCGCTCTCCTCCGTGTCGGAACGAAAAATACCGACACGGAGGAGAGAATACATCACTTCCTCTCCTGTGTTTACATTACAGGAGAGGAAGTGATGTCACGGGGGATTCCTATTCGTCGGGAGCGATCGCGAGGGGGTGGCCATGAACGAATGGCCGTCCCCTCGTCCGGGATCGCTCCCGCACGAATACCGACCGCCGCAGGCACCGGGCGGGGGCCCGATCGGGCCCCCGACCCGCGGGAGGCAAGGGACGTACATGTACGCCAATATGCCTGCCCGTGCCATGCTATCGACGTACATCGTCGTGCGGCGGTCGGCAACTGGTTAAACAAGAAAAGTAAGAGAGCTCTAGATTTAATGGAAAGCTTTGATATTTTGAAAACAAGTACTTATATATGAATGCTATATTGTTGCAAAAAAAAAAAAAAAAGTGTACAAAGGTAAACTTACCCTTTAAGAAGCCCTGGGTTCAGAAGACCTTTCATGCTTCTTATCCACTTTCTCTAGAGGTGTCTCAATTTTAATTAGTAAATTATTACCTTGTGATATGTCTACTCTGACCCCCAGGGAAAATATGTTCTGGCTGTATTTTTGTTATGGGGCCAGAGATACATTTTTGTTAATGTGTATATTCATCCTCCCTTCTCTGGGGCCCTATTATATAGTTTGCTAGAGAGGATCACCCCCTACTGCCCGGCTACATTATTATTTATGGGAGATTTCAATGCCCTACTTAACCCTACCTTAGATCAGTGTTTCTCAACTCCAGTCCTCAAGGCGCACCAACAGGTCATGTTTTCAGGTTTTCCATTATTTTGCACTGGTGATTTGATCAGTTTCACTGCCTTAGCAATTACCACAGCCGTTTCATCTGAGGGAAATCCTGAAAACATGACCTGTTGGGGCGCCTTGAGGACTGGAGTTGAGAAACACTGCCTTAGATAGGCCAAATCCCCCTAAATATTTTTCTGGGGATCTGTCTGCTTGGGCTCAGGCAGCAGGTTTTATAGAGGTTTGGTGGTAGAAGAATCCTTTAATTAGATCCTATTTCTGCTTCTCATCCTCATACAAGATTGCCTCTTGTATAGATGTGGCTTTCGCTAATCCTGACATTTTAGCTGAAATAATAGATGCCAAGTATTTGCTAAGTGAGCTATCTGATCATGCCCCATTGCTATTTACACTTTGCCACCCTTAGGCCGCGTACACACGCGCGGACTGTTCGCCCAACTTTGTCCGTCAAACAGTTTCGGCAAACAGTCCGCTCAAACTTAGCATGGACGGACATGGCCACACACGACGGACGAACAGTTTGCTGAAACCGTGCGCGATGACGTGAACGGCACGTACGACGGGACGAAAAATACGACGTCCTATACACTGCATTATAGCTTTCGGCGTGAAAATCCTTTCTGAGCATGCGCGCAACTTTGTTTGACGAACAAGCCTACACACGAGCGGACTGTTCGCTGAAACAAGGTTTCAGCGGACAGTTTTTCGGAAATTCCGAAAAACCTTGTCCGTCCAACTGTCCGCTGAAACTGTCCGCTGAAAGCCCACACACGAGCGGACTGTCCGCCCAAACACTGTTCAGCGGACAAAGTTGGGTGAACAGTCCGCCCGTGTGTACGCGGCCTTATTCTCGGGATGCTGCTCAATAGAGATTGGGGACCCATTGGGTGTCACATCCTGATGTGATTGATAAAGACCTGCCCCTCCTTACAAAATACTGGGTGTTCAATTAGGGATCCTCCACTCCTGAAAATGTGTGGGATGCTTTTAAGGCTTATACTCAAGGACAATATATATCTGCTATAAAGGCTGTCCATAAGGCTCAGCGGGCAAAGACCGATGCCTTGCAGGTTTCAGTAGAAGAGCAAACTGCTCAATATGCAATTGATCCCTCAGAGATTCATTTTAATGGGTTATTGCATGCAAAATTTACATCTCCATCTGACAGATGCCACGAGGATGGATCTTCATAAAAATAAACAGAGGTCTTTTGAGCAGGGAGGCCGGAATGGCTGTTTTCTGACTATGATGGCTCAACATGAGCAGTCTACTACTTTGATCTCTGAAATACATACCCCTTCTTTAACCACTTGGGATCCGCGCTATTGCAAAATGACGGCAACAGCGCGGACCCACATTTCCGGGACTACGTCTATTGACGTCGTCCCGGATACGAGCGGCCTGCGCGCCCCCTGAGGGGCGCGCGCGGCGCGCTCTGTGATCGGCGAGTCCGTGAGACTCGCCTGATCACCGATCCGTGTAAGGGGTCGATCCCGACCCCTTATCACGTGATCAGCTGTCAGCCAATGACAGCTGATCATGTGATAAAACGGAGCCGGTAATCGGCTAGTATTCCTCCTCGCGCTGACAGCGCGAGGAGAAAAAAAAAAAGCCGATCGCCGGCGGCCGTGTTCGGGACATCAGTCCCGATCACGGCCAGCAATTTAAGCGGACACCTGCCCCCTGCCAGTGCCCACCTGCCACCCGCAGTGCCATCCTGAAATAAAGTAAGTGCCCCCCTGTCAGTGCCACCCAGCAGTGCCCATAGTGCCCACAGTGCCACCCAGCAGTGCCCACAGTGCCACCCAGCAGTGCCCACAGTGCCACCCAGCAGTGCCACCCACAGTGCCACCCAAAATTTGCCTCAAAGGTGCTGCACCCCAGTGCCGCCCATCAGTGCCCAGCAGTGCCGCCCATCAGTGCCCAGCAGTGCCGCCCATCAGTGCCCAGCAGTGCCACCTATCAGAGCCACCTATCAGTGCCACCTATCAGTGCCCATCAGTCCCATCTATCTGTGGTACCTATCAGTGCCCATCCGTGCCACCCATCCGTGCCACTTATCCGTGCCACCCATCCGTGCCATCTTATCTGTGCCCATCTTTGCCCATCAGTGCCGCCTTATCTGTGCCCATCGGTGCCGCCTTATCTGTGCCTATTAGTGCCGCCTTAACTATGCCTATCAGTGCCCACCAGTGCAGCCTATCAGTGCCCACCAATGCAGCCCATCAGTGCCCACCAATGCAGCCTATCAGTGCCGCCTAATCAGCGCACTTCAATGAAGGAGAAAAATGACCCGTTTGCAAAATTTTATAACAAACTATTAAAACATGATTTATTTATTTTTATTTTTTTGCATCTTTTTTTGTTTGTTTAGCAAAAAATAAAACTCCGAGCTGTAACTAAATACCACCAAAAGAAAGCTCTATTTGTGGGAAAAAAATGATAAAAATTTCATTTGGGTACAGTGTTGTATGACTGCGTAATTGTCACTCAAAGTGCATCAGCGCTGAAAGCTGAAAATTGGTCTGGGACTGAGGGGGGTTTAAGTGCCCAGTAAGCAAGTGGTTAAAGATTCTGACAAAACTCATTGCCTGACGATTACAGCCCATATTGCCTACACTTATTGACCCAGACCAAACAGGGTTTATGGCTGGGAGGGCTGCAGATGTGAATTTGCATAGATTATAATCTAACATCTATGCCTCATATTTTAATATGGGTACCAGAGTTGTGGCCTCCTTGGATATAGAGCAGGCCTTTGACACTGTCGGCTGACCTTTTCTGTGGGAGGTATTCCGTAGGATGGGTTTCCCATTGGTATTCATTAAGTGGATACAGATTCTGTATAGATCTCCTACAGCTGCAGTGAGACTGGGGGGGAGGTTTGTCTTCTTCTTTATATAGGGGTACTCAGCAGAGCTGCCCTCTGTCCCCAGCCCTTTTTACCATCACTATGGTAAAAGGTTATTCACATTTCTCCGAATATCAAAGGGCTGCAAGTTAGCTGGCTGGAGGAGAGGGTAGCTCTATATGCAGATAACCTCTTACTTTTTTTTTTTAAATGATGTTGGACCCTCCTTGCAGGGTGCTTCACAGATATTAAATTTCCCTTTCGTCCATTACGGGGCTGAAGATTAATTGGACTAAATTATTGCTGTTCCCAATAGATATTGAAGCTCGAAATACAGCTCCTCCTGACAATCCGTTACAGTGGGTAGAGAATTTTAAGTACCTGGGAGTAGTGATATCTTGTCAGGCCTCAGAATTTATCTCCTTGAATTTGACCCCAGTCCTGGAGGGACCATACAGTTGAAGTTGAAGCCATGGGAACCTTTACCGTTCTCTCTATTGGGACATATTAATCTTTTGAAAATGAAAATTATTCCAAAATCCACATATTTCTTTCTTCCCAGTGTATTCCTAGATCATTTTTTGTAAGACTTAAGCAATTATTTTATTCTTTTTTTATGGGGCCCAAAAAAATATTAGCTATAAGTTGACCCTCCCTTGTGCGTCCTCTAAATAAGAGAATCTTAAGAGCTTCTATAGATTCTTCCACCACAGCGTCCACTCGGTTGGAAGCTGCAGTGGTAGAATCTATAGAAGCCCTTAAGTTTCTCTTATTTAGTGGCCCATGGGCCCCCTATCATCTGACCCCCTCAATGCTCACTTCTATTTCAGCTTGGGTGGCTGGCCTTAGATTTGAGCACTACCCTAGAGCAGCAATCTCTCCAAATGCCCCCCTCTGGTTGAATCCTACTTTACCCCAGTTTTATAAATGATCAGAACCTATTGTATGGTCTCTCAGGTTGTCACGAATCGGAAGTAATCCTCTTTTTCTATACTTACCTCAACTTTTAATTTACCCAGTTCCTATTTGTTTAGATATTGTCAGTTTTCCCATGCCTTCCATACCCAGTTCTTACAAGCTAATCCAACTATTGAACAATCTATCTTGGAAATAGTAATTTGATCTGATTGTTCGGAGAAACCTACTTTCAAGCTATGTTCTCACTTTATCACAGTCTCTCTCCTGGTGTTAGAGGGCCTTAGGGCTAGATGGTTGTGAGATATTCCTGACTAGGGATGAGCTCGGTGTTCGACTCAAATGTATGTTCGAGTCGAACATCAGCTGTTCGTCTGTTTGGCAAATTCAGAATTTTGTGGACCGTTCGCACCAAATTCGTGTGGCACGAACGGCCCACAATGCACTATGCCATCGCAGTGCATTTCTGGCTCATGCGGGGGCACAGTGCATGCTTGGCCAATCACAGCGCCAACAGCGTGGAGAGTCATAATTGTCCACAGACATCCTGCCTTATAACTCAGGGTGTTTAGTACACGCCCCACACTATATAAGGCTGCCAGCACGGCGGCCTTGTGTAGTGTGTTCCGGCGTGCAGGGAAAGAGGTGAGTATAGGCAGGGACAGTGTGTTCTTTTCTCAGGCATCTTAAAGTTAAAGTGGGTGTTGTGTGCCTCTAGCACAGTATACACCTATATCTACCCTTTATTGCTGTTTTTCTCTAATTAAGGCATCTGCAGGAGTTAGTGGGTGTTGTTGTGTGCCTCCAGCACGGTATACACCTGTATCTACCCTTTATTGCTGGTGTTCTCTAATACAGGCATCTGCAGGAGTTAAAGTGGGTGTTGTGTGCCTCCAGCACAGTATATACCTGAAGATGCCCCTTATTGCTGGTGTTGTCTGTTGCATATCTTGCATACTAGCCTTTAAAATTAGCACTTTTGATTTCGAACGTTCGAATCTTTAACCACTTAAGGACTGCCGCATGCCAATGTACGTCATCACAATGGCATGTACAGGCACAAGCACGTACATGTACGTGCTTGCCTTCCAGCGGGTGGGGGGTCCGATCGGACCCCCCTCCCGCTGGATGCGGTGGTCCGTTTCGCTTCAGGAGTGATCCGGGATGAGGGGATGGCCGTTGGTTTCTGGCCATCCCCTCTCGATCGCTCCTGGCGAATGAGAAGCTTCCTCCCACTGTGTATAGTAAACACAGGCAGGGAGGAAGTGATGTCATTCTCCTCGGGGCGGTCTTTTTGACCGGACTACGAGGAGAAGTGAAAGTAAGTGTGCACCAACACTACACTGACATGTAGGCACACACAGGCACACAACCCCAATATACTGCCCAATAACGGTTTTAACCCCCTGATTGCCCCTAGTTAACCCTTTCACCCCCTTTTGCCAGTGTCACTAAGCGATAATTTTTCTGATCGCTGCATTAGTGTCGCTAGTGTCGCTAGGTAGCTAGTTATTTTTTTAGGTTCACCGCCAGGTTTTTATAGTGCTAGGTACCCCCATATACTACCCAATAATGGTTTTAACCCCCTGATTGCCCCTAGTTAACCCTTTCACCAGCGATCACAGTATAAGTGTCACTGGTGACGCTGGTTAGCCAGTTAGTTATTTAGGTTCCCTGTCAGGTTTTTATATAGCACCAGGGACCCCCATATACTACCTAATAAAAATTTGAACCCCCTGATTGCCCCTAGTTAACCCTTTCACCAGTGATCACTGTATAAGTGTTACGGGTGACTCTGGTTAGTTTGCTTTTTATAGCATCAGGGCACCCACCATTTATTACCCAATAAAGGTTTAACCCCCTGATCACCCGGCGGGTGATATCAATTAGGTTTTAGGGTCAGGGTCTGCGTCGCCCCAGGCAGCGCTAGGTTAGTGCCAGTACCGCTAACACCCATGCGCAAAGCATAAACCTCCCGTAGTGGTATAGAATCTGAACAGATCAATATCTGACTGATCAGATCTATACTAGCGTCCCCAGCAGTTTAGGGTTCCAAAAAAACGCATTGTTAGCAGGATCAGCCCAGCCCACCCAAGTGCAGTATCGATCGATCACTGTCACTTACAAAACATTAAACACATAACTGCAGCGATCGCAGAGTCAGGCCTGATCTCTGCGATCGCTAACAGTTTTTTTTGGTAGCGTTTTATATTTAAATCCGGAAAGGCAGTGCTTGGTTTTCGGGGTCCTGTACGTGGCTAGGCTCCCAAAAAGTCCCCCACATGTGGTATCCCCGTACTCGGGAGAAGCAGCAGAATTTATTTTGGGGTGTAATTTGACTTATGCCCATAGCATGTGTGACCAATATATCATTTAGTGACAACTTTGTGCAAAAAAAAAAAAAAATTGTAATATTCCTGCAACTTGTGGCAAAATATAAAATATTTCATGGACTCAACATGCCTCTCAGTAAATAGCTTGGGGTGTCTACATTCCAAAATGGGGTCATTTGGGGGGGTTTTGTGCTATTTTGGCATTTTATGGCCTTCGAAACGGTGATAGGTAGTGAGGAGTGAAATCAAAAATTTGCATCCTTAGAAACCCTGAAGGCAGTGATTGGTTTTCGGGGTGCCGTACGCAGCTAGACTCCCAAAAAGTCCCACATATGTGGTATCCTCGTACTCAGGAGAAGCGGCAAAATATATTTTAGGGTACAATTCCACATATAACTATGGCATGTGTGAGCAATATATCATTTAGTGACAACTTTTTGTAAACTTTTTTTTATTTATTTTTTGTGTCATTATTCAATCACTTGGGACAAAAAAAAAAAATATTCACTGGGCTCAACATGCCCCTCAGCAATTTCCTTGGGGTGTCTACTTTCCAAAATGGGGTCATTTGGGGGGTTTTGTGCTGTTTTGGCATTTTATGGCCTTCGAAACTGTGATAGGTAGTGAGGAGTGAAATCAAAAATTTGCACCCTAAGGCCGCGTACACACGCCCAACTTTGTCCGTCCAACAGTTTCGGCAAACAGTCCGCTCAAAATTAGCATGGACGGACATGGCCACACACGACGAACGAACAGTTTGCTGAAACCGCGCGCGATGACGTGAACGGCACGTACGACGGGACGAAAAATACGACGTCCTATACACTGCATTATAGCTTTCGGCGTGAAAATCCTTTCTGAGCATGCGCGGAACTTTGTTTGACGAACAAGCCTACACATGAGCGGACTGTTCGCTGAAACAAGGTTTCAGCGGACAGTTTTTCGGAAATTCCGAAAAACCTTGTCCGTCCAACTGTCCGCTGAAACTGTCCGCTGAAAGCCCACACACGAGCGGACTGTCCGCCCAAACACTGTTCAGCGGACAAAGTTGGGCGAACAGTCCGCCCGTGTGTACGCGGCCTTAGAAATCCTGAAGGCAGTGATTGGTTTTCGGGGTACCGTACGCGGCTAGACTCCCAAAAAGTCCCACATATGTGGTATCCCCGTACTCAGGAGAAGCAGCAGAATATATTTTGGGGTGCAATTCCACATATAACTATGGCATGTGTGAGCAATATATCAGTTAGTGACAACTTTTTGGAAAACTTTTTTTTTTTGTGTCATTTTTCAATCACTTGGGACAAAAAAAAAATATTCAATGGGCTCAACATGCTCCTCAGCAATTTCCTTGGGGTGTCTACTTTCCAAAATGGGGTCATTGGGGGGGGGGATAGACTGCCCTGCCATTTTAGCACCTCAAGAAATGAGATGTGAGGCAGTCGTAAATTAAAAGCTGTGTAAATTCCAGAAAATGTACTCTAGTTTGTAGACGCTATAACTTTTGCGCAAACCAATAAATATACGCTTATTGACATTTTTTTTTACTAAAGACATGTGACTGAATAAATTTTGCCCTAAATGTATGACTAAAATTGAGTTTAATCGATTTTTCTTGTAACAAAAATTAGAAAATATCTTTTTTTCTCAAAATTTTCGGTCTTTTTCCATTTATATCGCAAAAAATAAAAATCGCAGAGGCAATCAAATGCCATCAAAAGAAAGCTCTATTTGTGGGAAGAAAAGGACGCAAATTTTGTTTGGGTACAACATTGCATGACCGCGCAATTACCAGTTAAAGAAGTGCAGTGCGAAATTGTAAAAAGACCTCTGTTCTTTAGGCTGAAAATTGGTCCGGTTCTGAAGTGGTTAATAGGGTTCTAAAGTTCGTACGAATTTTAGGTCCGTTCGAAGGTTCTGGTGCGAACCGAACCGGGGGGTGTTCGCCTCATCCCTATTCCTGACTTGGGCAATGGTGACTGGGATGATGTGTGGGACTTTCCCTTTTCGATCTTTGGTCTCATTGAGAGACTGTTTGACTCAATTTACCCTGGTGCATAGAGCCTATTTTACGCCATACCAACTTCATAATATGAACCCGATGTGCTCCTCTGATTGTCGGCAGTGTGGTATGGTTTTGGGAGTCTTCTCACACATCTTCTGGACCTGTCCCTATATTGTAGGTTTTTGGGTGGAAGTGGGTCTTTGTTAAATTCAATTTTATCTGCCCCTTTGCCGGTTTCTATGTCAGTATGTTTGTTGGGTTTGGTGGAGGCAGAGTGGACATTCGCCAATATTACATGGTTTTATGCCAGAAAAGCTATTGCCCTGTATTGGAAGAAACCTTCCCCGCTCACACTTTTATATTGGAAACAATTGGTCGATAATAGTTTACCATTACATAGAGATACTTACATGAACAGAGGTTGTCCAAGTAAATATGATAAAATCTGGCACGGCATCGGATACCAATATCAACTTATGATATGATACTGATACATATACTGTCATATAGACTATATGGATTGTTGATGATATGATTTGCTATAGTTGTATATGAGGGAGCTGTCAATTTGGTTACCGATAGGACTTATGCCTTAGACATAATTTTGCTATTTTTTTTTTTTATAGATAGGAAATTGATATTGTGATCCGGTGAGGATTTCAATGATGCATATATATTTTGCTCAATGTGTTATGTGTTATTGTCTTATGTATTTTGTTTTGTATTTGTGTTTTGTCTAAAAAAACAATAAAGACATTTCTAAAAAAAAAAAAAAATTATGGCAATCCTGGATGCATCACTTTCTCCCCCCACAATTTGATAACCCTCTTATTGTCAAGTTCAATGGCAAGTACCCTGGACCCCCCTCTACCCCCTTCCCTTATGGCCTCCTCTGTCTTGCTGACCCTCTTCTTTTTTCTATCCCAATTGCTTCTTTATTTTGCCTAGTCAATACTTTGGCTAGGCCATTCAGAAACATATAAATTCAGGGTGCAATATACTGTTACGGTGTTGCTATAGTCTACGATGGATTGAGCAGATGTCAGATCTCTTTACCCATGGGCACCCTAGATCATACTTAACCCACTGGGAGATACTATAGCTATCTACTGTAAGTAACGAGATCCTCTGCCCCAGACTAGTAATGTTTTGTATTGCTTGACACCCCCAGTTCTGAATATCTTTTTGCACCCCCATACATGAGTTTCTTCTGAAAAACAAAACAAATGCCTATGGAACCGTTAGGGCTAACCGGCGCAACATGCCGCCAATATTTGGCAATAAGAAGCTGAAGACTGGAGAAATGGTTGCCTGCCAGAAAGGCAAAATGATGGCACTGCGATGACGTGACAAGAAATATGTGTGCCTAATGAGTACAGTTCATAATACCTCCATGGAAGGTGGGAAAGAAGCCACAAGTAGCGACAGACTACAATAACACCATGGGAGGTGTTGACAGAGCCAGCTAAGCAATGATGTTCATTCTGCTAAATGCCTACATTCTGCTAAAAAAAAAAAAAAGAATGACAAGCCTGTGATTCATTCTGACTTCATTTGGAAACTTGCCAAAGGTATCTTTGTGAACCACCAAACACCATCAATGGCTGTGGATAGAGCTGGACATCATGCTGTTGGCAACCTGGAACTCCTGACTGGTCATCACTTTATGGACTATATCTCACCAATCGAAAAAAAGTCAACACCTACAAGGATGTGCGTGGTTTGTTGCTCAAAGCAACATTTCAGTGGAAAGATAATCAGAAAGGAAACCACGTTCCATTGTCCTGATTGTGATGTCGGACTTTGTGCAGTTCCATGTTTCAAAATTTATCATACCCGGGATGTTTACTAAACCAATATGTAGTGTCTAGTATTACAGCGACTAGTAATATTGCACCTTTGTTTGGACAAATTTCAGTGTTTTTGATATGGTTACATTATTGAATAAAATGTATTATATTATTATTTTTTATAATTATTTATAAGTATTTATTATATCATAATTTATTACTTTGTCTTTCAAACTTTATCATACCCGGGATGTCTACTAGACTCTTGATTGGACAGATTTAAGTGAGTTATTCCTAAGAATTACAAGCCTACACTATAAAATAATACATTTCCAAGCAAAACAATGTACCACTTTGACATTCAAAAATCAGACATACGGTAATCAGACCGCCAAGGAGGTTAATGCAAAAGTCACACTACTAAAATGGCGTAACTCCTAGAAACTAAACATGCAAATCGATTGTTACTTCCAGCTTCCTGTCAATAAACTTTGAAAGTGAAACTGTGATTGTCTAGGTAAAATGAAGCCTTTCAGTAATTGTGGTGATTACATCTGTGAATGGGAATCAATGTGTTTTCCTATATCCTCGCAATTTGCATAAGATAATATAGCTGTCATGACAGAAGAATTCAGGCCTCGGATAAACTGAAGTAACCATTGATTGTCTGAGCTAATTGCACATCTTTGAAGCATTTTTTTATCGTCTTACTCCATCTGGCTTTAATTCTTAAATGATTTGTTTGATTTCAGTTGTTTTCATTCTTTAATACAAAGAAGTAACTCAGTGGTTTGCCATTAGAATTGGCCTTTTTCAGTCTTCTAGCTATCTTTTTTTCTTCTATGACCTAACAAACCTGCCATAAGTGAGTGAATACATTGATTTGTTAGTACACTATAAAACCTGCAGGTGGTAAAAACACAATAATAGCACGCAGTGCATAATAACACTCATCAGTTAAACATTCATCACTTTTGCTTGAATTTCTAAAACATAATTATTGTGTGTGTAAAGGATTTGTGCTCCAAGGGCTTTGGACAAAGATGTAGACTTTATTTGTTCATTTTATCTTTTTTACTCTCTGCTTAGTTCTACAAACCTGTCAGTCACATCGCTTGTAATATTGTCATAAATAGGGATGAGCTTGATGTTCGAATCGAACGTAAGTGTTCGCCTATTCACTGAACAGTGAACAATATAGGGGATTCGTGGGAAATTCAAGCCCCCGAACGCCCGATAATGCACAATGAGATTGCAGTGCATTAGTGTCTGATGATTGGCCAAAGCATGCACCTGACCCTCTGGGGCGCGCACTCGGAAACATCCGTGACCGCTGGGTCCTGAAGACCCGCCACATCACGGATCACGGTAAATGGCCGCTGATAGCGGCCGTTTACCACGTGATCACCCTGTCAAATGACAGAGCGATCACCACATCAGACCAGCGTCACGTCCGGTTCCTCCTTCCCCTCTCTGTACCGATCATTACAGTGTGAAGGGAGGGGGGAGAGATCATTTGCACCAGTGCTGTGGGCTGGATGTGTAGTGTCTCAAACAGATAGTGCAGCGCTATAATTAAAATAATTTTCGAACGTATTTTAAAATTAATAGAAATTTCCAAAAATAGCTTATATTTAAAGAAATCCACGTGAGAAATCTTCAGTGATGCACAATCAGACCATGCATAAAGTGACTTAGTGCTGGGGAGGACCACCACCAATGGTAGAAATGGCTGCTCACCTCATCGTGTGGACCCTTTAAATTACAGAGGGTCAAATACACTTTATACCAATGCTCATCAACTCATTCAATTGCTGTATTCTTCCTCACAAATAGTATCCAACTGGTTCACAAAAGATGATACAGCCTTCTCCCATTCAGAGTCTAACAGCTGACAGATTCGTGGAGTGCCCACATTGGATAGTTGTATGGCAGCAGTCACATTTCCTCAAATCATGTGGATAAAAAGACAAGCCATAGTGCTCTCCATAGAAAACATTTTAATGATAAATATAAATAAAGACACACTTACAATAACGAAGCTTCATACGAACATTAAGATGAACAGTGGCTGCAGGTGACATCACATGATCTCCATTCGTACATTACGTCCCTATGGGCGGGACTTCCTCAGCAGACACGTAAATGACGTGACACCCGATGTATAAATAGAGAGTGGGGGGTTCCTATGGTAACAGCTCATCCAATCACGCTGCTCATCCTAACGCTAATACACATGATGGTGAGCATGACGCTAAGGATGACCTCTCCATGTTTACAAAAATTTACCATGGTAACGACTCATCCTATCATGCCGCTCCGCCTGACGCGATACCGCACGATGACGAGCATGACACTAAGGACAGCCTTTACATATTTACAAACATTACCATGGTAACAGCTCATCCTATCATGCCGTAAGGCACGATGCAATTAAACACAGTGACGAGCATAATATTAAAGACAGTCTATCCATGATTACAAACATTGCCATGGCAACAATATATCCCTAAAATTGCATATCATGAATTTTATACTCAAAAAGTTTGTTTAAAAAATCCGCCTCATAAGAGAATGCATATAAAAAATGTGTTTCGAACTTAATATTCAAAATCAATTTAGAATATTAAAATATGTGTAATGCACATATATCAATGTGACATCACTTGCGGCCATTAAAATACAAGTTAAATAGTACCAAAAATAATACACAAATAATAACCCAAATAATCAAAATAATAATAAAAAAATCACTGATCAGTAATAAAACAATTAATATCGAAATTTACATTCAATCCGCCAGGGGTTAATACATTAGTCTCATGTATCCAGTAAGATTCCCTATGGCTTAACTGGCGGATAAAATTACCCCCCCCCCCCTCCAATGTTTTGTCACCCTCTCAATCCCCCAAAACTTAAGACCCTTAGGGTTTTGCTGATGAAATTGTTTAAAATGTCAGGGTTTTAAAACCTTTTTTAATATTATCAACATGTTCTGCTATGTGCACATCTAGAGGTCTAGAAGTGCATCCTATGTATTGTAACCCATATTCGCACTCTAACATGTAAACCACCCCAATCGTGTCACACGTAATCAATTGTCGAATGTCATATTCCCTATTGGTTGCAGAAGCCGGAAACTTCTTCTGTTTTTTAATATTTATTTTAGAATGCTTGCATGGTCTACACCGCCCGCAAGCATAAAACTCCCCATAAAAGAGAACATTCTGTTCTCCGATGGAATAGGGGGGTTAAGGACACTGGTGGCAAGACGGCCCCTCAAAGTTGGGGCTTTCTTATAGATAAACTGTGGATAGGCAGGTAGCACGGGTCCCAGAATTTTATCCTGCTTCAAAATTGACCAATGTATTTCAAATTCTTTATGTTGGACATTATAGTCTAAAATCATCCTACATTTTTGTTCACTGCTATTAATCTCCCTGGGTTGGCTAGAAACTAAAGTAGTTCTATCAATCTACCGTATTTGACATTTTCAAATTCAGCCTTCAGAATGGACCTGTCATATCCCTTTTGTTCAAATCTGGAGATCAACACTTCAGTTTGAGATACAAAATCGTCACTCCTCGTACAATTAACTGTCCCCTGGGGATGTTGCATAACCAAGATTGATGGTGGCAAGGAGGGGAATATAGGCATTACGATTGGTGGGTTTAAAATGGTTAACCAACCTGAAGTGTCCCAAATCTTTATTAATCTCCAGATCCAAAAGACTATATGATCTTGACTAATATTCCATATAAGCGAGATATTCCTATCATTGGAATCCAATGACTGAATCAATTGACGATCTAGTACCATTCCAAATCAAAATAAGATGTCTATAAATCTACGGTAACTCACTAGTTCAGGGGGGCGATGTTTAAAAACTGCCTCTTCCTCCCAGTGGGCCTTAAACAAGTTGGCCACACTGGGAGCAAAACGGTCTCCCATCGCTACCATCGTGACCCCTCTAGTTTGTAAATAAAATTCCTTGCCGTATGTGTAGTGTGTAGTGTAGTGTCCACAGCGCTGCTCAGTGCCCATTCCAGGCAAATCCATACTCTGTAATACTCTGCCCATAATCTAACTCTGCCAATACCCTGCAATACTCTGCCATACTCTGCCACGCCCTGCAATACTCTGCAATACTAACAAAATAAAAGGTCTGCAGTCACCAGTGATGCACTTCCATCCCTATATAAATATACAAAAAAAGGAGATTCGCCCTGGGACTTTAAATGAGGTGGTCACAGTTAGCCACTGAGTAACAAGAGTAATAGTAGTATAAATGCTTTTTAAAATGAATGTACATACATGGATAATATAGCATATTAGCTCAGCCAATGGATTTGCACATAATAAAGAGAATAAATAAAGTTGATACAAACATTATACAATGCAGTATATACAATTGCATGCATCAGAAAACCCAATGCGTGTTTCGCAAGATCATTGCTCGCTCATTAGGGGTGGATGCGGATGAGATGTATCTAAATAGACAAAAAGATGTGTCACAGTGGTAAATGTAAGAACAATGGCAGAATGGGTCAGAGCAAAATGGCCCAATACTTACCAATGAACGAAACCAGAGTTTCCATCGCTGAACCCCCAAATGGATGTCAGCAGCCAGAGTATGGCACGGGAGCTAAGGGGGAGACAACAAACACGGGTACCCCCAAAGGTGATGCCAGGCTGCAGACATGTCATAGGTGAAGGTGAATGGTTCTAATAGTCTCAGTATGTAACTTGATAGATATCAGCTGTAAGCACTACAGTGCCTCAAAGTGTTATCAGATAGTCAAATTAGACTTGAAATTTATGCCCCTAGAACGCCTGCTGGTGCTCCCTGCATGCTGGGCCTCTGTATGTGACCACGCTGTGTAAAAGTCTCACACATGTGGTATCGTCATACTCAGGAGGAGTATTTGGAGGAGGATTTGTGCTATGCATATGTTGTGTGTAAAGCCTCATACACACGATCGGATTTTGTACAAACTTTCCCGTGGATTTTTGTACAAAGGGCGTCGGACGTGAACTTGTATTGCATACACACGGCAGGACTTTTTCAGCCAACTTTCACCAAATCACATGGTTTTTCTGCTCTTTACCGCCACCTTTGGTCAACTTCTGTATTGTTGTCTGATCTTTTGCATTGGTTCTGAGCATGCGTGTTTTTTACTTTGTACAAAGTCCTATGGTTTTCTGTACACACGATCAGACTTTGCTCCATTGGACTTTTGTTGCCGTAAAGTTTGTCCGTTCGCACAGCCAACAAAAGTCAGATGAAAACTGAAAAAGTTTGTCAGATGGAGCATGCACACGGTCGGATGTTGCTCCAAAACAGCTAATTTGCATGTTTGTTGTCAAAAAGTCAGATCATGTGTACGGGCCTTAAGAAATAACAGGATAACCTGACAAGTTTGTTAAAAAAAAAAAGAAAATAACTTGATTTTGAAAAGAATTGTGGGAAAAAAATTACAACTTCAAAAACCTCACAGTGCCTCTTTCTAAATACCTTGGAATGTATACTTTCCAAAAAGGGGCATTTGGGGGGTATTTATACTTTCCTGGCATGTTAGGGTCTCAAGAAATGAGATAGGCTGTCAGTTCTTTGGGTGTGATCAATTTTCATAGATTGGCACCATAGCTTGTGGACTCTATAACTTTCTCACCGACCAAATAATATACACCAATTTTGATTAATTTTACCAAAGATATGTGGCAATATAAATTTTGGCCAAAATTTATGAAGAAAATTTACTCATTTTCTAAATTTTAACAGAAACAAAGACTTTTTTTTACAGAATTTTCAGTATTTTTTTGATTTATAAAAAAATAAAAAAATAAAAAACCCAGTAGTGATTAAATACCACCAAAAGAAAGCTCTATTTGTGTGAAAAAAAGGGCAAAAATTTCATATGGGTACAGTGTTGCATGACTGAGTAATTGTCATTCAAAATGTGAGAGCACCGAAACCTGAAAATTGGTCTGGTTAAGAAGGGGGTTTATGTGCCCAGTGGACACTTTGCTACAATGTAAAGTAGTTAGTGTTCAGCTTGTATAACAGTGTAAATCTGTTGTCCTCTCAAAATAACTCAACACACAGCCATTAATGTCTAAACTGCTGGCAACAAAAATGAGTACTAAGTGAAAATGTCCAAATTGGGCCCAAAGTGTCAATATTTTGTGCGGCCACTATTGTTTTTCAGCACTGCCTTAACCCTCTTGGGCATGGAGATCACCAGAGCTTCACAGGTTGCCACTGGAGTCCTCCATGACGACATCACAAAGCTGATGAATTTTAGAGACCTTGCGCTCCTCCACCTTCTGTTTGAGGATGGCCCACAGATGCTCAATAGGGTTTAGGTCTAGTACATATTTGCATTCATGGTTCCCTCAATGAACTGTAGCTCCCCAGTGCTGGCAGCACTCATGCAGCCCCAGACCATGACACTCCCACCACCGTGCTTTACTGTAGGCAAGACACACTTGTCTTTGTACTCCTCACCTGGTTGCACTTGACACCATTTGAACAAAATATGTTTATTTTGGTCTCATGAGAGCACATGAGAGCACAATCCATGTTCTTAGTCTGCTTGTCTTCATCAAACTGTTTGAGGGTTTCTTGTGCATCATCTTTAGAAGAGGCTTCCTTCTGGGACAACAGCCATGCAGACTAATTTGATACAGTGTGCGGCATATGGTCTGAGAACTGACAGGTTGACCCCTTCAACCTCTGCAGCAATGCTGGCAGCACTCATACGTCTATTTCCCAAAGACAACCTCTGGATATAACGCTGAGCACATGCACTCAACTTCTTTGATCGACCTAGGCGAGGCCTGTTCTGAGTGAAACCTGTCCTGTTAAACTGCTACATGGTCTTGTCCACTGTGTTGCAGCTCAGTTTCAGGGTCTTGCCAATCTTCTTCTAGCCTAGACCATTGATTCTCAACCAGGGTTCCGTGGAACCCTAGGGTTCCTCCAGAGGCTACTAGGGGTTCCTTCAGCATTGTGCAATTTCTGCCCTTCAGATAAGTTCCCACAGACACCATTGATCTTTTTAACTATCTTTAAGGAGGTAATTCTTCCCAATGACCAAAAATGTAAGGACCATTCTTTTCACTGACCATCACGCTATTATATCATGAGTTGTAGATTTCAAATTTTTACCAAGGGTTCCCTGAGACTGGAGAACTATTTCAAGGGTTCCTCTGTGTTGAAAATTTTGAGAAAGGCTGGCCTAGACCATCTTTATGTAGAGCAACAATTCTTTTTTTCAGTTCTTTGCCATGAGATGCCATGTTGAACTTTCAATGACCAGTATGAGAGAGTGAGAGTGATAACACCAAATTTAACACACCTGCTCCACGTTCACACCTGAGAACTTGTAATACTAATGAGTCACATGACACTGGGGAGGGAAAATGGATAATTGGGCCCAATTTGGACATTTTCCCTTAGGGGTGTACTCACTTTTGTTGCCAGCAGTTTAGACATTGATGGCTGTGCGTTGAATTATTTTGAGGGGACAGCAAATATACACTGTTATACAAGCTGTACACTCATTACATGTAGCAAAGTGTAATTTCTTTAGTGTTGTCATGTGAAATTATATAATAAAATATTTACAAAAATGTGGGGGGTGTACTCAGTTTTTTGAGATACTGTATATATATACACTACCGTTCAAAAGTTTGGGGTCACATTGAAATGTCCTTATTTTTGAAGGAAAAGCACTGTACTTTTCAATGAAGCTAACTTTAAACTAGTCCTAACTTTAAACAAATATACTCTATACATTGCTAATGTGGTAAATGACTATTCTAACTGCAAATGTCTAGTTTTTGGTGCAATATCTACATAGGTGTATAGAGGCCCATTTCCAGCAACTATCACTCCAGTGTTCTAATGGTACAATGTGTTTGCTCATTGGCTCAGAAGGCTAATTGATGATTAGCAAACCCTTGTGCAATCATGTTCACACATCTAAAAACAGTCTAGCTCCTTCCAGAAGCTACAAAACTGACCTTCCTGTGAGCAGATTGAGTTTCTGGAGCATCACATTTGTGGGGTCAATTAAACGCTCAAAATGGCCAGAAAAAGAGAACTTTCATCTGAAACTCGACAGTCTATTCTTGTTCTTAGAAATGAAGGCTATTCCATGCGAGAAATTGCAAAGAAATTGAAGATTTCCTACAACGGTGTGTACTACTCCCTTCAGAGGACAGCACAAACAGGCTCTAACCAGAGTAGAAAAGAAGTGGGAGGCCGCGTTGCACAACTAAGCAAGAAGATAAGCACATTAGAGTCTCTAGTTTGAGAAACAGACGCCTCACAGGTCCCCAACTGGCATCTTCATTAAATAAATGAATAAGGAAGGCTATCACTCCATTTTGCAACGCCATGCCATACCCAGTGGACAGCGCTTGATTGGAGCCAATTTCATCCTACAACAGGACAATGACCCTAAACACACCTCCAAATTGTGCAAGAACTATTTACAGCAGAAACAGGCAGCTGGTATTCTATCGGTAATGGAGTGGCCAGCACAGTCACCAGATCTGAACCCCATTGAGCTGTTGTGGGAGCAGCTTGACCGTATGATACGCCAGAAGTGCCCATCCAACCAATCCAACTTGTGGGAGCTGCTTCTAGAAGCGTGGGGTGCAATTTCTCCAGCTTACCTCAATAAATTAACAGCTAGAATGCCAAAGGTGTGCAATGCTGTAATTGCTGCAAAAGGAGGATTCTTTGACGAAAGCAAAGTTTGATGTAAAAACAATGTTATTTCAAATACAAATCATTATTTCTAACCTTGTCAATGTCTTGACTCTATTTTCTATTCATTTCACAACGTATGGTGGTGAATAAGTGTGACTTTTCATGGAAAACACAAAATTGTTTGGGTGACCCCAAACTTTTGAACGGTAGTGTATATATATATATATTGTAGACATGTCACTGGAGAAGTGGTTGAGGGGGTGTACATCTCACCTAGGTTGCTACACAGTGTGAGATGGTAAGTCCAGGATGGATCAGTTTCTCAGCAGCAATATGCTGCTGAGTTGTTATTTAATCTTGCCGGGCCTGGGTTTATATGGAATGGCAGGTAGGTTTGGTAGAGGGACCTGTCATTCCACACCCCCCATCCCTCGATCCAGTTCTGGGTTTTTGGATCAGGTGAGCTTTGATCCTAATTAGCCTGGGAAGGTAAAGGCTCTGCGGGCCTGCAGGTGTTCGCTCTCAGCCAGGGAAATGAACAGTCTGTGTGTTGGAGGAAGCTGCAAGCACAGCCACTGCTGGAGCTAAAACCCACCCTGCGATATCCAGGCGAAAGACGCTGTGTTTATACGTGTCAGATAGGTGAGAAGAACCTGTTAGTAAGCGCCCAGCCGGGCTAGGTTGTTTTCTTTTTTTTTATTATTTTGTTCCTGTTATACACAAGAAGCACGGTGTTGCTGTATATTTTGTTTGTTGGACTGTTTGTACCACGAATAAACGCCAAGGTCTGCTTTATAAATTCCAAGTCTGCTGTGAACTGTGTCCAAACTCACCCTACCCCGGGAAGATCCCTTACAATTGGTGGAGAATTCGGGCAACACGGTTGCTAGGGGCAACGGTGTGGACAGACTTGGCTACAGCTACTTATGTCCTGGGTGAAAGCTGCAACTACACTCCAAGAACAGTCCAGCAACATGGAGGAGATGCTGAAGCAGTTTATGCAAGTGAGTTTGCAACAACAGCAGGCTCAGACAGAGGCCAATAGACGACATGAACAGTCCATGGCGGCACAACAGCAGATGCATAAGGAAGAGTTGCAAGCTTTGCGCCAAAGCCAACAACAACTTATCGAGCACCTGATAGTAAATCGAGAGGCGCCTGTGGTTGCTAATCCACCCACAGTGATGGGAGCCGCTCCAGAGATTTTTTTTGGGAGAAGGACTGTGCAGAAAGCGCTGCAAAAGATGACTGCTGAGGACGATGTTGAGGCCTATCTAACAGTGTTTGAGCGCGTGGCTGAGCGAGAGAAGTTACCAGCCGCTGAGTGGGCAGAGGTAATTGCGCCCTATTTAACAGGTGAACCTCAAAAGGCCTACTATGACCTCAGTGAGCAAGAGGTTAAGGACTATACTCGGCTAAAAGAGGAGATACTTGCCCGACTAGGAGTTACTACTGCAGTCCGTGCCCGGAGGGTACGCAACTGGAGCTACAGTCTGGACAAATCAGCGAGGTCCCAGATGTATGACCTAATCCATTTGGCAAGAAAGTGGTTGGAGCCAGACACTTCTACTCCTGCACAAATCCTAGAGAAGGTCGTGATGGATCGCTACCTCCGAGCGCTTCCTACTGACCTGCAACGCTGGGTAGGACAAGGTGATCCTAAGAATGCAAACGAACTTGTCAACCTTGTGGAGAGGTTCCAGGCGACTGAGGACTACCTCCGTGATGTTCCTGCAGCATCTTCACCTCCCCGGAGTGCCAGATCTGTGCCGTCAGCTGGTAAGAGACTTCCATCTATTGGGGGAGTGTGGAGGGGTGCTGATGGAGGGAAAAGGGCTCAAGTGGTGTCTCAGGGACAAAAGACTGGTGATGGTCCCGGGTGGCTAAGGGGCTCTGAAAAGGACTCCTTGCCAAAGAGACCAGGCCCTATCCAGTGTTGGAGATGCCATGAGGTGGGACACGTGTCTGCCCATTGCCCTCTTACCACTGAACCCATGGAGTGTGACGCTAGCCGGCGTCAGTCGCTGTTTGCGGAACCATCTTGTGCTGCAGTTCCTGGACTAGAGACTGAACCGCAAATCTGCAATATTACCATCAATGACCTTCCCGTTGAGGCGTTAATGGACTCGGGAAGCCTCGTAACCTTGGTGCATGCTAGCCTGGTGGCTGGGGACTTAGAGTCTAAAAAACATATGAGTGTTGTGTGCATACATGGTGATACAAAAGTGTACCCTATAGTGCTGGCTAAAGTCGGGACTGAACAAGGCACCGTACAATATGAAGTGGGTGTGGTGAAAAACCTCATGCATAATGTAATATTGGGGCGCGATTTTCCATTATTCTGGGCTCTCTGGGAAAAAAGGAAAATCCCCAAAAGGAGTGGGGATACCTCTAAGGGGGTTGCTTTGTCCCCTGTGAATGATAGAAGTGTGCAGGATGAAAATGATTGTTCTCCTTTGCAGGTCCTGGCTGGGGAGGAGGAGGCTCCTCCCACTGAGCAAAATATACTAGACTTAGAGGTGTCTAGGGATAATTTTGGCGCTGCACAATTACAGGACCCCACTCTCAAAAATGCGAGAGAGCAGGTTGCTGTTATGAATGGGGTACCTCAGGAACCAGAGGCTGAAAAAAGATTTCCACATTTTTCGGTGACTAATGATCTTTTCTATAGAGTCAATAAGATTAAGGATGAGATTGTGGAACAGCTTCTGGTACCTAAGCCGTACCGGCGTCAGGTGCTTGACATGGCACATAACCATGTTCTTGGGGGACACTTGGGGACTGACAAAACGCGAGAGAGGGTTCTCCAGAGGTTTTTTTGGCCGGCGATATATGATGACATTAAAAAATACTGCGAGTCGTGCCCCACATGTCAGGTTAGTGCCCCAGTGTCACATTTTCGCAGTCCTTTGGTTTCGCTCCCTATTATAGAGGTGCCTTTTGAGCGTATTGCCATGGATTTAGTGGGTCCCGTTGTAAAGTCAGCTAGAGGACACCAGTATATTTTGGTAGTCATAGATTATGCGACCCGCTATCCTGAGGCTGTACCCTTAAGAAACACTGCATCTAAAACAATTGCACGTGAGTTGTTTTATATGTTCTCTAGGACTGGGATCCCCAAAGAAATCCTAACTGACCAAGGTACGCCATTTATGTCAAAACTGATGAAGGAATTATGCAAACTATTTAAAGTCTCACACATCCGTACCTCTGTATACCACCCCCAGACGGACGGATTGGTGGAGAGATTTAATAAAACTTTGAAACATATGTTGAAGAAAGTGGTGGGAAAAGATGGTCGTGACTGGGATCATTTATTACCCTACCTCATGTTTGCTATTAGGGAAGTGCCCCAAGCGTCCACAGGGTTCTCACTATTCGAGTTGGTCTATGGTCGTCACCCTAGGGGTCTACTGGACATTGCAAAAGAGACATGGGAGAGTGAGTCCACCCCATACAAGAGTGTTATTGAGCATGTAGCACAAATGCAGGACCGTATAGCCACTGTAATGCCCCTGGTAAGGGAACACCTCCAGAGAGCTCAAGAGGCCCAAAGTAGAATTTACAGCCGGTCCGCAAGAATCAGGACATTCAACCCAGGGGTCCTTATACTAGTCCCCACTGTTGAGAGTAAATTCTTAGCGAAGTGGCAAGGTCCTTATGAAATTGTTGAAAAGATCAGTGAGGTGAACTACAAGGTGCACCAACCAGGTAGAAGGAAGCCTTTCCAAGTTTATCACATAAACTTGATCAAGCCCTGGAAAGACAGGGAATCCTTGGTGGCGACAAATACTGTTAATAATTTGTCACCACCAATCCCTCCAGTCAAGGTAGGTAATGCTCTATCAGTGTCACAGAAACAGGAGGCTCTGGAATTTTTACAGAAAAACAAAAACAAGTTCTCTGACCTCCCAGGGCGTACCCACCTCATCCATCATCACATTGAAACTGAGCCTAGAAGCAGAGTAAACCTAAAGCCCTATAGGATACCGGAGGCACGTAGAAAAGCCGTATCTGCCGAGGTAAAACGTATGCTTGATCTGGGGGTAATTGAGGTGTCACAGAGTGAATGGTCCAGCCCGATTGTGCTAATCCCAAAGCCCAATGGAACTTGGAGGTTCTGTAACGATTTCAGAAAGTTGAATGAGATCTCCAAGTTCGATGCTTATCCTATGCCCAGGGTAGATGAGTTGATTGAGAAGTTAGGTAACGCCAGGTACATAACCACCCTCGATCTCACAAAGGGCTACTGGCAGATTCCACTTTCTGGCGAGGCTAAAGAGAAAACTGCATTCTCCACCCCTGATGGGCTATTCCAGTATGTAGTGATGCCATTCGGGTTACATGGAGCGCCTGCAACTTTCCAGAGGTTGATGGACTTGATTCTGCGACCACATCGGGATTACTCAGCCGCCTACCTCGATGATGTGGTCATTTTTAGCCCTGATTGGGAAAGTCACCTCTGTAAGGTACAGGCTATGTTGGATACCATAAGTGATGCAGGGTTGACCATAAATGCCGAGAAGTGTGCTCTAGCCCTAGAAGAGGCCAAATATCTGGGCTACATTGTTGGGAGAGGATTGATTAAGCCACAGCTAAATAAAATTGAGGCAATACAGAATTGGCCTAGACCCCTGACAAGGAAACAGGTTAGAGCTTTCCTGGGTATTACGGGTTATTACCGTAGATTTGTGCCGAACTTTGCCTCAGTTGCTGCTCCACTAACTGACTTGACAAAGGGCGGAAAGACAGCAATGGTCACGTGGACCCCAGAGGCCGAGAAGGCTTTCCAAAGCCTTAAGTCTGCCTTGTGCCAACCACCTGTGTTAGTTACCCCCAATTTCAGGCGAGAATTTCTGGTCCAGACAGATGCCTCTAACACAGGCTTAGGTGCAGTACTCTCACAAGTAGTGAATGGTGAGGAGCATCCGGTGACGTACTTGAGTAGAAAACTAACCCCGGCCGAGAAAAATTATGCCATTGTGGAGCGGGAATGTTTGGCAGTGAAGTGGGCCCTAGAATCTTTAAAGTATTACTTGCTAGGCAGGAAATTCAAGTTGGTGACAGACCATGCCCCCCTAACATGGATGAAGTTAAACAAGGAGAGAAATGCAAGAGTGACTAGATGGTTTCTGTCCTTACAAAACTTTAATTTTACTGTGGAACACAGGCCAGGGAAATTACAGGCAAATGCTGACGCATTGTCGAGGGTGAGTTGTCTGTGGGGACAAAAGGCTCAGCCCTCCGGTCTGAAAAAGAGGGGGGGGATATGTAGACATGTCACTGGAGAAGTGGTTGAGGGGGTGTACATCTCACCTAGGTTGCTACACAGTGTGAGATGGTAAGTCCAGGATGGATCAGTTTCTCAGCAGCAATATGCTGCTGAGTTGTTATTTAATCTTGCCGGGCCTGGGTTTATATGGAATGGCAGGTAGGTTTGGTAGAGGGACCTGTCATTCCACACCCCCCATCCCTCGATCCAGTTCTGGGTTTTTGGATCAGGTGAGCTTTGATCCTAATTAGCCTGGGAAGGTAAAGGCTCTGCGGGCCTGCAGGTGTTCGCTCTCAGCCAGGGAAATGAACAGTCTGTGTGTTGGAGGAAGCTGCAAGCACAGCCACTGCTGGAGCTAAAACCCACCCTGCGATATCCAGGCGAAAGACGCTGTGTTTATACGTGTCAGATAGGTGAGAAGAACCTGTTAGTAAGCGCCCAGCCGGGCTAGGTTGTTTTCTTTTTTTTTATTATTTTGTTCCTGTTATACACAAGAAGCACGGTGTTGCTGTATATTTTGTTTGTTGGACTGTTTGTACCACGAATAAACGCCAAGGTCTGCTTTATAAATTCCAAGTCTGCTGTGAACTGTGTCCAAACTCACCCTACCCCGGGAAGATCCCTTACAATATATATATATATATATATATATATATATATATATATATATATGCTCTGCATTCAGTGTAGTGTATATATACAGTTCATTTGGTGGTGTACAACAGTGGTTCTCAACTCTGCCCTCAAGTACCCCCGAACAGGCCATATTTGCAGGTGTTCCTTTATCTTGCACATGTGCTTTAAATCAGAGTCAATGGCTTGGTATTTTGTCTATTTTATCTAAGAGAAATTCCCAAAACGTGGCCTGTTGGGGGTACTTGAAGAAAGGGTTGACATTATATAATACACTTATATAATATAATACACTTCAGGCGGTGTATTCATATATATATATATATATATATATATATATATATATATATATATATACACAGTGGGGCAAAAAAGTATTTAGTCAGCCTCCAATTGTGCAAGTTCTCCCACTTATTTTTTCAATATCGAAAGCTCATCTCAATACTTTGTTATATATTCCTTGTTGGCAATGACAGAGGTCAAAAGTTTTCTGTAAGCCCTTGTACACACGGTTGGATATTCCGATGGAAAATGTCCGATCGGACCGTGTTGTCGGATAATGCGACAGTGTGTGGGCTCCATCTGACTGTTTCCGTCGGAATATCCGACTGACCAAGTTTGAGAACTTGGCTATAAAATTTTCCGACAACATGATCCTGGTGGTGCTGGTGCGACAACACTACGTCCTCACAGTTAATCTCGGTGGGCACAGGAACAGGCCCTGCTGTGAAATATTATATCAAGAATTGTAATTACATGCCCCTGTTAAACAGGGGCTGAAAAATTGGGCCTTAGGCACTGCTTGCTGGTGCCACAACACTGCAACCTCTCCCAGATACTCTAGTTGGAGTGCAGGAATGAGCCCTGCTGCAAAGCATTGCATCAAAAAATGTAATTACATGCCCCTGTTAAACAATGGTTGAAAAATTGGGCCTTAAGCACTGGTGCTGGTGCCATGACACTGAAACCTCTTCCATATACTCTATTTGTAGTGCAGGAATGAGCCCAGCTGCAAAGCATTGCATCAAAAATTGTAATTACACGCCCCTGTTAAACAGGGGCTGAAAAATTGGGCCTTAGGCACTGGTGCCATGACACTGCAACCTCTCCCATATACTCTATTTGTAGTGCAGGAATGAGCCCTGCTGCAAAGCATTGCATCAAAAATTGTAATTACACGCCCTAGTTAACCAGGGGCTGAAAAATTTGGCTAGTGGCATCACCCAGAACCAAAAATGTTCTTTCAAGATATCAGCGGAGAAGGAAGAGGATAGACAGTCAACATAACAGGACAGTCACTCAGCATCAGCATAGGCAGTCTTGAAGGGATGTGATATTTCAAAAAAAATTATTCGGTTACATCAGCTTCAGGTACTTGGTAGCTGGTGGTGAACCAAGACTGATTCATCTTTATGAAGGTCAGTCGATCAACCAAGTCGGCGGACAGGCGCACCTTGTGATCGGTTACAAAGCCACCAGCAGCACTGAAGGTGTGTTCCAAAAGAACGCTGAATGCAGGACAGGCCAGTAGCTCCATTGCATACTGTGCAAGCTCTGGCCAATGATCCATCCTCAAGACCCAGTAAACCAGAGGATTTTCAGTGGGAAAGGTGTCCAAGTCTGACCTTTCCCCTAGGTATTCCTGCACCATGTAAATCAGACACTGGCGATGGTTGCTGGAACTGATCATACCTTGGGACTGCGGACTGAAAAATTGTCTGAACGCATCGGTCAGACGGCCACCTTCTCCACCGCTATTTCTGATCGAAGCCTCAGCAATGCGTTGTCCAGGACCAGGAGTTTGTAACCTCCCAGTCTCTGGGAACGCGTTGCACAGACCTTTCTGCAGTGCCTCCTGGAGATGTCTCATCCTCTGCTCCTTCTACGATGGCAAGATAAGGTCGGCAACCTTACCCTAGTACCATGGATCAAGGAGAGTGGCCAGCCAGTAATGGTCCCTCTCCTTGATCCGAAGAATACGAGGATTCTTCCGCAGGCTTTGCAGGATCAGGGAGGCCATGCAGCGTAGGTTAGCTGATGCAGTCAGTCCGGAGTCCTCTGGGTCACTAAAGACAACAGATCTGCAGCCACCTCCTCCCAGCCACGTAGAAGTCCATGGGTTTCTTGGGACTGTAAATCATCCCTACAAGACTGCTGCTGCTGATGCTGAGTGCCAGGCTCCACCTCCATGCTGACAATCATCCTTCTCCTCCTCCTCCTCGTCCTCTTCCTGTGTGATGGGCGGGACAGCAGAAACACTGTCTCTATAAAGGGGGACTTGAGAGGCAAGGAAGTCCTCCTCTTCCTGCCTCTGTTCTGCCTCAAATGCCCTGTCCATTATTCCATGCAGCGTATGCTCCAACAGGTGGACAAGAGGTACAGTGTCACTGACACTGCTCACCATCCTTGTGGCCTCCTCAAACGGTGACAGCACAGTGCATGCATCCCTGATCATGCCCCACTGTCGTGGTGAGAAGAAACTGAGCTCCCCTGACCCTGTCCTGGTGCTGTAGTCACACAGGTACTCATTGATGGCCCTCTGCTGTATGTGCAGCCACTGCAGCATGGCCAATGTTGAGTTCCACCTGGTGGGCATGTCACATATAAGGCGGTTCTTGGACAGGTTCAACTTCTTTTGGAGCTCAGCCAGACGAGCACTGGCATTAAATGATCGGCGGAAATGCACACAGACTTTCCTGGCCTGCTTCAGGACATCCTGTAAGCCCGGGTACCTGCCCAAGAACCGCTGTACCACCAGGTTAAGGACATGAGCCACACAGGACACATGGGTCAGTTGTCCCTGTCAGAGGGTGGAGAGGAGGTTGGTGCCATTGTCGCAAACCACCATTCCTGGCTTAAGCTGGCGTGGCGTCAACCACCTCTCGGCCTGCCCCTACAGAGCTGACAAAATATCTGCCCCAGTGTGGCTCCTGTCCCCCAAACAAACCAGCGCAAGCACGGCATGGCATCGTTTTGCCTGCGTACTTGCGTAGCCCCTTGATCACCTATGGAGCACTGCTGGTTCAGAGGACAGAGCACTGGAAGAGGCCATGGAGGAAGAAGAAGAAGAGGAGGGGGTGGAGGAGAGAGGTGTGTCACAACCAGTAGTAGCATTTTGGAGGCGTGGTGGCAGAACAACCTCCAACACTACTGCACCTTGTCCTGCATCCTTCCCAGCTGCCAGAAGAGTGACCCAATGGGCCATGAAAGACAGGTAACATCCCTGTCCATGCCTGCTGGACCATGAGTCAGCAGTAATATGCACCTTACCGCTGACCGCCCTGTCCAGAGAGGCAAGGAAATTGCCTTCCCCATGCCGATAGAGAGCCGGAATCGCCTTCCATGAGAAAAAGTGGCGTTTGGGGACCTGCCACTGAGGAACCGCACATTACACAAACTCACGGAAGGGGGCCGAGTCTACCAACTGAAAAGGCAGCAGTTGAAGTGCTAGCAATTTAGCCAAGCTAGCATTCAACCGCTGGACATGTGGATGGCTGGGAGTGAACTTCTTTCTATGGCCCAGCAGCTGGGGCAGGGAAAATTGCTTGCTACAATCGGACATGGGTGTACTGCTAGCAGAGTGCCCGCAAGTACTTGGCTGTGACACACCTAAATCTACACCTTCATTCCTCTCAGTGCAGGTTTCAGAGAGGACTGAAGGTATAGTGGGGTTGGAGATCCCAGCTGATGAGGAGCAAGGAGAGGTCCGCTTTGTTCTTTGGTGTGGGTCTTTGAGGTAAGCTTGCCAACGAGCTACATGGCAGGTCAACATATGTCTGGTCAAGCATGTGGTGCCCAAGCAAGATACGCTTGAGACATATGTTGCAAATAGCAGCGGTGCGATCTGATGCACTCGTCTCAAAAAAGGCCCACACCAAAGAACTTTTAGAATAAAACGCAGAGGGAGCGCCCTGCACAGGCGGAGCTCTGCGGTGTGATTCAGTCAGTGTGCTGCCCCTAAGCTGGCCCCCAGATGGCATCCTGCCTTATTGGAGATGTGCCTCCTCCTCCTCCTCTCTCCTACTAGGCACCCACGTGGAGTCAGTGACCTCATCATCCCCTCCCTCTTTATCACTGGAGCAAACCTGGCAGTATGCTGCAGCTTGTGGATCATGACTGCCAGATTGCTGTCCTTCTTGAGCATCCCCTCTCTCTGCGCTCACGCTACTGCCTTCCTCTAGCTGAGTATCATCATCAGAGCCTACAAAACACTGGGCATCCTCTTAGAGCATGTACATGGTGTGTCTAGGGAAGGAGTGACTGATGATGACATTGAGACGAGGGAAGAGGATGCGTTGGCAGCTGCTTTGCTGGTATCCTGAGCCTGGGTGAGAGAAGATGAGGAGGATGAAGAGGGCTTGGGTATCCACTCTACCAAGTCTTCGGCATGATGCGGCTCAACACGTCCAGCTGCCAAAAATAAGGACAAGCGTGTCCCATGGCCACTTGCTGATGACGATGCACCGCGTTCATGACCAGCACTGTTGTCTCTAGACACAGAGCCTGCTTGCCCTCTTTTATCGGCTCGCGCCTGTCTGCCTCTCCTTGTTGGCCTTCCAGACATGGTAATGGCCTGCAGGGAGATGGGAAAACTAGCAATTGGGTAGTGTATATTGTGCTGGAGGCACACAACACCCACTAATTCCTACAGATGCCTGTATGATAGAACACCAGCAATAAAGGGTAGATACAGGTGTATACTGGGCTGGAGGCACACAACACCCACTAACTACTGCAGATGCCTGTATGAGAGAACACCAGCAATAAAGGGTAGATACAGGTGTATACTGTGCTGTGCTGGAGGCACAAAACACCCACTAACTCCTGCAAATGCCTTTATTATAGAACAAAAGCAATTAAAGGGTAGATAGAGCTGTATACTGTGCTGTGCTGGAGGCACAAAACACCCACTAACTCCTGCAGATGGCTCTATTAGAGAACAGCAATAAAGGGTAGATACAGGTGTATACTGCGCTGGAGACACACAACACCAACTAACTCCTGCAGATGCCTTTATTATAGAACACCAGCAATTAAAGGGTAGATACAGGTGTATACTGTGCTGTGCTGGAGGCACACACCACCCACTAACTCCTGCAGATGGCTCTGTTTGAGAACAGCAATAAAAGCTAGATACAGGTGTATACTGTGCTGGAGGCACACAACACCCACTAACTCCTGCAGATGGCTGTATTAGAGAACACCAGCAATAAAGGGTAGATACAGGTGTATATTGTGCTATGCTGGAGACCCACAACACCTACTAACTCCTGCAGATGGCTCTATTTGAGAACAGCAATAAAGGGTAGATACAGGTGTATACTGCGCTGGAGGCACACAAAACCCACTAACTCCTGCAGATGGCTGTATTAGAGAACACCAGCAATAAAGGGTAGATACAGGTGTATATTATGCTATGCTGGAGGCCCACAACACCCACTAACTCCTGCAGATGGCTCTATTTGAGAACAGCAATAAAGGGTAGATACAGGTGTATACTGCGCTGGAGGCACACAACACCCACTAACTCCTGCAGATGGCTGTATTAGAGAACACCAGCAATAAAGGGTAGATACAGGTGTTTACTGTGCTGTGCTGGAGGCACAAAACACCCGCTAACTCCTGCAGATGCCTTTATTATAGAACACCAGCAATAAAGGGTAGATACAGGTGTATATTGTGCTGTGCTGGAGGCACACAACACCCAATAACTCCTGCAGATGGCTCTATGAGAGAACAGCAATAAAGGATAGATACAGGTGTATATTGTGCTGTGCTGGAGGCACACAACACCCACTAACTCCTGCAGATGGCTGTATTAGAGAACTGCAGCAATAAAGGGTAGGTACAGGTGTATATTGTGCTGTGCTGGAGGCACACAACACCCACTAACTCCTGCAGATGGCTCTATTAGAGAACAGCAATAAAGGGTAGACACAGGTGTATACTGCGCTGGAGGCACACAACACCCACTAACTCCTGCAGATGGCTCTATTAGAGAACAGCAATAAAGGGTAGATACAGGTGTATACTGCACTGGAGGCACACAACACACACTAACCTTTAGATGCTGGAACACTACACAAGGCCGCCGCGTTGGCGGCCTTATATAGTGTGGGGCATGTACTAAACACCCTGAGCTATAATTGGCCACAGGCATCCTGCCTGTGGCCAATTATGGCTCTCCTCGCTGCCGGCGCTGTGATTGGCCAAGCATGCGGGGTCACAGTGCATGCTTGGCCAATCATGAGCCAGCAATGCACTGCGATGGTGCAGTGCAATGTGGGCCGTGAGCGCCACACGAATTTGGCGCGAATGGCCCACAGAGTTCTGGCTTTGCCGAATGGGCGAACAGCCGGTGTTCGAGTCGAACGTGCATTCTACTTGAACAACAAGCTCATCCCTAGCGGAAAGGTGCATATTACCGCTCACTTATGGTCCAGCAGGCATGGACAGGGACGTTACCTATCTTTCACGTCCCATTGGGTCACTCTTCTGGCAGCTGGGAATGATGCAGGACAAGGTGCAGTAATGTTGGAGGTTGTTCTGCCACCACGCCTCCAAAATGCTACTACTGGTTGTGACATACCTCTCTCCTCCACCCCCTCCCCTTCTTCTTCCTCCATGGCCTCTTCCAGTGCTTTGTCCTCGGAACCAGCGGTGCTCCGTAGGCATTCAAGGGGCTATGCAAGTACGCAGGCACAAAGAAGCCATTCTGTGCTTGCACTGGTTTGTTTGGGGGACAGGAGCCACAATGAGGCAGATATTTTGTCAGCTCTGCAGGGGCAGGCAGAGAGGTGGTTGATGCCACGCCAGATTAAGCCAGGAATGGTGGTTTGCAACAATGGCACCAACCTCCTCTCCACCCTCAGACACGGACAACTGACCCATGTGCCCTATGTGGCTCACGTCCTTAACCTGGTGGTTCAGCTGTTCTTGGGCAGGTACCCGGGATTACAGGAGGCAAGCCAGGAAAGTCTGTGTGCATTTCCGCCGATCATTTAATGCCAGTGCTCGGCTGGCTGAGCTCCAAAAGGAGTTGAACCTGCCCAAGAACCACCTTATATGTGACATGCCCACCAGGTGGAACTCAATGTTGGCCATGCTGCAGCGGCTGCACATGCAGCAGAGGGCCATCAATGAGTACCTGTGCGACTATGGCCCCAGGACAGGGTCAGGGGAGCTCAGTTTTTTTTTCACCACGCCAGTGGGGCATGAACAGGGATGCATGCACTGTCCTGTCACCGTTTGAGGAGGCCACAAGGATGGTGAGCAGTGACAGTGCATGCATCAGTGACACTGTACCTCTTGTCCACTTGTTGGAGCATACACTGCGTGGAATAATGGACAGGGCACTTGAGGCAGAACAGAGGCAGGAAGAGGAGGACTTCCTTGCCTCTCAAGGTCTCCTTTATCCAGACAGTGTTCCTGCTGTCCCATCCATCACGCAGGAAGAGGAGGAGGAGGAGTGTGTCAGCATGGAGGTGGAGCCTGGCACTCAGCATCAGAAGCAGCAGCCTTTTAGGGATGATTTACAGTCCCAAGAAAAAATATAAAAAATTATATAGGGGTGATAACCCTTCCCTATGTTTTCTAAGAAGCTTAAAATAGATTTTTTGACTGGAGCTACACTTTAAAAATGTACCAGTTCAAAATTACAAACAGATTCTACTTAACACAACAAGCCTACACAGTCCCTGTCTTGTTTGCACCGACTGTATACTGCTGTTCTGAGTATATAGGGCCTGGGGGCCCCACGTCTTTCCTTTTTTTTAATTGGGTATGGGGTTTCCCTTAATATCCGTACAAGACCCAAAGGGGCTGGTAATGGGCAGGGGGGGGATACCCATGCCATTTTTCTCAATGATTTATCCGTAATGCCGGAACCAGATATTACATTAAAAACGCAATCAGTTTTAAATGACTTTTTTTCAGTTAAATGTCATTTTGTGCAGGGACTGTTCTAAACACGGGAAACACGTGCCACTTCACAGGATTACTATAAACAACCCCCAGGTACATTATTTAAAGGAATATTTCACTTTTTTTCACTTTAATCGTCATTAAAATCAGTGCTCCCGAAAAAACAGCAGTTTTTTAAAAAAAAATTGCCATTGACCCATGTCCCCTGGGGCAGGAGCCAGGTCCCCAAACACTTTTTAGGACAATATCTTGCATATTAGCCATTAAAATTAGCACTTTTTATTTCGAACGTTCAAGTCCAATAGACTTCAATGGGGTTCTAAAGTTTGCACAAATTTTCGGTCCGTTCGAAAGTTCTGGGGCGAATCATACCAGGGGGTGTTCGGCTCATCCCTACTGACTGCATGATGTGAGCTAGAGCCATTGGAATACATGGAAAACACTGTGCATGTATTTTTAGTGCAGAAAAAAAGCGCACAGAACTGCGTCTGGTGTGAATTGGCCCTAAAGCTCATTGTATTGTAATTTCATCGATACCATTTAGAAAAAACATTTTACTCAGTCTGATTCTTTCATATGTTTTACCCAAACACTTTATTGACAACTTACCTACCGTAATTAAATCTAGATACTGGGAATTTCTCAATCATACACACAAGTATCTCACTGATTTCACTGATGTTTGGCTTGGCACACAACACAGTGTGCACAAACATGCAAAAGATAAGGAAGCCCATGAGAGGCTTGAGATGCCATGGTTACCTTTTTTAATTAACACATTACGTGGAATAAGGATCCAAAACATGCTACTGATAATTAGTCAGAGCAAATATGAGACCAATTGGAAACAAAGTTCTCTGGAGAGAAAAGACAAGGGCGTCTTTGTTTCCAGAATTCTGAAAAATAATTTCAGTCAGGCAAACACAAACTGGAGGATCCTAATAGAATCTGAAAGGTTATTGACAATTAGTGTCAACTATTTCCTGCAGCTAGACCTTACATGTCTCCTCTTTAATTAATTGTGTATAGCGGATGATAGTGAGCTTCTTGGGGACTTGTCCTTTCAGCTCATACTAGAAGCAGTGTCAGCACTCTCAGGACACAGATTCCCACAGTGTACAGCTAATAAACGCTCTGTTATATTACCAGCTGGGACCTGCCATAGATCCCGCACTGTCTGACCTTGTCCTGGATATTCAAGGTGGGCAATACATCAGTGTCATGGCGCTGATCACTTTAGGATTCTGTTCTATATATTGTTACATTTAATACTACAAAAACCTTTTCCACCCTTAAGCCCCATACACACTATCAGTTTTTCTGCTGATTTTTTTCCTTCAAATTTACCAAAACCATAGAATATGAGGTCAAACCTTAGGAGTTTCAATTTGTATGCAATCAAGCAGGCCCTTCTACTACATGGTTTTGGTAAATCTGAAGGAAAAACTCAGCAGAAAATCTGATAGTGTGTATGGGGCTTTAAAGTGAGCATGTGCCTTGCCCATGCAAGGCAAAGCAACAGGTAATTAGCAGCTGCACACACTCTTTAGTTCCATAGTTGCTCCGTATGGTTGGGATGAATGAAGAGAAGATGCCTTACCAGGCTTGGGATACACCTATGTGAATGGTTGCGGGTAAGGATGAGCTCAGGCGTGTTTGCATACGCCACGTGCAGAGCCCTCTAGGAAGTCGGCGGACGCAGCTCTGCGCTAATCACAGGCAGTGAGACATTGCCCCGATGTGCGGCTGCAGAGATTGGGCAATGTCTCACTGCTTGTGATTAGCGCAGCGCTAAGCCGACTTCCTGGCTGGCTCTGCACATGGCGTATGCCAACACGCCTGAGCTCATCGCTAGTTGCGGGTGTGGGAATTGCATCTGTTCCCCCACCTGCAGCCAAATCACACTTCTCTTAGGAGACACGTAGGGCTGCCATTCATTATGGATGGTAGGGTTGCCACCTTTTCTTCAAGCCAAACAGGAACACTTTAGCGCCACACAGCAATTTTTTTTTTTTTTTTTTACGGGGGAACACTATGGACTGTGGTATAAAATGAAACTCTGATGTAAGGGTTTCTGCTTACCAAAGCCACCATTTACATCAGAATTCCCAGATTTCCCCATTCCCCATTAAATCAGGTTTCCCTAAGCTCCCCCTTACATCTGAGTCCCCCTTACCTTAGTGTACAGGCATACCCCACTTTTAAGTACACAATGGGGTTTATTTACTAAAGCTTGAAAATGCAAAATCAGACTCACTTCTGCATAGAAACCAATGAGCTTCTAACCCCAGCTTCTTCAATTACACTTTGGTAATAAAACCTGGAAGCTCATTGGTTTCTATGCAGAAGTGAGTCTGATTTTGCACTTTCAAGCTTTAGTAAATAAACCCCATTGTGTACTTAAAAGTGGGAAGTGGGGTATACCTGTACTCATTTGCTCAGGGGAACAACAGAGAAGGGAGGGAGGGGGCCTATACACTGGGTGGTTGTGGTACTTGGTTAATGGGGAGTATAGGCGTGTGCAACCCAGGCAACAAGGGGACTCTGCACCACACTGGGTGAATAGGATGTGCCCAGACACACCTAAATTGGATGGGGGGGGGGGGGGGTTGCAGTCCCATATGAATAATGTTCCCGGGCTTCAGACAGTCTGAAACCTGGACATATTATTCAAAACACAGACTGTCCAGGTAAATACCGGACAGGTGGGAACCCTACTGTTATCACACTAAGAGCAGGAAAAAAAAACAGACATGCTGCATTTTCCAAACACCAGGTTGGACATTGGGAACCACAGCACACTAAAATGCAACCATGTAAATATGACCCTAAGGGGTTGAATTACTAAAGGCAAATAGACTGTGCACTTTGCACCGGAGCTCCAGTCTCGTAAGTGAAAAGTAAAAGTCAGCAGCTGCAAAAACTGTAGCTGCTGACTGTTAATAAAGAGCCACTCGCCTGTCCCACGATCTAGCGGTGTGCTCACCCCAGCTGTTTTCTCCCTGCGTCCCCTCTCGTCAGCACCTTTGCTATGGGCACCCGGCCTTGACAGCTTGCCGCTTCACAGCTGAGTGCCCACTGTGCATGTGTAAGCGGTGCTGCACATTCTGACTGGTCTCGCAGTCTTCTGGAACCTGTCATGTGTCCCAGAAGACTTCAAGTGGAGTTTCACTCATTGGTAAGTTTATTAAAAGTCAGCAGTTGCTGACTTTTAATAAACAGACACTCACCTGTCCCACAGTCCAGCGATGCGGCCACCCAAACCCTCACTTCTCTCCCCCTCCTCTCTGCGGTGCCAGCATTGTAAGTGTGGGCACCCGGCTGTGACCGCTTGTGGCTTCAACACGCTGCGCATGCGTGAGTTGTGCTGTGCTCTTAATGGCCAGGCAATCTTCTGGGACCTGTGATGTGTCCCAGAAGATTGCAGAGAGGGAGGGGAGAGGAGGAGTCGCCTAGGCGACAGAGGAAGGCAGTGGGACAGGAAGTACCTGACAAAATGAGGTACCCACTTCCCATCCAAAAAATTACATGCCAAAATGTGGCATGTAAGGGGGCAAGGAGTGCTTAAAGTGGAAGTTCCACTTTTGGGTGTAACTCCGCTTTCAGGAGGGAGGGGGGGGGGGAGGAGAACTTCCACTTCCGATCGCCTAGGTGGTTGGAACAGAAGTGGGGATGGGTACCTGTCAAAATCGAGTACCCTTTCCCCCCTCCTACCCAAAAGCTCCATTTCACAAAAAGGAGTCGGGGAGGAGACCTTAAAGTAGAATTTGGGTGGAGCTCCACTTTAAATTGGCTGTAGTATGTGTGTGAATACATGTGAGGTAGGGTGTTTAAGCAAATGGTTTCGATTTTCTTGGGCGGAAGGAAAGAAAATCACTTGAATCCCCCATCATCACAGTCAGCGTTGATGGGGTAATGCCTCCCGCAGCACTATTGTGTTCTGTCAGTAGGGCCTTACTGGCCAGCAGAATGATTACTGCTAGCGGTTAATGTAAAAAATCTGACAGGCTGGTTGTACCCAAGTCTATCAATGAATCTACTTTGGTACAATCAGCCTGCCCATAAATGGATTGAATAGCGATCCATGTACAGCCAGCTTTAGATTGTAACTTTAGAAGTTCCTTGAGAACAGGGACTGTTGTGAATGTACAATATAAAGAACATACAGTATCCGTATAATATGGACTCTTGACACAAATGTCTGCTGGGATACAAATACACAGTTATCATTGCTCTTGGCCCTTGATAGCCCTGAAGTCACAATTACAAAGCAGTAAGTTCCAGTCCTGAGCCATATGGTTCTGTTTCTGAATGGACTGTTCATATACTGGCCAGCATGCCTGAATATTTCTGGAAACAAAACAACAGTATTTGCTGAATTCAATTGCCTGTCGTGCTCATTGCTTTTCAGTGCATAAACCTCCTGATTATTGCAAGAACGGTTCTAAATATTTTGCATGTCCTAAAACAATGAATGTCTGCCTACCCTACCTGAACTACCTACCCTAGTCCATCTACTGATCATCTCAACTCAGAGTTTTCTGTCTTACCAAAATGATTAAAAAGAGCAGCATGTGAATAGGGTACCTTTCATCAGCCACAAGCATTTTGATCAGGGGAGGAACAGAAGGAGTTAATCCTTATCTGGCAGCAGTAATCCTTATACCGCGCTCCAGACCTCCTTCACTTCTCTATCAATTCCCCCGGGGCAAGGAATTCCTGGAAGCCACAGCAAGCCCGAAAATGATGAAATAGTCCCGGCAGTTCACTGCAATTACATCCCCCGGCGGATTGATATAGATAAGGGGACCGGGACTTTGGTTTAATTGTCGGGAGTTTTACTGCACTGCTGCCAGTTAAGGATTAGTTAGTTATGTTCCTTTCTCTGCCCTCAGCTGCTGTCCGATTAGCACTAGTTCTTCTGCTCCTTCCCCGATCCCCAGCGCTGCCACTGTCCAATCTAAGTGAATCATCTGTCCGGGTTCCAGGCAAACTGAAAACCGGACACATGGTTCAAAATTATTCAAAACCTGTACTGTCCGGGTGAATCCCGGACAGGTGGCAACCCTAATGGATGGCACCCCCATGCATCGTGTTTGTGGGTGTGGGAACCACAGAGAAATCATTTTTGAAAAGGTTCATGCACCTTTTTTTGATAGAAACACAGGCGCAGCAGTTCATTTATTTGAATGGGCTGCTGTGCCCACGCAAACTAAGCCCGCACAAAACACAGAAGTGTGAACCTAGGGCACAAGTTCAAAATCACAACTTGGAGTTTGCACAGGGCTAAGGACCCTCCAATAGCCCCGGGTGCCTATGTAGCCAAATACCAAGCACCAGTACAGTCATATAGAAGGAGAGCACATTACATGCTCCAGGCCTTAAAATGTGTCTTTGCACCCAGTGCAAAAAAGATCAGCAGAGGAGCAAAAGGAAAGTAATTTTGTGATCCTAGGGAGGGCACCAGTTAGGTGACTCTTTATTAAGGATGAGCTCAGGTGTGTTCATAAGTCCAAGTACCCTCGCCCGCCAGGAAGCTGACACTCCACATAGCTAATCACAGGCAGTGAGACATTTCCCGATCTGTGCAGCTGCGGATCAGGAAATGTCTCACTGCCTTTGATTAGCGCTGCGGGGTGTCAGCTTCCTGATGGGCGCGGGCATGTGGACTTGTGAACACGCCTGAGCTCATCCTTACTCTTTATGGACACAACACATCAACTTATTTAATCCTGTCAAGAAACAAATATATACAAATGTTGAGGGAGCCTGTTCACACTCGTCCGTTGCATTGCTTTACCACATATGCCTTAACATTGTTTTAAAGTAGTACTATAGGCAAAACATTTTTTTTTTGGAATAAACTAAGGGAGGGTTATAACCCCTTTCAGATTTTTTTGTTCCATTGTGGAGATTTCCCTTTCACGTCCTGTCCCATAGCCAAACAGGAAGTGAGAGAAAATCCCTGCAAATAAAGGAATTCTTGGGGTCCCCCAGATCACCAGAACATTTGTCCCCATCAAAAGATTTCCCCTCTATTACTTTTCTGGGGACAATCCCAATTTTGGGATTTTCATTTACTTTCACTTTCAATGATAACAGTAAACAGGACAAATAGAGAGGGTGAATCTCCCTAACGGGGACACAGACAGCAGGAAGAACTGATAGGTGTTCTAAGCCCTCACCATTCAATCCAAAATGGAAAAAAAAGTTTTGTCTTTATTTATAATTTAACCACTTGCCTACTGGGCACTTTTACCCCCTTCCTGCCTAGGCCAATTTTCAGCTTTTAGTGCTGTCACACTTTGAATGACAATTGTGCAGTCAGTCCCAAATTAAATGTTTATCATTTTTTTCCACACAAATAGAGCTTTCTTTTGTTGGTATTTAATCGCTGATTTTTTTTTTTTTTGCAAAAAGTTTTTCTTCATTTATGTCAGTAATTTTGTAAATAACACTGATGGGCACTGAAGGGCACTGATTAGGTGGCACTCCATTTGCTGCTCTGATGGGCACTGATAGGAGGCACTGATAGAGACACAGACTGGTAGGCAGTAGACATGTGCAGAGTAAAATATTTCGTTTCGGAATTTCGTTTTCGTCTGAAAACTTAATTTATTTAGTTACTCCCGAAATTCGTTTTTATTTATTTCGTTTTTCGTTCAAAAATTGCATTCGTCCGAAAATCCACATGAATTACGGTCGAATCTGTCTTGGAAGGCTTATGGTGTCTGTCGAATGTATAAAGAAGATTCGACGGAGCTAACTATATAGCATACTTTAGAACCCTATTAAAGTCTATGGGACTCCAACGTTCAAAATCTAAAGTGCTAATTTTAAAGGCTAATTTGCAAGTTACTGTCCTAAAAAGTGTTTGGGGACCCGGGTCCTGCCCCAGGGGACATGTATCAATGCAAAAAAAAGTTTTAAAAACGGCCGTTTTTTCGGGAGCAGTGATTTTAATAATGATTAAAGTGAAACAATAAAAGTGTAATATTCCTTTAAATTTCGTAGGGGGGGGTTGTCTATAGTATGCCTGTGAAGGGGCGCATGTTTCCCGTGCTTAGAATTGTCCCTGCACAAAGTGTCATTTATGCAGGAAAAAAAGTCCTTTAAAATCACTCGCAGCTATTATGAATTGTCGGCTCCCGTAATACAGAGAACACTCATTGAAAGTCATTGATAAAAAAAAAAATAAATAAATAAATAAAAAAAAAAAAGCGTGGGGGTCCCCCAAATTCAATTACCAGGCCCTTCAGGTCTGGTATGGATATTAAGGAGAACCCTGCCTCAAATTTAAGAAAAAATTTGACATGGGGTTCCCCCTAAATATCCATAACCAGACCCTTCAGGTCTGGTATGGATATTAAGGGGAACCCCGCGTCAAATTAAAAAAAAAATTGACGTGGGGTTCCCCCTAAAAATCCATACCAGACCCTTTATCCGAGCACGCAACCTGGCAGGCCGCAGGAAAAGAGGGGGGGACGAGAGAGCGGCCCCCCCTCCCTCCTGAACCGTACCAGGCCACATGCCCTCAACATTGGGAGGATGCTTTGGGGGTCCGTGACCCCTCAAAGCACCTTGTCCCCATGTTGATGAGGACAAGGGCCTCATCCCCACAACCCTGGCCGGTGGTTGTGGAGGTCTGCGGGCGGGGGGCTTATCAGAATCTGGAAGCCCCCTTTAACAAGGGGACCCCCAGATCCCGGCCCCCCCCCTGTTTGAAATGGTAAGGGGGTACAAAAGTACCCCTACCATTTCACAAAGAAAGTGTAAAAAATGTTTAAATAAAACAAACACACTTTTTAAAAATTCCTTTATTAAAAATAAAAAAAAGATTCCAGCGGCGGTAATCCACTCTTGCTATCCAGCGACGGACGGTCAGCTCTCCATCGATGTCTAATGTCATCCAGCGCAGCGCAGCATCCTTCTTCTGTCTCCTCCACGGAGACACTGGAGGCATTCCGGCGCTGACGTTTCTTATATACGGAGGGCGGGGCCACCCGTCACCTGACCCCGCCCCCCTCTGACGCAAGGGGAAACCCGGGGTTCCCCGTGACGTATGGGTGACCCCGCCCCCCTCTGATGTAACGGAAACCTGCCTGTGTTACATCAGAGGGGTGCGGGTCACCCCTACGTCACAGGGAACCCCGGGTTTCCCCTTGCGTCAGAGGGGGGCGGGGTCAGGTGACGGGTGGCCCCGCCCACCCTATATAAGAAACGTCAAGCCGCCGGAATGTCTGTAGTGTCTCCTCCACGGAGACAGAAGAAGGATGCTGCGCTGCGCTGGATGACATTAGACATCGATGGAGAGCTGACCGTCCGTCGCTGGATAGCAAGAGTGGATTACCGCCGCTGGAATCTTTTTTTTATTTTTAATAAAGGAATTTTTCAAAAGTGTGTTTGTTTTATTTAACCATTTTTTACACTTTCTTTGTGAAATGGTAGGGGTACTTTTGTACCCCCTTACCATTTCAAACAGGGGGGGGGCCGGGATCTGGGGGTCCCCTTGTTAAAGGGGGCTTCCAGATTCTGATAAGCCCCCCGCCCGCAGACCTCCACAACCACCGGCCAGGGTTGTGGGGATGAGGCCCTTGTCCTCATCAACATGGGGACAAGGTGCTTTGAGGGGTCACAGACCCCCAAAGCATCCTCCCAATGTTGAGGGCATGTGGCCTGGTACGGTTCAGGAGGGAGGGGGGGCCGCTCTCTCGTCCCCCCCTCTTTTCCTGCGGCCTGCCAGGTTGCGTGCTCGGATAAAGGGTCTGGTATGGATTTTTAGGGGGAACCCCATGTCAAATTTTTTTTAAAATTTGATGCGGGGTTCCCCTTAATATCCATACCAGACCTGAAGGGTCTGGTTATGGATATTTAGGGGGAACCCCACGTCAAATTTTTTCTTAAATTTGAGGCAGGGTTCCCCTTAATATCCATACCAGACCTGAAGGGCCTGGAAATTGAATTTGGGGGACCCCCACGCTTTTTTTTTTATTTATTTATTTATTTTTTTATCAATGACTTTCAATGAGTGTTCTCTGTATTACGGGAGCCGACAATTCATTATAGCTGCGAGTGATTTTAAAGGACTTTTTTTCCTGCATAAATGACACTTTGTGCAGGGACAATTCTAAGCACGGGAAACATGCACCCCTTCACAGGCATACTATAGACAACCCCCCCCTACGAAATTTAAAGGAATATTACACTTTTATTGTTTCACTTTAATCATTATTAAAATCACTGCTCCCGAAAAAACGGCCGTTTTTAAAACTTTTTTTTGCATTGATACATGTCCCCTGGGGCAGGACCCGGGTCCCCAAACACTTTTTAGGACAGTAACTTGCAGAATCTTTTCTCTCTGTCAAATCTTTTTTCTCTGTCGAATATTTTCTCTATATAATCTTGGACTAATAGAGAGGTAAGGTTAAGCACATTCGACCACAGGTTCTATAGACAGATTGTTATCGTCAGAGTCATGTCGAATCTCCTATTCTATATCGAACTGTTGTAACAATGAAAACGAAAATAAAGCATTTATTTATGTCGGATCTTTCGTTTTTCGGATTTTGTGCTTTCGTTATCGTTTGTCAAAACGAAAACGAAAATAGCTGAAATTCGGACGAAAATGCATTCGGACGAAAACGAATGCACATGTCTAGTAGGCAGCACTGATAGGTGCCACTAATGGGCAGGCACTGAAAGGCAGCACTGACTGAGATCACCAATTGTCACTGATTGGTGTCACTGATGGGCACTGCTGGGTGTGTACTGTAATCAGGGCACTGATGATCAGTGCTCTGATTATCTGCTTCAGATAGCAAGTAATTGTACTGCAAGCTTGAAAATGTCTTGCTAAGCTCTTGCTAGACTTGCCAGGCTTCACAATTTTGTTGTACAATTGCAGCAAGTCCGCATTGCATGACTCCAGATCAGCTTTCTTTGCAAACATTATGCAAGTCTGCTGTAAGTCATGGTTCAGTTATGTTGTGTAATAGTCATCCCACCACAGGGGTCACTGTGGCTGAATTTTCATTATTGCTTCCTACTGTGTGTAAGGTTTTTCTTTAATTGGTGCTGGTGTGTGGTATGCAAGAGATCTGATATGGAGTTCAGAGAGGTAGAAATCCAGAGTGACTAACACTAATATCCCATTATTGGAGCACAATTTGGAATGTTTTATTTTTCCTTGTTTATATGCTAGCAGCTCACCTTAAAGACCACAACAGATCTAATGGCACTTTTAGGAGAGGAGAGGGGATTGGAATGTAATTTTTTCCATAAAGGATCCATATATTAAAGCCTGGTCAGACCAGCTGTGGTTTTCGATGCAGGAGAGGAGAGTGGAACGTGAACTGCCATTAAGGATTTGTATACCAAAGTGCCACTATACCAGGGGTCTCAAACTGGCAGGCCTCCAGCTGTTGCAAAACTACAAGTCCCATCATGTCCCTACCTGTGGGAGTCATGCTTATAACTGTCAGCCTTGCAATGCCTCATGGGACGTGTAGTTTCACAACAGCTGGAGAGCCGCCAGTTTGAGACCCCTGCCTTTTGTGGCCTTTGTTTAACCGGTTCCCGACTAGCGCACGACGATGTACGTCGACAGAATGGCACGGGCAGGCATATTGGCGTACAGGTACGTCCAATATTCAATGCCGCCCTGCCATCGGGAGCGCCCAGCCGGCGGCGTGCTCCCACGCTGGTCGCGGGACCCGCGGACTCGATCGCCGCGGGCATCCCCGCGATCGTCTCACGGGACAGCTGAATGGAGGAAATGCTGTGTAAACAGCATTTCTCCATTCTGCCTAGCAACTAGTGACGCTGATCTCTGCTCCATGTGATTGGAGATGAGATCAGTGTTCACTAAATGAAAGCCCAACCCCCCCACAGTTAGTAACACACCCCTAGGAACACTTAACCCCTACACTGCCACCCACTGGTTAACCCCTTCACTGCCAGTGTCATTTACACAGGAATCACTGCATTTATATAGCATTGATTACTGTATAAATGACAATGGTCCCAAAAATGTGTCAAAAATGTCTGATGGGTCCCCCACAATGTCGCAGTCACAATAAAAATGGCTGATCGCCGCCATTACTAGTAAAAAAAAAATAATAAAAAATTATTAATAAAAATGCTATAAAACTATCCCTATTTTGTAAACGCTATAACTTTTGCGCAAACCAATCAATAATCGCTTATTGTGATTTTTTTTACCAAAAATATGTAGAAGAATACGTATTGGCCTAAACTGAGGGAAAAAAATTTTTTTTTATATATTTTTGGGGGATATTTATTATAACAAAAAGTAAAAAATAATGCGTTTTTTTCAAAATTGTCGCTCTATTTTTGTTTATAGCGCAAAAAATAAAAACCGCAGGGGTGATCAAATACCACCAAAAGAAAGCTCTATTTGTGGGAAAAAAAGGACGTCAATTTTGTTTGAGAGCCACGTCGCACGACTGCGCAATTGTCAGTTAAAGCGAAGCAGTGCCGAATCGCAAAAAGGGGTCTGGTCTTTGACCAGAAAAATGGTCCGGTCTGTAAGTGGTTAAGGTGAGTTACTAGGGCACACTCCTGGTGAATGCCTGGATGGTGGGAACAATTGTGTTCACAACTTTCAAGAACTGTTTTTTGAGCACGTGATCTTCACATCTCATCACTTTTTGATGCACATGCATATGCACTTTATTATTTGGGACTTATTTTATGTTTTTTTTTTTTTTTATGTAAAATCAGATGAATACCTGCTTTTGATTTGAGCACTTTTATCACTGTTTCACGCATTATTGCATATAATTGTATTTTTTTTTTCTAAATTAGGGATAGTCATTTGTGCATATTTGTCTTTTTTCTGTTTAGCTGCAATTTTTGATTTGTGGTGTGGGTTTTTTTCTTATTATTATTGTTTTTGAGAATGTTCTTTTTTTCATATTACAAATGGTCTTTTTTATGTGTTGTTTAATGTTCACCCCAATAAAAAAATAACTAAGATGTAATCCAGTGTTATATATTGATTTTATTCAAATATTTTAATAAATGTTTTTATAAAGATCCGTTTTGTCTTAATGCACTATTCAGTGAACTGAGGTACATTTTTTAGGGAAATTGTAAAATATAGGCCAAAAAAGCTGAACTAAAAGTTTTTTATTGAGAGCTTTTTTTTTTTTCTACTTCAGCCACTTTGGCTTCGATTTTGCATTTTTTATGACAATTCACCTCTTCACTTATTCATTAGTGAATAGACCCGATAAAAAAGGACACTTGGACAAACAACAAGAAAAACTAGTGCCAAAGATATTAATGGAGGTTCGAGGGATTAAATAAGATTGCTGCCACCTAAGTACCTGTGAATCAACAGCATAGGTGTGTGTAGCCTATTGCATTAGGGTGTGAACCCCAAAGATCAAACACATATATGTGTGTGATATACACATACAGACACACACGCTCTTATGGTAGAGCCTGTATAGTGAAGAGAAGTACGATAGCACTTCCTGAATGATCTGGTCAGAGGGACACAGTACCCATCTCCCTGCCTGCACACAGAGCGATACTGCTAACGCGCTTGGGGAGATTAGGGTGTGCCCTGGCACACCCCCTGCGCATGCCCATGATCACCAGTTAATTGGCAAGAAAAAAAAAAACAAGCAGCACAAATCTATAATCACACTGTGACGGAACCGATCCCACACTCTGCTTGAGTGCTTCCGTCTATATACCGCTTCCTAAGTCCTGGAACACAAGTCCAATGGATCTGGCTATAGGAACCCCCAAGAGACTAGACGACACCAGGCTTGGAAGACATCAGGAATGCCCTTTATTTGAGATCTCACACAAAATATATACAGCGGGGTGACTAAAACCTTACCTAATTAGCATGAGCTAATTATCTAAATCAACACTCAGATTAGTTGACTGAGGGATAAGATTTTTCGGCTCCTGCCGAATTCAATTGCAGGTTATTTAGCACAAACAACAAAACAATAATAGGTGAAATACTCTTTAGAATCTGTGTCAAGCCAGACTAGACTCATTTACATTATACAAGACAGTCAGGATGGCTGCAGGTGATGATATTAGCATCTAAGAGTTTGTGTCCCAATAGTGTGATTTAGTCTATTGCTAACATGGCATTTACATATCCAGAGTCTGTATGTCTTGGGGGGGCACGGACCTGAATCCAAGTAACACCACCTCAGGGGTCCCCAGGCATACAGCTCACAAAGAGCACCGTTCCCCCAAATGCGAGGGCCCATAATCACAAGGCAAAAGGCTCGCATTCAGTCCCCTCCAAGAACCTCAGTCCCAGCTAGGTTTGTCACACACACAATCTGGTGATAGTGAACCCACTGCTATTAACCAAATCCCTTACTGTACATGTGAAATGCATTCAATCCAACAGTCATGTATAATGATAAACTCATTTATAAACCCACTGCTTTTAACCTAATCCCTTTTATTGTACACGTGTGAAATACATTCAATCCAACAATCATATATAATGATAAAACCTGTGTCATAGCATAAAACAATTCATCTATCATACAAAAATCATTTGTTTCTATGAAACAAACCAAATGTGAATGCTGTTAAAAAAAAAATACAAAAGAAAAAAAAACTGTGTGCTGACACAGTGAACAAAAAGTGCTTAGTGCAAGAAAATATTATTCGTTAGCAAAGTGCATGCATCAAAAATTCATGTGTTCAAAATATTTGCAGTCCATTTTGCAATCCCAGGAAAAATCCAAGAAAGTGATAATAATCTTGAATTTTTCCTGGGATTGCAAAATGGACTGCAAATATTTTTAACACATATGAATTTTTGATGCATGCACTTCTTTACTAATGAATAATATTTTCTTGCACTAAGCACTTTTTGTTCACTGTTTCAGCACACCATTTCTTCTCTTGCACTTTTTTTTTAAAGCTTCATTCCCACGAGGCAGATCCTAGGGTGTAGGGGGGTAAGAAAATCCAGATTCTTGGTGTCAAGAATCCTGGAAGAGTCAGGACAGGCTGAACTTTACCTTGCCCTTCCTCCCTCCCCAGTACAAGCACGCAGTCTGGGGGAAGACATATAATGTTATATATATTATGTCTCTTATCTTGCAGAGTCCCCCGGCGGAGCCCAGGAGGCCCCAGATAAACACCCTCCTGCCGCTACAGGGCATAGCTCCTCAAAAAAGTTTGGGTATTGTAAGGACAAGCCCCCCCAAGTCTCACTCAAAGCCCTTCTGCTATAAATGCATAAATTAGCAGGAAAAGAGGCTTTGGCATTGATTACAATTTTTCCCATCCATGCAAATGGAAATGCTGGCAACTGTTAAAGCCTTCCATGATGCCACTGGGCAGGCAACAGCCCAGGGCCCTGAGACAGAGGAGCTCACCCCTAGAGAGGGCACATCCTCCCAGGAAAGCCTCTCTGGAGGGGGACCTAGTGCCCTTATCCTACCCACACAGTCACTCCTTCTTGCCCAGATAGACGAGAAAGAGGAGGATGGGGGGGATATGGATAGCCAGGCTAGATCTAAACATGGCTAAAAAATGTTTGGCCCTGGCTTTTCCCTCTTCCCTTTGAAAAAGTTGGGTCCCAGGAGAGGTGTGTGTATGCTGGTACAGTGGGAATCACACAGCCTATCTTTGCAGCTCTCCAGATGAGACAACAACCTGGAAGGTGGTGATTTTGGCCGCTAGTTTCCTCCTTCAGTGTGTCCTGAGGTTGGAAAAGCGAGCCCTATGACTGTGGCAAAAAAGGGGAAAGATAACAAAACAATTAGTACTTCCCTTTGCCTTGGGAGTAAGGATGAGCCGAACACCCCCCCGGTTCGGTTCGCACCAGAACCTGCGAACAGACCTAAACTTCGTGTAAACTTTAGAACCCTATTAAAGTATATGGGCCTCGAACATTCAAAATCAAAAGTGCTAATTTTAAAGGCTAATATGCAAGTTATTGTCATAAAAAGTGTTTGGGGACCTGGGTCCTGCCCCAGGGGTCATGTATGTAAAGTTTTAAAAACTAAAGTTTTTTCGGGAGCAGTGATTTTAATAATGCTTAAAGTGAAACAATAAAAGTGTAATCCTTTAAATTTCATACCTGGGAGGGTGTATAGTATGCCTGTAAAGGGGCACGTTTCCCGTGCTTAGAACTGTCCCTGCACAAAGTGTCTTTTCTGCAGGAAAAAAAGTCATTTAAAATCACTCGCGGCTATAATGAATTGTCAGCTCCCCGTAATACAGAGAACAGTCATTGAAAGTCATTGATGATAAAAAAAAGCGTGGAGTTCCCCCAAATTCAATTATCAGGCCCTTCAGGTCTGGTATGGATTTTAAGGGGAACTCCACGCCAAATTTAAAAAAAATGGCGTGGAGTTCCCCCTAAAAATCCATACCAGACCCTTTATCTGAGCATGCAACCTGGCAGGCTGCAGGAAAAGGGGGGGACGAGAAAGAGCCCCCCCCTCCTGAACCATACCAGGCCACATGCCCTCAACATTGGGAGGATGCTTTGGGGTTCCCCAAAACACCATGTCCCCATGTTGATGAGGACAAGGGCCTTATCCCCACAACCCTGGCCGGTGGTTGTGGGGGTCTGCGGATGGGGGCTTATCAGAATCTGGAAGCCCCCTTTAACAAGGGGATCCCCAGATCCCGCCCCCCCCTGTTTGAAATGGTAAGGGGTTACAAAAGAACCCCTACCATTTCACACAGAAAGTGTAAAAAATAGTTAAAAAAGACACACACACCGTTGCAAAAGTCCTTTATTAAAAATTTTAAAAATTTAAAAAGTTTCCAGCGGTGGTAATCCACTCTTGCTATCCAGCGACGGATGATCATCTCTCCGGGGTCCAGCGATGGCTGATCTGTTCCAGCGATGGGTGATCTCTCCCTCCAGCGCAGCGCATCCATCCTCTGTCTCAACCGGCGGAGACTCTGCGTGGATCCCGGCAGCCTGACACTTCTTATATGAGGAGGGCGGGGTCAGGTGACGGGTGGCGCAAGGGGAAAGCCCAGCTTCCCCAATGATGTTCGGGTGACCCCGCCCCCTCTCATGTAAGGCAGGTTTCCGTTACATCAGATCTTGCACCTGGTTAGTGAGCGCTAGATCCTAAAGAGCAAGTCCTGCTCAGAGAGAGTAATAAATACCCTCTTCATGGGTAGAAAACCAGTGACTTAAAAGATTTATTCTAAAGTGTGGAAGACCTTCAGTTCCTTGGGTAAAGAAAGGCAAATAACCTCCACCACTGTCCCAGTTATCCTGGAGTTTCTCCAGGACAGAGTAGACTAAGCCCCTGTACACACGGTCGGAGATTTCCGCAACTAAATCCGTCGGATTTTACCCGTCGAATTTTGTCCGTCGGATCTTGTCCGAAACTGTTGCATACACACGGTCGGGCCAAGTTGGTGAAAAATCCGATCTTTCAGAACGTGATGACATAATTTTGTTACGATGGGACTACGTTCAGGCTAGTAGCCAATAGCTTTGATGTAGGAATTTGATCTGAGCATGCGTGGCACTTGGTCCGATCAAAATTCTCTACACATGATCGGAATATGTCCGACCGGCCCAGCTGGTCGGGAAATATTTCCAACATGTTGGAAAATTGGGTCCGACGGAGATTCGGACGGAATCAATCCGATGCATACCACACACAGTCGGGTTATCTGACGACACGGTCCGATAAGACGCATTCCGACGGATTCTCTGACCGCGTGTATGCGGCATTAGGCCTAGCATTCAGCACCCTTCGGGTTCAAATAGCGGCCCTTCCGGTCTACCTCAATATAAGGTTGGCAAAAGAAAACCTCATCAAACGTTTTCTGTTGGTCAGGGAAAGGATTCCTCCTGTCGCCAAAAGTAGTTTCCCTCTATGGGAACTGACGAGGTTATTAGAGGTGTTATCTAAACACCCTTTTGAAGAGGTTCCCTTTAAGTTTCTAACCTTAAAATTATCATTTTTGTTATTGGTTACTATTAGTGATGGACGAACTTCCGACGGGACGTTTCGCGAACGCGGACCGCGAACGCGGCTGATAGTTCGCAAACCGTAACGTTCACGACGGGCCCCATTGACTTCAATGGGAGGCGAACTTTGCAAACCTACAGGTCAAATTTGCAGCCACAAAATAATTACTAGCTGTGCAAACATAGTCCCACCACATGGCCAATGACATAACACATGTATGAGGTGAATCTGGGATCGACAACTACAAGCATTCTTTTTTTATATGTGAAATTGTTGTGACAATTCAGGACTGTGGAGCGCATGAAGGCAATGGAGGAGAGGGAAGGTCAGGGCAGGCAAAGAAGAGGGTGCAGGAGATGATCACCAGCAGCGTGACATACAGCAATGACACTTGCACCGTGATAGAGTCATCTGACACCAGCACCGTGATAGAGAGCACTGACATCAGCAGCGTGACATACAGCAATGACACCTGCACCGTGATAGAGTGATCTGACACCAGCACCGTGATAGAGAGCACTGACATCAGCAGCGTGACATAAAGCACTGACACCAGCACCGTGATATACAGCACTGACACCAGCACCATGATAGAGAGCACTGACATCAGCAGCATTACATAAAGCACTCACACCAGCACCGTGATATACAGCACTGACACCAGCACCGTGATATACAGCACTGACACCTGCACCGTAAGCAGCCCCAGGAGGAAGTCAGCATAGCACAGGGATGGTGGGAGCCCCTCATAATGAGCATAGCACAGGGATGGTGGGAGCCCCTCATAATATGCACAGCAGAGGTACAGCCCCAGGAGGAAGTCAGCACAGCACAGGGATGGTGGGAGCCCCTCATAATAAGCAGCCCCAGGAGGAAGTCAGCACAGCACAGGGATGGTGGGAGCCCCTCATAATAAGCAGCCGCAGGAGGATGTCAGCATAGCACAGGGATGGTGGGAGCCCATCATAATAAGCATAGCACAGGGATGGTGGGAGCCCCTAATAATATGCACAGCAGAGGTACAGCCCCAGGAGGAAGTCAGCACAGGGATGGTGGGAGCCCCTCATAATAAGCAGTCCCAGGAGGATGCCAGCATAGCACATGGATGGTGGGAGCCCCTCATAATAAGCAGCCCCAGGAGGAAGTCAGCACAGCACAGGGATGGTGGGAGCCCCTCATAATGAGCATAGCACAGGGATGGTGGGAGCCCCTCATAATATGCACAGCAGAGGTACAGCCCCAGGAGGAAGTCAGCACAGCACAGGGATGGTGGGAGCCCCTCATAATAAGCAGCCCCAGTAGAAATATGACACCGCTCAACCTCTTTAAACAGGAGGGTACGGGCATATAGAACGGTGTTGGACAAGGAAGTGAGCCAAATGAAGAAAGAAGGTCTGTGTGCTCGATTAAAAAAATAATTTCTAGACATATACATAGTCTACTGGTCACATGTGTTGAATTCCTCCAAGATCCATGCCTCATTCATTTTTAGAAATGTGAGGTAGTTAACACTGTCGTGAGCTAGGCGAGTACGCTTATCGGTCACGATCCCCCCTGCTGCGCTGAACGTCCTTTCTGACAGGACACTTTTCAGGACTGGTATGGTAATAGGCTTGTATACGTATAATATTCTTTCTTCCAAATATAGAAAGAATATTATATTTGACTGCTGCCCTTCTGCTGCAGTAGTCCTTTATCAGTATAGGGACTTAGGTACAGTCTGCTAATCATTCACAACCTACTTGTTCCACAAAGGTCCTTATAAGGACTGGTAAGGTATAGGGTACTACAGTACATAGGGTTGAGTGAGGTACAGTCTGCTATTCCGTAAGGACTGGTATAGGTCCACAATACATAGGGTTGAGGTGCACTACTGCTGACTGCTGCCCTTCTGCTGCAGTAGTCCTTTATCAGTATAGGGACTGAGGTACAGTCTGCTAATCATTCACAACCTACTTGTTCCACAAAGGTCCTTATAAGGACTGGTAAGGTATAGGGTACTACAGTACATAGGGTTGAGTGAGGTACAGTCTGCTATTCCGTAAGGACTGGTATAGGTCCACAATACATAGGGTTGAGGTGCACTACTGCTGACTGCTGCCCTTCTGCTGCAGTAGTCCTTTATCAGTATAGGGACTGAGGTACAGTCTGCTAATCATTCACAACCTACTTGTTCCACAAAGGTCCTTATAAGGACTGGTAAGGTATAGGGTACTACAGTACATAGGGTTGGGTGAGGTACAGTCTGCTATTCCTTAAGTTGAGTTATAGTTGTATATACAATAAACTTTTAATCTTTCAAAAATTGTTTCCCAGTGCTAAACCTTTCATTCAATTCCTAAATTGCTGCATTTGTACATTTTAAAAACCAACATAAAGGAATAGTAGTAGTAAAAAAAAAGCCGTTGTGGATTTAATTAACCTTTTTTTTTTTTTTTGATAATTCTCCTTTAAGGGGGTGTGGAAGGGGCGTGTCCTATGCCTACATACGTTTGTTAGCAGGGAGGTGTCCCTCTTTCCCATCTCAAAATTTTGGGAGGAATGCATACTACAGTCACCACTATCTTTTGCTGGTAATCTAGAGATAGTGGAATGAGTCACTTTGAGGTACTGAGACATTGTTTCCTCTCTTTTCCACAAATTGGATTCAAAGGCTCCAGCTGTGCACTCCTACTGCCCTCCTAGATGATCTATGAAAACATAGCTGTAGAGAATTATAGAAGATTAATGCCGCGTACACGCGATCGAACTGTATGACGTACTTAGTCCGTTGAAACACATTTCAACGGACAATCCGCTCGTGTGTGGGCTTCAGCGGACTTTTTCAGCGTGCAGTCCGGAGTACTAAGAATTTCGGTTTGCACAGCAATCTGCCCGCCGTACTCGCATTTTGGCGGACAATCCGGCCGTGCGTATGCCAGTCCGCCGTACTTTTGAAATGAGCGGACTTTTTCCGCCCGGAGAAAAGTCCGCTCATTTCGAGCGGGTCTCCAGGTAGGCGGGGCCCGCGAAGGAGACGTCGCTGGCCCCGCCGCCTGGTATGGACTTAAAGGGGAACCCCCAACGCCAAAAAAAATCGGCGTGGGGGTCCCCCCCAAGTCCACAACAGACCCTTGTCCGAGCACGCTACCCGGCCGGCCAGGAAAGGGGGGCGAGCGAGGCCCCCCCCCTCCTGAGCCGTACCAGGCTGCGTGCCCTCAACATGGGGGGTGCCTTGGGGAAGGGGGGCCGCGTGGCCCCCCCACCCCAAAGCACCTTGTCCCCATGTTGATGAGGACAAGGGCCTCTTCCCGACAACCCTGGCCGTTGGTTGTCGGGGTCTGCGGGCGGGGGGCTTATCGGAATCCGGGAGCCCCCTTTAATAAGGGGGCCCCCGGATACCGGCCCCCCACCCTATGTGAATGAGTATGGGGTACAATGTACCCCTAACCATTCACCTGTAAAAGACCCCTGAAGACGGAAGACCCCCAGAGCTGTGCAATAAAGTATTTTATCTCGTGTGTTGTGTTTTTTTTTTACTTTTATTTTACAGGTGAATGGGTAGGGGTACATTGTACCCCATACTCATTCACATAGGGTGGGGGGCCGGTATCCGGGGGCCCCCTTATTAAAGGGGGCTCCCGGATTCCGATAAGCCCCCCGCCCGCAGACCCCGACAACCAACGGCCAGGGTTGTCGGGAAGAGGCCCTTGTCCTCATCAACATGGGGACAAGGTGCTTTGGGGTGGGGGGGCCGTGCGCCCCCCCCTTTCCCCAAGGCACCCCCCATGTTGAGGGCACGCGCCTGGTATGGCTCAGGAGGGGGGGCGCTCGCTCGCCCCCCTTTCTTGGCCGGCCGGGTAGCGTGCTCGGACAAGGGTCTGTTGTGGACTTGGGGGACCCCCACGCCGATTTTTTAAGTCCATACCAGGCGGCGGGGCCAGCGACGTCTCCTTCACGGGCCCCGCCTACCTGGAGACGCGCTCGAAATGAGCGGACTTTCCTCCGCGTGTGTGGGCGAGTCCGTTCATTTCTAAAGTACGGCGGACTAAGTACGTCGGACAGACGGCTACGTGTGTACGCGGCTTTAGGTGAACTGAATGAAGATTCTGATTTTAGCAGATGTTGTAGTGTTATGCCGGATACAGATGACCGGACTTACCGGCAGACTAGGTCTGATGGAATCAGTCCGTCGGACAATCCGATCGTGCGTTGGCTAATCCGATTGTTTTTCATTTTAAAAATGCGACGGACCTAGAAACCCGATGGACTCAATTCCTATCGGGAAAACCATTAGTCTGAATGCTGGTCCAATGGACCAAATACGACGCAAGGTTAGCTATTGGCTACTGGCTATTGAACTTCCTTTTTTAGTCCCATCTTACGTCATCACGTTCAAAACTAATGGACTTTCGAACGGACTTAGTCCGTTCTTAGTCCGTTCATGTGTGGCCAAGTCCGTTCTTTCGGAAGTCCATCGGAACTCTGCTGAAAAGTTCGTCGGGAAGACCGTCGGACCTAGTCTACAGGAAAGTTCAGTCCTGTGTACGCGGCATTAGTAGTGTTTGTAGTGTTTTTCATTTTGGTCCCTCTCCCCATTTTTTTCCCACCCTCACCCTTGGAACATGCTCCCTTATAGCTAAAGAATATTCAGCATATGCACCTATTTTAAGTGATATCATGGGTACTCCTCTGATGATGATTAGGACTGGGATCACAGGAAAGATGAGGATGAGATCAATGAAACTGGCCACCACTTAACCTAAAAGAGGACTGGTGCTGGATCACAGTGGTAAATCCTCAAGGGACAGTGACAGTAATACAGGGGGTATTTCAGAATACGCTGCATGTTTTATTTTTGATAATGCAGGTCAATGTATTAAATATCTCTAGAATTCAGCTTTAAATGCCTACGGAATTTCCCCTTTTAAAAATAACTTATATCCAAATAGAGGTCATCTTATTCTGGCTAACATCTTTTAAATCACTTACTATAATTCAAAACTCATGATTATATTTTAAATTATTTTTAGGCTGAAAATTATATATATATATATATTTTTCAAGTTAACTTTTTAGCACAAAAGCTATTACTTCTCACAGTTAGCAAGGATTAATCAAAATATCAATTAAACACTATAGTTATTCACAATTTAGTATTTTATGATTCAGTCGACAAACCTAATATTTTAAAGAATGATAAAGAGAATGAGACAGAGAAACAGAGAATACTAATAATAAATTTTTTGCTACATTTTGGAGAAAATCCATCGTTAAGAACTGACCGGAAACCATTGGCAGAGGAAACTTCAGTGTTCAGAATTACAGCTGCACCTTTCATCATAATATATGAATTTATACTCAACAAATGCTGTACACAGTATAGATCAAACATACTGTATCTCCTGCTATGAAATATTATGGAATGGGTTTAGAGCCTTGTGCATAGTGTTTTTTATTTGTTCGTTTGTTTTGGGCCCAATAACACATTTTTGTAGGGCTAGCTGGCTCTTCAACACCCATTTTAAAATGCTTCTACTATTTTGCACATACTACAAAGAAATGGTAGCACACCAACATGCTAAATGTGGTTTTCAAACTGCTTTACTTAAAAGAGTTATAAGTTAAATCTTTAGATAGGGCAGCATTTAAAATTCCATTGCAGGATAAGAGTACTGAAAAGCACAAATGTTCATACTTTTTTTACTCTTTGTTCTATCCAAGTGCTGCTGATCTACTGCAATCATGTCCAGTTTACATGCATGCACTCCACTGGTGGCTGTATTACATTTATGAGCGCATATTTCCTGCTGGTGGCAGTGGTACTCAATAGTTACATAGGCAAAACCCAAAAGCTCAGTGCCATGTATCTCTGGGTTCTGGGCAGCTTCCCATGTGCAGTGGATTGGGCAGGCTACCAGCAGGATTGCTTTCCATATTTGATATCTATACATTGGATATGTAGTAGGGCACATACATCTAATTTTATAGTATTTATGTGAGGTCTTTTCTTGGGCCTATTTGATACCTAATGTTGTTTGTTCATAAGATGTCAAATCTGGTCTAAGCCTCCGGGGGGGTTACCACCTGTGCTGGGATTATGTGAATAACTATATGTAATTCCACTTACTGCTGTAACAAGGATGCATTTTATTAGTAGTTTAATCCAGCGGTCGGCTATACGGGGGGATATTCAGAGTCGGTCCACAGCTGTGCCACAGTAAACTCAGTTCCCCTTCACATCACAGCCCCCCTTTACATGAGTGGTCCACTGTTCACTTCTCCTTAAGATTAATCTAAATAATCACACGAACAATGTTATTACTTAGGTATCGGCCACAGCTTGCCAACTGTAAATGAACTATCAAACCAGTAAACATATATAGCCAACACCAGAACCCTTTAGCAGTGCTGAGTGGCATATCTCAATTTTCCTTACTTAGGAGCCAGTTCAACCCCCAGCCTTATCGACTCCCTGACTGCCACAAAGACAGAGCCCATTCAATCCGGTCCTACAGTAATAAATTGAACATATCAAGGCCCATGTCATTTAGATGGACCCCATCCACACGAGAATAACAACGCCTAGCCTCCAAATTCACACAACGAGTGACCCGGCCATTCCTTGATGCGGTAAACTTGGAAATAGTTCTATTCACTTTTTTTTTTTTTTTTTTGTTTCACAAGCTATTCACTTTAATATACGTGCCTTGTCAAGGGCTCTGAAGTCCCTGGCATGACTCCAGAAAAAAAACATTGGAGGATCTCTGACCAGACCAGAAGAATATGTGGATGTTCATCCAAAAAAGGCTGTTAAGTCATGACGCATTGCCCAAAGCAGTGCTCGGAAGGAAACAACCCTAAAGTCATTACCCCCAATATGCAGCAGCAAAACATCTGGAGGTCCCTCCAGCATCACAAAATTGTGAAGTAAGGGCGGAACCTCGGCCCAAGGCATACACCGGACCCCCAGCCACACCAATTTGACTTGGGATTCTGGGAAACCCAGTTGTGAACCACTTTTTCAAAGTTCCGCTCTACGAGCTGCCCAGAAAATGAAGGAATGGCCCACAATCCAGACCACGGTTTCCCGCTGATCTGAAAAGAAACAAAACAAATACAACATAGCAACATAATAATTCAACAGATGAAGGCAGCAGTCAAAAACCCCAACACCTCCCGATCATACCGAGTCACCCTCTGAACTGGTCATATTTCCATTCTGTGAGGCCTCACATATGTGCGATAGCGAGAAGACTCCCACCGGCCGATCTTCTGAACCACACCCCTGGACATGCCCAATCTGGCAGCCTCCGTGGCAGCCCCAATGTGGAAGGAGTGTGTTCCTTAGTCGGACACCAACAGACCCAATTCAGATAAACAATGTCGCAGGATACGCATGAACTGGAAATGTGAGAGGAACACTTCATCCTCATGCACAAGAAGGGGCCCCGGAACAGTAGGCCAAATTGCTAAAAAGGGTGTCAAACAAGTAAAAGGACACGTCACACAACCGGGCAGTGCGAATAAGAATAGACACACCCCGGTGATCTGATCTGAAGCTGATCAGTCTTTGAAGAACATAGTCTGATTTCAATACTTTCACACCTCTGTTTTACATCCTCCACTCGGAACCCCCTGCTGTCCGCTTGTTGGAGCTAACTAGTTTGCTTATGCGAAAGACACCAAATAATGCCAGGGAAAACAGTAACTTTGTAGGGGAAATGGCATAACTAATCGGTCTATGGCGATCTGCATGCGTTCGCATCTCTCTCCAACCCTTTAATGCCTGACGAACTACGAAAGACTTGGTGTAGTCAGGATATCCCATTAGTTTAAAAAGAAAGGCCAGTGCAGCCAGCTTTCTGTCTATCACTGCAGGTGATTTGCACCAAGCTAATGTGTCACTCACAAACCATAGAAGCAGATCCTGTCATCTATTACAAGAGTGGAAATCACCAGCCATATTCTCCATCCGAAACCACTGCAGCCACACCTTAGCATACGCCAACCAGGTAGACGGGGTTAATGAACACTGAATAAATGCACACATACCTGTTAAATGAGGGGTACATAACCAGTCCGCACAGGGGTCACTCTTCTCTCTTACCCCCAGTGCCAACTTCTTGAAGCAGTCCCACTGGAAGTGAGAAAGAGCCAGCTATGCAACCCAGGAACATGAATCACTTTAAATAGCAAATTAAAATGCAAACAAGATAGAACAAATTGTCTCAATAGTGTAACCACAGTAGGACAAGAAGTTGACAAAGTATTGACAGAGGAAACCAACCCCATGTTGTCTGAATAAAATAGCACCGATTTATTGCGGAGAAAAGGACCATAAATCTCCACCACCACCACCAAGGGAAAGAGCTCTAAAAGTGTCAGGTTTTTTGTAAAACCCACATCAACCGAACGCTGAGGCCATGCAGCCGCACACCACCAACCTGCAAAGAAAGCCCCAAAACCCAAGGATCCTGCCGCATCAATAACAAATGAAAGTCTGCATTAGTCTGCGGGAACCCCAGCCAATAAGTACCATCAAAAGAACCCAAAAAATTATGCCAGATCCGTAAATGATCCTTATGCTGAGATGTTAACCACTTCAATACCGGGCACTTAAACACCTTCCTGCCCTGACCAATTTTGAGCTTTCAGCGCTGTCGCACTTTGAATGGCAATTGCGCGGTCATGCTATACTGTACCCAAATGAAATTTTTATAATTTTTTTCCCACAAATAGAGCTTTCTTTTGGTGGTATTTGATCACCTCTACGGTTTTAATTTTTTGCGCTACAAATAAAAAAATACCGAAAATTTTCACAAAAAAAATGTCTTTTTTTGTTTCAGTTTCAAAACTTTATAAATAAGTACGTTTTCTCCTTCACTGATGGGCACTGATGGGGCTACACTGATGGGCACTGATAAGGCGGCACTGATGGGCACCAATGATGTGGCACTGATGAGGTGGCATTGATGGACACTGATAGACGGCACTGATAGGCCGCACTGATAGGCGGCACGGATGGACAACACGGATGGGCGACACGGATGGACACTGATAGGTGGCACAAATTGGCACTGATAGCTGGCACGGATTGGCATGGATGGGCGGCACAGATGGGCATGGATAGGCGGCACAGATGGGCATGGATAGGCGGCACAGATGGGCATGGGTGGGCACTGATAGGCAGCACAGGTGGGCACTGATAGGCGGCACAGGTGGGCACTGATAGGCAGCACAGGTGGGCACTCATAGGCGGCACATGTGGGCACTCATAGGCGGCATTGGTGTTATACTGTACTAATGGATGCCAATCAGTGCCAAACAATAATGCATGCCAATCAGTGATGCCCATTGTGGGCACTGATTGGCATCCATTATGGGCACTGATTGGCATCCATTGTGCTGACTGGCATCCCTGGTGGTCTAGGGAGGATTACCTTTTCCCTGGTGGTCTGGTGGCGTCCCTAGTGGTCCAGTGTGGGCATCCTCGGGGGGGCTGTGCTGATAATCGATCAGCACAGACCCCCCCTGTCAGAGGAGCAGCCGATCAGGTCTCCTCTACTCGCGTCTGACAGACGCGAGTGAGGAAAAGCCGATCACCGACTCTTCCAATTTACACTGTGATCAGCCGTGATTGGACACGGCTGATCACGTGGTAAAGAGTCTCCGGCGGAGACTCTTTACCGAGATCGTAGTTGCCGGGTGTCAGACTGACACCCCGCAACAACGATCGCCGCGATGCGCGCCCCCGGGGGCGCGCAGCGGCTCATAATCCTGATCACGTCATATGACGTCCGATCAGGATTATGAAACCACTTTGCCACCGTCAATTGCCTATAGGGCGGGCGGCAAGTGGTTAAACTGATAAAATAGTGTGGGCTCCCGAACCCCCGCCGTGGCCAAAGACAAACGACATGAAAAAATTCAGCCCACTGGCAATACTCTGCAAGCAAAATCGAGTTTACCAAGCAGCGATTGTAACTGTTGTAGTGTGGCCTTCCTAACCTGCAAGGCTAATTCAATGCTGACAATCTGATCTGAGATTTTGTCAACAGGTAATCTACAGCCTCTCTTGACAGAATGAATTTCAATTTCCAAAAATTTCATGACAGTGAAGGGTCCCTCCATCTTGTCAGGGGTGATGGGCACCCGAAATTGTGCAAAAATGCTTGTGAGACTACACAGCAGGAGCTTGCAAAACCAAGAACCGCAAGGACCGACGCAGAGGAAGTCATCAAGATAATGGACTACATAATTAAATCCTGTGTGAACCCTGACAACCCATTCCAGGAAGTAGCCGAACAACTCAAAATGCACACAAGAAATAGAGCAGCCAATCAGAAGGCACCTGTCAACAAAATAGGCCCCATCGAAGCGACACCCCAGAGGGAACAAGCTGTCCAGATGAACTAGCAAAAGGTGGAAAGCTGTTTCAATATCTGAGTTTGCTATAAGTGCGCCCGGTCCCAATGATTTAACTAAAGAGAGGACGGCATCAAAAGACGTGTACGAACCAGAGGAAAGATCTTTACTAATGACATAATTTACCAATCTCCCTTTAGGGAATGATAAATGATGGATGATACGAAATTTGCCTGATTCCTTCTTGTGGACCACCCCTAAAGGGGATGCTACCAAATTGGGAAGAGGAGGCTCAGAAAAAGGATCCCGCCATACGACCTAAAGCAGCCTCCTTGGCCAACTTCTCCCGGAGAACCACAGGGTGTTGTCTAGCAGATTTCAAATTACGGGATGATGGTAATGTGGGAGGGAGGTCGCAAGGGATAAAAAAAACCATGATCAAAGCCATGCCCCAATAGCGCAGCAGACCGCCTGTCAGGGTACCTATCGAGCCAGGGCCGAATCGCCTCAATGTTCACCGGCGCAGCTGCGCAAGAGTGTGACGGATGGAAAAGTAGGGTTTTCATCCGTCACACTTTAGCGGATCGCAGCGGATCGCAGCGGGTCGGATGTCAGCGGACATGTCACCGCTGTCAAATCCGTCACTCCTAAAGGGGCCTACACTGTAAATGGGCCCTGTGATATAAAGGAGGCAACACTGTAGCCAAATGAAAATTATATGTTTTTCACACAGAGCTTTCTTTTGGTGGTATTTGATCACCACTGGGTTTTTTATCTTTTTTTCTATTATATAAACGAAAAAATATATTTTCTTTTTCTGTCATTAAACGAATTAACGAATGTCATTAAATCGAATAAAATCACATTTCCTAATACATTTAGGCCAAAGTGTATTCTGCTACATGTCTCAAGTGCTGCCAGTGATTGGGGCTAATCCTGCTTCAAATGTGTTGTTGGGGACACTATACTATGGTGACACTAGTATAGTTCTGTGGCCAGGATATGGACCCAGACAGACACTATATTAGTAATGCTGGTGATCAGCGACTTAGTGTGATTGTGATAGTGTGGCGGGCAATCAGGGACTGACTGGGCACTGATGGGTGGCATTGATGGGCACTGATGGCTGGCAGTGATGGGCACAGATGGGTGGCAATAATGGGCACTGATCAGCACTGGTTACACTGATAGGCAGCACTGCTAGGTGGCACTGATTGGCACCACTGGGCATTGATAGGGGGCACTTATGGGTGTTGATAGGTGGCACTCATGGGCATTGATAGGTGGCACTGGTGGGCACTGGCAGGTGGCAATGGCAGGGGGCACTGGCCGGGGGTAGTGGTGGCACAGATGAGGCAGAATTGCCTCTTCCTCTTCGGGACCGATGACCCTTGCACATAAGCCTGTGATCAGCTTTTTTTTCTCCTCATGCTGTCAGCATGAGGGGAAAAAAAACGATTACCGAGCTTTTGTTCTCATCATGTGATCAGCTGTCATTGGCTGACAGCTGATCACGTGGTAAGGGGCCGGGATCAGCCCTTTACTCGAGTCTGTGATCACCCGAGTCTCAGTGACTCGTGATCACAGTGTGCACCCTGCAGGGGGCGCATGCACAGGGGAGGCCGTCATATGACGACCTACCGGAAATTTGGGTCCGTGCTGTGGCCGTCACTCGGCTATGGCGTGGATGCCAAGAGGTTAACTGATGCTATCTGGCTTCACTAGTGACACTAATACAGTGATCAGTGATAATACTGTGCACTGCTGCTGTACTAATAGGAATGGTTGGGTGACAGGGGTGATCAGGAGGGCAATCAAAGGGTTAACTATGTACCTAACAAGTGTATGTGTGCTGATTTTACGCACTTGAGGCCCATACACACGATCAGAAAATCAGACGAAAAATACCGCTTTCAATGCAATCGTACAATAATCTGATGGTTACTACAGAGTTCTTGAGAGACAGAGCTTTTGAGAGAGAGAGCCATCGGTTACATTTGAGAACAGACCTCATTGCATCAACATTCTGTTCCGTTTATGACTGACGTCTCACTAGAATGATTGCAGAGAAAATGGGAATTACCAAGTTAATTGTTCATAAAATCGCGACTCAGGATTTGAACATGAGAAAGAACACCATGGTGGTAGTGTGAATAATGTCACTATGCCACTATGCAGGCTCTGAACGCCATCCCACTTGAAGATTCCCAGGGATGCTATGAAGAATGGAAAAATTGCTGGGAGCATTGTGTCCACTAGGGATGAGCCGAACACCCCCCGGTTCGGTTCGCACCAGAACTTGCGAACGACCCCCGCGTTCGGTACGAACGTTAGAACCCCATTGAAGTCTATGGGACTCGAACGTTCGAATTGGAAAGTGCTAATTTTAACGGCTAATATGCAAGATAGTGTCCTAAAAAGGGTTTGGCGACCTGCCTCCTGCCTCAGGGGACATGGGTCACTGCAAAAAAAAGTTTTAAAAACTACCGTTTTGGCGGGAGCACTGATTTTAATGACGATTAAAGTGAAAAAAAAAAGTGAAATATTCCTTTAAATATGGTGCCTGCGGGGTGTCTGTAGTATGCCTGTGAAGTGCCACGTGTTTCCCGTGTTTAGAACAGTCCCTGCACAAAATGACATTAAACGGAAATAACACCATTTAAAACTGCTTGCGGTTTTAATGTTATATCTGGTTCCTGCAATATGGTTGAAAATCATTGAGAAACATGGCATGGGTAGCCCTCCCTGCCCATTACCAGCCTATTTGGGTCTTGTACGCATATTAAGGGGAACCCCGTACCCATATTAAAAAAAGGAAATGCGTGTGGCCCCCAGGCCCTATATACTCAGAACAGCAGTATACAGGCGGTGCAAACAAGACAGGGACTGTGTAGGTTTGTTGTGTTAAGTTGAATCTGTTTGTCATTTTCAACCGGTACATTTTTAAAGTGTAGCTCCAGTCAAAAAAACTATCTTTAAGCTTTTTGGAAAACATAGGGAAGGGTTATCACCCCTGTATAATTTGTTTTGTCGTCCATCTTTTTTCATCTCACTTGCTGCTGTCTCCTTGCGTTTGCAAGTAGGAGATGTTTGTAAGTTGGATGTTTGAAAGTAGGGGCCTGCCCTATATTATAGAGGTATGTACTGGGTACAGAGCACGCAGACAGCACGCACTATCTCCTAACACTACTGACTGCAAGCTCTATTATTAACCACTTGTTAGCCCAATGTTTGCATAAAGTGAAAGATGAAGTTATGCTGAGTAAATAGATATCAAACATGTCACTCTTCAAAATTGCACATGCCCGTGGAATGGCGCCAAACGTCGCTACTTAAAAAATCCCCATAGGCGACGCTTTAAATATTTTTTTACTGGTTACATGTTTTGAGTTGCAGAGGAGGTCTAGGACTAGAATTATTGCTCTCGCTCTAACATTCTCGGCGATACCTCACATGTGTGGCACATGCGAGCACATGGGGACATGGGCGCTTTAATTTTTATTTTATTTTTTTATTGTTCATTTTACTTTATTTATTTTAGTTTGACATTTTTTTTCCCAAAAATATATTTTTGATCACTTTTATTCCTATTACAAGAAATGTAAACATCCCTTGTAATAGGAATATGGGGTGACAGGTCCTCTTTACAGTGAAATCTGGGGGGTCAATATGACCCCACATCTCACCTCTAGGCTGGGAAGCCTGAAATAAAAAATAAAAAAAAGATTCTGGCTTTGATCGTACTGGCGAGTTGGTAGAAGCACCGGAGGGCGGTGAGGGGTGGGGGGCGTCTATGGCTGGGTATTTCAGGGTATCACCGAGTATGGCTGGGTATCTCTGAGTATGGCTGGGTATGGCAATTTATGGCAGGGTATTACAGAGTATTGGCGGGGTATTGGCGGGGTACTACAGAGTAATAGCAGGGTACTGCAGAGTATTGGGGGTACTGCAGAGTAATGGCGGGTACTGCAGAGTATTGGGGGTTACTGCAGATTAATGGGGGTTACTGCAGAGTAATGGGGGGTACTGCAGAGTAATGGCAGGGTACTGCACTGCAGAGTAATGGCAGGGTACTGCACTGCAGAGTAATGGCAGGGTACTGCACTGTAGAGTAATGGCGGGGTACTGCACTGCAGAGTAATGGCGGGGTACTGCAGAGTAATGGCGGGGTACTGCAGAGTAATGGCAGGGTACTGCACTGCAGAGTAATGGCAGGGTACTGCACTGCAGAGTAATGGCGGGGTACTGCACTGCAGAGTAATGGCGGGGTACTGCAGAGTAATGGCGGGGTACTGCAGAGTAATGGCAGGGTACTGCACTGCAGAGTAATGGCAGGGTACTGCACTGCAGAGTAATGGCGGGGTACTGCACTGCAGAGTAATGGCGGGGTACTGCAGAGTAATGGCGGGGTACTGCAAAGTAATGGCGGGGTACTGCAGAGTAATGGCAGGGTACTGCAGAGTATGCACTGGTATTGAGGGGTTAAATTCGGTGAGCAGCGATGTGGGCACTGCAGATGCAGCCCACATCGCTGCTGACACCGATCTCTTTCCCCTCCGCTGTACCGATCGGTATAGAAAGGGGAGGGAGGAACAGGCGTCATAACATGACGCCGGTTTGTTTCCAAGTGATCACTCCGTCATTTGACGGAGCAATCACGTGGTAAACGGCCGCTATGAGCGGCCGTTTACCGTGATGCGCCGGGTCCTATGGACCCGGCGGTCACGGATGCTCTCGAGTGCGCACACCTCGGGGCACGCAAGAGCAGAATTCTGGGAGGCCGTTAATTATAACGGCCTCTCTGAGTTAAACAACCGCCCTGAAGCCGTTAATCGGCAATGGGCAGTTGTTAAGTGGTTAAAGCTAGATCACTAGCTATATAGGTGAGGTGAATATAGTGGTGTATACTGCAGTCAGGGCACAGACAACAACCACTACACAGCAGCAAGATAGGAAATCAGCCAAAAACGATTGGTGTGTACTGTGTTGAAGGTACACAGAACACCCACTGCTTCACTGCCAATCATCGGGCAGCAATGCACTGCGCCAACGCAGTGCATTGTGGTCCGCGCGCGCGTCACTCGAATTTTGACGCGAACGGCCAAAACGTTCGGAATTCGCCGAACGCACGAACAGCCAATGTTCGAGTCGAACATACGTTCGACTCGAACACGAAGCTCTTCCCTAGTGTCCACTCACAAGGTGCATACTTTGAAGAAGACATTGTCCCAGCCTTCCTTAACCAGCAGGCTTTAGTATCATATGACCACTTTTAGAGCTGTAAAATAAGTAATTTGGGGTGTTTTGTTTTTTCCTTCCCTTGCATCCTTGCTTATTTCATTGGAGTAATGTTGGATATATATATATATATATATATATATATATATATATATATATATATATATATATATATATATATATATATATATTTTTTTATAGACATGAATTCTGCATTTGCTTCTGAAGAAGTGGAATGTATCCACAAAACACGTCAAGCTTATTAATGCAGTTTTTTATTCAATCATGTTTGTAATCTTCTTTTAATTTTATTAAGCTTGTGCAATAATGTATTTTTATATGTATTATATGCCCATCAGCTCTTCATACTTTCTATGTACCTTGTCCTATGCACATTTTTATGAATAAACCTCCTTTGATTATGTAATTGATTTATTTGTTTCTCTCGCACACATCTCACACAAAGTCCCAAATTTCCCCTTTTCTTCGACATTGTTCAAGCTTTTCAATCATTTTTTTTTTTTTACTTTCTGGACACAACTCAAGTTTTTCTGGTAGAATAATTGTAGCTGCTGAATTTTATATTTATTTTTTACAATAGAAAGATGGATTTAGGTTGGGTTCACCCTAGTCCACAATGGTTGGGGGTGTGGGAATTGCATTGAGTCTCGCACCTGCAAGCATCCGCAGCCGAATTGCACTGCTCTTTTGTGAGTAATGAATAAATTGAAAGTTATTAGCAATTATTATATGGAAAATAATGCTGAATTGTTTAACATAGCAATCAGCCATCAAAATATTTTACAATAAATGTATGTATTGATAAAAATACAAGGTACTGCTTACTGTACGTAGCAAATGCTACTACAGGTTATTACAGCATCCTCAGTGGCCAGACCGTTCTGATATGGAACTCATTAATTTGGGCCAGCTTGGTTTTAACAAACTGTTTAATAATAAATCTGGATATAAATGAATGTAGCGCTCACTCAGTGAATCATCATAATAAAGTAAAATAAATCTTAAGCTAATTATGTGCAAAATACAGGAATGACAGTGCTTCAAATACGTTATTAGACACAGACCATAAGGTGCCACAGTATTCAAAGTGACAATACAATGTATAAAGTGCTTAAACACAAAGGGGGTTATTTACTAAAGGAAAATCCACTTTGCACTGCAAGTACACTTGAAAGTAAAGTCGCTGTAGATCTGAGGGGGACATGCAAGGAAAATAAAAAACAGCATTTTAGCCTGCACATGATTGGATGATAAAATCAGCAGAGCTTCCCCTCATTTCAGATCTACCCCTTAGATTTAGAGCGACTGCACTTCCAAATGCACTTGCAGTGCAAAGTGGATTTGCCCTTCGTAAATAACCCCCAGAGTCCATAAAGTGCTACAATCTTCAAAGTAATAGTGCAATATGAGAATGAGAAAAGTTCTTAAGTAAAGTGCTTGTGTGGAATAGAATCCGATAAATCCAGATCAACAACAAGGTTTCCACCATCCATAGTGCGCTTGTGGTTTGACCCAGCTGCTCACCTCAGGCAAAGACCCCTACAGATCTAGTTGAATTTGTTACACAATAAGTGTCTCCAAGATCCAGACAGCAGACTCCTATTCCTGGGGCTTCCAATCAGATGAGACACAATTTCCACCAATATCACCTATATCACTAAGCAGGTCCCTCCATATAATGTTCAAATGCGACATATAGGAAACTCCATAGAGTAGTGGTCCAAAAAATATGTTTAATAAAAATGCAGTAGATTTACAGTTTAAAATCAGAATGAAGAGCTTCACATATAGTACTTCCAGTCTCGGCTGCGACTGGAAGTGACATAACTTGGCTCCTCCCGACTCGTTGCGTCACTGATCACATGATTTCATCAAGGGTATGGAGTCAGGTGAACAATGTCAGTCTTTTATACACAGCTCTGCTGTCATAGCAACAGCAGCGGTCATTTGAACAATTCATATTTGTTTAAAAATCCTCTCAAAATTTCCAAAAAAGACATCACATATACTAGCATCCAATTAAAAACCTCAAATATATAATAAAATATGCATTTGTTCTATATACACTTAAATACTAAATAAGGTATAACACAGAGCCACCTGTTGAATAATACAAATGGCATATAGCAATGGAAGTTTTCATACCGTGGCACCTTATGGTGTGTGTCTAATTACATATTTGAAGCACTGTCATTACTGTATTTTGCACATAATTGGCTTAAGATTTATTTTACTTTATTATGATGATTCACTGAGTGAGTGCTACATTCATTTATATTCAAATTGTCACTGTGTGGGAGCACATATTCATGTTGGCAGCTACTTAGTTATGTTTACATTTCTAATCACTTGGTTTGCGCATTAGTATATTTAATTAATACTTAACCAGTTCCCGACCGGCTCACGCTGATGTACGTCAGCAGAATGGCACGGGCAGGCATATTGGTGTACAGGTACGTCCATTTCTATATGCCGCCCTGCCATCGAGTGCGTGCCGTCATCGGCGTGCTTGCATGTCGGTCGGGACCCCCATGAGTCCGGTCACGGGTCCAGCAGACTCGGTCGCCGCGGGGATACCCGCAATCATCTCAAGGGGAGGCTGAACGGGGAGATGCCGTTGTAAACAGCATCTCCCCGTTCTGCCTAGCAACAAGTGACACTGATCTCTGCTCCATGTGATTGGAGCAGAGATCAGTGTTCGCTAACACAAAGCCCAGCCCCCCACAGTTATTAACACACCCCTAGGAACACTTAACCCCTACACTGCCACCCCCTGGTTAACCCCTTCACTGCCAGTGCCATTTACACAGGAATCAGTGCATTTGTATAGCAGTAATTGCTGAATAAATGACAATGGTCCCAAAAATGTGTCAAAAATGTTCGATGTGTCCGCCATAATGTCACAGTCACAATAAAAATCGCTGATTGCCGCCATTACTAGTAAAAAGGAAAAAAAAATATTAATAAAAATGACATAAAACTATCCCCTATTTTGTAAACACTATAACTTTTGCGCAAACCAATCAATAATAGCTTATTGCGATTTTTTTACCAAAAATATGTAGAAGAATGCATATCGGCCTAAACTGAGGGGAAAAAAATGTTTTATTATATTTTTGGGGGATATTTATTATTATTATTTTTGTTTATAGCACAAAAAATAAAAACCGCAGGGGTGATCAAATACCACCAAAAGAAAGCTCTATTTGTGGTGAAAAACGCCAATTTTGTTTGGGACACCAATTTTGTTTGGGAGCCACATCGCACGACCGCGCAAGTGTCAGTTAAAGCGACGCAGTGCCGAATCGCAAAAAGTGGTCTGATCTTTGGCCAGCAAAATGGCCCGGTCTGAAAGTGGTTAAACAAATTATATACACTGATTCATTTTTGGAACAAAGTGTACAAGTTTATCCATCTCCATTATTGTACTTAATTTCAACAGTTTGTGCTTAATTGTTTGTTGTCACTGTTTTTTGGGCATTTGTTGCATTTAATTTGCACAACATCTGTGGGTACAGGCATTTTTGTTTGTTTAAGACAAGCAAAACATTTGTTTTTTTTTATACAGAAAAAGTGCATAATGAACTTGCAGGATTGCAGATATATTATTAACCACTAGAGACCCGCGCTATAGCCGAATGACGGCTACAGCGCGGATCTCCTTTGCCGGGATTACGTCTATTGACGTTGTCCCGTGCACGAGCGGCCTGCGCGCCCCCTGAGGGGCGCAGGCGGCGCGCTCTGTGATCGGCGAGTCTATGAGACTTGCCTGATCACTGATCTGAGCAAGGGGTCGATCCTGACCCCTTACCACGTGATCAGCTGAAGCCAATGACAGCTGATCATGTGATACAACGGAGCCGGTAATCGGCTATTATTCCTCCTCGCGCTGATAGCGCGAGGAGAAAAAAAAGAGCCGATCACGGCCAGCCCTGCCAGTGCCCACCTGCCCCCTGCCAGTGCCACATCATTAAAAAATAAGTGCCCCCTGTCAGTGCCACCCAGCAGTGCCCATAGTGCCACCCAGCAGTGCCCACAGTGCCATCCAGCAGTGCCCACAATCTGCCTCAACAACGGTGCTTCACCCCAGTGCCACATATCTGTGCCCATCAGTGTCATCTACCAGTGCCCATCAGTGCCCATCAGTGCCGCCCATCAGTGCCCAGCAGTGCCACCTATCAGAGCCACCTATCAGTGCCCATCAGTCCCATCTATCAGTGGTACCTATCAGTGCCCCTTAGTGCCACCCATCCATGCCACCCATCCGTGCCATCTTATCTGTACCCATCTTTGCCCATCAGTGCCACCTTATCTGTGCCCATCAGTACTGCCTTATCTGTGCCTATCGGTGCCACCTTATCTGTGCCTATTAGTGCCGCCTTAACTATGCCTATCAGTGCCCACCAGTGCAGCCTATCAGTGCCCATCAATGCAGCCTATCATTGCCCACTAATGCAGCCTATCAGTGCCGCCTCATCAGCGCACTTCAATGAAGGAGAAAAATGACCTGTTTACAAAATTTTATAACAAACTATTAAATGTGATTTTTTTTTTGCATATAAACTCCCAGCTGTAATTAAATACCACCAAAAGAAAGCTCTATTTGTGGGGAAAAAAATTATAAAAATTTAATTTGGGTACAGTGTTGTATGCCCGCGCAATTGTCATTCAAAGTGCATCAGCGCTGAAAGCTGAAAATTGGTCTGGGCACGAGGGGGGTTTAAGTGCCCAGTAAGCAAGTGGTTAAAGGCTTGTAGTGAAATACTGAACACTGAGAAATGGTTTGGATCACTTCAGATGGGACAGTAAATATTCATTCACAATAGCTCTCACGAAATATAAAGATGTAGTCCCCGTTACACTGTGAAGTTGATAACCAGGAACTATAGCTCCTAAAATGGGCATTCCCGGAGGTGTACAGACAGAATGTCTACTGATGTCTGAAAAAGTAAATTGAGTAAAGTGGGGTCTGAGGCAGCTTTCCATTCACCTATTGTTCAGGGAGTTAATGAATCCACCTATTATCTGCTACAGGGTGTAATTACACTCCTAGTCATGGGTAGGTTTTATTGTTAGGGGAATGCCCCTGGAAAATGAGTTAAGAAACCCCTTGCATGGGGAATGAGATAAAAAGCCAGCTGTGGCTAAATAAAGTTGTTGACTCCCCGAAAATTGACTCCCCGAACTGTGTGTCGTCCAGTTACTGGGGGGGGGGGGAGGGTAAAAGGTGGCCGTGGATAAGTTAGCACTTCCTCAGTTTCAAGGATTTCCCAGCAGACTTGGAGGTCCGCTACAAGGCTATATTTAGTTATTTTTCAGTTTTTTTTTCTAATGAGAAGATTGTTCCAAAAACAAAACTACACTGTTGCAACAACAGTTGTCTCGAGGGAGACTCAACAGAAGTAAATACATTTTATGCTAAAAAAAGGTCTGAAGCGCTTTGCTTTTCATTATCCTTCTCTGATCCACTTCTCCTCCAAAAGAAGTGCAATAGAGAAAATATAACAAAAGACTACAGACAGTGAAATATTGCTATTTTTTTTATTTCTTTTTATTAAAAAACAGAAAAACACTGCACTCTCATTTCTCTGTGCTGCTCACAGCATCAATTTATACTGTCCACCTGCCACTGCCTGCAATTATTTCAAAGGGGCTGCTCAGCTTCTCTGCCAGCCTGACAACCAAAACGAATGTCTCTGTCACTGCTGCCTTGCAACCGAAGACAGGATGGGACAACTAGTGGAACAACTAGTGCGTGCTTAAACTTGTGCCAACGCGTTTCAACTTAAGTACTTTGTCTAGGGCCATTTACTTTTGGTGGTTTACCCATTGGAGCGCTGGTGCAGACAACTCTGCAATTTTGTTTTTTGAGTGATCCTCACATTATGGTGTTTACATACAATTGTTTGTTACACATTACATTACTTGTTGAAATATTGGCTGAGCATTTAAAAACAAAGTATATAAGTTTATTAACCTTGCTTTGTTTAAAAAAAAAATCTGTTTTTATAATTGTATTTGATTCAGGGTGGATTTGACTTAAAGCGGAGGTCCACTCTAAAGTGGACCTTCCGCTCATTGGAACCCTCCCCCCCTCCGGCACCACAATTGGCACCTTTCAGGGGGGAGGGGGTGCAGGTACCTGTACAGTACAGGTATCTGCACCCACTTCAGGCGTAGATTCTGCAGAAGGTACGCCCCTTTCCGCAGAATCTACGCCCCTTTCCGAAAGTCCCCCGCTGCCTGCTGGGAAACACACGGATCCCAGAGACAGCGGGCACCATCCTTATTGCACAGCGCGACTCGCACATGCACAGTAGGGAACCGGGAAATGAAGCCGAAAGGCTCCACTTCATGATTCCCATACCCAAGATGGCGGCAGCAGCACCCGAGAGACGATCGAGAGATCGGCTTCAGGTGCCGACATCGCGGGCGCACTGGGCGGGTAAGTGTCACTATTTTAAAAGTCAGCAGCTGCAGTATTTGTAGCTGCTGGCTTTTAAAAAAAAAAACGGCGGACTCCCGGCGGACTCCCGCTTTAAATCAACTTGATTTAAATCATAATTTTTAAAGAGCAACTGTCATCTCTGTCTCGCAGCAGCTCCTCCTCTGACCCGCTGTTGACTCACCGACAGTCCCACTCACTTTTGATGAGGCAGTGACGCAACAAGGTGAGGGACGTGGCGGCAGCAGGTGAGTGGATGCCTGCTAACAGGCACTGCTATGATGGATCTGAAATGATAGCTGCTCTTTTTTAAGTACTTATTCTTGCTGGTAATTAGAATCTTTAATATTTGAAAACAAAATGAAGATTTCCTATTTACAATAATAATCTGTCAGGTTAGTAAAACGGTCATATCAGAACCGATTCAATCACACAGTTTGTAGTGTACATAGATTTACAAAACAATTGGATAACGGAATATTCCTGAACTATGTTTTATCTCATGGGTACTGTGAAATTGTGTGAATGCATCAATACAGTGCATGTTATCTCAGCTTGTAGAGCTTGGTTTCACTGAATGAGTTTACCAAAAATGTAACTATTGCAGAATATACAGCCTTGTGTTACATAACTAAGCTCCATTTCATTCTGAATATACTAAATGAATAATGTATCTTAAATAAAAAACTATCTTTACATAGATTTTTACTTCAAAAGCATTTTATTAAAAGAAATATGATAAAAAAAAATCGAATTTAACCACTTGCTGCCCACCCTATAACAGAAACACGGTGGCAAAGTGGTTTCAAAATCCTGACCAGACGTCATATGACGTGATCAGGATTTTGAGCCGCTGCACGTCCCCGGGGGCGCATATCACGGTGAACGTTGTTGCGGGGTGTCAGTCTGACACCCCACAACTATGATCTCGGTAAAGAGTCTCCCAAGGAAGACTCTTTACCACGTGATCAGCCGTGTCCAATCACGGCTGATCACAGTGTAAATAGGAAGAGCCGGTGATCGGCATTTTCTCACTCGCGTCTGTCAGACACGAGTAGAGGAGAGCCGATCGGCTGCTCCTCTGATAGGGGGGGTCTGTGCTGATCAATTATCAGCGCATCCCCCCCCCCCCCCCCCCGAGGATGCCCACACTGGACCACCAGGGACACCACCAGATTTCCCCACCAGGGATGCCCAGCACAAGGTATGCCACCCTAGACCACCAGGCATTCCAGTCAGTGCCCACAATGGATGCCAATCAGTGCCCACAATGGATGCCAATCAGTACCCACAATAGGCATCACTGATTGGCATGCATTATTGTTTGGCATTGATTGACATCCATTAGTACAGTATAATACAATACAATGCCGCCTATCAGTGCCCATCTGTGCCGCCTATCAGTGCGCATCTGTGCCACCTATCAGTGCCCATCCATGCCATCTGTGCTGCCTATCCATGCCCATATGTGCTGCCTATCCATGCCCATCTGTACCGTCTATCCATGCCCATCCGTACTGCCTATCCATGCCAATCTGTGCCAGCTATCAGTGCCAATTTGTGCCACCTATCAGTGCCCATAAGTGCCGCCTATCAGTGCCCACCTGTTCCGCCTTTCAGTGCCACATATCAGTGTCCATCAATGCCACCTCATCAGTGCCACTTCATTGGTGCCACCTCATTGGTGCCTATCAGTGCCGCCTTATCAGTGCCCATCAGTGTAGCCCCATCAGTGCCCATCAGTGAAGGAGAAAACTTACTTATTTACAAAGTTTTGAAACTGAAACAAAAAAAAACCATTTCTTTTCAAAATTTTCGGTATTTTTTTATTTGTTTAGCAACAAATAAAAAACATATAGGTGATCAAATACAACCAAAAGAAAGCTTTATTTGTAGGAAAAAAATTATAAAAATTTCATTTGGGTACAGTGTAGCATGACTGCGCAATTGTCATTCAAAGTGCGACATCGCTGAAAGCTCAAAATTGGTATGGGCAGGAAGGTGTTTAAGTGCCTGGTATTGAAGTGGTTAATTAAAAAAATCTGATAAAAAAAAAAAGAATCATTGATTTTTATCCACCCTGATTTGATTTCACATAAGTTGTGATTAAAGGGTCACTAAAGGAATTTTATTATTTTTTTAAATAACAAAAAACATGCTATACTTCCACTGTGCAGCTCGTTTTGCACAGAGTGGCCCCGAACCTCGTCTTCTGGGGTCCCTCGGCAGCTGTCTCGGCTCCCTCCCGCAAGGACTCCACAACTTCAAGCAAGCTCCCTCGCATGATGTGGAGTGCTTGCGGGCATGCTTCTGCGTAGCCGCTCGCTGTATCACTCGGCCCTGCCCCCGGCGTGGCGCGTCATTGGATGTGATTGACAGCAGGGCGAGCCAATGGCTGCGCTGCTTTCAATCCATCCACTCCAGCCAATCAACGCCCAGGGTGAGCGGTGAAGAGGATGCCGGAGACGAGTGCGGGACTTTCGAGGGGTCAGGTAAGTAAAACGAGGGGGTGGGGGGACCGGCACTGTCGGATGTTTTTTCACTTTAATGCATAGAATGCATTAAGGTGAAAAAACTTTTACCTTTACAACCCCTTTAATTGTTGTCACTTTCTATATATGGCCTTGGTGCTTAGAGACCAGGAGATGCCAATGCAAATAAAAGGTATTTGATTTCAATAATGCTTTTCCCTTTATTTGTTTATTTATTTACTTGAATTGAATATACAGCAAATCATAGCAATGTGTTGATCATTACCTATAATATCAGAAGTATTATACAGTAACTCACAAAAGTGAGTACACCCCTCACATTTTTGTAAATATTTTATTATATCTTTTCATGTGACAACACTGAAGAAATGACACTTTGCTACAATGTAAAGTAGTGAGTGTACAGCTTGTATAATAGTGTAAATTTGCTTTGCCATCAAAATAACTCAACACAGCCATTAATGTCTAAACAATTGGCAACAAAAGTGAGTACATCCCTAAGTGCAAATGTCCAAATTGGGTCCAAAGTGTCAATATTTTGTGTGGCCACAATTATTTTCCAGCACTGCCTTAACCCTCTTTGGCATGGCGTACACCAGAACTTCACAGGTTGCTACTGGAGTCCTCTTCCACTCCTCCATGACGACATCACGGAGCTGGTGTATGTTAGAGACCTTGTGCTCCTCCACCTTCCATTTGAGGATGCCCCACAGAAGTGCAATAGGGTTTAGATCTAGAGACCTGCTTGGCCAGTCCATCACCTTTACTCTCAGCTTTTTTAGCAAGGCAGTGGTTGTCTTGGAGGTGTATTTGGGGTCATTATCATGTTGAAATACTGCCCAGTCTCCGAAGGGAGGGGATCATGTTCCACTTCAGTATAGCAATGTGTGAGTAGAGCCTCCGATTCACATAAGTTAAATAAAGTATAAGTACCATCATCCAGAGTTCATAATGTGAGAGAATTGGTTGGTATAGAAGTGCCAGGGCTGCCGCTCATGCTAACCTCAAGCAATTCCAGCCAACAGGGTCATAGATTGGACTATACCGGTACTTGATAATCAACAAAAGACTGGTAAAATTTATATGATTTAATAAAGACACAAAAAACAGTTACAAACAATAATGGATTAAAATACAATAGTATGTACACCACATTGAATAGTTCCTGACGGATTACCCCCAGGAAGAGTTCAAAAAGACGGGTGCACGAGGTTTCCTCTACTAGTTTTGTGGAAAAACTGCTTCATCAGGAGGATAATCTATACAAAAAATAATATACAACATTTAGAGAATCATACATAACAAGAGTGTAATGTTATCAAAATATCAGATTATAATAAACAAAATTTCCATTTTATTGTATAAACAAAAGGAGATCAGCTCACCCTGACTTTGAAAAAAGATTGCAGACAGAAGGACCCGTAACTTGCCCCGGCGGCGAGCTCTGGGGATTGGTTAAACAGGCTCTAATTAAAATAATTTTTTATTTATATTAGCTAATCATATAGATACTACATCGATGGGGGTTTACGCGGTAGGTGTAGCAAAGTGACCTAAACACGTGGCCACAATATTGCAGAGAAGCAGCTTACAAGCTAAGTCTGGGGAATAAAAATATAAAGGCAAAATATCGGGCATCAGCACTGGTGAAGATACATGTATACATGTATAATACATGTTTAATAGATGTATATATCGTTTGATAAGGATCATTACCTGTCGTATGCAGCATACCATGCAGACAGCCCTGGGAGAGTCCATACATCATGCCCATCAATTGGTCAGTCCGACCGCTAAAAAGGCTCCCCAACCATTCAACATCAGACACACGCCGGAGAACCAGCGGCGTCCGACGTCACATGGTCTGTTCCTCCACACTGCACAGGTGCAAGAATCAGATGCTACTGCGCAAGTGTGCAGGGGATCAGAACGCTCATGGATCAGTTGATCCGAGTGTTAACCCCTGCAAGTCAAGGCGGAATTGTGTATGAACCAGTCTGCAATAAAGATGAAAAAAGGAAGAAGATGAAAGAAGAAAAAAAAAGTGTGGGCCAAGCAGAGCTTCTTGTACAACAAACAGTAACATGATAAATATAACAGGGTATAGAAATTACATACAAGAAAAAGAACAAAAATTATATATCATGGGTATAAAAAATACTCCAAAAACGATGTTGTCACAAATAGCCAGGTGACTGCTGCAATACCCAGGATGAGATAAACTGAGAATGCCCCATTTAGCATCTTTTGCTGTAATGTCATTTGCTGTGTCCTAAATATTATTTGAATAAAGCATTGTTTTAGCATTGGAGTGCGGCCGTCCAGAGTTCTGTCATTATTCACAAACTTAAATGCCTGTTTGCAATTTTCTTTAAAAGCGTACATTCTTGGTATACCTTAAAGAGGTTGTAAAGCTTCGTTTTGTATTTTCTAAATAGGTTCCTTTAAGCTATTGCATTGTTGGTTCACTTACCTTTTCCTTTGATTTCCCTTCTAAATGTTTTTTTTTCTTTGTCTGAATTTCTCACTTCCTGTTTCTCCTCAGTAAACTTCACACCATCATCCGAGCGGTGTTTAGTCAGCCAGAACAGCTTACTGAAAAGCTTACTGAGGAGGAACAGGATGTGAGAAATTCAGACAAAGAAAACAAAGAAAAAAAACATTTAGAAGGGAAATCGAAGGAAAAGGTAAGTGAACCAACAATGCACTAGCTTAAAGGAACCTATTTAGAAAATAAAAAAATCTAACCTTTACAACCCCTTTAATGCTGGAATGAATAAATTCCTCTGCATATGCTAGGGATTTGTGTGGGAGCTCTCGGACAGTGTATCACTGCAGAGAAATAGCTTTGCAATTCTATTGTGTGGTTCCATGTTCAGGAACCAGACACCTCTGCCAGGCAGCATATCCAGAGCTTTGACCTTCTCTACACATCTTGCTCAAAAACACACCCCAGCCTGCTGGTTGTAGAAGAAGCAGATTTGTACTGATGACGTGTACTACAAGCACAATTCGTTCCAGAAGTATGCTTGTAATCCAAAGCACTTGTATATCAAAGCGAGTTTTCCCATAAGAATCAATGGAAACTCAGATAATTTGTTCCAGCGTCACTTCTAATGTATGCAGTACCGCATTTGGCCAGAGGTAGGGGGGGTGCTGGAGACACTCGGAAATGCTCGGAGACCACCCGGAGATACTCAGAGACACTTGGGAAAAGAGTTTTCCAAGTGTCTCTGAGTGTCTCCAAGTGTCTCTGAGCATCACCGGCGCTCCAGAACCTCTGGCCATATGTGGTGCTACACACCCCAAAGTCTTGAATCCTTATCGCCTTGTGAGACAATGCTCGGAAAACAAGTCAGGATTTTTTTTAAAAAACAGCTCGTATTGCGAAAACGCTCTGTAAACAGCGGTACTCGCAATCTGAGTTTTTTTTTAACTGTATGTGCAGTGAAAAGCCATCATTTAGCAACAGAGGTAGGGCCCAGGGGCAGAAAAAGTTTTCTTCTTAAACAAAATCTTAAATTGTCCATGTTGGGCATCTCTTTTTGCTTGTTTGTGAACTGCAACAGCACATTCACTGAAACTCATTCAACTGCATGTACCTGATTACAATGATGCAATAAAATAATAAAGCGGTCAATGGCTTTGCATTTACATTTTAATTGCTGAATTTTGTGTTTCACCTGGGGTTCTGCTTTACTTAAAAATGGGTAAAATAAGCAGAGGGCAAACAAATTGCAATCCTTTGTTCTTCTCGCCCTCAGCACAGAAGATGTCTGTTATTCATGTCTTAGAGTGATCAGCTGTGCAAAGGAGCCGTCTGTGTCCTTTACTTGAGCTGAAAAAGCAAGTGGGAGGTATTGTACATTGTATTTGACTATTACATTAAATATAATTGCAACAAATTATTTTGTCATTGACATTGTCTGCGCCAGACCACAACTCATTTGAGGAACTTCAAGGCTCAGGAACAAGCAGCTGCACTGCCATCTTGTGTCTGATTGGGGGTAGGATATTGTTTCTTGCGTCTGAAAGCCTACCTCCACAATATGTGTACTAAAACCATTGAAAGTTTTATCATGATTTTTTTTGCAAATATGGAGAGACTTTTCCGAAGTCAGAATGACAGTGAATCAACTGAAGAGTAACTAGTTGCACGCAAGAATAGAAATACCCTACGCACTATTAGAATTAAATAAATACAAATATACAAAAATGTGTATGCAAGTAATAATTTCTCTGCTGTATTAACATTGTATTGTATTGTAACAAAATTAACAACAGTGGTAGTGAGAAAAATCACAAACACCTATGCAGTGCAAGTGTTTGAGATTTTACTCACTACCAATGTAGTTGAGTATCCCACAGTGCACACCTTCTCACAGGACACTCTTAAAGGGCACTGTTTAACCACTTCAGCTCCGGAAGATTTACCCCCTTCATAATCAGGCCATTGTTTGCGATATGGCACTGCGTTACTTTAACTGACAATTGCGCAGTCATGCGACACAGTACCCAAACAAACATTTATTTCCCTTTTTTCCCCCACAAAAAGAGCTTTCTTTAGGTGGTATTTGATCACCTCTGCAGTTATTATTTTATGCGCTACAAACAACAAAAGGCTGACAATTTTGAAAACAAACCAAAAAACAAACATATTTTTTACTTTCTGCTATAAAACATATCCAATAAAAAAATGAAAAAAAATCGAATTGCTTCATCAATTTAGGCCAATATGTATTCTGCTTCATATTTTTGTAAAAAAAAAAAAAACGGAGTTAGACTTACCGGTAACTCTTTTTCTAGGAGTCTTCCAGGACAGCCTCTGAGATATAGGGCTCCTCCCTCCGGGACAGGAAACACGTCAACCCAATCAAATAAAGGTGCGGTCATCCAGGCCCTCCTCAGTTTTACTCCAAGAACCGCCGGAAGGCTCTGAAAGACATAACACACTAACAACCACGTTAGTACACATTCTCACCACTTAATCCAACTTAAACAACTTTGGGTGGGAAACCAGGCTGTCCTGGAAGACTCCTAGAAAAAGAGTTACCGATAAGTCTAACTCCGGTTTTCTCATATCGTCTTCCAAGCCTCTGAGATGATAGGCAAGGAGCTCACCTTGTCAGGGTGGGACCACTGCCTGGAGGACCTTTCGTCCAAAAGTCTGTTCTTTATCAGACAATAAATCCAGATGGTAATGTCTTGCAAACGTAGAGTAGCTGGACCAAGTTGCTGCCTTGCAGATCTCCTCCAGAGAGGCTCCAGCCCTCTCTGCCCATGACACGGAAACCGCCCTGGTAGAGTGTGCCTTAACTAAGGGAGCCTGCTTCCCCTCTAATTCATAGGCTTTAACTATCGCCATTCATAGCCACCTGGCGATAGACGATTTGGACACCTTGCAGCCCTTGCGGGCGCCCGAAAAAATAACAAAAAGTGAGTCTGACTTCCTGAAGACCCTAGTGGCTTCCAAAAAAATTAATAGGCTTCTTCTGACATCTAACAAACTCAAAGATCTCGCCTCATCTCCACCTGAGGCTGAAAAAAACGTTGGTAAAATAATGTTCTGTGTCCTATGAAAAGTGGACACAACTTTAGGGAGAAAACCAGGGTCAGTCTTAAGCACTACCCTGTCCTCTAAAATTAACAAAATGGCTCCCTGACCGAGAGCGCTTGCAGATCACTCACCCTTCTAGCTGAGGTGATCGCTATATTAAAAAAAAACTGTCCTTAGTACCATCCATTTAAGTGATGCCTTCTCTAAGGGTTCGAAGGGATCTCGAGTCAAAGACCTAAGGACCAAGGACAGATCCCAAGTAGGACAGGTCTTCATCTTCACAGGCCTGGATCTAGCCAGAGCTTTGAAGAAGCTTTTGACAAAAGGATTCTGCTGGTGAGAGGACTGAAGAAAAACACTTAAGGCCGCCACCTTTACCTTTAGGGTGCTGATAGAAAAGCCCAGCTCTACCCCCGCTTGCAGAAAATCTAGGACTGCCGGGACCCCTGGATGTCCAATTCCCTGTTCTCGCAACCAGGAGGTAAACCTTTTCCCTATCTTGGCGTAAATCACTCTAGTTACTGGTTTACGGCATTCTAACAAGGTCTTAACCACTCTCTCTGAGAAACCCTATGATCTGAGGATCTGTTCCTCAGATACCAGGCTGCAAGCTTGAGTCTCTCTATCTGAGGATGCAGAATGGGCCCCTGGGAAAGCAAATCCTCCCTGACCGGAAGTAATATCGGAGGATGAACAGCCAACTTCTTTATGCTGGCAAACCAGGGTCTCCTTGGCCAAAAAGGAGCCACTAAAATGAGGTCCGTAGCTTCCAACCGGAACTTCTGCAGCACCTCCGCCACCATCCTTACAGGAGGGAAGGCATAACACAGGCCGAACTGCCACGGATTGGCAAGGCCGTCTATTCCCCTGGCCCGATCCTGTGGGTGAACTGAAAAAAACTGTGTCACCTTCCTGTTGCTTTCTGTTGCAAATAGGTCTATTTCTGGCCTTCCCCAGTATGACACAATCTCCTTGAACACTTCCCTGTTGAGGCACCACTCGTCCTGGCCTACCTTCTGCTGACTGAGAAAATCGGCCAGCAAATTCTGAGTTCCCTTCAAATGAATCGCTGATATCGAGGACAAGTTCCTCTCGGCCCAGCAGAAGATTCTGTCCGCAATAGCCTGCAGCGATGGGGCTTCTGGTTCCCCCCTGCTTGTTCAGATAAGCTACTGCTGCCACATTGTCTGACCGAACCTGCAGATCCCTGCCCTGTAACTGGGACTGGAAGGTTTCTATAGCATTCCAAACTGCCAGAAGCTCCTTCTGGTTTGAGGAACGACCTGCCTATACATTCGACCAGGTTCCTTGAGCTAAGATTCCCTCTAGGTGGGCACCCCAACCCAGTGCACTGGCATCGGTCGTGACCACCACCGTGGCTTGTGGGGACCAGGGAAGACCCTTGTCCAGGTTGACCTGGGCCCGCCACCACCACAGAGACCTCCTGACGGCAGAAGATAGGGGCATAACCTGATCCAGGCTCTGCACTCTGCCATCCCAATAATGGAGCATAAGTCTCTGCAACGGGCGCTGATGATGCCTTGCCCAGGCCACTGCTGGAAAGCATGATGTCATCAATCCCACGACTCTCATAACCTCCCTGATCTGGGCTTCCCGTCCTGATTGAAGCTGGGCTACCGCCTGCTCTAGCTTGTTGATCTTCTCCGCAGGAAGAAACACCCTCATCTCCACCGAAGAGATCCTGTACCCTAAATACAGGACTTCCTGTGAGGGGGTCAACTGGGATTTTTCCTGGTTGATCAGCCACCTCAGTGAACGCAGGAAACCCAAGGCTTCCTGCACGTCCTGCTGCAGCTGTTGGGCCGACTGAGCTATAAACAGTAGATCGTCCAGATATGGAATCACTGTTATAGCCCTGAGCCTTAACGGGGCCAGTGCCTCTGCCAGTACCTTTGTAAAGATCCTTGGCGAGACCGAGAGCCCGAAAGGGAGAGCTCGAAACTGGAGGTGTACCACTCCCGTGTTCGTCCTCACTGCCAGCCTGAGAAACCTCTGGGACTCCGGATGAATCGGGATATGCAAATATGCATCCCTGAGGTCCACGGTGGCCATGTGACAATCCTGAAACAGAAACTTGGTTACTGAGAAGATTGACTCCATACGGAACCACTTGTATTTTATGAACCTGTTCAGGGGGCGGAGATTCAGTATCAACCTGAATTTCCCCGAAGGTTTCTTTACCACAAACACGTGGGAGTAAACCCCCAAGCCTCATTCCTCCGGAGGCACCTGCACCAGTACTTCTTGGTCTACCAGGTCTCCCAGAAGAAGACCCAGAGCCTTTGCCTTCTCTTGGTCCCTTGGTAACCTGGTTACCTGAAAATTCGGGAGGGGAACTGAACCAAACTCCAACCTGTAGCCGTTCCTTATTACATCTCGTATGAACGGACTGTCGGTTGAAGCGTCCCATTGTGGAAGGAACTTCCCCAGCCTTCCCCCCACCAGGACACAGGAGTCACTGGGTTTTAGGGGAGGGTTGAGGAGGATTGAATAAGATTCCTCCTCTGCCCCTTCCCTTGCGACCTGACCAATGTTTTTTGGGGCGAACCTCCCTTTCCTGCAGGTTCTGCTGCCTAGAACCTTGAAAAATAGCACTTTCCTTCAGCCTTCTCTTTCTTCTCTGGGAAAGCTTTCTTCCTATCCTGCGTGCACTCTAACGCCTCTTGCAGGCCGGGCCCGAACAAGTGGTCCCCTGAAAAAGGTCATCCGCACCGCTTCAATCTTGAAGCTGCATCCCCTGTTCAGGTTTTAAGCCAAACGGCCCTTCTGGCTGCGTTCACTAATGCGGCAGATCTAGCGGCCAATTTGACTGATTCTGCGGAGGCATTGGCCAAAAACCCCACTGCCTTGAACAGTAAGGAAAGGACTTCAACAGTTGTTGCCTGGAAGTGCCCGCTGAGATATGAGATTGTAACTGTGTAAGCCAACACTCTAAGTTTCTGGCCACACAGGTAGCTGCTAGGGCTGGTTTAAGCCCAATGGAAGAGGCATCCCAGGCCCTCTTAAGCAGCACGTCTCCCCTCTTATCCATGGGATCCCTGAGAGAACCCATATCATCAAAGGCCAAATCTGTCTTTTTAGAGACTTTAGCCATAGGAGCATCAAGTTTGGGAACCTTGTTACAGAGATGCACCGCATCCGTCTCAAAAGGGAACCTCCTTTTAAGGCTACCTGAAAAAAACGGCCTCTTTTCCGGTTGTTCCCACTCCAGCAGAATCGCCTCAATCATGCGATTTATGGACGGGGAATACCCTGTCTTTCAGTACACTCGACCCTTGATACATCATGTCGTGTTTTGAAAGCTGGACCCGTTCTTCCCTGATCTCCAATGTGTCATATATTGCCTTAAGGAGGTCACCCACATCGTCCAAAGACAGCTTGTATCTGGATGATCTAGTGGACTCTAGCTCAGAAGTAGACTCTGTCCTAGAGGAGGCTAATGACCTTGGTACCCTCTCCTTATCCACCTCTTCCTCCTGACTTGGTTCAGACAAGGAGGGCATACTCACGGCCCTGGGTAAGGCGACAGAAGGGCCCTGCATCCTATCCATCATGCTCTTGAATGACTGGAAAGTGGATGCTATTTCATCCTTTACGGATGTCAAAACTTTGTGGCAAGCTGCCACTGAGTCCTCTTTAACCAGGCTACTGACACAATCCGGGCAAAGCGGCTTCTCCCAACCGGTGCCTAACTTAGCCCCACACACGGCACATTTCCTTCTGGGCAAAGGTATCTGGGCTCTGTCCTGTTTGACCTAAAAACAAAGAAAAACAGGGTCCCATTAAAATACCACCCCTGAGCCTTCACACCGCTCCAGACAGCCCTGTAGCCACACCGCTGCGCCCAAAGGACTGGCACAGGTCCCGCGGCACCCCCTGATGACGCAAATCCGGCAGAAGTGCGTCTCTCACACTTTCAGACGTCGGAACGCAAAAACTCCGCCCACTCACGCTGTGCGTTCCTTATGAACACACCGCTTGCAGTACCCGAATGCCAGCCAGTGGATCCAAACGTCTCTCGCCCGCCATCCGACCGACCAGGTACGAGCGGTTAGCGAGGTAGAGGGGGAGATTGCCGCACATCGGGGTCCCGTTCTCTCCGAACGTTTAATGACAGCGGGACTGATAGCTACCCTCTCCTCCCTCCGAACAGACCAAGGGGTGCTATGGGCCAGGTCCACCAGGTACTCCCCCCAGGACATCCCCTGAGAAGAAGGAGCTCCCCTACTAGTTCCGACGTGCTCCTTCCCATCCGGCAGGAAACACAAAAACTGAGGAGGGCCTGGAGGACCGCACCTTTATTTGATTGGGTTGACGTGTTTCCTGTCCCGGAGGGAGGAGCCCTATATCTCAGAGGCTGTCCTGGAAGACGATATGAGAAATCCCAATAAGCGTATATTGATTTTTTTGTGCAAAAGTTATAGCATCTACAAACTATGGGGTATTTTTATCTATTTTTATTTTATTTTTATTTTTTTTTAGTAATGGCAGAAACTCGCAATTTACAGCGGGACTGCAATATTTCAGTGGACAGATGGGATACTAACTGACATTTTTAACACTTTTTGGGGACCAGTAACACTAATACAGTGATTAGTGCTTACAAATATGCACTGTCACTTTACTAATGACACTGGCAGGGAACGGGTTAACATTAGGGGTGACCAAAGGATTAACTGTGTGCCTGACCAGTGCTTTACTACTGTGAGGTGTTTATACTAGGAGAAGGCACCTTCTCCTAGTATAATATTTATGGTATTAAGGTTTGAACATGCACTACAGACACAGATTTAGCCGTTATTATATATAACCAGTGTTCATTTTGACGTTAAATTTCAACTTAGTTATAGCCATAATCTTTTGACTAAAAAGCCATTTTGATTTTAGTCATATTTTAGTCATCTGAATTGTTTTAGTTTAAGTTGTATTTTAATTGACTAATTTAGTGTTAATTTCCGCAACAAAAATATTTCTGAATTTCTTTGGGTCTCGGCATGATGTGTAGCTTTTAAGGATCTTCTGGTGGACCTTACTGTGTCAAGCAGCTCCTATTTAAATGATGCCTTGATTGTGAACAGGTGTGGCAATAATCAGGCCTGGGTGTGGCTAGAGAAATTGAACTCAGGTGTGGACAACCACAGTTATAGTATGTTTTAACAAGGGGGGCAATCACTTTTTCACACAGGGCCATGATGGTTTGGATTTTTTTTTCACCTTTAATAATAAACACCTTCATTTACAAATTGCATTTTGTGTTTACTTGTGTTGTCCTTGACTATTGTTTAAATTGGTTTGATGTTCCGAAACACTTAAGTGTGACAAACATGCAAAGGAACAGGAAATGAGGAAGGGGGCAAACACTTTTTCACACCACTGTATATTGGGGATGTGGCAAAACACTAGAGCACCATGTAAACATAGGGAGAACAAATAAACTTCATACAGATAGTGCCATAGGTTCAATCTGAATCAGATAGCAAGAGCTGCACAAAGCTGCCCTAGATGTTTTATTTACTGAATTCTAGTAGAAAGTGCTATGAACCTACCTCATTGACAACAGCAAATCACAGTATTAAAGAGGAAGTAAACCCTGATGGGTTTACTTCCTCTTTCATTCCCTGCAAAGGCAAAGCATAATGGACTACTATGCATCGCATAGTAGCCCATTATGTGTCACTTACCTGACACAGGAGCCAGCAAAGTCGCCGCTGTCCCCTGTAGTCCGCCGCATCCATCTTGCTGGTGGCATCTCGCAGCTCCGCCGCTGTCATTCGGCGGAGCTGCGATGATGTCACTCCCGCGCATGCACACGGGAGCCGACACGCGCGGCAGATCCATTGTTGAAAATGCCACGCTCAGTGCGCCTGCGCGTCGCTGTCTACGGCGCAAGTGCCGTAGACAGCGGTGCCTGTCTTCAGGCAAATATCTCCTAAACCGTATAGGTTTAGGAGATATTTCTTGGACCTACAGGTAAGCCTTAAATTAAGGCTTACCTGTAGGTCAAAGTGGTTTGTAAGGGTTTACAACCACTTTAATCATTTGTTTTACATTGCTTACCGTTTAGCACATTTAGAATCTGGTCATTTTACAAAGTAAGCTATATAGATTAGTAATCAAGGCTTCCCAAGATGAATGCCTGGATGGAACTCTGAGTCAGCATGTTGGCAAGTGTTAGTCCTACCACATCCCCCTATAAAGCCAATCGCAGTCAATCTTAGCCCTGCCTTCCTACCCCCTGTGTCGGCTTTTACTACCTGCCCCCTCCGCAAAATAAACAGTGTTTCTTCGTAGCTGCTTGTGACAAGCGCAGCTGCAGGGAAGACAAAGAGAGGGGAAATGGAGCAGCAGTTCTCCTCTTCAGGCTCTGGGATTCAGCCATGATTGATGGGACACCAGGATTCAATCCAATCTCAGGACAATCCCCCCCAATTCAGGGGGTGATTAGGGTGTGCCCAGGCACAATCGGCACACCCCATGTGCACGCCTATGCCAAACAGCAACTTTTTATCTTCTATTCTATCTGGAATAGTTGTGTGAATAAATCCAGGGCTGGGACAAGGGGTGGCCAGAAGGGAAACATGCCCTGGGCGCAGAGGTGCTATGTGAAGAGGGGGCGCTGCCAGCCAATGAGCGTTCCACTGCCATCACTCCTGTTATTCAGAACAGAGCACAGTGCAGTTCTGCTAAGGCTTCTGGAGGGAGGATTCTGCTCTGACCTTCCTCCAGTTGCGGGACTAGAATCAGTTTCCGTCTGGAGCAGGACTGCAAAAACAACCTGGAGGCAGAACCTCCTCTTTGCTGGTTGCTGTGTGGGTAAGATGGGGATGCGGGTGGCCTTGGAGATCCCACCCACTTGGAGGGAGGTGTGAGATCAGCAGATGGGGCAAGTGTATGCTGAGGTAAGCTCAGCTGGTGGTACTTGGCAGCATGGATTAGTATCTCTGCTGCTGCCTGTTCAACACCAAAGCACAGGAAGTAAGATAATGGGACTGGAGCAGGCTCAAGGAAGGAGTTAACATTTCCGTGACCACCAATGCAAGGTAGGGTGGGGGGGTTAACATTTATTGCCACCGTCCACCAATGAAGGTGGGGGGGATGAAGGGTTAAGATTCACTGCCACTGACCACCAATGCAGGTGGAAAATGGAGAATTAATTTTTATTGACACACACCCCTGCATTGTTGGTCAGTGGCAGTGAATGTTAACCCCAGGGCCATCTTAATAGCATCATGGGCCCCTGGGCAAAGTAATACTCTGGGGCACCTACAATGAGACAGCACAGGTAAACAGACATCAAGTGGGTAGAAGGCAGACAAGCGGAGCTTCCCCTTTTGGGTGGAGCTCCTCATTAACTACATGAACAATCATTGTGTACAGCAAAAAAAACAGTGGGAAAATACTGCATACATAAAGTAACAAAGTTGTCCTGTGCATATAATATATCTGCTAGATTGATGCCTCCCCAGCACTCTGACCCCTCTACACCCCAGATATCCCCCCAGCACTCTGACCTCTCTAAACCCCAGATAGCCCCCAACACTCTGACCCCTCTAAACCCCAGATATCTCCCCAGCACTCTGACCCCTCTACACCCCAGATACCCCCCCCAGAACTCGGACCCCTCTACACCCCAGATATCCCCCCAGCACTCTGATCCCTCTACACCCCAGATATACCCCCAGCACTCTGACCCCTCTTCACCCCAGATATCCCCCCAGCACTCTGATCCCTCTACACACCAGATAACCCCCCAGAACTCTGATCCCTCTACACCCCAAATATCCCCCCAGCACTTTGATCCCTCTACACCCCAAATATCCCCCCAAAACTCTGACCCCTCTACACCCCAGATATCTTCCCAGCACTTTGACCCCTCTACACTCCAGATATGCCCCCAGCACTCTGACCCCTCTACACCCCAGAGATACCCCGGCACTCTGACCCCTCTACACCCCAGATACCCCCCAGCACTCTGATCCCTCTACACCCTAGATATCCCCCCAGTACACTGACCCCTCTACACCCCAGATATCTCCCCAGTACACTGACCCCTCTACACCCCAGATATCTCCCCAGCACTCTGACCCCTCTACACCCCAGATAACCACCCAGCACTCTGATCCCTCTGCACCCCAGATATGCCCCCAGCACTCTGACCCCTCTACACTCTAGATATCCCCCAGCACTCTGACCCCTCTACACCCCAGAGATACCCCAGCACTCTGACCCCTCTACACCCCAGATATCCCCCAGCACTCTGATCCCTCTACACCCCAGATTTCCCCTAGTACTCTGACCCCTCTACACTCTAGATATCCCCCCAGAACTCTGACTCCTCTACACCCTAGATATTCCCCCCAGCACTGTTACCACATACCATCCTTGTATTTTGTCCCCACTACATCCCTGATACAGCCTACACCGATGTCTCTCTACATCCCTGATACCTCTAGCACTATAGCCACCCAAGCTACCCCAAGCATTGCTACCCCCTTTACACCCCAGATCCCCCCTCAGCATTGTTTTCCCCCATACACCCTTGATATCTCTCAGCACTATTATACCATCCATGTAGTAACCCATTTTCCAGTGGAGATGCAGTGCATGTAAATGTTTGGCTATGTGCCCACCTCCAGCCCTGGACTCACCTATACCAATAAAGCAGGCAGGAGGAGGGGCAGAGGAGGGAGCATCCTTACGGCCATTCCAAGCCCTTTGGTGCAAACAGTGCTGGACAGTTGGGTTCACCATAATGTCATTCCCAATGCTACTTCCACAGGCGGGCTTTCAGTGCTACCAACTCAGCAGCAGCTCCCACTCCAGCTCCTACCCCACAGCCTTCGAGTCCCGAGCATTCAAGCTGCATGGGGCAGGGTCAGAGCATCAATGGTGCTCCGGCCCTGCCCCTCCCTGCAGGCTGTGAAATAATAGGTATCATTCTGCACGACGCCCCACTGCCAGCCTGCCTCCCCTGTGTATCCATCACTCTGGGCTCAAGGACCAGCTGCTTTGGGGAAAGTGCAGGGGCCCTCCATGCAGCTGGGGCCCCTGGGCAGTGCCCAAATGTGCCCACTCATTAAGATAGCCCTGGTTAACCCCCATCCCCATCCTCCACCTGCATTGGTGGTCAGTGACAGTGAATGTTAACCCCCTCCCATCCCCCCACCTTGCATTGGTCCTCATGGGGGGAATGATCTGTATTTGTGGACAATAATACTGGTTAATAATACTGACACGGATACTAGGGGTTATTATTGTGTTCAATAACACCTGTGTTGGGGTTGTTAATGCATCTACTGACACCTGTGATAGGGGTTTTACTGTGTCCACTGACATCAATGCTGGGGGTTGTTAACCACTTTCAGACTGGACCATTTTGCTGGCCAAAGACCATTCCACTTTTTGCGATTCGGCACTGCGTCGCTTTAACTGACAATTGCCCGGTCATGCGACGTGGCTCCCAAACAAAATTGACGTTCTTTTTTTCCCACAAATAGAGCTTTCTTTTGGTGGTATTTGATCACCCCTGCGTTTTTTATTTTTTGCGCTATAAACAAAAAAAAGCGACAATTTTGAAAAAAAACTCATTTTTTTTACTTTTTGCTATAATAAACATCCCCCAAAAATGTATAAAAAACTGTTTTTTCCCTCAGTTTAGGCCAATACGTGTTGTTCTAGATATTTTTGTAAAAAAATCACAATAAGCGATTATTGATTGCTTTGCGCAAAAGTTATAGCGTTTACAAAATAGGGGATAGTTTTATGGCATTTTTATTAATATTTTTTTTTAAATGGTGGCGATCAGCGATTGTGAGATGTGATGTGATGTGAGACGATCACGGGTATCCCCATGGTGATCGAGTCTGTGGCACTCCCGATCAGACTCACAGAGGTCCCGAATGGCCTGTCCGTGCCATTCTGCCAATGTACATTGGCGTGCGCCGGTCGGGAAGTGGTTAATGCATGCACTAACACTGGTGCTGGGGGTTACTATTGTGTGCAATGACATCTGTGCTAGGAGGTATTGATGCTTCCACTGACATCTGTTTTGGAGGTTAATAATGCGTCCACTGACTTTGATTCTGGGGAGGGACGCAATATGGCATCTTCGCCCTGAGCGCTGGTTGACTCTGTCCCACCACTGCAATCTCATTTGTCGTTTATGTATCTTCACCTGTCCCTGTTTTGTAACATGTAATATAGGCTAAATGTGCTTGTTGCCCTAGTCTAGTGCAATGCTTTTTTCATTGTCATGCTATGACTGTACTATTCTAATGCTAAACCCAATTTAATGAATAACTACATTTTTGTTGAGAAAAAAACATTACCCTCTGTGTGAGGCATGAGAAAACTTATTGGAAAAGAATCCACAAGGTTGAGACTTGCCCTGCTGAGTTTGGAGTAGGACGGCACCGACTCCTACAGAAGAGGCATCAACCTCCAAAGAAAAGGATTTAGTAATGTCCGGGCGTAGAAGAATAGGGGCGGAGAGGAAGGCTGCCTGGAGTTTGCGGAAAGCTTCAATGGATTCAGGGGACCATAGCCGAGCATTTACACCTTTGCGGGTGAGCAATGTAATAGGAGCCACCAAGGTGGAGTTGTTACGAATGAATTGGCGCTAGTAATTGGTGAAGCTCAAAAAGCGTTGGGTGGCTTTAAGGCCAGAGGGCTGAGGCCAATCGGAGATGGCCCGAAGTTTGGCTGGGTCCATGAGGAGACCTTGAGATGAGATTATATAGCCCAGAAATGGAACTTGTGTTTGTTCAAATAGACACTTCTCCAATTTAGCATATAGACAATTGTCCCGTAGACGCTGTAGCACAATTTTTACATGAAGACGATGGGTAGGCAAGTCTGGCGAGAAAATTAGAATGTCATCTAGATATACAATAACACAGACATACAGAAGGTCGTGAAAGATCTCGGTAACAGAATTTTGGAAGACTGCTGGAGCATTGCATAAGCCGAAGGGCATCACCAGATACTCATAATGTCCATCCCTGGTGTTAAAGGCGGTCATCCATTCGTCTCCTTCACGGATTCTTATTAAATTGTAGGCCCCTCTAAGATCCAATTTAGTAAAGATATGAGAACCTCGCAGTCTGTCAAAGAGTTTGGAAATTAAAGGAAGAGGGTATCGGTTCTTCACGGTGATGGCGTTAAGACCCCTGTAGTCGATGCATGGACGGAGTGAACCATCATTTTTCGCTACAAAGAAGAACCCGGCTCCGGCAGGTGAGTTAGATTTCCTGATGAAACCCTTTTGTAGGTTTTCCCGAATGTATTCAGACATGGCTTGTGTCTCGGGGATAGATAGAGGGTAGACTCGGCCACGGGGAGGAGAGGTCCCAGGTAAAAGCTCAATGGAGCAGTCAAAGTCTCTATGAGGAGGAAGGCGATCGGCAGCCTTTTTGCAGAAAACATCTCGGAAGGACTGATATTGGGCAAGCAACATGGGAGTTGTGGAGGTCTCAGCAAGAGGAATGGAAGGAGGAGGTAGCACCTTGGAAATACATTGTTGTTGGCATGGAGGACTTCAAGCCAATACTTGTCCAGAATTCCAGTCAAGATGTGGGGAGTGTTTCTGCAACCATGGAAGGCCCAGGATGATGGGACTGGAGGATTTAGGCAATATTAGGAAAGAGATCTCCTCACTATGCAAAGCCCCAATGGGTAACTCTATAGGAGAGGTTTTAAACTGGATTGGACTCATAGGCAACAAGGAGCCATCTACTGCGGTCACGGAGAGGGGTATAGCCAAGGCAACAAAGGTGATGCCCAACTCAGAAGCTAAAGATTGTTCAATGAAATTCCCGGCAGCACCAGAATCCATGTATGCAGAGAGTTGATAGGCTATATAGATATTCTGAGCCCAGCGGATGGCCACGGGAAGGGTGAAACGAGGGAAGCGAAGAAAATTAACAGATCAGTCTAGATCACCTCCCTCCGAGTGAGCTAGACCCTGGAGTTTCCCGGACGGACTGGACAGGAGTTCAAAAGATGTCCTTTATCGCCACAGTAAAGGCACAAACCCAGTCCCATGCGTCGGCCACGCTCCTCAGGAGTGTAGCGGGTTCGCCCAAGCTGCATAGGTTCTTCCAAAACGTGAGAGGTTGAAGACGGAGAGGATTGCACCGATCTGTGGACTACCTGTGCTGGACGGCCAGCAGGGGGATGACTGGATCTGGATTTCTCCAGAGCCCGCTCCTGGAAGCGAATGCCAATTTGAATGCTCAATGCGATTAAGTCATCCAATGTGGTGGGAATGGTGCGTCCAGCGAGTTCATCCTTGACACGGTCAGATAGGCCTTGCCAGAAGGTAGCAGTAAGGGTCTCATTATTCCATTTGAGTTCAGCGGCCAGCGTACGGAATCAAACTGCGTATTGGCCGACTGTCATTTCTTGCTGACGAAGACGAAGGAGGGCCCCAGCAGACGAAGACACTCTGCCGGGCTCATCAAATGTTTTCCGAAATGCATCCAAAAAGAGCTGGAGGTTAGAGGTGATAGGAGCGTGTGATTTCCAGAGTGGAGAGGCCCAAGCTAAAGCATCATCGGAGAGGAGAGAGATGATGTATGCGACTTTGGTGCGATTAGTAGGAAAATGGTGGCTGGAAAGTTCGAAGTGGATGGAACACTGATTAATGAAGCCCGGACAAGCCTTAGGATCACTGGAGAACCGAGGTGGCGACGGCAGATGCAGGCAGGGATTGCCAGGTGCAGCAGGTAAGAAGCAGGAGCAGGAACGGGAGGAGCTGAAGTTGCAGTGAGTTGCAGACGATCCAGACGAGAGGCAAGACCCTGGAGAACCAGCATTATTTGCTCCTGATTAGCTTGCTGGGAGTTAAGTCTCTGAACTCGATGTTGCATTGGATCCTCGGTCGATGGCCGATTCTCAGAGACGCTCATGGCTTGAGCAAACTGTCATGGTACTACTTACAGTGAACCCACAGGCGAGCAGGTGACACGGGATCCCCCAGGACTGTCACGGTACTGCTTACAGCGAACCCACAGGCGAGCATCTAAGAGTCAGCCGGTGTTCCGCCAGTGACCCTCTCACGAAGGTTTGTACTTAGCTGCGTGCTGACCCCAGGTCACGATCCCCGGGTTCACCCTGCTCGCTAGGGAAGTACCAGAAGACACAGTAGACAGGGATGGATGGATGAAGCAAGGAAAGCCAGGTAGTGAGCCAAGGGGAGGGCGGGCTGCAGACAACGTAATCAGAACAAGCCGGGTCGGTACACAGAAGCTCAGTTCACGAGAAGTCAGGTAAAACAGGTTACACAGGGGAGCTTCAGAAACAAACGTTGCTCAAGCAATGGTAGCTAGTTAGGAAGGGATTTAAATAGAGAAGCACATGAGGGGCTGGACAGGAAGTAGTAGGAAGGAAACATATATTAGGCAACAGGTCAAGGGCGTTGACACCCATAGCTGGAGAGTGCACAGAACTGAACACCAGACAGTGGACAACAGATGCCAGCGGACCCACTGCAGTAAAGGTGAGACACATCAGTTCCGCAGCTGATCTGTGACACAGACAAAGAGAGACAGTGTCATTTAATTTGAGTTAGATAGAGTAGGCAGGTGAGTCAGTTAGCTTCAGTTACAGTGTGTAGAGGATATATATGCATCCCAGGTGTGTTGTATATAGACTAGCTAAGATCTAGCTAGACTAGCTAGATCCGTTCCTGTTATTCTCTTCATAATGTACTGACAGGCAGGGAGCTGCAATATTTTCACTTAGTGTACTGTGTCCTTTGCACAATGTGCACCTAAAGCTTTACCTGAATACAATTGCCGGCATTCTCATACAAATACAGGCAGGGAGCTGCAGTATTTTGTTTTAGTGTCCTTTGCACAGTGTGCACCTAAAGCTTTACCTGAATACAATTGCTGCTGTTCTCTTACAAATACAGGCAGGGAGCTGCAGTATTTTGTTTTAGTGTCCTTTGTACAGTGTGCACCTAAAGCTTTACCTGAATAAAATTGCCTGCATAGAGTGTCTTACATCGTCCCTGGGAAAGTGAATGAAGTAGCCATGCTTCAAAATACTTACTTCCCAATGGGATATCGTGTGCAGAAAACTGCCATGAACTTTTGCAGATCACCAGGGGGTCTATCTAGTACTCACTGAGCAAACAACATCCCTGGAGACCCTAAGGCAAAGACTAAATCTGTAAGGAGAGCTTGTAGTTAAGCCTGTGGTCCCTGGTCTTAGCACTATGAAGACCAAACCCCAAACATGCAACGTGGGCCGCGGACAGAAGAGAAGCTAAATTCACATCTTACCATGAAGAAAAACTCCTCGAAATTCGCTGGAACGAACTGAGCCGGAGAACATAAAGAGAAACTGGTGTCATTAAATGAGGCTAAAGGTCCAACCAAGGGGAACCCGGAACCAGTGATGTGCCAGGAATTGGCAGGTGCCTACGGGGCCAGGCATGGAGGGCTTCCCAACATCACGACCCCATCCCCTGACACGAGGTTGCCCAAAAAGCTTGGGTTGGAGTAAATAGTGAGAGGGATGCCCCGACCAATGAAAGGAGACTTACTTGTACTGGGAACTGACCTGGTAAAATGACAAAATACGAAGAGCAGGACTGACAACATTTCAGTCCCCTGAATTTCCACGGCCAAGTTACCTGCTACTTATCAGGCCAAATAACATGAAAACCCAGGCCTCTGAAACCTGAAGATGTATCAGGCAACTGAAGTGATTGGTGGAATGCCATAACATGACACATTAAACGTAACCTGCATGAGAACGAAAATGAAGACCGTGCAAGCAGATTTAGAAATGACCATCTCAATCCGTAGGTACCATGACATTTACAGGCCATGATACCTAACCTAAAAAATATGATCCTGAATCAAGTATGAATACCATCTGTGCACTGGGGGGAAAACCTCTGGGGGAATTCAACATGGAAAAGGAGGTCCCAGCAGACGAAAGGCCCAGCAACAGCATGCAATGCCAGGCTACCGCTAAACAAAAACAAAAAAACAGACAAATGATAATTGTCCTACTCTACAAGACCCTAGAGTATGCTGTCCAGTTCTAGCACCAGTCTTCCGGAAGGGCAATGAAGCTAATGAAGGGTCTGGAGGATATTAATTATGATGAAAGGTTGCGAGCACTGAACTTATTCTCTGGAGAAGAGACGCTTGAGAGGGGATATGATTTAATTCACAAATACCATACTGGAAACCCCACAATAGAGATAAAAGCCTCCGCGGAAGGGAGTTGAATAAGACATGTGGCTACTCATGAAATTAAAAGGAAATAGGTTCACCTTAACTTCGAAAGGATAAAGATGTGGAACTCCAAACCGCACCCGGTGGTCTCTGCAAGGAGTTTTGATGGTAGCAAGATCAGATAAGCACCTGAACGTCCACAACATACAGGGATCTACAATGTAATACCGACCCAAGAGAGAAAAAAAAACATACATAGATTGGACCCGATGGACCCTCTCACCCTTACCCACCATGCAACAATGTAACCAGAAAGATGACACAAAGTACCCATATCTCGCCTAGCATGGAAATTATGTTTTTTTTTTTGTTTTTTTGGAGACTATATTGGCAATGGAGCGAGTACAGGCAAATGATAAAGGGCATAAAATGCAGGACTAAGCACGAGGAAAATCTCACAGATCACCCTGTATAACACATTTGACAAAGGAAAATTGAGGAGAGGATGAATGTAAAAACCACATGGAGCTCAGGAATGTAGAGAGCTCAGGGGGGGCAGACAAAGCCCCTGGTACTCAGGAGGGAAGTGACCCACCACGTGGAGCTCAAGCGGGAAGAGTCCCGCCACGTGGAACTTAGGCAGGAGGAGGCCCGCCACGTGGAGCTCAGGCGGGAGGAGACCCGCCACATGGAGCTTAGGCGGGAGGAGACCCGCAACGTGGTGCTCAGGCGGGAGGAGACCCGCCACGTGGAGCTCAGGCGAGAGGAGACCCACCACGTGGAGCTCAGGTGGGAGGAGACCCGCCACGTGGAGCTCAGCGGGGGGAGACCCACCACGTGGAGCTCAGGAGGGGGGAGACCCACCACGTGGCATTAAGGAGGGAGACCCACCACGTGGAGTTCAGGAGGGGGGAGACCCACCACGTGGAGCTCAGGAGGGGGGTAGACCCACCACGAGGAGCTCAGGAGGGGGGAGACCCACCACGTGGAGCTCAGGAGGGGGGAGACCCACCACGTGGAGCTCAGGAGGGGGGAGACCCACCATGTGGAGCTCAGGAGGGGGGAGAACCACCACGTGGAGCTCAGGAGGGGGGAAGAACCACCACGTGGAGCACGGGGGGGACAACCACCACATGGAGCTCAGGAGAGGGGAGAGGACCACCACGTGGAGCTCAGGGGGGGGAGAACCACTACGTGGAGCACAGGAGGAAACAAACACAGAGTAGGGTTGATAACATAGCATTTGGAGAAACAGCAGGTGTGGATGATGCTGCAGTCTGAAAATGAGACTGACTCCTGTCTAGTAGAAAACACCAGCATGACATAATGATGAAAATGACAAGGACAACTGTGATAAAATATCCAGTGCAGTTGCACAAGACAGAGTACAGGGTAACTATGGATTTGCACATAGACCAGCAAGCTATTCGATTCCAGATTGACAAGTTTATCATCCATGCTGAAGAAAGAGATGACTACTAAGTAGCCAAAATTTTAAAAAAAATTTTAAAACCCATGAAAAAAAAAAAAACTTGCATGAAATTATCGAGCTAGCCTCTGTACCCAGCTTCTGACAGGTTCATCCTACAACTTGCTTAATCCAGCAGTCACTAACATATCTAAAAAATGGATCAATTTAATGTTGGCCCAGCCCTGCAGGTAATCACAGAGCCAGCCCGAGTGCATCATGATAGCATTGCATGTAGAGAATGACCAATAGCTCCCAAGGAACCACATGCATGTAACAGGTGGCACATGCAGTAAAGGCCTCTGACCCGAGGGTGCCGAGCCACAGACTTTAATACTGACACAGGGAACCGGCGGGGCTCTATATATACATCCCAGTTTTGTGCAGCTACACCTCCCTGCAGGCCATTAGTATGTCTGGAAGGCCAACAAGGAGAGCCAGACAGTCACAAGCCAATAAAAGAGGGCAAGCAGGCTCTGTGTCTAGAGGCAACAGTGCTGGTCGTGGACACAGAGCATCATCATCAGCACATGGCCATGGAACATGCTTGTCCTTTCTTTCGGCAACTGGCCACGTTGAGCCGCAACATGCCGAAGACTTGGTAGAGTGGATGGCCAAGCCGTTCTCATCCTCCTCATCCTCTCTCACCCAGGCTCTGGCTACTTTGTCTGGAAAAGCAGCTGCCAAGGTGGCCTCTTCCTTCGGCTCAATGGCATCAGTCACTCCTTCCCTAGCACCACCATGTCCACCTGAGAAGTCCCCCGAACTGTTTGACCACAGTGTTGAGTACATACTTCAGGAGGATGCCCAGCATTTTCAAAGCTCTGGTGATGGTACCCAGCTAAAGGAAGGCAGTAACGTGAGCCCAGACAGAGGGGGTGCCCAAGAAGGACAGCAATCTGGCAGTCATGTTCCTCCAGCTGCAGCATACTGCCAGGTTTGCTCCAGTGATGAGGAGGGAGGTGATGATGAGGTCACTGACTCCACGTGGGTGCCTGATAGGAGAGAGGAGGAGGAGGCACATCTCCAACAAGGCATTATGCCCTCCAGGGGCCAGCTTAAGGGCTGCACACCGATCCACCGCAGAGCTCTGCATGTTCAGGGCACTGCTGTCTCTGCACATTATAAGATCTTTGGTATGGGCTTTTTTTGAGATGAGTGCATAAAATCGCTCCACTGCTATTTGCAACATATGTCTCAAGCGTATCTCGTGTGGCCAAAACATCAGCCGCTTGGGCACTACATGCTTGACCAGGCATATGTCGACCTGCCATGCAGTTCATTGGCAAGCGTACCTAAAAGACCCAGACCAAAGAAGAAAGCGAACCTCTCCTTGCTCCTCATCAGCTGGGATCTCCAACCCCACTATACCTTCAGTCCTCTCTGAAAACTGCACTGAGAGGAATGAAGGTGTAGAATTAGGTGTGTCACAGCCAAGTACTTGCCGGCAATCTGCTATCAGTACACTGGCATCAGATTGTACCAGGCAAATTTCCCTGCCCCAGCTACTGCACCACCGAAAGAAGTTCACTCCCAGCCATCCACATGCCCAGCGGTTGAATGCTAGCTTGGCTAACTTGCTAGCACTTCAAATGCTGCCTTCAAATGCTGCCTTTTCAGTTGGTAGACTCTGCCCCCTTCCGTGAGTTTGTGGAATGTGCGGTTCCTCAGTAGCAGTTTCCCAAACGCCACTTTTTCTCATGGAAGGCGATTCCGGCTCTCTACCGACATGTGGAATGCCTCACTGGACAGGGCGGTCAGCGGTAAGGTGCATATTACCACTGACTCATGGTCCAACAGGCATGGACAGGGACATTACCTATCTTTGACGGTACATTGGGTGACTTTACAGGCAGCTGGGAAGGATGCAGGACAAGGTGCAGTAGTGTTGGAAGTTGTTCCGCCACCACGCCTCCAAAATGCTACTACTGGTGATTCTGACACACCTCTCTTCTCTACCCCCACCTCTTCTTCTTTCTCCATGGCCTCTTCCTGTGCTTTTTCCTCGGAACCAGCGGTGCTCCGTAGCCAAGAGCGGGCCATAGCTGCCGAGAACGGCCAAAGGAGGCAGAAAGCTGTCGAGAATGGCCAAAGGCCGAAAGTGTCCGAGAGCTAGCGAGAACTCCCAAGTGCTGCTGAGATACAAGGACATCCGGCTCTGTATCTCGGCAGCGCCATTTTTAAAAGGCAAGGCTGCAAATAAAACTGACAAGGCTGCAAATGATGGACAATGTTATTTTGTGCAGGGACTGTTCTAAGCATGGGAAACATGCGTCACTTTACAGCCATACTATAGACAACCCCCAGGTACAATATTTAAATGAATATTTCACTTTTTTTTCACTTTAAGCATCATTAAAATCACTGTTCCCAAAAAAACGGTAGTTTTTAAAACTTTTTTTTGCATTGATACATGTTCCCTGGGGGCAGGACCCGGGTCCCCAAACCCTTTTTAGGACAATAACTTGCATATTGGCCTTTAAAATTAGTACTTTTGATTTCGAACGTTCGAGTCCCATAGACTTTAACAGGGTTCTAAAGTTCACACAAACTTTCGGTCTGTTCGAACCGAGGGGTGTTTGGCTTATCCCTCCTGAAGAACAAAGTTGGGCTTATTTAGTATGAAGACCAAGAAACAAAGCACTATTCCATAGTGTAGCATCCATCAGCCAAAAGTAATATTGTACTGGATTAACTTCAGTAAAATTAGTTCAAGTTGCTATAGGTTATTGCAGTTTGCTCTTACTACAGTTGTTAAATAGGGCAGATTGTGAGAGTAAAAGATAGGCTGCAAGAAAACACAGGAAGGTGTGGGAGTCAGACTAGCAGATGTGGCTTGTGGTTGTGTGCACCGATAGAACCTGCAGGTTTCACTTTCTGCTCTGTTACACAAAAACAATACAAGTATATTTCAAACTATTTTTGTAACAGCTTCCACCGCAACTGAAACTGTCACAGGTTACACCATGTGTGCGCTTAAATGCCATTTTCTTTTCTCATAGACCAGAATGTTTATGTGAGATGAATGACCTACACATTCCCTCAGCCCTTGTACACACGGTCGGAGAATCTGTCGGAATGAGTCTTATCGAACCGTATCGTCGGATAATCCGACTGTGTGTGGTATGCATCGGACTGATTCCTTCCGAATCTCCGTCCGACCCAATTTTCCAACATGTTGGAAATATTTCCTGACCAACTGGGCCGGACGGACTAATCCGATCATGTGTAAAGCATTTTCATCGGATCAAGTGCCACACATGCTCAGATCAAATTCCTACATCAAAGCTATTGGCTACTAGCCTGAATGTAGTCCCATAGTAATGAAATTACGTCATCACGTTCTGAAAGTTCGGATTTTTCGCCAACTTGGCCCGACCGTGTGTATGCAACAGTTTCGGACACAATCCGTCAGACGAAATCCGACGGGCAAAATCCGATGGATTTGGTTGGCAAAATCTCCGACCGTCTGTACGTGGGCTCACACTGTAATTTACCATAAAGCTTGTGGCTACTGAAAACTTGTGAACTTGGAGCTTTTTAGCACTGAGGTCTTAAGTTTAGGTCTGGTTTTTGACTGTGGTTAAGATATGAGGTTTTTGTTTCCACTTAGCCAGGGTCTGATATGAATAGTTCCTTTAACTGACATTGCACTTTTGCAAAGCTTCCTGCAAGTTTAATTGTGCTGGACTGAGTTTGTGACCATACCAGGAAGAGCTAGAAGAGAAAAAACAGAATTAGTGGCTTAGATTGAGGACAGACATTAAAGGTGAGGAAAGTCTCTTTCAGCATAGTATAAAAGAGAAATATACTAAATGCAATAAACCACACAGATTAAAAATTCAGTCAAATGTTAGAATGTTTATATCTCTCAGTGACTAGACAGACTAGCTGTATCTATGGCCAGATTACAGGCAAATGATGCTGTACGCATAGCTTGACAACAATGCTTCCCTCAGCCCCTCCATTGTCTAACTGATGAGTCATTAAAGTGAAAATTCTGTCTGCAAATTAAGTTTAGGTCCATATCTATGTCTCCAACCATGCAAAATTATAGTCTTTTTTTGTGTGTGTTTGTGATTTCTTGTGTTTTTGTTCTGTCGCCCCACATCAGCCGTCATTCTAGCCTAGTACAGAATGATGAATCCTCTGCAGGAACCCATTACCAAAGTGTCGGTGGGGGGAGCTGTCATGTCTTCTGCGGCCCAGTTGTCTGAATCTGGAAGAAGCAGCCAGCTGAAGTAGGCCAAGAGGGCGACACAAGCATAGGCAGCTGAGCAGCAGGTCACTTCTGGACAATGCTGGATCTGGTACAGGTTGGGGGTATGGCAGGGAGGGGAAGGGTGAGTAAAGTTCCACCTAAATTTTTAATAAGTGCTGAAAGTGAAATTAAAGTTTGAGCATTCATAAACCTTGTTTAGTTTTTTTCCAGGTTGGCCCAGACCAGACCCCACAAATAAATAAATAAAATTAAAAAGATTGTATTTAATATAACTGCTTGCTGTCTGTCCTATAACAGTTTCACTGCTACAGGGTGGTACCTGCATGCACTTCCAGGTGGGGGGCGTGCATGCGCGTCGCTGGTGGCTTGCCTCCGCAGTGTTTGCACACAGAAGAAGCCCGGTGGGTGCTGAGTACTGGATGTCATCAGGCAGAGGCACAGAACTGCAATCGGCCTATGTAAAGGCAGGTCGCAAAGGTATGGAGTTTGTATCCCTGAAAAGCAGGGAATAAATTCCATCTCTTCACCTAGTAAAAGCCCCTCACACAGATCACAAACACTGGTTAGGCACACTGTTAACCCTTTGTTCGCCCCTGATGTTAAACCCTTCCCAGCCAGTGTCATTGGTACAGTGTCAGTGCATTTTTTTTTAGCATTGATCAATGTATTAGTGTCACTGATCCCCCAAAAGTGTCAGTGTCAAAATGTCCACCACAATATCACAGTCCTGCTATAAGTCACTTATCATGGCCAATACTAGTAAAAAATAAATGTAAAAAATGTAAAAAAATTAAATATTCCAAAGTTTGTAGATGCTATAACTTTTGGGCAAACCAATCAATATACACTTATTGGGATTTTTTTTTACCAAAAATGCACAGGTAGGTGCAGGTGACATGGATGGAACTGCCTGCACAGGGATGCACAGAACACACGTGCATCACTTCTGCATGCAACAAAGGCCCCTTTAATAGGCGCACGCTTAAGTATGCCTGTGTGAACAAGGCCTTAAACACATGATAGCCAAGGAAAAAATCTGTGTGCCTCCCCTTGATGCCCTAAGCACGCTCTTATTTTGTTTAATTGTTAATCCAAACCTGGCTGTGGTCTCATTGTACACAAAAGTCAAAATCTCAAAACCTATTAGGGAAGTGAGCACATACTGTAGAATGTTTTTTAGTTCTCTGAAACCAATAACCGTTTTGAACATATGACCATACCAGGAATAGCTACAGCAGGAAGAAACTCAACTAGTGATCTGGAATTAAAATAGACATGTCAGAAAAAACTTTTCTCTAATGAAAAAAGAGAAAGATAAATGTGCAAAATGTAATAATGACCAACATAGCTTATTTTATTTTTGGATAGAGTAAGGGAGGGTCTAATACCATGCCAGGTCTTTCTAGGCCTCATACCTGGTGAAATAAAGGGGGCTCCCGGATTTCCGATAAGACCCCCGCCCGCAGACCCCGACAAACAATGGCCAGGGTTGTTGGGAAGAGGCCCTTTTCCTCATCAACATGGGGACAAGGTGCGCCCCCTTCCCCCAAAGCACCCACCCTCCCATGTTGAGGGCATGCACGGCCTGGTATGGCTCAGGAGGGGGGCACTCGCTCGTGCCCACCCCCTTTCCTGACCAGCCGGCCTGCGTGCTCGGATAGGGGTCTGGTATGGATTTTGGGGGGACCCCCACACCATTTTTTTCAGTGTAGGGGCCTCCCCTTAAAATCCCTAGCACACCTAAGGGCCTGGTATGCTTCTGGAGGGGGAACCCATGCCGGTTTTTTATTTAAAATTTGGCGTGGAGTTCTCCCTTAAGATTCATACCAATTACAGTGCCTGGTATTGGCGGGAATCCAATTTGGATCCCCGCACCAGGGTGAACCCGGCCTCAATGTCAGCGATGCTTGTCGCTTATCGGGAAAGGAAAAGAAACATTTTTCCTTTCCCGATGCGAGTCGGCTCAACGCTGGCTCGTGCGACGGGGCGTGATAAAAGCGGCGAGATTGACACAATATCGCTGCCACCTACTGTATAAGCATTCATTTTAAAAGTTCAGTTGGATAGAGGATTAAGTGTACACTATAGAGTTAACAAAAAGATATGTATACCGCTCAAGATGAGGGGCTCATCACAGGGTCCATGGGTGCTAGTCTGGTTGATTGCACTCCTGCAAATCAGTCAGAAAAGAAAACCAATCACCGTACTGCAGCACATTTTTTTTGTTTATTGAATAGTAGCAGGTGGTCACACCTGACATCTTGTGTACTGACTGGGCATAGATAAAGCTTTTAAACAGGTGCAGATAGCCACTGTAGCGTGATAATAGATAGTTCACTGTAGTGAGGCTATCCCCCTGGAGGACCTGGGAGAAGTGTATCCAAGTCGGGAGTTTCTGTAGTGATCCTGTCTCTGAAATAGTACATGCAAGGAAAACCAGGAACCTCTGAGTGAATACTGATGACCCCCAGGAGGAGAGAGACAGTAGGGAAGATGCCTTACTAAAATGTACAGTGTGCTGCTTCAACATATGACTGCTGTGGGTTTTCCACTATATGTGACTGAAAAAATGCTGTCAAGTGACCCCCAAAGTATGTCTATGTGATGTGACTGTAATGCCATGTGAAAATAACATCAGTAAAGTACAGCCATCCTAACTTTTGGTGTTGATCAATGGCCAGGAACGTCAGAAGATTGACTCTGGCATGGAGAAGGGCACAAGATGGCGGAGGGTTAAAATTTCAAGCAGGTGAGTTGTTGTTCTGATAGGAAAAGTGGGGCAGAGAGTTGTGCTCTTGGTGCCAATACTAGCCATTCGCATGACCTTTGCCATCTTTGGTAATGCAGCACACGGTAGTATGCAACTGTTTGTTTGTAGGTGCATACCATTAGAGCATTGGTGTTCCATTAAAAATGAATGACACAGTAACATATTAAAGGAAAAGTATAGCCAAAGCTCGTTTAACTTCTTCTATGGATCACAGGAGTGCAGTTCCGTTTTCACTCCTGTGACCCGTTTTGAGCAGAGAGCGGGCTGAAGTCCACTCTCTTCTGATATCATAGAAGTTGATCCAGGCACCTTGTCATCGCGGCAATGGAAGTCGGGATCCGCCAGATCCCTGAAAGCCGCCAAGAAGCCGCTGAGAGCCTGAGCCAGCCGCCGCTGCCCCCTCTGCCTCCCAGCGCTCCAATGAGTGAGGAGGGGGCAGAGCAGTGAGCTGTGACTGAGAGTCTGCAGCTCTCTGCTCAAAGAGCTGTCAGAACCGAGCGATCGCTTGGTTCACAACAGGGTTGCCTACCGCCAGCAAATTTACTCACAGTTTGTAAAAATATGTAATTTTTTTTACAACTGCCAGTAAATATCAGGGGCTGATAATTTCATGCTGTGCTGACTTTTTAAGTGTAAATCAAGCAAATTACTTTGTTATAGGCATTGCCAGTGTTTCCATATCATGTTTGCACTGTTCAAATATTCACTGTGTTAGTTTTCAATAGGAGTTCTGTAATTTCTCAGGTTTCCAGTAAAAAATGTGTTCCGCCTGTAAATTTTCCATGTTTTGTCAGTAAAAAATTCTGCGGGAGGTTGGCAACCCTGGTTCTCAGTGCAGAGGCACTGGGGGACAGATGTAGCATCGGACCGATGCTGCATCTACCTAGGAAAGTATAAAACCCATACTTCTCTTTTAATGCCTGTATAGTGATTTATGAGCATTGCAATAAAGTGTGTATGAACACATGTAGTTCCACAACACATAGGTGTGGACAAGCCCTAAAGCTTGTTTACAGGGAAGGGGGGTTTACTGCCTCGCAACAAAGAAAAATGCACCATTTTCTTCTCTCGTTCTCCCCTATTTTCCTAATTTTTTTCCTCATTGTATGTGCTCAGCTAGTAAACCCTTGGGTTTGCTCTGGCAAACTTAGCCCTTGTACACACGGTCGGAGAATCTGTCGGAATCAGTCTTATCGGACCGTGTCGTCAGATAATCCGACTGTGTGTGGTATGCATCGAACTGATTCCGTCCGAATCACCGTCCGACCCAATTTTCCAACGTGTTGGAAATATTTCCCGACCAACTGGGCCGGACAGACCTAATCCGATCATGTGTAGAGCGTTTTCATCGGACCAAGTGCCACGCATGCTCAGATCAAATTCCTACATCAAAGCTATTGGCTACTAGCCTGAATGTAGTCCCATCGTAACGAAATTACGTCATCACGTTCTGAAAGATCTGATTTTTCGCCAACTTGGCCTGACTGTGTGTATGCAACAGTTTCGGACACAATCCACGGACTAAATCCGACGGGCAAAATCCGACGGATTTGGTTGGCAAAATCTCCGACCGTGTGTACGTGGGCTAAGCCTGTTGCAACCACCTGGATGGACATTTTTGAAAACCATATCAATCTTTAAAACTCTCTGGGAACTAACCAAGTTGACATTGTTGTAACTGGCAGCAGGGAATCTGAATAAATAAAGGTTAATATGCGAATGAAAGAAAAAGCATCCTGTGTGTGCCATTTTAACCACTTAAGGACCGCCTCACGCTGATGTACGTCGGCAGAATGGCACGGCTGTACGTGATTCTTTAAGTGCCCAGCCGTGGGTCGGGAGCGCGGCGGCGGTGGCGCACTCCTGACCCGGTCCTGTGCTCCGTGACCGTGGCCGCGGGACCAGCAGACCCAATCACAGAGCTGAAGAACGAGGAGAGGTCTGTGTAAACAAACCTCTCCCCGTGCTTCCCTATGTGGCTGTCACGATTGTCTCTTCCCTTTTATAGGGAAGGACGATCAGTGACGTCACATGCCAGGCCATAAAAAAAAACATGTCATACATAACACTACACTGCCCCCTTGTGGTTAACTCCTTCACTGCCAGTGTCATTTACACAGGAATCAATGCATTTAAACAGCATTGATTACTGTATAAATGATAATGGTCCCAAAAATGTGTCAAAAATGTCCGATGTGCCCGCCATAATGTCGCAGTCACAATAAAAATCGCTGATCGCCGCCATTACTAGTAAAAAAATAATATTAACAAAAATGCTATAAAACTATCCCCTATTTTGTAAACGCTATAACTTTTGCGCAACCAATCAATAATCGCTAATTGCAATTTTTTTTTACCAAGAATATGTAGAAGAATACGTATCGGCCTAAACTGAGGAAAAAAAGGTTTTTTTATATATTTTTGGGGGATATTTATTATAGCAAAAGTAAAAAATATTGCTTTTTTTTTTAAATTGTTGCTCTATTTTTGTTTATAGCGCAAAAAATAAAAACCGTAGAGGTGATCAAATACCACCAAAAGAAAGCTCTATTTTGTTTGGGAGCCACGTTACACGACCGCGCAATTGTCAGTTAAAGCGACGCAGTGCCGAAACGCAAAAATGGGCTTGGTCCTTTGGCTGCAAATTGGTCCGGGGCTTAAGTGGTTAAATAAAGATTGATGTGTTTTTTTACATATTGCACAAGGAGAAGTGTCCTTTTTTATTTTCTTCTGAGCCTATAGAGAGAGCCTGGAGGAGTGTGGAGAACCAGATATACAAAAGCAGACAGAAAACCAATCAGGAGAGGAAAGAGTGAATGCACCTGCACGGAAGAATAATCTGCACTAAATGTGAATGAAAGAAAATTTATAGAGTGTGGGAGGGTGTTGAGAACCCCAAGTAGAAAAAAAAAGTATCTGGACGGGAAAGGGTGTGTCTACCTTCACTGAGAAACAGCTTGGAAAGTATTGGGAGACAGACTGAAAGTAGAGACACAGGCACACTGGAACATAAATTTGCAAACTACAAACTAAAACTGTGAGATTAACTTTCTTTTGTTCCATGTTTGAAAGGTGACTTTATTTCTGCAACTTAATGACAGCAGCCACATATATTGAAAAAAGATTGCATATGCAAGGACTAGAAAAAAATGTTGTTGTTTTTTTTTTTGCATTTAAAGTGGTTGTTGTAAAGCCAACACAAAAAAAAAACGACCCCCTCTTTAACATAACATGATGTGCCCCTGTACCTGTGTTATATAAAAAAGCTGCTGATCTGTACCCTATGTGAGAATGTCTCCCGGCACTCATGTGACTCCTCAGCTCTCTCCTCTGGCCGGTGTTCTGCCGTATAGTGTCCGGCCATCAAATAGTGTTCGCTCCGTACTGCGCATGCGCAGTAGGGAGCAGACGAACCTTCGGAAAATCTCCGAAGCTGAACGGCGCCTGCGCCATGAGTGGAGGTGGTAGCCCCACCATCCAAGCGAACATAGGGTTGTGAATATTAGAGGGCCCCTCGCGGGCGAGCTTCACTGGCAACGATTCGCTCGCCACGCTTCGGCTCGGCCTCGCTGCGCTCGGCTCTTTTTTATTCCTACTCTATGTCCACTTGGATAGTGGGGATAGAACCTGGACTCACGGTGCAGGCGCTGTTCATCCTCGGCAATTTTCGGAATCAGTGTTGCTGTGTACTGCGCATACGCAGTACGCAGCGGACACTATCGGATGGAGGACGTTATTTGACAAGACACCGGCAGAAAGCTATATCAGGCGGGGCTGAGAAATCGTGCTGACATCGGGCAGGGAGGAGGAGAGGAGAAAGAGAGCCGAAGGGGTCACGTGAGCGCCGGGAGACGCTCTGATATAGGTACAGATTGGCAGCTTTTTTATATAACACAGACACAGGGACACATAACGTTATGTTACAGAGGGGATGGGCTGTTTTTATTGTAGTTATAATAGCAGCAAGAGTGGAGGGGGTGGGCACTGACAAAGAGCAGACAGGTGGGAGGCGGGAGGAGGACAAAGAAGGACAGAGGAGAGACAGATGATGGAGGCACGTAAATTGACATGTGTCAGCTGACCATGGTCAGTTTACAGAGGGGAGGTTATAGCCAGGCAGGATTAGCCAGGTTTTTTTAGGTGATAGAAAGTACTGTGCTATTATGCATGCTTTAAGGGAATAGGATCTTTTTTGTTTTGTTTTGTTTTTTAGGGGTAACAAACGCTTTAAGCATACATTAAACCCCAAAAATGGTTTAATAAAATAGAAAGCCTATTTAGGGAATTGATATGGAAAGGGAGGCAAGGCAGGATTCGTTCGCGAATAGTGCAGCTCCCAATGGGGGAAGGGGGTTTTCATTGCCCAATCCCGAGCATTATTATATAGCTTCACAACTTCAACACCTAATGGGATGTGGCGACCCTAATGGTGGAACTCCTAATGGGAACATTTTGCTAACAGGAGCATTGCACAATACAATAATAGAGGTATTGGAGGCCGACTCCTTCTGCTATAAGTATCCAACAATTAAAATGATATCTAGAATAGACATGTGCATTTGTTTTCGTCCGAATGCATTTTTGTCCGAATTTCAGGTATTTTCGTTATTGTTTTAATAAAGGATAACGATAGTGCAGAATCCGAAAAACGAAAGATCCAACATAAATAAATGCTTTATTTTCGTTTTTCGTTGTGACAACAGTTTGATATAGATAGGAGATTCGACATGACACTGACAACAACAATCTGTGTCTATCTAACCTGTGGTCGAATGTGCCTAACCTTAGCTCTATTAGTCCAGGATTATTCTACATAGAGAGAAAAGATTTGACATAGAGAGAAAAGATTCGACATAGAGAGAAAAGATTTGACAGAGAGAAAAGATTCGACAGAAGGAGAAAAGATTACTGCTGGAATTGGGTGGGGGAAGTAAAATAAAAATAATGATGATGAAGAATGTTATTGGCTGATTGTAACCAATGAGGAGGAGCAGTAAAATTTCTAGAACTAAGTACACATGTACAGCCAACTTACTTACGACTGCTAGCAGAGAGAGACGCACACACTGAATCATTTCAGAAGACAGTCAATCTTAGCTGGTCCTTTGTCAGAGAACCTAAACTATTTAGCAATTAAACATATGCACAGCAGCACAATAGTGAAGCAAGCTACAGTTCAACTTAACTTTTTCATAATAATCTGCTGCTATTGTGTTAGTGTTGTGAACCTGATAGTCAGTGGCGTAACTAGAACCTTCAGGGCCCCGATGCAAGAAACCATGAAGGGCCCCCCTGCACCCCAGCCAGGGCCCTTCCCTCCGAGTCCGGTGGTGGAACTCCAGGGCATGGTCACAGGTATGACCTTTGTGAGCCCTGTAGGTCCACCACTGGCATCAGTAGTTTTTTTTAATTATTTTTATTTTTTATTTTTAGGTGCCCCATCTGGCTGGGGAGAACAGACATCGGACTGAGCGGCAATGCATGGAGCAGGAGAGGGGTACTCTGAGGAGCCGGCCGAGGACACAGGTCATGCGGGGAATGCACAACTAAAGAGCAGCCAGTGCGATAGTCGAGCATGGAGCTCTGCTAGTCACCCTCCACCTCCAGCCACCCGTGTGCATGGTGCACTGGTACCCCTAGCTGCTTATGCTGCTGCTGGCCATATGTAGAGGGGGCTGCATGGGCCCCCTGCAGCACAGGGCCCAGTTGCGGTCGCTACTGCTGCACCCCCTATAGTTACGCCCCTGCTGATAGTGATACTAGTGTTGCTAGTGTTGTGATAGGCTCAGAGGCTGCCCGTGTTGTGGGAGGGGGATTTATTATTATAGATTCTATATTATAGATTGAGATTCTATATAGATTCCATATACGCTATAGTGTTGCCTGTCTGATCAGTGATCACTATCACCCAACATGAACCACAAAGATCTGACAAAGCAGCGAAAAACATACAAACGTGTAATCTTTGGCTTATGGTGTCTGTTGAAAATTCTAAGAAGATTTGACGGAGCAGCTAAACTGTATGGAGTCATACAGTTTAGCAGCTCCGCCGAATCTTCTTTGAACATTCAACAGACACCATAAGCCTTCAATGACAGATTCAACCTTAATTCATTTGGATTTTCAGACAAATACAATTGTTAATGAAAAACAAAATAAATAAAAACGAATTTCGGGAGTAACTAAATAAATTTCTTTTTCGGGCAAAAACAAAATTCCGAAACAAAATATTTCAGTGTGCACATGTCTAATCTAGAATATGGAAAACAGTTAAAAAGCTGATGAAATATAAAGGCTTTAATACATATACCCCCATTTGGAATAGCAGTAATTTGCAGGAAATCCTCCTGATAGGAAAAAATAAGGAATAGGAAAAACATGGTAAAAAAAGATTGAGCGCAAATCATGATTACACTCCCTTAGACTCCCAATGCCTGCACTTTCGTATCAGGCTTAAGCGCTTATCAGCCAAACAGCAAGTAATGAACCATTGCTCCAATCATCCATTGTGCAAATTCAAATATTCCACATGTAAAATAATAAAGGTGCTCCAATAGTGTAAAATTGCATGAATCAATTTATTAAAACACAAAAACACTTCAACCTTTACACTCACATTTCAGAGTTCTAAAGCCAGCAAATAGATATCAAAGTCACACCAAGCCTCACTCCTGAACAACACAAACTTTGGACTGTAGCGGACCCGAGGTGTGCGAGCTTGTAAGCGGTATTCTCACCCTCTCCTCGGTGCCCAGACACAGATGAAAATCACCACTATAGGAAAAGGGAAGCCTGATATGAAAGTGCAGGCATTGGGAATCGGTGAGTGCATTTCTTAAAGAGGAAGTAAACCCTGATGAGTTTACTTCCTCTTTCATTCCCTGCAAAGGTAAAGCATAATGGACTACTATGCATCGCATAGTAGCCCATTATGTGTCACTTACCTGACACAGGAGCCAGCGATGTCACCGCTGTCCCCTGTAGTCCGGTGCATCCATCTTCTCGGTGGGTCTCGCTGCTCCGCCGCTGTCATTCGGCGAAGCCGTGATGATGTCACTCCCGCACGTGCGCACGGGAGCCGCCACGCGCGGCATATTCGCCGTTGACGGTGCCGCGCTCAGTGCGCTTGCATGCCACTGTCTACGGCGCATGCGCTGTAGACAGCGGTGCCTGTCTTTCGGCAAATATCTCCTAAACCTTGTAGGTTTAGGAGATATTTCTTGGACCTACAGGTAAGCCTTAATCTAGGCTTACCTGTAGGTCAAAGTGTGTTGTAAGGGTTTACAACCACTTTAAGGGAGTGGAATCACTGATCACTTTGGTGTGGTGGATGGAATAAGAAGAGACATTACTTCAAAGGAAACTTTTGGACACTTTCATGAACTTTATTTTAATTTTGTTTGTTCTGTGACACATTTATTTGGTTCACTTATCACAGGGTGATACAATTGTTGTTCTCACACATGTTGTTCATACCATTTAATTGTTGTCATGTTTCCTGGAGTTAGTTATAATTTATAGTTAAGCGCCACTATTTTTCCTTTTTTCTTATTTTAGATTTAAAAGGTAAAATACGATTTGCACTTTACATTTTTTCAAGGGGCAGCTCTAGTTGAGGGGGCAGGCTTTGTCTAGGCGCAGCGGTGGGTATTTAGGTAAAGGGTGGAACTTTTTGCAATACCTGCAGTTTTTATAAAAAGATTGAGGCAACTTTATGTGGGAAATACCCTTAAAAAATTGGATGCGTTGAAAAAGGAATTTAATATATCCAAGAATACATATTACACTTATCTTCAGGTGAGCCACGCTCTGGAAGCTCAATTCAGAAACCAACCTTTGCAATGGAAAGAAATTCCCCTTTTGCATCGTATATCCCAGATGGGCACTTTTAAGGGCCTGATTTCGGAAATATATGGGCAAATAAGAAAAATATTAATGGGGAGGAGAAATTAAACTCAGTAAAATTAAAATGAGAACGGGATATAGGGATAATATCCCAGGAACAATGGAGGAGAATTTTAGAGGCATCTTTGATGGTATCGGTCTCCCCGTCACAGAAGATATCGCATCTAATGTTATTAAATAGAGCATATTATACTCCTAAACGATTATTTAAGTTTGGAAAAAGAGTGGATGATTGCTGCCCGAGATGCCGGGGATCTGGTGATCTCCTACATATGCTTGGGAACTGCCCCAAACTATTCTGTTATTGGGAAGGAGTGACTAAAATTTTGAAAGAAACTTTGAAACTAGGTTGAAAAAAGAAGCAGTGGTATGTTTACTGGGATATAGGCAGGAGCAGGATGAGAAGAGGAGCACAATGGTAGCTATTTGGAGAAGCATATTTCAAGCCAGGAAACTGATCGCAACAAGATGGCAATCAAAGGTGCCTACTACAGCTAGAAATTGGATTGATGCAGTGAATGAAACCCTCCCTAAAGAGAGAGCAGCTTATGCAAAGAGACGCAACCTCAGGGAGTTTGATAGAATGTGTAAACCCTGGTTGAAAGGAAAACATAGTAATTTAATAGAAAATTAATATATAGAGGTACTGAGGGGGGGGGGGGGGGGAGGAGACATCAGGAATAAGTACCAAATCTATAAACGTAGATGAAAGGAGAAAGTGGGGACGGGCCATTTTTTTTTTTTACGATATCCCTGATGCGTCTCTTGGGTGGACTGCCTTTTTGTTTTTTTCTGTTTGTAGCTTTGGTGTGTCCTCCTTAAAGCGGGTTCCACCCTAAAGTGGAACCTCCGCTGATCGGAACCCTCCCCCCCTCCGGTGTCACAATTGGCACCTTTCAGGGGGGAGGGGGGTGGAGATACTTGTCTGCTCTGTCCTGCCGCGCTGTCTGCTGGGAGACACACGGGTCCCAGAGACAGCACGGACAATTCCTATTGCGCTGCGCGAGTCGCGCATGTGCAGTAGGGAACCGGGAAGTGAAGCCGATTCGCTTCACTTCCTGATTCCCTCACCTAGAATGGTGGCGGCAGCAGCCGAGGGCCGAGCGATCGATCGGCCTCGGCTGCCGGCATCGCTGGAACCTGGGACAGGTGAGTGTCCATTTATTAAAAGTCAGCAGCTGTAGTATTTATAGCTGCTGGCTTTTAATATTTTTTTTATAGGTGGAATCCCTCTTTAAGACGCTCTCTCTTTGCCCTTAATATATGTTAGGATTTGGGGATTAAATAAACTTAAGTTTTTGGTAATGTATATGTTATCTGTTAAGGTAATATAACGCTGATATGGTTTAACAATGTTGGAATAACTTAAAAAAAAAAAAAAAACTCAATAAAGATTAAAAGTTAAAAAAAAATAAAAATAATGATAAATTAAAAAAAACATATATACAGTGTATTTTTAAGTAGCAGCTAGAGGTGTATTTTACACATATTGTCTTTATCATTGTTTGGGCACAGTGTGAGAAGGAAAAGTGGCATGTATATTTTCTTTTTTTCACAAAAATATTTTTTTTAGTTCATTTTATTTACCACGTGCAGCCAAGGAAGCAATCCATTTTCTATCTAACAGAAAGATGGATCCTGAATGCCTCTTATCCTCTAATCAGGAAATGACTGAATGTGAGGAGGACATTACAGGGGTACTAAAAACACTTGAGACACTTTTAGAAAAACAGGTCAAAACCTGGTGGGACATATTCACATTTGAACACTATCAGAAGGAGGGTCTCATCTTCAGGAGTCTTAGATGGGAGGTTTCCCCCCAGGATGGCCTGACAGAGTCCAAATATATGGATGAGTGGCTGGAGTTTTTCAATAGGACAGGGAGGGAACTTCAGGATTTGGTTTTAAAAAGGAAGCGTATTAAGTTGGAGAAATTGAAAGAGAATATCAAGGTTTTACAAAGTAATTTTGTACCCTTCAATGATTCCAACCAGGTGAAGGATTAGTATGCAGGTGAACACTAGTATGCAGAAGAAATTGTAAAAAATAGATAGAGATACCCAGAAAAAGAAGGTTGAAAAGTATAATAGACATTCTAATGACTTTACAAACAATAATATGTATGTATGGCAGAATGTTACTGGCAATGAGGCTACAGGTAGTGAAAACATCAATGAGAAGGATACCCCATCAGAGAATGTAACATTCAAAGTTGTTCAGACTAGAAGTGAAAAAACTCAGAATACGAAGGGTAAAGCTAAGACCCTAAAAGGGAATGTGAATAACACTCTTAGCCCTTGTACACACGGTCGGACATTCCGACAACAAAATCCGTCGGATTTTGTCCAACGGATTTTGTCCGAAATTTGTGTTGCATACACACGGTCGGACAAAGTTGTCGGAAAATCCGATCGTACGTAACGTGATGACGTTATTTGGTTACGACGGGACTACGTTCAGGCTATTAGCCAATAGCTTTGGTCTAGGAATTTGATCCGAGCATGCGTAGCACTTTGTCCGATCGGAATTCTCTACACACAATCGGACAAAGTCCGATCGGATCATGTTGTCGGAAAGTTTTATAACCCAGCTCTAGAACTTTGTCCGTCGGATATTCCGGCGGAAACAGTCCGATGGAGCCCACACACCGTCAGATTATCCGACAACACGGTCCGATCGGACATTTTGCGTCGGAATGTTCGACCATGTGTACAAGGGCTTAGAGTTAACAACAATGTGACCCAGGAACAAGGAGGGAATTATCATGGTAATGGTCAACATGCTGGTAACTCTGCACCTCAGGGATATTGACAGTATATGAGGTGGGGTGATTATGTCCCTCACCCTCAGTCTGAATATCAGCAACGGAATCAACAGCCCTATAATCAGTATGTGAATCAAAGGTATCAAGTCCCTACTCAAAATAGGTACCAAGCCTTGGATTATGATAATGGTAGTGGCGGTTATCCTAATTCTTTTTTAGATCAACGGAGGGAGGGGTGGGTGGACACGGAGAGGATACCCCCATGTAGGGAGCAACAGAGAGGGAGGAAGGAACCCCGCCCCTTATTACCCAACAAGGAAATTACACCATTTTGAAGTGAAGGAGAGGCTGTAGGGCAGGGAAACAAATACAATCCCAAAAAAAGGAGGAGGGCCAATTAAATACTGGAATTTACAATCTCAGTAAAGTTAAGTTGAGCCACAGTGAAAAGAACATTCTAAATTTAGGTCTTAAATGTGCACCTCGGAAAAGAATGAACAAATTTGATGTGTACATTGATGCACACAAGTCTGTCCGCACATTAAATATGAAAAAAGTATTTTTTAAGCCATCCAAGTGACACTTCTAGACAAGCAAGTAAAGTTTCAATAAATATAGATAGTGGCCTGTGCAATCAGTCAGTTTTTAATCCTCATAATGTTAATAATCATCTCCCCCTGAAAAAACGCATCAATCCTGAATATATCAGGGAGGGAATAAAATCCCTGGAAGATAAGAAAGGAATTATTATTCGACCAGCAGATAAAGGGGGGGGGGGGGGGGGTTGTGCTATTGGAGAAGTTATTTTATCACAATCAATTAATGGAACTTTTAAGTGACCAGGTGACGTATAAAAAAATTATTATCAGATGCAACTGAGCAGTATAAGGATCAACTCAATTTGCTGGTTGAATGGGGTTTTAGGAATGGAGCTGTGAATATGAAAGAGAATTTAATCCCACTTCATGTAGAATACCGGTAATTTATACATTGCCTAAGATTAACAAAAATGCAGCGATACCTCCGGCAAGCCCAATCGTAAATGGGATTGGGTCAGTTACGACCAGACTTGGGGAGTACCTTGATCGTTTCCTCCAGCCAAGTGGGAAAACCACTAGGGCCTACCTTAAGGACACCACAGATCTTCTGCGACTTCTGGATGAGGTTGAGTTGAATCCAACATGCACAACCTTTCTGGTAACTGCGGATGTCTGTTCACTTTATACCCTTATACAACAAGATGATGCCCTATTGAATTGGGCATTGAGTAAACGGGAAGACATAGCGCATGTGCAGAAATGTTTTTTGGGCAAGTTGCTGGACTTTTGTTATTTTTGGTACCATGACCTGTTCCTTTCCCAGCAGGTTGGTGTGGCAATGAGAGCCAAGTTTTCTCCCAGCCTCGCCAACCTGTTAGTGGCAGAATGGGAGGACAGACATGTATTTAATGAATCAAGGCCGGAGTTGAAGCTTTACCAAATTCATTGACTACCTCCTATTTGTTTGGGAGGGAACGGAGGAATCAGTGTTGGAGTTCATCAAACATTTAAACTGTAACATCATTTTGAGCGTGTCTCCAGGTAGACGGGGCCAGCGAAGGATAGAAAACTATTTTAACCCTTGTGCGTTGAGTTTTTTTTTACTTTTTTTTACAGGTGAATGGGTAGGGGTACATTGTACCCCATACTCATTCACATAGGGTGGGGGGCCGGGATACGGGGCCCCCTTATTAAAGGGGGCTCCCGGATTTTAATAAGCCCCCGGCCGCAGACCCCGACAACCAACGGCCAGGGTTGTCGGAAAGAGGCCCTTGTCCTCATCAACATGGGCACAAGGTGCTTTGGGGTGGGGGGCGCACGACCCCCCCTTCCCCAAGGCACCCCCCCATGTTGAGGGCACGGCTCAGGAGGGGGGGAGCTCGCTCGTCCCCGCTCCCTTTCCTGGCCGGCCGGGTAGCGTGCTCGGATAAGGGTCTGATATGGACCTAGGGGGGACCCCCACGCCGAATTTTCGGCGTAGGGGTTCTCCTTTAAGTCCATACCAGGTGACGGGGCCAGCGATGCCTCCTTCGCTGGCCCCAGCTACCTGGAGACGTGCTCAAAATGAGGTCAAAGTGTGTTGTAAGGGTTTACAACCACTTTAAGGGAGTGGAATCACTGATCACTTTGGTGTGGTGGATGGAATAAGAAGAGACATTCAAAGGATACTTTTGGACACTTTCATGAACTTTATTTTAATTTTGTTTGTTCTGTGACACATTTATTTGGTTCACTTATCACAGGGTGATACAATTGTTGTTCTCACACATGTTGTTCATACCATTTAATTGTTGTCATGTTTCCTGGAGTTAGTTATAATTTATAGTTAAGCGCCACTATTTTTCCTTTTTTCTTATTTTAGTTTTAAAAGGTAAAATACGATTTGCACTTTACATTTTTTCAAGGGGCAGCTCTAGTTGAGGGGGCAGGCTTTGTCTAGGCGCAGCGGTGGGTATTTAGGTAAAGGGTGGAACTTTTTGCAATACCTGCAGTTTTTATAAAAAGATTGAGGCAACTTTATGTGGGAAATACCCTTAAAAAATTGGATGCGTTGAAAAAGGAATTTAATATATCCAAGAATACATATTACACTTATCTTCAGGTGAGCCACGCTCTGGAAGCTCAATTCAGAAACCAACCTTTGCAATGGAAAGAAATTCCCCTTTTGCATCGTATATCCCAGATGGGCACTTTTAAGGGCCTGATTTCGGAAATATATGGGCAAATAAGAAAAATATTAATGGGGAGGAGAAATTAAACTCAGTAAAATTAAAATGAGAACGGGATATAGGGATAATATCCCAGGAACAATGGAGGAGAATTTTAGAGGCATCTTTGATGGTATCGGTCTCCCCGTCACAGAAGATATCGCATCTAATGTTATTAAATAGAGCATATTATACTCCTAAACGATTATTTAAGTTTGGAAAAAGAGTGGATGATTGCTGCCCGAGATGCCGGGGATCTGGTGATCTCCTACATATGCTTGGGAACTGCCCCAAACTATTCTGTTATTGGGAAGGAGTGACTAAAATTTTGAAAGAAACTTTGAAACTAGGTTGAAAAAAGAAGCAGTGGTATGTTTACTGGGATATAGGCAGGAGCAGGATGAGAAGAGGAGCACAATGGTAGCTATTTGGAGAAGCATATTTCAAGCCAGGAAACTGATCGCAACAAGATGGCAATCAAAGGTGCCTACTACAGCTAGAAATTGGATTGATGCAGTGAATGAAACCCTCCCTAAAGAGAGAGCAGCTTATGCAAAGAGACGCAACCTCAGGGAGTTTGATAGAATGTGTAAACCCTGGTTGAAAGGAAAACATAGTAATTTAATAGAAAATTAATATATAGAGGTACTGAGGGGGGGGGGGGGAGGAGACATCAGGAATAAGTACCAAATCTATAAACGTAGATGAAAGGAGAAAGTGGGGACGGGCCATTTTTTTTTTTTACGATATCCCTGATGCGTCTCTTGGGTGGACTGCCTTTTTGTTTTTTTCTGTTTGTAGCTTTGGTGTGTCCTCCTTAAAGCGGGTTCCACCCTAAAGTGGAACCTCCGCTGATCGGAACCCTCCCCCCCTCCGGTGTCACAATTGGCACCTTTCAGGGGGGAGGGGGGTGGAGATACTTGTCTGCTCTGTCCTGCCGCGCTGTCTGCTGGGAGACACACGGGTCCCAGAGACAGCACGGACAATTCCTATTGCGCTGCGCGAGTCGCGCATGTGCAGTAGGGAACCGGGAAGTGAAGCCGATTCGCTTCACTTCCTGATTCCCTCACCTAGAATGGTGGCGGCAGCAGCCGAGGGCCGAGCGATCGATCGGCCTCGGCTGCCGGCATCGCTGGAACCTGGGACAGGTGAGTGTCCATTTATTAAAAGTCAGCAGCTGTAGTATTTATAGCTGCTGGCTTTTAATATTTTTTTTATAGGTGGAATCCCTCTTTAAGACGCTCTCTCTTTGCCCTTAATATATGTTAGGATTTGGGGATTAAATAAACTTACGTTTTTGGTAATGTATATGTTATCTATTAAGGTAATATAACGCTGATATGGTTTAACAATGTTGGAATAACTTAAAAAAAAAAAAAAAAAACTCAATAAAGATTAAAAGTTAAAAAAAATAAAAATAATGATAAATTAAAAAAAACATATATACAGTGTATTTTTAAGTAGCAGCTAGAGGTGTATTTTACACATATTGTCTTTATCATTGTTTGGGCACAGTGTGAGAAGGAAAAGTGGCATGTATATTTTCTTTTTTTCACAAAAATATTTTTTTTAGTTCATTTTATTTACCACGTGCAGCCAAGGAAGCAATCCATTTTCTATCTAACAGAAAGATGGATCCTGAATGCCTCTTATCCTCTAATCAGGAAATGACTGAATGTGAGGAGGACATTACAGGGGTACTAAAAACACTTGAGACACTTTTAGAAAAACAGGTCAAAACCTGGTGGGACATATTCACATTTGAACACTATCAGAAGGAGGGTCTCATCTTCAGGAGTCTTAGATGGGAGGTTTCCCCCCAGGATGGCCTGACAGAGTCCAAATATATGGATGAGTGGCTGGAGTTTTTCAATAGGACAGGGAGGGAACTTCAGGATTTGGTTTTAAAAAGGAAGCGTATTAAGTTGGAGAAATTGAAAGAGAATATCAAGGTTTTACAAAGTAATTTTGTACCCTTCAATGATTCCAACCAGGTGAAGGATTAGTATGCAGGTGAACACTAGTATGCAGAAGAAATTGTAAAAAATAGATAGAGATACCCAGAAAAAGAAGGTTGAAAAGTATAATAGACATTCTAATGACTTTACAAACAATAATATGTATGTATGGCAGAATGTTACTGGCAATGAGGCTACAGGTAGTGAAAACATCAATGAGAAGGATACCCCATCAGAGAATGTAACATTCAAAGTTGTTCAGACTAGAAGTGAAAAAACTCAGAATACGAAGGGTAAAGCTAAGACCCTAAAAGGGAATGTGAATAACACTCTTAGCCCTTGTACACACGGTCGGACATTCCGACAACAAAATCCGTCGGATTTTGTCCAACGGATTTTGTCCGAAATTTGTGTTGCATACACACGGTCGGACAAAGTTGTCGGAAAATCCGATCGTACGTAACGTGATGACGTTATTTGGTTACGACGGGACTACGTTCAGGCTATTAGCCAATAGCTTTGGTCTAGGAATTTGATCCGAGCATGCGTAGCACTTTGTCCGATCGGAATTCTCTACACACAATCGGACAAAGTCCGATCGGATCATGTTGTCGGAAAGTTTTATAACCCAGCTCTAGAACTTTGTCCGTCGGATATTCCAGCGGAAACAGTCCGATGGAGCCCACACACCGTCAGATTATCCGACAACACGGTCCGATCGGACATTTTGCGTCGGAATGTTCGACCATGTGTACAAGGGCTTAGAGTTAACAACAATGTGACCCAGGAACAAGGAGGGAATTATCATGGTAATGGTCAACATGCTGGTAACTCTGCACCTCAGGGATATTGACAGTATATGAGGTGGGGTGATTATGTCCCTCACCCTCAGTCTGAATATCAGCAACGGAATCAACAGCCCTATAATCAGTATGTGAATCAAAGGTATCAAGTCCCTACTCAAAATAGGTACCAAGCCTTGGATTATGATAATGGTAGTGGCGGTTATCCTAATTCTTTTTTAGATCAACGGAGGGAGGGGTGGGTGGACACGGAGAGGATACCCCCATGTAGGGAGCAACAGAGAGGGAGGAAGGAACCCCGCCCCTTATTACCCAACAAGGAAATTACACCATTTTGAAGTGAAGGAGAGGCTGTAGGGCAGGGAAACAAATACAATCCCAAAAAAAGGAGGAGGGCCAATTAAATACTGGAATTTACAATCTCAGTAAAGTTAAGTTGAGCCACAGTGAAAAGAACATTCTAAATTTAGGTCTTAAATGTGCACCTCGGAAAAGAATGAACAAATTTGATGTGTACATTGATGCACACAAGTCTGTCCGCACATTAAATATGAAAAAAGTATTTTTTAAGCCATCCAAGTGACACTTCTAGACAAGCAAGTAAAGTTTCAATAAATATAGATAGTGGCCTGTGCAATCAGTCAGTTTTTAATCCTCATAATGTTAATAATCATCTCCCCCTGAAAAAACGCATCAATCCTGAATATATCAGGGAGGGAATAAAATCCCTGGAAGATAAGAAAGGAATTATTATTCGACCAGCAGATAAAGGGGGGGGGGGGGGGGTTGTGCTATTGGAGAAGTTATTTTATCACAATCAATTAATGGAACTTTTAAGTGACCAGGTGACGTATAAAAAAATTATTATCAGATGCAACTGAGCAGTATAAGGATCAACTCAATTTGCTGGTTGAATGGGGTTTTAGGAATGGAGCTGTGAATATGAAAGAGAATTTAATCCCACTTCATGTAGAATACCGGTAATTTATACATTGCCTAAGATTAACAAAAATGCAGCGATACCTCCGGCAAGCCCAATCGTAAATGGGATTGGGTCAGTTACGACCAGACTTGGGGAGTACCTTGATCGTTTCCTCCAGCCAAGTGGGAAAACCACTAGGGCCTACCTTAAGGACACCACAGATCTTCTGCGACTTCTGGATGAGGTTGAGTTGAATCCAACATGCACAACCTTTCTGGTAACTGCGGATGTCTGTTCACTTTATACCCTTATACAACAAGATGATGCCCTATTGAATTGGGCATTGAGTAAACGGGAAGACATAGCGCATGTGCAGAAATGTTTTTTGGGCAAGTTGCTGGACTTTTGTTATTTTTGGTACCATGACCTGTTCCTTTCCCAGCAGGTTGGTGTGGCAATGAGAGCCAAGTTTTCTCCCAGCCTCGCCAACCTGTTAGTGGCAGAATGGGAGGACAGACATGTATTTAATGAATCAAGGCCGGAGTTGAAGCTTTACCAAATTCATTGACTACCTCCTATTTGTTTGGGAGGGAACGGAGGAATCAGTGTTGGAGTTCATCAAACATTTAAACTGTAACATCATTTTGAGCGTGTCTCCAGGTAGACGGGGCCAGCGAAGGATAGAAAACTATTTTAACCCTTGTGCGTTGAGTTTTTTTTTACTTTTTTTTACAGGTGAATGGGTAGGGGTACATTGTACCCCATACTCATTCACATAGGGTGGGGGGCCGGGATACGGGGCCCCCTTATTAAAGGGGGCTCCCGGATTTTAATAAGCCCCCGGCCGCAGACCCCGACAACCAACGGCCAGGGTTGTCGGAAAGAGGCCCTTGTCCTCATCAACATGGGCACAAGGTGCTTTGGGGTGGGGGGGCGCACGACCCCCCCTTCCCCAAGGCACCCCCCCATGTTGAGGGCACGGCTCAGGAGGGGGGGAGCTCGCTCGTCCCCGCTCCCTTTCCTGGCCGGCCGGGTAGCGTGCTCGGATAAGGGTCTGATATGGACCTAGGGGGGACCCCCACGCCGAATTTTCGGCGTAGGGGTTCTCCTTTAAGTCCATACCAGGTGACGGGGCCAGCGATGCCTCCTTCGCTGGCCCCAGCTACCTGGAGACGTGCTCAAAATGAGCGGACTTTTCTCCGGGCGGGAAAAGTCCGTTCATTTCAAAAGTATGGCGGACTGGCACACACACGGCCGTACTGTCCGTCGAAGTGCGAGTCCGGCGGACAGATTGGAGTGCAAAAATACTTTCTTGGTCCGTCGGACTTTTGGGTAAAAAAAGTCCACCGGAGCCTACACACCCCGGGATTGTCCAGCGGACTTGAGTCCGCCGGACTTTTCCACCGGATTGTTTGATCGCGTGTACAAAGCATTAGAAGATTATTTGTTTTTTTTAAGTGTAATCACTTGGATTCATTTAATTATTCACAGACTTGAGTTTGGATCTGAACATTATGGACACTATTATTTATATCACATTGATCACTTCTGTCACGGGGTGATTATTTGTTATATATATTTTTAGGTGTATTAATTTAATTGTTTGAATATAAGCGCTACTATTTCACTCATTTGGAATCACATATATACATTTTATAGTAGCAACTAGAGGTGTATTTTACACATATTGTCTTTATCATTGTTTGGGCGCAATGGTGGTGTGAGAAGGAAAAGGGGCACGTATATTTTCTTTTTTTTTTCACTAAATCTTTTTTTTACTTTAAGCATACAGCCAGGAGCTGTTTTTTGTATCTGACCACAGAAATCAGAGAGCAAGAGGAATGATTAAATGGTGGGAATAGTATCTGGACAATCAGAATACACAATGCTTTGTGCAACATAAGAGAGGCGATTGCTAAAGCTATAGGTGGTATTACCATTATTTTGTGAGTATTGGAATCTGAGTGAACAGTGCCGTGTAAAGGATAGAGGAGGGGTGATTGCTAATACTACAATTGTTCTATGTATGTGCATGTCACAACCATTGTCTCTATTTGTGCATTACGATTGCAGTGCAACTAAAGCTCCAGTTTCAGTGCCTTTGTCTCTTCTTCACTATCTTATCAAGGGTCACTGACTTATAAAAATAAAAGTGTGTTTTCAACCTGATAGTGTTAAAAAAAAGAATTAGTTCAGGAAGAATTTAGTCTATAAATGTTTCAAAACCTTGGCATGTCAGCTAGATCAACTTAGAGAGCTGAACCTCCCTCCACTACCCCTGGCAAAAAAAATTATATACAGACCGTGCTTAAAGAAGAAGTAAACTTCCCTGGTATGTTTGTACCTATAGGTAAGCCTATAATAAAGCTTACCTATAGGTACTATAAATATCTCCTAAACTTGCGCCGTTTAGGAGCTATTAACTGTATACGCCACCGATGACGTCATCGGCACATGTGCTCTGAGGGAATGGTCACCCAATGCTGTTTCTTCAGAACGCTGTGCTATGAACAGCGGCTCCCACGCACATGCATGGGAGTGACTACATGCAGCTTCGGCCAGTCATAGAGCCGGAGTCCGTGGACCCGGAAGGACAAAGATGGATGCGGCCTCCAGCTATGACAATGAATGTTTTGTTTGCAGGTAAGTTTCACATAATGTGCTAGTATGTGATGCACCTCTGCTACTATGGTATGTTATATTTACCAAAGCTAACCTAAAAATATTTTTAAAAAATGCCACACGAGAATTATAATTATTCACTGAACTGCTGTTCAATGTCCAAAGAACACTGCAGAAGGAAGTCCACTGGAGGCCAAGAAGTTCAGTCTTATGAATCAATTTGCAGCTAGAATCACTAAGCTTTGCACTTCGTATCTGAGTAGAAGTACAGCATGTTATCACATAATTCTATGCTATAGAAGCACCTTTCCTTATATTAATGCTAAATAACTAATGCAATAGTATAGAGTTTGGACAAAAAGTTTAGTGTAGCATAACATTTTAAGTAGCTAAATAGTGCATTTTAATAGAAGTGTATGCATCAGACATAAAATAGGGTCAAATGAAGAGGAAAGAGGGATTTGGTTCAAAAAGGAGGGGCAGTCCCTTGAAAAAAATGACAGCTGGGAGCTTTAACATGTATATTTTATTAATGATGTTATAATTCTTATGTACAGTGGAACTTACTCTGATGATAGTTTCAAGCAGGTAAATGTACAATGCATTGTCTGGGTGGTAGAAGGTCCTTTCTTAGTCAATCTTCCTTATTTATGGTATCTACTACATTATACACAGTTAAAAACACACATCTATGTACACACAAGTACACATATACACTGAGAAGTCCCACAACACACTATACAGTGGCACTCATTTTGTCTGCCCACATTTGTATTTTGAGGTGCAAAAATCAGATCTCTTTCGATTTAAAAACAAATAAACAAACACATCTTTTTATTTTATTTTATTTTTTTACTTTTCTATTTGTATAACTTAATATTTCCATAGTGCAATCTAACAGAAAAAATATTGATCACTTATTTATTTTCCAACATACAGCCCAAAAGATGTTTAGCTAGCAGATACAGGCTTCAAACATAAAGATATAACATTTTTATTTTTTGTGAAGAATCACCAACAAGTGGGACACAATTGTGAAGTGGAACGAAATCTATTGGATATTTTAAACTTTTTTAACTAATAAAAAAATGAAAAGTGGGGCGTGCAAAATTATTCGGCCCCCTTGCCTTAATACTTTGTAGAGCCACCTTTTGCTGCGATTACAGCTGCAAGTCGCTTGGGGAATGTCTATCAGTTTTGCCCATCGAGAGACTGAAATTCTTGCCCATTCTTCCTTGCAAAACAGCTCGAGCTCAGTGAGGTTGGATGGAGAGCGTTTGTGAACAGCAGTGTTCAGCTCTTTCCACAGATTTTCGATTGGATTCAGGTCTGGACTTTGACTTGGCCATTCTAACACCTGTATACGTTTATTTGTGAACCATTCCTTTGTAGATTTTGCTGTATGTTTGGGATCATTGTCTTGTTGGAAGAGAAATCTCAGTTTCAGGTCTTTTGCAGACTCCAACAGGTTTTCATCCAGAATGGTCCTGTATTTGGCTGCATCCATCTTCCCCTCAATTTTAACCATTTTCCCTGTCCCTGCTGAAGAAAAGCAGGCCCAAACCATGATGCTGCCACCACCATGTTTGACAGTGGGGATGGTGTGTTGAGGGTGATGAGCTGTGTTGCTTTTACGCCAAACATATCGTTTTGCATTGTGGGCAAAAAGTTCGATTTTGGTTTCATCTGACCAGAGCACCTTCTTCCACATGTTTGATGTGTCTCCCAGGTGGCTTGTGACAAACTTTAGACAAGACTTTTTATGGATATCTTTGAGAAATGGCTTTCTTCTTGCCACTCTTCCATAAAGGCCAGATTTGTGCAGTGTACGACTGATTGTTGTCCTATGGACAGACTCTCCCACCTCAGCTGTAGTTCTCTGCAGTTCATCCAGAGTGATCATGGGCCTCTTGGCTGCATCTCTGATCAGTCTTCTCCTTGTCTGAGCTGAAAGTTTAGAGGGACGGCCAGGTCTTGGTAGATTTGCAGTGGTCTAATACTCCTTCCATTTCAAAATGATCGCTTGCACAGTGCTCCTTGGGATTTTTAAAGCTTGGGAAATCTTTTTGTATCCAAATCCGGCTTTAAACTTCTCCACAACAGTATTACGGACCTGCCTGGTGTGTTCCTTGGTCTTCATGATGCTCTCTGCGCTTTCAACAGAACCCTGAGACTATCACAGAGCAGGTGCATTTATACAGAGACTTGATTACACACAGGTGGATTCTATTTATCACCATCAGTCATTTAGGACAACATTGGATCATTCAGAGATCCTCGCTGAACTTCTGGAGTGAGTTTGCTGCATTGAAAGTAAAGGGGCTGAATAATTTTGCACCCACCACTTTATTTTTCAGTTTTTTATTTGCTAAAAAAGTTTAAATTATCCAATAGATTTTGTTCCACTTCCCACTTGTTGGTGATTCTTCACAAAAATTTTTTTTATATCTTTATGTTTGAAGCCTGAAATGTGGCAAAAGGTTGAAAAGTTCAAGGGGGCCGAATACTTTCGGCAAGGCACTGTGTATATATATATATATATATATATATATATATATATATATATATATATATATAAATATATATATATATATATCTACATATTTTTCTATACAAAAATGTTTTGCCTTTCATTTCAATTTTAAACAGAATGGGTTGGTTTACAAGGTGACCATTTACAATCACTTTAACTCCAGTATATGAGGGTTGTCATACTACAGGATATCACTGTTTAATAAACAGCACACTAATCTTCCCAGTGAAAGGTTGTGGAATGGGGGGGGGGGGGGGGGGGTTGTAAGGACAGGTCTGATCATTGGAGGAGAGTGGGCTGAACTCCCAGTATAGCTAGAGAACTGACCAAGGTGTGATCTGCTTAGTGTGGCCAGTTTTTAATAGGAAAGAAAAGGGACTGGCAGAAACACCAGGGACTTCACACAAAGGGAGCAGGATAGTTTTTTCATACAAGTACATGGTACAGAAGGTACATATCAGGAATATGGAATGTTGCGGCAACAAACACCTTGCGCATACTATGAACTTATAGACCTTTTTACGTGCACCTACAAAGTAAATTTAAAAAAATAGGCATCTTGTAACCTGTACACATTCCCTGCTGTACACAATTTACATTATGTCACCATGAATCACAAATAAATTAGAACTGGAGCACTCCCTGCACACCCTAAAAACATTTAAATACATAATTTTTCCACAGTGTCTCTAATCCAGTTGCATAAGGTCATTGGTCCTTTTCCTCCAGCAGTAGGCAGTTATTGAATGCTGTAGAGTACAGCAGTACATAATGAGTTCTGCAGCATTCTCCTGTGAAAACGTTATATAGTGGTTAGCACTTCAGGTTCTTGATTCCTGGTAATGTTGCTTTCCCATACCTGTGAATAGTGTTCATATCTCCCCGGTTAAGCTTCATCACTAAATTCTTCTCGTACATTAGAGGATGGTATCCCCCAACTGTGCAAGCAAGGTCATAGTACTTTTCATAATAGTAGCACAGGTCACTTTGCCGAGTGGATGGGAGAAACTCATAAACATTGACTTCATCGCAGAGGTTCATCATCAGCAATATTCCTGAGAAAAGTAACATAGTAACAGCGCTTATAGCTCACCAAATAACACAAATGTGCTGTAATATTTCTTATCTTCCTATAGCATTTGTCAACTAAGTAACATAAAATGAACAGGAACCTTTTCATTTGTTTACAATGCTAAGAAACCAGTGTCTGAAATAAAATAGTTTGCTTGTGCAAAGTAAAGATATTCTTTTCTTTTGCAGGATTGCTGCTTATTCAGTCTCCAGAATTAAGGAATAGAAGTCCTGCGTAAGCTCTATTTAAAGCTTATGCCGCATACACACGACCGGACTTTTCGTCACAATGGTCTGGTCGGACTTTAGACGGAGTTACGATAGACTTACGAACGAATGGACTTGCCCATACATGAACGGACGAAAGTCAGTTTGAAAGTTAGTTCGTTTTGAATGTGATGACGTACGACGGGACTAGAAAAGGAAGTTCAATAGCCAGTAGCCAATAGCTGCCCTTGTGTCGTATTTGGTCCGTCGGACCAGCATACAGACGAAGGGTTTTCCTGATAGGAATTGAGTCCTTCAGACAGATTTGAAACATGTTCTATTTCTAGGTCCGTCAGATTTTTTTAAAGAAAAAATGATCATACTATCCCACACACGATCGGACTATCCAATGGAATGATTCCGTCGGACCTAGTCTGCTGGAAAGTCCAGTCGTGTGTACGCGGCATTACACATGGATGAGGATTATCTTCCTGCTCCAATGTGGCAGTGCTGGGTCAATCACCAAGCACCAGTTTTATCACATGGGAGGAAGGGGAGTGAGTCACATGTTCCACAATACCCAGAGGTATCAGAGATATTTTTGTTCCTGGTGGCTGAACAGAACTGTAGGAGAGCAATGACAAAGTGGATATAACTACTGAGCTCTACTTACCCAAGGTTTTACTTAACTACAATAAAAAAAGATACCTGAGCAAAAGCAAGTGAGAATGAATCTCTCCAAAGTCAAGTCCCAGAATTTTTTGTGGTTTTCCCCTTACTTTCTATTTTAGTGACAGCTCCAGAATGTTACTATTCCCTTTAGTTTAACTCCATCAAAATTTTTACCGGGAGAGACCAAGAGTGAATCTTCCCAATGAAGTCACACACAGAGTTATAAAAGGTTTGGCTGAAGAATACCTTCATTTTTGTTGTTGAATAAGTGTACACTTATTTAATTTCTGTGTTTTGCCAGTAAGAGTCCATTCACACGGGCAACAGGACTTCCAGCTCGACTTTGGGAGGCAACTTGGACACCACTTGAGTATGAATCACAGCGCAGCTTGTGGCAACTTCAACACAACTAGGGACGTCTTACAACATGACTTCAAGTCGCCCCCAGGCCAGGCGACTTTGGCTGTGGCCAATCACAGAATAATCAGCTCTCGAGGGCGAGCTCCACGCCAAATTTTAAATAAAAAAACGGCATGGGTTCCCCTCCAAGAGCATACCAGGCCCTTAGGTCTGGTATGGATTTTAAGGGGAATCCCCTACGCCAAAAAAATAGCATGGAGCCCCCCCCCCCAAAACCCATACCAGACCCTTACCTGAGCATACAGCCTGGCCGGTCAGGAAAGGGGGTGGGGATGAGCGAGCACCCCCCGAAACCGTACCAGGCCACATGCCCTCAACATGGGGGGGTGGGTGCTTTGGGGAAGGGGGGCTCCCTCGGCCCCCCACCCCAAAGCACCTTGTCCCCATGTTGATGAGGACAAGGGCTTCTTCCCGACAACCCTGGCCATTGGTTGTCAGTGTCTGCGGGCAGGGGGCTTATTGGAATCCGGGAGCCCCCTTTAATAAGGGGGCCCACAGATCCCGGCCCCCCACCCTATGTGAATAAGTATGGGGTATATCGTACCCCTACCCATTCACCTGAGGGAAAAAAAGATCAATAAAAAAACACACTAGACAGGTTTTTAAAGTCATTTATTAGGCAGCTCCGGGGGTCTTCTTCTGACTTCGGGGGTCTCTTCTGACTTCTCCGCTCTCTCCGGCCTCGTCTCCCGGTGTCCAGTTCTTCGCCTGCTCTCCAAGCCTCTTCTCCAGGTCTCCGGTTCTTCTCCCGCACTCCGGTTCTTCTGCTGGGCTCCTTCACTATCTTCTGCTCTCTTGCTGCTCTTTTGCTAGCGGTGGCCCGGGCCGGAAGAGACCCCCGAAGTCGGAAGAAGACCCCCGGAGCTGCCTAATAAATTACTTTAAAAACCTGCCTAGTGTGTTTTCCCCCCTTTCCTCAAAGGACCCACCCCCCCATGTTGAAGGCATGCGGCTGGCACAGTTCAGGAGGGGGAGGTCTCACTCGTCCCCACCCCCTTTCCTGACCGGCCAGGCTGTGTGCTCAGATAGGGGTCTGGTATGGATTTTGGGGGGACCCTACGCCGTTTTTTCGGCGTAGGGGTTCCCCTTAAAATCCATACCAGGCCTAAGGGCCTGTTTTGCCCCTGGAGGGGAACCCATGCCGGTTTTTATTATTAGTGAGGCGACTTTTCTTGTAAAGTCGCTTCAATATAGACGGAGATCCGACTTGGAGGCGACTTCCATTGAATTCTATGGGTACAAGTCGCTTAGAAGTCGGATTGAAGTAGTACAGGAACCTTTTTTGAAGTCAGAACGACTGCAGTAGTGTGCATTAAGACGGATCCATTCACTTACATAGATTTTTTCATGTAGCGCGACTTGAGGCGACTAGGGGCGACTTGGTGGGATCCAAAGTTGCCCCTATGTGAATGGACTCTTAAATGTTCAGCCAGTAATTGATAGCAGTAATTCATGGCTGAGAGCAAATTATGTAGCATTCAAATGTAATCCCAAGGTAAATAACATGTAAAAAATTAAATGCCTCACTCCAGCGCAGGTGCCACCTCTATGGCAGCTGCAGACATTTCTATGTATTCACTAAAATAAATAAATTCCACAGCACTTTCCAGGGAATATACAATGATTCAAGTCAAGCACCCTCCCTAGAATAGCTTATAGTGTATATTCCTTACCACAGTTATAATACTTAAAGACGCATAGGTGGATCACTGTCTGGAAAGCTGAAGAGCAAACTGCATGTAGCATCACTTTTATATAAATAAATAAAATAATGATGTTATATACAGTTGGGAAATCCTTATTTTCTAAATGAGTTCCAAACATAGCTATACAGAAGGGTACAGCACTAAATGAGCAATCCTCTGCATGTTGGAGCACCTCTGTAGCATCACATTACATTGTTAGGTTGTTTACTTTCCAAAGGAATTGTGCTTTAGCTTAGCAAATGTGGTGAAAAAAATCACTTTGCGAAAAATACCCAGGAAATCAGGTGCAAGGCAAATTTAAAAAAATCTATATTTTTGCTTGCATATGATTAAATGATAGCTAAGTGAATGAGGTAAAACTCTAACGTCTAAGGGAAACATCCTTTGCGAAATGAATGGCCTATTTACCTATAGTAAATCAACCCCATTGTGTGCAACTACTAACAATTCTCACATAAAAGTTGTGTGTTTTCTGGAGCTATCACAATTCAGCAAATTAAGTGGAACTATTTTCTTACAGAGAGTGCAATGGATCTGATTAGGGATGAGCTTCGTGTTCGAGTCGAACATACGTTCGACTCAAACATCGGCTGTTTGCCCATTCGGCGAATTCCGAACGTTATGGGCCGTTCGCGCCAAATTAGTGTGGCGCTCACGGCCCACAATGCACTGCGATGGCGCAGTGCATTGCTGGCTCATGATTTGCCAAGCATGCACTGTGACCCCACATGCTTGGCCAATCACAGCGCCGGCAGCGAGGAGAGCCATTATTGGCCACAGGCAGGATGCCTGACGCCAATCATAGCTCAGGCTGTGTAGTACACGCCCCACACTATATAAGGCCACCAGCGCAGCGGCCTTGTGTAGTGTGTTGGTGTCTGTAGCAGTTAGTGGGTGTTCTGTGTACCATCAACACAGTATACACCGATCGTTATCGGCCGATTTTTTGTTCTTGCTCTTCTGTAGTGGTTGTTGTCTGCGTGCCCTGACCGCAGTATACACCGCTATATTCACCTATATAGCTAGCGATATATCTATCTTTTATAATAGAGCTTGCAGTCAGTGTTAGGAGATTTGCGTGCTGTCTGCGTGCTCTGAACGCAGTATACACCGCTATATCCACCTATATAGCTAACTATCTTGCTCGTTTTAAATAGAGCTTTCAGTCAGTGTTAGGAGATTATGCATGCTGTCTGCGTGCTCTGAACGCAGTATACACCGCTATATCCACCTATATAGCTAACTATCTTGCTCGTTTTAAATAGAGCTTGCAGTCAGTTGTAGGAGATTGAGCTACACTTTAAAAATGTACCAGTTGAAAATTACAAACAGATTCAACTTAACACAACAAATCTACACAGTCCCTGTCTTGTTTGCACCGCCTGTATACTGCTGTTCTGAGTATATAGGGCCTGGGGGCCACACGCATTTCCTTTTTTTAATATGGGTACGGGGTTCCCCTTAATATGCGTACAAGACCCAAAGGGGCTGGTAATGGGCAGGGAGGGCTACCTATGCCATTTTTCTCAATGATTTTCAACCATATTGCAGGAACCAGATATAACATTAAAACCGCAAGCAGTTTTAAATGACGTTATTTCCGTTAAATGTCATTTTGTGCAGGGACTGTTCTAAACACGGGAAACACGTGGCACTTCACAGGCATACCACAGACACCCCCCAGGCACGATATTTAAAGGAATATTTCACTTTTTTTTTCACTTTAATCGTTATTAAAATCAGTGCTCCCGCCAAAACGGCCATTTTTGAAACTTTTTTTTGCATTGACCCATGTCCCCTGCTGCAGGAGCCAGGTCCCCAAATCCTTTTTAGGACAGTATCTTGCATATTAGCCGTTAAAATTAGCACTTTTAGACCCCTTTCACACCACACCGCACCTTGCTATTTTTAGCGGCGTTTTACCGCCGGATTCGCGGCGGATTTGCGGCGCATTTCGGCCGCTAGCGGGGCGCTTTTACTCCCGCTAGTGGCCGCGAAAGGGTTAAAACCGCCGGCAATACGCCGCAATAGCGGCGTTTTGCCGGCGGCATTACAGCGCTGCCCCATTGATTTCAATGGGCAGCAGCGGTGGAGGAGCGGTAAACACACCGCTCCTTCACCGCTCCAAAGAAGCTGCTGGCAGGACTTTTTTCTGATGTCCTGCCAGTGCACCGCTGTAGTGTGAAAGCCCTCGGGGCTTTCACACTACACACAATGGTGCAGCTTCTTTAGGGCGTTTTGCAGGCGCTATTTCTAACGCTATAGCGCCTGCAAAACGCCCTGGTGTAAAAGGGGTCTTAATTTGGAACGTTTGAGTCCCATAGACTTCAATGGGGTTCTAACGTTCGTACGAATTTGGGGTCCGTTCGAAAGTTCTGGTGCGAACCGAACCGGTGGGTGTTCGGCTCAGCCCTAGATCTGATCTGGATTCTTAGGCCGCGTACACACGGGCGGACTGTCTGACGGACTTGGTCCGCTGAAACGTGTTTCAGCGGACAATCCGCTCGTGTGTGGGCTTCAGCTGACTTTTTCAGCGGACAGTCTGGCGGACTAAGTCTTTCGGAATTTCCGTAATATTGTCCGTCCAACTTTGGTTTCAGCGGACAGTCCGCTCGTGAGTAGGCAAGTTGGACGGACTAAGTATGGCGCATGCTCAGAAAGGATTTACACGGCCGAAGGTTGCATTGCAGTGTATTGGACGTCGTATTTCTAGTCCCGTCGTACGTGCCGTACACGTCATCGTGCAAGCTTTCAGCGGACTGTCTGTTCGTCGTGTGTGGTCAAGTCCGTTGATTCAAAAGTAGGACGGACTGTCTGTCGGATTGTCTGATGGACTTAGTTGGACGGATAGTCCGCCCGTGTGTACGCGGCCTTAGTGTTTTCGCTACAATTTGCTATAGGGCAGTATTTTCTAACTAGGGTTCCTACAAAATTTCCTAAGCAGTGAGCAACCATAAATATTGATCTCCCACCTACACTGACCATCAAGGTAAGGAGGCAATCTACAAAAGGTCACATCCACAAAGACCAGCAAAGTAAGGAGGCACTCTAAGGGGCAGTTCTGCATTAGCCACTAGTGTAAGGGGACCCTGCAATTTTTTTTCACAGGCTATTTTTTTTTTTCAGACTATTTTTCATTTGATTCCATGAATATCATTGCATTTAATTAATATAGAGAGCATTTCAGTATCCTGCACCATCTAGTGGATTCTGCTTAAGAGCACATGAAGAAGTCAGTTAGACAGATCCCACTTTAAGGACAGATACCCCTACCAGTCTAACCTCCCGACATCCCATGCAGTGGATGCAGAGACAACAGACCACCTCCTACATCCGGACTTTCCCATCCATTCCAGATATCCTTGCTGAACCGACAGGGTTTGAGGAACTGATCTTGCAGGCAGAACCTCCAACGCATGTGGTATCTCAACTTTACTCCCTCTTGCTCAATATCTCTTCCCCTGACCTCCCTCCGTTTACGGTGGCCTGGGAGACAGAACTACAACACCCTATTTCTCCTATTGACTGGCAAAAATGTTTTATCCTGACGCACAAAATATCCCTCGCCACTAAGACCCAGGAAAAGGGATTTAAACTGTTAACGAGATGGTACAGATGCCCATCGACTGTACACCATTTCAACCCGGAAGTACCAGATACCTGCTGGCGGTGTCTTAGCTCCCGGGGAACCATGCTCCACATATGGTGGAAATGCCCTCCGGTACAAAGGTATTGGCAACAGATATTCAAACTTTACTGCAAGCTGAAGGCGACCTCTTTACACCCCTCACCTGAGGTGGCTCTCTTATCTATACTCCCTGGTACATTCAAATCCATCAAAAAAGATATTTTACGACACTTCCTGGCGGCGGCCAGGGTAGTGATTCCCCGTCATTGGAGATCGATGGTCATGCCTTCCCTGGGGGACTGGGCGACGGAGGTGGACCGCATAAGGGACCTGGAACATCTGTTGGCTGAGGAATGTGGTAAAAATGAACAGTTTACTCTCACCTGGACATCATGGTCCATGTTCCGATACTCCTCTGAGTTTATCTCCTGGGCTGAACATGGCCTGGACGACGTCGCCCTGGGACCATGGTAGAGTGACCCTTGTCCCCTATCTCTATGCCCCCTCTTATATGCCCTTGATCCTTTTTCTTTTCCATCTAGCTAATGTACCATGGCTTCAGCTTATCTATTGTTCCTGAATTGATGTAAGAACCCCATGTAATATTTTTCCTACAGATTTTTATATAATTTCGTCTGTTGCTCTGCGCAGGGGTCAGCCTTGATCCCCCTAGCTGAACTTAAGACAAAGGGTTCTTTAGCTTATATGCTTTATTTATTTTATTATATATATATATATATATATATATATATATATATATATATATATATATATATATATATATATAATTTTTTATTTTTTATTTTTTTCTCTTTACCCCCTTTTCCCCCAAACAAGGATTGTTATCATTAAGGGCCGGTTCACACTGCGGGCGATGCGAGGCGACACCGACTTGCCTCGCCGCGACCTGCCGCGACCTCAGCGGTGATTTGCAAATTACTTCTGTATAGAAGTCAATGCAAGTCGCCCCGAGGTCGCCCAGAAGTAGTACAGGAACCTTTTTTCTGAGTCGGAGCGACTCGAGTCGCTCCTCTCAGAACGGTTCCATTGTACAGAACGGGGGCGACTTGTCAGATTGCGGCGAGGCAAGTCGTGTCGCCTCGCATCGCCCGCAGTGTGAACCGGCCCTAAAGGTTTCCTGGTAGGCTTTCTATACATGCTTTCAATCCTTTTATATGTACCATGGACATGTTTTTGTTCAGACACATACGATGCATATTGTTGGTGTATCTTGTTATTGTTTGTAATGTTTAACTTCTCTTTCTCAACCTTTCTCCTGAATAAATTTTAAAACATTGTACTAGGAAGCTAAACTGAACAAATCTTTAACAGTCCTGGACAGCGATCAAGTACAATGAGGTATTCAATGCTGCGCCACTGTACAACTGAGAACTCATCTGGGTTGTAATGACACAGTGAAATGGTAGCTTAGCCCCTGTACACACGGTCGGAAATTTCGACAACCAAATCCGTTGGATTTTGTCCGACGGATCTTGTCCGAAACTGTTGCATACACACGGTCGGACTAATTTGTCGAAAAATCCGATCATACAGAACGTGATGACGTAATTTCGATGGGACTACGTTCAGGCTAGTAGCCAATAGCTTTGATGTAGGAATTTGATTTGAGCATGCGTGGCACTTGGTCCGATCAAAATGTTCTACACATGATCGGAGCATGTCCGATCGAACCAGTTGGTCGGGAAATATTTCCAACATGTTGGAAAATTGGGTCCGACGGATATTCCGACGGAATCAGTCCGATGCATACCACACACAGTCGGATTATCCGACAACACGGTTCGATAGGACACATTCCGACGGATTCTCCGACCGTGTGTACAAGGGCTAAGAGAGACCAGTAGCCTCGTGCTCATACAGTGTACCTACCCAGTGACCCTGAAGAGGGTGGATCTGGTTGAATGGGCTCCGGTGCGTTCTCCTGTATTATATCCCACAGTTGCCAGCTGGTCTTTGGATTTAGGATGTAAAATGTCTGATTAGGGTTTTGCTTGCAGTATTGACTGTAGCGGACAAAGAATTGAAATTCTGGTTTTGCATACCACTGAGTAAAGAAAATAATTATAGAGACAAAAGATGAGACAGTTTTAAATCAACAGAAACCAGAATATAAAGTTGCATTTACACTTGGTTTGATTGCACAATAGCTTCATACACCAGCAAGTAGTAATAGAGATATTTCAGATTTTATACCTAGCCTGACGTTGCTCATATCATGCGTTAGAGAAGGACTCTAATGCCCTGTACACACGGTCCAGCATTCCGATCACAATATCTGTCAGATTTTTTCAGATGGATTTTGGCCGAAACTTGTGTTGCATACACACAGTCGGACAAAGTTGCCGGAAAATCCGATCGTTCAGAACGAGGTAATGTTTGTTGCATAAAATGGGACTACATAGAGGCTAGTAGCCAATAGCTTTGGTCTTGTTATTTAATCTGAGCATACATGGCACTTTGTCCATCGGAATTCTCTACAAACGATCGGAAAAAGTCAGATTGGATTTTTTTGCCTGAAAATTTTAGATCCAGCTCTCAAACTTTTTCCGTCGGAATTTCCGATAGAGCCCACACACGATCGGATTTTCCTACAACATAATCCGATCTGACCTTTTTCATCAAAATTTCCGACCGTGTGTACATGGCATAAGAAAGTGACTGAATAATATCTGTAATCCAGATATGCGTTTATTAAAAATATACTTTTCAAAGTATTATTAATATTTCTGGTTGAAATTTACCTTTGCATTTCCACAGTGCTCTGCATAGCTAGAATAAGGCTGGAAAACTGGAAAATTATACATGCTGTACCAATAAAGCTCAATTGCATTTTAATTCTAATGGGTGGCCACTAGGCATGAGCCGAACACCACCCGGTACGGTTTGCACCAGAACAAAAATTGTGTGCACACCGTTAAAGTTTGGAGGCCCGTGCGTGGGTGGGAATCACTTTTTTTGAAAAAAAGAAGGTGGTCATAGTGAGAAAGTAAGGGGGCGTGGCTTAGCACTGCGTTGGCTCGGGCGTCACAGCACAGGGCGTATTAGCTCATAAAAAAGCTCCATTGTCAGTTTAATTTGGACTAACGGAGGGTTGCAGAAGCAGTCCTGGGCATGTGAGTGTAGGACACAGGCATTCCTTAAGGCACATTTACTCCGCATCAGGCCAAGCGCATAATAGCAGTAACAATTACTGAACTATTTCTCAGCAGTGTGTGCGTTTTTACCTTGTAAAGTATCTCTGCATTTGTGCTTAGGACTATGCATTCCAGAAGGGGACGTACAAATTCCTCAAAGAGGGGACCAGAGGTATCACCTTCAGGCTCTGAGGACCCTAGTCTCACCCCAGTAATGCCACCCCCCCCCCTGAAGATCCAGAGGTAGCTGATCAGGGTTAGTGATGGCCGAACGGTTCGCCCGGCGGTCGTTTCGCGGCGAATTTCCGACTTTCGCCGTCCGCGGGTTCGAACGCCTTTTTCCGTCGTTCGCCCCGGCGGACTTACGTGTTTAATGTATACAAGAACTTTAACCTTTCGTGACACGTTTATCATGTGTTACAGGACAACCAATTGAGACATGACAGCTCATGGACACTTGGACATTCCCCCTAACCTATAAATACACCCGATCCGGTGGCCATTTTACATTCTTTCTTCTGTCACTGTAGGGAAAGGATCCTGTGTGGAGTAGGGACAGAGAAAACGCTAGCTATTTGGTACACAAAAGTTCTTTTCAGGACTGGTATAGGTGTTAGGTCAGCAGCCTGAGTTTCTTTTGTCAGTTTAGATAAAGGGACAGAGCGCTGTATGCTGCTATTTTAGGGACAGCTCAGCCAGATTAGTCTTTCTTCATCATCATCATCATCATCATCATTAGCTGTTACTATCAGGTCCACAAAAGAGCTGTTCCAGCTAATCGTTCCAGCCTACTCTTTTTTGCCAATTTGTATAGGGACAGGCAGGAAGCAGTGTTGTCAGGCAGTGAGGATAATTTTAAAGACTTGCTGTTACTATTAGTTCCACAAAGGTTCTTTTCAGGACTGGTATCAGTGGTACGGTAATAGGCTTGTACACGTATAATATTCTTTCTTCCAAATATAGAAAGAATATTATACTTGACTGCTGCCCTTCTGCTGCAGTCTGCTAATCATTCACAACTCACTTGTTCCACAAAAGTTCTTATAAGGACTGGTAACTTGGTCTGTCTAGGGTGCTACGGTACATAGGCTTGGGTGCGGTACAGTCTGCTGTTCTGTAAGGACCGCTATCGGTCCACAATAGATAGGGTTGCCGTGCACTACTGCTGACCGCTGCCCTATACTGCAGCAGTCCTTCATTGGTATAGGGACTGACGTACAGTCTGCTAATCACTAACACACAACCTGCTTGGTCCACAAAAGTTCTTATAAGGACTGGTAACTTGGTATAGGGTGCTACGGTACATAGGCCTGAGTGCGTTACAGTCTGCTGTTCTGTAAGGACCGCTATCGGTCCACAATACATAGGGTTGCCGTGCACTACTGCTGACCGCTGCCCTATACTGCAGCAGTCCTTCATTGGTATAGGGACTGACGTACAGTCTGCTAATCACTAACACACAACCTGCTTGGTCCACAAAAGTTCTTATAAGGACTGGTAACTTGGTATAGGGTGCTACGGTACATAGGCCTGAGTGCGTTACAGTCTGCTGTTCTGTAAGGACCGCTATCGGTCCACAATACATAGGGTTGCCGTGCACTACTGCTGACCGCTGCCCTATACTGCAGCAGTCCTTCAGCGGTATAGGGACTGACGCACAGTCTGCTAAACACTAACACACAACCTGCTTGGTCCACAAAAGTTCTTATAAGGACTGGTAACTTGGTATAGGGTGCTACGGTACATAGGCCTGAGTGCAGTACAGTCTGCTGTTCTGTAAGGACCGCTATCGGTCCACAATACATAGGGTTGCCGTGCACTACTGCTGACCGCTGCCCTATACTGCAGCAGTCCTTCATTGGTATAGGGACTGACGTACAGTCTGCTAATCACTAACACACAACCTGCTTGGTCCACAAAAGTTCTTATAAGGACTGGTAACTTGGTATAGGGTGCTACGGTACATAGGCCTGAGTGCGTTACAGTCTGCTGTTCTGTAAGGACCGCTATCGGTCCACAATACATAGGGTTGCCGTGCACTACTGCTGACCGCTGCCCTATACTGCAGCAGTCCTTCATTGGTATAGGGACTGACGTACAGTCTGCTAATCACTAACACACAACCTGCTTGGTCCACAAAAGTTCTTATAAGGACTGGTAACTTGGTATAGGGTGCTACGGTACATAGGCCTGAGTGCGTTACAGTCTGCTGTTCTGTAAGGACCGCTATCGGTCCACAATACATAGGGTTGCCGTGCACTACTGCTGACCGCTGCCCTATACTGCAGCAGTCCTTCATTGGTATAGGGACTGACGTACAGTCTGCTAATCACTAACACACAACCTGCTTGGTCCACAAAAGTTCTTATAAGGACTGGTAACTTGGTATAGGGTGCTACGGTACATAGGCCTGAGTGCGTTACAGTCTGCTGTTCTGTAAGGACCGCTATCGGTCCACAATACATAGGGTTGCCGTGCACTACTGCTGACCGCTGCCCTATACTGCAGCAGTCCTTCATTGGTATAGGGACTGACGTACAGTCTGCTAATCACTAACACACAACCTGCTTGGTCCACAAAAGTTCTTATAAGGACTGGTAACTTGGTATAGGGTGCTACGGTACATAGGCCTGAGTGCGTTACAGTCTGCTGTTCTGTAAGGACCGCTATCGGTCCACAATACATAGGGTTGCCGTGCACTACTGCTGACCGCTGCCCTATACTGCAGCAGTCCTTCATTGGTATAGGGACTGACGTACAGTCTGCTAATCACTAACACACAACCTGCTTGGTCCACAAAAGTTCTTATAAGGACTGGTAACTTGGTATAGGGTGCTACGGTACATAGGCCTGAGTGCGTTACAGTCTGCTGTTCTGTAAGGACCGCTATCGGTCCACAATACATAGGGTTGCCGTGCACTACTGCTGACCGCTGCCCTATACTGCAGCAGTCCTTCAGCGGTATAGGGACTGACGCACAGTCTGCTAAACACTAACACACAACCTGCTTGGTCCACAAAAGTTCTTATAAGGACTGGTAACTTGGTATAGGGTGCTACGGTACATAGGCCTGAGTGCGTTACAGTCTGCTGTTCTGTAAGGACCGCTATCGGTCCACAATACATAGGGTTGCCGTGCACTACTGCTGACCGCTGCCCTATACTGCAGCAGTCCTTCATTGGTATAGGGACTGACGTACAGTCTGCTAATCACTAACACACAACCTGCTTGGTCCACAAAAGTTCTTATAAGGACTGGTAACTTGGTATAGGGTGCTACGGTACATAGGCCTGAGTGCGTTACAGTCTGCTGTTCTGTAAGGACCGCTATCGGTCCACAATACATAGGGTTGCCGTGCACTACTGCTGACCGCTGCCCTATACTGCAGCAGTCCTTCATTGGTATAGGGACTGACGTACAGTCTGCTAATCACTAACACACAACCTGCTTGGTCCACAAAAGTTTTTATAAGGACTGGTAACTTGGTATAGGGTGCTACGGTACATAGGCCTGAGTGCAGTACAGTCTGCTGTTCTGTAAGGACCGCTATCGGTCCACAATACATAGGGTTGACGTGCACTACTGCTGACCGCTGCCCTATACTGCAGCAGTCCTTCAGCGGTATAGGGACTAAGAGTTTTGTCACAGGGTGATTTAAAAAATGACAGGCAGAGGAAGAGGCAGGCCCTTCCGCAGGGGTGGTAGGGGTAGGGCAGGAGCAACAGCCTTGAGCCAAAGTGGGAAGTTGCAGAAGGTGCGTTCAATTACTTTAAAGGACGCACCAGACTTGGTTGAGTGGCTCACTCAGCCTTATTCTTCTGCACCCTCCTCATCCTCTCGATCTGCACCCTCTTCTTCACTCTCTGCTATGTGCACCCCCAAAGACACTACCACCAACAACACGACCACCACCACCACCACCACATACCTTCCGCTTGAGTCACTGGAATTATTTTCCGATCCATATCAAGAGGACATTTCTGATGCGCAGCCACTCTTGGTATTGGATCAGGAAGAGGAGGCAGCAACAAGCGCTACTCAGCAGTCTGACGCCAGTACCCAGATCAGCCCAAGGAGGAGGTTGGTCCCCGGTGTTGCTGCCTACTCTACTTATAGCGGTGGGGAAGGTGACGTTGATGATGACGTGTCTAGTGATGTCACGTGGGTGCCCACAAGAGAGGAAGAGGAGGGGAGTTCAGAGGGAGATATGGACCAGCAGATAGGGAGGAGAAGCAGCAATGACTTACATTGCACAGCAGGGACAAAGCAGACTGCAAATGTATCAGGAGCGAGTCATCGACCATGTACGGTCACATCTGGCGCTCCCAGGACACCGGCACATGGCTCCGCAGTGTGGGCTTTTTTTAACGTGTCCGCTGCTGACAATAGCGTTGCCATCTGCAATCTTTGCAGTCAACGCGTTAGTCGCGGTAAGCCCAATACTCACCTAGGGACGACCGCCTTAAGAAGGCACATGAGCAGCCATCACCGAGCCCAGTGGGAGCAACGGAACACACAAAGCCACACTGCAGGCTCTCACCGTCCAGCCTCGTCTTCTACTTCTCCTTCTCCTCTCTCCTCACAATTGTCCTCCACTCCACCTTCCATCACGCCAAGCTCACATTTTTCTGCAAAAAGGCAGGCTTCCGTGGGCCTAATGTTTGAGCGTAAAAAAATGATGACGCCGGATAACCCTCTTGCCCAACGGTTGGCGGCTGGCTTGTCAGAACTCATAGCCCGCCAACTACTGCCATATAAACTGGTGGACTCGGAGGCCTTTCGCAAATTTGTGGCCATTGGAACACCACAATGGAAGGTCCCAGGAAGGAAGTATTTCTCAGAGAAGGGCATCCCAGAGCTATATGGCCATGTTCAGCGGCAAGTGAATGTATCTCTGGCACACAGTGTCGGTGCCAAGATACATCTGACCACAGACACGTGGTCTAGCAAACACGGGCAGGGAAGGTATATCAGTTTTACTGCCCACTGGGTGAACCTTCTGACGGCCGTCAAGCATGTAACCCGTGGCACCCGTGTAGATTTGGTTTTACCGCCACGGATTGCATGCAGGCCTGACTCTTCTTCTCCTCCTCCTACTCCATCCTCCTCCCTCTCCTCCTCAGCTGCCTCCTCCTTTTCCGCTGCTAGCGTCTCTTCCACTGCACCGCCCAAGCTCCCCAGAACCTATTCCACATGCCAGGTGAGACGTTGCCATGCCGTGCTGCGTCTGTTGTGCCTGGAAGCAAAGAGCCACACTGGCCCGGCACTCCTTTCAGCTTTGCGTTCACAGGCAGATGAGTGGCTAACACCGCTCAATTTGACAGTTGGTAAAGTGGTGTGTGACAACGGTGCCAATCTGCTTAGCGCATTGAAACAGGGCAAAATCACGCACGTGCCGTGCATGGCACACGTCTTAAACTTGGTCGTGCAGCGATTCCTTGTCAAATACCCTGGGGTCCAGGACATCTTGCGGCAGGCAAGGAAAATCTCGGCCCATTTCAGAAGATCTTACACGGCCATGGCTCGCCTTGCTGACATTCAGCGGCGACACCATCTGCCGGTCAGACGTCTTATTTGCGATTGCCCGACGCGATGGAACTCAACCTTCTATATGCTTGATAGGCTGCTCCAGCAGAAACGTGCAGTTAACGTCTACCTGTATGAACTCTGCGAAAGAAACGGTTCTGGGGAGCTGGGTTTTTTTTCACCGCGCCAGTGGCTGCTCATGCGCGACACATGCAGACTTCTGCGGCCATTTGAGGAGATCACCAAACTGGTCAGTCGCAGCCATGGCGCCATCAGTGACATGGTACCTTATGCCTTCTTTCTGGAGCGTGCATTGCGTCGTGTCATTGATCAGGCTGTGGAGGAGCAGGAGCGGGAAGATGAGGAAGTCGCAATGCTGGATGAATTCCCAGGGGGGGCTACTCTATCTGAGACAAGTCAACAACAGGAGTCTGATGAGGAGTCAGAGGAGGATGGTGCCGGGGCGGATGAGCAGGAGCAAGAAGAGCATGCTTTAAACCTTTCTGGGATCCCTGTTGTGCGAGGATGGGGAGAGGAGAATGAAGAGGACGACATTATCCTGGATGATGAGCAGGAGCCAGGCCACCACACCGCTTCCACTTTAGTGCAAATGGGGGCCTTCATGCTCCAGTGTTTTAATAGGGACCCCCGTATAAAAAGCATGAGGGTCAAGGACCAGTACTGGGTGGCAACGTACTTAGACCCCCGGTACAAACACAAAATGGCGGAAATGTTACCGCCGTCGCAGAGGGCTGTCAGAATGCAGCACTTCCAGGCCTTGCTTCGAGAAATGCTGCATTCTGCTTTTGCGTGCGCTGGCAGAGGAGCAATTCCCACTCCCAGAGAAGGATTTGCGGGTACCAATCCAACAGCGCCTGCAAGAAGAGGCCGGTTTGAAGATGTGTTGGTGACTTCGGATATGAGGTCATTCTTTCAGCCGACCCATCGACAGGTGTCATCCGGATCCAGCATCAGGGAACGCCTAGACCGTCAGGTGTCCGACTACATTGGGTTAACGGCCGATGTGGACGCTCTGAGGAGTGATGAACCCCTAGACTACTGGGTGGGCAGGCTTGACCTCTGGCCAGAGCTTGCCCAATTTGCAATCGAACTGTTGGCTTGCCCCTCATCCAGTGTCCTGTCCGAAAGGACGTTCAGCGCAGCAGGGGGGATTGTGACCGATAAGCGTACTCGCCTAGCTCACCACAGTGTTAACTACCTCACATTTCTAAAAATGAATGAGGCATGGATCTCGGAGGAATTCAACACATGTGATCAGTAGACCATGTATATGTCTATAAACAATTTTTGGAATCAAGCACACAGACCTTCTTAATTCATTTGGCTCACTTCCCTGACCCAAAAAAGCACACCGTACTATATGCCCCTACCCTCCTCTTTGAAGAGGTTGAGCGGTGTCATATTTCTACTGGGGCTGCTTATTATGAGGGGTTCCCACCATCCCTGTGCTGTGCTGACTTCCTCCTGGGTGTTCTTATTATGAGGGGCTCCCACCATCCCTGTGCTGTGCTGACTTCCTCCTGGGGGTTCTTATTATGAGGGGATCACACCATCCCTGTGCTGTGCTGACTTCCTCCTGGGGCTGCTTACGGTGCTGCTGTCAGCGCTGTATGTCACGGAGCTGCTGTCAGCGCTGTATGTCACGGAGCTGCTGTCAGCGCTGTATGTCACGGAGCTGCTGTCAGCGCTGTATGTCACGGAGCTGCTGTCAGCGCTGTATGTCACGGAGCTGCTGTCAGCGCTGTATGTCACGGAGCTGCTGTCAGCGCTGTATGTCACGGAGCTGCTGTCAGCGCTGTATGTCACGGTGCTGCTGTCAGCGCTGTATGTCACGGAGCTGCTGTCAGCGCTGTATGTCACGGAGCTGCTGTCAGTGCTGTATGTCACGGAGCTGCTGTCAGCGCTGTATGTCACGGAGCTGCTGTCAGCGCTGTATGTCACGGAGCTGCTGTCAGCGCTGTATGTCACGGTGCTGCTGTCAGCGCTGTATGTCACGGAGCTGCTGTCAGCGCTGTATGTCACGGAGCTGCTGTCAGCGCTGTATGTCACGGAGCTGCTGTCAGCGCTGTATGTCACGGAGCTGCTGTCAGCGCTGTATGTCACGGAGCTGCTGTCAGCGCTGTATGTCACGGAGCTGCTGTCAGCGCTGTATGTCACGGTGCTGCTGTCAGCGCTGTATGTCACGGAGCTGCTGTCAGCGCTGTATGTCACGGAGCTGCTGTCAGTGCTGTATGTCACGGAGCTGCTGTCAGCGCTGTATGTCACGGAGCTGCTGTCAGCGCTGTATGTCACGGAGCTGCTGTCAGCGCTGTATGTCACGGTGCTGCTGTCAGCGCTGTATGTCACGGAGCTGCTGTCAGCGCTGTATGTCACGGAGCTGCTGTCAGCGCTGTATGTCACGGAGCTGCTGTCAGCGCTGTATGTCACGGAGCTGCTGTCAGCGCTGTATGTCACGGAGCTGCTGTCAGCGCTGTATGTCACGGTGCTGCTGTCAGCGCTGTATGTCACGGAGCTGCTGTCAGCGCTGTATGTCACGGAGCTGCTGTCAGCGCTGTATGTCACGGTGCTGCTGTCAGCGCTGTATGTCACGGAGCTGCTGTCAGCGCTGTATGTCACGGAGCTGCTGTCAGCGCTGTATGTCACGGAGCTGCTGTCAGCGCTGTATGTCACGGAGCTGCTGTCAGCGCTGTATGTCACGGAGCTGCTGTCAGCGCTGTATGTCACGGTGCTGATGTCAGTGCTCTGTATTACGGTGCTGCTGTCAGTGCTCTGTATCTCCTGCACCCTCTTGTTTGCCTACCCTGGTCCCTGACCTTCCCTCTCCTCCATTGCCTTCATTAGCTCCATAGTCCTGAATTGTCAGAACAATTTCCCAAATAAAAAAAAATGCTTGTAGTTATCGATCCCAAATTCACCTCATACATGTATTATGCTATTGTCCAGGTGGTGGGACTACGTGCTACCCCCTAATAATTACCCCGTGGCCGCAAATTCGACCTAAAGGTTTGCGAAATTCGCCTCCCATTGAAGTCAATGGAGCCCGCGGCGAACGGTCGTTTTCGCGAACGTTTGTGCCCGTTCGCGTTTCGCGTTCGCGAAACGTCCCGTCGGAAGTTCGTCCATCACTAATCAGGGTGAGCCATCAGTTTTGTCAAGTGTTGCAACTGTGTTGCAAACTCATGTTCGACTCGAACATTGGCTGTTCGCCAGTTCGTCGAACAGCGAACAATTTTGGGTGTTCACGGCAAATTCAAAAGCCGCGGAACACCCTTTAAAAGTCTATGGGAGAAATCAAATATGCTAATTTTAAAGGCTTGTATGCATGGTATTGTCATAAAAAGTGTTGGGGACCTGGGTCTTGCCCCAGGGGACATGTATCAATGCAATAGTTTTAAAAACTGCTTTTTTTTCGGGAGCAGTGATTTTAATAATGCTTAACCACCTCACGCCCGCCCTATAGCCGAATGACGGCCGTAGGGCAGGCGCGTTCGTCCGGGAGGCCGTCCCTGGACGTCCTAATGTTTACTTCCGCAATGCGCGCCGCCGCGGGCGCGCATCGCGGAAGTTCTGTGTTCACCGTGTCCCATTTACAGCGCGATCGGCGTGTCCAATGGGAGATGATCTCATATGTAAACATATGAGATCATCTCTCAGCGCTGCTTTCCCTCCTCACACAGACAGCGTGTGAGAGGGGAGAGATGAACGGCTGCAGCGGCAGCCGTTCTGCTTTCCTTTGTAAAAGTAAAAAACAAAAGTAAAAAACAAAAGTGCCATCCTCCCCCAGCAGTGCCATCCATCCTCCCCCAGCAGTGCCATCCATCCTCCCCCAGCAGTGCCATCCTGCCCCAGTGCCATCCGCCCCAGTGCCATCCACCCCAGTTCTACCTGCCCCCAGTGCTACCTGCCCCCAGTGCCACCTGCCCCCAGTGCCACCTGTTGTCAGTGCCATTTGTCCCCAGTGCCATCTGTCATCAGTGCCACATATAAGTGCCATCTGTCATCAGTGCCACGTGTCATCAGTGCCACATAGTGCCATCTGTCATCAGTGCCACGTATTAGTGCCATCTGTCATCAGTGCCACGTATCAGTGCCATTTGTCATCAGTGCCACCTGTCAGTGTCACGTGCCATCTGTTGTCAGTGTCACGTGTCATCAATGCCACTTATCAGTGCCATCTGTCATCAGTGTCACGCGTCATCGGTGCCATGTATTAGTGCCATCTGTCATCGGTGGCACGTATCAGTGCCACGTATTAGTGCCATCTATCATCAGTGCCACGTATTAGTGCCACGTGTCTTCAGTGCCACGTATTAGTGCCACGTGTCATCAGTGCCCTGTTTTATCAGTGCCACGTGTCATCAGTGCCACGTATAAGTGCCATCTGTCAACAGTGCCACATATTAGTGCCATCTGTCATCAGTGCCACGTGACATCAGTGCCACGTATAAGTGTCATCATTGCCACGTATCAGTGCCATCTGTCATCAGTGTCACATGTCACATGTCATTGTCCTGGTGCTTCAAAAATGTAATAAATAGTCAACAAGTTAATTTATGTTCCTAGAACACATGATGGCGCTCCCTGCATGTTGGGCCTCTCTATGTGGCCAGGCTGTGAAAAAGTCCCACACATGTGGTATTGTAATACTCAGGAGGAGTAGCAGAATTTTTGGGGGGTGTCATTTGTGGTATACACATGCCATGTGAGAGAAATAACCTATTACAATGACAATTTTGTGGAGAAAAAAAATGAAAAATCTTAATTTTGCAAAGAATTGTGGGAAAAAAATGACAACATCAAAAAGCTCACCATGCCTCTTACTAAATACCTTGGAATGTCTACTTTCCAAAAAGGGGTCATTTGGGGGGTGTTTGTACTTTCCTGACTTGTTCGGGTCACAAGAAGCGAAATAGTCCACCAGTACATCAGATGTGATCAATTTTGTGCGATTCGCACCACAGCTTGTAGACTCTCTAACTTTCACAAAGACCAAATAATATCCACTAATTTGGGTTATTTTTTACCAAAGATATGTAGCAGTATAAATTGTGGCCAAAATTTATGAAGAAAAATTTATAATTTGCATAATTCTGTCACAGAAACAAAGAAATATGCGTTTTTTCTTTCAAAATTTTCGGTCTTTTTTCATTTATAGCGCAAAAAATAAAAATCCCAGAGGTGATCAAATACCACCAAAAGAAAGCTCTATTTGTGGGGAAAAAAAAGGACAAAAAATTCATTTGGGTACAGTGTTGCATGACTGAGTAATTGTCATTCAAAGTGTGAGAGCACCGAAAGCTGAAAATTGGTCTGGGCAGGAAGGGTGTTTAAGTGCCCAGTAAGCAAGTGGTTAAAGTGAAACAATAAAAGTGTAATATTAATTAAAATTTCGTACCTGGGGGGTGTCTATAGTATGCCTGTAAAGGGGTGCATGTTTCCGTGTTTAGAACAGTCTGACATAACATTTCTATAGGGAAAAAAAGTAATTTAAAACTACTACAATGAATTGTCAGTCCGCAATACACATTAAAGTTAATTGATAAAAACGGCATGGAGATTTCGGAAACCCCGAACCAAAATTAGAAAAAAAAAATTGTGTGGGGGTCCATCTAAAAGACCCTTCAGGTCTGACATGGATATTATGGATATTAAGGGGAACCCTGTGCCAAAATTTAAAAAAAAATTGGCGTGGGGTCCCCCCGAAAAATCCATACCAGACCCTTATCCGAGCACGCAACCTGGCAGGCCGCAGGAAAAGAGGGGGGGATGAGAGAGAGCCTCCCCTCCTGAACCGTACCAGGCCACATTCCCTCAACTTTGGGAGGGTGCTTTGAGGTAGCCCCTCAAAGTACATTGTCCCCATGTTGAAGGGGAGAAGGGCCTCATCCTCACAACCCTTGCCCAGTGGTTGTAGGGGTCTGTGGCGGGGGGTTTATTGGAATCTGGAAGCCTCCTTTAACAAGGGGACCCCCAGATCCCGTCCCCTCCCTGTGTGAATTGGTAATGGGGTACATCACGGCATGGGGTACTGACATCACGGGGAAAGCCATAGGGAAGTCCTCGTGCATCAGAGGAGGGCGAGGCCACTGGGTGGCCCTGCCCTCCATTATTTAATAAGTGTCAGAAGAATCGAAGCGTCACATGACTGAAGACTCCCACAGAGGCGGATCGTGCAGACGGCGCGGAGAAGAAGCCAGAGCAAGATGTGGGATGAGAAGAGCGGAGGAAGAAAAAGATGAAGAAGAAATGGAGAAGAAGTTGGAGAAACAAGAACACGGAAGAAAGACCAGAAGAAAGAAGATGAAAGAAGAAGAATTTAATAAAGGACTTGTCAAAAACTGTCTCTTGTCTTTTTTAACCTTTTTGCCACTTTTTTTGTGAAATGGTAGGGGTACATTTGTAACTTGTTAAAGGGGGCTTCCAGATTCTGATAAGCCCACTGCCCGCAGACCCCCAAAACCACCTGGCAAGAGTTGTGGGGATGAGGCCCTTCACCCTCCCAATGTTGGGGGCATGTGGCCCCTCTCCCAAGTGATGCGGCCATGGTTCCACGCTCCACTTGCCCTGAAAATACGCTCCATAGCCTGTTGACCCCACCGCATCGGTGACCAATTCCACATCAAAATTGCTCACCGGGCCAGACATCCAAATTGCCCACCGGGCCAGACATCCAAATTGCCCTACCATTATACGAGGATAGGAAATCATGCCAAACCCTTAAATCCTCCCTATGCTCCTTAGTCAAATGAATGAAATGAGTAAGGGCTTTAACCGGCTTTAGCCGTCGGCAGAACACCCGCCCCATTGGGATTATCCTGCAAAAAAAATTAAGTTTCCCCAGCAATGACTGCAAGCTCCTCAGCTGTACCTTCCGCCGTCCCTGGATCTCCCGAATCTCCCCCTGTAAATCCCCCAGCTTGGCTTTTGGCAACCGGCACTCCATCACCCCAGAGTCAATCACTATCCATAGAAAACTCAGTTCCAACGCCGGGCCCTCTGTTTTTTCGGCCGCCAATGGCACCCCAAAAATGATCGCGATGTGCGGCAACATGGAAAGAAGAATCGCATACACAGCGGAAGCAGGGGGGCCTATGCACAGAAAGTCATCCAGATAGTGTATGACTGACTCTAGGCCCGACGCATCTCTAACCACCCATTCCAGAAAAGAGCTGAACGCTTCAAACATTGAACAGGAAATGGAGCAATCCATGGGCAAACACTTGTCCATCTAAAACTGCTCTTGCCAGTGGCATCCCAGCAGCCGGAAGCTGTCCGAGTGTACTGCAAGCAATCGAAACGCCGATTCGATGTCCGCCTTTGACCCCACCCATAGCGCCTCACCCATCCGACTGCCGCGTCAAATGAAGTGTAGGATACTGTGCACGCCTCTGGGTCAATGAAATCATTGACTGAGCCACCCTTTGGGAAGGACAAGTGGTGTATCAGACTAAACTTATTAGGTTCCTTTTTGGGGACCACCCCCAATGGAGACACTACTAAGTCCCGCCAAGGCCGTCTTATCCCAATTTCTCATCCACCACCCCAGGATGCTGCAAAGTCGATTTTAGGTTCCACTGCCAGTGCACAAGGTATCCTAAAACCCTCCCAAAAAACCCGAAGCCAATAACCGCACCACTACCCTGTCCGGATACTTACTTAGGAAAGGAAGCATCCTTTCCATCCTCCCTTTTGTTAGTAGAGTCTCCGGCATGCTTTCCTCTCTTGAAGCACCTAGACAACATGTGGGCTCCCCCACACCCTGAACATTCGTGCTTGAATTTGCACGTACCTCCAAACTTACAGGTGCCCTCATTGAACTGCCAACACACCCACCACTTCTTTCCGGCCAGCGCTCCCGAGGAATGTGTACCCCACCCCTCCTGAAAAAACTGAAGCGGGGCCGAGGACATAAGCCTCATCCAGAGGCTAATATCCTTGTCGTCCCATCGCAACTTTTGGCGAACCGCTTTGTGCTGCCAGAATTGCTCGTTGTACCTAAGCCAGGCTACACCCCCGTACACCCTGTGCGCTTCCCCGATGGCATCCATATAGCAAAATAACGCTGAGCAATGCTCAGGGTTTTTCTCACCGATGACGCTTGCCATGATCGCAAATGCTTGTAACCAATTTACAAACATACGCGGGATTAGCCTATACCGCTGTTTTTCCTCATCTTCCTTCTTGGAGTCATTGGGGTTTACCCTATCCAAGTTGAACTTCTCCAATGGGAGTAAGGAAAAAATTTCCACATACTCACCCTTTGCTGATTTTTTCCCGGACCTCAGGCTTCAGATGTGCTCCCAGCGTGCCCTCAAAGCACACGTACACCTCACACTTCCAACCCCGGGGCCACCTGAGGTGGTTGACCCTGCCCCCTTCAGGCCTAACTACCAGCGCCCGCAGGTGCTCTAATAGGTCCCTCATCTGTGTAGCGGGTCCAGACAAGGCAGGTCCTCTCCCCGCCATGGGCTGGTCCGGTACCCCCCACTCGCTTGTGCTGCAGAAGCTGTTGACCCCACTGTGCCCGCCTGAACCACCCCCAACAGACCCTGAAGTGCATCAGATAATGATAAGTGTTCATGTGACTTACCGGGCTGACCGGGAGCACACCCAACAACTGGTCTGCTGCTCTCCATCGCTGGCACCTGTGGTTCGTCGTCAGTGAACACTTCCCCCTCCGATCTCTCCTCCTGTTCCCCGGTGGGGGGCATCGCAAGCCCCCCGGGTAAAGTAGCCCCGGAGGTCATGGCGCTGTGTTCCTGTGAAATCTTGCCCCCTGCTGGAGCTCCTTCCCTCCCAGACTGGCGGTGAAAACCAGACCTGAGGTGCCTCTGGGTAGTGTTCTGTCGCCCATCACCCCCAGTCTTTGCTGCAGAACGCATCTCCACTAGGCCTCGTCCTTCATGGTCTTCCTGGGCCTCATCCCTGCTGCATCTGCGTCACTAGGCCACACGCCTTCCCTCCTTGCAGCCACCTGATCCTACTGGGCCCCTCTGGAGATTCCCCCCACGTGTAGTCACTGGAAGTCCAGGTGAGGAACCGGCGCCACTCCAGCCCATGGCCTCGCCCCCAGGATAGGCCGGCGGCGTGTAGGCCGCCCAGGGCCTACTAGCTCATGTCGCGCCCGCTTCACCAGGGGACCCGATCGGTCCTCTACCAGGCTCCTATGTAGGCGAGGTGGCCGAGATGCAGGCCCTGTTGAAAAATGTGCCGGAGGCCACAACCTCCGCACACGCTGGGACGCCTCATCTGATCCCGCACCACCTATCTCTTTTTCCATCAGGCCTGCCACTTGCTGCCGCAATCAGTCTGGTCCCCTCACTGCCGCCGTCTTACGCAACTTGGCCAGGATCGAATCCATTTCTGCCATCCTAGAGGAGCAGTGACCAAAAGCTGCCTCCTCATGTTATCTCCTGTGCGCACTGACCCGCTTAGCTCCCCCCCCTTTTATATGACCCCTCCTCTCTCCACTGTTCCTCTTTCCTCCTCTCTGCCCCTCCCCTTGCTCACTCCTCAGCCCCTTCTTTCCTGTAGCCCTCGGACACCCTTTCATATCCGGCCCTCCATTACCCCTCCTTTCAGTCCCTCTATTCCTGGCCTCTCTGGAACATGAGCCTAGTGAGAGGGAGGAACACTGGTAGACAAATTGGCATTCACGTTCTCCTAGCCACAGCGTATTGCCAAATTGTCTCCAGTAGTAATTATGAAGATGGAGAAGATGGAGATGATGATGATGATGAGGTTACTGATGCAACTTGGGTGTCAGATAGAGCAGAGGAGGAAACTGAAGGTGAGGCGGCACAACCCCAAGGAGGTCGACATCAAGAAAGACTAGAGAGACTAGAGTCTAGAGTAAAGAGTAAAGACTAGAGAGCAGCCACCCTATTCCATCAAATTCTGCAGCTGTTATCTCCTGACCCACTCCCAAAAGCTCAACTGTCTGGGCCTTTTTCAGCACAACTGCAGCAGATCGCACTGTTGCTATCTGCAAACTGTGTCTCAGGAACATCAAACGTGGAAAAACACCAACCATTTGGGTACAACATGCCTAACAAGGCATTTAACATCCAACCACTCAGCCCATTGGCAAGAGCACCTAAAAGCCACACAAAAGGGGCACAAATATGCCCCTCCTCCTCCTCCGTACCCACTTCAGTCTCCCCGTGCGATACCGAGTCATTACCTTTCATCAGCCTCCACTGACAGAGATGATGGTATAGCACAGGATGTCCCAGGTCCTAGCAGCACATCTGCCAGCAGCACACCACCAGCTGTAAATTTCTCTGCCACACACATGCTCAGTGTCTGAATGTAAGCTTGTCAAAGCTATTTGCTCTCCAACTTCTGCCTTTCAGCCTGGTTGATTCTTCCCCCTTCCGTGAATTTGCACAATGTGCTGTACCACAATGGCGGGTTCCCAGTCGCTACTACTTTTCACGTAAGGCCATTCCATCTCTCTACCATCATGTAGAAGGGAATGTTCTGGCATTGCTGGGCAAGGCAGTCAGCCATAAAATCCACCTTACTGCTGACTAGGGATGAGCCGAACACTACTCCCCCCCTTCTGTTCGCCCCAGAGCATGCGAACAGGCAAAAAATTAGTTCGAACACGTGAACACCATTAAAGTCTATGGGACACGAACATGAATAATCAAAAGTGCTAACTTTAAAGGCTTATATGAATGGTATTGTCATAAAAAGTGTTTGGGGTCCTGGGTCCTGCAGTTTTAAAAACTGACGTGTCTATAGTATGCCTGTAAAGGGGTGCATGTTTCCTGTGTTTAGAACAGTCTGACAGCAAAATTACATTTATAAAGGAAAAAAAGTAATTGAAAACTACTCGCGGCTTCAATGATTTGTCAGTCAGCAATACACATAAAAGTTCATTGATAAAAACGGCATGGGGATTTCCCCACAGGGGAACCCGAACCAAAATTTTAAAAAAATGCATGGGAATCCCCCTAAATTCCATACCAGGCCCTTCAGTCTGATATGGATATTAAGGGGAACCCCACGCCAAAATGAAAAAAATGGCATGGGGTCCCCTCAAAATCCATACCAGACCCTTATCAGAGCATGCAACCTGGTAGGCCGCAGGAAAAGAGGGATCACCCCTCCCCCTCCTGAACTGTACCAGGTCACATGCCCTCAACATTCGGAGGGTGCTTTGAGGTAGCCCCTCAAAGCACCTTGTTCCCATGTTGATGGGGAGAAGGGCCTCATCCCCACAACCCTTGCCTAGTGCTTGGGCAGGGATGATATATTTGATTCACAGCACACTGGGTAACGCTGCTTGCAACTCAAAAGGATTTAGGACAGGGCACGGTTCTGCAGCTTGTTGTGCCCCCATTTGTCCATACAGCTGGTGGTGATGATGCCAGACCTGTGAGCTCTGCCACCTCCATGCCCTCCTCTGCAGAATTGTCCTATGAACATCAGGTACCCCTAAGCATTCAAAGGGCTATTCCCAGAGTCAGGCTAAAAGGTGCCATGCAGTGCTTCAGCTGGTGTGTTTAGGGGACAGGAACCCCACTGGAGCAGAGATTCTTGCAGCTCCGCAGGGACAGGCCCAGAGGTGTTTTACACCACTCCAGCTGGAGTCAGGAATGGTGGTGTCTGATAATGGGTCAAACCTCAGACTGGGAAAGTTGACACATGTGCCATGCCTGGGACATTTCCTTAATTTGGTGGTGCAACATTTCCTAAGAACATACCCAGGGTTGCAACATGTATTAAAGCAGGCCAGAAGAGTCTGTAACCATTTCAGGTGGTCATACACAGCCAGTGCTTGGTTGGCTGAAATTCAGTGGCAATTCCATCTGCCCATAAACCGCCTGATTTGTGACATGCCCTCCAGGTGGAAATCAACTTTGGGAATGCTGCAGCGGCTATACATGCAGGAAAGGGCCATCAACGAGTACCTGTGCCAGTACGGCACGCCGACAGGCTCAGGCCACCTCTGCTTTTTTTCCCCACGCAAATGGACAGGGCACTGAAGGCAGAGCAGCAGGAGGAAGAGGAGGACTTCCTTTCCTCTCAAGGCCCACTTTATCCTGACACCATCATTCCTATGTCACAGAATATGGAGGAATATGTCACAGAACAGGAGGAAAAAGGGGAGGAGGATGAGGAGGATGAGGAGGAGGATTCTAGCACTTTCATAGGCTTCGAAGAAGAGGAACACATCCATGCCTTTCAAACCCTGGACCCTTGGGAGAAGTACGTGGCTGGGAGGAGGAAGTTCCAGATGCTGTCATCCTCAGTGACCCCGAGGAGTCTGCTTCTTAGGCCTCTGCAAATTTGAGGCACATTGGCATTCTCATGCTTCAAAGCCTGTGAAAGGACCCAAGAATGTGTGGCATAAAGGTGAAGGATGATTAATGGTTGGCAACCCTCCTTGACCACCGTTCTAAGGGGTGGTCTCATCCCGTACACACAGAGAGTGCAGAAGATAAAATCTCTTGAGGACACGTTAAAGGGGATTTAATTGAACATTTTTCCTGACTCTAGTAAGTTACAGTGTGGCGGAAAAGTTTGTTTTGAGCCTTCTGCTGGTCAAGAGAGGAGAGTTGGAGAAGGCGTCCGCCTAAGTGAGGCATTTTGGAATTTTTTAAATCCTCGCCGCCCAGGGCTGTCAGTTTCCACATCCCATCAGCAGTATCTGCATCACATGGTGGACGATTACCTCAGGGGTAAAACATAGATGGAGAGCTTTCTAGTTGACGATCCAATGACTTACTGGGTCATGAGAATAGACCACTGGCCAGAACTTGCTCAGTATGCTATTGAGTTGTTGGGCTGCTCTACATCCAGCGTGCTTTCAGAACAGGCATTCAGTACTGCAGGAGGTTTTGTTACTGATCATAGAATGCATCTGTCCACAGACTCCGTGGACCATTTGACTTTTACAAAAATGAATCAGTTCTGGATTACCAGCTATGAAGCCCCTGATGCCGATGTCACTGATTAAGTCTTTTTGGGATGTGGAATCTCTGCAGGACTTCGAGGCTGCATAGCTTTAAGGGTTTTCGTTAATTTCATCTGGAAGAATGTTTTTGGTATAGATTTCATGGGCACAATTAACACCTAATGATCATTTTTTCAGCACCTGTTTGACAGGTGCATATCATTGCAATTTTTTTTACAGCAAGGCCAATTCTTGCTTTCCTCAAGAGGAATTATAGGGTTACGGTGGGAAGTCACCCCTGACACCCAAACAGTAATTTTTCAGTACCTGTTTTACAGGTGCATATCATTGACATTTTTTACAGCAAGGCCAATTCTTGCTTTCATCAAGATTACCTCTATAGGGTTACGGTGGGAAGGCACCACCGACACCCAAAGACAAATTGTTCAGCACCTGTTTGACAGGTGCATATCATTGCAATTTTTTTACAGCAAGGCCAATTCTTGCTTTCATCAAGAGTACCTCTATATGGTTACGGTGGGAAGGCACTCCCGATACCCAAAGAGTAATTTTTCAGCACTTGTTTGACAGGTGCATATCATTGAAATTTTTTCACAGCAAGGCCAATTCTTGCTTTCATCAAGAGTACCTCTTACTGTGGGAAGGCACCCCCGACACTGAAAGCGTAATTTTTCAGCACTTGTTTGACAGGTGCATATCATTGAAATTTTTTACAGCAAGGCCAATTCTTGCTTTCATCAAGAGTACCTCTATAAGGTTACGGTGGGTAGGCCCCACGGACACCCAAAGACAAATTTTTATGCACTGTTACTTCTATCCAAAGTCAAAGTGACACCAGAATGTATCCAAAAAATCTCTAATCTTGTTCTCAGTGCACTACATTGTGGCCTCATCATACACACTGGCTCCCCAGCTGTTGCTGAGCAAAATAAAGGCAGCTTGCAGGGAAAATTTCTTTTTTTTGGCTTTATAAATTCAATTACTACTGCAGCAGATTCTAGACATGGTACAGATCTGCCACTTTACAAGTAGACTAAGGGGACCCCCCAGGCACTATATTGGAAGGAATTTTTCATTTTTATGCTTTCACTTTAAAAATCAAAAAATCACTGCTCATTTATAAATTAAGTTTTTCACCACCTTTTTTTAATTGTCCCCCAGGGCAGGACCCGGACCCCTATAACCATTGAATGCCTAATTACTTCCATATAAGCCTTCAAAATTGGCACTTTGGATTTTTGATGTTCAGGTCCCATTGACTTTAATGGGGTTCGTTATTCGGGTCCGAACTTTCACTGTGTTCGAAAGTTTGGGTGCGAACTGAACAGGGGTCCATTTGGCCCATCCCTACTGGTCACCTCAACTTTTCAACTTCTGTTCAACGGCAGTGGCCAAGCATGGATTGAAATTCGCCTGGTCCCTGCTGAACCAGATTAATTTTGTTCCATGTATGGCCAGCTTTAGATTGTGTGTTAGAAGGTACATCTTTGGAAGGTACACCTTTGCACAAGACCACATGGACATTTGCTCATGTAGATCCCATTCTCATTTCAAAAATAAAGTGACCTTTGATTAGAATGCTGCACAAGGTGCAGAGTGGAGCCTATGGATATATTTGTTGTTTTTTTCTTATCTGAGGTAACATAAACTTTTATTTTTTACAACATACAGAGAAGGCGAAGAGTAGATTTTGAAAGAGAGAGGGAGGGTTATAACCCCTCTCAGGCTTTTTGCCACCTGTGCCCCAAAGACAAAATAGGAAGTGAGAGGAAATCCCTCTCCAAAGTGAGGTTGACATCAGGGCCACTTGAACTGTTATGCCCTTTGGAATATTTACCCTCTCTTCCTGTTCTGTGTGACAACCCAAAATTTGGGATTTTTTTTTCACTATAACGTTTTGTGATAACGGTTAACAGGAGAACTGTAGGGAGGGTGAATCTCCCTAACAGGGGAAAAGACAGCAATATATATATATATATATATATATATATATATATATATATATATATATATATATATATACTTAATTTCATCATTATGGGAGCCTTTATTAAATTTCAACTGTACATACAAGAAAGGTAAGTATTTGGGATGGAACTCCAAGGTAAATTGAATTGCTGGACACATATTATTGAGGGTACATGCTCTTGATTCCTCTTTGATGAACAAATCCCTATATAGCAGTAGACAGCATAAACTCTACATACACTATATTGTCAAAAGTATTGGGATGCCTGCCTTTACACGCACATGAACCTTAATGGCATCCCAGTCTTAGTCTCTTGAGTTCAATATTGGGTTGGCCCACCCTTTGCAGCTATACCAGCTTCAACTCTTCTGGGAAGGCTGCCCACAAGGTTTAGGAGTGTGTCTATAGCAATGTTTGACCATCCTTCCAGAAGCGCATTTATGAGGTCAGGCACTGATGTTGGAAGAGAAGGCCTGGCTCGCAGTCTCCGCTCTAATTCATCCCAAAGGTGTTCTGTCGGGTGCAGGTCAGGACTCCCCAAACTGTTCCCACAAAGTTGGGAGCATAAAATTGTCCAAAATATCTTGGTAAGCTGACGCCTTAAGAGTTCCCTTTACTGGAACTAAGGAGCCAAGCCCAACCCCTGAAAAACAACCCCACACCATAATTCCTCCTCCACCAAATGATTTGGACCAGTGCACAAAGCAAGCTCAATATAGTGTATATCCGGATGTATATCTGTGTGTAAACACTGGCTCTTTAATCTTTAACCTTAATGATCTCAAGCCAAAATTTTCTCACCTGATGTACATCTGCTTTATATGGTGCCGGATCCCACATAACCAATATTCCTTTTTTATAAAGGGGATCATTCAGGAATTTATAACTGGGAAGAGCGATTATCTGCAAATAGGATGAAGAGTTAGCAAAGTGGAATTATCTACATTTATGTCATTAAAAAATCAGTTGTTCTCATGGTTGTGCTTTGTTCTATCCAACAAGATTATTTTTGTGGTTTTTCTCAGTATAGCATGTGAGAGTTTAATATAATCATAGCTCCCAACTGTCCCTGATTTCGAGGGACTGTCCTTCCTTATGTGTCCCTCTTTTTAATCTGATCTATAAAGTTCTATATAAAATGCACAATTTATCTTTTAGAATGTGTTTCCCAGTGCTAAACCTTTCATCCGATTTCTAAATCGTTGCATTTGTAAATTTGAAAAGCCAGCAATATGGATAGTAGTGGTAAAAAAAAGCATTTGTGGGTTTAACTAATCATTTTTTGTGTGCAATTTTCCTTTAAGTGTGCATGGCAGGGGCGTGTGTCCCATGTTTACATACTTTTACTAATAGGTGTCCCTCATTTCCATCTTAAAAATGTTGTGAGGCATGTATAATTAGAACGTAAAAATATTAAAACCTTCCATTCCCATTTATTTTTGTAATCACAGTCGAGACCAGAGGTCAGCAACCTTTTTCCACTTAAGGGTTGGATTCAATGTATGTGAATGCATAGAGGGCCGCATTCACCTGCTAATAAATGAAAATATTAACCACTTCAGCCCCCGAAGGATTTACCCCCTTGCTGACCAGAGCACTTTCTGCGATTCGGCACTGCTACGCTTTAACTGGCGATTGCAAGGTTTGTGCGACGTTGTACCCAAACCAAATGTATGTCCATTTTTTCCCAAAAAATAGAGCTTTCTTTTGGTGGTATTTGATCACCTCTGCGGTTTTTAGTTTTTGCTCTATGAACAAAAAAAGAGTGACAATTTTGAAAAAAAAAACGCATTCTTTTTTACTTTTTACTATAATAAATATCCCCCAAAAATATATAAAAAAAATATTTTTTTCCTCAGGTTAGACCAATATGTATTCTTCTACATATTTTTTGGTAAAAAAAAAATTGCAATGAGTGTATATTGATTGGTTTGTGCAAAAGTTATAGTGTTTACAGAATAGGGGATAGTTTTATGGCATTTTTATTATAATTTTATTTCATTAGTAATGTCGGCGATCTGCGATTTTTATCGGGATTGCAACATTATGGAGGACACATTGGACATTTTTTACACTGTTTTGGAACCATTGTCATTTGCACAGTGATCAGTGCTATAAAAATGGATTGATTACTGTGTAAATGACACTGGCAGTGAAGGGATTAACCACTAGGGGGCGATGAAGAGGTTAAGTGTGTCCTAGGGAGTGATTCTAACTGGGGGGAGGGGCTAAAACACACATGACAGCGATCACTGCTCTCGATGACAGAGAGCAGTGATCTCTGTCCTGTCATAGGCAGAACGGGGAAATGCTTTGTTTACAAAAACATCTCCCTGTTCTACCTCTACCTGATACGATCGCATGCTCCTGGCAGGCACTGAGTCTGCAGGGCCCGCAGTCACGGAGAACGCGGCAGGTGCCGCTTCTTAAAGGGGACATATCTGTACGCCTTTTTGCCCACCAGTGCCATTCTGCCAACGTATAACGGCGTGCACTGGTTGGGAATCGGTTAGTCTGTACCCCTCTACATTACACAGCCTCTGTAACCTCTGGAACCCTTTACATTACACAGCCCCGCACCTCTGGACCATTTAACATTACATAGCCCCTGTACCTCTGGACCCTTTTAAATTACACAGCCCCAGCTGCACATTACACAGCCCCCCCATCCAGCCCCCCTGCATATTACACAGACCTCCTCAATGTTATGCTTTAAAATTGCGCACACTTGTGGAATAGCGACAAACTAGGGTACTTAAAAATGTCCATAGGTGACTCTTTTACATTTTCTACAGGCTACCAATTTAGAGTAATAGAGGGGGTCTTTTTATTTATTTATTTATTTATTTTTTACACTGTCCCTTTAAAAAAAAAATCTGATCACTTTTATTGCTGTCAGACAGCAACATCCCTTGTGACAGTAATAGGCAGTGACAGGTACTCTTTATGGAGGAATATGGGGTCTTTTTGAATGCTTTGAATGCTGTCATTTTTTTTATTTGGTGCCTTTAAGTCTTCTGTAAACCGGAAGTGATGTCATGACATCGCTTCCGAGTTACTAGATCAAAGTTACTAGACTGGATCGAAGTCGATTGCAGCTAAAGGTACAGGCCGACTTTGCCACATTGAGGGGCCAATAGACAAGACCATGTATTGTAAAATCTTGAGCAATCATTTCATTTCTAACCTATTGTAAAATCTTGGACGAGAACCTTTTTCCCTCAGCCAGAACACTGAAGATGGATAGTGGCTGGGTCTTCCAGCATGAAAATAACCCAAAACATACTGCCAAGGCAACAAAGGAGTGGCTCAAGAAGAACCACATGAAGGTCATGGAGTGGCCTAGCCTAATCCTATAGAACATTTATGGAGGAGCTGAAACTTTGAGTTGCCAAGCGACAGCCAAGAAACCTTAAGGATTTAGAGAAGATCTATAAAGAAGAGTGGACCAAAATCTCTCCTGAGATGTGTGCAAACTTGGTCATCATCTACAAGAAACATCTTACTGTACCTCTGTGCTTGCCAACAAGGGTTTCTCCACCAAGTACTAAGTAAGTCACATTTTGCGTTTATGTGTTATGTGTTTTTTCTGGATTTTTGGTTGATATTCTGTCTCTATATCATTTAAAATACGCCTATGTTAAAAATGGTAGATCTTTCATTCCTTTGTAAGTGGGCATTTACATAATCCATCTCTATTAATAGGAAGGTACCTGCCTTGACAGATAAAAATGTTCAAATGTTAATAAAGGTTTTTTTTTCTTCTATCTACCTGGGAATTTATCAGACGAATTGTAGTTTTTGATCCAACATCAATCTCAAATCCATTTGTGGGAGCTTTGTTGAATCTTAGAACAGCATCATGGGAGTCTGCACACACCATAAAAAAACAAGATTAGTACATCTATGTAACAACTCTATATTAGACATTTAAATAGCAACCAGAAATAACTGAATTGTTTGTTGTGGGTGGAGAGAGAGGTAAGGTACCATACTCATCTTCACTGCTGTTCTGGATCACAGCAAATCTTTATTAAGATGAACACATATTACAGAGAGATTAAAAGGTAAAAGGCACAGAAATACTATATCATGCATCCTATGCTGGACATATAAAGACCTCTCTGGCTAGTGAGATAAGCACTTTCATTGGTGGTATTAGAATATCATTGCACTAGTAAGGTCCCAAACAGCACTGAAAAGGTGAGGGAACCTTGCTCTACCTGAACCAAAATGGGTTTTTGCCTTTTTCAGCTATCTCACTTGTATACTCCTTATGGAGCAGAGAAAGTTTTATATTTTAGCTAGGGGCCTGTTGATATGGGCCTATGTCATTATTTCTGACATAGTAGTAATACATATACTATAAACACTAAGAACATTTGACCAGAAGAGGAAATTACATGAGGGAGACCTCTGCATTGCGTAGTCTATGGAGATTCCTGTGTGGACGGCTAAACAAATAGGTGTTTGGCCAAGAGAATCTCCAGCTGCAATGTAAAGTGAAACACTTATCGGTGGTATTACTATCACTGCCCAATGTGACTGCAGAGTTCAGTGCTCCTGGATGGTAGGGAGCCGGCATGAGCTGGCGTCCTATAATAACCATTGATTCATCCCTACCTGGCAAATTCAGCTGAATGTAAACAAGGAGTGTGAATAGTGTATAAAAAGCATGCCCCCCCCCCCCCCCTCCAAAAAAAAAAAAAAAAAAACATGATTTCCCCCTCAAATTCCATGGCTTTATCTGAGCATGCGGGTTCTGATTTTTTTTTTCTCTCACTGATGTCAATTACAGATCAATTGACCCCACTTTAATCAATACATGAAAGAACAAGGATAAATATTTTGTAACAATAATATTGTTACAACAGGATTATTAATGATGCCTTCAAACACTGTTAGCAGACATCAACACAAGATCTGCAGCAACCACGCCTATGGTACAGAGCATGTCTTGCCAAGCATAGCGACAGAATGGCCACAATGGCTTAGAAGGCCCTAAGCCCTTGTACACACGGTCGGACATTCCATCATAAAATGTCCGATTGGACCGTGTTGTCGGATAATCTGACTGTGTGTGGGCTCCATTGGACTGTTTCCGGCGGAATATCAGACGGACATAGTTTTAGAGCTGGGCTATAAAACTTTACGACAACATGATCCAATCGGACTTTGTCCGATTATGTGTAGAGAATTCCGATCGGACAAAGTGCCACGCATGCTCAGATCAAATTCCTAGACCAAAGCTATTGGCTACTAGCCTGAACGTAGTCCCGTCGTAACAAAATAACGTCATCACGTTACGTACGATCGGATTTTCAGGCCTGTTAAACCAGCATTAATGTAATCACATATCATTTAAATTGTAATGGATGGCCACCCATCTGGCATATATTGATTGTATTGAAAACCATTGATCAAATAGCTATAGAATTGTGATCACCCACATAATGTAGAGAAAAACCAGTTTCCTTGATACGTTCAGTCATAATAAATATGTATATACACATATATACACACACACACTATATTTAGTCTTGTTTCACAAGAATGATCTTTATCCACAAAAAGTCATATTGGACTTGAAAGCAAGAGAAATAAATCAATCATATTCTAAAAGGTGTACACAGTGCAACCTTACGGATGATATGGTCAAACGAGCCAGGAAATCAAGTTCGATGCTGAAAGACAATGACTTGAACACCTGTGGGCCAGAGGAAATAATTGACAAATATAAGAAAATGTCCCCCAGGGAATTCTTCACCTTCCTCACATGGGTGTATATCAATGGCAATAAAAAGTGTTTACTGGTTCAGAGGAGGTCACATGTATAGAATGTATGAAAGCAAGACTCTCACATTAGAATATTGTCCTTGCCTCGCAAGGAACTTGTATAAAATATGATATATAGCAGCCCATTAACGCACAATCTCCACATCATAACGGCTCTTCAAAGATGTAGCATATCATATATTCCATTGTATATATTATTTTGTAACAACTCAGTTATTGGATCAAATTTCCACATTGCAGTGTTAGTCCAATTGAAGAAAGACAAAGACTATACGTTATGTAGCAGCCTCTGAAGCAGCCGGGACAACCAGCAAAACTGATCAGGCTGTTTGTGTCCAGCTACCTGCCCCTGTGACAACTATGGCTCCATAGGCCTAGAATTAATGGCCCTATCCACCGACCCCCTGGCATTCATAGCGCTATTCAATGAGGACTGACAAATGACTTCATCTGCAGCATGACTGATAAGTACCAATGCACTGTTTGAGAGACTTGCCTTTGTGAATATCTATGCATATGGGGATAATCAACTTACAAGTTTGCATAACGTATAGTCTTTGACTTTATTCAATTGGACTAACACTCTAATGCGGAACTTTGATCCAATAACTGGGTTGTTACAAAATAATATATACAATGGAATATATAATATGTTACATAAAAAGAACATGCATGTAATGCAATAACAATAACTCTTAATTTAAGGCTTCAAGTTATGTCAACTAAAGTTCAAGACACATTCTTCTTGAAGTCACAAGTAGGATCCAGCAGCTTAGGCAAACAAGTTCAATCTCCATAGGGTAAGAGCAAAATAAGTTCCGTGATAGGTCTGATGAAAGCCTTTACAGTCCCTTGTCTTGAAACTTTCACCTCCACTTTACGTGCCTTACTGTCATCACTAGGAACACTCTTTACAATAAGTCCCATACGCCAATCAATTCTTTCAGCTTGCTGGTCCTTAAGCAGAACAAGATATCCAACTTGTATGTTAGGGTTCAGCCGTTGCCATTTCCTGCATCGTTGCAGAGTAGAAAGATACTCCATCTTCCAACAATTCCAGAAGCAGTTGGCAAGGTGTTGTACTCATTTCCACTGGTCATATCACAGATTTTCTGCTTTAAAGTTTCCAGGTGGAACAAGTACAGACCCAAGCGTCTGGGTAAGAAGAGTAGCTGGGGTAAGGATAGCTGGGGTCTCTGGATCTTTGGAAACTGGAACACGTGGTCTGGAATTGATTATGGTAGATGCCTCTGCCAGGAAGGTAGTTAAAATATTGTGGGTCTTGTGTAATTAAAGTCCATAAGCATAGAGTCCAATATTTTATGTGTGATGCCTATCATTCTCTCCAATGAGCCACCCATGTGGGAAGAATGAGAAGGATTGAAAATCCATGTACAGCTTTTTTCAGCTAAAAGGTCTTGGATTGGCCTAGAGTTGAGTTGTAACTCTCGACAGGCTCCAATGAAATTAGTTCCACAGTCAGATCTTAGTGTCTTGACTGGTCCTCTGATGGCTAGGAATCGTCTTAAAGCATTTATGAAACTTGAGGCATCCATAGATTCTATTACTTCAATGTGTACTGCACGCACACTCATGCAAGTAAACAGCACTGCCCATCGTTTGCTATTTACTCCGCTACCTCGAGTTCTACGGGCTGTTGCCATCCATGGCCCAAAGACATGCAGGCCAACATGAGTGAAAGGTGGGTCAGTACTTAACCTGTCAGCTGGCAAATCTGACATTTGCTGTTGCTGGTGTTTCCCTTTCAGTTTGCGGCACTGAACACAGCTGTGCAGTGTAGCTGTGATCTGTGGTTTTGCTCCTATAATCCAAAGGCTTGCAGCTATTATGGTACCCTCTGTGAAGTGTTTACCTTGGTGCTTAACCCCTTCATGGTAGTGCCGTATGAGCAAAGTGGGGTTGTTATGGTGAGCAGGTATAATGAGAGGATTCTGTTATTGCTTACTAAACTCAGCCTTGTTTAACCACTTCAGCCCCAGAAGGATTTACCCCTTCCTGACCAGAGAACTTTTTGCGATTCGGCACTGCGTCGCTTCAATTGACAATTGCAGTGTCGTGTGACGTGGCTCCCAAACAAAATTGACATTCTTTTTTCCCACAAATAGAGCTTTCTTTTGGTGGTATTGATCACCTCTGCGGTTTTTCTTTTTTGCGCTATAAACAAAAAAAGAGCGACAATTTTGAATTAAACTAATTATTTTTTAATTTTTGCTATAATAAATATCCCCAAAAATATATAGAAAAACTTTTTTTCCCTCAGTTTAAGCCAATACGTATTCTTCTACATATTTTTGCTAAATAAAAAAATCGCAATAAGCGTTTATTGATTGATTTGCACAAAAGTTATAGCGTCTACAAAATAGGGGATCGTTTTATGGAATTTTTATTAAAAAAATTTTTTTACTAGTAATGACGGCGATCAGCGATTTTTATTGTGATTGTGACATTGAGGACACATCGGACAATTCTGACACATTTTTGGGACCATTTGCATTAATACAGCGATCAATGCTATACAATTGCATTGATTACTGTAAAAATGTCACTGGCAGTGAAGAGGTTAACCACTAGGGGGCGAGGAGGGGTTAAGTGTGTCCTGGGCAGTGATTCTAACTGTCTGGGAGATGGGCTAGCAGGGACATGACACTGATCGCTGCTTCCGATGACAGGGAGCAGATGATCAGTGTCCTGTCACTAGGCAGAACAGGGAGATGCTGTTTACATTGGCATCTCCCCATTCTTCAGCTCTGTGACACGATCGCGGATATCCCAGCAGCAATCGAGTGCGTGGGTCCCGCGGGCATGGTCACGGAGCTCGTGGCAGGCGCGCACATGAACCGTGGGAAATTCAAAGTAATGTACAGGTACGTTACTTTGCGCAGCCATGCCATTCTGCCAACGTATATGTGCTGACAGCGGTCGGCAAGTGGTTAAATGCCCACCAACCTTTAACATACCATCATTGGCAATTGGACTGTTTTTTGCAATGTCCCTCTTGTCACACATACATTTAATTTCTAAACCAAAGACACTCTGTTGTACATTGCGTATTATGATCAGTTCACCTTCAGCAATGTCTTTTGCAGATACAAGCTTTTGGCACACGTGTCAACCTTGACGGTGAGCATCTGTGGGCTGTGTGTGGAAGCAATCTGCAATATGAACTAACCGTGCATGGTGCATACAAGTCTTCTCCACTTGGAGAAACGTTCAGAGCGTTGACAACCCAAGACAAGTCTTTGTTCAGTTCTGGTGATGAGGGTTTTAACTTCAGGACGAATCTCTGAATCTTTGTCAGGTTCTAGAAGACTAAAGACATAAGCTATGGTTTCTTCTGGATGATCCAGCAGGAATTCAGGACCTGTAAACCAAGAATAATTTGCAAAGACACTTGCAGACACTGGCCTGGTGGCATGATCTGCAGGGTTAATTTCAGATGGAACATAATGCCATTGTTCAGGTTTAGATGATTTCCTGATTCTCTCTACACAGTTGCTAACATAGACATAGAAACATGTAGTCTGGTTGTATATGTAGCCCAGAACAACCTTGCTGTCTGTGCAGAATCTGACGTCATCTGTCTGAATGTCTAGCTCACGCAGTATGAAATCTGCTATTTCTACAGCTACATATAGTTACATATAGTTAAATAGACACAAGTCCATCAAGTCCAACCTATGTGTGTGATTTTATGTCAGTATTACATTGTATATCCCTGTATGTTGCGGTCGTTCAGGTGCTTATATAATACCGTCATTTCTTAAAACTATCAATGCCCCCCGCTGAAACCACTGCCTCTGGAAGGAAATTCCACATCCACATACATCCACATACTTACAGTAAAGAACCCTAATTTTAATGAGTGGCCACAAGTCTTGTTAAACCTCCCTTTTGTGAAAAAGTTTTATCCCTATTGTGGGGTCACCAGTATGGAATTTGTATATTGAAATCATATCCCCTCTCAAACATCTCTTCTCCAGAAAGAATAAGTTCAGTGCTTGCAACCTTTCCTCATAACAAATATCCTCCAGACCCTCTATTAGCTTTGTTGCCCTTCTTTGTACTCGCTCCATTTCCAGTACATCTGTCCTGAGGACTGGTGCCCAGAACTGGACAGCATACTCCAGGTGCGGCCAGACCAGAGTCTTGTAGAGCGTCAGAATTATCATTTTATCTCTGGAGTTGATCCTTTTTAATGCATGTCAATATTCTGTTTGCTTTGTTAGCAGCAGCTTGACATTGCATGCCATTGCTGCACCTATCATCTACTAGGAACACCAGGTCCTTTTCCATCCTAGATTCTCCCCCAGTATATAGATTGCATTCATATTTTTGCAACCCATATGCATCCATATTTTAAATTTTTCTACATTGAACCTCATTTGCCATGTAGTTGCCCACCCCATTAATTTGTTCAGATCTTTTTGGAAGGTTTCCACATCCTGTGGAGAAGTTATTGCCCTGCTTAGCTTAGTATCATCCACAAATACAGAGATTGAACTGTTTACCCCATGCTCCAGGTCGTTTATGATAAATTAAATAGGATTGGTCCCAGCACAGAACCCTGGGGGCCCCCCTACCCACCCCTGACTATTCCGAGTACTCCCCATTTATCACCACCATCTGAACTCGCACTTGTAGCCAGTTTTAAATCCATGTAGTCACCCTATGGTCCATGCCAATGGCCCTTATTTTGTACAGTAAATGTTTATGGGGAACTGTATCAAATTCTTTTGCAAAATCCAGATACACCACGTCTACGGGCCTTCCTTTATCTTGCTGGCAACTTACCTCCTCATGGAAGGTTAGTAGATTGGTTTGGCAAGAAAGATTCTTTATGAATCCATGCTGATTACTGCTTATGATACTGTTCTCAATACTAAAATCTTGCATATAGTCCCTTATCATCCCCTCCAAGAGTTTACATACTATTGATGTTAGGCTAACTGGTCTGTAATTCCCGGGGATGCATTTTGGGCCCTTTTCAAATATTGGTGCTACATTGGCTTTTCTCCTATCAGCTGGTACCATTCCAATCAGTAGACTGTCAGTAAAAATGAGGAACAATGGTCTGGCAATTACTTGACTGAGTTCCCTAAGTACCCTCGGGTGCAAGCCATCTGGTCCCATTGATTTATTAATGTAAAGTTTCCCAAGTCTAATTTTAATTCTGTCCTCTGTTAACCATAGAGGTGCTTCCTGTGATGTGTCATGAGGATAAACACTGCAGTTTTGGTTACTGAAGCCCCCCAATTCCCTTGTGAAGAATAAATTCAATACCTTCGCCATCTCCCCATCCTTTGTAACCAGATGTCCTTCCTCATTCTTTATGGGGCCAATATGGTCTGTCCTCCCTTTTTTACTGTTTACATAAGTAGCACTGACCCCTGAAGGAGTGGCTGGTTTAATTGGGCTTACCATTACCTTCTTGACCCCGTGTACATCTAGGGGTTTCCCGAGGTAGATGGCCCAAGTAACTACAGAAACTGACACTGGATCCACTTTTAGTATATTTATTTGCCAACAGGTAGACAGAACAGTCTCTCAATGAAGGGTAGAGGGTTAGGTAGGAAGTTCAGGTACTCTTGCAACTGCAAAAGATAGGAAGTCTCTCACTATAGAAATCCAGAGAATTGCCACTCACAACTGAATTCTCACAGCTACCGGATAGACCTCCCCTCAATAGGCCTAGCAGCCGATAGAGTGTTTGAGTAAAGCAAAGCCTCTGCCACAGACTTGCATATAGAACACTTGTGAATAAAGTCTCTGCCACAGTCTTGATGTAAGTGAAGGATGTAGATAAATTTAGAGAGCTATCATACAGTACCAGTATCTCGCAGCCGGTCCGGCGATACCGTATGAGTGTAGATTCACTTGGTGTCTTTCAACTGAGCCTCCAGGCTCTTTCTGAGAAGCCAGCCTTATGTGTGGCCTTCTCCTGAAGAGTCCTCCCCTGGTGGCTTCTCCAGTTGCTGTACCTCTCCACAGATGAGACGGCACCGGACCATCTTTGAATCCTCCTTCCAGTTACTTTGCCTCGGGCTAGCCAGCCCAGAGACTTTGAATTGGATGGATCCGCACACCAGGCCATGAGGGCCATGGGGGCTGGTCAAGTGGACCAGGACCAAACAGACAGAATGATCTTCTGGACCAGAACCCAGAAGTACGTGATCTCAGTCCCTTAAGTACCCTCTCCCAGAATGCACAGCAAGATGACACTCCCACTGGGCTGGTTCAGAGAAAGAATGGCACTCAATGCGCCTAGCTAAACTGCGTTCTCACACTTGCCAGTGGTGACAGCGACACCAGGGGCCAAGCAGAACCCAGTGCAATTCAGCTAGACTGGTACTGAAACCATAATTTGGTATAATTGACCCTAAAACCCAACTGTGGCTTTAGGAAATTTAAATAGAAAAAACACATACCGCGTGCTCTTCAGGAGTCGGCGCTACACATACTTAAAGAATTTCTTGGGATTTTTTTTGCTATCCTCCACTATGTTTCTTTCATGTTCTATCTTAGCCATCCTTACATTTGTTGTTGCATTCTTTATAAATTCTAAATGCTGATCCCTCAGCCTTGTATTTTTTTGAAGGCCTTCTCCTTTGCTTTTATATGCATTTTTACATTGGAGTTAAGCCATCCAGGACTTTTGTTTGCTCTTTTAAATTTATGACCCAATGGGATGCATTGGCTAATACCCTTATTTAATATGCTGTTAGAGCAAACCCATCTCTCCTCCACGTTCTTTGTTCCTAAGATTTTATCCCAAATTATGCCTTCTAGTAAGGTTCATAGGGAAGTTGGCTCTTTTGAAATTCATTGTCTTTGTATTCCCCTTACGTTTCCCATTTGTGTGATTTATACGGAAGCCAATTGACCCCTGATCGCTGTTTCTTAAATTGCCTGGTATTTCCACATCCGTGATCAGGTCTGTATTGTTGGTAATTAGTAGATCCAGTAACGCTTTATTTCTAGTTGGTGTGTCTAACATATGACCCATAAAATTGTCCTGCAATACATTTAGGAACTGGCGAGCCTTAGATGAATGCACGGTTCCCTTCCCCCCAGTCTATGTCTGGATAATTAAAATCCCCCATTATAATAACACTTCCCACCCTTGCTGCTAATCCAAATTGTGATAGGAGATCTGTCTCCCCTTCCTCCCTCAGGTTAAGGGGGCCTATAGCATTTACCCTTACCTCCATCCCTTTGGAGCTCTACCCATAAGGATTCCATCTCCTCCCTAGCTCGCTTAATGATGTCATCTCACATTCACTTGTACATTATTCTTGATATATAGGCATACCCCTCCCCCTTTTTTACCCTCTCTAGCCTTGCGATAAAGGGTATACCCTTCAATGCTTGCCAGCCAATCATGAGAGCTGTTAAACCAGGTCTCTGAAATTCCCACAAAATCCAAATCCTCATCATATAATAGTATCTCTAGTTCACCCATCTTCTCCGCCAGGCTCCTGGCATTGGTGAACATGCCACGTAGTTGAGACCGGTCGCATATTATCCTCTTATTGGGTGTTCCGAGATTGCAACTTGATACTATATTTACCTTGGGTTTATGTGCTTTGGTCAACCTTCCACTAATGCCTCCAATACTACCCTCTGGAATATGTTCCGCGCTGATTATCTCTACCTCTGGACCCTCCCCCCCATCACTTATTTTAAAAACCCCTCTAACTTTTCGTCCATCTTCATTCCCAGCTGATATGCACCCTCCATATTTAAGTGCAGTCCGTCCCTTCTATAGTACCGGTTATTGACTGAGAAGTCGTCCAGCAACCCAAACCCTTCCTTACTATACCAGCACTTCAGCCACTTGTTTACTTCCCTAATCTCACTCTGCCTTTCTGGTGTGGCCCGATGTACCGAACTACGTGCACTCGCAGAACTATGTGTACTCGCAGACCACTAGCAGAACTACATGCACTTGCAGAACTACGTCCATTCGCAGACCACTCGCACAACTACATGCACTCGCAGAACTACGTACACTCGCAGAACTATGTGCACTTGCAGACTACATGCAGAACTACGCACACTCGTAGAACTACGTGCACTCGCAGACAACTCGCAGAACTACATGCACTCGCAGACCACTCGCAGAGCTACGTGCATTTGCAGACCACTCGCAGAACTATGTGCACTCGCAGAACTACATGCACTCGCAAACCACTCGCAGAACTACGTACACTCGCAAGACCACTAGCAGAACTACGTGCACTCGCAAGACCACTAGCAGAACTACGTGCATTCACAGACCACTCGCAGAACTACGTGCACTCGCAGACCACTCGCAGAACTACGAGCACTCGCAGAATACCGTGCACTCGCAGAACTAAGTGCACTCACAGACCACTCGCACTCACAATACCCAAGTACTAATGATCCACACACACACTACTCAAACAATACCCAGGTACTCACACTACACAGGTACTACGGCCCCTGTTCTAACCTCCTGTTTTAAACTATGGGTTTAACTCACCAATTAGACCAGTTTCACTTGGACAGAGTTCCAGCAGACTCAAAGATGAGCAGGCTCACAATGAGTTCTACACAAGGTTATATAGGCCTCAAGCACCTGTGACCAATTAACCACTCCCCTTAATTAGTAGGCTGAGAGCCAGTTTACACAGGGGCAACACGACTTTCAACGCGACTTTTGTAGGCAACTTGGACACGACTTGTCAACACAACTTGGGGCAACTTACAACACGACTTTAGGTCACCACAGGCCAGGCGACTTTGGCTGTGGCCAATCAGAGAAGGAGCTCTCAAGGAGGAACTCCACGCTAAATAAAAAAACAAAAAACGAAATGGGTTCCCCCTCCGGGAGCATACCAGGCCCTTAGGTCTGGTATGGATTTTAAGGGGAACCCCCTACGCCGAAAAAATAGCGTGGGGTCCCCCCAAGGTCCATAACAGACCCTTATCCGAGCACAAAGCCTGTCCGGTCAGAAAGGGGGTGGGGACGAGCGAGCGCCCCCCCGGACCGTACCAGGACGCGTGCCCTCAACATGGGGGTGCTGGTGCTTTGAGGAAGGGGGATGCCCTGTGGCCCCCCCACCCCAAAGCACCTTGTCCCCATGTTGATGAAGACAAGGGCCTCTTCTTATTAAAGGGGGCTCCCGGATTCCAATAAACCCCCCGCCCACAGACCCCGACAACCAACGGCCAGGTTACAGCGGAAGACAGTGCCGTGTCAACATCAGAGGAAGAAAGCAGAGAGAAGAGGGAAGATGGAAGAAGGACAGAGGGCGATGGAGACCGGAGCGACTTCAGTAGTGTGCATTAAGATGGCTTTCATTCAGTTACATTGATTTTTACATGTAGCGCGACTTGAGGCAACCTGAAGTTGGATCCTGAGTTGCCCCTGTGTGAACGGGCTCTGAAGGAAGCAAAGAAAAAAAAAAGCTGTTTAAAAAGTGTCCGAAAAAGGTGTTAAAAAGCTACAAGAAAAGCCCCAAAAAAGAACCTAAAAATGCAACCCAGCAATCGCCAGCAGTCAAAAAGCAAGACTTTCCACTCAAGGTCCCCACTGTTTAGCTTCCAACCAGCAGTTTGGTGATCATTGTCAAAGATCCTTTTGAAATGGTCCTTCATTTCAGGCCTGTTCTTTAGTGTTCGTTTAAGCGAGTTGAATTTGGATAGAGCCTGTTCACGATTGACATCAGCTGCTTGGATGATGTCAAGAGGCTTCTATTTAAATTCGTAATGGCGAGGGCACTGTTTGAAGTGGGATGCATTTTTGAAGGAGTGGATCTCGGATGACGTACGCATTCTATCCAAGCATACGCTGCCCATGATTACCTAGCCTAGATAAAGTTTTTGTGCGTAAGGGGCATCATGAGGTCCATTGCACTGCTTGCGTACTTTGTGTACTCTGAGAATGTCTCTTTCTAGCAAGATCAAGATTTCAGCATTCATGTTCATTGTAGGAATTTCATTAACAAGGTGCCTCAAGTGAGGATGGTGATATGCAACCTCTGGAGTAGGAATTTCTTCCCTTTCATCTGGGAGCTCGTCACACTTAACTAATGTTGGTAGGGGTATGCCCTCCAGCTTATTGATATGAGAGACCATGAACCCATCGGCCCTTCTACCGAAGGTCTCTTCACAACCAGAACAGGTTCTGAGAGTATATGGTGATGCATGTCCCTCTATCCCAAAGATCTCAAAGAATTTAGGCTTAACCAGGGATCTGTTGCTCCATTCATCTATTGTGGCATACATCCTAATAGCTTCCTCAGGTTGACCCTTTGGGTATATCTTGACTAGGCATATCTTAGCACAGCATTTGTGATCTAAGTCTTCTCCACAGACTTCTGTGCATGAAGAAGAAACGTTAGCTGTGGCTGGAGCATGACCTTGTTGCTCCCCGCCATGAATTGAGACAGGGCTGGAGGTAGGAGGCTGCTGTGAATTGTCTGAGGGTGGGCCCCGATGCATAGCTGTAACATGTCTGTAGCTACTGCATTCCTGACAGTCTTGACAGTCTTTAGCAAAATGACCATAACAAGCACAGCACCTGTAGCATATTCCAAGTTTCTGAAGAACCTCCCTGCGCTCTTGTAATGTCTTTGACCTAAGCCCACGACATATCTTTAGGTGGGGAGGCTTCTTGGGAATAGGGCACTGATGGTTAGGGTCTTTATCTCTGTCACACAAATCACTCTGGTGAGCAGGAGAGGATATGGGTGGTGAGATGTCTATCCCTTTAACAGATATTGCTCTATTAAAGTCTCTACATTTAGCTGCTATGTTATCATACCTTGATGAAGGTGATGATGATGATGACGCAGGTAAGTTGGGTTCAGTGAAGCTGAAGTTGGGACCATTTCTCGTCCAGGCCTGATCACTAATGAACCTGCAAAAATATGCAAATGCAGGAAAAGATACGTTATAGTCTCATTGTACCTTGAGCCTTATTGTGTCCATTTCTTTTGCAGGCCATATGGCAGTTTAGACACCACTGGATTGACACCATGAGCAGTGTCCAGGAAGCTTAGACCAGGTAGACGTGAGTCTGTCTTTTCCAACTGTAGCTCCATGAGAAGACCACTCAGATCTTGGAGCTTGTGATAGTCTTTGTTCGCTATTTTTGGGAAGTTTTGCAATCTCTTGAATAGAGTGCTTTCTATAGCTTCAGAGCTACCATAGGCTTCTTCAAGTCTTGCCCATGCAGCAACAAGGCCTGCATCTGGGTGGTCAACATGCACTGTTCTCAGTCTTTTAACACAATCTGCAGATTCTGAACCTAGCTACTTTATGAGCAAATCAAGTTCCTCCTTGGTAGTAAGGTTGAGATCAGCAATGGCAGCTTTGAAGGTTGATCTCCAAGCCCTGTAGCTCTCCGGACAGTCGTCAAACCTTAAGAGGGTAGTGTTAATGAGCTCACGGCATACCATATATCTGGCAAAGTCATTCAAGTCTGGTCTCTTACTCTTCGGTGCCAAGGTAACTTGTGGAACTTCTTGGATGTGAACGTTATTTGGTGAAATAGGGTGAGGTTTACCAGGATGAAATCATATTGCAAGAACGTTTAACTGTGGTGTAGTCCCTAAGGCTTGTGCTGGCTGTGGCTTGAGCTGCGACTTGTCACTGGAAGTCACCTTGTTGTCAGCAAGAGGGAATGCGGTTTGCTGCATAGCTGCACTTGTGTTGTAGACTTGAAGAGGCTTAGGCATTTGGAGCTGAGAGGTCTCTGTGTTGAGAGTCAGAACAGTGTTGTTAGTAAGACGTATAGGAGATAACTTTGTATCATTGCAAAAATGATGCTTTAGTACATATTCACTGGTGCGTTCAACTGGGTCTTGCAGTTCCGCTGGGATGGACCAGTCTGAGTTAGTACTTTCTTCCATCGCTTGTTTGAAGAATCCTAGCCTTGCTAGGGCAGCTGCTTCCTCCCTTTCCATTTTTAGAATCTTTAATTGGGAATCCAATTGGGAATCTGCCTCTGCTTGTTGAGCTTTCATCCTTGCCTTTTGTGTCTTTAATTCTGCTTCCCTTCTGGCAAAAGAGCTTTGCACTTTTTTTGATTCCGCATCAGCACGGGCCTCTATTATCTTATTTCTTAATGTTGAACTTCTGGAGCGAGAGGATCTAGAAGAATGTGTAGTGTGCTTGGTTGATGTGGATCTGTGAGATCTGTTCTCCTGCAGTTGAGCAATGCGGAGTTCTGTCTTACACTGGGCATTTTGCGCTAAGAGATCTCTTAGTTGGTTTAGTGCATCAGCCCTGGTCAGTTCTGCTGAAGAGTCCTCTATATCAGTGGTCATCAACCCTGTCCTCAGGGCCCACTAACAGGCCAGGTTTGCAAGATAACTGAAATACATTACAGGTGATATCATTTGCTGCTCAGTGATTGCAGTATTCTAGTCGGCATCTCCCCAAGGTAATACATAAAACCTGGCCTGTTAGTGGGCCCTGAGGACAGGGTTGATGACCAATGCTCTATATTACAATCCTGCAAGAAAGCTGTGTATTTTGCAACAGCCGCTGGTAGCGTTCATACGTGGCAGATAAGTGATCTATAGAGTCTCTTAGTTCAGCTGGTTGATCATTAAAGTGTGACAAAACTGACATGCAGCATGAAGTTCTGTCCTATAATTCTGACAGATTGCTGGAGAACTCATCTCTAGTAGTTCCATAGTTTTCTCTGAGTTTCTGTCTAGGTTTTATTGTATGTTTGGGTCTTACACTCTGCTTACACTCTACAATATGCTCCCTGTATCTCAGAGGCATGATGAATCTGCATTAGTTCAGCCACAAAAGGGTGCTCAGAGTCTTGTCTAGACATTTTTGCAGGTTTTTTCAAGAAATGGTACTATCTCTTTAAGAAGAGGAACAGCAGCTTAGACAAGTGGTGTAATGCAGTTCAATGTAGAAAAACTGTTTTTAACATTCACATGAGGTGCAGTAAACCTGCCTGGCCTGTATAAGATATAATTACTGAGGACAATCCTCATCAGATTGCTTGAACTCACAAAATGATTCCATTAACAAAGGTGCTTTTATTCTGAACATCAGGTTACATTAGGGTGACCAGATGTCCCTGGTTTCAGGGGACAGTCCCCAGATTGAGGACACTGTCCCCGGACCAATTCTGTCCCTGGTTTTGTCCCCGGATTTGACTTCAACAGGAGCTGGGGCAATTTTCAAAGACAGTCAGTGCAGAATAAAAAAAATCTGAATTACATACCCCGCTCCTACTAGGTTTAGGGGGGTGTATTTTTTCCATTATCAGTGTCCCTTTCTGATGATGATGTGCTGGTCAGAGCGGATGGACTATTTCTTCAGTTTCAGGCACATGCCCATTCAGCTCCGCTCTCATGTTCTTCTGCCTTGGCTCAAATCCCGGCCAGCTGTCTGCCTGCTTATCTCCTTGCCTTCCCCAGCAGAGTCATTTTTCTCTGCTCCCCACCCAGTAGTAGCCGGGGACCGGAGAGTGAGACCTGAGAGGCTGTGAGGCAGGCGGAGCCGGCAACGGGCATAGAGAGGCAGCTGAGCTCAGCTGTCAATGTCCAGCAGCAGGAATAGAGGGGAAGCAGATCCAATTTTGGGGCTGCCAGTGTCTTCAATGCTTCAACACAGGTGAGCTTTGGGGGTGTCCTTGAATAGACTACATTGTACTGTGTCTGTCTCTCTGGCATAATGGATGGTATCAGAACTCACAGGCAGCAGGCACTTATTGGTCAGAAGTTCACAAAATCAGCACCCAGCAGCCATGTTATGTGACACACGGTGACAGAGCCAGCCAGAGACAATTATAGAGTGCCTGCTGCCTGTGAGTTATCATAATGCTGATGATCTTAACCAGTTTCCGATCACCTGATAGCAGATTTACTGCTACAGGGGGGTCGCTCTGCGCAGGATCACGTATATACGTGATCCTGCATTTCTGGGTATCAGAGCCAATCAGCGGATCAGGCAGACTCACCTAGTGGTCTGCCTATGTAAACAAGGAAGTTTGCCATTCTGTTAGTGTGGAAGACATTGATCCAGTGTTCCTGCAAAGCAAGTACAGGGATCTATGTCTTCCCTTAGTAAAAGCACCCCCCCACAGTGAGAAAACACTTGTTAGGCACACATTTAACCCATTGATTGCCCTAGATGTTATCCCCTTCCCAGTCAGTGTCATTAGTTCAGTGACAGTACATATTTGTAGCACTGATCACTTTATTAGTGTCCTTGGTTCCCACAAAGTGTCAAAAGTGTCATTAATGCCAAGTACATACGAGCGAAATGTCAGACAGAAAAAGTCTGACAGAATATTTTCATCGGATATTCTGATCGTGTGTATGCCTCATCTGATTTTTTTTTTCAAAAATTCTGACGGACCTAGAAATGGAACATGTTCTAAATATTTGTGACTGAACCCAATTCCTATCAGGAAAACTGCTCGTCTGTATGCTGTTCCAACGGACCAAAAACGACACATGCTCTGAAGCAAATACGAGATGGAAGCTATTGGCTACTGGCTATTGAACTTCCTTTTTCTAGTCCTGTCATACGTGTTGTATGTCACCGCATTCTAGATGGTCGGACTTTGGTGTGGTCGTGTGTAGGCAAGACAGTTTCAGTGGAACTCTATCGGAACTGTCAAGATATGAAGACATATGTAACACATATCTGTATATAACCCAGAGTTCCCCTTCAATATAAGAATGTATTTCTTTATATAATGTTTTTTAATTGTTCTTGGGTATTTCTTAATATTGCAACACATATCTTGTTATTCACTTTTGTGACTTGTTATTTTGCTTCACATGAGATGTGCCAGTAAAATGATAAAGCATATTATTCCCAGAAATGATGTTCAAATGTTTTTATGGAAAGTGCCTGTTTATAAGATAAAGTCAGAATGACCTTTAAAGTTGTTATTGTGTTATGGCCAATATGACCATGTGAAATATGAAATAGATTATCCTGGAATGTATCGTGTATTTTTCTATTTTGACTCTTTCCCACACATAAACTGTAATGTTATCATTTTCTTATAAAAACGCTGTTACAAGTTGTATTCTCCACCACAACCACAACAACCCCTTGGAAGGTGTGGTCCTCTGTACGGAGATTTTCTGAGTAAATATACATTGAGACGAATGCTACTTCGTAGATGTCCTTTATTTCAAGGCTGTACATAACAGAACTCTGTCGGAAAAACCTTTGCCTTTGTGTGTACGTGGCATTAGTGTCCATTTTGTCCACCACAATATCGCAGTCCCACTATGAGTTGCTGATTGCTGCCATTACTAGTAAAAAAAAAAAAAGTATGTCCCCGGATTTCATTTTAAAAATATGGTCAGCTTAGGTTACATCAGATAACAGGATACAAACAGATCAATATGTTGTGGGGTATTTATGTGGTCAAAAGATGACATTGTCTGTAGCTTATTATGCAGAATACATGTGTCCTGCTACATGTTGCCTCTTAGCTGCATCCATGACACAGAAATGACAAACTTAGGATGAAGGGTGGCGCATTACATACAAAGGAAGTGTTTCATAACATCAGGGAAAAAGAACATAAGAAAACAAGTGCATTACCACAAACGGTCACTAGATGGCAGAATGTGAACTAAATATAAACGTCCATAGAAAATGGTTAGGACACACTCTATATAAATTCTATGCCCTGTTGGGACGGCACACTACATCTTTGAAGAGCTGATATGATTTGGAGATCATGTGTTAATGGGCTGCAATATATCATATCTTATACAAGTTCCTGTGAGAGAAGTACAATATTCTGATGTGAGTCTTGCTTTCATATATTCTGTACATGTGACCTCCTTTGGACCAGAAACCACTTTTTATTGCGACTGAGATATACACCCGTGTGAGGGAGGTGAAGAGTTATACATCCCTGAGGGGACATTTTCTTACATCTGCCAATTACCTCCTCTGGACAAAAGGTCCTTCCTTTTCTATCCTATTCCCATTCCATTGCGGGGATGTCATGATTTCAGGATTTATACACTGAGCAAAATTATAAACACAACACTTTTGTGTTTGCCCCTATTTATCATGAGCTGAATGCAAAGATCTATGACTTTTTCTATGTACACAAAAGGCCTATTTCTCTCAAATATTGTTAACAACTCTGTCTAAATCTGTGTTAGTGAGCACTTCTCCTTTGCCAATATAATCCATCCACCTCACAGACGTGGCATATCAAGATGCTGAATAGACAGCATGGTTATTGCACAGGTGTGCCTTAGACTGGCCACAATAAAAGGACACTCTAAAATGTGCAGTTTTCCTTTATTGGGAGGTTCAAAAACCAGTCAGTATCTGGTGTGACTATCATTTGCCTCACGCAGTGCAGCACATCTCCTTCGCATAGAGTTGATCAGGTTGTTGATTGTGGCCTGTGGAATGTTGGTCCATTCTTCTTTAATGGCTCTGCGAAGTTGCTGGATATTGGCAGGAACTGGAACACACTGTTGTATATGCTGATCCAGAGCATCCCAAACATGCTCAATGGGTGACATATCCGGTGAGTATGCTGGCCATGCAAGAACTGGAATGTTTTCAGATTCCAGATATTGTGTACAGATCCTTGCAACATGGGGCCATGCATTATCATGCTGCAACATGACGTGATAGTCGTGGATGAATGGCACAACAATGGGCCTCAGGATCTCGTCACAGTATCTCTGTGCATTCAAAATGTCATCAATAAAATGCACCTGCGTTCATTGTCCATAGCATATGCCTGCCCATACCATAACCCCAACTCCACCATGGGCCACTCGCTCCACAACATTGACATCAGCAAACCACTCACCCACACAACGCCATACATGCTGTCTGCCATCTGCCATATACAGTGAAAACTGGGATTCATCTGTGAAGAGACGCCATTGAATGTGAACATTTGCCCCCTCAAGTCGGTTATGGCGATGAACTGCAGTCAGGTCGAAACCCCAATGAGGACGACGAGCATGCAGATGAGCTTCCCTTAGACAGTTTCTGACAGTTTGTGCAGAAATTCTTTGGTTATGCAAACCAATTGGTGCAGCAACTGTCTGGGAGGCTGGTCTCAGATGATCTTGGAGGTGAAGATGCTGGATGTGGAGGTCCTGGGCTGGTGTGAGGCCGGTTGGATGTACTGCCAAATTCTCAGAAACACCTTTGGAGATGGCTTATGGTATAGAAATGAATATTCAATTCAAGGGCAACAGTTCTGGTTGTCATTCCTGCTGTCAGCATGCCAATTGCACTCTCCCTCAAAATTTGCGACATCTGTGGCATTGTGCTGTGTGATAAAACTGTACATTTTAGAGTGCCCTTTTATTGTGGCCAGCCTAAGGCACACCTGTGCAATAATCACGCTGTCTAATCAGCATCTTACATAGTTATGTTGAAAAAAGACACAAGTCCATCCAGTTCAACCACAAAAATTTTTTAAATAATAATAATAATATCATACAATCCCATATACCCAATTTTATACCCACAGTTGATCCAGAGGAAGGCAAAAAACCCCAGCAAAGCATTATCCAATTTGCTAAAGCAGGGGAAAAAATTCCTTCCTGATCCCCCGAGAGGCAATCAGATTTTCCCCGGATCAACTTTACCTATAAATGTTAGTACCCAGTTATATTATGTACACTTAGGAAATAATCCAGGCCTTTCTTAAAGCAATCCACTGAGCTGGCCAGAACCACCTCTGCAGGGAGTCTATTCCACATTTTCACAGCTCTTACTATGAAGAAACCTTTCCATATTTGGAGATGAAATCTCTTTTCCTCTAGACATAAAGAGTGCCCCCTTGTCCTCTTTGTTGACTGTAAAGTGAATAACTCGACACCAAGTTCACTATATGGACCCCTTATATATTTGTACATGTTGATCATATCCCCCCTTAATCTCCTCTTATCAAGAGTGAATAAATTCAGTTCCTTTAATCTTTCCTCATAGATGAGCTCCTCCATGCCTCTTATCAGTTTGGTTGCACTTCTCTGCACTTTCTCCAGTTCCCCGATATCCTCTTTGAGAACTGGTGCGCAAAACTGAGCTGCATATTCCAGATGAGGTCTTACTAATGATTTGAACAGGGGCAAAATGATGCCTCTCTCTCTGGAGTCCATACCTCTTAATACAGGAAAGGACTTTGCTCGCTTTGGAAACCGCAGTTTGGCATTGCATGCTATTATTGAGCTTATGATCTACCAAAACCCCCAGATCCTTCTCCACTATGGATTCCTCCAGTTGTACTCCCCCTAGAATGTATGATGCATGCATATTCTTAGCCCCCAAGTGCATAACTTTACATTTCTTAACATTAAACCTCATCTGCCACATAGTCGCTCAATTAGACAGAGCTTTGAGGTCGGCTTGTAAATTGGAGACATCTTGTAAGGACGTTATTCCACTGCATAGTTTGGTGTCATCTGCAAAGACGGAAATGTTACTTTTGATCCCAGACCCAATATCATTTATAAAGATATTAAAAAGTAAGGGTCCCAGCACTGAACCTTGGGGTACACCACTGATCACCTTAGACCATTCAGAGTAAGAACCATTGACCACTACTCTCTGAATTCTGTCTTTTAGGCAGTTTTCTATCCATTTACAAACTGATATTTCCAAACCTGTAGACTTTACCTTACACATGAGTCGTGTGTGCGGAACTGTATCGAACGCTTTTGCAAAATCCAAGTATACCACGTCAACCGCCACCCCTCTGTCCAAGGTTTTACTTACCACCTCATAAAAAGAAATCAGGTTTGTCTGACAACTTCTGTCTTTCATGAATCCAATCTGTCTGTTGCTTAAATTATTTTTATCTTGATATGCCACACCTGTGAGGTGGATGGATTATCTTGGCAAAGGAGAAGTGCACAATTTGTGAACAATATTTGAGAGAAATAGGCCTTTTGTGTACTTAGAAAAAGTCGCAGATCTTTGCGTTCAGCTCGTGATATATAGGGGCAAACATAAAAGTGTTGCGTTTATAATTTTGCTCAGTGTAAAGTAAGCACTAGAATCTTTTTACTATCCTTATTCACATATATAGGCATGAGTTAAGCATTATCCATTTTGTATTTTTGAGCCATTTTGGTGTTCTATAGTGGAATAGCTCCCCCACCAACTCGCAAAAAACTTTACACTGGGCTAAAAAAAAAGAAAATGATGCTGGACAGGCTGGAGATCCACTTTAACAAAAGTAAAATGTATTTTGGACATAAATGTTTGTGTTGGTTATTAAACAGTATAAAAGGTAACAATCAGCTCTACTTAGTAACCTAATAAATACAGTATTTGTTTTCATTTTATAACTTTGGAAACATGCTATGGCAATACAACTATATTATTTGAACACCACTCTAATAATATTATATTTTGTTTATTTGGTAGTATAATTTTTATTTTGCTTTTTGGAGTGTTGTGATTGTTCCTATAGAGTCAAAATAATGTTATGATCAAAGTATTTATGGCTTTGCTGTTTTTGAAAAGCCAGAATACTTTCTTGTTTCAGAATGCTGAAAAATACTGTGCCTTGGCATAGCTCACCAATCTCATGCCCAAGTCTTGAGGATTTCATAGACCCTGATGACATTACGACAGCACAACGCCCAAGCTTTCCAACTTCTTCTTGGAGACTCTTCTTGGGCAAGTATTGGCTCCAGGAAGTGGCAGTAGGAGGGAAATCAGAGGCCATAAGCGGTGACATGTTTACCCTGTTCTTAAGATGGCATAGGATTTCTGCTGCACTGTTATTCTGCTTAATCTGTCCTTTGAATTTAACTTTGTACTTGTTCCTATTTTGGTAACTCTTCCTCACATGCTTCAATCTTAATACAAGGTCCTTGGATGTCATCTCTTTAGGCCACAACTTGGACCCAGATTTCCTTCCCATTAACCTCGTATTCTTATTTTCAAGAATGTCAAAGACAGGTGGTATCCAAGTAGTACTCTTCACGGTTGTCAATTTCTCCGTAATATTTGTATGGAGTAAATCTGTAGTCATCTCACTTGTATTCCTTGCTGTGTGGACCTTATATTGCCTGGACATGACACCCTTATAACCACTCTGTAATTTGGTGTCAACATTACTGGTATTCCAATGCAGATGCAGAAAGAGGAACCAAAAACCACAAGGCAACAATAAGGAAACAAAACCTACTTTATAGATGAACCGGGCCATGAGTATAGATCTAGAAACAAAAAGACACAAAAAAATATAAGTACTCTACCCCAGTTCCAGGAAAAGTTGGGACGGCGTGTAAAATCCATATATAAACAGAATGCAGTGATTTGCCAATCTCATAAACCCATATTTTATTCACAATAGAAAAAAATATTAAATGTTTTAATTGAGAAAATGTACCATTTTAAGAAAAACAATACATAAAGTTCTTATTTTAATTGATGGCAGCAACATGCCTCAAGGAAGTTAGGACACAGTCATGTTTAGCATTGGTGTAGCATCTCCCCTTCTTTTAACAACACTCTGTAAATGTTTGGGAACTGAGGAGACCAGTTGTTGAAGTTTCGGGTGAGGAATGTTGTCCCACTCTTGCCTGAAAAAGGATTCTAACGGCTCAATGGTCCTGGGACTTCTTTGTCATATTTTTCATTTCAAAATTAGCCAAATATTTTCAATTAGTGAAAGGTCTGAACTGCAGGCAAGCCAGTTATGCACCCGGACTTTTCTATTACAAAGCTACACTGTTGTCATAAATGCAGTTTAGCATTATGCTGCTGAAATATGCAAGGCCTTCCCTGAAAAAGCCATCATCTGGATGGGGGCATATGCTGCTCTATCTTACAGCCCTGGTTCACATTGATGCAATTTGGCATGCGATTTGACATGTCAAATCGCATGCCAAATCGATGGCAATTGGTGGCAGAGGTAGCGTCTGAATTGGTGTGATGCCGCATTTGCAACACCGCACCGATTCCCAAAAGTATGTAGGAAAGTTGATGTCGCTCTATTCTTACTCTATTGTAGGTAGGGGGCTGTTACACCTTCTACTTTATTTAATAACGTGTAAATGACTCTCAAAACGTATATATTCTGATATACGATATCCTCTAAGACAGTGATGGCGAACCTTGGCACCCCAGATGTTTTGGAACTACATTTCCCATGATGCTCAACTACACTGCAGAGTGCATGAGCATCATGGGAAATGTAGTTCCAAAACATCTGGGGTGCCAAGGTTCGCCATCACTGCTCTAAGAGGTTCTATATGATTAAAGATTCTTTATAGTGTGGGTATTTTATATAAAAAAACTATAAAATAAGGTGCCAAGAAAAGGACTAGATTATTGAAATTGCACTCTAAAAAACTGTAAACACACTTACAAAGGTGCTACCACCCAGTAATGTTGGGTGTATATAAAACTACCGGGAGTGTGTTAGTGTTGGATGTTACCGCATTATACTCAAATATGGTACAAAAAAAATATATATGAATAATCTAAAATAAATAAACGCACTACAGAGGCAACTATTATATGCATATAACTTTTCACCTGTTGAACTATATGTGTTTAAATGACATCAATATTACGTGAAAAAAAGTGCCACGTGCTCATAAGATAAGTGCAACTACTTCAATATACTAAACAGAACTAAAAGCTATCTGTTTGCATCATGTATTGCCTAGTGTTGGCTGATATTGTAAACAGTTGTAATAACAGTGTTAAATATGTTAAGATATATTTTATCAATACTTATGATAAAGAATTGATACATATATTGATTTTTGGAGGACAAACACAGCTTTTTCATGACCCTAAAGTTCTCTGAGATATACCCTAAACCATGTATTTCTAACAATAAATCCTTAAAGATAACAATGTATATATATATATATATATATATATATATATATATATATGCTTTATAAAAAAAGTGTTTCCAGAAAATAAAAAAAGAAACATGGAACAAAAGATGAAACTGCTAAATAGTGATTATACAGGTTGACATTAAAGGGTTAAGTAGTGAAAAAGAGCGTGTCCTGGTTAATTAAGAGTTAACTCCCTGTGCACACAATAAAAACTTTCCTCTGTCAGCTGCAGCTCTCTCATTCACAAATCTGTCTGGCAGGGAATGCAGGAGATTAGATAGCTACTAGATTGTAAGCTCTAGCGAGCAGGGCCCTCTGATTCCTCCTGTACCAAATTGTAATGTAACTGTAATGTCGGCCTTCATTTTGTTAAGCACTGTGCAAACTGTTGGCACAATATAAATCCTGTATTATATTAATAATAATAATAATACGTTACTTTGTTGTTGTTTTGACATAAAATGTTACATTGAATTTTCACTGAGATTGTCTGTCAAAGTGATCATTCAGTGAGGAAGACTTCAGACTAGCTCCCAGTCATAGGATTTCACATGTTGTGCACAGTAGCTGAGCAGAAGGAGATAATAAAAGATAAGATAGTGCAAGGTGTACAAGACATGTCCTGTGTACAGAGGAGGGGGTTTTATGGACGTTTGTAAGATGCCCAAGGTAGGCAGCTGGTTAAATATGCACTCACATTTATAATATATTAAAAAGGGTATTGATAATTCCCCAGCAGGTGGCAACCTTCCAGGTAGTCAATGGTGACCCCCTCCGGGTGGATGTGTAAGGTGCCTGGAACTAGGAAGTAAACCAGGAAAACACCAAGAAGAGCCAGAAGCAGCAGACTGTCTGTGTATATCACATGGATCAGAACCACTGTTGACAAAAGGCTATGCCCCCAAAGCATGTAACCACCCCCATTTACATCACATGACATCATCATGGACATCTTGTGGGCCTGCAACACTTCCTTGCTGTCCACAGTAGTTATTGTGCATGATGTCACAGCACATAAACTTGCAGTGAGGACTTAAACACACATCAGACATATTTTACACAGCCAGACGAGAAATAGACACAATCAGAGCAGACACACATCCAGATTACACACATGCAGTCAGGAGAGACATGCACAGTAATAGCAAACACACATCCATGTAAAACGTAAATACATACAGCTGACACACAGGCAGTGAGAACAGACAGACATGTACTGAAAGTGGACAAGCATGCAGTGTGAGCAGATACAATCAATAGGTGCAGACACACAGGCAATAGGAGCAGACATATGTGTAGTGAGAGCTAGTGATGGACGAACTTCCGACAGGACGTTTCGCGAACCGCGAACGTGGCCTAAAGTTTTGTGAACCTCAAGATTCGCGGCGGACCCCATTGACTTTAATGGCAGGCGAACCTTAAAAACCTCCAGGTCATATTTTCAGCCACAAAATACTTACTAGCTGTGCACACATAGTCCCACAACATGGACACTGACATAACAAAAGTATTAAGTGAATCTGGGATCGACAACGACAAGCATTCTTTTTTTATCTGTGAAATTGTGACAATTCAGGAGTGCATGAAGGCCATGGAGGAGAGGCAAGGTCAGGCCAGGCTATGAAGGGGGTGCAGGAGATGATCAGTGCCACAGTCAGGGCAGCGCCAGGGCCGGATTAACATAGGGGCTATTGGAGCTGCAGCTCCAGGCCCCTTTCTCAAGATAGGCCCATTTGTCCCCAAAAAAAAAAAAAAAAAGATTGATTTTGAGGATTGTAGCTCGGCGATCAGGAGTCACAGAGACCCCACATTTTGGGGATAGGTAGCTAAAGAACCACTCCAGCACTGGTTAAAATATGGGGCTGCTATCATCTATGGTTCCGGAGATACAGGGCTGCTTGCGCCGCCTGTCAGAAGCTACATACAGAGCGGCCAGTTTAAATACAAGCTGGAACACTCTGCAGCAGACTGAGAGGATTTTTTTAATGCTAGAAAATTACTCAGAACCCTCAAGCATTATATAATGTTTTAGCAGACACCCTATGGAATAAAATGGTGGTCTTTGCAACTTTTTATGTTACACGATATTTGCGCAGAAATTTTTCAAACTTTTATTTGGAAAGAAACAGTTTCATTCATTAAAAAAAACACTAACGTTTTTGTTGTGTACTAAGCGATGCTTTACATTTTTTTACAGGTTACATATTTAGAGTTACAGAGGAGGTCTAGTGCTAGAATTATTGCTCTCGCTCTAATGATCATGGCGTATGTAACCTGTGTGTATCTGGCTCTGATACTAACCAGTGCCTACCCAGGGACTGACTAGTATCCCCAGCCTGTCCCCACACACCCTCTCACCTGCTGACCTGTGAATGGGGCAATCACTCCCGCAGTGTTATTGTGTTCTGCCAGTGAATACAGTGATTAGTGTTGCTAACTATAGCTGGCAGCACTGATTGTTTTGGGGAAAACCGGACAGGCTGGTTGTACTCCACTCAGTTAATAGGTTGACTTGTGTAAAACCAGCTAGCCCATACATAGCTCGACTATGGCTGGTCTCTGCTTAATTGGTGTAATTTCAATCCATGTATGGCCCGCTTAACCACTACGCAGTCCCTAAACATCCTTCCACAAACCTTTACATTTTTCCTCCCCAGATTACTTCATCCTCCTCTCCTATACATAGTGCCCACTGTCATACTCTCCACACATCTCTCCTATACATAGTGCCCACTGTCATACTCTCCACAATTCTCTCCTGTACATACTGCTGACTGTCATACCCTTCACACTTCTCTCCTATACATAATGCCTGCTGTCATATCCTACACACTTCTGTCCTGTACATAGTGCCCGCTGTCATACACTTCTCTCCTATACATAGTGCCCACTGCTATACCCTTCACACTCCTCTCCTGTACATTCTACTCACTGTCATGCCCTCCACACTTCTCTCCTATACATAGTGCCCACTGTCATACCCTCCACACTCCTCTCCTGTACATACTACTCACTGTCATACCGTCTATACTCCTCTCCTATACATAGTGCCCACCGTCATACCCTCCCTCCACACTCCTCTCCTCTAATTACTGCTTACTGTCCTACTCTCCACACTTCTCTCCTGTACATAGTGCCCACTGTCATTCCCTCCACACTCCCGTACATATTGCTCACTGTCATACCCTCCACACTCTTCTCGTATACATAGTGCCCAATTTCATACCCTCTACACTCTTCTGCTGCGCATACTGCCCACTGTCATACCCTTCACACTCCTCTACTGTACACAGTGCCTTCTGCCATACCCTCTGCACTCCTCTCATGTACATAGTGCCCACTGTTAGACCCTCCACATTCCTCTCCCTCACCTGCACATACTTCCCACTTTTATACCATCCATACTCCTCCCCTATGCCTCTTACCCACAAAAACTGTTCTTTAAAATTATACTGAATATCCTCAATGTTACCAGCTCTAGAATGGGCACACTTTTGTTAGTTCAGCTAAAGGAAATCTCACAGTCCTCAGTTCACAGTTCTGCCCCATTATTAGTACTTATTTAATTTTTTAATTACTATTGTGATGTATAGAGGAACATAGGGGATGTCCGCTACTTTAAATATAGCACTTGTAAAAAAAAAGCATCCCTAAAAATATTTTTGAAATGTTGAGAACTATGCACTTAGGCACAGGATCAGTAGGGGGCCCCATGAGAGGCTCTTGTGATATTAAAGCGGTAGTAAACTTTTCTAACATTACTACTTTTTAGAGGCCCTGGGGTAGGTTATACCATAATGTACAAGTATGCCCAGCATATTAGCACATTAGGGTACACTTACATTGTCAAACTGAACCCTCCAGTGCTGTGCTATGATCAATCCGGCGGGGCCCGGGCACTTCCATCTTCACCCGGTCTTCCTTCTGGGTTCAGTGCCTTTGGTCACTTGCCTTGGCCAGGCTGCGTTGATGTCATTCCCACACATGCTCATCCTCTTTCTCTCATCCCCCCTTTCTCTCTCATCCTCCCTCCCTTACCCCTCACACCTCTTTCATCCCCTTTCTCTCTCTCTCATCCCCCCTCTCTCTCTTTAATTTAATTTGTTATAACAAAAAATAGTTTGCATTTTTATTTATTGCTTATAAAAGGCCCCACCAAAATCCTCAGCACCAGGCCCATGATGTTCTTAATCTGGCCCTGGGCAGAGCAGTCCTGTGCCAGTGTCCCAGTGTGCCAACCTGTACTTGAGCCCCTCCCTCTGCCCGGCCCTTACCCCCACCTATGCAGGGCTCCACTTCGGTGGTCCGGAGGTGCCAGTCCAGTGCTGATCCTCAGCCATGGTGCTGGCACTGCCTGCTGATTGGCTTATCCGCTGCTATCTCCCTCACTGTCTGAAACCAGCACCGCGATAGAGACTGAGCACTGACACCAGCACCGTGATAGAGACTGAGCACTGACATCAGCACCGAGATAGAGAGCACTGACACCAGCACCGAGATAGACAGCACTGACACCAGCACCGTGATAGAGAGCACTGATACCAGCACCGTGAGAGCACTGACACCAGCACCAAGATAGAGAGCACTGAGACCACACCAGCACCGAGATAGAGAGCACTGACACCAGCACCGTGATAGAGAGCACTGACACCAGCATCGTGATAGAGAGCACTGTGACCACACCAGCACAGAGATAGAGAGCACTACACCAGCACCGAGATAGAGAGCACTGACACCAGCATCGTGATAGAGAGCACTGTGACCACACCAGCACAGAGATAGAGAGCACTACACCAGCACCGAGATAGAGAGCACTGACACCAGCACCGAGATAGAGAGCACCGACACCAGCACCGAGATAGAAAGCACTGACACCAGCACCGTGATAGAGAGCACTGACACCAGCACCTTGATAGAGAGCACTGACACCAGCACCGAGTTAGAGAGCACTGACACCAGCACTGAGATAGAGAGCACTGATACCAGCACTGATACCAGCAACTCGCTGCGGGACCCAAAATTATGACACCGCTCAACCTCTTGAAAAAGGAGGGTATGGGCATATAGTACGTGTGCTTTTTTTGTACAAGGAAGTGAGCCAAAGCTAGAAAAAAGGTCTGTGTGCTAGATTAAATAAATTGTTTATAGAGTTATGCATATACATGGTCTACTGGTCAAATGCGTTAAATTCCTCCGACATCCATGCCTCATTCATTTTTATAAATGTGAGGTAGTCAACACTGTCGTGAGCTAGGCGAGTGCGCTTATTGGTCACGATCCCCCCTGCTGCACTGAACGTCCTTTCGGACAGGACACTGGATGAGGAGCAAGTCAAAAGTTCCATTGCAAATTGGGCAAGCTCTGGCCAGAGGTCAAGCCTGCCCACCCAGTAGTCCAGGTGTTCCTCACTTCTCAGAGCATCCACATCGGCCGTTAACCCGATGTAGTCGGACACCTGTCGGTCTAGGCATTCCCTAATGCTGGATCCGGATGAGACCTGTCGATGGGTCTGCTAAAAAGAATGACCTAATATCAGAAGTCACCAACACATCTTCAAACCGCCCTCTTCTTGCAGGCGCTGTTTTATTGGTACCCGCAACTCTCTCTGGGAGTGGGAATTCCTCCTCTCCCATGCACGCAAAAGTAAAATGCAGCATTTCTCGAAGCAAGGCCTGTAAGTGCTTCATTCTGACAGCCCTCTGTGATGGTGGTAACATTTCCGTCATTTTGTGTTTGTACCGGGGGTCTAAGTACATTGCCATCCAGTACTGGTCCTCGACCTTTATGCATTTTATACGGGGTTCCCTGTTAAAACACTGGAGCATGAAGGCCCCCATTTGCACTAAACTGGAAGCGGGGTGGTGGCCTGGCTCCTGCTCATCATCCAGGATAATGTCATCCTCTTCGTTCTCCTCTCCCCATCCACGCACAACAACAGGGATCCCAGAAAGGTTTAAAGCATGCTCTTCTTGCTCGTCCTCATCCGCCCTGGCACCATCCTCCTCTCACTCTTCTTCAGACTCCTGTTCTTGTCTCAGATAAAGTAGCCTCCCCTGGGAATTCATCCAGCATTGCGACTTCCTCATCTTCCTGCTCCTCCACGGTTTGATCAATGACACAACGCAATGCACGCTCCATAAAGAAGGCATAAGGTACGATGTCACTGATAGCGCCATGGCTGCAACTGACCAGTTTGGTGATCTCATCAAATGGCCACAGAAGTCTGCATGCGTCACGCATGAGCAGCCATTGGCGTAGTGAAAAAAACCAAGCTATCCAGAACCTGTTCTGCCGCAGAGTTCGTACAGGTAGTCGTTAACTGCACTTTCTGCTGGAGCAGCCTATCAAGCATATAGAAGGTTGAGTTCCATCACGTCGGGTAATCGCAAATAAGATGTCTGACCAGCAGATTGTGTCGCCGCGGAATGTCAGCAAGGCGAGCCATGGCCGTGTAAGATCTTCTGAAATGGGCCGAGATTTTCCTTGCCTGCCGCAAGATGTCCTGCACCCCAGGGTATTTGACAACAAATCGCTGCACGACCAAGTTTAAGATGTGTGCCATGCTTGGCATGTGTGTAATTTTGAAACAAAAAAGTGTGGCGCTTAGGTGGCAACAAACCACATGAACCAGTCAGGCACTAATTCAAGCAAAGAAAATTACATACACTTCAAAAAAAGAAAATATGTGTAAATAATTCCGTTATATATCAAGAGATCTCACTCCCAAGTGAAAGAGTGCATGAACCTTATGCACACAAAAGGTTAAAGTAAATAAAATTATTTAACAAAAATAGTCCATCAAGTGAACGTCTAACAGTCCTTGAAATGTGTATTATCAATCACAATTCCAGACTTGAGGTGACGTAAAAAAGGTGAAATTCAACTTCTGATGTGTAGAATAATATCCCCACCACCGTGATAAAGAAGGGGAGAGGAGGCTTACCAAATGACGTGGACTCAGAGGAAGGCTTACGCGCCTCTTGAGTCATATGGGCCTGTAGGTTAGCAAACCAGATAATCATACATCTAGTGTGTAATCTCCCGCAAGTCTTCAGGTCATGAAATCATCCGTAGCGATCCTCCTATAGTGCTCATCCCATGAAAATAGGGGGCTCAGGTATCAAAGACCATGGAAGCGATGTCTGTAAGGGGGTCCACCCGACGCATTTCAACTAAACAGTCGTCCTCTGGGGTGTGGACCCCCCAAACAGCATCGCTTATAAGTACAAAATGACCTCAAAATAACCAATGACCCTGGAAGCACTTGGCACTTCCGGTCACATGTTCCCGGAAGTGTATATATTAAAAACTCCTCCATATATATTTATTATCCTTACATATAGCATCATCCCCATCAGAGATGTCCGCCAAATATCCAAAATATAAACTAAACTGTGAATATTTCGATATAAAAGATTTTCCACATCTTGGGCATAAATTAGTATCCATCCTGTGTCATAATCAAGCCTCGTTCTGATCACGAGGCCTGGCCATCCAAACACCCGCATGCAGCATAGCCAAGCCTCGTTCTGAAAACCAAGCCTCGCTCTAATTATGAGGCCAGGCCTCATATTAGCATCCATCCTGTGTCGTAACCGAGCCTCGTTCTGATCACAAGGCCCGGCCATCCAAACACCAGCATGCAGCGTAGTTGAGCCTCGTTCTGAAAACCAAACCTCGCTCTGATTATGAGGCCAGGCCGTCAAAACTCCGGCATACAACGTAGTCAAGCCTCACTCTGAAAGCGAGGCCAGACTGTCACACCTGCGGTTTAGTCAGCAAACACTTCCCAGGACCAAGCCTCGCTCTCAGAACGAGGCCCAACCCACGGACTGGCTACAACAATCGTTATCAAGCCGCATACTGCCTGCTTGTGTGTATATGAACCCGCCCCACATAACCTCCCCATAGGGGGCACCAAGCAACTCCATAGAAACAGGGTGATGCCATACATATCACATACAGCGTCTGCCGGAGTCATGGTCTTAAGGTGAGCATCAATATAAACTTTACACATATTTAGTAAGTATACAAAGTATATATATATATACAGATATTCACATGAACATGTTCACCATAAGGGAAAAAAAGGAGGAAAAAAGGGGAGATAAAACATTTACTCCACCTCAATAAGGGGTTATTAATTTCTCCAAAAAATCACGCTACTAAAACAAATTAAAACTACACGTGTGTAATTTTGCCCTGTTTCAATGTGCTAAGCAGATTGGCACCGCTGTCACACACCACTTTACATACTGTCAAATTGAGCGGTGTTAGCCACTGATCTGCCTGTGAACGCAAAGCTGAAAGGAGTGCAGGCCAGTGTGGCTCTTGGCTTCCAGGCACAACAGACGCAGCACTGCATGGCAACGTCTCATCTGGCATGTTGGATAGGTTCTGGGGATCTTGGGCCACGCAGCAGAAGAGGCGCTAGCAGCGGTAAAGGAGGAGTCAGCCGAGGAGGAGAGGGAGAAGGATGGAGTAGGAGGAGGAGAAGAAGAGCCAGGCCTGCATGCAATCTGTGGCAGTAAAACCAAATCTAAACGGGTGCCACGGGTTACATGCTTGACAGCCGTCAGAAGGTTCACCCAGTGGGCAGTAAAAGTTATATACCTTCCCTACCCGTGTTTGCTAGACCACGTGTCTGTTGTCAGATGTATCTCTGTGTGCCAGAGATACATTCACTTGCTGCTGAACATGGCCATATAGCTCTGGGATGCCCTTCTGTGAGAAATACTTCCTTCCTGGGACCTTCCATTGTGGTGTTCCAATGGCCACAAATTTTCGAAAGACCTCCGAGTCCACCAGTTTATATGGCAGTAGTTGGCGGGCTATCAGTTCTGACAAGCCAGCCGTCAAACGTTGGGCAAGAGGGTTATCCGGCGTCATCATTTTTTTACGCTCGAACATTTGTCCCACGGAAGCCTGCCTTTTTCCAGAAAAACGTGAGGACGGCATGATGGAAAGTGGAGTGGAGGACAATTGTGAGGAGAGAGGAGAAGGAGAAGTAGAAGACGAGGCTGGATGGTGAGAGCCTGGAGTGTGGCTTTGTGGGTTCCGTTGCTCCCACTGGGCTCGGTGATGGCAGCTCATGCGTCCTGGGAGCGCCAGATGTGTCTGTACATGATTGATGCCTCGGTCCTGATACATTAGCAGTCTGCTTTGTCCCTCCTGTGCAATCTAAGTTCCGCCTGCTTCTCCTCCCTATCTGCTGGTCCATATCTCCCTCTGAACTCCCCTCCTCTTCCTCTCTTGTGGGCACCTATGTGACATCACTAGACACGTTATCATGGACGTCACCTTCCCCATCACTATAATTAGAGATCTCGGAGTAGGCAGCAACACCAGGGACCAACAATCTGGGTACTGTCATCAGACTACTGAGTGGCAGTTGTTGCTACCTCCTCTTCCTGAACCAATGCCAAGAGTGGCTGCGCATCGGCAATGTCTTGTGATGGATCGGAAAATAATTCTTGTGACTCAAGAGGAGGGTATATGGTGGTGGTGGTGGTGTTGGTGGTAGTGTCTTTGGGGGTGCACACAGCAGAGAGTGAAGAAGAGGGTGCAGATTGAGAGGATGAGGAGGATGCAGAAGAGTAAGGCTTAGTGAGCCACTCAACCAAGTCTGGTGCGTCCTTTGACGTAATCGAACGCACCTTCTGCAATTTTCCACTTTGACTCCAGCCTGTTGCTCCTGCCCTACCCCTACCACCCCTGCGGAAGCGCCTGCTTCTTCCTCTGCCTGTCATTTTTTAAATGACCCTGTGACAAAAGTCTCTAGAGAAGTGCAGTATGTATGTGGAAGAAGGTATATAACACCCCGCTTCAATCGGTCGTTTGGGGGGCCACTGGTCTATCACACCAGTTATAATACTTTTTTTTTAATTGTGTTTGTCACTACTTGTAGTATCGCTGCAGAACCGCTCAACAGTCACAATGCTGCACAGTGGAAATGCACTATACTATGCCTTCTATATTTGCAAGTATTTTATACATGTATTACACCCCTATATGCTGCACACCAAATAGTACACCTATACCAGTCCTTAAAAGGACCTTTGTGGACCTAATAGTAGCTAGCTAGTAGCTAGTGAATTGCAGACTGTCCCTGCTCCAAACACCAAACTGTCCCTCCCTACACTGAGAAACGACAGCTGCAGAATCGGTCAGCAGCACAGCAGTGCAGTGCACTATAATATGCTTTCTATATTTGAAAGAATTATATTATATGTGTACAACCCTATATCATTTACACCTATACCAGTTCTTAAAAGGACCTTTGTGGACCTGGTAGCTAGTGATTTGCAGACTGTCCCTGCTCCAAACACCAAACTGTCCCTCAGTCCCTACACTAATAAAAGACAGCTGCTGAATTGGTCAGCACTCAGCAACACAGCAGTCAGCAGTACAGCATAATATACTTTGTATATTTGAAAGAAAGTATATTATACATGTACAACCCTATATTCTGTACACTTATATCAGTCCTTAAAAGGACCTTTGTGGACCTAATAGTAATTGGAAGATGCATCTGAATGTCCAAATAAAAAAATAGCGAATAACAACGAATACGAAAGAAATATAACGAATGGATTTGAATGAATTTGACATGATTCGGTAATTCTTTAAAGATCTAATGAAACAAAAGGTCAGCTCAAAGTAAATCTTATAGTCCAATCAGCTAATTAATTTTGTGCCGGAGGATGGATTACTGGCAAAGTGCATTCCAGAGAACTAAGTTAGAAGGGTGTTGTATTGTATTTGAGCTGAGGAGAAGAGACGTTGTCATTGTGTGTGTTAAAAGATTCAATAAACAAACGACTTTCCAAACTACGAATCATTATCACGAATGTCTATACATACATAAATAGCGAATTTCAACGAATACGAACAAATTAATTCGACACTCTACGAATAATTACGAATTATCCGAAAACATATTAACGTAACATAACGAATATAGCAGAACGAAATTATGTATTTTACAAATGACAATGAACCGAAACTAAACAAAATTTTCCGTTGTGCACAAGTCTAATAGTAATAGCTAGTGATTAAACTGACTGTCCCTGCTCCACACAGCGTCCTTTCCCTGCACTGACAAAAGACAGCTGCAGAATCGGTTGGCAGTGCACTCAGCAGCACAGCAGTCAGCAGCAGTGCACCAGAATATACTTTGTATATTTGAAAGAAAGTATATTCTAAGTGTATTACAACCCTATATACTGTACACCTATACCACTAATAGTAATAGCTAGTGATTAACCACTTCAGGACCGCCGTATTGCCAATGTACGTCAGCACAATGGCACAGGCAGGCACAATCACGTAGATGTACGTGATTGCCTTCCAGCGGGTGGGGGGTCCAATCGGACCCCCTCCCGTTGGATACGATGGTCCGGTTCCCTCCAGGAGCGCTCCGTGATGAGGGGATGGCCGTTCGTTTTCGGCCACCCCCTCTGGATCGCTCCTGGCCAATGAGAAGCTTCCTCCCACTGTGTATTGTTTACACAGGAAGGAGGAAGTGATGTCATTCTCCTCGGGGCGGTCTTTTTGACCAGACTACGAGGAGAAGACTAATAGTAAGTGTGCACCAACACTACACTGACATGTAGGTACACACAGGCACACAGACCCCCCCCCCCGATCCCCCCTCCGATCGCCCCCCGATCCCCCCCCCGCCCCCCCTCCCCCCCCCAGTCACAGTGTCACTGATTGCATTGATCATTTCTTTACTGATCAATGCATTCAGTGTCAGTTGTGACAGTAAAAACTGTCAGGACAGTTAGTGTTAGGTCCAGGGTAGCCCCTATCACCCCCCAATAAAGATTTAACCCCCTGATTGCCCCTAGAGTTAACCCTTTCACCCCCTTTTGCCAGTGTCACTAAGCGATCATTTTTCTGATCGCTGCATGTGTCGCTAGTGTCGCTAGGTAGCTAGTTATTTTTTTAGGTTCACGGCCAGGTTTTTATATCGCTAGGTACCCCGATATACTACCCAATAATGTTTTTAACCCCCTGATTGCCGCTAGTTAACCCTTTCACCCCCTTTTGCCAGTGTCACTAAGCGATCATTTTTCTGATCGCTGCATGTGTCGCTAGGTAGCTAGTTATTTTTTTAGGTTCACCGCCAGGTTTTTATAGCGCTAGGTACCCCGATATACTACCCAATAATGGTTTTAACCCCCTGATTGCCGCTAGTTAACCCTTTCACCCCCTTTTGCCAGTGTCACTAAGCGATCATTTTTCTGATCGCTGCATCAGTGTCGCTAGTGTCGCTAGGTAGCTAGTTATTTTTTTAGGTTCACCGCCAGGTTTTTATAGCGCTAGGTACCCCAATATACTACCCAATAATGGTTTTAACCCCCTGATTGCCGCTAGTTAACCCTTTCACCCCCTTTTGCCATTGTCACTAAGCGATCATTTTTCTGATCGCTGCATGTGTCGCTAGGTAGCTAGTTATTTTTTTAGGTTCACCGCCAGGTTTTTATAGCGCTAGGTACCCCGATATACTACCCAATAATGGTTTTAACCCCCTGATTGCCGCTAGTTAACCCTTTCACCCCCTTTTGCCAGTGTCACTAAGCGATCATTTTTCTGATCGCTGCATCAGTGTCGCTAGTGTCGCTAGGTAGCTAGTTATTTTTTTAGGTTCACCGCCAGGTTTTTATAGCGCTAGGTACCCCGATATACTACCCAATAATGGTTTTAACCCCCTGATTGCTGCTAGTTAACCCTTTCACCCCCTTTCACCAGCGATCACAGTATAAGTGTCACTGGTGACGCTGGTTAGCCAGCTAGTAATTTAGGTTCCCCGTCAGGTTTTTATATAGCGCCAGGGACCCCCATATACTACCTAATAAAAATTTGAACCCCCTGATTGCCCCTAGTTAACCCTTTCACCACTGATCACCGTATAAGTGTTACGGGTGACTCTGGTTAGTTTGTTTTTTATAGCATCAGGGCACCCACCATTTATTACCCAATAAAGGTTTAACCCCCTGATCACCCGGCGGGTGATATCAATTAGGTTTTAGGGTCAGGGTCTGCGTCGCCCCAGGCAGCGCTAGGTTAGTGCCAGTACCGCTAACACCCACACGCAAAGCATACACCTCCCGTAGTGCTATAGAATCTGAACAGATCAATATCTGATCTGATCAGATCTATACTAGCGTCCCCAGCAGTTTAGGGTTCCAAAAAAACGCATTGTTAGCGGGATCAGCCCAGATACCTGCTAGCACCTGCGTTTTGCCCCTCTGCCCAGCCCACCCAAGTGCAGTATCGATCGATCACTGTCACTTACAAAACACTAAACACATAACTGCAGCGATCGCAGAGTCAGGCCTGATCCCTGCCATCGCTAACAGTTTTTTTGGTAGCATTTTATATTTAAATCCGGAAGGCAGTGCTTGGTTTTCGGGGTCCCGTACGTGGCTAGGCTCCCAAAAAGTCCCCCACATGTGGTATCCCCGTACTCGGGAGAAGCAGCAGAATTTATTTTGGGGTGTAATTTGACTTCTGCCCATAGCATGTGTGAGCAATATATCATTTAGTGACAACTTTGTGCAAAAAAAAAAAAGTTTGTAATCTTCCCGCAACTTTTGGCAAAATATAAAATATTTCATGGACTCAACATGCCTCTCAGTAAATAGCTTGGGGTGTCTACTTTCCAAAATGGGGTCATTTGGGGGGGGGGGGTTTGTGCTATTTTGCATTTTATGGCCTTCGAAACTGTGATAGGTAGTGAGGAGTTAAATCAAAAATTTGCACCCTTAGAAATCCTGAAGGTGGTGATTGGTTTTCGGGGTCCCGTATGCGACTAGACTCCCAAAAAGTCCCACACATGTGGTATCCCCGTACTCAGGAGAAGCAGCAGAATGTATTTTGGGGTGTCATTTCACATATGCCCATAGCATGTGTGAGCAATATATCATTTAGTGACAACTTTGTGCAAAAAAAAAAAGTTTGTAATATTCCCGCAACTTGTGGCAAAATATAAAATATTCCATGGACTCAACATGCATCTCAGTAATTAGCTTGGGGTGTCTACTTTCCAAAATGGGGTCATTTTGGGGGGTTTTGTGCTATTTTGGCATTTTATGGCCTTCGAAACTGTGATAGGTAGTGAGGAGTTAAATCAAAAATTTGCACCCTTAGAAATCCTGAAGGTGGTGATTGGTTTTCGGGGTGCCGTGCGCGACTAGACTCCCAAAAAGTCCCACACATGTGGTATCCCCATACTCGGGAGAAGTAGCGGAATATATTTTGGGGTGCAATTCCACATATAACCATGGCATGTGTGAGCAATATATCATTTAGTGACAACTTTTTGTAAAAAAAATTTTTTTTTTTTTTTTTGTCATTATTCAATCCCTTAGGACAAAAAAAATAAATATTCAATGGGCTCAACATACCCATCAGCAATTTCCTTGGGGTGTCTACTTTCCAAAATGGGGTCATTTGGGGGGGATTTGTACTGCCCTGCCATTTTAGCACCTCAAGAAATGAGATCGGCAGTCATAAATTAAAAGCTGTGTAAATTCCAGAAAATGTACTCTAGTTTGTAGACGCTATAAATTTTGCGCAAACCAAAAAATATACGCTTATTGACATTTTTTTTACTAAAGACATGTGGCTGAATAAATTTTGCCCTCAATGTATGACTAAAATTTAGTTTATTCGATTTTTCTTATAACAAAAAGAAGAAAATATCTTTTTTTTTCAAAATTTTCGCTCTTTTTCCATTTATATCGCAAAAAAAAAAAATCGCAGAGGCAATCAAATACCATCAAAAGAAAGCTCTATTTGTGGGAAGAAAAGGACGCAAATTTCGTTTGGGTGCAATATTGCATGACCGCGCAATTACCAGTTAAAGCAGCGCAGTGCGAAATTGGAAAAAGACCTCTGGTCCTTAAGGTGTTTATTGGTCCGAGGCTGAAGTGGTTAAACTGACTGTCCCTGCTCCCCACAGCTCCCCACAGCATCCTGTCCCTACACTGACAAAAGACAGAATGTAAAATGGCCGCCAGATCAGGTCTATTTATAAGGTGGGGGTATGTCCAATTGTCCATGTGCTGAAATGTCTCAATTGGCTGTCCTGTACCCCATGATGGATGTGTCATCATGGGTCGAAGTTCTTCACAATGTAAACACATATTTCCGCCACGCGAACAACGCCAGAAGTCCGCCGGTTTGGCGAATCGCGAAGGAGCAAAATTTGCTGTGAACCGACCACCGGGCGAACTGCAAGGCCATCCCTAGTGAGAGCAGAAGCACACAGTGAGAGCAGACACACATGCAGTCTAGTCATGAGTGTCATCACTGTCAAGGAAACATCCAGAGGATTGACAGTATATGCTGAAATAGAACATGTGAATACATGTTTAGAAAATTTACATGTGTAAAATTTATATATTATGTATCTTTTATAACAAAAATAATTTATTTCTCCCTCACACCTATCTTAATTCCATTACTTTTGTGTATTATTCACCAGAGTCAGCGGCATTCCGGGTACTTTTTCGCAATTTTTTTAAATTTATGGCACATTATTGATGAGAATGTTCTGGATATTTGTAGATGAGGCTCCATCGATTAACAAGGTACTTGTAGGTTTTTTGCTGTGTCCTCTGTTTTTGGATCTTTCCTCAGGATTTACTGGTATATGCCTTTTTATGTAATGTTTGTTATGTTTATTAGATTTGTAATTTAAATATATTTCATTCCAGACAGTGAGATTAGTTCTCTCTTTTTGTCATAGTTTTGAACCTTGATCGTGTCCTGAAGAAGCCTAACGGTGAAACGCATAGACGCATAAGGGCTCACTGTACAAACTGTATAATTTTATATGATTTTTAACACTTGTGAACATTGTGTATATATTATAAAACATTTCTGAATAAATAATATTATTTATTTCCAGGGCTGCGGAAATTAACAATTAATTCCTCAATTAATCGTTCATTTTTTTGATCGGTACTCACCTCTCCGCCAGCTTCCGGGTCTTCAAGGAGTTCCGTCAAAGATCCGGTGATGTCACGGATATCGACATCACCGGTCTCCTCCCCCCTTCCCCCAGAGTATGGTAACAAAGAGTGGCTCCTCCAGTATGAGCTGTACATAGTCAGCCCAATTGAGTCCTGTCCCCAGGTGAGTGCACCAGGGTCACCCCCCTGCATGTCTCTGCTTCTCTCCTCCCCCACTCCTGGTTCTGTGCATTCTCAGGCTCTGATCCAGACACAATGCACTCATTTCCTGTAGCTTGCTCTACCGTAGGGGGAGGGTCACTGAATACTGCTTTATGTATCAAACATTTCAGCAGTAGGGCAGATTTGGGGCTGATTGGGCTCCACTCAGGGGATGTAAACACTGCTGGGATCAGTGGGATTTTCAATACATTTCTAACTGATCCATTGGACTCATCATGGGGCTGATTGCTGTAAATGGCATGAAGTTCTGCAAATAGTCCCATGTGTATGGAGGAGCCTTGGACTGCACTGAGGGGGGATCAGCATGCATTGCAGTTTGTCAAAAGTTGGGGAAGCCTGGTGATTGTGTATGGAGATGGTTGCAGGCTGCACTGGTGCTTCTCTCTTATTGTTCAGCATGGCCTGGGTCTATGTGTCCCATTGACTCCATTTTAATCAATGGCAGCCTTTTGGTAGGTGATTAGAGCGGAGGATTCACAGTCATGGAAAATCATCTCACCTTCCCCACCCTTGGTTACTTTCATTTTTCCCTAAAGAATTCTCTGTATCTACTCTGGTGTGATCTGCTAGTTTGAATTTAAAACGAATTTGTGTGAACTGTGAAGTTAAGTCATGGATTGTGGAAACTAACTAGTGCAGGGTGATTGCATACAGTGTATACCACATTTACCACTGACTAATGTAGAGTTACAATGCAAGGAGATCAGCTAAACGTAGCTGGATCTGTATGTGCGTTATAATTAATCGAAATTAGTTGATTAATTGATTAGAAAAAAAGATTAATCAAACACGAACATTTTAATTAGTAACAGCCCTATTTTTTTCTCTACTTCTCCATTGTTTCTATGCCTTTAAAGTCCGATCCATGGTTACTTTTTGAGTACCCATTTTTTTTACTCTCTAATTTAGGGATGTGACAATGTAAGTGCTCCCTCTCCCCTTTTTTGTATATTTCTATTTGACAATCCTATCTGATCCATTGGCTAACCCTGCCTTTTTTCTTGATTGCTGTTGAACCTTGAACTCCTTGCTCTTCCCCTGAAATTCCTGTATAAGCCTTGTCTCAGCACTTCCTCTTTGCCAGGTTATTGTGCCTTCTCAACCAGTGCCTTGCTCTTGTCTTTCCTACTGCCATCTGTATTTTGCTACCTCTCGTGATTGACCCTTGGCTTGTTCCTTGATTACTCAGCTGCCTGATCCCAATCTGCAACTACTCGTTACTGACCTTTATTTATTTTGGGCGGAGACTTTAACTCAGTTTTCCGACTTAACCTTGATTGTAGCAAACAAAACCAAAAACAACTCTACCCCATATTCTTGGAGAATTAATGAATCAATAATAACATACCCCTCACACCAACAAGAGATCCCATCAGTGATAAAAGACTATTTTACATTGAATTCAACCCCAGATATTTTTCCAACTACACTATAGCTAGCTCATAAAGCAGTATTGAGAGGCCACCTCTTTAAATGAGCTGCACAAAGTAATAAGAAATAAATTGGAAAAAATTCACTCTCTTACCAAAGATCTCCACACCCACAGAAGAATATCTTAAAAACATAATGAATTAGACTCATTACTCACATTTGAAGCAGAAAAGGCACCCCGCTGGTCAAAAGCAAACATTTTCCTATCTAGCAATACATATTCTACAATGTTTGCCTGCAAAATGACTCAACCAATAAAACCCACCCACATTCATAACCTCAAGAATATTACACATCGACAACTAATCACTCATCCCCAAGAGATCCCGCCTATATTCAAACAATTCTATTCAGATCTCTTCTCATTACCTACCTCATTGATTTCACCCTCGGCACTATCTTGGTTAGACAAACTCCCTATTCTGAAGCTAACCCAAACGCAAATAGACAAATTAAATGCACCATGCACGGAAGATGAACTACTTATAATAATTAAATCCCTTAAGAAAAACTCAGCTCCTGGCCCAGATGGATTCTCATCCTTCTATTATAAACAATATCACCAACTTCTAATACCAAATTTAACGAAATTATACAACATTCTTAAAGGAGATCAGTTCCCAGAGGAAATGTTACTTGCTAACATGTCCCTCATCCTAAAACCAAATAAAGATTATACATTGCCCCAAAATTATAGACCAATCTCGGTAATAAACAATGACCTTAAGATATTTAGCAGACTGTTAGCCAATCGATTGGCATCAATAATTCCCTCTGTGATTTCCCCTTATCAATCAGGTTTAATACCAGGCAGACAAATTACTGACAATATTAGATTAGTAACAAACATAATTCAAGATGCAAATATTAACTCGCGATCAGTCCTATTTCTACGCCTCGATATTAATAAGGCATTTGATAGCGCATCCTGGAATATCCTTGATATAGTGCTGAAAAGATATGATTTCAAAGGTGAATTTTTCCATGCCTTTCAAGCTCTTTATCACAACCCTTCCACTAGGATAAGATTACCAGGTTGTAATTCAGACTTTTTCAAGGTGGGCAGGGGTAGAAGTCAGGGATGCCCCTTTTGTCCCCTTACTATTTGCTCTATCGATTGAACCCTTAACCACAGCAATACTACTACACCCAGACATCAATGGTTATAAGTCAAACAATAACACCTATAAATTGAGAATGTATGCAGATAATATGGTTTTATTCCTCACACAACCCAATATAGCTTTACAAAACATCAAATTCACCTGGTCGATGGAATCTCTCTCATACTTAGGCATCTTTTTCACCCCAAACATTAATAACCTATCCTCAAAAAACTACTTACCCTTGATACAAAAATTTAGATCGATGTTTAAATTTGGAAATCCTTCAAAATATAATTTTTAGGCAGAATCACAGCAATTAAAATGACTATCAAAGATATTATACCTATTTAGGGCACTCCCAATTAGACTAAATAAAGCAATTATCAATAAATTCCAGAGAACGGAGGACTGGGCGCCCCAGATTCCTGGTTATACTATTTAGCCGCAAGATGGTCTCAAATTGCACAATGGCATATTCTCAACCCCAAGATCCCATGGGTTAGGTTTGAAAGAGACTCAATTCTACCATATTTTATCTAAGGTGTATTATAAGAAAACAAGGTTTCAAACAATACCCTAGACACTCTTAACCAACTATTCTCAAAATCATACCAATTATGGAAACTACACAATAAAAAATACAATAATAAAAATAATATTATATCTAACACCCCCCCACATGCCTCTTTTGTAGGAGATCCAAAATTCTCCCTACATACGCACGAAGCTGGAGACATCTCATGGTGGACAAACAACAACCTAACATCCCTTTTTAATTTTATAGAAAACAGAAATAACAGATACAGCTGGGCAGGGCTGCTATTAGAAACCAAGTAGCCCCATACAGACAACCTGACATGGGGCCTCATAAAGCCAATTCCTCAGTTATGAATGAACACAGTATGTGATCAGTACGGATCATTGTGTTCATTCAAGAAAGGAAGGGGCTGGTAAATATGACACATTTGCTGGACCCTTCCCCACCCTCAATCTTGAAAATTCCTATTGTGTGCTTGTAGCTGCCAGCGGGAAGGAGAAGAGGGAAGCCAGAAGCACTGTGGGGTGGGGGGGCACATAGGGGGGCTTGGGCAACAGGGGGAAATTAATAGTTCACAGGGACGGTGATCGTGTGAGAGGGGGGCATTTACAGGAAACAATCCTTTGTATGGTGCTCTCTGCAGCAGCTAAAAGCCAGTGGGAGCAAGAGGAGAAGGAGCCAGCTTTCAGCTGCTGCAGAGAGAGCTATACAAGGGATTGGTTCCAGTAATTTCTCCTTTGGCCACACCGATCACCCTCCCTGCCCACATCCAGCTTAACCTATTGCCTGGGCCCTCCCCTTTTTTTTTCCTCATTACATTTTTATTGAAGATAAAATGAAATACAAACTCAGGGTACAATTTTGTCAACATTACAAATACATCAACTGGCGGCTGATACAAAGAAAAGAAGAAAAAATATAAACAAATATCATAGGAATAATAGTAGGTTGTAAACCCTATCACTGATAGTGCTAGCTCCAACACCACAGTGCCCAATATCTCCAGCAGCTTTATGCGGTTGCAGTTTACCAACTCTAGACGCACCCAGGGGAACACACTGCATCCAGAGGCTGGAAACCCGCCACTTCTATTTTTATCTTCCACAGCACTATAGCGTCGTCAGTGTCTCTAGTTAAAGCTATACATTTCTATGTCATTTTAGTCCAAAATTTGGCTTAAATTGTAGTTAGAACCGGATATTGAATCCGCAGCTAATGATGTATGTTAACAACAAAAGGTAGAAAAAAATAAAAAGCAACTGAAAGCAAAGAATTAAAAAAGGATTGGATGTGACTTTACGCTACTTTGCACTCCCAATACCAGGGTAAAGACTATGTCAAGAGATTGTACTTTATTACTTCTATACCAGACTATCCGTGGTTTCCAGATCTGATAACTGGAGTTAAGATTATTTTGAGATGCTAAATACATAACTTCATAGTTAATATGTAAATTGGTTGTTCTTATTACGTTTGCCAGATTAGGAGGTTCAGGATTTGCCCATCTCCTCATCAGTTCCAAGCGCGCACTAAGGAGGATATGGGACACGATATTCCTATGGAAATAAGGAATGTCATCTATCCCCAAAGACAAAATTGTGAAGCTCGGTTTGTGTGTTATTCGTACTCTAGAGAAATGGTGCAAAAGTGTAAGAGTTCTTGACCAATACCCCCTCAGGTTTGGGCAAGCCCAAAGGATATGTAGCAAGGAGCCTCTTTGACCACATTGTCTTCAACAGAGTGGGGACTTACTTGGGTCAAACCCACCTAATCTTGTGGGAGTTAAATACCATCATAGTAGGATCTTCTGACTCCGACAAGTTGGTGCTTTTTGTGGCACTATAAACACATGATATAGCATATTTCCATTGCTCAGGAGTCCAGGAAACCTGCAAATCTATTTCCCATGTTCTCATTGAGTGAGTTTTTGCAAAGACATTCTTTTGATGGAGCGAATCATAGAACAGGGAGATGCCCTTAATGGAAGTATTAAGATTATGAAAATATAAATACATCTGCCAAGGTAAGGCAGTGGACATATCTATTGGCGACGCTAGTAGATGTGAAATTTGAGTGTAGGCGTAGTGGTCTTTTGATTCTAGATTGTATTCAATTTGAAGGGACCGAAAGGTTTTCAGAGTGGGGCCAATTTTAATGTCCTCAACAGTAGTTATACCCTTGGATTCCCAATGTTTAATATGTAAATTTAGGATCAATAATTGCAAGCTTGTGATAGGGTGTTGAAAATTTTTAGATTTGGTATTAGGTATAGAGGAGTTCAGAAGTAGATTCCACATCTGAAGCGAAACTCCCAAGATCTACTAGTCAGTAATAAGTCATACTGCTTAAGATTTGGGGATTGCCAGGACTCTAGCTCTCACCATCTCGGAGTATGATTCCCTGGGAACCAGTACTTTAGTTGAGATAAAATTGCTGCCGTATGGTAATCTTTTAGATATATATGACCCACTCCTCCCACTGACTTAGATTTAATTCATTTCTGGAAGGTGCACCTAGCCTTTTTCCCCTGCCAGAGAAATTGTTTATTATTGATTGCGCTGTTTGGAAAAAGCTTCCTGGTATTGGTATGGTTTCGCTGCGAGATCACCGCTATCGGCAGCGGGAGAGGTGCCACCCCCCGCCGCCCTCCTGCACCTTCCGCCGCTTACCGGAGCCGTCGGTAGCGGCGGAGGCGATCGGGTCCTTTTGCTATTTGGGTATGGAGACGAGTGAGGCTAAGATGGCCCCCACTCGTCTCTATACCATAGGAGGGCAGAAGCGACGTCAAAACGTCACTTCCGTCCATACCTCTTAAAGGTATATTTTTTTTTAATGTCATTTGTTTGCATTTTAGTCCAAATATGAGATCTGAGGACTTTTTGACCCCAGATCTCATATTTAAGAGGACCTGTCATGCTTTTTTCTATTACAAGGGATGTTTACATTCCTTGTATAAGTGATCCATTTTATTTATTTTTTTAAAACAGTGTAAAAATAAAATCAATTAAAATAAATAAGAAAAAAAAGGTTTTTAAAAACACCCCGTCATGACGAGCTCGCGCACAGAAGTGAGCGCATATGTGAGTAGCGCCCGCATATGAAAATGGTGGTCAAACCGCACATGTGAGGTATCACCGTGATCGATAGAGCAAGAGCAATAATTCTAGCCCTAGACCTCCTCTGTAACGCAAAAAATGCAACCTGTAGAATTTTTTAAATGTCGCTTATGGAGATTTTTGAGGCTACAAGTTTGACGCCATTCCACGAGCGGGCACAATTTTGAAGCGTGACATGTTGGGTATCAATTTACTTGGCATAACATTATCTTTCACAATATAAAAAAAAATTGGGCTAATTTTACTGTTGTCTTATTTAAAAAACTGCATTTTTTTCAAAAAAAAGTGTGCTTGTAAGACCGCTGCGCAAATACGGTGTGAAAAAAAGTATTGCAATGATCGCCATTTTATTCTCTAGGGTGTTAGAAAAAAATATATATAAAATGTTTGGGGGTTCTAAGTAATTTTCTAGCAAAAAAACCTGTTTTAAACATGTAAACACCAAATCTGAAAAAGAGGCCTGGTCCTTAAGTGGTTAAGTTATACAACTTGCTATAATATAAACTAAAGGCATCAGCAATTTTTTGTGGGTGATATAACTTTTGTTTAGTAGTAGGATGGATTATGTATTGTATTTTATGTTGATACCTATGTCCTTTAAGGACCTGTGCTAGAAGCTTCCCTGCTTTGTTGCCTGTGGTATAGTAATTTATCTTAAGTCTCTTAGCTGTTTTCGCGAAATTTTCGAATAGATGTAGTCGGAGGTCAGATCTTAGTGTTGTCAATTTCTGGGACATCGATAGGGAGAAATTATGTTTATTCTGGCTAAGTCTGCAATTGTAATAACCGGCTCATTAATTCACTGCTGCCTCTGCTTCCTAACCCCAGCTCCCAGTTGTATAAGAATACCCCTCATATACACTTTTTGTGCGTTCCACAGTACAAACGGGTTAGACACTGAACCTTCATTATCAGCAAGAAAATTTGATAAATGGGTCTGGATCTTTTCTTTTAAGACTGGCTGTTGCAGTGAAAACGTATTGAGTCTCCAAATGGGTTTTATTCCTGGGGTAGAAGAGGCTGCTATAGACAGAGTTAATGATGCGTGATCAGACCAGGTTATTGAATTTATACCAGTTGATACAGTTTGTAAGAGAACCTGTTGGTCTACCAAAAAAGGATAAATTCTGGTATAAACCCCATGAGGTGAGGAGAAAAAAGTGAAATCTTTTTCATTGGCGTGCATACAGCACCAGGCATCTTATAAGTTCTGTCTATAGATGGACTGTAACAGATAACACCTAGTGGTTTTGGTAGTCGAGTCCATCAGAGGGTCTGGAGTAATATTGAAATCCCCACATATACCGGCCCTTTTTGCATGCTTCAATCTTTTTCATCAACTTATTAAAAAAATGCACCTTTCGGCTATTAGGAGAATAAACATTTGCTAAGGTATAAACAATAGAATTCAGCTTGCATATCAATATTATAAATCTACCCAGAGGGTCTTGGACTTGTTCTAGTAACGTAAAGGCCACAGTGTCCTGGATTACTATTAGGACACCTTTCATTGTGGTGTCCGCATTAGTGATGAACACATAGGGGAAGCTTCGATGTGAGCACTTTAGTGGTGTCTGTTTACAGAAGTGAGTTTCTTGCACGCACACAATATCGCTGTGATGCAAAAGCGCTTCTCTCAACAAGGACTTCCTCTTCGCAGGGTGATTGAGCCCCTTAGTGTTAATTGAGATTATATTAAGTGGCATATTTGGGTATCAGATACTTGTTTGGATAGTTCTGGATGAGATATAAAAGAATTGGAGTATATTGGTACATCAGTACTTACAAAAGTAGGCATGGGTTGACATAGTCCGCTTATGGTAGTTCCATATTTCCATCCTTTGTTCAGAGTCTGTTGCATCTTCTATCATTGTCCACATCCAAATGGTAGATCGGAGCTATATAGGTATAGTTCAAGAAAAAATAAATAAAGAGCAAACAAAACAAACAATAGCGCATGGAGTGGATTTCCTTCACCCCAAACCAACATTTAGGAAGTGTCCAATCCTTCCAAAGGCAGCACTGTGCTGCAACGTGTAATTGGAGAATTAGTTTGGTCCTGGAATAAAATTTGCTCTGCCCAGGGACAGAGGGTCAAGAGCCCATACAGCCTTCCTTTAAATGTGAGATTTGGCATTTTTTCCAGTGACTTGTTTCCAGTCTTGTTCCACTCTGTGTGGGGTGTTGGTGGTCATCTTGTCGCCTTCTTCGTCTGGTAAGATGCCCCACTCTCTATGTAAATCAATGCCTTTTTCCAAAGACGTTATGGTAAATGAACGGCTATCCCTTGTAATTGAAAGTTTAGTTGGGTAACCCCATTGGTAGACAATCTGATGGTTGCGCAAAATCTTAGTCACAGTGTTGAGGCTTTTCCTCTTTTGTAGAGTGTACTGTGACAGATCGCTGAAAAACTGTAATTGATGATATGACAGCGGAATTGCTTCTTGCTTCCTCATGACCACCATAAGTTGCTCTTTGATATTGAAAAAGTGCAACCTGAGTAGCAAATCTCTAGATGCTTGTTCTGATATGTGAGATGGTTTTGGCAGGCTGAGGCATGGTGTGTTTTCTTGCCCTAGGTTATGGAATATGGCTGGAGATAATGTTGCTGAGAAAAAAGTTTTGTTTGTAGGCCCAGATTCCTGTGAAAATATGTTTTCAGTCACCCCTAGCAACAAGGAGTTTCCTGTTGTGCCTGCAGGGGGTGCTAAACAATAGGAGATGCCTGCTGTAGTTTCATCCCATGGCCACCAGGGGAAGTTGGCCAGTAAAAGTGCAGCAGAGGACTGGTGCATAAGACGACGTAATCAAATGAAGATGGGGACACCAACTACTGCGGTGGGTAAGACTGTCTTTAATGAAATGATGGCTGGAACTGCTGATTTCATGTATAAAAGGACTGGTTACAAGACTGTCCATGATGAGGTGAGAGTGACCCAAGTTAGTGGGGCCACTGAATGTGCACTTGAGAATGACTTTTCCCTATACAGTGGAAATGCAAGGGTCAAAGCCCAAATAGAACCTGTGTTGGTGACTAAAAGTGTTGTGTCTAGTGACTATCAGGCTCAAGTTGGCCGTTGGCTAGGACAACCTGCAAAAGCTAAAAATGCTATAAGTGTTACTGTTAATGAAAAGTTTGCTGCTGTTGGGAAAACTTTTGCTCTGAAAGAACCTGTGGTTAGCAAAAGTGGGCCATTGCCTGTAGCAACTGCTGGTAAGACAGCACAGTTGTCCACAGGAATCTCCAGGGATCTTCATGTATTGGAGTCAGAGGTTGCCCTGGACAACTGCAATGTCACTCTGGTGGGACAGAATGGAACTGTACCGTGTAATAGTAATGTGTTAGTGCAAGCTGCTAGTACTAAAAATGTGCAGGTGAATGGTGGATTAACACAACCTGTGAAAAATGCAAAGGTGTGTTAGGTTTATGAAACGCAAGCCGAGAAAGGTGGTGAATATGGTGTATTGCAACCTGTGCTACCACAGTCTGACATGATTTACAATGACTGGTGTAATGAGTCTGCAGCTAAGCCAGTCTGTTCTTATGTGTCTCCTTGGGCAGATGGATCGGTGCTGAGGAGTACCGCAGAAGGGAGCGCACATACAATAGATTGGGATAGTTGGAGTAAAAATCTTATCTCCCTGATAGATAAGGCTTTTATGCACAAAAATAAGGTGGACACGGTTTCTGCTGTACCAGCAGGGGAGGCTGCAGAACGGCTTGTACCTGAGGGCGCGGTGGCTGCTGCAAGGGTTAACCCTTGTGAGCAGGATGAACCAAATAAGGGCACAGCAGAGACATTGTCCGTGACCCACAAAACTGAGGTTGGCATGGAGTGTCAACGTGACGTTGTCGCTGGTAATGTTCTGGAGCAGTTCACTGATGCTGAGCCTGAGAAGTTGGGTATAAGTCCAGCACCTGGCAGCGCTCTGGTGGAGCACCAGGCTGTGTTTACCTCCAGCTGGGAGGAGGTTCCGTTAACCGTTGCAACTTTTCAAGTCTCAGCAAGTGAGTCTTTCTGCATCCCCAGTGTCATGAAAGTCCCCAGGAAGGACTTAGGTCTGGAGTCAAGGGCCTGGTTATTAACCAAAGCATTAAAAGAGATGCTTGAACTTTCGGATGTACAGCCAATCTATACTAGTGTGTCTCCTCCACAGTCTGATGGTCTGGTACTGTGGAGTACCTCTAGGTGGAGCACTGTATGGCAGGCTATACAGAGCAAAGAAAAACAGGACAGGAATGGTTTATTCCTAAATTTACTACTTTTGTTAAAAGTTGCCACTACGTATGCTGCTGGATTACGTCCAGAAGAAATATTTGAGACAGACTTTGGAGAAATGGAAAATGAGCCTAAGATGTCTGTGGTTTCACCTCCTAACAGCCAGACGGGAAGCATTTCTGCTGCTAGGGTTCAGGGTGGTGCTGGTCAGTTGTCGATGAAGGGCACGTATACTGCACCAGTAGAAAAATCACATGAGGTGGAAGGGCCATGTGTGGACCTGAAAGCAGCAGAGATCCTGACCAGGGCTCAAACAAAGGTGGTTAAAGAGACTGGGGTTCCCAGTCCAATGGTTGGTTTAGGTGACAAACCTAATAAGGTCCCAGAGTCAGGGGAATGGACAAGGAGCGTGATAAAAATGTGTATGTGGATTAGACGAGAGCTTGCCTGTTCAGGTGGATAAAAATACAGATGGCATCAGAACAGGTCAAGTGGTAGGACAGCTACTAGGGGAGGCGATGTCCTGTGAGGTTCTTGTGGGTGAAGACGGCCCTCCATTATGTGTGCCCTCTGCGGACTTTACCCTAGCAAATGTTGAAAAAAAAGGCATTGGTGACATGTGTAACATTGAGAGGTCTAATGTTGGTTTGAATATGTCTGTCAATGATGAACCAAGTAATGTGTTAATGGTGCATGATAATGTGGTGTCCAAAGGTACAGGTAAACCTGGTAAACAATTAGTGACTGCTGAGTCAGGTACCAGAAATAAGAGACGGGTTCCTGTTATAAACACTATAGAAATAGGCCCCCTACAGTCTCAGAACAGTAATGCTGAGAGAGTTTTGGGGAAACCAGGAAACTTAAAGCGTGGAGGCAGAAGGGTTGGTATTAAGACCAGGGGTACCCTGTTTAAATTTCAGGAGAAGAAGTCCTTATACAAATGCACCCGGAAGAAGAGTCGGGAAGATCTCAAAACCCATTACAGAGTGACAGGGGGGCAAAGAGAGAGGCACCAATGGAAGTGGTGGGTTGAGTTCCCCTTTAGGAGAAGTGAGGTTGGACAGGGTTTGACTTCTGTAAGGTGTAGTTGGCACATAGGTGTGTATCGCTCTCTGGTTCGAAACAAGGGGGAGGGATATGTGACAGTACAGTTCCCTGTCCTAGTAATTGTCGCCCAGGATTCTCATATAGGCAGGTTGAGGGGCTCCAGGAGTATTTAATGTGGAGGAATCTGTTTTATCAGTTTCCTCCAAAGTTTGTAAAATCCACTTGGGGACCTGGAGCCCGGAGATTCCATAGCGTTATGGGTAGGATGGAATCTCCAATCCTGGGACTGGGTTTTTGGAACAGCCAGGAGTCTGGCTGGTTGATTGAGCAGGTGGGTCCTGGGCTAATAACAAAGTTAGGATTAGGGTTCTGGGCTCCACCCAGAGAGACAGGAGGTCTCCAGGAGTCCAGAGAGTGCAGGTGTGCACTAGAGAAAGTCAGAGACCCAAGTCTGAGGATCAGAGCAGTGAGGGGATGCTTTCTAGATAGACACTGTGTGTGTTAAAGCTGTGCGCATCTGAGACAAATGAGAGCCTGAAGTGGAAGGCCTGAGCAGCAAGGAAGCTGAAAAGAGGTACAGTAGTTGTGCAGGAACCCTGTTATAAGGCCAAGAGGGCTGAATTGTAAAAGCCTAGGTGGCAGTGCTGCTGAAGAGAGCCAGGTGGCTTGGCATTTTTCATGTATTTTTTTTGGCAGAAGAACCCCTGTGTGGGCAACCAAGTGCATGTGTGAACTTTATGATGTTCCTTTTTAATAAAAGTGGGCTACCATGCCCTTAACCGAAAGATCCTGTTCGCTGTGAACTTACTGAAAAGGCATCTGCCACTGAGTTAAACATCCCCCAATGTTACACTAGCCATACTATGACATCCATGCCTGGTCAGTTTGTGTCCACCTAGCCATTCTGTGACAACCATGCCTGTTCAAATGATAAACCGTCTTATGGATAACAACCACATAGCAAAAAATAAACAATGGATTCGAGGAGTAGTTAGTATAAGCACCCTCATCTTGAGGCAAAAAAGAAAGAATAGTATAAGATATGTATATTTAAAAAATAAAAGCCATACAAATAAGAGTTATATTGGATATCAACTAAATGTAATTATATCACGACCAAAAGAACCAGAGCTGGGTTTCCTCAATAAGTAAAGATCTAGACAATGGCTGCACATAACCTTTGCCAAATAGAGGATATCCAATAAATAAGTAAAATGTTTGCTACAAAAACAACCATATACACATATCACTGACATTGCCAGGTGTACCTAAAACACAGTTAACGTGAGAGGAAAAACACAATAAATCAATAAATGCTTACCACTTGTAAAATGTTTAACCAAAGAAAAGGAGTCTGCACAGCCCCTGTTTAGGGATGGAGGGAGCGAGGGTATTATCCTCATTCAAAAAGACTCCTCAATAGTGCCTATCTGGGTCTTCCAAGGACCTCACAATTCAGCATGTACAACCCCAAAGCCCGCCTTCCCCTCTATATAGAATCTAGAGCAGTGGTCCCCAACCTTTTTGGCACCGGGGACAGGCTGTGTGCAAGAAAATTGTGGCATGGCCCGGGGGGGGGGGGGGGGGAGGGGTTCATGGGGCACGCGTGGGGGTAAGCGATTTTTCGCTGGCAATTTTTCAGGGCAATTGCTGGTTTTAGCGCTTCAATCATCCCGGCACCATGGTTGTTATGGTGTCAGGATGATTGAAACGCATTATTTCTATCATTAAATTGTAATATAAAATTAAATAGTTCAACTCACCATAATGCAGGATCAGTGGGAGCCTTGAGTGTGTCACTTACCACCATCGATTGTCACCTGCCACCATCGTTTGTCACTTGCCACTATGCCTGCCACCAGATGAGGATCTTACTTGCCACTATGCCTGCCACAAGATGGAGATGTCACTTGCTACGCTGCCTGCTACCAGATGGGGATGTCACTTGCCACGCTAACTGCCAACAGATGTAGATGTCACTTGCCACTGTGCCTGCCACCAGATGGAGATGTCACATGCCACTGTGCCTTCCACCAGACGGAGATGTTACTTGCCACTATGCATGCCACCAAATGGGGATGTCACTTGCCACGCTGCCTGCTACTAGATGGGAATGTCACTTGCCATGCTGCCTTCTACCAGATGGGAATGTCACTTGCCATGCTGCCTGCTAGCATCATGGGGATTGCCACAGTTACCTGGCTGCCACCCAAAAAATAGCAGTTTGTCATGAATTAATTTACATGTAAAATCAATCTCCCGTCAGCATTGCAGAGTACTTGCAGCCAGGTACAACGCTGTCAGACTCTCCTCAGTGCGGGTACATTAGCTGCAGGTAAAACACAGGCACATGCGATTGCGAGTGAGAGATGAGAGTGAGGGCGGGCGGTGAGAGATGATGTCGTTCTCTCTGTTCTGGGTCGCGGCTGCACCTCTGTGTAGAGCAACCTTCACTGCCCTATAAGTAAGGGCAGAACAGCTGTGCGGGCAATGAGAGATGATGTCATCTCTCTCCCTCGCCACCGCACCTCTGACGTTACTTGTCTCCTCCACGGCTTGGCAGCAGAACCGCCATGGCCCGGTGTTGGGCTGCGGCCCACAGGTTGGAGACCTCTGCTCTAGAAGACTTAGTACTTACCGCTCAAAATAGAAGCAAAAGATATATGAAAACATGGGCATATTGAAACATGTTCGTAGATTCGAGTGAAGGGAAGTCCCTCCTGATGGGTTGTTCTTCCTTTCTTCTTTTCTGCAAAGTAAAGGCATAATGTGCTAGTATGCATCGCATAAACTAAACACTACCATGGGCCATCACATAACATTCAAGCACCACTATGAACCACGGGTATACAAATTTGCCGCCCTTGAGTTTTTGTATGAAGACCCTCGATGGGGCAACTTTGACCAGAAAGTTCTTCAAAAAGAAACCCAATGGGTCTATAGCCTACGGGCCACCCATTATCCTGATCTGAATGATATGATGAGCTTTAGACCCTTTCTATAAGACTCTGTATTAACCTGTATGTTCCTGTGAGCCCAACGTATGTCTGTTTTTCACTTTTTCCACATTGAGTTTCTTTTCCCTCTCCCTCTTTGTCCCCTTTTAAGTAAATATAAATATATATTATTTTTGTAAGTACTATCTTGCGCCTCACTTATAGTGACTAATATTCATTATATATAGGATCCCAGATATGACTACATGAGATACCACGTAATATACAACAATGTATGGTATATGATTACATCATTGGGTTATATGTTTAAATCTACTGGATTTCTCACTAATGGAAGCTTTAATTAGAAATATGTAAAAAAATGTAAATAAAAATACTCTTTATGTTTATGTATCTTTTTCTAAGTGTTCATGTATGTTTTTATTTGGCTAGCATGTGCTCTCTATTCATAATGATTGTAGGGTTTGGATGCTTTTCAGTCTTGATGTGAGACTGTTTGCTTCTTTTTCCTTTGTTTATTTATATATGTGTGGGCAGTGTGGTGTTTATGGTTTCTTTGTGAGCGAACAAGTCTGTGGATATCTATTCGCCTGTGGGGCGCATGCGCCAACTAATCATCTGACTACTGTGATATTCGCAGCAATCGTGGCCCCTTTGGGCTTTATGTGGTGCCTGGATGTGTCGGCATTGTATTGTGCTGCCATGCGCAGAGGCCGCCTTGTCTGTTATAGGCATCTCATGTCTGTGAGCATGCATAAGTTAGATCCACAACCCCCAGAATGCAGCTTGGATAGTATGACGCGCCGATGCATGCGCATCTGATGGCTTAGCGAATTCCTTTTATGGTTCTGGCGCGCACTTGAAATGGTGTGTTTTTTTTTTATTTGGCCAACAATCCCCATAATTCACTCTGCTCACTATGATTACCGATTGGTGCACATCATCATATGATACAGGTGTGCTCCTAATATAAATTACCCACGCTTGCAGCCCCAAGGTGTGCACAGCATTGGGCTATCTCCCAGGGGTATGCCTTCATTGTCTCCATAAAATGTAAGTACTTTTATTTGGACACTATACAAACTTTATTTGGGCAGTTGACATGGTGGTTATTATTCCTTTTGTCTCTCTCACCATTGCAGACTTTTACCTTTAGTTTTTATATGCTGTTTGGCCATAATATGTGTCACAAGCATCTACTAAGCTTCATGTGGATGGGATTATGTCCTCTATTGGCCGTCCCCATTGATGGTAATATACTGACTGAGACTTCTTTCCTGCCCCTGCTATAAGTAACTATAAATTTTTGTTTGGTAGGTACGCTGTCTATACAACCAATCTGTGCTATTATGTATATATAATACACTGAAGTTAGATGGCGGTTATTATTGGTCTTTTTATTTTATTTTTTATGTTAGTACTCATCAGAATGTGCCACCTGCTGTCCACTTTATCACAGCATGGTTGACAGCTCCATATATTTGGATCTGTCCTGGTTACTATGACATTTGTACTTGAAGCGCATTTGAAGGTATTTTCACATCTTCTCTTTTTCTCCATCGTTTTTGATTATGCTTGCCTCCCTGCTTTCTGGATAGTTGAGCACATGCTTTTTAAATGTGACATACAATGCAAAGGCTATGTATAGATGTGTTGTTTCGAATTTTAACTCTGATATTTCTCATTTCAGATAGTGAGATTTATTGCTGCTCTCTTTTGCTACGTCTTTGAACCTTTTTCCGTGTCCTGAGGAAGCCTTTACAGCGAAAAAACGTAGATGTGATGCACAAGGGCTCAATTTATAAATTATATAATTTCATATGATTTTTATATTGTTTTGAACACTGTTATGATGTTGTATTTTTCAATACAATAAAAACATTTTTTTCTATTTTTCTACTTTCCTATTTGCTTCCATGCCTTAAAAGTCCGACCTGTTGATATCTATTTGGTATCTTCTTTGTTTTCCCTTAATATATTATGGATGTGGCACTGTGGGTGCTCCCTCCTTCCTATTTCTCCTATGCATTGCATACTAGCACATTATGTGACACTTACCTGCAAACGAACCCTGCGCCGCATACATGTTTGCCCATCTTCCTTCCAGGGCCACGGATTCCGGCTATGTGACTGGCCGGAGCAGAGCAATGTCAGAGCACAGTAGTTGCCGGTCACGGCATACACTACTGAAGAAATGGTACAGACGGCCATTCCTTCAGAGTGCATTCGTCGATTACATCATCAGCGCAGTATACAGTAAGTATTTCCTAAACGGCGCACATTTAGGAGATATTTACAGTACATATAGGTAAGCCTTATTCTAGGCTTACCTATAGGTACAAATGTTACACAGAGGTTTACAACCTCTTTAATGGAGACCAGCCATACGCTTTACAACATTTTAATGGCACATTACAGATGTCCTCTGGTAAAATTTTAAAGTATAATCAACCATTTCGAATCAGTGGGAGCGGGACTTCACTCTTAACCTCCCTGGCGGTATGATTATTTCAGATTTTAGGTGCTGAAAGCAGTACCATTATTTTGCATTAAAAATTGGCGTTTTATATTGTAGGCCTGTAATTCTTAGGAATAACTCACTTAAATCTGTCCAAACCAGAATCTAGTAGACATCCCGTGTATGATAAATTTTGAAAAATTAAATCATAAATTATTATATAATAAATAACTGTAAATAATTATACCAAATAATAATATAACAATAATAAAAATTGTTTGATGTAATCAAATCAAAAACACAGAAATTTGCTCTATTCAGTATTTGATGACGGATCTCCCCACAAATCGCTATCACTCAATTCTGCAAGTGATTCCAATTTATTATTGCTGTTTTCTAGCTGGTCTAAAATCACTTTTGATGTAAAGGGACAGTTTTGGTTGCTATGGACAATCTCCAGTTTCCCGGCAGAAAGAACAGTTTTTATATTATAACATTGCATGCAGGACACTGGAGAAACCGCTAGGGACAAAGGGGATGTGAAATAATTACATACAGCAATGTAATCTGTAAGATTACATTATACTGTATGTAATGTGTGTGTTTTACTTTTTGAATTTGGCGCCGTTATCCATCCCCGTGCGTCGCAACGCTGGCAGGGAACGGAGCCCGGCGTTGTGATAGATCGAGCAGAGGACGGCTCGCTCGCACAGCGGGGGGACATTGCTGGATCCAGGGGATAAGGTACGTAACCTCTTCCTTGATCCAGCGATGCGGTCTCGAAGTCTGGCTCAGGGTTACCGCTAATGGTAATACATTTTCTCTCCCCGAGCCAGACTCGGGAATAAAGCCGGGGGGGGGGGGGGGGGTAAAACTATCTGATTGGCAAAACATTGCTTTGTCCAAGATATCTATTAACACAATATTGAAGCTAATTCTGAAACCCTTCTACTTTGGTATTTAGTCCCATCCAGGGTAGCGAAGATGCACCTGTCTGCATCCTCCACTTGTTTTTGGTGCTGTGGCCAGATGGGTACGATTCATCATGTCTGGTGGCATTGCCCCATATAGTCACAAGATTTTTGATTTGATTATTTAACTTGGTGCATTCAGTGATGGGAGTTACTATCCATAGATCCCCAGAACCAGCCCTCTTCCAAAGAATTCCTGCTAAGGCCCCCCCAAAAAAATGGAACTTCCGCTGTCCAGATTCCTCCCCCCTCTGGTGTCACATTTTGCACCTTTCAGGGGGGAGGGGGGAGCAGATACCTGTCTAATACAGGTATTTGCTCCCACTTCCGGCAAAAGTATGCACGACGATCTATGCTATGTCCGGTCCCTTCTCCCCCCCTGCTATCTTCTGCGAGACACACAGGTCCCAGAAGACAGCGGGGACCACTCAGAACATGCAGCGCAAATCGTGCAAGGCTTCACTTCCTGATTTCCTTACTAGCAATGTCAGTGTCTGCACCTGGAGCTGAGGGGATGGATCGGCTTCAGGTGAGGAATACAGGGGCGTCAAGAATAGGTAAGTGTCCAGTGCTCGGTTTGGTGTGTATTGCTAGGCCGCGTACACACGCGGGGACTGTTCGCTCAACTTTGTCCGTCAAACAGTTTCAGCGGACAGTCCGCTCAAAATTAGCATGGACGGACTTGCCCACACACGACGAACGAACAGTCCGCTGAAACCGTGCGCGATGACGTGAACGGCACGTACGACGGGACTAGAAAACTACGTCCTATACACTGCAATGCAAACTTCGGCGTGTAAATCCTTTCTGAGCATGCGCGGAACTTAGTTTGACGAACAAGCCTACACACGAGGGGACTGTTCGCTGAAACAAAGTTTCAGCGGACAGTTTTTCGGAATTTCCGAAAAACTTTGTTCAGCAGACTGTCCGCTGAAACTGTCCGCTGAAAGCCCACACACGAGCGGACTGTCCGCCGAAACACTGTTCAGCGGACAAAATTGAGTGTGTACGCGGCCCTAGAGAGTTTCTCTTTTTCTTGGGAGAGTGCATGTGATCAGCACAGGGCCAATCGGCTCTGTGCAGGCAGAGGCTCAGGAGTCCCGCATCCTAAAAGGACAGCTCAGTGCAGTATGAAAACTCCTACAAGCTTTAACCAGACACTGATAGAAGTTACAAGACTGCTATATACTGCTGATGAGAAGGGTATTTAGCAGTTTATATTGACTAAAATAATGGCATTTCCATGTTCTGTGTACTGTGGGAGACCAGAGTTAGTGAATGCAGGGTCCTGGGTTTAGTAACACTTTAAGATACTTTTGGTAAAATATGCAGTTTTACGTTGATGATACTCTTGGGCATGCAAACAGCGGCTTCCTTTAACCTCTTCCCTCTTTACCTGTACAAAAGAGGGAGAGCCCTCCGGTGACATCAGCTCTTTTCTGCCCCCTACACCCCTAAAGGCTAATTGACAACACCGTAGTGTTGTGGACACAACACAATGGGGGTTATTTACAAAAGGCAAATCCACTTTGCACTGCAAGTGCGCTTAAAAGTTCACTGAATGTGCACTTAGAAGTGCAGTCGCTCTAAATCTAAGGGGTAGATCTAAAATGAGTGGAAGGTCTGCTGATTTTATCATTCAATTATGTGCAAGCTAAAATGCTGTTTTTTATTTTCCTTGCATGTCCCCCTCGGATCTACAGCAACTTTACTTCCAAGTGCACTTGCAGCGCAAAGTGGATTTTTCTTTACTAAATAACCCCCATAGTGTTGTGGATCCACATAGTGGATTTAGCAAATAAACTCTGCAAGTGTAGTTGCCCCAATCTTTAGTAAATGAGGGGGAGCTCTGCTAACTATCATCATTCAATCAGGTGCTAGGAAAATGCTGTTTTTGTTTATTTTACTTGCATGTGATTGGTTATTCTCTGTAAATTGTAGCTTTACTTGATTTACTAAGTGCTAGAGAAACTGCACTTGCAGAGTGCAGATTGTACAGTATTGTTCTTTAGCAAATCAAACCCACTATGTCAGGTGTCATGCCCATCACAGACAAAATCTCTTCCTAATGTCAATCATGTTGCTCATTTGTGCCTTTGCAGCTATCCCTCCCTACAGGCTGCCTTTCAAATAAGAAGCAGGATCATGAAAACAGATTTTAGAAGAAATATGTTCCCTTGCAGAGACAGAGATTTGGCAGCTGCATAAAAATGCAGGTCCCTGGACATGGTATGAAAAAAAAACCTTAGTGAAATATGTGCATAATTACTCAGCAGATTGTTACCGTGATGTGCTGAGTTAGGAACACATTTCCATATTTGGTAGTCATGTCCCAAAGCTCAAATTTATTGGAATGAGATCTTTACTATAGCATCTAAAATGATAGGAATATCCATCACCCCAGACCCTTCAATGGCTCTCATCAATCAAAATCCAGAATTTCTAACACACACTCAATTTAAATGAATTATTCATTTATTCACTGCAGCGAAACAAACACTAGCAAGAGCCTGGAGATCCCCTTCATTGATTGTGGATGATGTAGTGAATAGGATGAACAACACTATGAAGCAAGCCAAAATGGCAGCTCTTGAAGCTGACACGCTTATCAAATTTGAAAAAGTGTGGCATCCATGGATAATAAATTATTTATTATCAAATTTTAACAAAGGGGGGGCGTGGCGACCGAGCTCCATGCAGGACGTGTAGCGTGAGAGCTCCGCTCGCCGCCGGAGAAATCGACTTCCATCCGACTCCACCGGTACCGAAAACGATCCCCATCGACACTGCCAAGTAGCCCGGACACGAGCCTAACCAGCAGGATGGGCAAACGACGCAAAATCGTGATGCACCCGCACAAGTTGGACGCGTACTTTACCTCAGGCCTAACCGGGCCTAACCAACATGGCGACGGCTCCCGTGCGCGCCAGTCGGCCGAGGTTTCTAACCTACACAATCCGGACCAAAGGATCTCCTCAGACCAGACCTGTCTACATAGCGGATCCTCATCGAGCAATCAGTCGCCGTCCACACGCAGCCCAGCGAAAGCCAGAGCGCGGAGGTCCTCCCCGGATAGGCCGCCGCAGTCTGAGGCTCAAATGGAGGTAAGCAGGCCGCAACCCCACACAGCAATACAAGGTCCACAGACAAGGGATCCGATCACTGATTTTCCCACTACAGATGCCCCAATTTCAGAATCCACTCTAAAAGACATGCTCTTGTCTCTTAGGGCATCCCTACAAGCTGACCTAGTGAAGGAAATAGCTGACTGTCAAAAATCAGTACAATCCTTGGGTATTAGAGTGGATAGAGTGGAACAGCAGCTGGGCACATATGCTTCCTCATATAATGTCATGGTGGAGGCTCACGAGGCCCACGGGGATGACATTAAATGGATGAAAGACAAACTCGCAGATATTGAGGACCGATCCAGGAGAAACAACATAAAACTAAGAGGTATTCCTGAATCCGTTCCACCCACTCAATTACTACAGTTTGCCCAAGCTATGTTTTCTACGCTGGTCCCGGAGCTAACGGCCCAGGACCTAATAGTGGACAGAATACACAGGTTGCCTAAGCCTTCGTTTATCCCTGTTGAAACTCCCAGGGATGTTCTCTTGAGAGTTCATTTCTACCATGTGAAAGAAAGGTTGATGCTTGCCTCTCGCAATCCAGACGCAATGCCCCCTCAATATGCCGATGTGAGGATGCTACCCGACTTGTCTAGACACACACTACAACGGCGCAGAAATCTTGCGACCATTACCAAGGCCCTGAGAAACCACGCCATTCCACATAAATGGAAGTACCCGGCGACTCTGGTCATCACTCATAATGGGGTTGCTGTCATGATCTCAACACTAGAAGAGGGAATTGAGGCTCTGAGGAAATGGAACATTTTACCAGACCCCTCTTTATCCCGCTCATCTACTGGTAACCTGCAACACATTCCTGAAGAATGGCAATTAGTCACCCGTAAACGATCTCCTAGGAATCCCAAAGGTGGAGTCTCCAGATCTACTGAAAGTAATTCCTAAATGTCGTTCTCCGGGGGCTGGAGCTATCTCTTGAGTGCTCCTCAGTCCTCCCTATTGCTTCATAGCAGTTATATCTGCACACGGATCATTTATGGATCCTTTTCTTAAACGTGCTGTTTTGACTATTTTCTTTTTTTCTTGTGTTACTTTATTGTATTTCTCGTCTAGTTCTTTCACAGTTTTGTTCTCTACTCTCGATATATGCAGTGAGTCTGGACATCTGAAGGTTTTTTTCTCAGAAGGAATAAGGCCCAATTCCCCGCCTTCCACTTACAGTGGCGTCATGACCTATGCACCTCTAGCAATGGTGAGTACCTACTTCACGCACTCAAACACTCTATACATGCTCTATGGTACTTCACTGCCTTTCTATTAACGCCAAGGGTTTAAATCACCCCGCAAAAAGATTTTCCCTGTGGGCTGAGGCCAAAAAACACAGAGCAGACATCCTCTGCGTACAGGAAACCCACTTTCAAAAAGACAAGACTCCTTACTGTTCTAATAAAAATTACCCTCATGTTTTTCTAGCCTGCACCCCTGAACGTAAGGCAGGCGGAGCACTTATGGCAATTAGCAACTCTGTATCCTTTCAACTCCGTGGAACACTTCTGGACGAAAACGGCAGATACATAATTGTGACTGGTGACATTAACTCCAAACCATACACACTAATTGCTTTGTACGCTCCTAATTACCGTCAACTTCGTTTTTTTAAAGCGGTTCTCAAGAAGGCAGCACCTATGCTATATGGTAATCTTCTTATATGTGGTGACTTCAATTCTGTACCTGACCTACATATGGACACGATGGCCAAGAGATCTAAGGGGTCACCATCGCTACAACCTCTTATACAATCCGAAGGACTATTCGATGCGTGGAGGTGTTACCACGCAAACGAAAAGGACTACACCTTTTTTTCTCATAGACATAGATCCTACTCACGAATAGACCTATTCCTGACGGACAAATGGTTATTACAAAGAGTTGTAGAAACTAAAATATTTGATATTACATGGTCTGATCATGCGGCAATCTATATTGCCATTTCGGAAGGGTCTGTCTCCTCTTCACCTCCCATTTGGAGATGCAATGTACGTCTGTTGCAAGATCCGGACACTAACAGCACTATCACCCAGCACATTAGAAACTTCTTTATAGACAACCAACACTCAGTCTCTGACCCCTACACTCTTTGGAACTCACACAAAGCTTACATCAGAGGGGTCCTTATTCAGTTAGGCGCACAACAAAAAAAAAAAACGCACACAGACCTTAAACAACCTACTATCTGAGATTCACGAATTGGAGAAACTAAACAAACAAACCCCAACACAAGCTTTCACAAAACAACTTGACCGACTAAGAGAAACCTTACGAGAACATCTAGCACAGCAATACGATAGACACCTGCGACGCCTACGTCTCAATCACTATTCCAATGCAAACAGGGCAGGCAAATATTTAGCAAACAGACTTAAAGCCGCACGACTGAAGACCAGAATTCCGTTCTTATATAAGTCCACGACGCACCAGAAACTGTTCAACCCTCTAGACATTGCAAATCAATTTGCTGATTACTATAGCTCATTGTATAACCTCAAGGATGACCTAGATACACCCCAACCATTAATGGACAATATCCAATCTTTTCTCAAACATTTAAAGCTCCCATCTCTCTCTAATCAACAATTAGAAGACCTTAATATAGATATCACCACCACAGAAATTGAACACACCATAGCTAGCCTTCCCAATGGTAAATCTCCAGGGCCAGATGGCTTTTCAAATGAATATCTCAAACTTTTCCAAGCAGACCTTACACCACATCTACAACAGGTCTTTCACAAAGCCACTGCCACCGCTGCCTTTCCACAAGAAATGCTGAGGGCCCATATTGTCACACTTCCCAAACCGGGGAAAGACCCCACAACTCCGGCGCATTTTAGGCCGATTTCATTGTTATATTCCAATATAAAAGTATATGCCAAATTATTAGCTAGGAGATTGACTAATATCATACCTACATTAATGAAGCGCGACCAGATGGGATTTGTGAAGGGGTAGACAGACTTCTGATGCTACCAGGAGAATTATAAATGTTATTAGTTCGGCTTGCCTGTCTAGAACGCCTTCTCTGCTGTTATCAATTGACGCAGAGAAGGCGTTCGACAGGGTACATTGGCAATATATGGTATCGGTTTTATCGAAGTTTGGGTTCTCAGGCCATATCTTCTCTGCTATTTTAGCACTCTACTCATGTCCCTCTGCACAGGTACGAACTGATGGTTTTTTGTCTAAATCATTCCACATAACTAATGGTACAAGGCAGGGGTGCCCTTTATCCCCCACTATCTTCAATCTCATGATAGAACCACTAGCCGAAACTATCCGCTCGCACCCGCTTATTACTGGTTTCCAATTTGGTAATAGTAAACACTCCATAAACCTTTTCGCAGACGATGTGATTCTACTCCTATCCAACCCACTACAATCTCTACCTCAAGCACATCAGGTTCTGACGAAATTTGGTGAGGCCTCTTACTACAAAGTTAACTTCAATAAATCCCTGATTTTAGACTTGGGGGTGGATTCTAAGATCAAGGCTAAACTAGAATCACTTCTACCTTATACATGGAGCAATACAGGTATAGAATACTTAGGCATTACGCTAACCAGTTCTGTAGCCAGCCTAGTGAAAACTAACATGTCTCAACTAATCCCAAAACTTGAAAAACAACTTAAAGAGCTTTCCCAGAAGGAAATCTCTTGGATGAGGAGAATTTCCGCATATAAAATGCTAATATTACCACAAATTTTGTATGTATTCCGCTCCCTCCCAGTCCATATCTCCGTATACTTCCTTACCCAATTATCCAACATGTGCTGGAAGTTTATATGGAAAGGACAAAGGGCTCGATGTTCACGCAACAACCTACTTGCACACAAAAAGGTGGGGGGTGCAGGCATGGTAGACCTGCATGACTACTTAATGGCAGTTAGACTAGACTCTCTCAAACATTGGATAGGTTCATCAGAACCCCCAATATGGGTGGATATAGAAGAAGCTCTATCGCCTACTACTGACCTGAAGCTAATGTTGTTAAGTGATAGCTGGTCCTCATGGATTTTGACTCATCTGTCTCCACCTATGAAGGCCTCTATATTAGCGTGGAGAGCCTTTTATAATCTTAAACGAAATGAAACCCAAAAACTTTCAATACAAATCCCTTTGACCATACTTGAAAAGAAAATACCTATGTTATCGGTTAAATCTCTCATGGCTTATGGTATAAGGTCTCTATCGGATGTCTACGCAGGTAACAAACTTAGAACAGTAGAGCAATTAGCTGCACACCACAATCTACCATATGCAGAATTGTACACATGTTTACGCATTATCAATTTTCTTCACTTACTTCCATACCCGGACATCCAGGTCCCAAAATCATTATGGCGCTTTTACTCCGGTCAGGTTGAAGGGTCTAAAGGCATTTCGTTCTGTTACAATCAATTGCAGGACAAACTTATTTTCAAACGTTCTGCAGCCATGTCCAGCTGGGAAAGGGACCTACAGGTGGACCTCTCTGATATTCAGTGGAGGTCGGCCTTTAGATCCATACACTCGTCCACACATTGTATCAAACACTGGGAAATGACTTTAAAAATTCTGAATAGGTGGCAATATACCCCTCTAAGACTGTCTAAATTCTACCTAGGTGCGTCTCCACAGTGCTGGAGAAAATGCGGGGGGGTAGGCAATCTGTTACACATGTTCTGGAACTGCCCCAACGTAAGAAGCCTCTGGAACCAGGTGTTCAAACTTATTTCCTCTCTCACAGAGAATCAATGCTCACCATCCCCGCAACTGGCATTATTACATATTGGTTTGGAAAACTTCCCTACAAAATATAGACCAATGGTCAGTCATATTTTATTGGAAACCAGAGCCTTGATACTACATTACTGGAAAACTGAAACAGTGATAAATCTTTCTGATGTGACTAAGATGGTGTATAGGAATTACACATTTGAACGCCTCATTGCGCTTAACGCTTTGAGGGGTTCAACATTTGACAAGCAATGGGAAAACTGGGTTAAATATAATTCTCACTGATATCGACACTTATTAATATTTTAGGATACTCACGCTCTCTTTCTACTTGCTCTTAATCAATATTATACTTCTGATTTTACTTTATGATTAAATATTGTGTATATCGCTGATGTACGGGTAGACAACCTTTTTCTTCTTCTTTCTTTTTCTTATTCTCTTTTGTTCTCTCTATTTTAAATTTTTTTTGCCGCATAACGTTTTGTTGGTTCAAAATTACTACACGTGTGTATTGTCAATGCTGAGTATTCAATGAACGTGTAACTGTTACTTGTTACTTTCAATAAAAACTATTGAAACAAAAATTTTTTTTAACAAAGAAGTTTTATTACAATGGTAACTGACCCGATGGGTAAGTGACTATATTATATGGATTCTGAGGGATAAGGCGGCCCTCAACTCGACCCTGTGGACTTCTTTTCTTCCCTTCCTAGTTACTCCCCTTCCCATCTTTCCTTTCTTCTCTATCTATTCCTATTACGATTTTGAAGCTCTTACTTACTACAGAAGATAATTCTTCTAATAAACCATACCATTAGTATGTGCTATTGTTATAGCAGTAACTATAATTGAATATATAATTTGCATTGTATTGACTATATACCTCAGACCTTCATTACTCCTGTTGCATATTATATACTTAATCTATTGTCAAATACTCTGTTGTATGTACAATAAAATCTTTTTTACAAGGAAAAAAAACCCTTAGTGAAGTGAACATTTATTTTGCAAAGTAAGAATGCACTTAGTGAATGAGATAAATGTATATTGATTTCTTTTTTTTTTTTGCCACCTCAGTGATTCCTTTTGGGAGACTTAAATCAACTTTTACGTTCATCTTAGTCTCAACCCGATTCAACATCATCGTAGCAAAAATATATATATGCCCCTTGGGCAGCAGAATAAACATTTCACTGTAAATGCCCTTGGCTCTTCTGGTATTTTTAAGCCTGTAATTTCCTCGGTTATTAACCACTTCAATACTGGGCACTTAAACACCTTCCTGCCCAGACCAATTTTGAGCTTTCAGCGATGTCGCATTTTGAATGACAATTGCGCGGTCATGCTACACTGTACCCAAATGAAATTTGTATCTTTTTCCCACAAATAGAGCTTTCTTTTGGTGGTATTTGATTATCTCTACGGTTTTTATTTTTTGCTAAACAAATAAAAATATACTGAAAATTTTGAAAAAAAATATGTTTTTTTTGTTTCAGTTTCAAAACTTTGTAAATAAGTAAGTTTTCTCCTTCACTGATGGGCACTAATGGGGTTACACTGATGGGCAATGATAAGACGGCACTGATGGGCACCGATGAGGTGGCACCAGTGAAGTGGCACTGATGAGGTGGCATTGATGGACACTGATATGTGGCACTGATAGGCAGCACTGATGGGCACTAATAGGCGGCACTGATGGGTGGCACTGATGGGCAACACGGATGGGCACTGATAGGTGGCACAAATTGTCACTGATGGCTGGCACAGATTGGCATGGATGGGCGGTACAGGTGGGCATGGATAGGCAGCACAGATGGGCATGGATAGGTGGCACAGATGGGCATGGATGGGCACTGATAGGCGGTATTATATTATACTGTACTAATGGATGCCAATCAGTGCCAAACAATAATGCATGCCAATCAGCGATGCCCATTGTGGGCACTGATTGGCATCCATTATGGGCACTGATTGGCATCCATTGTGGCACTGACTGGAATCCCTGGTGGTCTAGGGTGGCATACCCTGTCCTGGGCATCCCTGGTGGTCTGGTGGCGTCCTTGGCGGTCCAGTGTGGGCATCCTCGGGGGGGCTGCACTAATAATCGATCAGCACAGACCCCCCTCCGTCGAACGCGTTTCATCATTGACGTCTTCAGTGTCAAGTGTCAAGTGTCTTAAAGGGCCCGTTTTTTTTAACTTTTTTATTTATTTATTTTTTTTAGACTGAGGGGGGGCGGCGCCCAGGCGCCCCCTATGGACAGGCCGCCACTGTCGCCACACACAGCCGCTCAAATGGACGCAGACTGCCTGCCGACCTGATCGGATAGGGGAGAGATTCCATAAAGTGTTTCAGCTGTGCATACCTCCACCAATTTATATCTAACACCTCTTGTTTACTCCTGAGCTCCTTAAAAATGCACATTTTACCGTTACTTATGATGTCTTTTAATTGTGCATCCTTATTCCTAAACCACCCTCCCTGGGAACATTCTTTCCCCAGTGTGAAGTAATCTGTGTCACATAATGGTATCAGTGGGGAGTTATAATCCCAATTTTGTTTTTTGTGTACCCTATCCCATATTGTGATCGCTATCCGAGTGATCGCGTGGATGTGTCCTTCTAATTCTCTGAAATGTGGTGGGATCCATATCATTTTACCCAGGGAGGCTTTACTAATCCCATTTTCTAACTTAACCCATTTTTTTTCTTTATTATTTTTTACCTATTCCACCACACGTACAAATAAAATTGAGTGATAGTAAGGTCTAATATCGGGCACCCCCAAACCCCCTTGCGTCTTATCTCTTGACAGAGTTCCCAGACTTATTTGTGGTTTTCTATGCTTCCAAATAAACCTGCGGAAAAACAGATTACATTTTTTAAAATATAATTCAGGGACCGGGATTGGAATCATTTGTATTTTATATAATATTTTAGGTAGTATTATCATCTTCAGACAGTTTATCCTGTTGATCCAGCATCTTTCTCTGGAGGCAATAATGTTTAACTTGGTTTTTATGTCGTTCATTAATGGAATAAAATTATGTTGGTACATCATGTCGTATGTAGATGTTATTTTAATCCCCAGATACTTTATTTCCTTGTCCCTCCAGATAAATGGGAAAACCTGTTTAAGCCTACATACTTCCTTTAGAGCAACATTTATATTTAAAATTTCTGATTCTGATTTTGGAATTTAACTTGAAATTTGAAACTTCACCATACATTTTTAATATGAGAGTTAAGTTGGGAAGGGTTGTTGTGGGACTGGAAACGTAAAACAAAATATCATCAGCATATGCTGCTATTTTGTGTGCGTCCTTGTCGATCTGCACTCCTGTAATATCGGGGTTCGATCTTATCCTGGCCAACAAAGGTTCCAGTGCTAAGATAAATAATAGAGGGGACAGGTGGAAGCCCTGCCGCGTCCCATTAAAGGTGGTCGATAGAGATCCGTTTATTTTAACACCTGCAATAGGGTGTCTATATAGGGCATATATCCACCTTAACATCTTAGGGCCCACCCCCATTACCTCCGGAGAGTTTTGCATGAATCCCCAGTCTACTCTGTCAAATGCTTTCTGGGCATCTATAGACAGTAGTAGCCCTGGGGATCCACTCTCTTTCAGTTTGTATATAGCCAAAAGAGTTCTAATGCCATTGTCCCTACTCTCCCTTCCAGGGACTAATCTGACTTGGTCCGTATGGACCAGGTAATTCATTACTGACTTCATTCTGTTCGCTAAAATCTTTGCAAACAGTTTTACATCAGCATTCAGTAAAGATATAGGCCAATAGCTAGAACACAAAGAGGGCTCTTTTCCTTCCTTGGGGATAATAGTGATCTCGGCCTCAAGCGATTCCCTTCGGATTTCCCAATCTGTGCCTATTCCATTCATGTATGATGCCATTTTAGGCACCAAGATGTCACAAAATTTTTTATAGTAAGCAGTAGTAAACCCATCTGGGCAGGGACTTTTCCCATTCGCGGACTCTTGTAGCATATTAAGTGTTTCTTTTTCTGTTATGGGGTCTTCCAGGGGGCCGATTTTATCAAGGGATATTTTTTTCATGTTGCAACAATTTAGAATGGCTCTGGTGTTTTCTAATCTCTTTTTGACCATATCCCGGGGGTCTTTTTGGGTTATTGAATATAAATTTGCGTAATAATCTTGGAAAGCCAGAGCAATCTCTGGGGTAGAGAAGATCCTTCCTCCTTTCCCTGTTTGTATACTTTCAATAAAATTGGCACTATTTTTCTTTTTTTTAGCATTTTCGCAAGATATTTACTCGACATATCACCCCATAAACATCTCTCTTTCTTGAACCGATAGAAAAGATCTCTATTTTCTTGCTCTATAATTTCTTTTAGTTGCTCTTTCTTTATACTAATATCCTGTTCTACACTGTTAGTACCTAGAATTTGTTGGCTGTTTGAGGGCGTCAATTTCCCTATATAGACCTTCCCTCTTCTTCTTCTCTATGGTCGCCCTTTTTTTTCAGCTTCTATCGCAATCAGAATCCCCCTAATGTAAGCCTTGTGTGCCTCCCAAATCGTGGCTTCCATGGTGGAACTTCTGCTATTTGTTGTAAAATACCCTTCCAGTTCTCTTCTTATCCTATCAACAACCTCTTTATCTAACAACAGTGCTTCATTCAGTCTCCACCTTTTAGCCCCCTTTTTTTCCCCTACTATTTCTAGCCTTATTGATACTGGGGCATGGTCCAAAAAAAAAAACAATCTCTGTCTGAACTCTGCACTGCATTCAGCATCCTATGTTCTACTATGAAAAAAATCAATCCTCGAGGATGTCCCATGCACAGCGGAGTGGAAGGAGTAGTTCCGACTTCTTGCATGTTGTATTCTCCACACATCCATCAATTGATGTTGGTGAAGCCTCTTTTTCAATAATTTCCGCTGCTCCTTCTCCCCCCACTGTGCCCGGGACGTGCTATCAACTCCAGGAAACATGCTAAAATTAAAATCCCCAGCCAGCAGGGCCCAACCCCTTTTAAACTCCATAAACTGTTCCACTATTCGCAAAAAAATCCTATTGGATTTCTATTGGGACCATAGATATTTGCTATTGAGTACCTTATTTCATTTATTCTTCCCCTTAGGAATAAGTAGCACCCTTCCGAGTCCGCCCTTCTTTCCTCTGGTACAAATCTAGTATGTCTGGAAAATCCTATAGCGACTCCCTTAGCCCAGTTAGTTGGGGAGTCCCCATAGAACCAATATGGGTACTCACTAGACCAAATCCTCAGACTCAGAGTCCTGCGCAATATGCGTTTCCTGAAGTAGAATTATAACTGCTTTTAAATGTTTAATTTCTCTTAGGATATTAGCTCTTTTAGATGGAGTATTGAGCCCCCGAACATTATATGACACAACCATTATTATAGGCATCTAAATAAAAGCCTCCCACCTCCCCCTTCCCTTCTGTGCCATTCCAGATCGTGCTGCCCTCGGGCTGCTATTGCCTCCTTCCTATGTATTGGAGAGACCATACCACCCCCCACCCCACCCCAAAAAAAATCAGACCCTGCCCCGCCCTGACCCACATCCCATGGGGTAATTTGCCTTGCAAAGGCTATGGGAACCTAGGTCTCTCTAGACCTCCCTATTCTATGGGTCCCCCCCAAGAGGTTGAGCTCCAATGGTGGAGATTCGGCAAGCCTCTGCCCCCAATTTGGGGTGCCCCCTCCCCGTCCCACCCCCCCTCCTGCAGCACCTCCTCCACCATCCTCCCCCCTTCTACCCCATTCTCGTCAGTCCAGCTCATCCACTCCCCACAGCCTTATTCTGGCTTCTTCTTGGAGGTTTTCTTTGATCTGTCTATCGTATGCCAATGTTGTTGGGCCGGGGTTTTGAATGTTTTCACCGGTACTTCCCACCAGCCAGGAATCTCTACTACCGCTATATCCAATTTATTGCAGAATGCTTCTGTATTTTCTGGAAATCTTAGTATTGCCAATTGCCCCTCTTTATTACCAATAAGACTAGCGGGAAATACTCAGAAATACTGGATATTATTTTTTTAAATACGTCCAGTAGAGGTTTCAACATTTTCTTCCATCTAAGTGTTGCTGGCGCTAAGTCGGGAAAAATCTGTAAAGGTGACTCCTTATACTTAGCTGGGGTTATTTTTAAGTTTGTCCTTCCAGATCAACTTTATCCTTATAATTATGGAATCTTATGATCACATCTCTGGGTATTTCGGCTGACATCTCTGCTGGTTTTCTAAAAAGACCTGGGACAACTGGAATGCCGTCTTTCTCCTCTCTGCTCTGTTCCTTTTGCCCCTTCCTTCTCTACCCCCCTCCCTCCTCCCCCTCTCTACCCTCTCTCCCCCCTTGGAAAGAGTGAAAATTGGGAACGACGCCCCCCCCCCCTGGTGACAGATAGTGCCGGAGGGGCCTGGTGCTAGTGAGACCACGGATGTTGGTACTGTATTCTCGTTATACCTCAAAAGGTTTCGGTTGACGGAAGGCAGGCTTACCATTGCTTGTATATCCTTGTCGGGTTTTATTTGTCTGCCTCTTGCTTTGTATTTATCTGTTTTATATTGTACCCTGGGGACTGTCTTCCCTCGTTTGGAGCTGAATAAATATTATATTTGAAAAAAAAAAAAAGAGTTCACTAGAAATTCAGCAAAAAATTCAGGCAATTTCCGAAGACACCAGTAAGAGGGAGCGGGGAACCACCTCTCATGTAATTTGGTACATACTTTACTTTACAATAGCTAGTTCATAGCTTACCTAGCAGCTGTCTTCCCCACGGATTATCAGCGTACTTACCCAGCCCGGTAAGAAGATATTTACCCCTGTATAAGGCAGTTATTTTAGAGGTTATTTTAGAGGTGAGGATGGTAAAAGGCTGGGGGCATGAGCTGTGAAACTGCAATATCCTCCACCAGCTATCCGAGAACCCCAGATGCTCTGTTGCTCTCCTGAGTCCTCCTGGTGCGGCCAGTTCCTCCAAGCTTAGCCGCTATGCTGCTGGACTGACACGCCACTTCTGTCCCTGCCAGGGGGGGGTGGGCTGCTGTATTCACCGCGACTCAGCTTCTGAGTGCCTCACTCATCTATGCCGCCGGCACACTGCTCCACCACACCTCTCCCGGTCATAAATCCCAGGTTAGAGTAGAGCAGGCAGCGTGAGGGGTGAGGGGGGAGGGTCATCTCATCGACGCCGCATCCTGGGAGGGAGTTTTCGTGGGCCCCAGCCTTAGCAGTACCTGCACGCCACCCACATCAGGCTCCTCCCTAGGTATATTGATTTCAACTATCCAATCACTTGCAAGGATAAATACTGTTTTTTTTAGTTTGTTTTTTTACCTTGCACCTTATTGGGTAGTCCATGCAAAATGTGTTTTTAGTTTCCTTTCTGTTCTTTTGTTAAATTATGGTTGGCCATAAAATATACAATTTTCGTTTATTGATAGATTTATGAAAACAATATAATATGAGGTAAAACCTAAACACTTTGTTCAATTTGTGTGTAATCAGGCAGGCCCTTGTATTATATAGTTGAAGGTAAATCTAAAGAAAATAGAACAAGAACATTGTACAATGTATAGCCTGTTTAAAGAGGAAGTAAACTCTCCCATTCTGATGCTTCTTTTCATTTAGTCCATTATAATAAGTCATTATGAAATTATAGTCACTGTAATCCAGCCCAAATCGCATATTACTTACTGTTTAAAGAAACTTTAACCTTTTCATGAACTAAGCCTATTTTTGTCATTTGTTGTTTACAAGTTAAAATCCATATTTTTTGCTAGAAAATTACTTGGAACCCCCAAACATTATATATATTTTTTTAGCAGAGACTCTAGAGAATAAAACGGCGATTGTTGCAATATTTTATGTAACACGGTATTTGTGCAGTGGTGTTTTAAACACAACTTTTTGGGAAAAGGGGCACTTTCATGAATTTAAAAAAAACGAAACAGTAAAATTAGCCCAATTTTTTTGCATAATGTGAAAGATAATGTTACGCCGAGTAAATAGATACCAAACATGTCACACTTTATAATTGCACGCACTCGTGGAATGACGACAAAGTATGGTACATAAAAATCTCAATAGATGACGCTTTAAATTTTTTTTACAGTTACCAGGTTAGCGTTACAGAGGAGATTTGAGCACCGTTTACATATGCGGGCGCAATTTCCGTATGCGTTTTCTTTGCTTCGCGATCTCGCGGGGACGGCGAGTGCTTTTTTTTTATTTATTTATTTTAAAATGAATAAATTGTTTAAAAAATAAAAAATAATTTGATCACTTTTATTGCTGTCACAAGGAATGTATACATCACTTGTGACAGTAATAGGTGGTGACAGGTACTCTTTGTGGAGAGATCGAGGGTCTAAAAGACCCCCGATCCCTCCTTTACACTTGAAAGTATTCAGATCGCAGAAAACGGCGATTCTGATTACTGTATATTTTTTTTAACTGGCGCCATTGGCAGCCGAGTAAATGGGAAGTGACGTCATGACGTTGCTTCCGTGTTTACTGTTAGGAGACTGGAATTGATGCCGCTTACGGCGTCATTCCAGTTCCTCCCCAGCAGCCGGAGGCATCGGATCGCAAATCGGTGCTCCCAATTGAGCGGGAGCACTGGTAACAGCGGCGGGAGGGGGGGACGTCCCCTCCAGCTCCTCCGGCATAACAGCCGAGCGGCTTTTAGCTGCTTCGGTTGTTATGGCTAGATAGCTAATCGCCCGCTGTAAAAAACAGTACTGGGATGATGCCTGCAGGTGCGGGCATCATCCCAGTATAACCCCTGGAAGCCGAGTACGCACATCTGCGTACGCTCGGTGGCAAGGGGTTAAAAAACTTGTTTCCAGGGGTTAGGCAGTGCCATCTTAAGTATTGTTTTCTGAGTCCACAGTGGAGTGTATTTCCACACTTACATTGAGCACTTCCTGTACTATTAACCAAGCCTCCTTCTCAATCCAACGTTTCTATGGCAACCCTGCTTCCCTGTTCATAGCTTACTTGTTTTATTTCATAGTATTTACTTGTGCCTATTGTCTAATGTTTGCCTTTGTCAGTCTTATCAACTTCAGCTGATAAGACTGCAATCATCGCCAGGTTTATACTGCATGTGATGTCACATGGTCACATGGTATGTAGGAGGAAGCTCTGAATGATTCTGCAGCCTCCTGGGAGTTCAGTGTTGTGCCGTAGGAAGTCCTGATAATGGATAGATAAGCACATAGAGAGCGTGTCGTAAATCAGGGGAGATCTGGGCATGCTCAGTGACGTCATTCTAAAGTGAAAAGTTAAAACAGTGGGCTATGGCGCTAAACCCAATTTGTGTGCAACTTGTGCATGTAAGTGTATGCGCATCAAATTTACCAGTGCTATCAAACTTATGTGTAAAGTGCTAGTGCTGCGGTAACCCGTTTATATTCTACTTCTATTGCAATTTTAGAAAATCCCAAAAACAGGAACAAATGCAAAAGATACATATATCAAGATAAAAATTAAAATAGAAGTGAAAATAAAAATAAAAAGGAAAATAAAAATAATTCACATGTGCAATTAAATTAATCTCGGCAATCATGCAAAATTCATGCAAAATAATAATAAAGTCCTTAGAAATGTCCTTTGGTGTGAAAACTTTTCCAAAATCGCTTTTAAAGTAGTTATTTATTCCCGAGACGGAATACGTGCAAGCAGGAGATATAGACAGACCGCACGATAGGGAATTCCCACACTTAAAATGGCACGGTTTGATCCACCCAAGCGCAGTGGAGCACTGCACCCTATTTAAACATCAAGGTGCACCAACATGGCCGCTCCAGAAGACATCACTCTGACGAAACGCGTAGGGCGTGGCCACGTATGTGCACCTTCACCATAGCCAGCAGCAGTAGCGGACGGCGGAGTTTACTTTCGTTTTACTGTTTTTATATACGCAAATTTATTTTGAACAAAATATGAGTACCTTTCTTTTAAATACCTAATAAAAGCTTTTAAGAACGTACTTGCACCATGGATATGCTTCTCTCCCCCCCATGTATATAACCACGGAGTACATATGAATTAAGAAGTGAACATTCTCCCAGCGCACCAGCAGCAGCATTTGAATAGCAACACAGTGGCTTACATTGTGATTAACCCCTCGAGGGGACTGGATCTGGTGAGAGCAATCGCATTTCCACATTACTGAGTGGCGCACCGGGGATGAATGTTTTCCTCTCTATATTGACGTTTTTGCACTAGTCACCCCACTTTACTATCATCTCTTGAAGTACTGCAGCATGCGATTTTCCAGTGATTTTTAAAAGCGATTTTGGAAGAGTTTTCACACCAAAGGACATTTATAAGGATTTTATTATTATTTTGCATGAATTTTGCATGATTGCCGAGATTAATTTAATTGCACATGTGAATTATTTTTATTTTTATAGCACTGGTAAATTTGATGCGCATACACTTACATGCACAAGTTGCACACAAATTGGGTTTAGCGCCATAGCCCACTTTTTAACTTTTCACTTTATACCTCCCCCCCTTTATTTAAAGGTGGGAGGATTCAGGCATAGGCAGCTCTAACCCTTTATTAGTGTCTTTATTCACAGTTTTATTTATTCACGTATTTACCTCTGTCACAGTTTTTTTGATCACAGATTAAGAAAATAGTCCGTAGCGTGACTTTATACATTTATTACGTCATTCTAAAGAACAAAAAGGATTACAACAATACTAAGCAAGTAAGGAGATATCTACAAGCACTGTTCATTAGGGTTTTTTATGCTGCTTTACATGGGACAAAGTTGTGGAGGAGAGTTTACAACTACTCTAATTAAAAATACACATTGCAAACTAACATGCTCTAGTAAATCAACCCCAATGATTTTCACATTTTCCTCCAGGAAAATGTCTATCCTTTTCCATTTTTCCAGACCTAGATGTGACAAATCAGATGTAGCCTGATGTAAATGGACACAGTTACCCATAGAGCTACCATAGGTCCATCTGTGCCTGCTGTGTAAATGCAGACACAGACTGAATGCGCACGAATGTCAAACAACTGACATCCATCCTGTTCAGCTTTAATTCAGCAGGGAATCTGCTGACAACTACCCGGCTGTATGGAGCGGTGCTGCTCCGTGTGAACATCAGTTTTGAGGATGCTTTTCAGGCACAGCTTTTTGTACACAAGGCTCTTTTTTTCTGCATGGCCTCCCCGTCACAAATAAATTTTTTCCTCCTCTGTGCATGCTGAATTTTCCTAATTCTATGAACATTAAGAATAAGCTGGACCGCTCAGGTGGCAGCTGGACACTGTGAACACTGGGTGCCACTGACTGATGATGGAGTGGCTGTGTACAATAGCGCTTTTCACCATACATTTACATAGCTGTAGTAACACATTCAGTAGACTGCTCCTTTAATTAGACATGTGCAATTCATTGGTTCCAAATTTGTTTTTTATCGAATTTCATCAAGTTCGTTATTTTTTCGGAAATACCCGAATTAATGAAAACCCTTTTAACAATTTTTTGCTGAATATTCGTAAATTCGAATATTCGAAAATTCAGAAATTCGAAAATCTGGAAATTCGAAAATCTGAAATAATAACTAACTAATACTAACTTAATTATTACTAAGGAAGGAGCTGCTAATTTGAATTGGGTCTGCACTCTCCTGAGAAACCCCCCTTTATCTTCTTTCTTTGCTAACTTAAATGGTTACTCAGGTAATTGTAATCCAAAGTGATAAGTGGAGAAAGTTAACTCAGAATACTCCAGGTATAACTTCAAGAACTTGGGATTGCACTTGGACGCTAGAGTGAACCGGGCCTCAAGCCTACTATATGTCGGTTGCTCAGTTTCACTTCCGTGTAACAACAGGTTCCAGCGAAGTCTAACTGTGTGCAATAGTAATAAACGATGGGCCATAACCAGCTCACCAACTGGATCAGAGTTCAGGGTGATGGCTTCGGTCCAATAACTGCAGCTTGCTCCCTATCAGGCTGGGCCAGATGCTCTGTGTCGCTTCACCGACTGGATCCGGTCAAGCATCTCCGAACCTCGTCAATCTGATCACCAGCTCTCAGTCTCCATCAAGTCACCTCGCAAACAGTCCGGTTTGCACTCCGCAGTGACTGTCTGCCAATGTGTCTGAGAACCTTCAGCACAGTTCCACACAGGCAGGCAGTGTAGTCCTTAGAGGCAAAATATGGTCGCTGCAGCTCTTTTTATCCCCTACCCAGCATGTAGTTCTCTAGAGGGTGATCATGGGTAGGTCACCAGGCATGCTGGGTAGATAAAGTCAAATAACAAAAGTAAACACAGTCACTTCCTGTTATCTTTCCAACACCATGAAAAGGAAAATAACTAAAGTCCATTTCCAGTTTTGTTCACTAGATGGCGCCAAATACTAACGAATAACATTGTCCATAGGTTTACATTGTATTCACATTAACTATATTAATACACAATTATGTCCCCGCTATATAGGTATTGGAATTTCCTTTCAAATCTGGCTGTTAGTAAACATAACGAATACAAATTTATCCAAAGTTATGTTTTATCCGAAATAAAGAATGCGTATCTGAACAAATGGAACGTAATGCATTAATAATAAATAACAATAATAATAACAAAAACGTTTTATTATTATTATTTATTATTAATTTGTTCCATTCCATTTGTTTAGATGCGGCATTCGTTATTTCGGATAATTCATAACCTCAGATAAATTTGTATTTGTTACGTTCACTAACAGTGAAATTTTGAAAGGAAATTCCAATACCTATAATTTAATAGTTTAAACGCCTATATCTAACTGTTACCTTTCATCCTGGATCTGGTAGATGACTGCTGCAGTGTAATTGATATTCTTATTATGTTACTTCAGCCCCAAGAATAATACACATATCAAGACTACAAAAAGATTTAGCACTTTATTGCTAGCTACACATGACATCTGATAGCATATTACTATGTAGTGTCCACAGTTCTATTCAAGCACATAGGAAAGTGCTGTATTCCATCTAAAACCAGACACCTGCAATTCATAGAATTTCATGTAGAAAATAATACATAGCCACACATGTTAATCAAATGCATTAACACTGTCAGTCCTTGTACACACGGTCAGACATTCCGACAACAAAATCTGTCAGATTTTGTCCGACAGATTTGTCCAAAACTGGTGTTGCATACACACGGTCGGACAAAGTTGTCTGAAAATCCAATCATTCATAACGTGATGACGTTATTTCGTTACAACGGGACTACGCTCAGGCTAGTAGCCAATAGCTTTGGTCTAGGAATTTGATCTGAGCATGCGTGGCACTTTGTCCGATCGGAATTCTCTACAAACGATCGGACAAAGTCTGATCGGATCATGTTGTTGGAAAATTTTATAGCCCAGCTCTAAAACTTTGTCGGCCGGATATTCCGACGGAAACAGTCCGATGGAGCCCACACACGGTCGGATTATCCGACAATAAGGTCCGATTGGACATTTTCCATCAGATTGTCCGGGCATGTGTACAAGGGCTTACACATTTCTTGCTGCTTTTCTTCTGTCATCCATGTGCTTTACAGCTATACATCCATTCTGCTACACAAAGATTGCAGAGAAAGGACAACCCTCATATGAAAAAGTGAAATAAATGGCCCATGTCCTCTGATCCCTATCTCCTATAAAATAAAATAAATAAATAAAGAGTCCTTTTTTTTCCTCAACCTTTCTCATGAAATCTGTCTGTTTGGTAGCTTTTGTAAAATTATAACTGCCTATAATCTGCAAACTCAGTTGCAGTTAATCATCCATATAAAACATTGAAAAAGAACAAAGGAGACATTTAGGGACTTTTAGGAGACCTAGACCTGGTAAGGTCACGTATGTCCATCCCTATGGGACTTTGAATGAAATCATGACCCGGTAAGGTCATGCATTTCCATCCCTTATATCGAGAAGAGGGGAGCACGAGAGTTGGGACTTTATATGAAGCACAGGATAGCGATTAAATAATTGAGGTTGAACGAGGGAATTTTTATTCACATCGATGGCTTGTAAATATACATATACTGTTCATATCAGAATAAATGGTAAATACAGTGACAAAAATATCCATGATAGTACAATTATCTCAGAATATGACAACTGGTGTCAAATAGTCAAAAATTATACAAGGTAACAAAGCAGTAAATACAGTCATAAGCAATTGTCATGAGTAAAACTCTAATAAAATTCCGTAGTTCCACCAAGGCAGGGTTAGATAAATTAATAATTACAAGATAAAATTTGCAGGACCTAAGGCCTCACTGAGCCTGTTAGGGGTAACAATAGTGTCATAACTTGAAAATCTGGATGTATGTAGATGGAAACACGGCATTAAATAGCTCTACGCGTTTCGTGGCTGACATGCCACTCATCAGGAGCATGCACGTGGTAGTATAAAGTAAAAATGATAATGAGGACATGGTCAAAATTTAAAATGGTTCAGGGGAGTGGGGTAAAAACCAGAACAGCCCCAAAATATATACTTACAAAATGGAGATCCGTCAATTAATGGTGTGATAACGGGGTGCCAAGGCATCAAATACCACCCCCATCCAGGAGCCCTGGCAGACAGCCCACCAGAGGCGCACACGCAGGCACAGATCCGGGCGGGCATGAAACTACGAGGCAAAACTGTGTGAAAGTGAAGGAAATTAGACTAGACTAGTAGTCAAAGGTGACTGGGAAGTAAGAAAAAATGGGAGGGGAAAAGAGCACCGTTGTTGAAAGAAAGAATGAAAATTGTGATGCTAGGAAACAAAGTAGGCAGCCAGAAAGGCTGCCAAACAAACAGTAACAGAAGCATAGGTGGGTCAATTAGATAAAACAGAAACTAAAGTACCAGTTAAAAATAATGCAAAAGTGTAGGTGTACCTATAGTAACAAAAAGACCAAAAGGAGGAGGAATTCCGAGTTGTGTATTTTGGTGTGATGAGAGCCTCGAGTGTCAAGACCGCCCCGGAGACATGCCGCCATATAAACGCCCCCGCAGGACCGCCCACCAACGTCACGCCGTATGGCAGGTATGGGGGAGGGGTGATGCCGGTCAGGATAACAATATCCCACCAGCCAACACCTGAGCACCTCCGTTGCCAACGAGTTTGGAAAGCCCAACCGCAAACACGTGACAGCGCGCCGAACGCCGCACGAGCAGCGTGGGATGCGTGACGTCGACGCGCAGTGCGGCACCCCCGCCCCCCACACACGCACAGGGCGGGGGATCGGCGGCGGTCCGCAGTGCGCGTCACGGCCCCCAGATGAGGAGAGAGACACAACACCACGGCAGCCAGTCCCACACATCAGAAGCCAACGCTCCAAACACATAGTATAAGTTGTATTGATATACAGGTATAAATGAATCATTAGAATGGGTAAACAATAAAACAGATAACAAAACAGGGGAGGTTCAACATTAGGTCGAATAATGCAAGAGTGGTAGTCAAAATATAATAATAAAGCTAGAACATGTGCTTCCATCCCTAGTTATATTGAAAAAGAACAAAGGAGACATTTAGGGACTTTTAGGAGACCTAGACCTGGTAAGGTCACGTATGTCCATCCCTATGGGACTTTGAATGAAATCATGACCCGGTAAGGTCATGCATTTCCATCCCTTATATCGAGAAGAGGGGGGGTCTTTTTGTTACTATAGGTACACCTACACTTTTGCATTATTTTTAACTGGTACTTTAGTTTCTGTTTTATCTAATTGACCCACCTATGCTTCTGTTACTGTTTGTTTGGCAGCCTTTCTGGCTGCCTACTTTGTTTCCTAGCATCACAATTTTCATTCTTTCTTTCAACAACGGTGCTCTTTTCCCCTCCCATTTTTTCTTACTTCCCAGTCACCTTTGACTACTAGTCTAGTCTAATTTCCTTCACTTTCACACAGTTTTGCCTCGTAGTTTCATGCCCGCCCGGATCTGTGCCTGCGTGTGCGCCTCTGGTGGGCTGTCTGCCAGGGCTCCTGGATGGGGGTGGTATTTGATGCCTTGGCACCCCGTTATCACACCATTAATTGACGGATCTCCATTTTGTAAGTATATATTTTGGGGCTGTTCTGGTTTTTACCCCACTCCCCTGAACCATTTTAAATTTTGACCATGTCCTCATTATCATTTTTACTTTATACTACCACGTGCATGCTCCTGATGAGTGGCATGTCAGCCACGAAACGCGTAGAGCTATTTAATGCCGTGTTTCCATCTACATACATCCAGATTTTCAAGTTATGACACTATTATTACCCCTAACAGGCTCAGTGAGGCCTTAGGTCCTGCAAATTTTATCTTGTAATTATTAATTTATCTAACCCTGCCTTGGTGGAACTACGGAATTTTATTAGAGTTTTACTCATGACAATTGCTTATGACTGTATTTACTGCTTTGTTACCTTGTATAATTGTTGACTATTTGACACCAGTTGTCATATTCTGAGATAATTGTACTATCATGGATATTTTTGTCACTGTATTTACCATTTATTCTGATATGAACAGTATATGTATATTTACAAGCCATCGATGTGAATAAAAATTCCCTCGTTCAACCTCAATTATTTAATTGCTATCCTGTGCTTCATATAAAGTCCCAACTCTCGTGCTCCCCTCTTCTCGATATAAGGGATGGAAATGCATGACCTTACCGGGTCATGATTTCATTCAAAGTCCCATAGGGATGGACATACGTGACCTTACCAGGTCTAGGTCTCCTAAAAGTCCCTAAATGTCTCCTTTGTTCTTTTTCAATATAACTAGGGATGGAAGCACATGTTCTAGCTTTATTATTATATTTTGACTACCACTCTTGCATTATTCGACCTAATGTTGAGCCTCCCCTGTTTTGTTATCTGTTTTATTGTTTACCCATTCTAATGATTCATTTATACCTGTATATCAATACAACTTATACTATGTGTTTGGAGCGTTGGCTTCTGATGTGTGGGACTGGCTGCCGTGGTGTTGTGTCTCTCTCCTCATCCGGGGGCCGTGACGCGCACTGCAGACCTCCGCCGATCCCCCGCCCTGTGCGTGTGTGGGGGGCGGGGGTGCCGCACTGCGCGTCGACGTCACGCATCCCACGCTGCTCGTGCGGCGTTCGGCGCGCTGTCACGTGTTTGCGGTTGGGCTTTCCAAACTCGTTGGCAACGGAGGTGCTCAGGTGTTGGCTGGTGGGATATTGTTATCCTGACCGGCATCACCCCTCCCCCATACCTGCCATACGGCGTGACGTTGGTGGGCGGTCCTGCGGGGGCGTTTATATGGCGGCATGTCTCCGGGGCGGTCTTGACACTCGAGGCTCTCATCACACCAAAATACACAACTTGGAATTCCTCCTCCTTTTGGTCTTTTTGTTACTATAGGTACACCTACACTTTTGCATTATTTTTAACTGGTACTTTAGTTTCTGTTTTATCTAATTGACCCACCTATGCTTCTGTTACTGTTTGTTTGGCAGCCTTTCTGGCTGCCTACTTTGTTTCCTAGCATCACAATTTTCATTCTTTCTTTCAACAACGGTGCTCTTTTCCCCTCCCATTTTTTCTTACTTCCCAGTCACCTTTGACTACTAGTCTAGTCTAATTTCCTTCACTTTCACACAGTTTTGCCTCGTAGTTTCATGCCCGCCCGGATCTGTGCCTGCGTGTGCGCCTCTGGTGGGCTGTCTGCCAGGGCTCCTGGATGGGGGTGGTATTTGATGCCTTGGCACCCCGTTATCACACCATTAATTGACGGATCTCCATTTTGTAAGTATATATTTTGGGGCTGTTCTGGTTTTTACCCCACTCCCCTGAACCATTTTAAATTTTGACCATGTCCTCATTATCATTTTTACTTTATACTACCACGTGCATGCTCCTGATGAGTGGCATGTCAGCCACGAAACGCGTAGAGCTATTTAATGCCGTGTTTCCATCTACATACATCCAGATTTTCAAGTTATGACACTATTATTACCCCTAACAGGCTCAGTGAGGCCTTAGGTCCTGCAAATTTTATCTTGTAATTATTAATTTATCTAACCCTGCCTTGGTGGAACTACGGAATTTTATTAGAGTTTTACTCATGACAATTGCTTATGACTGTATTTACTGCTTTGTTACCTTGTATAATTGTTGACTATTTGACACCAGTTGTCATATTCTGAGATAATTGTACTATCATGGATATTTTTGTCACTGTATTTACCATTTATTCTGATATGAACAGTATATGTATATTTACAAGCCATCGATGTGAATAAAAATTCCCTCGTTCAACCTCAATTATTTAATTGCTATCCTGTGCTTCATATAAAGTCCCAACTCTCGTGCTCCCCTCTTCTCGATATAAGGGATGGAAATGCATGACCTTACCGGGTCATGATTTCATTCAAAGTCCCATAGGGATGGACATACGTGACCTTACCAGGTCTAGGTCTCCTAAAAGTCCCTAAATGTCTCCTTTGTTCTTTTTCAATATAACTAGGGATGGAAGCACATGTTCTAGCTTTATTATTATATTTTGACTACCACTCTTGCATTATTCGACCTAATGTTGAGCCTCCCCTGTTTTGTTATCTGTTTTATTGTTTACCCATTCTAATGATTCATTTATACCTGTATATCAATACAACTTATACTATGTGTTTGGAGCGTTGGCTTCTGATGTGTGGGACTGGCTGCCGTGGTGTTGTGTCTCTCTCCTCATCCGGGGGCCGTGACGCGCACTGCAGACCTCCGCCGATCCCCCGCCCTGTGCGTGTGTGGGGGGCGGGGGTGCCGCACTGCGCGTCGACGTCACGCATCCCACGCTGCTCGTGCGGCGTTCGGCGCGCTGTCACGTGTTTGCGGTTGGGCTTTCCAAACTCGTTGGCAACGGAGGTGCTCAGGTGTTGGCTGGTGGGATATTGTTATCCTGACCGGCATCACCCCTCCCCCATACCTGCCATACGGCGTGACGTTGGTGGGCGGTCCTGCGGGGGCGTTTATATGGCGGCATGTCTCCGGGGCGGTCTTGAAACTCGAGGCTCTCATCACACCAAAATACACAACTTGGAATTCCTCCTCCTTTTGGTCTTTTTGTTACTATAGGTACACCTACACTTTTGCATTATTTTTAACTGGTACTTTAGTTTCTGTTTTATCTAATTGACCCACCTATGCTTCTGTTACTGTTTGTTTGGCAGCCTTTCTGGCTGCCTACTTTGTTTCCTAGCATCACAATTTTCATTCTTTCTTTCAACAACGGTGCTCTTTTCCCCTCCCATTTTTTCTTACTTCCCAGTCACCTTTGACTACTAGTCTAGTCTAATTTCCTTCACTTTCACACAGTTTTGCCTCGTAGTTTCATGCCCGCCCGGATCTGTGCCTGCGTGTGCGCCTCTGGTGGGCTGTCTGCCAGGGCTCCTGGATGGGGGTGGTATTTGATGCCTTGGCACCCCGTTATCACACCATTAATTGACGGATCTCCATTTTGTAAGTATATATTTTGGGGCTGTTCTGGTTTTTACCCCACTCCCCTGAACCATTTTAAATTTTGACCATGTCCTCATTATCATTTTTACTTTATACTACCACGTGCATGCTCCTGATGAGTGGCATGTCAGCCACGAAACGCGTAGAGCTATTTAATGCCGTGTTTCCATCTACAAACATCCAGATTTTCAAGTTATGACACTATTATTACCCCTAACAGGCTCAGTGAGGCCTTAGGTCCTGCAAATTTTATCTTGTAATTATTAATTTATCTAACCCTGCCTTGGTGGAACTACGGAATTTTATTAGAGTTTTACTCATGACAATTGCTTATGACTGTATTTACTGCTTTGTTACCTTGTATAATTGTTGACTATTTGACACCAGTTGTCATATTCTGAGATAATTGTACTATCATGGATATTTTTGTCACTGTATTTACCATTTATTCTGATATGAACAGTATATGTATATTTACAAGCCATCGATGTGAATAAAAATTCCCTCGTTCAACCTCAATTATTTAATTGCTATCCTGTGCTTCATATAAAGTCCCAACTCTCGTGCTCCCCTCTTCTCGATATAAGGGATGGAAATGCATGACCTTACCGGGTCATGATTTCATTCAAAGTCCCATAGGGATGGACATACGTGACCTTACCAGGTCTAGGTCTCCTAAAAGTCCCTAAATGTCTCCTTTGTTCTTTTTCAATATAACTAGGGATGGAAGCACATGTTCTAGCTTTATTATTATATTTTGACTACCACTCTTGCATTATTCGACCTAATGTTGAGCCTCCCCTGTTTTGTTATCTGTTTTATTGTTTACCCATTCTAATGATTCATTTATACCTGTATATCAATACAACTTATACTATGTGTTTGGAGCGTTGGCTTCTGATGTGTGGGACTGGCTGCCGTGGTGTTGTGTCTCTCTCCTCATCCGGGGGCCGTGACGCGCACTGCAGACCTCCGCCGATCCCCCGCCCTGTGCGTGTGTGGGGGGCGGGGGTGCCGCACTGCGCGTCGACGTCACGCATCCCACGCTGCTCGTGCGGCGTTCGGCGCGCTGTCACGTGTTTGCGGTTGGGCTTTCCAAACTCGTTGGCAACGGAGGTGCTCAGGTGTTGGCTGGTGGGATATTGTTATCCTGACCGGCATCACCCCTCCCCCATACCTGCCATACGGCGTGACGTTGGTGGGCGGTCCTGCGGGGGCGTTTATATGGCGGCATGTCTCCGGGGCGGTCTTGACACTCGAGGCTCTCATCACACCAAAATACACAACTCGGAATTCCTCCTCCTTTTGGTCTTTTTGTTACTATAGGTACACCTACACTTTTGCATTATTTTTAACTGGTACTTTAGTTTCTGTTTTATCTAATTGACCCACCTATGCTTCTGTTACTGTTTGTTTGGCAGCCTTTCTGGCTGCCTACTTTGTTTCCTAGCATCACAATTTTCATTCTTTCTTTCAACAACGGTGCTCTTTTCCCCTCCCATTTTTTCTTACTTCCCAGTCACCTTTGACTACTAGTCTAGTCTAATTTCCTTCACTTTCACACAGTTTTGCCTCGTAGTTTCATGCCCGCCCGGATCTGTGCCTGCGTGTGCGCCTCTGGTGGGCTGTCTGCCAGGGCTCCTGGATGGGGGTGGTATTTGATGCCTTGGCACCCCGTTATCACACCATTAATTGACGGATCTCCATTTTGTAAGTATATATTTTGGGGCTGTTCTGGTTTTTACCCCACTCCCCTGAACCATTTTAAATTTTGACCATGTCCTCATTATCATTTTTACTTTATACTACCACGTGCATGCTCCTGATGAGTGGCATGTCAGCCACGAAACGCGTAGAGCTATTTAATGCCGTGTTTCCATCTACATACATCCAGATTTTCAAGTTATGACACTATTATTACCCCTAACAGGCTCAGTGAGGCCTTAGGTCCTGCAAATTTTATCTTGTAATTATTAATTTATCTAACCCTGCCTTGGTGGAACTACGGAATTTTATTAGAGTTTTACTCATGACAATTGCTTATGACTGTATTTACTGCTTTGTTACCTTGTATAATTTTTGACTATTTGACACCAGTTGTCATATTCTGAGATAATTGTACTATCATGGATATTTTTGTCACTGTATTTACCATTTATTCTGATATGAACAGTATATGTATATTTACAAGCCATCGATGTGAATAAAAATTCCCTCGTTCAACCTCAATTATTTAATCGCTATCCTGTGCTTCATATAAAGTCCCAACTCTCGTGCTCCCCTCTTCTCGATATAAGGGATGGAAATGCATGACCTTACCGGGTCATGATTTCATTCAAAGTCCCATAGGGATGGACATACGTGACCTTACCATGTCTAGGTCTCCTAAAAGTCCCTAAATGTCTCCTTTGTTCTTTTTCAATATAACTAGGGATGGAAGCACATGTTCTAGCTTTATTATTATATTTTGACTACCACTCTTGCATTATTCGACCTAATGTTGAGCCTCCCCTGTTTTGTTATCTGTTTTATTGTTTACCCATTCTAATGATTCATTTATACCTGTATATCAATACAACTTATACTATGTGTTTGGAGCGTTGGCTTCTGATGTGTGGGACTGGCTGCCGTGGTGTTGTGTCTCTCTCCTCATCCGGGGGCCGTGACGCGCACTGCGGACCTCCGCCGATCCCCCGCCCTGTGCGTGTGTGGGGGGCGGGGGTGCCGCACTGCGCGTCGACGTCACGCATCCCACGCTGCTCGTGCGGCGTTCGGCGCGCTGTCACGTGTTTGCGGTTGGGCTTTCCAAACTCGTTGGCAACGGAGGTGCTCAGGTGTTGGCTGGTGGGATATTGTTATCCTGACCGGCATCACCCCTCCCCCATACCTGCCATACGGCGTGACGTTGGTGGGCGGTCCTGCGGGGGCGTTTATATGGCGGCATGTCTCCGGGGCGGTCTTGACACTCGAGGCTCTCATCACACCAAAATACACAACTCGGAATTCCTCCTCCTTTTGGTCTTTTTGTTACTATAGGTACACCTACACTTTTGCATTATTTTTAACTGGTACTTTAGTTTCTGTTTTATCTAATTGACCCACCTATGCTTCTGTTACTGTTTGTTTGGCAGCCTTTCTGGCTGCCTACTTTGTTTCCTAGCATCACAATTTTCATTCTTTCTTTCAACAACGGTGCTCTTTTCCCCTCCCATTTTTTCTTACTTCCCAGTCACCTTTGACTACTAGTCTAGTCTAATTTCCTTCACTTTCACACAGTTTTGCCTCGTAGTTTCATGCCCGCCCGGATCTGTGCCTGCGTGTGCGCCTCTGGTGGGCTGTCTGCCAGGGCTCCTGGATGGGGGTGGTATTTGATGCCTTGGTACCCCGTTATCACACCATTAATTGACGGATCTCCATTTTGTAAGTATATATTTTGGGGCTGTTCTGGTTTTTACCCCACTCCCCTGAACCATTTTAAATTTTGACCATGTCCTCATTATCATTTTTACTTTATACTACCACGTGCATGCTCCTGATGAGTGGCATGTCAGCCACGAAACGCGTAGAGCTATTTAATGCCGTGTTTCCATCTACATACATCCAGATTTTCAAGTTATGACACTATTATTACCCCTAACAGGCTCAGTGAGGCCTTAGGTCCTGCAAATTTTATCTTGTAATTATTAATTTATCTAACCCTGCCTTGGTGGAACTACGGAATTTTATTAGAGTTTTACTCATGACAATTGCTTATGACTGTATTTACTGCTTTGTTACCTTGTATAATTTTTGACTATTTGACACCAGTTGTCATATTCTGAGATAATTGTACTATCATGGATATTTTTGTCACTGTATTTACCATTTATTCTGATATGAACAGTATATGTATATTTACAAGCCATCGATGTGAATAAAAATTCCCTCGTTCAACCTCAATTATTTAATCGCTATCCTGTGCTTCATATAAAGTCCCAACTCTCGTGCTCCCCTCTTCTCCATATAAAACATTGCATGTACAGTATAAGCCACTACAGCACATTATGCCAGGACACATTAGCATATTATGCCATCAAACCAAATGATATAAAACGCTATACCCACAAATTGCTGAATAAAATGTGTGCTTTTGCAAGAGCAGATTATTATTTGTTAGCTACCTGAGCTTCCAGACAGAAGACAAAATGTTCATTCTCATAATGTTAATGAAAACCTGCTTCTGTTTTATCTTGCTGATTATGACAAAGGCTGGCCATCCATTATACAATTTTCTTACAATTTTCTGCACAATTTTCCTTAGATTTAACTTCAGCTATGTAGTGCAAGGGCCTGCCTAATTGGATACGATTGAAAATGTTGTTTAGTTTTGACCTCATATTATATGGTTTTTGGTAAATCTAAATGAAATTTGTACAAGAGCATTGAACATGTAAGGCCAGCCTTAACCAGTTGCCGACCGCCGCACCCCGATGTACGTCGGCAGAATGCCACGGGCAGGCATATTGGAGTACCTGTACGTCCATGCCTTCCTGTGGGTGGGGGGCCCGATCGGGGGTCAGAATCTGTTCAGGAGCGATCCGAGATGAGGGGACAGCCATTCATTCATGGCCACCCCTTCGCGATCGCTCCTGACTAATGAAATCCTTCCTCTACATCACTTCCCCTCCTGTAATGTAAACACAGGCAGAGGAAGTGATGTAATCTCTCCTCGTGACGGTCTTTTTTGTTCTGGCACCGAGGAGAGAGGATCAGAGAGTTGCACCAACACACTACACATACAGTAGAACACGCCAGGCACACTTTTCACCCCCCATCACCCCCCAATCACCCCCTGCACCCCCAGTCACAGTGACACCAATTGCATTTTTTTGGGGGATTATTGCATTGGTGTCATATGTGACTGCAATAACTGTTAGGGCGGTTAGGGTTAGCCCCTTTAGGTCCCCCTAACCCCTCAATAAAGGTTTAACCCCGTGATCACCCCCTGTCGCCAGTGTCACTAAGCGAAAGTTTTTTTGATCGCTGTATTAGTGTTACAGGTGATGCTAGTTAGGCAGGTAGGTATTTAGGTTCGCCGCAGCTTTTTATAGCGCCAGGGACCCCCATATACTACCGCATAAAGGTTTTAACCCCCTGATTGCCCCCTAGTTAACCCTTTCACCAGTGATCACCATATAACTGTTACAGGTGTCGGTGGTTAGTTAGTTATTTTTTTATAGTTTCAGGGCACCCGCCATTTATTACCTAATAAAGGTTTAACCCCCTGATCACCCGGCGGGTGATATAAGTTAGGTTTTAGGGTCTGCGTCGCCCCAGGCAGCGTCAGGTTAGTGCCAGTACCGCTAACACCCACGCGCAAACCATACACCTCCCTTAGTAGTATAGTATCTGAACAGATCAGTATCTGATCAGATCTATACTAGCGTCCCCAGCAGTTTAGGTTTCCCAAAAACGCATCGTTAGCGGGATCAGCCCAGATACCTGCTAGCACCTTCGTTTAGCCCCTCCGCCCAGCCCAGCCCACCCAAGTGCAGTATTGATCGATCACTGTCACTTACAAAACACTAAACACATAACTGCAGCGTTTGCAGTGTCAGGCCTGATCCCTGCGATCGCTAACAGTTTTTTTGGTAGCGTTTTGATACAGTCGCTGACAAACTAGGTCCTTTTTTTACCTGCGAGTCTCACTAGTTGTACCACTAAATTTAGAGCCCAAAATGGCAAATCGAAGGTAGACTAGTGAAGAGGCCTACATGTTCCTGAGCATGACAGATAGTGAAGAGGAAGTCACTCATCTGTCAGATTCAGGCTCAGAATACGATCCTGTAGAGGACAGCGGCTCCATGACAGATAGCTCTGGCGACGGAGATGTGGTCCCTGTTAAGGGCAGGCGTACCAGATCCCGAACTTCTTCTGTTGTTGACGTGCAAGATCCGCAGGTCCCTCATATGGAGTAGAGAAGTACTAGTGCCGCTATTCCTTCTGATGAACTGGCAAGCACCAGCGGCCTAGTACACCCTGGTTGTACATCCAGCACTGCAGTAGCCCGTGGTGATGTGGCGAGTCCCATAAGTGCAGTTCAAGCTGGCGAGGTGGCAAGCACAAGTAGTGTCCCGCTGCCACTAAGAAGAAGACAAAGACAGGCCCGTCCTATCCATAGTGCCCTTCCTGCAGAATTCGCCAATCCTGATTGGGTGCCCACCACTTCTGCAGAACCCGTACTTCCCCCATTCACTGGCCAACCCGGCATTCACGTGGAAACAGTTGATTTTATGCTACTTGATTTTTACTCACTGTTTTTCACTGAAGATCTCTATAGATCTATTGTGGACCAAAGCAATTTGTACACTGGTCAACACATCGCCACTATTCCCCAGTCCTCCCTTGCCAGACAATGGGAACCAATTACGGTTTCCGAATTTAAGATCTTTCTGGGCCTTTCCCTCAACATGGGCATAATCAAAAAGAATGAGTTGCGGTCATATTGGTCCACTGACCCAATTCACCATATGCATGTGTTCTCTGCTTCCATGGTCAGGGCACGATACGAGCAGATTTTGCGGTTCATGCACTTCAGTGACAATGAACTCTGTCGTCCTCGTGGAGACCCTGCATACGATCGGCTCTACAAAAATGCGGCCCCTCATAAACCATTTCAACCAACGTTTTACAGACTTGTTTACTCCCCATCAAGTTGTCTGCGTTGATGAGTCCCTGATTAAGTTTTCTGGCCGCTTGTCATTCAAACAGTACATTCCCAACAAGCGTTTCAATTATGGGACCAAGGTGTATAAGGTCCATCAGAGCTGGTAAGAGTTTATTCCTACTGGTGGAATGAGTGTCACATACAAGCAATTAGCGGTCTTTCCACGTGGTGTTCCCGCTCTACATGCTCTTCTGTTGTCATATATGACCAATACGTGTGGACTTTTGTATTTTGCGCTGCACCATTTATATTAATTGATGTGTTTTTTGTATTGCTCCTTTAGGTGTTCAGCTTGCAATTAGTTTGTTTTGTATTATACATGTGAGCACTGATTGTTTTTTCTTGATTCAAGGTGTATAAGCTCTGTGACAGGGCCACAGGCTATACATGTAGTTTTATGGTTTATGAGGGCAAAGATAGTCACGTAGAGCCGGAGAACTGCCCTGACTACATAGAAAGCGCTGGCAAGATTGTTTGGGACTTATTCGAAAAGGGGTACCATTTGTATGTGGACAATTATTACACAAGTGTGCCACTGTTTAGTCATTTGTTTGATCAGCAGATTGGAGCATGTGGCACCATGCGACCTAATCGCTGGGGCTTTCCCCAGTGGCTTGTAGATTCTCGTCTTAGGCTGGGGGAGAGAGCCTGCTTGCGGTGTAATAACTTGCTCGATATGAAGTGGAGGGATAATAAGAATGTTTTCGTTCTTACCTCCCTTCATGCAGACACGATGGTCCAAATTACTACGGCGACTGGTGTTGTGGAGAAACCCCTCTGTGTCCACAAATATAACCAAAATATGGGAGGGGTGGACCTCAATGACCAGTTGTTGGCGCCGTACCTAGTTGCCCGTAAGGCCAGATGCTGGTACAAAAAAGTGTCTGTTAATTAATTTCAATTGGGTATGCTGAACGCTCATGTGCCACACAGAGCTTCAGGATGGACTGGATCCTTCCTTAAATTCCAGGAAGATATCGTCAGAGCCCTTCTGTATTCAGATGGTGCTCCACCTCACCTTCCCCAACCAAATGCAGTAAGCCGGCTGCATGAAAGGCATTATCCTTATGTCCTCCCGCGTACCCCTACCCAACGAGCCCCCCAAAGAAAATGTTGTGTCTGCAGAAAGCGCAGATATAGGCGTGACACCCGTCATTATTGTCCCCTCTGTCCTGACAATCCTGGTCTTTGCATTGGTGAATGTTTTGAACGCTACCATGAACTAGTTGAGTTTTAGAGTAGGGTACAGCATTGCACAGACTAGGCACACGTTCACAGGGTCTCCCAAGATGCCATCGCATTTTGAGAGACCCAAACCGCTGGAACCGTTACAACAGTTAGAACTGTTACAGTTACATAAAAAAGTGTAAAAAAAAATAAAAGAAAAAAAGTAAAAACAAAAAAAATATAAAATAAAAAAACAAAAATAGTTGTCGCCAACAAAAACCTCCTCCTCGTGCCCAAAGCCCGGTATAAATCCAAGGGTGATCGGAGATTCGCTGTCCAAGGGCCTCGGCTATGGAATGCTCTACCAATCAACATCCGCCTGGAAGAAAATCACCTGGCTTTTAGGAAAAAACTCAAGACCTTCCTCTTTTAGCAGATGATCAAAGCTCACCACAGCGCCTAGAGGCGATTCAGTTCGCATTGTGCGCTATATAAGTATTTCATTCATTCATTCATTCAATGTTCTCTCTCTCTCTCTATTCTCTCTCTATTGTTCTGTTCCTTTGTACTGTATTCTATTCTGCAATGTTTTATTGTTAACCATTTTTTGTTTTCAGGTACGCCATTCAGCTGCAATGTGGATTTATTTATCTTGACAGCAATAGCGTTTGCTCCCACGATATATAAAGCCATGACTCCAGTGCTGTTGGAGGTGATTTCACCACCACAGTTAAAAAAAAGAGCATATATGCTGAAGCATGGGGGCAGCAGGGGTGTAGGAGCGATTTGCTCCTACCTTTTGCGGGAGGATGCCCCCATGCTTTGGCATATATATATTTTAGGCACAGGTTGCGTTAAAAAATGTTTTCTTTTTTGCTATTTTTTTTTTTTGTATTTGCTTTGCAGGTATGGTAAGTCCTACTGTTATACTGTAATGTTACTTTGTTTTATTGTTAACCATCATATGCTTAGCAGGTACGCCATTCAGCTGCAGCAGAGATTTATTTATCTTGACAGCAACAGTGTTTGCTCCCACGATACATAAAGCCATGACTCCAGCGCTGTCGGAGGTGATTTCACCACCACAGTTAAAAAAGAGCATATATACCAAAGCATGGGGGCAGCAGGGGTGGAGGAGCGATTTGCTCCTACCTTTTGGGGCAGATGCCCCCATGCTTCGGCATATATAAATGGTGCATGTATGCCCACCATTAGAAGTGGGTGGATGAAGGGAGGTATTCTAATGGTGGGCATACCCACCGATCAATATCGCAGGCTGCATGAATTTTTTTTTTACAATATATGCCCAACCAGTTCCAGCAATGTACTGGTATGTTGCTGGACTTTGAGTGCTTATACCAGAATGATGCCTGCAGGTTTAGGTATCATCTTGGTATCATTATTTTCAGCCAGCGGTTGGCTTTCATGTAAAAGCAATCCTAGTGGCTAATTAGCCTCTAGACTGGTATTACAAGCAGTGGGAGGGAATATCCCCCCCCCCCCCACGTGTTCCATGGTTTTCTCAGGCTCTCCTGTCCCAACAGGGAACCTGAGAATGCAGCCGGTGGTTCCGCCATCTGACCATAGAGCTGATCAGAGACCAGAATGGCTCCAATCATCTCTATGGCCTAAGAAACCGGAAGCTACGAGCATTTCATGACTTAGATTTTGCGGGATGATAGACCCTAATTTTTTCAAAAAAGAGTACCTGTCACTACCTATTGCAATCATAGGGGATATTTACATTCCCTGAGAGAACAATAAAAATTATTAAAAAATATATATATAAATGAAAGGAACAGTTTAAAAATAAAATAAAAAAGTAAAATAAATAATTAAAAAACAAAAAAAACACACCCCTGCCCCCCCCTTCTAAGGCGCAACATCGAATGCAAACGTCGGTCTGGCGTCATATGTAAACAGCAATTGCACCATGCATGTGAGGTATCACCGCGAAGGTCAGATCGAGGGTACTAATTTTAGCAGTAGACCTCCTCTGTAAATCTAAAGTGGTCACCTGTAAAGGCGTTTAAAGGCTTTTAAAAATGTATGAAGTTTGACGCCGCTGCACGTTTCTGCGCAATTTTAAAGCATGTCATGTTTGGTATCCATGTACTCGGCCTAAGATCATTTTTTTTATCTCATCAAACATTTGGGCAATATAGTGATTTTTAGTGCATTAAAATTAAAAAAAGTGTGTTTTTTCCCCAAAAAATGCGTTTGAAAAATCGCTGCGTAAATACCGTGTGAAAAAAAAATATGAAACACCCACCATTTTAATCTGTAGGGCCTTTGCTTTAAAAAAATACTTAATGTTTGGGGGTTCAAAGTAATTTTCTTGCAAAAAAAAATATTTTTTCATGTAAACAAAAAGTGTCAGAAAGGGCTTTGTCTTCAAGTGGTTCGAAGAGTAGGTGATGTGTGACATAAGCTTCTAAACGTTGTGCATAAAATGCCAGGACAGTTCAAACCCCCCCCCCCCCCCAAATGAACCCATTTTAGAAAGTAGACACCCCAAGCTATTTGCTGAAAGGCATGTTGAGTCCATGGAATATTTTATATTTTGACACAAGTTGCGGAAAAATACATTATTATTTTAATTTTTAATTTTTTTGCACAAAGTTGTCATTAAATGATATATTGGTCAAACACGCAATGGTTATATGTAAAATTACACAACAAAATACATTCTGTTGCTTCTCCTGAGTACAGGGATACCACAAGTGTGAGACCTTTTGGGAACCTAGCCGTGTACGGTACCCCAAAATCCAAGCACCGCCTTCAGGCTTTGTAAATTTTTGATTTCATTCTTCACTGCCTATCACAGTTTCGGAGGCCATGGAATGCCCAGATAGCACAAAATCCACCCAAGTGACCCAATTTTGGAAAGTAGACACCCCAAGCTATTGATTTTTGTCACAAAGTTTTGAAAATTGAAAAAAAAGAAAAAAATTTTTTTTTCTTCATTTTCAAAAACAAATGAGAGCTGCAAAATACTCACCACAAGTCTCGGCAAATAGCTTGGGGTGTCTACTTTCCAAAATAGGGTCATTTGGGGGGGGGGAGGTTTGTGCCATCTTGGCATTTTATGGCCTTCAAAACTGTGATAGGTAGTGAGGCGTGAAATCAAAAATTTACGCACTTAGAAATCCTGAAGGTGGTGATTGGATTTCGGCCCCGTACGCGGCTAGGCTCCCAAAAAGTATCACACATGCGGTATCCCCGTACTCAGGAGAAGCAGCAGAATTTATTTTGGGGTGTAATTCCACATATGCCAATGGCATGTTTGAGCAATATATCATTTAGTGACAACTTTGGGCAAAAAAAAAAGTTTGTCATGTTCCCGCAACTTGTGGCAAAATATAAAATATTCCACAGACTCAACCTGCCTCTCAGAAAATAGCTTAGGGTGTCTACTTTCCAAAATGGAGTCATTTGGGGGGGTTTTGTGCCATCTTGGCATTTTATGGCCTTCAAAACTGCGATAGGTAGTGAGGAGTGAAATCAAATATTTATACCCTTAGAAATCCTGAAGGCTGTGCTTGGTTTTTGGGGCCCCGTACGTGGCTAGGCAACCAAAAACTCCCACACATGTTGTATCCCCGTACTCAGGAGAAGCAGCAGAATTTATTTTGGGGTGTAATTCCACATATGCCCATGAAATATGTGAGCAATATATCATTTAGTGACAACTTTGGGCAAAAAAAAATACTTTGTCATATTCCCGCAACTTGTGGCAAAATATAAATTATTCCATGGACTCAACATGCCTCTCAGAAAATAGCTTTGGGTGTCTACTTTCCAAAATGGGGTCATTTGGGGGGGGGGGTTGTGCCATCTTGGCATTTTACGGCCTTCAAAACTGTGATAGGTAGTGAGGAGTGAAATTTAAAATGTATGCCCTTAGAAATCCTGAAGGTGGTGCTTGGCTTTCGGGGGCCCCGTACGCGGCTACAATCCCCAAAAGCCGACCACATGTGGTATCCCCATACTCAGGAGAAGCAGCAGAATGTATTTTGGGGTACAATTCCACATATAACCATGGCATGTGTAAGCAATATATCATTTAGTGACAACTTTTGGTAAAAAAAAAAATGTTATATTCAATGGGCTCAATATGCCTCTTATCAATTTCCTTAAGGTGTCTACTTTCCAAAATGGGGTAATTTGGAGGGGGTTTATACTGCCCTGCCATTTTAGCACCTCAAGAAATGAGATAGGCAGTCATAAACTAAAAGCTGCGTAAATTCCAGAGAATGTAGTTTGTAGACGTGACAACTTTTGCGCAAACCAATAAATATACACTTATTGACTTTTTTTTTACCAAAGACATGTGGCTGAATACATTTTGGCCTAAATGTATGACTAAAAATTAGTTTATTGGATTTTCCTAATAACAAAAAGTAGAAAATATAATTTTTTTTTCAAAATTTTCGGTCTTTTTATGTTTATATCGCAAAAAATAAACATCGCAGATTCAATCAACTACCTTTAAAAGAAAGCTCTATTTGTCTGAAAAAAAGGACACAAATTTTGTTTGGGTACAACATTGCATGACCGCGCAATTACCAGTTAAAGCAGCGCAGTGCCAAATTGTAAAAAGTCCTCTGGTCATTGACCAGCCAAATGGTCCAGCGCTTAGGTGGTTAAAGTGATTGTAAAGCTTTGTTTTTCTTTTTTTAAATAACAAACATGTTATATTTACCTCCTCTGTGCAAGGGTTTACAGAGTGGTCCCGATCCTCCCTTTTCTGGGGTCCTCCCATGGTACTCCTGGCTCCTCCTCTTCTCCAGTGCCCTGTTGGAGAGCCGCTTTCCATGTGGGCACCTGTGCAGGCATGCTCCCAAGTCCTGCTGCTGCATCCATTGACAAAGACAACAGGACTTCCGACTCCCCTCTCCTATTTAGTATATGTCATAGATATTTATTTTATATTTATCTACAATAAATATTATTTTTATCAATACCTTTTCTACTTTTGTACTACTACCTATTACCAGTAACCCTACTTAAATTTCCATTAGAGGATATACACTCTTTTTGAGTGATTCTTTTTCTATTGTATTAGGGATGTGGGTTCACTGACAACCAAGTCTCATACAGGGGTGACACCACCTCTTTACATTTGCCCCTGGCTCCCGTGTCACTGGATTTGATTGACAGCAGCGGGAGCCAATGGCTCCTGCTGCTATCAATCAATCCAATGAGGACCCAAGACAGGAGCTTTGCTCCTCTTCGTAGCTGGAATGATCTGGCTCAGGTAAGAAAAATGGGGGAGTCTGGGGGGCTGCTGTAGCCCAAAAATGATAACCATATCATAATGCATATCGGGTCTATTCTGACACACCTCTCCTACTTGCAAAAATCATATTTTTTTGCTAGAAAACGACTCAGAACCCACTAATATTATATATATATATTTTAGCAGACACCATAGGGAATAAAATGGCAGGTCGTTGCAACTTTTTATCTCGCACGGTATTTGAGTAAAAAATTTTCAAATGCGTTTTTTTGGGGAAAAAACGACAGTTTCATGAATTAAAAATAACAAAAGAGTAAAGTTAGACCATATTATTTTATATAATATGAAAAATGATGTTACGCCCATTAAATAGCTACCCAACATGTCACGCTTTAAAATTGCGCACACTCATGGAATGGCGCCAAACTTCGGTACTTAAAAATCTCCATAGGCAACACTTCATATATGTATATATATCTTTTTTTGCCACAACTTATGTATATATATATATATATATATATATATATGTTGTGGCAAAAAAAGAGTCAGGCACGTCAATTCATCCCAATTTTCTGAGAGTCGCCCAATTCTGGACCAGTCTATTGGTCTTCTGACAGTGACAGTAAATTACCTGGTCATAGTATCCCAGGCTTGGAGCAAGGACAGGTCCAGAGGCAGCACTCTCATTCTTCTTTTCTCCTTCTCAGTGGATGTTTAGCTCTTGTGCCCCTGGTGCTGTCTGAAGTGAAAAGTGAATGGGTTGGTGTGCAGGTACATGTCTTCACCTTCTCACAGCTTAGGAGAAGGTGAATGACAATGAGCAATCTGGAACAATCAGGATGCCGCTTGCTGTGAGTACTGAGAGTGGCTGACCTTTCATATTTAAATATTAACTAGTGCAGCTGTCACACCTGTACACCTCTCTAAGGACCAGGGCAGTCTTTACTTTTCTAATATTGGGTCTGTTTATGTGACAATAACCTTTTCATTACTTAAAGCAGAACTTTACTGAAAAACCGAAGTTGAGCTCTTCCTCCTCTTTTCTCTTCCTCTGCCAATAATGAAAACATTTATGTTACTTTGAGGAGCAGAGAGCCTATTTCTGGCAAACCTGGTCTGACTTCCACTGAAATTGCCTAGGCAATCCCAAGGAAAGTTGTCTCCCCTTCCTTCCCACTCACAACCTCCTGGCACACATCACAGGTCCCAGGAGGATGCACGAACATTCACAGAGCGCAGGGCGGCTCGTGCATGCGCAGTGGGCAACCTGCTGTGAAGGGTCAAGAAGTCACAGCAAGATTCTCACAGTAAACATGCTGGCACCGGGGACCTGAAAATCGCAGAAGAACCAGCCTGGGTGAGGACAGCACTGGATCCCTATACAGATAAGTCTCTTCTTATTAAACGTCAGCACTCAGCAGCATTTATTTATTTTTTTAAAAGAGACCTCTTCAAAGTGGTTGTAAAAGCTGAGGGTTTTTTATCTTCATACATTAAATGCATTAAGGTAAAAAACCTTCTGTGTGCAGCAGCGCCCCCATCCCCCCCAATTTTTAGCCCCATCTTGATTCAGTGATGTGCACAAGATCCTCATCTTTCCTGGTTCTCTCCCTCCTCATTGACTTAGAAAGCAGCAGTAGCCATTGGCTCCCGCTACTGTCAATCACAGTCAATGAGGAGTAAATGGACACACGGAGCAGCAGCTTGGGTGCTCGGGTGTCCCCATAGCAAGCTGCTTGTTATGGGGGCATTAGCCAGAAGGGAGGGGCCTGAAGCGCAGGTGGGGGATTCGAAAATAAGAGGATCAAGGTTGCTCTGTGCAAAACCATTACACCAAGTATAACATGTTTTTTTTTTTTTTTTAAACAAACAAAAGAAAAAGAAATCCTGTAATATCACATTAAGCTAACAAAATAATGCATATATCATTTTGGCACTTTCTTTAGGTTGATATTTTCTTGAAAAAACAATGTGACTTTTTTATGCACTCCATCAAGAAAGAAAACAAAACTAGCAAAAAAGAGTTTACTTTCTATTTCTAGTTGATCAGTCTTAGTTTAAAAAATATATTATTACAGTGAATTAAAAACAATATAGAAAATGTGCTTTTTAAAATGACACTAAAGTGATGATTCTGGTACAAAGCATTGCAAAGTTATTAACAAATTAAATAAAGGGATTTTTTTTTTTTTTTTTTTACCTTTTTTTAACCTCCCTGGCGGTATGATTAGTTCTGATTTTAGGTGCTGAAAGCGGTACAATTATTTTGCATGGAGATGTGCCGTTTTATATTGTAGGCCTGCAATTCTTAGGAATAACTCTCTTAAATCTGTTCAAACAAGAGTCTAGTAGACATCCCGGGTATGATAAAGTTTATAATATAATAAATAACTATAAATAATGATAACAAATAATAATAAAACGTATTCAATAATGTAATCAAATCCAAAAACACAGAAATTTGCTCATTTGCAGAATTGTCGCTGTCATTAGATTTAGTGTTTGATGACGGATCTCCCCACAAATCGCTATCGCTCAATTGTGCAAGTGATTCTAATTTATTATCGCTGTATTCTAGCTGGTCTAAAATCACTTTTGACATAAAGGGGCAGTTTTTAATTGCTATGGACAATCTCCAAATTCCAGGCTGAAAAAAAACAGTATTTATAATATAAAAGTGCATGCAGGGCACTGCACAGGCCACTAGGGACAAAGGGGATGTGTATTTTTTTTATACAGTACTGTAATCTTACAGATTACAGTATACTGTATGTGTTTTGTGTTTTTACTTTTTTGAATTCGGCGCCGATCTCCGATCCCGTGCATCGTAACGTCACAGGGAACGGAGCTCGGCGGCACTCGGCACTGTGTGAATCGAGTGGAGGACGGCTCACACACACAGTGGGGAGGACATTGCAGGATCCAGGGGACAAGGTAAGTAAGTCTCCCTGTATCCTGCAATGCAATCCCAAGTCTGGCTCGGGGTTACCGCTCGTGGTACTGAAATTCCACCCCGAGCCAGACTCGGGATTACCGCCAGGCAGGTTAATAGGACTCTAAAAAATTAACAAACAAAATGAAAACAAACCAAAAAAAAGTTAAAAATTATTTGCTTTAATTGTGAATTAATATGGACGTCTGTAAGGAAAGGTAGGAGGTGGGTTGATTTATCTCCTCTGAGAATCAGCACAAGAACAGGGTTATCATTTTCAGTCTACTTCTTTAGTTATAGACAGTGTTGTTGTTGAGTTACAGATCTAAAGCCCCATACACACCATCAGATTTTCTGCTGATTTTTGTCTTCAAATTTACCAAAACCGTGTAGTGCAAGGGCCTGCCTGATTGCATACAAATTGAAACTCCTAAGGTTTGACCTCATATTTTATAGTTTTGTTAAATCTAAATGAAAAAAATCAGCAGAAAATCTGAAAAATACTGAAAAAAACTCATCAATTGCAGCCTCACTGTGCCATCAATTGCAGCCTCACTGTGCCCATCAAATGCAGCCACTGTGTCCATCAAATGCAGCCACTGTGCCCATCAAATGCAGCCACTGTGCCCATCAAATGCAGCCACTGTGCCCATCAGATGCAGCCACTGTGCTCATAACGTGCAGCCACTGTGCCCATAAAATGCAGCCACTGTGCCAGTAAAATGCAGCCACTGTGCCTATCATATGCATCCTCTGTGCTCATCATATGCAGCCTCTTTACCCATCATATGCAGCCTCTTTACCCATCATATGCAGCCTCTGTGCCCATAATATGCAGCCCCTGTGCCCATAATATGCAGCTTCTGTGCCCATCATATGCAGCCACTGTGACCCCCCCCCCCCCGCGCTTGTTGCCAGCTCGGCGTCTGACTGGCACTCACCCCATCCTGGTGGTGGGTCAGGCTGTGGGACATGGGTGGCAGGACATGCAGCGGGTCAGGCGATGGCTCCTGCATCTTCCATGCTTCTCTGTCCTCCCGTGTGTCTCTTATTCCATTCCGTTCAGGTTTAGCCAGTCAGGTGAGGGGTATTAGACTCACACTTCCTGACTGGCAGAGAGGCGGTTCAGTGTTAGAAAAGCAAATATTTATTTGCCTTTCTAACAAACCTGGGTGGGCTTGGAGCGTAATGCTCTGCGATCCGAGTCCACCTTTTTTAAAGCCTATTACACCCTATGGCTCTAATCTGGTGCTTCAAAAAAACACCCCCGCCGCTGTAATTCAGGCACCCGGCATCTGAAAAGCGGCCAGATGCCTGAATAGGCCAGATGCCTGAATATGCCTACATATAGGGGGGTGGCGTGACAGAGGGGGCAGCCCCCCTGCACCCTAATGGATGCACCGCCACTGCTCAGTGGCTCATAACATTATGTTTGAGCGTCTAATCACAGTATGTGCCCATGAGGGGTGATAGACTGTAATCCTCAAACGTTAAGGAACAGTGGCGGCTGGTGCTCAAAATTTTTGGGGGGGCGCAAACAAATTAAAAAATTCGAAAAAAAAAAAAACAATTGCACCCTCACTGTGCAATCAAATACCGTCACTGTGCCATCAAATACCGCCACTGTGCCATCAAACGCAGCCACTGTAACTGTGCCCATCAAACGGTGCCACTGTGCCATCAAATGCAGCCACTGTGCCATCAAAAGCAGCCACTGTGCCCATCAAATACCACCACTGTGCCATCAAACACAGCCACTGTGCCGCTCAGTTGCAACCACTGTAACTGTGACCATCAATTGGTGCCACTGTGCCATCAAACACAGCCACTGTGCACATCAAACGTTGCCACTGTGCCATCAAATGCTCCCAATGCTGCCACTGTGCCATAAAATGCTCCCACTCTGCCATCCAATGCTGTCACTGTGCCATCAAATGCTCCCAATAATGCCACTGTGCCATCAAATGCTCCCACTGTGCCATCCAATGCTGCTACTGTCCCATCCAATGCTGCCACTGTCCCATCCAATGCTCCCAATGCTGCCACTGTGCCATCAAATACTCCCAATGTTGCCACTGTGCCATCCAATGCTGCCAATGTGATCCCCCTTCGCCCCTGCCCGCTCGCCATCTGCTGGGCACTTACCCTGTCTTGGCAGGGCAGCGGGTGACGGCGAGCGTTGTCTTCCATGCATCTTCTCTCCTCCATGTGTCTTCTCCTGTCCCCCTCTCCTTCAGTCCTCTCCTATGATCTTTTCATTAAATTCTGTGCCCTTTCTTCTCCAAACGTATCTTTGCCCAAACTTTCGATCCCCACTGTATAGTCTTTTACACTTGTTTAATGGCAATCCAATAATGATCCAGTTCATGACAACTTAAACATACCAAATCATCGGGACACCTGCCTTTACATGCACATGAACTTTAATGGCATCTCAGTCTTAGTCCATAGGGTCCAATATTGAGTTGGCCCACCCTTTGCAGCTATAACAGTTTCAACTCTTCTGGGAAGGCTGACCACAAGGTTTAGGAGTGTGTCTATGAGAATTTTTGACCATTCTTCCAGAAGTGCATTTGTGAGGTCAGGCACTGATGTGGCTTAAAAGTCATGGCTTTCAGTCTCTGTTCTAATTCACTACAAAGGTGTTCTATCGGGTTGAGATCAGGACTCTGTGCAGGCCAATCAAGTTCCTCCACCCCAAACTCGTTTATCCATGTCTTTATGGACCTTGCTTTGTGCACTGGTGTGCAGTCATGTTGGAACAGAAGCCATCCCCAATCTTTTCCCACAAAGTTGGGAGCATGAAATTGTCGAAAATGTATTGGTATGTTGACTCCTTAAGAGTTCCCTTCATTGGAACTAAGGGGTCAAACTCCACATCATAATTCCCCCCTCCACCAAATGGTTTGGACCAGTGCACAAAGCAAGGCCCATAAAGACATGAATAAGCCAGTTTGGGGTGGAGGAACTTGACCTCAGCCTGATAGACATGGATAAGCCTGATGAACCTTGTGGACAGCCTTCCTAGAAGATTTGAAGCTGTTATAGCTGCAAAGGTTGGGCCAACTCAATATTGAACCCTACGGACTAAGACCGGGATGCCATTAAAGTTAATGTGTGTGAAAAGGTAGGCATCCCAATACTTTTGGTAACATAGTGTATGTGCTTCACCATTCTCAAAGCTAGCAAAGTCCAAAGAGAGAAAACCTACAAGAAGAACCCAGTGACACACGTTTGTAAACATTACACTGTTTGCTTTACTCTCTATTGGTCTTTCCAGAGTGTTTTCACCACCTTTGTCACTTCAATTCATACCATTTTTTTACAATCTAACCTCTGTCCCTCTTGAAACTTGTTTATGCTAGTCACAGTTTTCAGACATCTCTGTCCTGTCTTAGTCACATCAACCAGCGCTACAGATAACAAAGTGCATTTTACAAATCATCAGCAATTTCCTCATCATTTCAAGGGCAGTCCCAAATTTGGTTATCTGTCCCTGATTTTCATACTCTCATCTTTTTTTTTTCATGTGTAGTGACTTTGGGGATTATTTACTAAAGGCAAATCCACTTTGCACTACAAGTGCATTTGGAAGTGCAGTCACTGTAGATCTCAGGGGAAGATCTGAAATTAGGGGAATTTTATCATCCAATCACGTGCAAGCTAAAATGCTGTTTTTTATTTTCCTTGCATGTCCCCCTTAGATCTACAGCGACTGAACTTCCAAGTGCACTTTCAGTGCAAAGTGGAGTTGCCTTTCGTAAATAACCCCCTTTATGTCGTATATATTGCTGTGTTGTGGGTGTAATCCTCAATATCTGTTCTTATTTTGTATATATGAAGGATGCACAGTACCACTTCTCTTTTTCAGTAAGTTAGGTGTAATTCTCATTGCTGTGTCTGCATTAACAGTAAACAGCACCATCCTGGAAGTCATCCTGTTATTATGCAACTACAGTGTACATTTTACTGGTGTTATAATTAAAAAAAAAATAATGATTACTATAGTGCCAACAGTTTGTAGAGACCTTTTTCAAAAGGAGGAGAGAAGTTTTCCATCCATAAATCCCCAGCCCCCTGCCCAGAGACAGAAGTTCAAGTGTAATAAATAAATAAACAAGCCATAGGATGGTAATAATAATAATAATAATAATAATAATATATTTATTAGTCATTTCAAAGTTTTGGTAAGAGTGATTCACAGCACATGTAGCATGAAGTCCTATACAATCACAACAAAGGTGAGGTTTACAGTGCCTTGAAAAAGTATTCATACCCCTTGAAATTTTCCACATTTTGTCACGTTATAACCAAAACGTAAATGTATTTTATTGGGATTTTATGTGATAGACTAACACAAAGTGGCACATAATTATGAAGTGCAAGGAAAATGATACATGGTTTTTATTTTTTTTTTTTTTACAAATACATACTGTATGTGAAAAGTGTGGCATGCATCTGTATTCAGCCCCCCTGAGTCAATAATTTGTAGAAGCACCTTTACTGCAATTACAGCTGCAAGTCGTTTTGGGGATGTCTCTACCAGTTCTACGCATCTATAGAGTGACATTCTTGCCCATTCTTCTTTGTAAAATAGCTCAAGCTCTGTCAGTTTGGATGGAAAGTGTCTACGAACAGCAATTTTCAAGTCTTGCCACAGATCCTCAATTGGATTTTGGGCTGGACTTTGACTGGGCCATTCTAACAGATATGGTTTGATCTAAACCAGGGATCTCCAAACTATGGCCCTCCAGCTGATGCGGAATTACACATCCAATGAGACATTGTAAAACTCTGACATTCAAAGACATGACTAGGCATGATGGAAATTGTAGTTCCTGAACAACTAAAGGGTCATTGTTTGAAGACCCCTGATCTAAACCATGGTGTCAATAGGGCAGAGGTTGGTGCCAGTAGGACAGAAGATGGTGACAGTAGACCAGAGGATGGTATCAGTAGGGCAGTGGACAATATTAGTACAGCAGTGGACGGTTTCAGTGAGCAGTAAATGACATAAGTAGGGCAGTGGACAGTGTCAGTAGAGCAGAGAATTGTGTCAGTAGGACAGAGGACGATGTCAGTAGAGCAGTGGATGGCATAAGTAGGGCAGTGGGCAGTATCAGTAGAGCAGGGGATGGTGTCAGTAGCACAGTGGACTTTGTCAGTAGGGCAGTGGATAGTGTCATTCAGTAGAGAAGGATGTGTGAAGGGACGGTGTCAGTAGAGCAGAGGATGGTGTCAGTAGAGCAGTGGACAGTTTTAGTAGAGCAGTGGGCAGTGTCAGTATAGCAGTAGATGATGTCAGTAGGGCACCGTGCCCCTGGACAACGTAATTCTATTATGAAACGCGTAGGGAGGAGCGACGCGCTGACTTTTTTATAAATAAATCATGTGTTTTTATACTATTTGGAGCCTCTTATCTTTTACATGCTACTGGTATAAACTGCCAAGCTTTGGTCCATGAGAGGTGAACTGAGGAGTGCTAGGCTCTGGTGTTTATGCTCTGGATGCTGCGTATTGAAGAGGCTTGCAGGAATTTTTGAGGGTCCAGAAGACGTCACTTACTAAAGAGTTTCAGCAGGAGTGTCTGAGGGTCCAGGAGAGAAATACTCATAATCCATGCTTTCTGTGACCCTCTGTAATGGGGGGTCATAGGCTTCTGGTAAGAAGTAAATGTATACTTTGGGTGGTGGATTCAACATGGCTCACAATTGAAAGAAAATTATAATGCATGGACTGTTCCCTCAACATAAAATATTTTGAATTTTTATTTTTATTCTTTGCACGGGTGTAGATTTTGTGTGAACGCATTCCTTTGGACTATTTATTACGTTAAAAAATTTTTTTTTAGGTCACTTTAAAAGGACTTTGTTGGTCTTTCAATATATGTTCCTTATAGCACATATGTGCATGGGGTCTTGTTTGAATTCATTTTCATAGTGTCAAGGTTATTTATCCATTTTGCAGTGTTAATTTACATATCATATGTTTTACACAGCACGCATTTGTATGAGTTGATATCCACCATTTACTTTCCAATCGCATTTAATCGCATTGTTCTTCAGATATGATGTTTGCGTTTTTTATTATTTATACACATTTTGTTTGTGTGTCATATGTCTAGTGCAACTCTTTTATTTTCCATTTTGTTTTTCCTGTAGTTATGTTATACAGCAGATTAGCAGCTTCCAATAGATCCCTTTAGTGGTTCTATTTTCAGTTATTTATGCACTTATTTACCGTAGCGCAGTTTCTTTCTCCCTTTTTTTCTCAATGGGTATTGATCACTCACTGTGTTCATTCAGAAAAGGAAGTGGACAGTTAATTACATATTTACCAGTCCACTTCTGTCCAGGTGTGACACGGAGGTCGTCTGGATCATGTGGACAGTGGAAGTCCTCTCAATGCAGCACCCAAGGCACTTGCCCCTCCTTTCACCCCTTCCCCCAGATTTGGCCCTGACAAGAGGGATCCAAGGGCCCTTTTGGTGAGAACTTACAATCTAAAGGGTAGGCCATGGCTATTTTTTTTATTTTTTTTAGGTTTCCTTTAAGCGTGCTGTTGGGAGATGGTAAAAGTGCACAGTTGAGCCAACCACCCCCCTTAAGCTGCAATAGGAAGCAGACGGGGTGTATACATGCCACAACCGCAATGCTTTGCCTCAAATCTGCAGAAAAGCGTATTCAACATGTAGCAAACTCGCTGAACACCATACACTCAAGCAAATGGGGAAGCACCACGAATATCCAGCAATTGGCATTTGCATTTGCAGCATGTTTGTTGGCAAAAAGGGGGATAGGAGCTGTGAGGTGGTGTCACATCGCTTCCTCAGGACCTGTCAGAAGGCTCTGAAGCACAATCCAAATGTGTATTGAGCTTTAGAGAAGGGAGAGATTTAGAAGCACGTCTAAATCCACCCTTACTGTGCAAACTATAAGCCACAATCAGGCCACAATTATACTGTCAGCACCCTGCAAGGGGCTCGGGAAATGCATGTGTTCTGTAGTCACCATCCTAAACACATTGATATGAGAAGATAATATCATTAGAGTGGTGCATAGGTAATGCCTGCATAGGACACTAAGGGCATGTATTCAGCAAGCCTTATCCAGCCCTTGCATAATAATGGTGTGTGGCATGACATGTTTTAGTATATTACTTATATATATATTATTTAATAAGTAACATCCATGATTAGGATTGGCAACTCAGAATGGAATGCTGCTTCTAATTGTCTATATTATGTCTTAGGAATAGACTGGATGATCAATCATGGGGGAATCACCACTGTCTACCAACACCTACCTTATATGTAGCTGAGAAATCAGCATATCTGAATTTTTTTTCAGGAGCAGTGATTTTAATAATGCTTAAAGTGAAACAATAAAAATGAAATATTTCTTTAACCACTTCCCACCCGGCCCATGTACGTTCAGGAACGTCCTTCAGAAGGAGGGGGATCGCGCGTGTGCGCGTGCCCGCGCAGCGGCGCGATCCCGATGTGCTCGTGTCACCCGGACACGGCGCATCTCGGATCGGCAGGAGGGCTCTGTGATTGGCCCTCCTGATCACATGACGGCCGTGTCCAATCACGACCGTCATGTGGATGTAAACAAACAGCCAGTTGCTAGCCAATCGGCTCTCCTCTCCTCACATGGAAGTCGTCGCTGAGGAGAGGAGAGTAGATCGCTGCAGCCGGCTGGTGCTCAGTGAGTATCAGCTGTTTTTACAGCTTTTTACTCGCTGATCACTAGTCTAGTGTCAACACACAGTGTAAACACACATGTCACCACAATACATGTCACCACACATGTCCCCAAAACACACATGTCCCCAAATAATAAAAAGACATGTCCCCAAATAAAAAAACACATGTCCCCCACATATGTCCCCAAATAATAAAAAGACATGTCCCCAAATAAAAAAACACATGTCCCCCACATATGTCCCACTAAAATCACATGTTCCAATGATTATCTGCACACATATGTACGTGATCACCTGCACACATATGTACATGATCATTTGCGTACATAAACATGTAGCAGAATACATTTTGGCTTAAATGTATGACAAAATTAGATTTTATTGGATTTCTTTTAAAATATAAAAAAGAAAATATTGTTTTTTTTCCAAATTTACACTTTTTTTGCGCTTATATCGCAAAAAATAAAAAACAGATTTGTGAATAAATACCACCAAAATAAAGCTCTATTTGTGCGAACAAAATGATAAAAATTTCATTTGGGTACAGTGTAGCATGACCGCGCAATTGTCATTGAAAGTGCGAGAGCGATGAAAGCTGAAAATTGGGCTGGGAAGGAAGGGGGCGAAAGTGCCCTGTATTGTAGTGGTTAAATATCATGCCTGGGGGGTCCCCTTAGTCTGCTGTAAAGTAGCACATTACAGTATTGTCACAGAGTAGCGCTGTGGGAACTACACATCCAGCCCACAGCGCTGCTGCAATCTCTTCCCCTCTCCCCTTGCACTGTACTGATTGGTACAGAGAGGGGAGGGAGGAACCGGCGTCATGACATGACACCGGTTTGTTTACAAGTGATCGCTCCGTTAACACTACCAGCTACCAGCGGCTACAAGCAGCTGTTTACCATGATCCGGAAGACGCAGCAGTCACGGATGTTTGCGGGAGTGCACCCCAGAGGGAGCACAAGAGCAAGATTCTGGGAGGATGTCCATGAACGCCCTCCCAGAAAAACCCGACCGCGTTGTAGCCGTCTTTCAGCTATGGTCCGGTCGGCAAGTGGTTAAAATTGCTCACGGCTGTAATGTATTGCCAGATCTCGGCAATATACCTAAAAAATCATTTTAAAAAAAGGGAGTGGGTCCCCCCCCAGTCCATACCAGGCCTTTCAGGTCTGGTATGGATATTAAGGTGAACTCTGCTGCAATTTTATTTTTACAAATGGCGGGGGGCCCCCCCTCCAAAATCCATACCAGACCTGGAGGGCCTGGTATGGATGGGGGGAACCCATGCCGTTTCTTTCTTAATTCTGTCATAGAATGAAAAATTATTTATGGCCAGCATAACACTGCTTACATTTAAAAATACATGTAATAGTGAATGAATAAAAAACTGTGCTAATTTTTATCTTTTATAAAAAGATAGTAAGTTTAAATAAAGACACCAGTCCAGCCAGAGCGAGTGTGAGTGCATGTCCACAATCATCCCTATCTCTGTAAATTGGGTCTCATTAAGATACTCATCTATCATATTATTATTTATTTGAGGTACCCATGTAGTGCTGTTAACTTATGCCACGCTCCACACATACATTGCACACTCACATTGGTCCCTACCACCAAGGAGCCCACAATCAAAGGTCCCCAACTCACACTCATATACTAGAGCCTACCAGCATGTCTTTGGAGTGTGAGAGGAAACCGGAATTACCCAGAGGAAACCCATGCAGGCACAGGGAGAACATACAAACTCCAGGAATATAGTGTCATGGTTGGGATTTGAACCAGCAACCCTTTCTGCTCGGTGAGAGTGCTACCCACTACACCACTGTGCCACCCTTACCTGCCTGGAGTTCACCATTAGAGCAGAAGTCCACCCTAAGATTACAGCCACAAATTGCGAAAGAATTGCTCAGAATACAAAGAAGAACCCACAGGTAAACAGGAGAAATACAGGCTGCTCTCCAAAAAGCCAATGCCACAAAAAAGCCAATGATGCATGTCAAGATGTGGTTGGGCATATTGTAACCAGGCTATTTTGTGGAACTTGTACAGTAAAGGCTTCTTTCTGGTAACTTGACCATGCAGCTCTTTTTTGTTCATGTATCAGCATATTGTGCTTCTAATGCCTCATACACACGATCAAACAATCCGGTGGAAAAGTCTGGCGGACTCAAGTCCGCCAGACAATCCGTCCGTGTGTAGGTTCCGGCGGACTTTTTTTACCCAAAAGTCCAGCGGACTAAGAAAGTAGTTTTGCACTCCAATCTTTCCGCTGGACTCGCAGTCCGGCGGACAGTACGGCCGTGTGTGTGCCAGTTCACCGGACTTTTGAAATGAACTGACTTTTCCCGCGAAAAGTCTGCTCATTTTGAGCATGGCTCCAGGTAGCCGGGACCAGCGAAGGAGGCGTCGCTGGCCTCGTCACCTGGTATGGACTTAAAGAGGATTACCTACGTCGCAAAATCGGCGTGGGGGTCCCCCCTAGGTCCATATCAGACCCATATTCGAGCACACTACCCGGACGGCCAGGAAAGGGGTGGGGACGAGCACCTCCTGAGCTGTACCAGGCCCCGTGCCCTCAACATGGGGGGTGCCTTGGGGAAGGGGGGTGGCGCAGCCCCCTCACCCCAAAGCACCTTGTCCCCATGTTGATGAGGACAAGGGCCTCTTCCCGACAACCCTGGCCGTTGGTTGTCGGGGTCTGTGGGCAGGGGGCTTATCGGAATCCGGGAGCCCCCTTTAATAAGGGGGCCCCGTATCCCGGCCCCCCACCCTATGTGAATGAGTATGGGGTACAATGTACCCCTACCCATTCACCCGTGAAAAAAAGTAAAAAAAAACACAACACACAAGGGTTAAAATAGTTTATTGCACAGCTCCGGGGGTCTTCTTCTGTCTTCAGGGGTCTTCTCGCCGGACTCCTCCGCTATCTTCTGCTCTTTTGCTAGCTCTTTCACTAGCGGAGGAGCCCGGCTTTCTTCTTCGCCGCCGCCCTCTTCTTCCGACTTCGGGGGTCTTGTCCCCCTCTTCGGTTCTTCCTGCTGGGCTACCACGCCTTCTTCTAGCTCTTTTACAAGCGGGGGCCCGGTCTTCTGTCTCCGCTGACGCCGCCGCCGTCTTCTGTTCTTCTCTTCTGGAGATGTAGCCTCGTCGCTGTCTCCGGTCACTATGACAGGACACGCGGCGTGCGGCGACTTATATAGGGACATCACCGGATGATGTCCCCGTCCATTATGATGTCACAGTCCCAGCATCCAAGCAGTCCCAATCCATGCGCTGTGATTGGCCGGAGCTGCAATGATGTCACTCCCGTGCATGCAAGTTTAGGAGATATTTACAGGACCTATAGGCAAGCCTTATTATAGACTTACCTATAGGTACAAACACACAAGGGGAGTTTACTTCCTCTTTAACTGATTGCTGCTGCCGTCCATCATATGACGGCCAGGCGGCGCGGGTCTCGTTCTTGGAGGGCGTCATATGACGGCCCTCCATTTAAACAGGGAATGTGCGCTATCGTGCATGCGCATCCCTGTTCCTTCGGTGGCAGTGTGTCACGGAGACACCGCTCGCCACTGAGGGGGGTGAACAGTCATTGGTCATGGCTGTTTACCACAGATGGTTTCGCCCCACTGTGCATAGCGCATGCGTGCAATCGCATTCACGTCGGTGGAGGTGTGTTCCCAGGAACACTGCTTGTCACCAATGCTGGTAAACAGCCATTGGCCGGCAGCTGTTTACCAGGTGATTGGGTGTGATCATTTCACAGCCGATCACTAAATGTCAACAAACCGCTGTAACGAGATGTTACTGGGTTCTCCTCCTCGCGGTAACCTCTTGCGGTAACATCTTGTTACAGCTTACAGTGTACACCAATCACACTGATTGCCCCCCCCCCCCCCCAATAAAGAGGACCTGTCACCACTCATCAAAGTACCTGTCACAGTTCATCTGAGTACCTGTCACAGTCCATATGAGTACCTGTCACAGTCCATCAGAGTACCTGAGTACCTGTCACGGTCCATATGATTACCTGAGTACCTGTCACAGTTCATCTGCGTACCCGAGTACCCGAGTACCTGAGTACCTGTCATATTCCATATGAGTACCTAAGTACCTGGCACACACAGTCCATATGCGTACCCAAGTACCTGAGTACCTGTCACAGTCCATCAGAGTACCTAAGTACCTGTCACAGTCCATATGAGTACCTAAGTACCTGTTTCAGTCCATATGAGTACCTGTCACAGTCCATCCGAGTACCCAAGTACCTGTCACAGTCCATCTGATTACTGAGTACCTGTCACAGTCCATCAGAGTATCCGAGTACCTGTCACAGTCCATCAGAGTACCCGAGTACCTGTCACAGTCCATCTGAGTACCCGAGTACCTGTCGCAGTATATATAAGTACCTGAGTACCTATCAGAGGCATACCTAGGGTCTCCAGCGCCCTTGGCGAAAATCTGTATCGTGTGGGGGTGTCAATAGAAAGTTAACTACACCCCAGATCAGTTTGCATATCACAGTGCGATCTGCCAGTTTGGTCATGAATTGGATCGCATAAGTGTGAACACCCATGCAATCCGATTCTGCTGGGTCCTGTAAGACAGAAAGTCCACAGAGCTGCAACCGCAGGCTCTGGGCGGAGGGATGGCATGACAGTTGCTATGACTGCACTGTCGCCGTTTTAATTAAGAATAATGGGCCACTTTAAGAGAGGACCGGTAGGCAGGGCTGTGGGCGGAGCCTGGGGTCTCTCCGGGAAGCTGAGTGGAAGCCAGGGCAGTCAGAGAATGGAGGAGGACGAGATTCCCACCCACCCTCCCTTTTTATTGGGGGTTGTTTCAGGGGGCTCGTTTACTGGGGTTGGATCTGTACTTCCTGGTTACATGGGGTTAACCGGGAAGGATAAAAGGGGTAGGTCACTGCACTGGTTTGGATATAGCCTCCGAGACAGGGGATTCCGTCTGGAGGTCAAGAGGTTAAAGAAATGACTGATGTAGTGTGCAGTGACCAGTAGGTTCTTGGGTATGCTAATGACCCATGTTATAATACAAATGGAAAGTTGTTTACATTTTAATAAAAGTTATTTATGGAAAGTTTATATTTGATATATATATATACATATATTGGTTAATAAATCAAGGCCTGATGGCCATTTACTCCAAACATAGTCTGGTCATTTGTTAATGGGGGGCTGGGTTTTGAGGGGGGGTTTGTGGTAAGGTTTGATAACGGGAGGTGTCAGTCAATACAGATGTCAAGCTAACAGAAGAACTGACCTGTACTGTAGCAAGAGACACAACCAAACAGTGAAGAGAACTGTTACCAACACCACCGCACCAAGCACCACCACCACTGACTACTGGGAGGAAACTTCAAATGCCCCCCATGCTGCACATTCACCTAGGACACCCGGGCAGTTTGCACAAGTGCCTGTGCAATGCCCCCTGCTGTCCAGAGCTGGGGTGAGACCACTGGTCTGGTACCTAACCTATGGGAGGATTATAAATATGTGGCCCAAACAGGAGGGAAGCAGACCAGTCAGTGCGCTGCTCGCTGTGCCTGTGTGACACAGTTACAGATATATCTCCTCCTCTCCCTCCAGCAGATGAAGCCGACAGGAGGGAGAGGGAGACCGAGACTTCCACTGCCCCCTATCAGCGGCTCTGCAGTGCCAGGAACAAGCTGCAGTGCCAGCAGCAAGCAGCAGGCGGCGCCACCAGCCCACCACTGCTGTGTGAGAACAGCGCTAATTGGAACCCCCCCCTCGGCCTGCGCCCCCGGCTGGCACCGGTCTTGCCAACCGCTTGGTATGCCCCTGGCACTTGTCACAGTTCATCTGAGTACCCGAGTACCTGAGTACCTGTTACAGTCCATGTGAGTACCTGAGTACCTGTCATAGTCCATATAAGTACCGAGTGCCTAAGTACCTGTCACCGCTCCTCCTGAGTACCCAAATACCAGTCACCTGGCCATCAGAGTACCCGAGTACCTGTCACCAGGCCATCAGGGTACCCAGGTAACTGTCACCAGGCCATCAGAGTGCCCGAGCACCTGTCACCAGGCCATCAGAGTACCCAAGTACCTGTCACCAGGCCATCAGAGTACCCGAGTACCTGTCACCAGCCCATCAGAGTACCCGAGTACCTGTCACCAGCCCATCAGAGTACCCAAGTACCTATTTGCAGCTCATGCCTCATAGAATATACGTTGGGGTGTTTGCTTTCAAAAATGGGGTCATTTTGTGGGTAATTCCACTGTCCTGGCACTCCAGGACCTTCAAAAGTGTGATAGGTAGGAATGAAATGAGATGTGTAATGTATGCTCCTAGTAAGCCTGAAGGTGCTACTTCAATATTGGTCCTCTGTATGTGGCCAGGCTGTGTAAAAGTCTCACAAATGTGGCATCGCCATGTGGTATCGCCATACTCAGGAAGAGTAGCAAAATGTATTTTGGGGTGTAATTTTTGCTATGTGTTAGAAATATCTTATAAATGGACAACTTTGTGTAAAAAAAATAAGTATGTATATTACGTGCAGAGATAATGAACAGTCTTTTGCTGGTTTTGTTTTTGTTTTATTGGGGGATACAACTTGGTTGGGGAAAGGGGTATATGGGATGCCCAAAGAATAATTAATTTTGCCTCATACTTAAATATTTTACTGATTAGCACAAAGTTTGAGCCTGAAGAAATGATGTGCATGTTTTACAGCTATGATCATTCTCCTGCATCACCATGCAGACTATTGCTCCTCCTCTGCTTAACTCCCGCAGACTATTACTTCCAGAATTTCCTCTCCCATGACCGGGTAAGGATGAGGATATCACTCTTGACCGTGTAAGGGTGATGTTTCCAGAAATCCTCTCCTCCTGCACAAACTTATCCTTAGTTATCAATGTAAAGTAAGGCCACATCTTCTTCTGTAAGCAAGTAGGATCCCCAAGCTGGCTCTGGTTGCTCGCTGCTATTAGGCCAGAGGCCTGCAGCACCTTTCCCTGGAGGCCTAGTAGTTTAAAATCACAAGCAGTGGACTACTGTCCCCAGCCAGCCCCGCTTGCAAATTCTGTGCCCTCAGGCCACATCGATTTGACACAATTCCCCACAGTCTCTCCTCTGATCCTGGACTCCTCATCATTGACCGTGTAATGATGAGGACTTTACTACTGACCATGTAGAAGTGAAGTTCCCTCACAGACTTCCTGGCACATCCAGCCCTCCACTGTGGTACACTCACGACCTTTCTCTGTCCCGAGTCCTTGATGGAGAACTTGACCGGACCATACCTTCCCACAGCTTCACCTGCCCCTCTACTCCATGAACTCCTTATCAATGACCGTGTAATGATAAAGACATCGCCAATGACCGTGTAAAGGCGAGGTTCCCTCACAGTTCTCCCTGGGCCTTCTCCTGCAATCAGTGCACCCCCCGATGGGGGTGCCCTCCTTCTGCTGTCTAGTATTCCATTCTCCACTTCACCCGGCTGACAACTCCCCCCAGTGGCATGTTACCTCAGCTTATATAGGAGGCTCGCTCCTTGCCAATACCAAGTGGGGATTGGTCAGGGCTCCCACATGAGCTGGCTGCCACTCCAGAACATTCTCAATGGAAGTAGGGGAGGCACATTGAGAAATAGAGCACAGCGGGTCACACCCACTGCTACATTGACCACTCCCAGCCCCCAAATCAAAACAGACATGCCAAGCTTGCAGCATAGGCCTGTCTAAATTTACCTGCTGGCTTTCTATTTAGTAAAAATCCTATTGGTAGAGGGTGCTACATTCACCCCCCCCCCCCCCCCCAGCAAAATCACAGCTGTCCTCAGCTGTGGAAAATACATTTCCAAAAATACCCCTTGGGCCCAGGAGTAAAGGCATCTCATATTATTGGGTTGGATGGGGGAAAGGGTGCAACTTGGACAGGGGTTATGTGTAAAAGTACAAAAATAGAATATATACAATCTGGTCATATATTTCCATTGCAAATTTTATACACATCCTAACTACAGATCCCTGCAGATAGAAACGTACAAGTGTAGGCAGAGCACTGCTCCCTTAGGAGGAATACTCTGCCTACCACGGGTCTTTAGCTGTTCCCACGGTGGAGATGGACAGCTGTCACATCCCTTGCATTCATAAAAGAAGACACAACAAAATACATCTATCTATCTATACAAATAATTCACCAGGCGGAGGGGGTTAATCCTCCATATGATGAAAGAAACACATTTTTTTTTTCAAACTGTACAAAGGGTAGCATGCTGTTCCCTGTTTCACTGTCGCTTCTGCAAGAGAAATCTAAGGGGACCTCCTGCTGAGCACAGTCAAAACAGACACACCAATGATCAATAAAACCTTCTAATTGCTCCTAATTGGAGGAGCCCCTCCCGAAAGTTAGGTAGCAAAAAGGTTTGGCAGGGACAGTGCACCCTGGTGTCCATGATACCCTTGTCCTCCTATCAGGCACCCTGGGTGGTGGGAAAAGGCTGTCCCTGCAAGAAATTTAAATTGTCATAAGAGAAAACCACACAGGCCCTGCCCTGTCCTTGCAGTCCTTGTGGCTGCTTTTATGCGGGCTGCACAGCAGTCCTCCTCACACCTAAAAATGCGGATGCAGCAACCTCCTCTGGCTATCCCCTTCTCCTCTGACTGAGACCGAGTGGCTCCTGGTAGGCTGACCCACCTTTACAACCAGGACTCAGTCTTGCACCTCCATTTCTGATGAATGTCCTTGAACCGGACCCAGGCATCACTCTCTGGCACCCACAGTGGCTTGGACACGTGCAAAAAGTCCCAAACCAAGTCACCCTCCCACTGTCCCCGTGAGTCTTCAATGACGTCCATGGTTTTGGCTGGGACATAAGGGTAATTTAAGCCCCATTCCAAGGCAACCCTCCTTTGTACTTCCCTCTGGAAGCATGAGAATTGGGGTAACTCCTTAAGTTTTTCTTTTCCAGGCAGGACGCAGGCATCTGGGGCCTTGATCACCCATTGCCTGAATGTAGGCGCCATGGTCTGGATAGTGGATGGCTGATTGACGAAAAGTCTGCTGGCTTGCACTGGGGTCCATCCTGGGGACTGTGGTTCCACTGCATCGGATGGGGTATCAACAGATGGGGAATTTCCGGCCTCCCACTCCTCACTGGAGCCCATCTCTGGGGAAGACCAAGATAACAGTTTCTCTATTGATCGAAAACTGCACCACACTCTGGGCAAACCCCAGTCTATGACCCGGCCCTCATCCAGTTCACCTGAAGGTTTTCCCTCCTGCAGCATGAGCTCCCTCTGGATGGGCACAGCAAGGCTCTTCAGGGAGATCAACTCCTGCAGCCTCCAGTCCCCTGGCCAGGCTACAGGTCTCTACAGCAGTCTCTTTCTCCCATATGTCCCGGAACTCTGAAGTGGGCATGCCTGATGGTAGTTCTCCTCCATCACTGGCAGGTGATCCTTGGCCCTCTCTGGCCTTCTGAACTTCCTTTGGTTGCAGCGTGCATAGTCCTGTGAGAGGGTGGATGTTGTAGTATCTTGATTCCCGCTGCACCAGCCCTAAGGGGGTTAGTGGCTCCACACAGTGACCACACCGGGCCCAGGCGTTGACTCCAATCATGGTGTTAGAAAAGTTTTAAATGTTTATTGTGTGACTATTAGAAAAACAATATTCCTGAGACTGATTTTTAAAAACTTACTTCTGAGCACATTATTGTATTAACTTGTTGTATTGTTTTGTCTTAACTAACTCCATAGTAAGTTGTAGGATGATTAGATTTAACTAAATATGATAGCCTAAGAATGTACGGGAAAACATGAATACCAAAATAAAGTACCATCACGTACCATGACAACGTTATTTATGTTTCCTCAGCCAATAGAAGCATAGAGGTGGTATTCTTGTAGGAATAAGGGGGGGGGGGGAGACACATTCTTTTGGGAGACACATTTCCTTGAGCTTCTGTCCTGTAAGCATGTCTCCCTTTTGTGGGCCACATCAGAAATAAATTGTTTGCTTCTCAATACATCTGGAGTTTTGACTGATCACAAGAGAAGATTCCTAACATTTTTGGTCCTTCGCAGCCGGAAACAACACGCTGGTTTTCAGATCAGACGGCCCCGACAAAACTTCGGTGAGTATTGGACTTTGAAGCTCACTGAACCATTACGACCCCCCATTCAATGTTATTTGGTGAAAAAGGGGCGGAGGCCTATGGTCTGAATTCCACTGTCTGTTTCCGAACTTAGTGTGATCCAGTCCAGGTGTTTGAGAGGTAAGATAATTTAAATTATTCTTAATTCTTTCTAAAAGTCTCTTTTTCTCTTTCTGTTTGATTTTGGTTCAATGTGTTGTAATTGCCGACATTGGTATTGATCGTAAAATATCTAGATATTCCAGTGCTCGTAGAGACACTTGGGGACGTTGTCTAAGGTAAAAAATTACGTCGCCCGCTGTTCGGACAGATAACAAAAAGATTTGAGGTATACCGAACGTCAGAGGTTGATTGCCTGACGCTTTCGGAGGTTGAATGCCCGACTATTTAAGCGCTGTTTAGTTAAGTGATCTAAAAAGATCGCAAGGCTAACTTTCTTCTATGTGTGTTTACTTTATCTTTGTTCATGTTTAACCTTTTTTGATTCTCTCTATAGTGTGGGGAGTGCTGATATTTTTACTCTTGTATTGTTACCCCACGGTACAACAGTCTTTGTTCGTTTACATGTTTTGTGCTGCGTATTCCTAATGTGCCTTTAGAAGGAGATAAGAAATCATTCTTCACGTTCTCATGATCTGTGTGTCTGTAAAAAAAAAAAAAAAAAAGGAATGCACTGAACTCACTCTCCCCCTCCCCCTCCCCTCATGTATGCAGTACTACTTTCTGTCTTAAAGCATCTGTAACAGTTAACCCTTGACCAGCTATGACAATACAGAAGGGTTATATTGTAAATATTGAAACTTAGCATAAAAGAAAAAAAGGTACACTGATAACACCAGGTTGCTTTATTATTTTAGCATGCCATGGTGTTACAGATAGCAAGTGGCAGAAATTGTTTATAGTTTGGGTAGATGGGACACATGAAGGTGGATTGCACTGTGGAGTGAATAGAATGTTGTAGAATTATTATCAGGTGGCTTGATGAATGTGAGAAAAAAAATAAAAAAAGGCTGGGGATGTTTTCATTACTATGATGGTCAAGAAGCTGTTTCTCGGAAACAAGAAAATGCAGATTGCCTGACAGAGGTCAATTTGTGCATCTGTGAAAATATTAGGACTTTTGGTGGAAAAGAAAGTCTGAATAATAGTCTTAAAGTAAATATTTATATTGGATGAGTTATTTTTAGAATTCACAGACTTTCAACTGTGAAGTGTTAATGATGCAATGCTGTTTATATTTGGGTACTGTGAGGGGTTAGCTCGGCAGCGGGTGTGTGTGACCCCCTGGATGGGTTCACAACACAAAATCAGGCACAGCAGACAACGTTGTAAGTGAAAAAAACAAAAGGTGCGGTTTATTCATGCTACATGCAGTAAAAAATATAACAGCCAAAACAAAAGAAAAACATGACAATAAATCCTGGTCAGCTTGACCTCTAATTACACACTCAGTTTCCCTGTCTAACAACTGAGTGCAGCCTTGTGCTGCACCAGTCCCTGTCTCTGTTGTAGAGGTTTGCCACACAGGCGTTAACTCACCGCACAGAACAGGTGTCACACTCCCCAGTCTATACACACAAAACTGGTTCCAGGATGGAGCCTCTCCCTAAGCATGCTGGGGTTTTTTGTAGAGGTCTTAATTAGCCCACTTACTTCAGCTGGGCTCATTAACTCTTCCCCTCTAGTTGTACAAGTCTGCATAAAGCCTGAATCTAGGGCACACATATTTCCCATCCTGGATACAACCAGGTGACTTTACCTGCGTGCTGCCACATACCCCCCCCCTCTTGTTTCAACCTTGGGGTTGTAACACAAGCAGTCAGACACGCATGTATCTGAGACAAAGCATCCACATTCCCCATTTTAACACCAGGGCGATGCTTAACTGTAAAGTTAAATTCCTGTAGGGCCAGGAACCACCTATTTACCCTTCTATTGGTCTCCTTGTTCTGAGCCATCCACTTTAAAGGAGCGTGATCAGTCACCAGGTCAAAGTGCCTACCTACCGAAGGGAATCTAGAGCCCACTTCACTGCTAAACATTCCTTCTCAATCGTGGCGTAATTTACCTCATGGGACTTCAACTTCCTGCTGAGGTAAATGACTGGGTGCTCTTCCCCGTTACAGACCTGGGATAACACTGCTCCTAACCCAACGTCTGATGCATCAGTTTGTACCACGAAGTCCTTAGAGAAGTCTGGTGAGTACAACACTGGCTGGCTACATAAGGCTGTTTTTAAGGACTGAAATGCTTCTTCAGCCCCTGGGGACCATTTAACCATGACCGACTCTTTCCCTTTTGTCAGGTTGGTGAGGGGCACAGCCTGAGAAGCAAAATGGGGAATGAATCGTCGATAATAGCCAGCGATTCCCAGAAAGGCTCGTACCTGTTTCTTGCTGTTGGGACGTGGCCAACTCTGTATGGCCTCGACTTTATTGACTTGGGGTTTTATCACCCCCCTCCCAATAATGTACCCAAGATATTTGGCCTCCTCCTGTCCAATGGTACACTTCTTTGGATTGGCCGTAAACCCAGCTTCCCGGATAGAGTATAGGACTGCTTGTACTTTTGGCAGATGTGAGACCCAGTCTGTGCTATGGATAATCACATCATCCAGGTAAGCTGCAGCATATTTCTGATGGGGCCTCAGAATCTTATCCATTTTCCGCTGGAATGTTGCCGGTGCATTCTGTAACCCAAACGGCATTCTCTTATATTGGAATGCCCCATCTGGGGTTACAAACGCAGTTTTCTCCTTGGCCGACTCGGCCAGGGGAATTTGCCAATACCCTTTGGTGAGATCAAGAGTTGTCATATATCGGGCTGTTCCCAGCCGGTCAATCAACTCATCTATACGCGGCATGGGGTAGGTGTCAAATTTTGTAACTTTATTCAATTGTCGAAAATCGTTACAAAACCGCCAGCTCCCATCAGGTTTGGGCACTAGTACGATAGGACTGGACCAGTCACTCTGGGACTCCTCTATCACACCCAATTCCAACATCCTTTGAACCTCCCCACGTATTGCCTCCCGTCGGGCCTCTGGTATTCTATAAGGTTTTAGTTTTACCCTTTCTCCTGGCGGGGTGATAATGTCATGCTCTACGCCAGATGTTTGTCCCGGCAGCTCAGAGAAAATCTCTTTGTTACAAAGTACAAACTCTTTAACCTCCTGTTGTTGGGCTTTCGATAAGGTGTCTGCTATTCCAACCTCAGGAACTAAGCAATCAGGCTGTGCTTGTGACAAAGTCTCTGCGACTAAGGATTCCCTATCCCTCCAGGCTTTCAGCAGATTGACGTGATAGATCTGCTCCGGCTTTCGCCTTCCTGGCTGTCTAACCCTGTAGTTCACCTCGCAAATTTTTTCAATTACTTCGTATGGACCTTGCCATTTGGCCAGAAATTTGCTTTCAACCGTAGGGACTAGCACCAAGACCCTATCCCCCGGGGAAAAAGTACGGGTCTTGGCCCCACGGTTGTACACTCTCTGCTGTGCTAACTGCGCTTGGGTCAAATGTTCCTTTACGATTGGCATTACCTGTGCAATTCTATCTTGCATCAGGGCAACATGCTCAATCACGCTCCTGTGAGGAGAACTCTAATTTTTCCAAGTTTCCTTGGCGATATCCAGCAGCCCTCTTGGGTGTCTCCCATAGAGCAACTCGAAGGGTGAGAAACTCGTAGAGGATTGGGGTACCTCCCTAATGGCAAACATCAGATAGGGTATTAGACAGTCCCAATTCTTTCCATCTCTATCCACCACCTTCTTTAACATTTGTTTTAGGGTTTTGTTGAATCTTTCAACCAACCCATCTGTTTAGGGGTGATACACAGATGTACGCAATTGTGTCACTTTGTACAACTTGCATAGTTCTTTCATAACCCTGGACATAAAGGGTGCACCTTGGTCCGTGAGCAGTTCCTTACAAATACCCACGCGGCTAAAAACAAGAGATAGCTCTTTGGCTATGGTTTTGGCCGAGGTATTTCGAAGAGTAATTGCTTCCGGATAACGGGTAGCATAGTCCAATATAACCAAAATGTACTGATGCCCCCTAGCAGACTTCATTATCGGACCTACCAAATCCATTGCGATCCTCTCAAAGGGGACCTCAATGATAGGAAGAGGTACCAGCGGGTTTCGGAAATGTGGCATAGGTGCCGACTTCTGACACACAGGGCAGGAGGAACAATAACTTTCTGTTTCCTTCATGACCCCAGGCCAATAGAATCTCTGCAGTACCCTCTCTCTGGTTTTCTCGGTCCCCAGATGACCTCCCAGAATGTGCCCTTGGGCCAATTCTAACACCAACTTTCTGTAAGGTTTGGGCACCACAAGTTGCTCAATGGTTTCTTCTGCCCTTTGAGCCACTCGAAACAGCAGGTCCCTTTCCATAGTGAAGTACGGATAAGTGCAAGTCTTATCTGGGTTCACTAACTCGCCATCTATTTTCACCACATTTTCCCGTGCCTTTATTAGGGTGGGATCTTTTAACTGTTCTGTGGCAACATTTTCCCTGTGAACCTCAAGATCTGAAAACTCCACAGACGGCAAGTTTTCATCTGAGGATGTTGGCTCCTCCCCAGTTTCTCGAGTTTCCCCCGCCAATACCGACAAGGGAAATTCAGGAGAGTCCTCACCACTCCCAGAGGAATTCTGGTCATCTTCCTGGTCTATAGGGGCACCAGTGGGGGGCTCAGGACAATCCCAGAGTTCCCAGAATTTTGGAAAATCCCTTCCCACAATAGCATCATGTGGTAAGTGAGACACTAACCCCACCTGATGAGAGAGGTTACCTTTGGGGGTCTCAAAAAACACTGAAGTTACAGGATACTCTCGGGTGTCCCCATGCACACAAATAACAGCCACCTTGTTCTTCCCAGAGACCTTTGTAGTAACTAATTCAGCTTTTATCAACGTTACCAGGCTACCTGAATCCAGCAACACATCAACATTTCTACCATTAATACACATTTTACATAAATGTTTCTCAGGTCCCCGAATGGCAGTGCATGCAACTGTCGCAAACAGCGACTGACGTCTCTCCCTTATAAAGTCACATTGCATAGGCTCATCCACAACTGGGCAATTGGCTGCAATATGTCCCTCTTGCCGGCAGCGGTAGCAAATAATCTTTTTCGCTGCCTCTTGCAGCATGGGCTTCCTGGGCTGCTCCCGCCAGACCTTAGGTAGAACTCCCACCCTCTCACTCTCTCCACCCTCACCCCTTGGAGTCATCTTACCCGCCACTGGGGATGATCTGGTCTTAGGGTAGAAAGTCCGTGAGTCCCTGGAAGAGGTGGTCAGGTTCTCTGTAGCCAAGTACCTCTCAACCAGATCCACAAGTTTATCTGCATTTTCTGGGTCTCCATGGCTTACCCATTTTTGGATGGCAGTAGGAAGAGCTCTCAGGAAACGATCCATGACAACACGTTCCACAATGTTTGGTGCGGTCAAAGTCTCTGGCTGCAGCCACTTCCTGCTCAGGTGAATGAGATCATACATTTGAGACCTGGGGGGTTTTCCAACCTGAAAAGTCCAATTATGCACACGCTGAGCCCGGACGGCCATGGTGACACCCAGCCATGCCAATATTTATGTTTTTAGTACCACATAGTCTTTTGCTTGGTCAGGCTCTAGGTCATAATAAGCTTTCTGCGATTCCCCAGTTAACAGAGGGGCCACCAGTCCAGCCCATTGCTCCTTAGGCCATTTTTCCCTTTCAGCAGTCCTTTCAAATGTGGTCATCCTCTCCAGTCATTTTTGTCAGTAAACGGCTCACACCAAAGGATGCGGTATTATTGTAACCACTTGCTTCATTGGTCTGCGGACGTTGCTGTATCAATGTCTCTATTTGCTGTTGAAAACTCTGCTCTTGCTTCTGCAACAGGTCTATGAAGCGGGCTTCAGATTGCTGCTGGGCTTGTTGCTGAGCTTCCAGACTCTGCTGCAAAGTTGCATTTGTCTGCTGCTGGGCTTGTTGCTGAGCTTCCAGACTCTGCTGGTGAGCCTTCTGCTGAGCTTCCAGACTCTGCTGCAAAGTTGCATTTGTCTGCTGCTGGGCTGCAAGGCTCCTTTGTAAACCCGCATTTGTTTGCTGCTGATTTGCATTTGCTAGAGCCAGCTGTCTCAGTATCTCCTCCATGCTTGCCTTAAAAAAAAAATAGAAAAAAAACTGCCAAAATTCTCCACCAACTGTGAGGGGTTAGCTCGGCAGCGGGTGTGTGTGACCCCCTGGATGGGATCACAACACAAAATCAGGCACAGCAGACAGCGTTGTAAGTGGAAAAAACAAAAGGTGCGGTTTATTCATGCTACATGCAGTAAAAAATATAGCAGCCAAAACAAAAGAAAAACATGACAATAAATCCTGGTCAGCTTGACCTCTAATTACACACTCAGTTTCCCTGTCTAACAACTGAGTGCAGCCTTGTGCTGCACCAGTCCCTGTCTCTGTTGTAGAGGTTTGCCACACAGGCGTTAACTCACCGCACAGAACAGGTGTCACACTCCCCAGTCTATACACACAAAACTGGTTCCAGGATGGAGCCTCTCCCTAAGCATGCTGGGGTTTTTTGTAGAGGTCTTAATTAGCCCACTTACTTCAGCTGGGCTCATTAACTCTTCCCCTCTAGTTGTACAAGTCTGCATAAAGCCTGAATCTAGGGCACACATATTTCCCATCCTGGATACAACCAGGTGACTTTACCTGCGTGCTGCCACAGTACATTTATAAAGTCAAAAGGCTAAGTTCTGAATCAGAATACTAAATATTGATTAAAAAGAAAGAAAGTTCTATTTTGGGACCCTGTGGATAAGCTTAAATTGTTAGGACCCAAAGATCATGAATTCGAGTAGAAGGAAGGAGAGCAAAGGAAAAATGCCAAGCCCAATTGTCCCTAGTGGACAAAGAGGATGATCTCATCTGCTATACCCAGAGACCACCTCCTTATAATGGTCCTCCCCCTCAGATGCAAGCAACTGCCCAGAGTAACACCTTCCCTGTGACATCCACCCCTGTCAAAGGAACCACCTCTGAACAAAACCCCAACTCCACTTCCTCAATCTCTCCAGACAGTAGTTCAGTCCTGGAGATGAACAGATCGATCCTTGAAACATTAACTGACGCCATAACTAATGCACTAGGTGCCCCAGCAGGAGCCAAGAGACTAAGTAAACCTCCTATTAGGTATGGTGTGGAGGACGGTGAGGAATACCCCTTGATAGAGGTCCCAAACCCAGGGGGGGGGGGCAGAATGATGCACTGGGCCAGCCATATCCCTTGACTATGACTGTTTTTCGACCATGGACTGACAGTGATATACAAAAGGCTACAGAACACATAAAACATCCAAAATTAGGTCCAGCTGAATTCATTGAAAACATAGAGGGATTACACAACAGTTATAAATTGAATGGGGTAGAAGTAGAGAGAGCCCTGAGGAGAGTATTAGGATCAGATTGGGCCTCGGTAAAGGGGGACTGTGACCCCTGAGCCCCAGCAAATGCACAGGGACGGGGGGATCCATTGCCTCCAGAAAGCCCAGACTTAGGGAACAGGTTGACTGCCTTACTGAACAAATGCCAGCTTAGATGGGTACAACGGACTGATTGGCAAAAAAAAAAAAAAAAAAATGACAGTACAAGAAGACAAGGAAGTGTCAGTGACTACCTAAATAAATTACGAGAGATTTTTAGAGTGCTTTAGAGGAAGGAGAGGAGGATGCAGAAGAGTACACTGCTGAGGCAGAACCAGAGGGGTCTCATAGAGGGAGAGGCACAGGTGGTTTTAGAGGAAGGACTACTCTACAAAATTAGACAGTGCAACTACAGCACTTCCACCCTGTGTACAAGCACTGGTAGCTGCAGCAGTGTAGTGGTTAGCACTCTCACCTAGCAGTAAAAAGGGTCGCTGGTTTGAATCCCAATCATGACACTACCTGCCTAGAGTTTGCGTGTACTCCCTATGCCTGCGTGGATTTCCCCTGGGTGCTCTGGTTTCCTCCTGCACTCTGGGGACATGCAGGTGGGTTGATTGGCTTCTGTCCCGGGTTGGCCCTGGTATATGAATGGGGACATTGGATCCTTGAGGGTAGAGACCAATGTGAGTGTGCAATGTACAGGGGTAGGGGCTAGACACTCACTCAGGCTGAACCAGATGGACTGGTGTCTTTATTCAACTTTACTAACTATGAAAGGTACCATATGCAGTGTCTGTTATCTTGTTACAACAAAAGATATCACATTTTAGCCCAGCACGACACCTTTCCTGTATGACAATACTCTTGACACAACCTCACTTAACAATACAGAGGTGTACTACATTAAACCCATCCACACTACTACCACTTCCTACTGATGATCATAAAACATGACTGCTGCCATCACTGAAAAGGTACTGCCACAAAGTGATCTGAAAGATATACCATTATCTAACCCTGACATGACACTTTTTGTTGATGGTTTTAGTAAGAAAAATCCAGATGGCACAAATGCAGCTGGATATATAGTAGTGACACGGGATGAGATTTTGGAAGCTGGGCCACTACCAAAATATTATTTAGCACAAGTTGCAGAACTTGTAGCACTGACAAGAGCATGCATACTATCAGAAGGAAAATCCGTAACCATATACACTGACAGTCAATATGCCTTTTCAACAGTACATGTTTTTGCACAACAATGGAAAAACAGGGGGATGGTCACCTCCAGTGGTAAACCAATTTCGCACACAATATATACAGACCCCATCTCAAAGGGAAATAAAAGGGCAGATGAAGCTGCCAATATAGCGGCACAAGAAACACATAAAATAATGACAGAACGAGAAATCCATAGAGATAGATCATACAGTCCTTACTGATATGCAGCAGTATTGACACATGGAGTAACTCATGTGTCAAACAGGGGGATGACTGAGATGTTTATTTAAAGGTATGTACAGTCTATGGCTTCACTAACTACTAAAAAAAACTTTTTTGCTGTCAATGTCTTATATGTGCAAGACACAATGCTCAGGGAGGCATAAGACCACAGAAAGGGAAGTTCCCTACACCGCAATATCCATTCCAACACATTTGCATGGATTTTATTGAATTACACAAATGTGAAAGGAAGAAATATTGTTTGGTAACCAGACATCCTGACCAAATGGGTGGAGATATTCCCGACAGGAAGTGCAGATGCACAGACAATTATAATGGACCTCATTTTGTAATTAAAAATATACAACATTTGACAGAAGTGATGAGAATTAAAGGGAAATACCATTGTGCCTATCATCCCCAATCAGCTGGATTGGTAGAAAGACATAATGGCATTCTAAAAAGCAAACTGAGAAAAGCTATGGAAGAAATAGGTAAAAATAATTGAATGTATTGCCTACTAGTAGCTGTGACCAGTATGTATATCACACCCCCAAAAGAAGTTTTAAGCCCATTTGGAATGATAAGGCCATATAAGATACCCTTACAATCAAATGAAACACCTACTGAGCAGTCTGAGCACACACCAGCAGAATACATGTCTAGGTTGTTAATACAAAGACATACTAATGATTTTGGTTCTGGTCTAGAAGGTCCAATTTAAGAAGATGAAAAGGTGCATGTGGGAGATTGGGTCTTAATAAAAAGTAATAAGAAAAAAGCAGTGGTACTCCCCAAGGTGGGATGGTCCTTTCAAAGTCCTCTTAACTACCCCTACTGCGATAAGGATTGCAGAGAGGTCTACCTGGATTCCCCAGTCCCATTACAAAAAGGTTTTACAGGCAGAATAGGGCCAGATGGCTACAAGAGGTCCAGAAAATCCGGCTACAAAGGGAGGTCTCACACAAGGTGGGACTTGTCCCAAACCGGTGAAGTCTCCCTCCCCTTCCAACTCCCCTATCCTATCCGCTGGAACTCTGTAGCTGGTTAGGATGAAAGGGACAATAATTATCCTTGGGTTACTGGTGACTCTAGGAGAGGCATCCATAAGAGGGGGTAGACGCTACGGAAGAGTAGAGGAACCTTTGGATTGGGAAAGAACAGGGAAAGCATTAAATCTAACCTTTATAGAGGGAATAACTAGCACTATACTGGTAGACTTCTGTCAGATTGCATATTGTGGGGATACTACTGGGGCTAGAGGACTTCTATGGGCAGATAAATATATCTGCTGGCTCTGGAATAGGGCAGGATGTCAAGCATGGGATCAGGCCCTGTGGACTACAGTGCATCAAGATTGGGGGTATAATCAACCAGGGGCTAATAAGAGTGGAATAAAGGAGAGACTCATAATCACAAAAGCGGCCAACTCCCCCTGCACAAATAGTAAGAACTGTAACCAACTATTAATAACATTAAAGGAGCCGAGGAAGGAAGATCAGCGGTTGTATTCCATGGGAGCATGGGTGTCAGGAACTGACCCCTCAGGAACATTTTTCCTTGAGGTATTACCACCTAATAAAACTAGACAACAGGAAAAGGTACATTCAGAAGGGAAAGAAGAAGGCCATACTAAAATAGAAGTTCTGAGTAAAACTATAAGATTCACTAACCTAACAATAGAAGATGCCATAGCTTTGGAGATGGGCTACCAAGAAAAAAATGAATGGTTAGAATGGTTGAGGTTAAAACTCTAAAAAAAAAAAAAAAAAAAGGAAAACTGTTTAGTTTGTGCCGGAGCCAGACCACATTTAGCAACAGTTCCTTTTCCTCCAGATCACAATACAGATCCAGAAGGTTTAAAATGTATGTTGCAATTGTATAATAAGAGCTATAAACATGAAACAAATTCTACTTGTCACACATTGAGTTTGTTGTTTCCCCCAGTACAGAGACCTCAGATACCTCCAGCGGTTACCGCTTATCCGGGCAACTTTACTTGTTTTGCACTCCCAGGGAACCGTAACGCGGTGGGTCTTGGGTCACTACCTGATGACTACTGTGTGGAGAGGATTAACACGGACAACGGTGACTGGGTTGAACATGACATTCAGAGAGCTGATGTCTGGTGGATGTGTGGGGATAAGAAACTGCGAGCTGGACTACCGACCAACGCCCGAGGGGAATTGCGCTATGGTCCAGCTGGCTATGCCCCTAAGAATCCTGTCAGAATACCCATGGACTAAGAGTCGCCGACAGTATCATAGGGACACCTCTCCCTTGGGGTCATTTGACTCTCAGATCTACATAGATGAGATTGGGGTTCTTCGCGGGGTGCCGGATCAGTTTAAAGCCAGGAATCAGGTGACAGCTGGGTTTGAGTCTCTTCTCTGGTGGGTGACTATAAATAAAAATGTTGACTGGATTAATTATATATATTATAACCAACAACGATTTGTAAACTATACTAGGGATGCTGTGAAGGGCCTAGCAGAACAGTTAGCCCCCACATCTCTAATGGCCTGGCAGAACCGAATGGCTTTAGATATGGTCCTAGCTGAAAGAGGAGGGGTATGCAAAATGTTTGGTAGCATGTGTTGTACCTTTATCCCTAACAATACATCTCCTGGAGGGACAGTGACCAGAGCCTTGGAAGGACTGACTGCGCTATCGAATGAATTGGTGGAAGACTCAGGTATTAATGATCTATTCACAACCTGGCTTGAAGGATGGTTCGGTAAATGGACTGGACTTATCACATCATGTTTGATCTCAATCGCTGTGGCTTTGGCTGTTTTGGTCACTTGCGGATGCTGCTGCATTCCCTGTATTCGAGGACTTTCACAAAAACTCATTGAAACTGCAGTCTCAAGAACAATGTATCAAACCCTCTCTACCTCTGAGGAGACCTATGTGGACATTGAAGCTCAACTTAATGACATACAGTCCGAAAGTGTATAACACAGGGACTATCATCGAAATGTGTTGAGATAAAATAGTCACACAAAGAGGAGGGAATGTTAGAAAAGTTTTAAATGTTTATTGTGTGACTATTAGAAAAACAATATTCCTGAGACTGATTTTTAAAAACTTACTTCTGAGCACATTATTGTATTAACTTGTTATATTGTTTTGTCTTAATTAACTCCATAGTAAGTTGTAGGATGATTAGATTTAACTAAATATGATAGCCTAAGAATGTACGGGAAAACATGAATACCAAAATAAAGTACCATCGCATACCATGACAACGTTATTTATGTTTCCTCAGCCAATAGAAGCATAGAGGTGGTATTCTTGTAGGAATAGGGGGGGGGGGGACACATTCTTTTGGGAGACACATTTCCTTCAGCTTCTGTCCTGTAAGCATGTCTCCCTTTTGTGGGCCACATCAGAAATAAATTGTCTGCTTCTCAATACATCTGGAGTTTTGACTGATCACAAGAGAAGATTCCTAACACATGGGTATGTGGCACCTGGAGCACAGCATGCATAACCGGTTTACTTCTCCGATCACCACCAAAGCTTGTTGTCAGAAATTCCGACCGTGTGTAGGCTCCATCGGACATTTTCCGTTCGAATTTCCGACCTGGATCTCAAATTTTCCAACAACAAAATCCGTTGTCGGAAATTCCGATCGTGTGTACACAATTCCAACGCACAAAGTTCCACGCATGCGTGGAATCAAGCAGAATAGCCGCACTGGCTATTGAACTTCATTTTTCTCTGCTCATTGTACGTCACCACATTCTTGACATTCAGAATTTCCGACAAGATTTGTGTGGCCGTGTGTATGCAAGACAAGTTTGAGCCAACATCCATTGGAAAAAATCTCATGGATTTTGTTGTCGGAATATCCGATCGTGTGTACGTGGCATTAATGTCAGTGGAAGGAATAGTGACCCATTGTTGGTTTTGGTGGGAGGAATAAGTAACCCATTGTTGATATCAGTGGGAGGAATAGTGTTCCATCATGGGTATCAGTGGAAGGAATAGTGCCCCATTATGGGTGTCAGTGGAAGGAATAATGCCCCATGATTGGTGTCAGTGGGAGGAATAGTGCCCCATCTTTGGTGTCAGTGAGAGGAATTGTGCCCCTATATGAGTGTCAGTGGAAGTAATAGTGCCCCATAATTGCTCTTAGTGGGTGGAATAGTGCCTCATTGTTACTGTCGGTGGGAGAAATAGAGCCGGATAAAGGCAAGCAAAGAGCTGCTTTACCAGGGTCCACAGTTTGGAGACCACTGCTGTACAGTACTTATCGCTATGCAGTATCAAAGTACTTGTATGTGAGTGCATTACCTTATTGTTTTAATTTTTTCATGATATTCCACACATTCTACACTTACACAGTAGTGCTTTCTCTCCTGTGTTTTTTTCTTTTTTAATTTACATAGTTTTAGTGGGAAAGTTCTCAGATCCCTTTTGGAAGAGAGATTGCTGACGTTAAAAGAGTGTGATGCTGAAAAAAGTGTGAAGTCCTATATGAACTGCCATAAACTCATATAGACTATGAATACTCCACTTGGACACTGGATGAGGTGACTTTTTTTTTTTCTTTTTTTTTTCAGCTTTTATTGTGACCCCTCCCCTTCCCTGTCCTTTCCTGACCTACTAGCCCAGGGTATTGTTTCGTTTGCATCGTGTTATCCTAATCCTAGTATGTCCCTTGGCAGGGTTCTACTTGGTCTATTATACTCTGTAAAAGTAGAAATAAACACATTTCTAAGCATAATTTCTAGCCATTCTTAAAGAATGTGAGAACTATTTTTTAAACGTGACTAAATGATGGAAAATACGTTCTGTAATTTTGCCCCAAGGATTGCTGTACTAAATGTCACACTTGGACGCCATCACAGAGTTACTGTTGGGTGTTGTCTATAAGTAACATGTTTAAGGCATGCTTGCAGAAATGTTGTGAATGTGACTTGACGTCCATATACTATGCTCATTTAATAATGTACATCAGGTGTGATATTACCCCACATTTGGTTTATTACACATTTCTAGGCAATTTAGTTACTGCTGCTCTAGGCATAATATATATGTGCAGCCCAGCACTCAAGGAGCCTCTGTTACACTCTGTTACACTTTGGCAATATCCCTTCACGCTCCTTTGATCACTACAGTACACAACAGTAATGTATTGTTCAGGAAAATGACAATGGATAAAAGCATCCAACATTCCCAGCATTAACCAATACCTTATGAAGTCTTAAAGGGGTTGTAAAGGCAGAAGGTTTTTTCTTAACGCATTCTATGCATTAAGATAAAAAAAACCTCCTGTGTGTAGCAGCCCCCCTGAGCCCCCCGTAATACGTACCTTAGCCCCATCTCTCTCCAGCAATATCTACGAGTGTATTAGTCATCCGGGACTCTGCTCCTGATTGGCTGAGACACAGCAGCGGCACCATTGGCTCCCGAAGCTGTCAATCAAAGGTCAGTTAGCCAATCAGGTGAGAGAGGGCGTGGGGCTGGGTCGGGGGTTCTGTGTCTGAATGGACACACAGAGATGTGACTCGGCTCGGGTGCCCCCATAGCAAGCTGCTGATTGTGAGGGCCCTCGACAGGAGGAAGGGGTCAGGAGCAGTGAAGAGGGACCCCAGAAGAGGAGGATCCAGGGTGCTCTGTGCAAAACCAACTGCACAGGGCAGGTATATATAACACGTTTGTTATTTAAAAAACAAAACAAGACTTTACAATCACTTTAAGGAGGCTGCAGCGCTGGAAAGGAGGGAAATCTGGTGTGGAGGTAGGTATAATGGCTCTTTTCCTGCAAGGAACTTCAGGTAGCATTTTGTTTTTAGCAAAAGGTGTCTCTTTGATCTCTTATCTCAGATTTAGGTAGACTCTCCTGAAACATTCTGAGCGAAAGTTCTAAAAAAAAGGCCTGTTTCACGCAGGCTTTAGCTTATGTAAAAGCAGTGTGAACAGCAAGCTTTTGCAAAGCTTTCGACAAGCTTTGATGAGCTTACTCTAAGCCTTTATAGTGCCTTTCAGCTCCTGTTTGAAAACATTATACATAGATCTTAATGGGAGTGACAATTGTCACTTCAAACAAGCTGCTACCAGGCTTCAGCAGGCTTTCTACAAGCTTCAAGTAGTGCTGAAGCCTGATAGCAGCTTGTTTATAGTTTAAAAAAAAAATATTTTAAAAAAATGATGGAATCAATCCTAAATAAATTCTTCTATTTGACACATTCAGGCCTCTTGCACACAGTACTGATATTTGAGCTTCTTTTTTGGATGTAATGTCAGGTGTTTTGTGCGAGTGTAATTATGCGCAGATTTGCATGTTCGCATGCACAATACCTACCTAGGCAAAATGCATTCATATTTACGCTCCTATGCGTGTATTTGTGCACAGGCACGTTGTAAATAAAAGGCTACATTTTAACTCACTAGAAAATGCTGCACTGAGCTTTTTTAAGCTGCAGTGTGCAAGAGGCTTAACATTAAAATATATTGTTTAAGTTATCAAAAATGATAACATTATACATTGGAACACTTACAGTTGCCAGAACACGTAAAAATATTACTAATAATACTAAATATTCTATTTAGAGAAACTATGTGGATGTCTTCTGCTTGGATCCATTCACTGTCATTCATGCAGGATGACACAGATCCATCATACATATCGTCACAAACCAAACACAGACCAGTGAGCAAGTCTGGTGAGCATGCACACTGACTTTTGTGTATTACCTATTACACAAGCATAACTGGTTGTGAAATCCTTCAGGTATCTGCAAGTGTATGTGCAGCATGTGACAATAAATATACACCTAAACCTGTCATAAACCTTGGCAGTTTATACAGAACAGACTATACAATAAACATTGAGCTTGGCCCACCCCTTCTAACTCACCCTACTCATGGTAGATGAGAGACCTCAATGACCAACAGAGCTGTCGGGAGATGGGGGCCAAAACCAACTTTTATAAAAAATAAAAAGTTGAGATCAGTTCTCTATAGAATGTCTAGAAACAATGTCTCTAGATATGTAATTGTTTTGGCATGCAGTTTTCACTGAAAGTTAGATCTTTTTATGTCTATTCTTTTCTCTATCCATTGCTCAATGCACATTGCACATGATTATTATTTACTTAACCACTTCCCCACCAGCGCACGACGATGTACGTCGACAGAATGGCACGGGCAGGCATATTGGCGTACAGGTACGTCCAATATTCGATGCCGCCCTGCCATCGGGAGCGCGCCGCCGGCGGCGCGCTCCCGCGCTGGTCGGGACCCCCGTGAGTCCGGTCGCGGGACCCGCGGACTCGATCGCCGCGGGCATCCCCGCGATCGTCTCATGGAGCGGCCGAATGGAGGAAATGCTGTGTAAACAAAATTTTTCCATTCTGCCTAGCAACTAGTGACGCTGATCTCTGCTCTATGTGATTGGAGCAGAGATCAGTGTACACTAAATGAAAGCCCAACCCCCCCCCCCACATTTAGTAACACACCCCTAGGAACACTTAACCCCTACACTGCCACCCACTGGTTAACCCTTTCACTGCCAGTGTCATTTACACAGGAATCACTGCATTTATATAGCAGTGATTACTGTATAAATGACAATGGTCCCAAAAATGTGTCAAAAATGTCCGATGGGTCCCCCACAATGTCGCAGTCACAATAAAAATCGCAGATCGCCGCCATTACTAGTAAAAAAAAAAAAAAAAAAATTATTAATAAAAATGCTATAAAACTATCCCTATTTTGTAAACGCTATAACTTTTGCGCAAACCAATCAATAATCGCTTATTGCGATTTTTTTTACCAAAAATATGTAGAAGAATACGTATCGGCCTAAACTGAGGGAAAAAAATGTTTTTTTATATATTTTTGGGGGATATTTATTATAACAAAAAGTAAAAAAGAATGCGTTATTTTCAAAATTGTCGCTCTATTTTTGTTTATAGTGCAAAAAATAAAAACCGCAGGGGTGATCAAATACCACCAAAAGAAAGCTCTATTTGTGGGAAAAAAAGGACGTCAATTTTGTTTGGGAGTCACGTCGCACGACCGCGCAATTGTCAGTTAAAGCGACGCAGTGCCGAATCGCAAAAAGTGGTCTGGTCTTTGACCAGCAAATTGGTCCGGTCTGAAAGTGGTTAAAGCAGTATTAAACCTTAAACCCAGTGGCTGCATTCATTTTCTTTTTTAGGTTTTCTTTATTCTATTTTCACCTGGTGATCCAGTCAGTATGTTGTTTTTTAAAAGAACAAGCCCGGATATATCATTTAACAAGACAAACCATTTAAGATTGGCAGGGGAACTTAAAATATTCAGCTTTTATTTATGTAAAACCTTTATCCCAAAAGGAAAAAAAACGACTACTGTAAATGATTGGAGAGCTACCCCCAAAGGAGCCCCTTGGAAATGTTGGCTTCTCTTTTCTGCATCTCGACTAAAGCAACAACCTCAGCCCCTCTGAAAGTCACTGCAAGAACATATAATGACACAAGTATAGGTACCTTTACCTTTGTTGTGAATTACTACCAGAAAATAGACACATGACCGTTTAGTGTTAAATTAACTTAATATTGGTATGAGTTGAATTAGAATAAAGGGTGGTTTGTGCATAACAGAGCACATAGACGGTAGATTATGACACAATCTGCTAGACAATATAATAGCTATGCCAAAATAATTTAGAGTAGGGTGCTATACCACCGAACCGGTATCAACGTATGAATCAACAAATTCAGCAATGTGTAGTGCATATAAACGTTAAATGCAACTTAATAATACTGCAATTGGGTTAGAGTGCACTTTATGAGAATGGCTAAGTTTGTTGCAATGTCTCCTGAGAGGTACCTCTAAAATGGGCAATGGTCTCTGTGTGAAAGCTTTAATGGATAATCTTTAGTCCTGAATCTTCAGCCGACTGAAGTTGGGTCCCAATGGTACCATTGGAGCACATGAGGACAGTCACAACAAGGCCTGCAGGCAATAATTGATCTATAAGGCAGCTGGATAATCAATACCTAAAGGCTCAGTCTCTAGAGGCAACAAGTCACGGCCAAAAGGCTCTCCCACCAGACCCAGTGACACAAAGGCAGAGGTCTTTCAGATTAGTTGTTTGTTCACTCTGGGTTGCCTGGGTTGCTCCAATCCTCAGCACAGCATGGATGGTCTCCTAAAAGTGGCTCAGTCCCTCAGCACAGCAAAGGGCTTTCCAGTGTCTCTCTCTCTTCCAATCTGGATGCAGAGCACTGCAAAGGGCCTTTTTTTCTCTCCCGCATTGCTCTCTTTCTAATTTTGCCTGGGAAAAAAAATTAATTCTTCTCCTCTAATGCAGGGTTTTCTGGGTAATGTGGTCTACAACCCCGATTCAGTTACGCAGCAGAGAACATTCAAAAACAGCAATTCCCACATCCGATTCCCTGCTGCTGATTGACTCAAGTTACCGACACCAACAGGGATTTGGAGCAGGGGATCTTCACACAGAACCTACTGCTGCGCCTCTCCCCTGTCACAGCATGGCTGCTACAGTGTTGTGTGAGTGTGAGCTGAAGCGTGGCTTCAAATTCTTATTGTATTTAAATCTGCTAGTACATATTGCACTCCCCTCCCCCAAGATTGACAATGCTGCTGTCCAAATGTGCCCCCTGGGCTCCTTCACACAGAGTGGGGGAATTCTTATACAGGAAGTTTGTTACTGGCCAGATCACTAAGTGAAAACAGGGGAGGAAAAAAGCTTAAAAAAAAACAAAAAACTAATACAAACACCACATCTAATGATTGGTAAGCTGCAATATATTAAATTTTTGGTTTAGGGTTTAATACCTCTTTAATGAGGGTTCTGTTTAATACTTTCTTTATTATTTTAAACTATAGCAAAAAAAATAAAATCCCAACTTAGATTATGGATTAAACATACACTCACCACAAATTTCCTAGGATCACTATGCTAACACTGCGTATTTCCTCCTTTTGCTCTAAAAACAAGTCTTTGTTGCATGAACATTCCTTTGGGACTAGCCCTTTTTTGCGATACAGCACTCCCTTCTTTTAACTGACAATTGTGCAGTCATGCGATGATGTACACAAATAAAATGTATGTGCTTTTTTACCCACTAATAGAGCTTTCTTTTGGTGATTTTTGATAACTTCTGCATTTTTAGTTTTTTGTGCTATAAACAAAAAAAGACTGAAAATTTTGAAAAAAAATAAATATATTTTTTACTTTCTGCTATAAAACATATCCAATAAAAAAATTGAACCAATCAAATTTCTTCATCAATTTAGGCCAATATATATTCTGCTACAAATGTTTGGTAAAACAATTCGAATAAGAGTATATTGATTGGTTTGCACAAAAGTTATAGCATCTACAAATGGGATATTTTAATGTATTCATTTTTTTTACTAATAATGGCGGTGATCAGTGATATATAGTGGGACTGCGATATTGCACAGGACGATTTGGACACTAACTGACACTTTTGACACCTTTTTGGGACCAGTGACATTTTTACAGTGATCAGTGCTAAAAAAATATGCACTGTCACTATACTAATGACACTGGCTGGGAGTGGGTTAACATCAGGGGAGGTCAAAGAGTGTCTAGCTAGTGATTTTGTGTACATTGGAGAAGGTGCTTTTACTAAGGGAAGGCATAGATCCATTTCCTTGCTTTGCATATAAATTAAGTATATAAATGAAGCAACTTTTGTTTCATTTTACGACTAAAGCTTTCTACATACAATAGGCATGCATGAAAATTAACAACCTTTGTACAAACATAAGGCAAACTTGGAGGGGTAGGCCATCACACACAAGGATATCACTAAAATCCCCAATGCTATAGCAACCTGTCAGACAAGTCTCACAATAAAAACTGAAGATAGAATCCCGCATCAGTCAAATAGAAGTCATGCTCCTGCCACAGACTCCCAAAATGCTTCAGTAATAAGACTCAGTCTCCATCTTTTAACCACGTACTGATTATCAAGAAATCCACCTCTGGAGGTTCAATGTGGTGGCACTGCCAGAGAGTGTGGCGGTCACCTAAAGTGATTGTATTTACCCCATGTAGGTGGCCGGCAGCAGGCAGTTGCCATTGGTGTCCTCTCCTACTCCTCGCTTCTGTCGTGCATCTCCTCCCCTGCTCCTAGGCATCCAATAGGATCGCCTGTCTTTTCAGCCAATTGGGTGATGGGTCTCAAGACCCGCTTCCTGATTGGCCAGGAGGAAGATCAGTGATACAATAGCTAATACTCATTCTGTATTAAACACTCCTGGGTGGGCTTGGTTCGCATTCTCTGTGCCCATAGCCCACCCTATTTTTAAGCCTATTAGAGCCTCTGACTCTGATCAGGTGCTTCAAAAAAACAACCACCTCCATTTGAAACCATGCATCCGGCATCCTGAAAGGGGCCGAACACATGGATGGGGGGGGGGGGTGCCGGTGCACCCTTAATGGGTGGGCCACCACTGCTACTGCTTATACATACCTGCTCTTTGCAGTGGTTTTGCACAGGGCAGTCAGTCCTTTTCTCAGGTCCCTGGCTGAAGCTCCTGGCCCTCCCTCCTGTTGAGTGCCCCCAAAGCAATCAGCTTGCTATGGGGGCACCCGAGCTGAGCTGCAGCTCCTTGTATCTATTCAGACACAGAGCTCCTGTTTGGCCCCTCCCCCTTTCTCTCATAATTGGCTAACTGAGTTTGATTGGCAGCAGTGGGAGCCAATGGCGCCGCTCAGCCAATCAGGAGAGAGTCCCAGACGGTCAAGGCACTCATGGACATCGCTGTATTGAGATGGGGCTCAGGTAAGTATTAAAAGGGCCGAGGGGGGCTGCTGCACACAGAAGGCTTTTTATCTTAATGCATACAAGACAAAAAACCTTCTGCCTTTACAACCCATTTAACTTGGGACTTTTTTTGAATGCCTGTTTATCTCCCTGTAGCCCATCTTTCGCAAATCTTCCCACCCTGACACCCTGAGCCTACCACCACAGCGAGTCCACTATTTTCTTGAAAGACCTATTTCCAATCATTCCCCTAAGCCTTAAAGAGAAGGTCCAGCCTGGGTGAAATCTTTTTAAGGCAGCAGCTACAAATACTGTAGCTGCTGACTTTTAATATGAGGGCACTTACCTGTCCAGGGAGCCCGTGATGTCGACACCCCAGTCGATCTTCAGATTGACTCCCAGGTGCTGCCCCCGCCATTCCTGGTAAGGGAGCACGGAAGTGAATTATTTCGCTTTCACAACTGGTTCCCTACTGTGCTTGTGCATTTAAAATACACCACGAGAAGGAGGAGGGGGGCTTTAACTTTTTGGAAAGGGGACCTGTCAAAAACAGGTTCCCGTTCCCCCCTCCCCACTGACAGGTGCCAAAATGTGGCACCGGAGGGCGGGAGGAAGCTTATGAGCGGGAAGTTACACTTTTGGGTTGAACTCAGCATTAACTCACATTCCATTGTAGATACTTTCTTGAATGTGGGTATTGTCATTACCAAGCACCCAAGAGATTTTATTTCCTGTAACAATGATCCACTATATTCCCTCCTGAAAGCAAGACATTGCAATAATATTTTAAAATGATTCTGATTTCCAAAATACTTTATATGTACATATACAGTGGATATTTGATCCCCTGTAGATTTTGTAAGTTTGCCCACTTACAAAGAAATGAAGGGTCTATAATTTTTATCATAGGTGTATTTTAAATGATATAGACAGAATATCGACCAAAAATCCAGAAGAAACACATGATACAAATGTTAAAAATTGAGTTGCAGTCCAGTGAGTAAAATAAGTATTTGATCCTCAAGCAAAACATGACTTAGTACTTGGTGAGGTAACCCTTGTTGGCAAGCACAGAGGTAAGATGTTTCTTGTAGTTTGTTACCAGGTTTGCACACATCTCAGGAGGGATTTTGGTCCACTGTTCTTTACAGGTCTTCTCTAAATCCTTAAGGTTTCTTGGCTATCTCTTGGAAACTCAAAGGTTTGGCTCCCTCCATACATTTTCTATAGGATTAAGGTCTGGAGACTGGCTAGGCCACTCCATGACCTAATGTGCTTCTTCTTGAGCCACTCCTTTGTTGCCTTGGTGGTATGTTTTGGGTCATTGGCATGCAGGAAGACCCATCCACGACCAATCTTCAGTGTTCTGGCTGAGGGAAGAAGGTTCTCAGCCAAGATTTTACAATACATGGCTCCATCCATTGGCCCCTCAATGCAGCAAAGCCGGCCTGTACCTTTAGAAGAGAAACAGCCTCAAAGCAAAGCTCAAAGCTAGTCACCACATGAGCACCTAATGTAGCCAGTCTGTGGGAGCCAGAATTATTGTTGGTTGGTAGGGGATCAAATACTTATTTTACTCCTATTATATATACCTATGATAAAACTTATAGACCCTTCATTTCTTTGCAAGTGGGCAAACTTCCAAAATCTGCATGGGATCAAATAATTATTTTCCCCACTGTACATGGACCCAGGTTGCCATTACATAAACTCATTAAAGCTAATTATGGTAAAACTACTGTGTCCTATAGTATTGTATGGCAGGCTACTCGTATTTTGGGAATGGACAAAAGATGATCATTCTTTATTAGCTACCTATTTGGGGTAAAGCAGCCCTACCGAAAAAAATGTCAAGAACATTTCTGATGCTATTGTGTGGAAAACTAAAGCGATATGGTTCTTGAGTCAAATCATTACTGATGGAGTACTTAAATACTATCCCCAACTTTGCTTATCCCTTGAATTATCTTTAGATTTATTCTCCAGCTCAGACATGCAATCAATGTACAATTTTAGCACACTCTTCTAACTTTGACATCGTTCTTAACTTCTAATCTGCATCCTTGTTTCTGGTCAGTGACTTTAAACGTTTTATTGTACGAGAAAGCCAGGCAGCTAGTATTCCCCAATGGAGGTCAGCAATGGCAACCTCCATATTTCTCTTAGGACAGTTGGTCATGCATAAGTAGAAAAATGATTTTGGAATCTTCATTCAAGTGAGCAAAATTTTTACTGTGAAGGTGTTTTTCATCTTTTAATTTCTATTCCTTCTAAAAAAAAAAATGTTAAAAGCAAAAAAATCTTGAAGTACTTTTCAAACATTTGTCAAGTCTCTGATGGCATTATCGACTGACAAGATTTTTTTTTATGAACATTAATAAGAAAATCTACCAATGTGTGGCCTGCTTAAGGATTTCCTGCTAGGAAATTTAAAATAGATCAGGAGCAATTTAAAATAGTAATAAAGATAATGAGATTAAAAACAATTCATAAGGAAATAAAGCTTCAGATCAAAATCTATTATATACAATAAAGTAACGATGGCGCAGCTAAAAAGTTTCTCGTTAGAGAACCAGACACATTACTGGACAATGATTGTGAGATATAATTACAAATGCATTTAAAATAATAAAAACATCTTAGTGATTTGTGATTATATTATGCCAAACAAAAGAGAATGATATGGGGTGAAAAATATTCTATTCACACGTTAAAAAATATATAATTTAACAGGTCCAAGAATAAAGGCAAAAAAAAGGAAAATGGTTCCAATAAATGAAACATTGGACTGCCACTGGGACATAACAAAATTGGCACACTTGCATCTAGTCTAAGCACTTGCATTGATATGAAATACACCTTTCACACAATAAACTTCTCCTGCTCTGTGCACTTAATTTACTCAAGCTGCATGCTCATTTGCTAAAGAAAAGTTGACAAATAAGGCGAAACTGTTTAATTTGAATAACCAGCAATGTGGGAGAAAAATATGAAAAACAGAATGAAATTGTTGTAAACTTGTTTCTACTAAGCATGCTGCACAAAGTAAAAATTACAATTTTAAAATTAAATGCATCTCTTTATTAAATCAGCCCTAAGGTGCAGCAGAATATGCTGTTGGAAATATACACCCAATTGCCTTACTCCTCCAATAATTAGCTTTATAAAGAATATCGCATACATGAACTTACCAGACCTAAATACAGAACTCAGACTTGTGTGTGATTGAATGTCGAGCATGCTATTCTGTTTAGTTCGACTGTGAGATCAGCCTCAAGAATGACATTTCCAGTACAATCACTGGGAGGGCCAAGAACCTGCCTTGTGTCATACTAGGAGCACAGAAGTATTTTTAACATGGGCAGAGCAGAGTGGGAGGCGTGTGGCACATGCCAGGCAGATAACAGGTGGTCACACCTTGTAGGGCTCAGAGCTGGCACTGGGAGGTCTGCCTGCCATATACCAATATACCATAAGAAAAAAAAAGAGGCTTACTTGTTACTGTTCTCTCGATTGAAGAATGAAATAAACCTTTTCAGTTCCCTCAGGCTGAACGATGCTGGTTTGCATATCTCTCTTTGCAGTGTTGCGTTCTATGAAATATAGCCCATATATCCTCTTACAAAACAATTTACATATGTTTCCTGTGAGGGGGGGTCGTACTTGAAGGCCCTACTCAGAAAGAATAAAACAAGAACACTATCACAGTTTGTAATGTAGAACACAGTGGGGGTTATTTACTAAAGGCAAATCCACTTTGCACTACAAGTGTACTGTAAGTGCACTTGAAAGTAAAGTCACTGTAGATCCGAGGGGGACAGGAAGGAAAACAAAAAACAGCATTTTAGCTTGCACATGATTGGATGATAAAATTAGCAGAGCTGCCCCTCATTTCAAATCTACCCCTTAGATTTAGACTGACTGCACTTCCAAATGCACTTTCAGTGCAAAGTGGATTTGCCTTTTCGTAAATAACCCCCAGTACTTTTAATACAAGCTTCAAATATATATATATATCTACCATATTTATCGGCGTATAATACGCACCCCAAGTTTAGGAGGGAATTTAAAAGAAAAAAACTTTTAGGAGGGAAGTTTAAGGTAAAAAATGTACATTTAAATGCCCATTAATGCAGCCTTGTCAGTCATTTGCAGCCTTCCATTGCAGCCTTGTCAGTCATTTGCAGCCTTGCATTTAGCCTTGTCAGTCATTTGCAGCCTTGCATTTAGCCTTGTCAGTCATTTGCAGCCTTGCATTTAGCTTTGCATTTAGCCTTGTCAGTCATTTGCAGCCTTGCATTTAGCCTTGTCAGTAGTTTGTAGCCTTGCATTTAGATTTGCTAGTCATTTGTTTACAAACGTTAGCCTTGTCAGTCATTTGTAGCCTTGTCTGTGGCTCTGCCATTTAAAAATGGCGCCACCGAGATACAGAGCAGATGTCCTGCGGCACTCGGTAATTCTCGGCCACTCTCGGTGGCTTTCAGATATTTTCGGCCACACTCGGCTGTTCTCGGCTATTTTCTTCCGTTCTCGGCTACTTTCAGCCACACTCGGCCAGACTCGGCAGCTTCCGGCTTTCCGAAAGCTGCCGAGTACGGCCGAGAGTGGGCGAAAATAGCCGAGAGCGGCCGAAGATAGCCGAGAACGGCCGAGTGCGGCCAAAAATACCCGAAAGCCGCAAAGAGTGGCAGAAAGGGTTACAAACAGTGGGGGATCAGCGTATAACACGCACCCCCGATTTCCCCCTGATTTTAGGGGGAAAAAGTACGTGTTAAATGCCGATAAATACGGTTTATATATATATATATATATATATATATATATATATATATATATATATATATATATTTATACACATACATACATACATACATATATACACATACACAGTATCTCCCAAATGTGAGTACACCCCTCACATTTTTGTAAATATTTTATTATATCTTTCATGTGACACTGAAGAAATTACACTTTGCTACAATGTAAAGGGGTGAGTGTACAGCTTGTATAACAGTGTAAACTTGTTGTCCCCTTAAAATAACTCAACACACAGCCTTTAATGTCTAAACTGCTGGCAACAAAAGTGAGTACACCCTTATGTGAAACATCTACAAATTGGACACAATTAGCCATTTTCTCTGGCCGGTGTCATGTGACTGTTATGCCACGTAGAAAAAAGATGGCAGCACCATCTTTATGCATTTTTTAGGGTGTGCCCCCCTATATCTTGTTTGTTGTGCTGCGTACACACAGTCGAATTTTCAGATTGAAAATGTTCGATGGGAGCTTTTTGTCAGAAATTCCGACCGTGTGTGGGCTCCATCGGACATTTTCCATCGGAATTTCCGTCACACAAAATTTGAGATCTGGATCTAAAATTTTGTGACAACATACTTCGTTCTCATACATTCAGATTGTGTATACACAATTCCGATGCACAAAGTTCCACACATGCTCAGAATCAAGTACGAGACGGAAGCGATCGGTCTGGTAAAACTACCGTTTGTAATGGAGATAGCACATTCGTCAGGCTGCAAATATTGAAATCTTTTAATGCAGCGCATTCTCTTCTTCTTTAGAAAGCTAGAATAATGCTAGCATGCTAGAATGCTAGAATTAAGTTGTTTTGCTGCTCATATTCACACAGAGCATTCACACAAACTGATTTCTTTATGATTTCTCGTGATCTCATGAATATTGTTTTTGTTTTTTTCGTCAGATCTCCATAATAATGTTTAGAATTTTTGGTTAGAGTTTTTTGTTTCAGGTCTTTTATTTTTTATTTTATTTTTATAGTGAACTCCATATTTTTTTCTTTAATTTTGTGTCAAGTTACCACAACACCATTATTATCTTTTATTTTTTAAACTCAAGGAGGTTGGTTTGTGTTGGTGCCCCTTGTTAATTTGACATAGTATTTTTGAAATGTACCTACTCACAAACAAACTGTCCTTTTTGAAGTAAAACACATGGGCAAGTATTTCTGAAAAATAACTAGCCATTTATTCTGGGTCATAACAAAATAAAGAGGAAGGCAACGCTGGAGAAACTGGTGAGATTTGCAAAGCCGTTGTACCCCAGGGCACACATCAATTATTTTACAGTCAAAATTGGTGGCCTGAGGAGTCCTTATAATAGTGAGCACAATCCGTTCCAGAACTAAAAGAGATGAGGAACAGCAGCAGATGACATATTTGTCCCCAGGGTGTGGTCATACAACAGCCTGCATCTTTTGCCAGACCAGACTGAATCCAGGCCATCACTCTCTTGTCTTCCTTCCACACTCCCTTCCAGGCTATGGCTCTGGTGTTGTAGTTGTGGCAGGAGTTGGAGGTGGGGGACCATGGTTGAACTCACAAAGTGGCTTTGGCTTGTGAGTTTGCCCCTCAACCCCTTATTTAGGGCTTGTAAGATCATTCCCTCCCAGAAGGGGCATTTGCCCTCCTCCATTTCCAGCATTTTTCAGGCTGCCATGTAGGCATAGTCCTCTTGAAGACTGGGGGGGGGGGGGGGGGGGTTCTTAGGGCCGCAGTAGCCTTCAGAAATAGGCTAAGTGCTGCCTCCTCCAGGTTACTTCTCTTCCTGGCACTTTTTTGTGGAAGACGGGTGGAAGGTCCCTGGGAGTCGGGCAGGCTACTGGGCCCAGTCACCTCCCGGCTGCCACTTACCCCCGCCACCTCCTGGCTCCCACTTTCCACAGCCTCCTCTTGGCTGAGACTTTCCTGTGTATGAAAAAGGGACATAGTTTTAGTTTTTGGTTCAGCAAGCGCACACAACTTTAAGCTCATAACTGTTGCAAATTGAATGTTAATAAATAGAAAAGACTATCATTCTGACCCCAGCATTTTTCAATCTTGTCCCAATCATTTGTGGCCACTACTGTCTATTGATATGTAAAACCCTTTGTAAAATCAGAACTTACTGATCAATAATGACATCTAGTTAACATCATTAATGATTATGACTTGAAATATGTTGAACAATCCTATACCTGGCTCAAGCTGGCCTCCGCCACATCTTTTTGGCTGGAAGGCCCAGGTTGGACGTCGGAAGCCTCAGCTGAGGTGGAAGGAAGCCTTGAAGGAAGATTGGAGGGTGCTGCCTGGGTTCAGTCTGGCCTTCCAGAAAATACAGTCTGTCATAGTACCATAGCCTGGGTACATAGATGTCATCTGCTACAACTCCAGATCTCTGGGAATCCTGGACCTTCTTGTGCTCCCCATTATAAATGCTCCTCATACCACCAATTAGGGCCTTCAAATAGGGGATGTCTGCTGTAGGGATCACCGGCTCCAAAAATTCCAGCAATTGATCCAGTGCTGCCTTCCTCTTTGTTTTATTGTTATAAAAGGGGTGGTTTACCTGCCACAGACAGGACAGCTCCCTGTACATATCAATGAATATGGAGATAAAGTCCTGATCATTCAATAGAACCATTTTTTGTGCAAGACACAACACAAGACAAACCCTAATGTCAGGCTAAACTCTTCTAATCTTGTCCCAATATAGGCCTCAATCTATAAGCAGTATAGGCCACTGATGCACCAAGTTAAAATTGTTTCTTCGTTCAAACGAACGGTGCTTCCGATACACCTTCCTCTTCTCACAGATCGTACATACAATGCATGTGTGTTATGCTTTATATACACCGCGCATGCGTGAAACTCTGCCTGCCCCTGCTGTTCTTTCTAGTCTATTCCCCGCCCCTTGACTTTGGGCACAGTGGGAGAGCACATGGCGCAGAGACAACAAGTGTATGCAGACAGCAGCAGCAGCAACAATGAGTAAAGCTCGGAGCCACAAACGTCCCGATCCTGGAGGATATTTAAGGCCTCCAATATGGCCTTTATAGAGACAGTGGAGATAGTGTACATCTTCAAGAGGCCGACTATGATGGGAAGCATGGACCGTACCCAAACCCAAATGTCAGAAAGGCCAAGATCATGCCTAAAGTTGTTTAAAGTCTGCAGAAGTATTTTGGGGTATGGCAATCCAAGGATCAACTGAGGAAACAATGGTCAGACCTCAAATTGAGGGAGCAGGATCAAGAGAGTGCTGCAAAAAAGTAAGTATGTTGTGTGTTCCTATTCTTCTTATTACGTTCATGCTGCTTCATGTGCTTTTCTTTACTGCTGTACAGCATAAAATGGCAAGTTTCAGGATCGTGGGCACAGTAATCATTCATAGTAAACATCGTTTCTTAGGCCACTAAGACAATGTTTTTGGCAGATGCAGGTTAACTACATTTGGTCATGTCTATTTGTCTTAAAAAAAGTTTAGTACATTGTTGTCCAGCTGTTGACACCTCTGGATGCAGGAGCACTTGTGTGGGACACCAGAACAAACTTTCTAGGGTTTCCCACACAGGTGCTCCAGTGGGTACTAGGTGTGTCTCCATGTATGAAACTTTAACCAAAAAGGTAAGTATTCCAGCTTGAAGAAAGGGAAAAAATCATGTGTTCAGCTTGGAACTCAGTCAAAAAAGACAATTGTACGACACTTCCAAGCAATGTTTCATATTCCTATTTTTTGCATCAAGTATCTGTGTGCTAAGTATACCTTTATTTTATTTACATAGGGGAGAAAAGACTCAGGGCATCAGAGGTCACCAGGGACCCCCAACCTCCTAAAGAAGGGGAAATCCCAAAACCACAACCTCAGGATGTGGAGGAATGAGAGGTTTATGAAGTGGCCCAAATAGTGACCACAACAGACACCATCTTCAGGTATTAGATGTATGCCTGCATATTTAGAATACATGCTGTGTTTTTTTTTTTTTATAAGGTGATGTGGATGTTGTGGAAGAAGAATCTCTTCTCACAAATGCAAGTGCACACATCCTCATCGGGAAGATTATGGTGTGCAATCAGGATTTACAGAAGATCAAGGAAGACATCAATGATGTGGAAAAAAAGACTCAAAAACATAATTGATGTTTTTGGCAGAGTCGAAAACACACTAACATTTCTAAAATTGTTTCTCTTTTTCTAACTTTTCTACACAATTTTGAAAGCCAAATTTTGAATATACACACTGTCAGGGCTCTGCTCGCGCTGTGTGGGCGAATCTGCGTGCGCGCATGCGCACGCACGCCATTAGGCAATCCAAGCATCGGCACGTGTGTGTGCGCCAGTATGCACCTCAGATGCAAGCGCGTGTGCAACGGGTGCGTGTGCGCGCTAGCGCGGTTTGGCGCCAGTGGCCCTATTTAAAGGTACACCTGCATTTGTTCAGTGCTGTTTGTCTGCAGCTTGTACCTGAGACTCCTATTACCTGTTCATCTGATTGCTATTACTGACCTGGCTTACGTCTGACTCTGCTGATCTCTCCTGCCTTGATCCCGGCCTGCCTGACTCTGTTTATGGACTGCCTATTTATTGCTGAACCTTTGCTAGCCTGTGACCTTGCCTTTGCCTGCCGTTACTGCCTGATTGCCTATCTGCTCTGACCCGGCTTGTCTGACCAACCCTCTGCTTGTTACAAGTGTGCTGAGTCTATCCAGGATCTGCTGCCGCTGCTTCTTCTTCTTCTACCAGGCTTGCTGTTCGTCCCCCTGCTCTGCCAACTTCTGCCAGCCTCTGCCAGTTTCTGCAATTCCAGTCATCTGGAGGACCATCTTCACTGCCTGCATCAGCTGCTGCATCCAGCTCAGACACTCCTACCCCGCTGGGCTCACGGGACCACTGTCTTCACTCCAGTGGGCCCTGAACCAGAGTCATAAGAGAAGTCTTCTTCCACCAAGTCAGGCTCACCACCCAGGTACCTAACAGTACAAACAGCCATGACCGAGCCTGCGAAAGAAGCTTTTGCTATGAAAGATATCTGTTCAGATCTTGTGGCTCTCATTCAGGCCGTGAAATCTCTCCAGGATGGATACACCAGATTGGAAGAGCGGGTTCAACATCTTTCTGGTTCCAGTCCCACGGTTGCTGCACCTCCTTCGCTTCCTGCTCAAACCACTTCCCAGCCTGCAGTGATAATGCTCCCACCAGAACCAAGGGTGCCTATCTCAGAAAGATTCTCAGGGGACCGTTCTAAGTTCCGGACTTTCCACAACGCCTGCCAGCTGTATTTTGCTCTCCAACCCAGGACTTTTTCTTTGGAAGCTACCAAGGTGGGATTCGCGATTTCCCTGCTGCAAGGGAGCCTCAGACCTGGGCCCATCATCTCCTGGAAGGAGACACTGCTCTGACTCAATCCCTTCCTTCCTTTTTTGAGGCCATGGCACAGCAGTATGAAGACCCCCAGCGAACTGCCACAGCTGAATCTGCCCTATTTGTGCTCTTTAGACGCTGGAGCGCAGACACCCAGTGGAATGAGTCAGCTCTGAGACACCAGTTCCGCATGGGCCTCTCAGAAGGTCTTAAAGATGAACTTGCTCGTGTTGGTACCCCAGATTCCCTGGAGGGTTTGATCACACTCACCATCCAAATTGACCGCCGGCTCCGGGAACGCAGATCTAAACATTCCTCGCAGCTCCATCGCCTGGCTTGGATGACTGCAACGGTCCCTACTCCTGCTACCCACTACCCACCTGCTCCACAGGGGGGGTTCTACCAGCCCTGCTCTTGTCACCGATGAACCGATGCAACTTGGACTTATGCGACCCTCCTTGTCTCCGGAAGAACGTGCTCGTCGCCGGCAGTTGAACTTGTGCCTCTACTGTGGTGGGTCCGGACCTTATGAGAATAACTGCCCTGCTAAGACACGTAAGTGCCTCTCCTCTGTGTCTGCCAGCCCTGTATCCTTGCCAGTCAACACCACCCACATTGCTCTCCCTCTCTCATTACAGCTCCAGGAAAAGACGGTCTCCATCAATGCCATTATTGACTCTGGAGCTTGCAGTTGTTTACCTTTATTTTATTCACAAAAGACCCATGGACTCTGTTTTTCTGGCTGATGGTTCTCGCATTAAATCAGGTCAGGTAACCCAGGAGACTCTGCCCTTGCTTGCCATCTCCCCTTCTCAGCACAAGGGACTGATAACTCTTGATGTAAACTCATCTCCACTGTTTTCCATGATCCTGGGCATACCTTGGCTTCAGGCCCATAACTCCACTATCAACTGGTCCACTGGGGAAGTGAAGTTCCAGTCCCCCTATTGTCTGGAACATTGCTTGTATGAGGCCCGCTGCACTTCTTTGCCTGGACTCTGATCAGGACTTATGTCAATTGGTGCCAGAACCTTATCACGAGTTCCTTGACATCTTTAGCAAATGAGGGGCGGACTCCCTTCCGCCCCACCGCCCATATTACTGTCCCATTGAACTCCTTCCAGGGGCTGAGATCCTGTTTGGACGCATTTTTCCCTTATCAGAAAAAGAGCAGGAGGCCCTGAAAACCTACATCACTGAGAATTTGGAGAAGGGGTTCATCCACCATTCTACCTCTCCCACAGGAGCTGGAATATTCTTTGTCACCAAGAAAGACCAGTTGCTCCGGCCTTAAGAGGGGCCTACAACTTGGTCCGCATACAGGCCAGAGATGAATGGAAGACAGCTTTCCGAACCCATTTTGGGCACTATGAGTACCTAGTCATGACCTTCGGTCTCTGTAATGCCCCTGCCACCTTTCAGCATCTCATAAACTATGTGTTTAGAGACTTTCTGGACATCTTTGTCATTGTTTATCTGGACAACATTTTGATCTTCTCCGGATCCATTGAGCAACACCAAGGGCATGTGGGCAGAGTGCTGCTCCACCTCCGCCAGCACGGATTGTAGGCCAAGGCCAAGAAATGTAAATTTGAACAGCAAAACATCCAATTTCTCGGTCTCGAGATCTCCCCAGCAGGCATCAGAATGGATCCGCAGAAAGTATCCGCTGTTCTGGACTGGCCGGGACCCACGGACAAAAAAGGAATACAACGTTTTGTAGGCTTTGCGAACTTCTACAGGAAATTTATTAAGGGGTTCTCTGCCATCATCACCCCCATCACTCCGCTGACCAAGCAGAATGTACATTTTCACTGGGGGCCTGAGGCTCAGGAGGCCTTCAAGAAGCTCAAAGGACTGTTTACCTCTGCTCCCATTCTCAGCCACCCTGACCCATCTCTGCCCTACATCCTTGAAGTTGATGCTTCTGAAGTGGCGGTGGGAGCGGTGGTGTCCCAACGTCAAGGCAGTAATGATCTGATGCACCCCGTAGGGTTCTTTCCCCGGAAACTCTCTCCTGCCGAAAGGAACTATGACGTCGGTGACCAGGAGCTGCTTGCCATTAAGTCGGGATTGGAAGAGTAGAGGTACTTTTTGGAAGGTGCGGTTCATCCCGTGTTAATCTATACCGACCACAAGAACCTTGAATATTTAAGAAACGCCAAGCCCCTGAAGCCCCAGCAGGCCCACTGGGCCCTGTTCTTTTCTCGATTCTGCTTTTACATCAGGTATCGCCCTGGCTCGAAGAATGTGAAACCAGATGCGCTCTTGCGCATGTATGACTGCTCCAAAGACTCTGCTGCCTACCTGCGAGCACCTTTCTACTCGTACAGCCGGACCTGCTGTCCCAGATCAGAGAGGCATCTTTGAACTCACCCTCTCCTCCAGGAATTACTTTGACAATCAGGAAGGGCCTTTTGTGGAAGGACAGTCAAGTCTTTGTTCCTGAAAGTATCCGAGTAAGAGTCCTTGCCCTTCTTCATGACCACACATTAGCAGGGCATTTTGGGGCTTGCAAGACTCTGGAGCTTGTGCAGCGCACTTTCTGGTGGCCTGGTTTAAAAGAATTCTGCCAGAAGTACGTCAATTCTTGTCCTGTATGCATCCAGAGTAAGGCAACTAGGAACCGAGCCTGGGGACTACTGAAAACTCTTCCTGCACCTGATCGGCCTTGGCAAATAATCACCATGGACTTCATAGTTGAGCTTCCACCCTCTGAGGGTTGCACAGCCATTTTTGTAGTCGTGGATCGACTTTCCAAGATGGCTATTTTCCTACCATTAAAAGGGACTCCATCAGTATCAGAGACAGCCCGTATCTTCATCAAGGAAATAATTAGACTACATGGGGTACCTGCTAATATAGTGTCAGACAGGGGGGTCCAATTTACATCCCGATTCTGGAGGGCTCTGTGCGAGAGTTTGAAGCTCAAACTGGCCTTGTCATCTGCTTATCACCCCCAGACCAACAGGCAAACTGAACGAACAAACCAGACTCTTGAACAGTATATCAGATGTTTCACATCCTTTGTACAGGACGATTGGGTATCCCTACTGCCCCTAGCAGAATTCGCTTACAACAATGCCAGTCATTCAACCACAGGACAGTCTGCATTTTTTGCCAATTATGGGTTTCATTTATAATTTCTCCCTAATTTTCTTCCAGAATCTTCATTGCCAGCAGTCCAGGACACAGTGACCTTCCTCAGCCGTAATAACCAGGTTCTACAAGAAGCAATAACCAAGGCCCAGGCAGACAGTAAGAAAGCCTTCGAACAGAAGAGAAGGGGAGAATTGGATCTTTAAATCGGGGATCAGGTATGGCTTTCTACTTCTAATCTCAAGTTAGCCTGTCCTTTGAAAAAACTTGCACCCAAGTTTTTGGGCCCTTTCCCGGTGAAGAGAAGGATTAATGAAGTATCTTATGAATTGTCCTTACCTGAGTTAATTGCGCCGTTAGGCAATCAAAGCATCGGCGCGTGTGTGTGCGCCAGTATGCACCTCAGGCGCATGCACGTGCACAACGGGTGTGTGTGCGCGCATGCCGTGCATACACGTATGCGTGCTAGCGTGGTTTGGCGACAGTGGCCCTATTAAAAAGGTACAGCTGCATTTGTTCAGTGCTTTTTGTCTGCAGCTTGTACCTGAGACTCCTGTTATGTGTTCATCTGATTGCTATTAATGACCTGGCTTACGTCTGACTCTGCTGATCTTTCCTGCCCTGATCCCGGCCTGCCTGACTCTGTTTATGGACTGCCTATTTGTTGCTGAACCTTTGCTAGCCTGTGACCTTGCCTTTGCCTGCTGTTACTGCCTGATTGCCTATTTGCTCTGACCCGGCTTGTCTAACCAACCCTTTGCTTGTTCCAAGTGTGCTGAGTCTATCCAGGATTCGCTGCCGCTTTTCCTGTGCCTTCTTCTACCCGGCTTGCTGTTCGTCCCCCCTGCTCTGCCAACTTCTGCCAGCCTCTGCCAGTTCCAGCCATCCGGAGAACCATCTCCACTGCCTGCATCAGCTGCTGCATCCAGCTCAGACACTCCTACCCCTCTGCACTAAACGGACCACTGTCTTCACTCCAGTGGGCCCTGAACCAGAGTCGTAAGAGAAGTCTTCTTCCACCAAATCAGGCTTACCACCCAGGTACCTAACACACACAGTGTATCAACATGTGCTATCTGCCATCACAGGATATCAAGGTGCGCGTTTTGGGGGTGCAACCCCTTTCTAGCAACTATGGTAACTGAGAGGAAGGGGTTATACCCGCGAAGCACGTCCATTGATCCCCCATGATGGGAGCTAGCACGTGTTGACAATAGACATGGGATCAGGAGGGAAATCCCCATTTTGACTGTCAATTTGTGTGCATCTTCAAAATTCGGCTTTCACAGGGGTGGGATCACCCCCATCTGATGAAGGAAATATCAACACAGTTTGGACATACTAATGTCTGATATTGCCTTTAGTTTGTCAAAATTGAACTTTGGAAGTTCCTGAGTTGTGTATTATTTTATGGTTTTAAACATGCCTGTTTGAACAAAAAAAAGACTATTTGTACTGTCCAAAAAATTTTTTCTTACTAAAATATTTTGCTTGTTTCCAAAACCATTTTCTAACGCGCATGTGAATGTGCACAAAGTAAAAAGTTTTCTACTCAACAATGTGTGGCTTCTTCTTTCAATGCTCAATATAAACATTTTTTGGACTAAGTTGGTGTTTACACTGAAATGGGGGTTATTTACTAAAGGCAAATCGACTTTGCACTATAAGTACACTTTCGGTGCAGTTTCAAGTGCAGTTTTGCAGTGCATTTAGAGTGCAAATTGGATTTTCCTTTAGTAAAAAACTCCCACAGTGCTTTATAATTTGACACAATCATGCCATTTTTGTGACTCACCACAATTATTTCATGGTGCTGAAAATTATGCATATTTTTGTGTGTGTAGCAGATCCACAACATATTAATCGTTTGCTGAAGAAGAGATTGTCTCCTCATGTATCAAAAAATGTGGCCAAAAAGAAAAGCCCATTGGAGAACCTAGGAGACAGCTAAAAGAAACCCATGCAGTAAATCAAAGGAAATCTTCTTTCAGTTTAGGTAAAAAATTTGTTTAACCACTTTCAGACCGGACCATTTTGCTGGTAAATGACCAGAGGTCTTTTTACACTTTGGCACTGCGCTGCTTTAACTGGTAATTGCGCGGTCATGCAATGTTGTACCCAAACAAAATTTGCGTCCTTTTCTTCCCACAAATAGAGCTTTCTTTTGATGGTATTTGATTGCCTCTGCGATTTTTATTTTTTGCGATATAAACGTAAAAAGACCGCAAATTTTGAAAAAAAATGATATTTTCTACTTTTTGTTATTAGAAAAATCCAATAAACTCAATTTTAGTCATACATTTAGGCCAAAATGTATTCAGCCACATGTCTTTGGTAAAAAAAAAGTCAATAATTGTATATTTATTGGTTTGCGCAAAAGTTGTCACATCTACAAACTAAGGTACGTTTTCTGGAATTTACGCAGCTTTTAGTTTACGACTGCCTATCTCATTTCTTGAGGTGCTAAAATGACAGGGCAGTACAAAACCCCCCCAAATGACCCCATTTTGGAAAGTAGACCCCCTAAGGAAATTGATAAGAGGCATGTTGAGCCCATTGAATATTTTATTTTTTTGCCTCAAGCGATTGAATAATGACAAAAAAAAATTTTTATTTTTTTTTTTACACAAAGTTGTCACTAAATGATATATTGCTCACACATGCTATGGGCGTATGTGAAATGACACCCCAAAATAAATTCTGCTGCTTCTCCTGAGTACGGGGATACCACATATGTGGGACTTTTTGGGAGCCTAGCCGCGTACAGGGCCCCGAAAACCAAGCACCGCCTTCAGGCTTTCTAAGGGCGTAAATTTTTGATTTCACGCCTCACTACCTATTACAGTTTTGAAGGCCATAAAATGCCAAGATGGCACAAAACCCCCACAAATGACCCCATTTTAGAAAGTAGACACCCCAAGCTATTTGCTGAGAGGCATGTTGAGTCCATGGAATATTTTATATTTTGCCACAAGTTGCGGGAAAATTACAAACTTTTTTTTTTTTTTTTTTTTTTTCACAAAGTTGTCACTAAATGATATATTGCTCATGCATGCCATGGGCATATGTGAAATGACACCCCAAAATAAATTCTGCTGCTTCTCCTGAGTACGGGGATACCACATATGTGGGACTTTTTGGGAGCCTAGCCGCGTACGGGGCCCCGAAAACCAAGCACCGCCTTCAGGCTTTCTAAGGGCGTAATTTTTTGAGTTCACTTCTCACTACCTATTACAGTTTTGAAGGCCATAAAATGCCAAGATGGCACAAAACCCCCACAAATGACCCCATTTTAGAAAGTAGACACCCCAAGCTATTTGCTGAGAGGCATGTTGAGTCCATGGAATATTTTATATTTTGCCACAAGTTGCGGGAAAATTACAAACTTTTTTTTTTTTCACAAAGTTGTCACTAAATGATATATTGCTCACGCATGCCATGGGCATATGTGAAATGACACCCCAAAATAAATTCTGCTGCTTCTCCTGAGTACGGGGATACCACATATGTGGGACTTTTTGGGAGCCTAGCCGCGTACGGGGCCCCAAAAACCAAGCACCGCCTTCAGGCTTTCTAAGGGCGTTACAGTTTTGAAGGCCATAAAATGCCAAGATGGCACAAACCCCCCCCCCCAAATGACCCCATTTTAGAAAGTAGACACCCCTAAATTTAGGGGTACACTAGTGAGACTAGGTAATAAATGGCGGGTGCCCTGAAACTATAAAAAAATAACTAACCAACCAGCGTCACCTGTAACAGTTATATGGTGATCACTGGTGAAAGGGTTAACTAGGGGGCAATCAGGGGGCTTTATGCGGTAGTATTGGGGGTCCCTGGCGCTATAAAAAGCTGCGGCGAACCTAAATACCTACCTGCCTAACTAGCGTCACCTGTGACACTAATACAGCGATCAGAAAAACGATCGCTTATTAGGCTGGGTTCACACTGGAGCGATGCGGGAACGCCACGAATGCGCGGCGGGTTCCCGCATCGCATGCCTCCCGGCGGCAGTTCACACTGCCCTATGCGAACTGCTGGGAGTGTCAGTGAAATGTTAATGACACCCCCAGATCAGTTCGCATATCGCAGTGCGATCTGCAAACTTGGATCGCATGGTGTGAACACCCATGCGATCCGATTCTGCTGCGGACCAAAAAAAGGGTCCCGTGCGAGTTTGCGGCGGGTGCGGCGGGTGCGACACGAATTCAGCCATACTATCTGTATAGCTGAACTCGAATCGCACAGAGATCGGATGTGATTTGCACTGCAGTGCGGTGCGAATCACATCCGTTCTCATAAACCGCTGCAATGTGAACCCAGCCTTAGTGACACTGGCGACGGGGGGTGATCACGGGGTTAAACCTTTATTGGGGGGGTTAGGGGGGTACCTTAGAACTAAAGGGGGCTAACCCTAACTGCCCTAACAGTTATTAGTCACAAATGACACCTGCCGGGTGATCAGGGGGTTAAACCTTTATTAGGTAATAAATGGCGGGTGCCCTGAAACTATAAAAAAATAACTAACCAACCAGCGTCACCTGTAACAGTTATATGGTGATCACTGGTGAAAGGGTTAACTAGGGGGCAATCAGGGGGCTTTATGCGGTAGTATATGGGGGTCCCTAGCGCTATAAAAAGCTGCGGCGAACCTAAATACCTACCTGCCTAACTAGCGTCACCTGTGACACTAATACGGCGATCAGAAAAATGATCGCTTATTAGGCTGGGTTCACACTGGAGCGATGCGGAAACGCCGCGAATCCGCGGCGGGTTCCCGCATCGCATGCCTCCCGGCGGCAGTTCACACTGCCCTATGCGAACTGCTGGGAGTGTCAGTGAAATGTTACTGACACCCCCAGATCAGTTCGCATATCGCAGTGCGATCTGCAAACTCGGATCGCATGGTGTGAACACCCATGCGATCCGATTCTGCTGCGGGCCAAAAAAAGGGTCCCGTGCGAATTTGCGGCGGGTGCGGCGGGTGCGGCGGGTGCGGCGAATGGCTGAACTCGAATCGCACAGAGATCGGATGTGATTTGCACTGCAGTGCGGTGCGAATCACATTCGTTCTCATAAACCGCTGCAATGTGAACCCAGCCTTAGTGACACTGGCGACGGGGGGTGATCACGGGGTTAAACCTTTATTGGGGGGGTTAGGGGGGTACATTAGAACTAAAGGGGGCTAACCCTAACTGCCCTAACAGTTATTACAGTCACAAATGACACCAATGCAAAAAAAAAAAAAAAAAAAAAAAAAAATGACATTGGTGTCACTGTGACTGGGGGGCAGGGGTAATTGGGGGGGTGATCGGGGGGTAAAGGGGGGGTGTGAGTGTGCCTGGCATGTTCTACTGTGTGTGGGATGTGTTGGTGCAACTCACTGATCCGCTCTCCTCCGTGTCGGAACGAAAAATACCGACACGGAGGAGAGAATACATCACTTCCTCTCCTGTGTTTACATTACAGGAGAGGAAGTGATGTCACCGGGGATTTCCATTCGTCGGGAGCGATCGCGAGGGGGTGGCCATGAATGAATGGCCGTCCCCTCGTCCGGGATCGCTCCCGAACGAAAACCGACCGGGCCCCCGACCCGCGGGAGGCAAATCACGTACATGTACGTGCTTATGCCTGCCCGTGCCATTCTGCCGACGTACATCGGCGTGCGGCGGTCGGCAAGTGGTTAAAAAATGTTTTTTAAATAGTTTCTGGCATATCAATGGCCCCCCTACCCACAAAGTACTCCAAATATTTTTGTTTTACTTCGTGGGCACTTTGGGGGGACAGGCCCGGACCACCAGCTTCAAGTGCCGTCAGGGTTTCTTCTTGAAGTCCAGCCTCAGGCCCAACTGAGGCAACATAGTTCATTGAATTTCTCCTTAAAAAGTTGTGTAGAATGCAGCATGAAAGGATTATTTGGTTAAGTTTAATACGCCATGTTGATTGGCATAAGGAATAGGCGGAACCGGCTGGCCATTATCGTGAAATCGTTCTCCACCACTTTTCTGGCCAGATGGTAGTTATAAACCCTCTGTTCCAGGGTAAGGGTCCCCATGGCTTCAAAATGGTCGGCTGGTCAGAATGAACTAGCAGAAAGCACTGAAAAACAGAAAGGCCGGTGCTGAAAATCAGAAACGAGTGGACAAGAACGCACTGAAAATCAAATACATAATATAAATGTGAAATACACAAGCACAAAGTGAAGAGCAGTAATGATACAAAAGCATGAGGCTGAAAAGCATGAATCATCTGTCACCAAACTTCTACTAACACGAGATTAGCAGAAAGAGCCCAAAGCGTGGCACACTTGGTATTGAAGAAAAAGGGTTTCTGATAGGGACTGCTCGAAAAGATGTGCCACATCCCAATGAAATATAGAAAGAGAGAAACCCCCTATGGGTGGGACTTTAGAGGCACTACCACATCAAAGTTATAGAAAAAATATTACATTTATTGTACATGTAAAATGCACATAAATAACACATAACCAAGGATGCAATGTAATGTACAAATATGGCAGAGAGAAATGATACAACTGCCTGAACCCAACAACGTTTCAGAGATGCTTCCTCGTCGTCTCCTTCATCAGGCATTTTCACAGGGAGTACAGTGTCTATGAAATTTAAATACAAAGTAGTCAGCCAACAAACCCTAAGCCCTTGTACACACGGTCGGAGAATCTGTCGGAATGAGTCTTATTGGACCGTGTCGTCAGATAATCCGACTGTGTGTGGTATGCATCGGACTGATTCCGTCCGAATCTCCGTCCGACCCAATTTTTGCAACATGTTGGAAAGATTTCCCCACCAACTGGGCCGGACGGACCTAATCCGATCATGTGTAAAGCATTTTCATCGGTCCAAGTGCCACGCATGCTCAGATCAAATTCCTACATCAAAGCTATTGGCTACTAGCCTGAATGTAGTCCCATCGTAACGAAATTACGTCATCACGTTCTGAAAGATCGGATTTTTCGCCAACTTGGCCCGACCGTGTGTATGCAACAGTTTCGGACACAATCCTTCGGACTAAATCCGACGGGCAAAATCCGACGGATTTGGTTGGCAAAATCTCCGACCGTGTGTACGTGGGCTAAGAGCCGGTTCACACAGGGGCAGCGGCTTGCAGCGTGACTGCCTCAGGCGACCTGCACACGACTTCAGCGGCAGCTTGCAAAATTACTTCTGTATAGAAGTCAATGCAAGTCACCTGGAGTTGCCCCAAAAGTAGTACAGGAACCTTTTTCTAAGTCGGAGTGACTTGAGTCGCTCCTATTAGAATGGTTCCATAGTACAGAACAGGACGCGACTTGTCAGGTGGCTAAGTCGCCTAACAAGTCGTCCCTGTGTGAACCGGCTCTAACATAAAGTTCTACATAAATATAAAATAGTACATACATGGCACTACTTACATCATAATCGCTAAGCAGGTGCATTAGAGCATCCAAATAGATTAAAAGGGAGGTAAAAACATTGCAGCATAGAGTCTCCTGCAGATCCCATCCAACGAGTGCTAATCGACTTAGCTATCTTGGGAGAAGGACGGGGGCCATAAAATATAGGGGGGGGATGTTCCCTAAATCGCACCCACCAGCCCCGCTGAAATCCAAGATTTCAGACAAACAGCAGGCTGGCACGTGCACTGAGGCCTAGCCAATGAGGAGTCTGTAAAAGACAAACAGAGGGAGGATGGTAAATTATTTCCCCTTCCAAGGAAAAGAAGGTCCAAATAAAAAAAAGGGATGATAAAACCCACCTATGTCCAGAGATTAGGGATGAGCCAAACACCCAACCCCCCCCCCCCCCCCCCCGGTTCGGTTCGCACCAAAACTTTCGAACGGACCGAAAATTCGTACGAACTTTAGGACCCCATTGAAGTCTATGGGACTTAAACGTTCGAAATAAAAAGTGCTAATTTTAATGGCTAATATACAAGATACTGTCCTAAAAAGGGTTTGGGGACCTGGCTCCTGCCCCAGGGGACATGGGTCAATGCCTAAAATGTTTTTAAAAATGGCCGTTTTGGTCGGAGCACTGATTTTAATGACGATTAAAGTGAAAGAAAAAAGTGACATATTCCTTTTAATATCGTGCCTGGGGGATGTCTATAGTATGCCTGTGAAGTGCCACGTGTTTCCTGTGTTTAGAACAGTCCCTGCAGAAAATGACATTTAACGGAAAAAAAGTCATTTTAAACTGCTTGCGTTTTTAATGTAATATCTGGTTCTGGCAATATGGATGGAAATCATTGAGAAAAATGGCATGGGTAGCCCCCCCTGCCCATTATCAGCCCCTTTGGATCTTGTACGGATATTAAGGGGAACCCCGTACCCATATTACAAAAAGGAAAGACGTGGGGCCCCCAGGCCCTATATACTCAGAACAGCAGTATACAGGCGGTTCAAACAAGACAGGGACTGTGTAGATTTGTTGTGTTAAGTAGAATCTGTTTGTAATTTTGAACTGGTACATTTTTAAAGTGTAGCTCCAGTCAAAAAATCTAGTTTTAAGCTTTTTGGAAAGCATAGGGAAGGGTTATCACCCCTGTATAATTTGTTTTGCCGTCTGTTTTTTTTCATCTCACTTCCTGTTGTCTCCTTCCGTTTGCAAGTAGGAGACGTTTGTAAAGTTGGATGTCTGAAAGTAGGGGCCTGCCCTATATGCTCTTCAGAAATGGCGGAACAAGGTGTTGGTGTTGCCACAACAGTGTAAGCCCTCAAAGTGACCCTTGGTGGGCGCTGGAGCGCCCTGCTATGAATGATTACATCAAGAATTGTAATGACATGCCATTGTTGAACAGTGGTAGAAAAATTGACCTTTGGTGGTTGTGGTGCTGGTGCTGGGGCCACAACACTATAAGTCCTCACAGTTACTCTGGGTGGGCACAGGAACGGGCCCTGCTGTGAAATATTATATCAAGAATTGTAATTACATGCCCCTGTTAAACAGGGGCTGAAAAATTGGGCTGCTGGCACTGGTGCTGGTGCCACGACACTGCAGCCTCTCCCATATACTCTAGTTGTGGTGCAGGAATGAGCCCTGCTGCAAAGCATTGCATCAAAAATTTTAATTAAACGCCCCTATTAAACAGGGGCAGAAAAATTGGGCTGCTGGTACTGGTGCTGGTGCCACAACACTGCAACCTCTCCCATATACTCTAGTTTTGTTGCAGGAATGAGCCCTGCTGCAAAGCATTGCATCAAAAATTGTAATTAAACGCCCGTGTTAAACGGGCTGAAAAATTGGGCCTTAGGCACTGGTGCTGGTGTCACGACACTGCAACCTCTCCCATATACCCAATTGTCTTACAGGAATGAGCCCTGCTGCAAAGCATTGCATCAAAAATTGTAATTAAATGCCCCTGTTAAACAGGGGCTGAAAAATTGGACTGGTGGCATCACCCAGAACCAAAAATGTTCTTCCAACATATCAGCAGAGGCGGAAGAGGATAGACAATCAACATAACATGACAGTCACTCAGCATCAGCATAGGCAGTCTTGAAGGGATTTGATATTTCAAAAAAAAATTATTCGGTTACATCAGCTTCAGGTACTTGGTAGCTGTGGGTGATCCAAGACTGATTCATCTTTATGAAGGTCAGTCGATCAACTGAGTCGGTGGACAGGCGCACCCTGTGATCGGTAACAAAGCCACCAGCAGCACTGAAGGTTCCAAAAGAATGCTGGATGCAGGACAGGCCAGTAGCTCAATTGCATACTGTGCAAGCTCTGGCCAGTGATCCATCCTCAAGACCCAGTAAGCCAGAGGATATTTGGTGGGAAAGGTGCCCAAGTCTGACCTTGCCCCTAGGTATTCCTGCACCATGTAAATCAGATGCTGGTGATGGTTGCTGGGGCTGCGGACTAAAAAATTGTCTGAACGCATCGGTCAAACAGCCACCTTCTCCACCGCTCCTTCTGACCGACTGAACACGTTGTCCAGGACCAGGAGTTTGTAACCTCCCAGTCTCTGGGAACGCGTTGCACAAACCTTTCTGCAAGGTCTCCCGGAGATATCTCATCCTCTGCTCCCTCTGCGATGGCAAGATAAGGTCAGCAACCTTACCCTTGTACCGTGGATCAAGGAGAGTGGCCAGCCAGTAATGGTCCCTCTCCTTGATCCGAAGAATACGAGGATCCTTCCACAGGCTTTGCAGGATCAGGGAGGCCATGCAGCATAGGTTAGCAGAGGCATTCGGTCCAGAGTCCTCTGGGTCACTAAGGCCATGTACAAGTCCACGTGTCACGGTCAGGAGTGAGGCCGAGATGCTGAGAGGGCTCCCCTTGCGGCCGAGTGCAGCACAACCCTGAAGTTGACACAGGGATGCAGTGCCCACAGTAGCACAGGTTGCCAGGTAGCAGCAGCAGAGGTCAGGTACCGGGTAAGCAAGCCTCTAGGGGCAACTGTGCTAGGAAGTCCGAGAGTGGGCAGCGGAAGTCCAGAGAGTGGTTAAGACAGGCCGGGATCAGGTGCAGGAAGCAGATCAGGAGCATCGGTTACAAGCCAGGAGTCAGAGCCAGGAGAATAACAGGAGCAGGTCAAGCAAGCCGGGTCGGTACACAGGAGGTCGGATAACAGGAAACACGGGTACAGGTTCACAGGAGAGCTGAGGATAATCCAGCGATGCGGCACTGTCAGGCGAACGTTTAAATAGGCGAGATGACCGGGTCACGTCGTTAGCGCGTCGGGGCGATCGTACGGCTACGTCGAGTACGTTGTGTATTCGTAGCATCACCGCGTATGTCCGCCCGGTTAGACGTAGCGTCGGTCGTTCGTCTTGAAACTACTTTGCGCTTACGTAGGCGCCGACGCGCGCTAACACGAACGTACCTCGTGAGATTGCGGCTATTTCCCTGACACCACGGGTTTCTTGGGACTGTAAATCATCCCTTCAAGACTGCTGCTGCTGCTGATGCTGAGTGCCAGCCTCCACCTCCATGCTAACACAATCATCCTCCTCCTCCTCCTCCTCCTCCTCCTCCTCTTCCTGTGTGATGGGTGGGACAGCAGGAACACTGTCTGGATAAAGGGGGCCTTGAGAGGCAAGGAAGTCCTCCTCTTCCTGCCTCTGTTCTGCCTCAAGTGCCCTGTCCATTATTCCACGCAGCGTATGCTCCAACAGGTGGACAAGAAGTACAGTGTCACTGATGCCTGCACTGTCTCTGCTCACCATCCTTGTGGCCTCCTCAAATGTTGACAGGACAGTGCATGCATCCCTAATCATGCTCCACTGGCGTGGTGAGAAAAAACCGAGCTCTCCTGACCCTGTCCTGGTGCCGTAATCGCACAGGTACTCATTGATGGCCCTCTGCTGTGTGTGCAGCCGCTGCAGCATGGCCAACGTTGAGTTCCACCTGGTGGGCATGTCACATATAAGGCGGTTCTTGGGCAGGTTCAACTCCTTTTGGAGCTCAGCCAGCCGAGCATAGGCATTAAATGATCAGCGGAAATGCACACAGACTTTCCTGGCCTGCTTCAGGACATCCTGTAAGCCCGGGCACCTGCCCAAAAACCGCTGCACCACCAGGTTAAGGACATGAGCCACACAGGGCACATGGGTCAGCTGTCCCTGTCGGAGGGCGGAGAGGAGGTTGGTGCCATTGTCACAAACCACCATTCCTGGCTTAAGCTGGTGTGGCGTCAACCACCTCTCGGCCTGCCCCTGCAGAGCTGACAAAATATCTGCCCCAGTGTGGCTCCTGTCCCCCAAACAAACTAGCGCAAGCATGGCATGGCATTGTTTTGCCTGCGTACTTGCGTAGCCCCTTGAACGCCTACGGAGCACCGCTGGTTCTGAGGACAGAGCACTGGAAGAGGCCATGGAGGAAGAAGAAGAGGAGGGGGTGGAGGAGAGAGGTGTGTCACAACCAATAGTAGCATTTTGGAGGCATGGTGGCGAAACAACCTCCAACACTACTGCACCTTATCCTGCATCCTTCCCAGCTGCCAAAAGAGTGACCCAATGGGGCGAGAAAGATAGGAAACGTCGCTGTCCATGCCTGCTGGACCATGAGTCAGCGGTAATATGCACCTTACCGCTGACCGCCCTCTCCAGCAAGGCATGGACATTGCCTTCCACATGCCGGTAGAGAGCCGAAATCGCCTTCCGTTGGAGAGTGGTGTTTGGGGACCTGCCACTGAGGAACCGCACATTGCACAAACTCACGGAAGGGGGCCGAGTCTACCAAATGAAAAGGCATCAGTTGAAGTGCTAGCAATTTAGCCAAGCTAGCATTCAACCGCTGGGCATGTGGGTGGCTGGGAGTGAATTTCTTTCGACGGTCCAGCAGCTGGGGCAGGGAAATTTGCCTGCTATAATCGGACCTGGGTGTACTGTTAGCAGAGTGCCCGGAAGCACTTGGCTGTGACACACCTAATTCTACACCTTCATTCCTCTCAGAGCAGGTTTCAGAGAGGACTGAAGGTCTAGTGGGGTTGGAGATCCCAGCTGATGAGGAGCAAGGAGAGGTCTGCTTTGTTCTTTGGTGTGGGTCTTTGAGGTACGCTTGCCAACGAGCTGCATGGCAGGTCAACATATGTCTGGTAAAGCATGTGGTGCCCAAGCAGCTGATGTTTTGGCCCTGCGAGATACGCTTGAGACATATGTTGCAAATAGCAGCGGTGCGATCTGATGCACTCGTCTCAAAAAAGGCCCACACCAAAGAACTTTTAGAATAACCCTGCACAGGCAGAGCTCTGCGGTGTGATTCAGTCGGTGTGCTGCCCCTAAGCTGGCCCCCGGAGGGCATCCTGCCTCGTTGGACATGTGCCTCCTCCTCCTCCTCCTCCTCTCTCCTACCAGGCACCCACGTGGAGTCAGTGCCCTCATCACCCCCTCCCTCTTCATCGCTGGAGCAAACGTGGCAGTATGCTGCAGCTTGTGGAACATGACTGCCAGATTGCTGTCTTTCTTGAGCATTCCCTCTCTCTGTGCTCACGCTACTGCCTTCCTCTAGCTGAGTATCATCATCAGAGCCTACAAAACACTGGGCATCCTCCTGGAGCATGTACCCAACACTGTGCCCAAAGAGTTAAGGGAACTCCTCAGGACCTGGTGGGTCTAGGGAAGGAGTCACTGATGATGACATTGAGAGGAGGGAAGACAATGCGTTGGCAGCTGCTTTGCTAGTACCCTGAGCCTGGGTGAGAGAGGATGAGGAGGATGAAGAGGGCTTGGTCATCCGCTCTACCAAGTCTTCGGCATGATGCAGCTCAACATGTCCAGCTGCCGAAAAGAAGGACAAGCGTGTCCCATGGCCACGTGCTTATGATGACGATGCACCGCGTCCACGACCAGCACTGTTGTCTCTAGACACAGAGCCTGCTTGCCCTCTTTTATCGGCTCGTGCCTGTCTGCCTCTCCTTGTGGGCCTTCCAGACATGGTAATGGCTTGAAGGGAGATGGGAAAACCAGCAATTGGGTAGTGTATATTGTGCTGGAGGCACACAACACCCACTAACTCCTGCAGATGGCAGATGGCTCTAGAGAGAAGAGAAGAGCTATATAGGTGGTTATAATGGTGTATAATGGTGTATACTGCGGTCAGGGCACGCAGACAACACGCACAATCTCCTACAACTGACTGCAAGCTCTATTATAAAAGAGCAATATAGCTAGCTATGTAGGTGGATATAACGGTGTATACTGCGATCAGGGCACGCATACAACAAGCACAATCTCCTACAACTGACTGCAAGCTCTATTACAAAAGAGCAATATAGCTAGCTATATAGGTGGATATAATGGTGTATACTGCGGTTAGGGCACACAGACAACAGGCACAAACTCCTGCAGATTGCTAACAGCTCAATTGCAGAAGAGCAAGAATGCAAAATCGGCCGATAATGAATGGTGTATACTGTGTTGAAGGTACACAGAGAACACCCACTAACTCCTACAGACGCCAACACACTACACAAGGCCGCCGCGCTGGTGGCCTTATATAGTGTGGGGCGTGTACTACACAGCCTAAGCAGCCTGAGCAATCATGGCTCTCCTCGCTGCCGGCGCTGTGATTGGCCAAGCATGCGGAGTCACACTGCATGCTTGGCCAATCATGAACCAGCAATGCACTGCGATGGTGCAGTGCATTGTGGGCCGTGAGCGCCACACGAATTTGGCCCATAACGTATTCGCCGAACGGGCGAACAGCCGATGTATGTTCAACTCGAACACGAAGCTCATCCCTAGCAGAGATGATATCTCTCACAGGCCGGTAATCAAGCAGGGGGAGACAACTACGAAATCTGTGGACTAGGGAAACACTGTCTGGTATAAAAACTGTCAAAAAATAAAAAAATAAAAGTATATGGGAGAAAGTGTATATAAGTAAAAATACTTTATGTCAAACATGTTTGAAAAAACAAACCAGGTAAATGACCTAAAAAAAGCCATTGATATACAAAGTATGAAAGTCACCCAGGCAGTGTCTATCCCAGAAGTAGGTTCCACCAGCACTTCCAGAGAGTGTCTTCCCCTTAGCCCTATCTGACCTAAAATGAACATGCTGTTAAATACACTGAAAACAAACAGCTGAGCCACAGTGATGCCGAAGTGTTGTTAGTCTCCTTCCAAGTTCCCATAGGTGGGCCCGCTGAGACGTCACCGTGCCGCAACTGCACGCGGCACACACGCCATGTAGGCAGCACAGGGACACCAAGCAGACAACCCAGCGCATGCACAGTGACGCAGGAGTGCCACGGAGGGGCAGGAAGCACTGGCGTCCCACCGGCACAGCGTGGAATCTCATGATGACATAGTCATCGTGGATACCAAAGGGAGGAGATCGCCACACCAATGTGGACCAACCCAACATCCCGAAAAAGCCTCAAAGAAGACTATATTGCCAAGCCAGGTGCACATGAAATGGCCATTGACTAGATCAATCCCCAGTGAGAGTGGGGGTGAGTGAAGGGAAAGGAAAGGCAGATTCTGGTGGGAGGGGACTCAATTCTTAGAAGGACAGAGAAGGCAATCTGTAACAAAGACCTGAAGCGCCGAACTGTATGTTGTCTACCGGGCGCTCTGGTTCGGCACATCACGGATCTGGTGGACAGATTACTGGAAGGGGCTGGGGAAGACCCAGCTGTCATGGTGCACGTTGACACCAATGACAAAGTCAGAGGCATATAGAGTGTCCCAAAGAATGATTTTAGGGACTTGGGAGCTAAATTGAGGAAAAGGACCTCCAAGGTAGTATTTTCAGGAATACTACCAGTACATCGAGCCACACCAGAAAGGCAGATGGACATTAGGGAAGTAAACAAGTGACTGAAGAGCTGGTGTAGTAAGGAGAGGTTTGGGTTCCTGGAGCACTGGGACAACTTCCCAGTCAAAAACCGGTACTATAGAAGGGGCGGACTGCACCTAAATGAGGAGGGTGCAGATCAGCTGGGAATAAGCATGGCCAAAATGTTAGAGGGTTTTTTAAACTAGGTGATGGGGGGAGGGTCCAGAGATAGAGTGTCAGGTCACCATGAGGCCAGGTGACAGATGCACACCGTAGGGATCAGGAGTGCACAGCAAGGTTGTGGACCCTACGGCTGACTGTTGCGGACGGGGGTCAAGGTGATAGGAAGGCAGGGCCACCAGAACACCAAGATGGATCCCACCGGGGTTAGAGAGTAAGATTCCCTGGGGTGCAGAGTCTAAGAGCCAGCAGGTGTTCACCAGAGCCTCTAGTGGTGAGGATGGACTTGGCTGCAACTGGCTCCAGGTCGCGACCCCCATGGTCCCCCAGCTCACAGCCACATTCGCAACAGGAGGATAGGGATGGTGAGGGACAAAGCCAACGTCGGGGTCACAAGCAGACAGGAATAGTCAGGGACACGCCAAAAGGTCAGGATCACAGGCAAACAGGGATAGTCAAGGACATGCCAAAGTCGGTAACGGAACAACAGCAGAGCACACGGCAGGTAACGGGAAGCTAACACACAAAGGAATACACAATGGTTGATCAGCAGGGTTGGCCTGCAGTGCACAGGTTAATATAGAGTTCTCTGATAGGAGCTAGGGTGGAGTCATGCCAGAGGATGGATTACAAAAGCAGTCAGGTGAGGGTCTCTAGAGATGAACACATGGAACAGGTAAGCAAACTCTATTGCATAACCATGACATAGAGATAGTCAGCGTGGAACATAATTTCAGAGGGTAATATTAGGGGCATTAGTGGTAGGGTAATCAAAGCACATAAACCCAAGGTAAGTATAGTAGCAAGTCCTAGTTGTAATCTCAGTACACCCAAGAGGATAGTATGTGACCGGTCAAAATATATTAATGCATTAAAATGTTTGTTCACCAATGCTAGAAGTCTGCCAAGCAAAATAGGTGAGTTGGAAGCTTTGGTGCATCAGGATAGCTATGATGTAATCGGTATTTCTGAAACTTGGCTTCATTCCTCACATGGCTGGGCTATTAATATTCCCGGCTATGCACTCTTTCGGAAAGACAGAGTAAAAAGGAAAGGTGGAGGGGTCTGCCTGTATGTGAGAATTGATCTCAAAGCGAGTGTGAAAGAGGACCTGGTGGCTGGAAAGTGTGATGAGTCTGAAGCATTATGGGTGGAACTGCATACAGATGTGCGTAGTTCAAAGTTAATCATTGAAGTTTGTTATAAACCACCCAATGTTAATGAGGAGGTGGAGACTTAGCTCCTTGCACAGATTGAAAGGGATGCAAGGGCTGGGACAGTGATAATAATGGGGGATTTTAACTACCCAGAAATTGACTGGAGTTATGACACTGCTGGGACAGTTAAAGGGAAAAAATGTATAAACCTATTAGAAGACAATTTTATGGTCCAGTTTATTGAGGCCCCAACTCGGTATGATGCTCTGTTGGACCTGGTAATCTCAAACCATGCAGAGCGTATTACTAATGTTCAGATAATGGAACACATGGGTAGCAGTGGCCATAACATGATTTCCATTGATGTTAGCTGTAAGCAAAAATCACACACGGGAAAGATAAAAACACTTAATTTCAATAGAGCAAATTTTCAAAGGATGAGGGCTGCTCTCCAGGACTTAGACTGGGAGAGAATATTGGCATCAATGGGCACAGAACAGAAATGGGAATTCTTCAAAAAGACTGTTTGTGAACTCACTGCAAAGTATATTCCCATGGGCAATACTTTTAAAGTGGTTGTAAACCCTACAGGTAAGCCTTAATCCAGGCTTACCTGTAGGTCCAAGAAATATCACCTAAACCTATACGGTTTAGGAGATATTTACCCGAAAACAGCCACCGCTGTCTACGGCGCATGCATCGTAGACAGCGGCGCGCAGGCACACTGGGCAGGCCGCAGATCGCGGCGATATGCCGCGAGCATCGGCTCCCATACGCATGCGCGGGAGTGACGTCATCGCGGCTCCTGCGAATCACCCAGAAGTTGCTCCGGGATACATGGCAGCGGCGAAGAGGAAGACGGAGGACCACTTCGGGGGCTTCGTTCTCAGGTAAGTTATTCATAAAGAGCTAGTATGCTATGCATACTAGCTCATTTTGCGTTTGCCTTACAGGGTGCGTTTAAAAAAAAAAAAATTTTGCCTTTACTTCCTCTTTAAAAGGCTAAAAATAAAACCTATGTGGCTCACGACCAAAGTTAAAAAAGCTATAAACTATAAGAAAAAAGCCTTCAAAAAATATAAAAATGAAGGAACACTAGTGTCATTTAAATGTTACAAAGAATATAACAGAATATGTAAAAAGGAAATTAAGGATGCAAAAATTCAAAACGAAAGACAAATTGCAAAGGATAGTAGGACAAACCCCCAAAAATTCTTCAAATATATTAATAGTAAAAAGGTCAAGTCTGAGTATGTAGGCCCTTTACAAAATAATCTAGCGTGGGTGACTGGGGACAAAGAGAAGGCTAATTTATTAAATACTTTCTTCGCCTCTGTGTATACAAAGGATCATGGGGGAGCTCATGTCCATAATGGGGGTAGTAGTGACACAGCCCCAAATCCACAATGGCTCAAAAGTGATATGGTCCACAAATGTTTGGACAGAATAAAGGTGGATAAAGCACCTGGACCTGATGGCATCCACCCACAGATCCTAAAAGAATTGAATTCTGTAACTTCAAAGCCATTGTATATAATTTTTAGGGACTCATTAATGACAGGAATAGTACCACTGGATTGGTGCATGGCCAATGTGGTGCCTATATTTAAAAAGGGAACAAAGTCTTTACCAAGTAATTATAGACCTGTTAGTATAAGTTCTATAGTTGGGAAGATACTGGAAAGATTAATAAAAGACCACATAGATGAGTTCTTGCAGGAAAAAATTGGATTTTTATATACAGCTTACCTGTAAAATCCTTTTCTTGAGAGTACATCACGGGACACAGGAGCTCATTACATAGTGGGTTATATAGGCACATCTGGTGATTGGACACTGGTTAACCCCAATTAAGGAGAATTCCTCCCCTATATAACCCCTCCCATATGGGAGGCACCTCAGTTTTGTAGCAAAGCAATAGGAAACCACGTAAAACCCAAGAGGGGCGGGAGCCCTGTGTCCCGTGATGTACTCAGGAGCTCATTACATAGTGGGATGTCCCAAAGCAATGCTCAGTTTGAGGGGAGGGAGACACAGATCATAATTATAGACCGCCATGGGCCGGAGGACCTAAACTGCAGCCTGCAGTACACTGCGCCCAAAGGCGATATCCTCTTGCCCCCTGACATCCACCTGATAGAATCTGGTGAATGTGTGGACTGATGACCAAGTTGCAGCCTTACAGATCTGAGCCAGGGAGGCCTGGTGATGCACTGCCCAAGAAGCACTTACAGCTCTAGTAGAGTGCGCTTTCACTTGAAAAGGAGGGATTTTCCTTTTAACGCTATAGGCCTGACAAAATAATCTGTCTAATCCACCTTGAGAGAGTGGATTTTGATGCCGCCTGGCCCTTTCTAGGGCCTTCCGGCAAAATAAATAAGCAATCAGTTTTCCTTATCTGAGCCGTTGCTTGAAGATAGATACTGATTGCCCTAACCACATCCAAAGTGTGCAAAGATTCTTCTTCTGCGGACTGTGGGTCCGGAAAAAAGGATGGTAAGATTACATCTTGATTCAAATGGAATCCCGAAACCACCTTAGGTAGAAAGGACCTGTTGGGACGCATGACCACCCGGTCCTTATGAACAATTAGATACGGCTCTTTGCTGGAGAGAGCTGCTAGTTCTGACACTCTTCTAGCCGTGGAAATGGCTACCAAGAAAACCAATTTTTTGGTCAAAAGAACTAATGAAGCCAGATGCAAAGGTTCAAAAGGTTGCCCCTGCAAAGCCGAGAGAACCAAATTCAAATCCCATGGGCATAGCCCCCTGGATGAAAGACCGCACCAGGGAATGCGATGCAAGTGGCTTCTGAAAAAACACTGACAAGGCCGAAATCTGCACCTTGATAGTGCCATTCCCTGAGTTCACACCAGGAAACATATGCCCTCCAGATTTTGTAGTAAATAAGCCTGGGGGCCGGGTTTTCTGGCATTAACCAGAGTAGAAAGGACTGGCCCCGAAAGCCCACGGTCTCTCAGAATGTGGGTCTCAGCAGCCAAACCGTCAAATTCAGACTGTGTAAAGCAGGATGGTAGATTGGCCCCTGTGAGAGCAGATCTGGCCGGAGAGGTAGGATCCATGGCCTGCCTACTGCCAACTTCATGATCTCTGCGTACCAAGGTCGCCTGGGCCAAGCCGGGGCTACCAAAAGAACCGATTTTGTCTCCCTCTTGACTCTTCCCAGGAACCGCGACAGAAGCGGGCACGGGGGGAAGGCATAAATCGGAACTGTCAGAGCATCTGACCCCTGAGCGAGTGTATCTCTTGTTCTTGACACAAATTTGTCCAGTTTTCTGTTGAACCTGGACACAAACAGATCTACGTCTGGGGTGCCCCACCTGCGACATATGTCCCAAAACACGTCGGGGTGCAGAGCCCATTCTCCCGGGCAATACTGCTGGTGGCTCAGAAAATCCGTCTGCCAATTTTCCACTCCTGGAATGAAGACTGCAGAAAGGCATGGAACATGCTTTTCTGCCCAGACAAGTATGCGATTCACCTCCTTTTGCGCAACCAGACTCCTGGTACCGCTCTGGTGATTGATATAGGCCACTGCTGTGGCATTGTTGGACTGAACCCGAACAGGGAGACCCCGTAGTCTGGAAAACCACTTTATGAGAGCCATATAAACTGCCCGGATTTCCAAGACATTTATGGGCAATAGCTTCTCGATCGCAAACCATTTCCCCTGTTAGTCTCCTCTAACACTGCTCCCCAGCCTGTCAGGCTGGCATCTGTCGTAATAACCTTCCATGGAAGAGGAAGAAAGGTGAGCACCGATTCACGATGTGATGCCTCTGGCTGCTGGGGAGGAACTCCCGTAATCGGCAATCGGCGTCATTCCAGTCTCCTAATAGTAAACATGGAAGCGACGTTATGACTTCACTTCCCGTTTACTCGGCTGCCAATGGCGCCGGTTTAAAAAAAAATATACAGTATTCAGAATCGCCGTTTTCAGTGATCTGAATACTTTGAAGTGTAATGGAGGGGTGGAGGGTCTTTTAGACCCCCGATCCCTCCATAAAGAGTACCTGTCACCACCTATTACTGTCACAAGGGATGTTTACATTCCTTGTGACAGCAATAAAAGTGATCAAAATTTTTATTTTTAATAAATAAAAAAATAAAAATACAATTTATAAAGCGCCTGCCGTCCCCGCGAGCTCACGAAGCAAAGAAAACGCATACCGAAGTCGAGTCCGCATATGTAAACGGTGTTCAAATCACACATGTGAGGTATCGCCGTGATTGTCAGAGCAAGAGCAATACTTCTAGCACTAGACCTTCTCTGTAACGCTAACCTGATAACCGTAAAAAAAATTTAAAGCGTCGCCTATTGAGATTTTTAGGTACCGTACTTTGTCATCATTCCACGAGTGCGTGCGATTATAAAGTGTGACATGTTTGGTATCTATTTACTCGGCGTAACATTATCTTTCACATTATGCAAACAAATTGGGCTAATTTTACCGTTTCATTTTTGTTAAATTCATGAAAGTGTCCCTTTTCCCAAAAAGTTGCGTTTAAAACAGCGCTGCGCAAATACCGTGTGATATAAAATATTGCAACAATCGCCGTTTTATTCTCTAGGGTCTCTGCTAAAAATATATATATATATATAATGTTTGGGGGTTCCAAGTAATTTTCTAGCAAAAAATATGGATTTTAACTTGTAAACACCAAATTCCTAAAATAGGCTTAGTCATGAAAGGGTTAAACAATAAAGTCCTGTAAAAAATCTCCATTTCAAATTTTGCAATTAAGGTGGTCAGACACTACACAATCTGATTGTACAATCTCTGTCCAATTCGACATTGAGGCTCAGTTTCCACTATTGCAACCCGCAATTTTGTTAGCTGCAATTTAACCGCAATTTTTGCCGTAATTTTGATGCGACTTGAAGCAATGCCTGTGTATTCTTGAGGTTTATGGACCTCAAGCCGCATAACAGTGGGACCAAAGTAGTGCAGGAACTACTTTGAAGTTGCTGCGACTTGAAGTCACGCACATATGTACGGTACTCATTGTAAATCATGGGGTACAACTTGTCATGCGACTTTTCAGTCCCAAGTCGCATGACAAGTCTCACTAGTGGAAACCGAGCCGAAAAATTGCATTGTAAATCACGCGACCTTGGGGTTGAAATAGTGGAAACAGAGCATTAGGCTAAAGCGGTAATAGGAAGATGCACTTGGAGAATTACTTCTAATTGTAGAAAATCAAACGGACTCTTGGCCTTTTTGATTTTCTTTGAATATCTTTGATGTTGATTTTTACATAGAGGAGAGGGATGAGGAAATAGCTGTGCAGCTTCCAAACCACCTCTGCCATGCCAGGGTGTTTGTTTATGCAGGTTCAGGATGCCAGTTCTTGCCTTGTGCCACAACGTATCCAATTTCCACAAAAGAAGATGATTGGAGAATGTGAAGATTAGTGATGGCCGAATGGTTCGCCCGGCGGTCGTTTCGCGGCGAATTTCGGCTGTTCGCGGTCCGCCCGTTCGGCGGACTATTGGCGCCGTTTGCCCGGCGGACTTCTGTGTTTACTGTGTAAAAGACCTATGATGACACATCCATCATAGGGTACAGGACAGCCAATTGAGACATTACAGCACATGGACACTTGGACATTCCCCCTAACTTATAAATACACCCGATCCGGCAGCCATTTTACATTCTTTCTTCTGTCACTATAGGGAGAGGTTGCTGTGTGGAGCAGGGAGAGATTGCAGTGACCCAAATCGCTAGCTATTTGGTACACAAAAGTTCTTTTCAGGACTGGTATAGGGACAGTCAGTTTAGTCATTAGCTGTTACTATCAGGTCCACAAAAGTGCTATTCCAGTTATTGTTCCAGTAGCCTCTGTTTTGTCAGTTTATATAGGGACAGGCAGGAAGCAGTGTGTGAGGCAGTGAGGGTCAGTTTAATCAGTAGCTGTTACTATTAGTTCCACAAAGGTTCTTTTCAGGACTGGTATGGTAATAGGCTTGTACACGTATAATATTCTTTCTTCCAAATATAGAAAGAATATTATACTTGACTGCTGCCCTTCTGCTGCAGTCTGCTAATCATTCACAACCTACTTGTTCCACAAAGCTCCTTATAAGGACTGTTAATAACCTGGTGTAGGGTGCTATAGTACATAGGGTTGAGTGAGGTACAGTCTGCCATTCTATAAGGACTGGTATAGGTCCACAATACATAGGGTTGAGGTGCACTACTGCTGACCGCTGCCCTATACTGCAGCAGTCCTTCATCGGCATAAGGACTGACGTACAGTCTGCTAATCACTCACACACAACCTACTTGTTCCACAAAGGTCCTTATAAGGACTGGTAAGGTATAGGGTACTACAGTACATAGGGTTGAGTGAGGTACAGTCTGCCATTCTATAAGGACTGGTATAGGTCCACAATACATAGGGTTGAGGTGCACTACTGCTGACCACTGCCCTATACTGCAGCAGTCCTTTATCGGTATAGGGACTGAGAGTTTTGTCAAAGGGTCATTTAAAAAATTACAGGCAGAGGAAGAGGCAGGCCTTTCCGCAGGGGTGGTAGGGTTAGGGCAGGAGCAACAGGCTGGAGCCAAAGTGGGAAGTTGCAGAAGGTGCGTTCAATTACTTTAAAGGACGCACCAGACTTGGTTGAGTGGCTCGCTCAACCTTACTCTTCTGCACCCTCCTCATCTTCTCGATCTGCACCCTCTTCTTCACTCTCTGCTATGTGCACCCCCAAAGACACTACCACCAACAACACAACCACCACCACCACATACCTTCCGCTTGAGTCACAGGAATTATTTTCCAATCCATATCAAGAGGACATTTCTGCTGCGCAGCCACTCTTGGTATTGGATCAGGAAGAGGAGGTAGCAACAATCGCTACTCAGCAGTCTGACGACAGTACCCAGATCAACCCAAGGAGGAGGTTGGTCCCTGGTGTTGCTGCCTACTCCGAGATCTCTACTTATAGCGGTGGGGAAGGTGACGTTGATGATGACGTGTCTAGTGATGTCACGTGGGTGCCCACAAGAGAGGAAGAGGAGGGGAGTTCAGAGGGAGATATGGACCAGCAGATAGGGAGGAGAAGCAAGAATAACTTACATTGCACAGGAGGGACAAAGCAGACTGCAAATGTATCAGGAGCGAGTCATCGACAATGTACGGTCACATCTGGCGCTCCCAGGACACCGGCACATGGCTCCGCAGTGTGGGCTTTTTTTAACGTGTCCGCTGCTGACAATAGCGTTGCCATCTGCAATCTTTGCAGTCAACGCATTAGTCGCGGTAAGCCCAACACTCACCTAGGGACGACCGCCTTAAGAAGGCACATGAGCAGCCATCACCGAGCCGAGTGGGAGCAACGGAACACACAAAGCCACACTGCAGGCTCTCCCCGTCCAGCCTCGTCTTCTTCTTCTCCCTCTCCTCTCTCCTCACAATTGTCCTCCACTCCACCTTCCATCACGCCAAGCTCACATTTTTCTGCAAAAAGGCAGGCTTCCTTAGGCCTAATGTTCGAAGGTAAAAAAATGATGACGCCGGATAACCCTCTTGCCCAACGGTTGACGGCTGGCTTGTCAGAACTCATAGCCCGCCAACTACTGCCATATAAACTGTTGGACTCGGAGGCCTTTCACAAATTTGTGGCCATTGGAACACCACAATAGAAGGTGCCAGGAAGGAAGTATTTCTCAGAGAAGGGCATCCCAGAGCTATATGGCCATGTTCAGCGGCAAGTGAATGTATCTCTGGCACACAGTGTCGGTGCCAAGATACATCTGACCACAGACACGTGGTCTAGCAAAAATGGGCGGGGAAGGTTTATCACTTTTTCTGCCCACTGGGTGAACCTTCTGACGGCTGTCAAGCATGTAACCCGTGGCACCCGTGTAGATTTGGTTTTACCGCCACGGATTGCATGCAGGCCTGACTCTTCTTCTCCTCCTCCTCCTACTCCATCCTCCTCCCTCTCCTCCTCGGCTGACTCCTCCTTTTCCGCTGCTAGCGTCTCTTCCGCTGCGCCGCCCAAGCTCCCCAGAACCTATTCGACATGCCAGGTGAGACGTTGCCATGCCGTGCTGCGTCTGTTGTGCCTGGAAGCCAAGAGCCACACTGGCCCTGCACTCCTTTCAGCTTTGCGTTCACAGGCAGATCAGTGGCTAACACCGCTCAATTTGACAGTTGGTAAAGTGGTGTGTGACAACGGTGCCAATCTGCTTAGCGCATTGAAACAGGGCAAAATCACGCACGTGCCATGCATGGCACACATCTTAAACTTGGTCGTGCAGCGATTCCTTGTCAAATACCCTGGGGTCCAGGACATCTTGCAGCAGGCAAGGAAATTCTCGGCCCATTTCAGAAGATCTTACACGGCCATGGCTCGCCTTGCTGACATTCAGCGGCGACACAATCTGCCGGTCAGACGTCTTATTTGCGATTGCCCGACGCGACGGAACTCAACCTTCTATATGCTTGATAGGCTGCTCCAGCAGAAACGTGCAATTAATGTCTACCTGTATGAACTCTGCGGCAGAACCGGTTCTGGGGAGCTGGGTTTTTTTTCACCGCGCCAGTGGCTGCTCATGCGCGACGCATGCAGACTTCTGCGCCCATTTGAGGAGATCACCAAACTGGTCAGTCGCAGCCATGGCGCCATCAGTGACATGGTACCTTATGCCTTCTTTATGGAGCGTGCATTGCGCCGTGTCATTGATCAAGCTGTGGAGGAGCAGGAGCGGGAAGATGAGGAAGTCGCAATGCTGGATGAATTCCCAGGGGGGGGCTACTCTATCTGAGACAAGTCAACAACAGGAGTCTGAAGAGGAGTCAGAGGAGGATGGTGCTGGGGCGGATGAGGAGGAGCAAGAAGAGCATGCTTTAAACCTTTCTGGGATCCCTGTTGTGCGTGGATGGGGAGAGGAGAATGAAGAGGACGACATTATCCTGGATGATGAGCAGGAGCCAGGCCACCACACCGCTTCCAGTTTAGTGCAAATGGGGGCCCTCATGCTCCAGTGTTTTAATAGGGACCCCCGTATAAAAAGCATAAGTGTCAAGGACCAGTACTGGGTGGCAACGTACTTAGACCCCCGGTACAAACACAAAATGGCAGAAATGTTACCGGGGCTGGCAGAATGGAGCACTTCCAGGCCTTGCTTCAAGAAATGCTGCATTCTGCCTTTGCGTGCGCTGGCTAGGGATGAGCCGAACACCCCCCGGTTCGGTTCGCACCAGAACTTTCGAACGGACCCCAAATTCGAACGAACTTTAGAACCCCATTGAAGTCTATGGGACTCGAACGTTCGAAATTAAAAGTGCTAATTTTAACGGCTAATATGCAAGATACTGTCCTAAAAAGGGTTTGGGGACCTGGCTCCTGCCCCAGGGGACATGGGTCAATGCCTAAAATGTTTTTAAAAATGGCCGTTTTGGCGGGAGCACTGATTTTAACCACTTAAGGACCGCCGTATTGCCATTGTACGTCATCACAATGGCACAGGCAGGCACAAGCACGTACATGTACGTGCCTGCCTTCCAGCGGGTGGGGGGTCCGATCGGACCCCCTCCCGCTGGATACGGCGGTCCGGTTCGCTGCAGAAGCGATCCGTGATGAGGGGATGGCCGTTGGTTTCTGGCCACCCCCTCTGGATCGCTCCTGGCCAATGACGAACTTCCTCCCACTGTGTATTGTTTACACAGGAAGGAGCAAGTGATGTCATTCTCCTTGGGGCGGTCTTTTTGACCGGACTACGAGGAGAAGACTAAAAGTAAGTGTGCACCAACACTACACTGACATGTAGGTACACACAGGCACACAAACCCCCCACCGATCCCCCCCCGATCGCCCCCCGATCCCCGCCCGCCCCCCCAGTCACAGTGTCACTGATTGCATTGATCATTTCTTTACTGATCAATGCATTCAGTGTCAGTTGTAACCGTTAAAACTGTCAGGGCAGTTAGTGTTAGGTCCAGGGTAGCCCCCTATCACCCCCCAATAAAGATTTAACCCCCTGATTGCCCCTAGAGTTAACCCTTTCACCCCCTTTTGCCAGTGTCACTAAGCGATCATTTTTCTGATCGCTGCATCAGTGTCGCTACTGTCGCTAGGTAGCTAGTTATTTTTTTAGGTTCACCGCCAGGTTTTTATATCGCTAGGTACCCCGATATACTACCCAATAATGGTTTTAACCCCCTGATTGCCCCTAGTTAACCCTTTCACCCCCTTTTGCCAGTGTCACTAAGCGATCATTTTTCTGATCGCTGCATTAGTGTCGATAGTGTCGCTAGGTAGCTAGTTATTTTTTTAGGTTCACCGCCAGGTTTTTATAGCGCTAGGTACCCCGATATACTACCCAATAATGGTTTTAACCCCCTGATTGCCCCTAGTTAACCCTTTCACCCCCTTTTGCCAGTGTCACTAAGCGATCATTTTTCTGATCGCTGCATCAGTGTCGCTAGTGTCGCTAGGTAGCTAGTTTTTTTTTTAGGTTCACCGCCAGGTTTTTATAGCGCTAGGTACCCCGATATACTACCCAATAATGGTTTTAACCCCCTGATTGCCCCTAGTTAACCCTTTAACCCCCTTTTGCCACTGTCACTAAGCGATCATTTTTCTGATCGCTGCATTAGTGTCGCTACTGTCGCTAGGTAGCTAGTTATTTTTTTAGGTTCACCGCCAGGTTTTTATAGCGCTAGGTACCCCGATATACTACCCAATAATGGTTTTAACCCCCTGATTGCCCCTAGTTAACCCTTTCACCCCCTTTTGCCAGTGTCACTAAGCGATCGTTTTTCTGATCGCTGCATTAGTGTCACTAGTGTCGTTAGCTAGCTAGTTATTTTTTTAGGTTCACCGCCAGGTTTTTATAGCGTTAGGTACCCCCATATACTACCCAATAATGGTTTTAACCCCCTGATTGCCCCTAGTTAACCCTTTCACCAGCGATCACAGTATAAGTGTCACTGGTGACGCTGGTTAGCCAGTTAGTTATTTAGGTTCCCCATCAGGTTTTTATATAGCGCCAGGGACCCCCATATACTACCTAATAAAAATTTGAACCCCCTGATTGCCCCTAGTTAACCCTTTCACCACTGATCACCGTATAAGTGTTACGGGTGACTCTGGTTAGTTTGCTTTTTATAGCATCAAGGCACCCACCATTTATTACCCAATAAAGGTTTAACCCCCTGATCACCCGGCGGGTGATATCAATTAGGTTTTAGGGTCAGGGTCTGCGTCGCCCCAGGCAGCGCTAGGTTAGTGCCAGTACCGCTAACACCCATACGCAAAGCATAAACCTCCTGTAGTGGTATAGAATCTGAACAGATCAATATCTGATCTGATCAGATCTATACTAGCGTCCCCAGCAGTTCAGGGTTCCAAAAAAATGCATTGTTAGCGGGATCAGCCCAGATACCTGCTGGCACCTGCGTTTTGCCCCTCTGCCCAGCCCACCCAAGTGCAATATCGATCGATCACTGTCACTTACAAAACACTAAACACATAACTGCAGTGATCGCAAAGTCAGGCCTGATCCCTGCGATCGCTAACAGTTCTTTTGGTAGCATTTTATATTTAAATCCGGAAGGCAGTGCTTGGTTTTCGGGGTCCCGTACATGGCTAGGCTCCCAAAAAGTCCCCCACATGTGGTATCCCTGTACTCGGAAGAAGCAGCAGAATTTATTTTGGGGTGTAATTTGACTTATGCCCATAGCATGTGTGAGCAATATATCATTTAGTGACAACTTTGTGCAAAAAAAAAAAAGTTTGTAATATTCCCGCAACTTGTGGCAAAATATAAAATATTCCATGGACTCAACATGCCTCTCAGTAAATAGCTTGGGGTGTCTACTTTCCAAAATGGGGTCATTTTGGGGGGTTTTGTGCTATTTTGGCATTTTATGGCCTTCGAAACTGTGATAGGTAGTGAGGAGTGAAATCAAAAATTTGCACCCTTAGAAATCCTGAAGGTGGTGATTGGTTTCGGGGTGCCGTGCGCGACTAGACTCCCAAAAAGTCCCACACATGTGGTATCCCTGTACTCAGGAGAAGCAGCAGAATGTATTTTGGGGTGTCATTTCACATATGCCCATAGCATGTGTGAGCAATATATCATTTAGTGACAACTTTGTGCAAAAAAAAAAGTTTGTAATATTCCCGCAACTTGTGGCAAAATATAAAATATTCCATGGACTCAACATGCCTCTCAGTAAATAGCTTGGGGTGTCTACTTTCCAAAATGGGGTCATTTTGGGGGGTTTTGTGCTATTTTGGCATTTTATGGCCTTCGAAACTGTGATAGGTAGTGAGGAGTGAAATCAAAAATTTGCACCCTTAGAAATCCTGAAGGTGGTGATTGGTTTCGGGGTGCCGTGCGCGACTAGACTCCCAAAAAGTCCCACACATGTGGTATCCCCATACTTGGGAGAAGTAGAGGAATATATTTTGGGGTGCAATTCTACATATAACCATGGCATGTGTGAGCAATATATCATTTAGTCACGACTTTTTGTAAAAAAAAAAAAAATTTTTTATTTTTTTGTCATTATTCAATCCCTTGGGACAAAAAAAAAAATATTCAATGGTCTCAACATGGCCCTCAGCAAATAGCTTGGGGTGTCTACTTTCCAAAATGGGGTCATTTGGGGGGGTTTTGTGCCATCTTGGCATTTTATGGCCTTCAAAACTGTGATAGGTAGTGATAGGTAGTGAGGAGTAAAATAAAAAATGTATGCCCTTAGAAATCCTGAAGGCGGTGCTTGGATTTCAGGGTCCCGTACGCGGCTAGGCTCCCAAAAAGTCCCACACATGTGGTATCCCTGTACTCAGGAGAAGCAGCAGAATGTATTTTGGGGTGTCATTTCACATATGCCCATAGCATGTGTGAGCAATATATCATTTAGTGACAACTTTGTGCAAAAAAAAAAAGTTTGTAATATTCCCGCAACTTGTGGCAAAATATAAAATATTCCATGGACTCAACATGCCTCTCAGTAAATAGCTTGGGGTGTCTACTTTCCAAAATGGGGTCATTTTGGGGGGTTTTGTGCTATTTTGGCATTTTATGGCCTTCGAAACTGTGATAGGTAGTGAGGAGTAAATTCAAAAATTTGCACCCTTAGAAATCCTGAAGGTGGTGATTGGTTTTCAGGGTGCCGTGCGCGACTAGACTCCCAAAAAGTCCCACACATGTGGTATTCTCATACTCAGGAGAAGTAGCGGAATATATTTTGGGGTGCAATTCCACATATAACCATGGCATGTGTGAGCAATATATCATTTAGTGACAACTTTTTGTAAATTTTTTATTTATTTTTTGTCATTATTCAATCCCTTAGGACAAAAAAAAATAATATTCAATGGGCTCAACATACCCATCAGCAATTTCCTTGGGGTGTCTACTTTCCAAAATTGGGTCATTTGGGGGGGGGGGGTTGTACTGCCCTGCCATTTTAGCACCTCAAGAAATGAGATAGGCAGTCATAAATTAAAAGCTGTGTAAATTCCAGAAAATGTACTCTAGTTTTTAGATGCTATAACTTTTGCGCAAACCAAAAAATATACGCTTATTGACATTTTTTTTACTAAAGACATGTGGCTGAATAAATTTTGCCCTCAATGTATGACTAAAATTTAGTTTATTCGATTTTTCTTATAACAAAAAGAAGAAAATATATTTTTTTTTTCAAAATTTTCGCTCTTTTCCATTTATATCGCAAAAAATAAAAATTGCAGAGGCGATCAAATACCATCAAAAGAAAGCTCTATTTGTGGGAAGAAAAGGACGCAAATTTCCTTTGGGTGCAATATTGCATGACCGCGCAATTACCAGTTAAAGCAGTGCAGTGCGAAATTGGAAAAAGACCTCTGGTCCTTAAGGTGTTTATTGGTCCGGGGCTGTAGTGGTTAATGACGATTAAAGTAAAAAGCAAAAGTGAAATATTCCTTTAAATATGGTGCCTGGGGGGCGTCTGTAGTATGCCTGTGAAGTGCCACGTGTTTCCCGTGTTTAGAACAGTCCCTGCACAAAATGACATTAAACAGAAATAACATCATTGAAAACTGCTTGCGGTTTTAATGTTATATCTGGTTCCTGCAATATGGTTGAAAATCATTGAGAAAAATGGCATGGGTAGCCCTCCCTGCCCATTACCAGCCCCTTTGGTTCTTGTACGCATATTAAGGGGAACCCATACCCATATTAAAAAAAGGAAATGCGTGTGGCCCCCAGGCCCTATATACTCAGAACAGCAGTATATAGGCGGTGCAAACAAGACAGGGACTGTGTAGGTTTGTTGTGTTAAGTTAAATCTGTTTGTAATTTTCAACTGGTACATTTTTAAAAGTGTAGCTCCAGTCAAAAAAACTATTTTTAAGCTTTTTGGAAAACATAGGGAAGGGTTATCACCCCTGTATAATTTGTTTTGTCGTCCATCTTTTTTCATCTCACTTGCTGTTGTCTCCTTCCGTTTGCAAGTAGGAGATGTTTTTAAGTTGAATGTTTGAAAGTAGGGGCCTGCCCTATATGCTCTGCAGAAATGGCGGAACAAGGTTTTGGTTTTGCCACAACATTGTAAGCCCTCAAAGTGACTCTTGGTGGGCGCTGGAATGCCCTGCTGTGAACGATTATATCAAGAATTGTAATTACATGCCATTGTTGAACAGTGGTAGAAAAATTGACCTTTGGTGCTTGCAAAGCATTGCATCAAAAATTGTAATTAAACGCCCCTGTTAAACAGGGGCAGAAAAATTGGGCTTTAGGCACTGGTGCTGGTGCCACCACACTGCAACCTCTCCCATATACTCTAGTTTTATTGCAGGAATTAGCCCTGCTGCAAAGCATTGCATCAAAAATTGTAATTAAACGCCCTGTTAAACAGGGGCAGAAAAATTGGGCTGATGGCATCACCCAGAACCAGAAATATTCTTCCAACATATCAGCGGGGGAGGAAGAGGATAGACAATCAACATAACAGGACAGTCACTCAGCATCAGCATAGGCAGTCTTGAAGGGATGTGATATTTTAAAAAAAATTATTCGGTTAAATCATCTTCAGGTGCTTGGTAGCTGTGGGTGATCCAAGACTGATTCATCTTGATGAAGGTCAGTCGATCAACTGATTCGGTGGACAGGCGCACCCTGTGATCGGTAACAAAGCCACCAGCAGCACTGAAGATGCGTTCCGAAAGAACGCTGGATGCTGGACAGGCCAGTAGCTCAATTGCATACTGTGCAAGCTCTCGCCAGTGATCCATCCTCAAGACCCAGTAAGCCAGAGGATTTTCGGTGGGAAAGGTGTCCAAGTCTGACCTTGCCCCTAGGTATTCCTGCACCATGTAAATCAGACGCTGGCGATGGTTGCTGGAACCGATCATACCTTGGGGCTGCGGACTAAAAAATTGTCTGAAAGCATCAGTCAGACGGCCACCTTCTCCACCACTCCTTCTGACCGATGCCTCAGCAACACCTTGTCCAGGACCAGGAGTTTGTAACCTCCCAGTCTCTGGGAACGCGTTGCACAGACCTTTCTGCAAGGCCTCCCGGAGATGTCTCATCCTCTGCTCCCTCTGCGATGGCAAGATAAGGTCGGCAACCTTACCCTTGTACCATGGATCAAGGAGAGTGGCCAGCCAGTAATGGTCCCTCTCCTTGATCCGAAGAATACGAGGATCCTTCCGCAGGCTTTGCAGGATCAGGGAGGCCATGCAGCGTAGGTTAGCTGAGGCATTCGGTCCGGAGTCCTCTGGGTCACTAAGGACAACATGATCCGCAGCTACCTCCTCCCAGCCACGTACAAGTCCACGTGTTTCTTGGGACTGTAAATCATCCCTACAAGACTGCTGCTGCTGAGTGCCAGCCTCCACTTCCATGCTGACACAATCATCCTCCTCCTCCTCTTCCTCATCCTCTTCCTGTGTGATGGGTGGCACAGCAGGAACACTGTCTGGATAAAGGGGGCCTTGAGAGGCAAGGAAGTCCTCCTCTTCCTGCCTCTGTTCTGCCTCAAGTGCCCTGTCCATTATTCCACGCAGCGTATGCTCCAAGAGGTGGACAAGAGGTAAAGTGTCACTGATGCATGCACTGTCACTGCTCACCATCCTTGTGGCCTCCTCAAACGGTGACAGGACAGTGCATGCATCCCTGATCATGCCCCACTGGCGTGGTGAGAAAAAACCGAGCTCCCCTGACCCTGTCCTGGTGCCGTAGTCGCACAGGTACTCATTGATGGACCTCTGCTGCGTGTGCAGCCGCTGCAGCATGGCCAACGTTGAGTTCCACCTGGTGGGCATGTCACATATAAGGCGGTTCTTGGGCAGGTTCAACTCCTTTTGGAGCTCAGCCAGCCGAGCATAGGCATTAAATGATCGGCGGAAATGCACACAGACTTCCCTGGCCTGCTTCAGGACATCCTGTAAGCCGGGGTACCTGCCCAAGAACCGCTGCACCACCAGGTTAAGGACGTGAGCTACACAGGGCACATGGGTCAGTTGTCCCTGTCAGAGGGCGGAGAGGAGGTTGGTGCCATTGTCACAAACCACCATTCCTGGCTTAAGCTGGTGTGGCGTCAACCACCTCTCGGCCTGCCCCTGCAGAGCTGACAAAACATCCGCCCCAGTGTGGCTCCTGTCCCCCAAACAAACCAGCGCAAGCACGGCATGGCATCGTTTTGCCTGCGTACTTGCGTAGCCCCTGGAACGCCTACGGAGCACCGCTGGTTTTGAGGACAGAGCACTGGAAGAGGCCATGGAGGAAGAAGAAGAGGAGGGGGTGGAGGAGAGAGGTGTGTCACAACCAATAGTAGCATTTTGGAGGCGTGGTGGCGGAACAACCTCCAACACTACTGCACCTTGTCCTGCATCCTTCCCAGCTGCCAGAAGAGTGACCCAATGGGCTGTGAAAGACAGGTAACGTCCCTGTCCATGCCTGCTGGACCATGAGTCAGCGGTAATATGCACCTTACCGCTGACCGCCCTGTCCAGCGAGGCAAGGACATTGCCTTCCACATGCCAGTAGAGAGCCGGAATCGCCTTCCGTGAGAAAAAGTGGCGTTTGGGGACCTGCCACCGAGGAACCGCACATTGTACAAACTCACGGAAGGGGGCCGAGTCTACCAACTGAAAAGGCAGCAGTTGAAGTGCTAGCAATTTAGCCAAGCTAGCATTCAACCGCTGGGCATGTGGATGGCTGGGAGTGAACTTCTTTCGCCGGTCCAGCAGCTGGGGCAGGGACATTTGCCTGCTATAATCGGACGTGGGTGTACTGCTAGCAGAGTGCCCGGAAGCACTTGGCTGTGACACACCTAATTCTACACCTTCATTCCTCTCAGAGCAGGTTTCAGAGAGGACTGAAGGTCTAGTGGGGTTGGAGATGCCAGCTGATGAGGAGCAAGGAGAGGTCCGCTTTGTTCTTTGGTGTGGGTCTTTGATGTACGCTTGCCAACGAGCTGCATGGCAGGCCAACATATGTCTGGTCAAGCATGTGGTGCCCAAGCAGCTGATGTTTTGGCCACCCGAGATACGCTTGAGACATATGTTGCAAATAGCAGCGGTGCGATCTGATGCACTCGTCTCAAAAAAGGCCCACACCAAAGAACTTTTAGAATAACGCGCAGAGGCAGCGCCCTGCACAGGCGGAGCTCTGCGGTGTGATTCAGTCGGTGTGCTGCCCCTAAGCTGGCCCCCGGAGGGCATCCTGCCTCGTTGGACATGTGCCTCCTCCTCCTCCTCCTCCTCCTCCTCCTCCTCTCTCCTACCAGGCACCCACGTGGAGTCAGTGCCCTCATCATCCCCTCCCTCTTCATTGCTGTAGCAAACCTGGCAGTATGCTGCAGCTTGTGGAACATGACTGCCGGATTGCTGTCCTTCTTAAGCATCCCCTCTCTCTGCGCTCACGCTACTACCTTCCTCTAGCTGAGTGTCATCATCAGAGCCTACAAAACACTGGGCATCCTCCTGGAGCATGTACCCAACACTGTGCTCAAAGAGTTCAGGAGACGCCTCAGGAGGACATGGTTGGTCTAGGGAAGGAGTCACTGATGATGACATTGAGAGGAGGGAAGACGATGCGTTGGCAGCTGCTTTGCTAGTACCCTGAGACTGGGTGAGAGAGGATGAGGAGGATGAAGAGGGCTTGGTCATCCACTCTACCAAGTCGTTGGCATGTTGCGGTTCAACATGTCCAGCTGCCGAAAAGAAGGACAAGCATGTCCCATGGCCACGTGCTGATGACAATGCACCGCGTCCACGACCAGAACTGTTGTCTCTAGACACAGAGCCTGCTTGCCCTCTTTTATCGGCTCGCACCTGTCTGCCTCTCCTTGCTGGCCTTCCAGACATGGTAATGGCCTGAAGGGAGTTGGGTAAAACAGCAGTTGGGTAGTGTATATTGTGCTGGAGGCACACAACACCCACTAACTCCTGCAGATGCCTTTATTATAGAACACCAGAGATAAAGGGGTATACTGTAATGGAGTCACACAACACCCACTAAGCCCTGCAGATGGCTCTATTAGAGAACAGCAATAAACGGTAAATACAGGTGTATATTGTGCTGGAGTCACACAACACCCACTAACTCCTGCAGATGCCTTTATTATAGAACACCAGAGATAAAGGGGTATACTGTAATTGAGTCACACAACACCCACTAAGCCCTGCAGATGGCTCTATTAGAGAACAGCAATAAGGCTGCTTTCACACTGGGGCGGTATTCAGGCGTTACAGCGCTAAAAATAGCGCCTGTGTAGCGCCTGAAAAAAACCGGCCCCTTTCACTCCAGTGTGAAAGCCGGAGGGCTTTCACACTGGAGCGATGCGCTGGCAGGACGGTGAAAAAAGTCCTGCTAGCCGCATCTTTGGAGCGGTGAAGGAGCGGTGTATTCACCGCTCCTAAACCGCTCCTACCCATTGAAATCAATGGGACACCGCGGCAATACCGCCGGCAAAGCGCCGCTGCAGTGGCGCTTTGCGGGCGGGTTTAACCCTTTTTCGGCCGCTAGCGGGGGTTAAAACCACCCCGCTAGCGCCCGCAGACCGCCGCTAAAACGACGGTAAAGCCCCGCTAAAAATAGCGGCACTTTACCGCCGACGCCGCTCCCGCCCCAGTGTGAAAGCAGCCTAAAGGGTAGATACGGGTGTATATTGTGCTGGAGGCACAAAAAACCCACTTACTCCTGCAGATGCCTTTATTATAGAACACCAGAGATAAAGGGGTATATACAGATGTATACTGTGGTGTGCTGGAGGCACACACAACTTCCAATAACTCCTGCAGATGGCAAGTGGGCTCAAATAGAGAAGAGCTATGTAGGTGGATATAGCGGTGTGTACTGGGTACAGAGCACGCAGACAGCACGCACAAGCTCCTAACACTACTGACTGCAAGCTCTATTATAAAAGACTGATCACTAGCTATATAGGTGAGGTGAATATAGCGGTGTATACTGCGGTCAGGGCAAGCAGACAACAACCACTACAGAAGAGCAAGATCGAAAATCGGCCGATAATGGTCAGTGTGTACTGTGTTGAAGGTACACAGAACACCCACTAACTGCTTCAGACGCCAACACACTACACAAGGCCGCCGCGCTGGCGGCCTTATATAGTGTGGGGCGTGTACTACACAGCCTGCGCTATGATTGGCCACAGGCATCCTGCCTGTGGCCAATCATGGCTCTCCTCGCTGCTGGCGCTGTGATTCGCCAAGCATGCGGGGTCACAGTGCATGCTTGGCCAATCATGAGCCAGCAATGCACTGCGATGACGCAGTGCATTGTGGGCCGTGAGCGCCACACGAATTTGGCGAGAACGGCCCATAATGTTCGGAATTTGCCGAACAGGCGAACAGCCGATGTTCGAGTCGAACGTATGTTCGACTCGAACACGAAGCTCATCCCTAGCGCTGGCAGAAGAGCAATTCCCACTCCCAGAGAAGGAGTTGCGGGTACCAATCCAACAGCGCCTGCAAGAAGAGGCCGGTTTGAAGATGTGTTGGTGACTTCGGATATAAGGTCATTCTTTCAGCCGACCCATCGACAGGTGTCATCCGGATCCAGCATCAGGGAATGCCGTGACCGTCAGGTGTCCGACTACATCGGGTTAATGGCCGATGTGGACGCTCTGAGGAGTGATGAACCCCTGGACTACTGGGTGGGCAGGCTTGACCTCTTGCCAGAGCTTGCCCAATTTGCAATCGAACTGTTGGCTTGCCCCTCATCCAGTGTCCTGTCCGAAAGGACGTTCAGCGCAGCAGGGGGGATAGTGACCGATAAGCGTACTCGCCTACCTCACGACAGTGTTAACTACCTCACATTTCTAAAAATGAATGAGGCATGGATCTCGGAGGAATTCAACACATGTGACCAGTAGACCATGTATATGTCTATAAACAATTTTTTTAATCGAGCACAGAGACCTTCTTTCTTCATTTGGCTCACTTCCTTGTCCAAAAAAAGCACACCGTACTATATGCCCGTACCCTCCTGTTTGAAGAGGTTGAGCGGTGTCATATTTCTACTGGGGCTGCTTATTATGAGGGGCTCCCACTATCCCTGTGCTGTGCTGACTTCCTTCTGGGGCTGTACCTCTGCTGTGCATATTTTGAGGTGCTCCCACCATCCATGTGCTATGCTCATTATGAGGGGCTCCCACCACCCCTGTGCTGTGCTGACTTCCTCCTGGGGCTGCTTATTATGAGGGGCTCCCACCATCCCTGTGCTATACTGACATCCTCCTGGGGCTGCTTATTATGAGGGGCTCCCACCATCCCTGTGCTGTGCTGACTTCCTCCTGCGGCTGTACCTCTGCTGTGCATATTTTGAGGTGCTCCCACCATCCCTGTGCTATGCTCATTATGAGGGGCTCCCACTATCCCTGTGCTGTGCTGACTTCCTCCTGGGGCTGCTTATTATGAGGGGCTCCCACCATCCCTGTGCTGTGCTGACTTCCTCCTGGGGCTGCTTATTATGAGGGGCTCCCACCATCCCTGTGCTATGCTGACATCCTCCTGGGGCTGCTTATTATGAGGGGCTCCCACCATCCCTGTGCTATGCTCATTATGGGGGGCTCCCATCATCCCTGTGCTATGCTCATTATTAGGCGCTCCCACCATCCCTGTGCTATGCTCATTATGAGGGGCTCCCACCATGCCTGTGCTATGCTGACTTCCTCCTGGGGCTGCTTACGGTGCAGGTGTCAGTGCTGTATATCACGGTGCTGGTGTTAGTGCTTTATGTCACGCTGCTGATGTCAGTGCTCTCTATCACGGTGCTGTTGTCAGATGACTCTATCACGGTGCAGGTGTCATTGCTGTATGTCACGCTGCTGATGTCAGTGCTCTCTGTCACGGTGCTGCTGTCAGTGCTGTATATCACGGTGCTGGTGTGAGTGCTTTATGTCACGCTGCTGATGTCAGTGCTCTCTATCATGGTGCTGCTGTCAGTGCTGTATATCATGGTGCTGGTGTGAGTGCTTTATGTCACGCTGCTGATGTCAGTGCTCTCTATCACGGTGCTGCTGTCAGTGCTGTATATTATGGTGCTGGTGTTAGTGCTTTATGTCACGCTGCTGATGTCAGTGCTCTCTATCACGGTGCTGTTGTCAGATGACTCTATCACGCTGCTGATGTCAGTGCTGTATATCACGGTGCAGGTGTCATTTCTGTATGTCACGCTGCTGATGTCAGTGCTCTCTGTCACGGTGCTGCTGTCAGTGCTGTATATCACGGTGCTGGTGTGAGTGCTTTATGTCACGCTGCTGATGTCAGTGCTTTCTACCACGGGGCTGTTGTAAGATGACTCTATCATGGTGCATATGTCATTGCTGTATGTCACGCTGCTGGTGATCATCTCCTGCACCCTCTTTGCCTACCCTGACCTTCCCTCTCCTCCATTGCCTTCATGTGCTCCACAGTCCTGAATTGTCACAACAATTTCCCATATAAAAAAAGAATGCTTGTAGTTGTCGATCCCAGATTCACCTCATACATGTGTTATGTCATTGGCCATGTGGTGGGACTATGTTTGCACAGCTATTAATTATTTTGTGGCTGCAAATTTGACCTGTAGGTTTGCGAAGTTCGTCTCCCATTGAAGTCAATGGGGCCCGCCGCGAACGTTCCGGTTCGCGAACTATCGGCCGCGTTCGTGAAACGTCCCGTCGGTAGTTCGTCCATCACTAGTGAAGATGGCTTTCTTCCAACAGGATCCGTAAGCAGTATTATTCCTGTACAATGAGATATGAGTCACATTTCAGAATAGGCTTTAATTTATTGCAGGCTAGTTAGATTTTTGGAAATCACTTTATCATAGTTCATGAGTGAAACAAACATATTGGTTTAAAGCACATGTTGATTACCACAGTATCTTTACTTCATGTGGGGCATACAGGACAATTTAGGTCCAGGTTTGTCATTGGGCACCTATAGACTCAGGAGAGCCATGTGTGTGTATGCTGGTGTGTGTAGTGTGCTACATGCATGACCAGTGGCGTGGCGTGGGGGGTGCCGGTGGTGCCGTGGCCCTGGGTGTGACATTGAGGGGGGCGTCAGTATGTGTCACTACTGGCTGCCTCCTCCTAATTTTATGTTCCTGTGTCCCCCTCGCTCCGGCCGCCATGTTCAGTCTCAGGCGCCCTGTGATTGGGCGTATGGGGGTCACGTGAGGCGTAGGGCTAACCTGTCCTGCGGTTGCTCCTGAAGTCCCGCCTCCGCACATGACTCCCATATGCCCAATCACAGTGTGCCGGACACTGAACATGGCAGCAGCCAGAGCGTGGGGGAGACAAGCAAAAATGTGAGCTGCCACTGTCTTCTGAGGAGACTCTTCTCCTCCTCCTATCCTCCGGACCGATGCAAATTACTTGCCTTGCCCTGGGTATTGACAACCCACGCTACGCCACTGTGCATGACTGCTATGCATTTTTTGGTGTTTGGTTGATGTTAGCAAACACTCACAAAGTAAAAAAAATATGTTCTTAATTCATGGAATTACAAACAGCTTTGCTTCCTTGGAGAGGGAGCTGTGATTGTGATCCAGGTATCACATGGGTACTGATTAAGGCACACACCTGTGACTTCAGACAGTCCTTCTGAATGGTTTTTCAGGGTCCAAAAAAGCTCATGTGCTTGTTTGGCTAAAGAACAAAAAAAATTACAAACATCAAAAACATAGCAGAAGTAATTTCATAATAGCCGACAGCTGTTCTACTCCTTCTCCACTCCAGGTCAGAAAATAAACAATGCTTGTCATTTATCTTGGGGCTGTGCTGCCCAGTGGCATCACGTTAACGACAGACTCCATATAATGCCAACAACAGGTGTGTCCTTGTCATGGAGAGATTTCAATGTGATTTTTATTTCATATTCACAACTAGGTATAGATTACTTACATGTAAAGTATCTGCTGATCAGCTCAGCTCAAGTAGCCAATCCTGCCTCAGTACTCTCCCTTCTGGTGGCTGATGGACCTCAGGCTCCCTCTCCTCAGAAGGCTCCCAGGATTTATTCCTTACCAAGCAAATGTTATGCAAAACACAGCAGGTAAGAATGATCCTGGCAGCCTTCCAAGATGAGTACTGCAGTGGCGGCTGGTGCTCAAAAAAAACATCAATTGTAGCCACTGTGCCATCAAATGCAGCCACTGTGCCCATCAAATACAGCCACTACTGTGCTCCATCAGATGCTGCTTGGCACTTACCTGTCTCAGAGTGGGTCAGTGACGGTCTCCCGCACATCCTCCATGTCTTCTTCCGTCCACTCTCAGGTGTTCAATCACAGCGCCTGACGTTTGAGCCAATCAGGTGACTGGTAACAGACCCGGTAACATGATTGGCTGAGAGGTGGGTTCAGTGTTAGCAAAGTGAATTCCTTCGCTTTGCTAAAACATAGCTGAGTGAACAGCGAACGCACAGCATTGTGCCCGCTGTTCACCTTTTTGGGTACCTATTAGAGCCTATGGCTCTAATCAGGTGCTTCCAAAAACACCCCCACCGCTGTAATTCAGATGCCGGCACCTGAATAGGGGGTGTCAGCAGCGACCATAGATGGATTCATGCATTGCATGAATCTATCTATGGTGATTAGAGCTGGGGGGGAATGGGAACAGACGGGCGCCAGACTGAGTACAGTATAAATCATATATTTAATAAAAACAAGTAGTAACTCACAGGTTAAATTAGATGAGTTCAGTATGTGGTGAAAATTGAGAGTCCTGGAGTCTCATAAATGTCTTCCCTTTGCAGCCTGGGGCACTGGTGTGATCTTACAGGGATCCAGAGAATAGGGATGGCCGAACAGTTCGCCCGGCGGTCGTTTCGCAGAGCATTTTGGCTGTTTGCGGTCCGCCCGATCGATGGACTATTGCTGCTGTTCGCCCGGCAGACTTCAGTGTTTACTGTGCAAAAGAAATTTGACCTATGATGACACATCCATCATGGGGTACAGGACAGCCAATTGAGACATTACAGCACATGGACACTTGGACATTCCCCCTAACTTATAAATAGACCCGATCCGGCGGCCATTTTACATTCTTTTTCATATGTCACCATAGGGAGAGGTTGCTGTGTGGAGCAGGGAGAGACTGCCGTGACCCAAATCGCTAGCTATTAGGTCCACAAAAGTTCTTTTAAGGACTGGTATGGTATAGGTGTTAGGTGTAGTTCAGGATATAGGTTTGAGGCACTGCTGTGCTAGTGATTGTTGCAGCAGCCTGTCTTTTGTCAGTGTAGAGAGAGGGACAGGACGCTGTGTGCAGCAGGGACAGTCAGTTTAATCATTAGCTGTTACTATTAGGTCCACAAAAGTCCTTTTCAGGACTGGTATGGTAAAGTAGTACAGGATATAGTTTTGAGTGCTATTCAAGTTATTGTTCCAGCAGCCTGTGTTTTGTCAGTTTAAATAGGGACAGGCAGGAAGCTGTGTGTGGCAGTGAGGGACAGTCAGTTTAATCAGTAGCTGTTACTATTAGGTCCACAAAGGTTCTTTTCAGGACTGGTATGGTAATAGGCTTGTACATGTATAATATTCTTTCTTCCAAATATAGAAAGAATATTATACTTGACTGCTGCCCTTCTGCTGCAGTAGTCCTTTATGAGTATAGGGACTGAGGTACAGTCTGCTAATCACAACCTACTAGTTCCACAAAGGTCCTTATAAGGACTGGTAAGGTATAGCATACTACAGTACATAGGGTTGAGTGAGGTACAGTCTGCTATTCCTTAAGGACTGGTATAGGTCCACAATATATAGGGTTGAGGTGCACTACTGCTGACTGCTGCCCTATACTGCAGCAGTCCTTTATCAGTATAGGGACTGAGGTACAGTCTGCTAATCACAACCTACTAGTTCCACAAAGGTCCTTATAAGGACTGGTAAGGTATAGCGTACTACAGTACATAGGGTTGAGTGATGTACAGACTGCTATTCCTTAAGGACTGGTATAGGTCCACAATATATAGGGTTGAGGTGCACTACTGCTGACTGCTGCCCTATACTGCAGCAGTCCTTTATCAGTATAGGGACTGAGGTACAGTCTGCGAATCATTCACAACCTACTAGTTCCACAAAGGTCCTTATAAGGACTGGTAAGGTATAGCATACTAGAGTATATAGGGTTGAGTGAGGTACAGTCTGCTAATCCTTAAGGACTGGTATAGGTCCACAATATATAGGGTTGAGGTGCACTACTGCTGACTGCTGCCCAATTCTGCAGCAGTCCTTTATCAGTATAGGGACTGAGGTACAGTCTGCTAATCCCAACCTACTAGTTGCACAAAGGTCCTTCTAAGGACTGGTAAGGTATAGCGTACTAGAGTATATAGGGTTGAGTGAGGTACAGTCTGCTAATCCTTAAGGACTGGTATAGGTCCACAATATATAGGGTTGAGGTGCACTACTGCTGACTGCTGCCCTATTCTGCAGCAGTCCTTTATCAGTATAGGGACTGAGGTACAGTCTGCTAATCACAACCTACTAGTTGCACAAAGGTCCTTATAAGGACTGGTAAGGTATAGCGTACTAGAGTATATAGGGTTGAGTGAGGTACAGTCTGCTAATCCTTAAGGACTGGTATAGGTCCACAATATATAGGGTTGAGGTGCACTACTGCTGACTGCTGCCCAATTCTGCAATAGTCCTTTATCAGTATAGGGACTGAGGTACAGTCTGCTAATCCCAACCTACTAGTTGCACAAAGGTTCTTCTAAGGACTGGTAAGGTATAGCATACTAGAGTATATAGGGTTGAGTGAGGTACAGTCTGCTAATCCTTAAGGACTGGTATAGGTCCACAATATATAGGGTTGAGGTGCACTACTGCTGACTGCTGCCCTATTCTGCAGCAGTCCCTTATCAGTATAGGGACTGAGGTACAGTCTGCTAATCACAACCTACTAGTTGCACAAAGATCCTTCTAAGGACTGGTAAGGTATAGCGTACTACAGTATATAGGGTTGAGTGAGGTACAGTCTGCTAATCCTTAAGGACTGGTATATCATGGTGCTGGTGTCAGTGCTTTACGTCACGCTGCTGATGTCAGTGCTCTCTATTACGGTGCTGGTGTCAGATCACTCTATCACGGTGCAGGTGTCAGTGCTCTATATCATGGTGCTGGTGCTGGTGATCATCTCCTGCACCCTCTTCTTTGCCTACCCTGACCTTCCCTCGCCTCCATTGTCTCAAGAGTCCTGAATTGTCAGAATTTCACATATAATAAAAGAATGCTTGTAGTTGTCGATCCCAGATTCACCTCATACATGTGTTATGTCATTGGCCATGTGGTGGGACTATGTGTGCACAGCTAGTAATTATTTTGTGGCTGCAAATATGACCTGTAGGTATGTAAAGTTCACCATCCCTGTGCTGTTCTGACTTCCTCCTGGGGCTGCTTATTTTGAGGGGCTCCCACCATCCCTGTGCTGTGCTGACTTCCTCCTGGGGCTGCTTATTATGAGGGGCTCCCACCATCCCTGTGCTATGCTGACTTCCTCCTGGGGCTGTACCTCTGCTGTGCATATTATGAGGGGCTCCCACCATCCCTGTGCTATGCTCATTATGAGGGGCTCCCACCATCCCTGTGCTGTGCTGACTTCCTCCTGGGGCTGCTTATTATGAGGGCTCCCAGCATCCCTGTGCTATGCTGACATCCTCCTGGGGCTGCTTATTATGAGGGGCTCCCACCATCCCTTTGCAATGCTGACATCCTCCTGGGGCTGCTTATTATGAGGGGCTCCCACCATCCCTGTGCTGTGCTGACTTCCTCCTGGGGCTGTACCTCTGCTGTGCATATTATGAGGGGCTCCCACCATCCCTGTGCTATGCTCATTATGAGGGGCTCCCACCATCCCTGTGCTATGCTGACTTCCTCCTGGGGCTGCTTACGGTGCAGGTGTCAGTGCTGTATATCACGGTGCTGGTGTCAGTGCTTTATGTCACGCTGCTGATGTCAGTGCTCTCTGTCACGGTGCTGGTGTCAGATCACTCTATCACGGTGCAGGTGTCATTGCTGTATGTCACGCTGCTGATGTCAGTGCTGTATATCACAGTGCTGGTGTCAGTGCTGTATATCACGGCGCTGGTGTCAGTGCTTTATGTCACGCTGCTGATGTCAGTGCTCTCTATCACGGTGCTGGTGTCAGATCACTCTATCACGGTGCAGGTGTCATTGCTGTATGTCACGCTATTGATGTCAGTGCTCTCTATCACGGTGCTGGTGTCAGATCACTCTATCACGGTGCAGGTATCATTGCTGTATGTCACGCTGCTGGTGATAATCTCCTGCACCCTCTTCTTAGCCTCCCCTGACCTTCCCTCTCCTCCATTGCCTTCATGCGCTCCACAGTGCTGAATTGTCACAATTTCACATATAAAAAAAGAATGCTTGTAGTTGTCGATCCCAGATTCACCTCATACATGTGTTATGTCATTGGCCATGTGGTGGGACTATGTTTGCACAGCTAATAATTATTTTGTGGCTGCAAATTTGACCTGTAGGTTTGCAAAGTTCGCCTCCCATTGAAGTCAATGGGGCCCGCCGCGAATGTTACGATTTGCGAATTATCGGCCGCGTTTGCGGTCCGCGTTCGCGAAACATTCCGTCGGAAGTTCGTCCATCACTATTCTTAACCCTTGGAGGTAATGACGTTGGTAAGATTAAAATGTTAGACTTGATGTTTCTAATAAAACAGGGTTTGCAGCGTCTAAAACTCTCTTTTCCTACTACCTGTATCATTTTTTCTGAAATGGTTTCTCATTTAAACTGATTATCCTCTCCTGGAAGTAAATCGGTTGAAAAAATTATGAGAAGAATCAATCATTCAATTGAAAAGTTCATGTCCTTGCTGGGGGGTTCTCTTTCTGTCATGTTGATTTGGAGAGAGGCTTCCTTGGTTTATACAGGAAAAATTGTGTCCATTTATCTGATGTCAGTTTGGATATCTTTAATTTAGGCCTTCAGAATAGCATTGAAAGGGCCGTGGTGCTGGGGTAGCCGGGTTTGCTTACAACAAGCCCGGCTGGTGGGGACTTTGTTTTATGAATTATTAATTTATCACTCGAGTTGTATGTTGCTGTCTTCCCTTCTGAAGATGTATTTTTCCTTGTCACAGCCTGGACCTTCGAGACCAGCATCTGTAAGTATTATGGTAATGTTTGCATTATTTTCCCTAGTTCTTCCCTTCCCTCTTGTTTTGCAGATGTTCCTGGAAAGAATATTTGTTTACTTATATTTGCACTTGGACTAAAGTTTGTTAATAATAGAAATCATAGATTTTGATGGGGAGTGTCATTTTTCACATGCCTTGTAATATGCTTTTAAATGTTATTTGAATTCTGTCCCTGATTACTCCCCTTCCTGTAGCTTAGTTTTATCTTGTATAATTAGCTCCACCCTTTGTTCATTTTCCCAGTAATGCATCTCAGCCTCATGTCTCATGAGACACACATCGCAGAGACAAGTGTAATGTTTTGGAGCCGCACAGGACCCCTTAGTCAGATATGCAATGATCGTGACATGCCGGACAAAGGGGTCCTGCGCAGCTCCAAGATGTGCTGGCGAATATGTACACTGGATTGAGTCACTGTCTGCTAGTTCAGCTAAGATGGGGTTATCACTATGTCATCACAACTGTAAGTTACAGAGATCACAATTTCAATGCTTCAATTGGAGAGGCAGAACATGCACATCAGAACCATTGTCTCTATTTGTGCCTTTGTTTCTTCATTACCTCATCAAGGTTCACTGACTTCTAAAAGTAAAATTTCCTGTCATTGATTAAAAAAATACCTTTTTATATATTTTTATTTATTTTTTACACATATATTTTTTTACACTGATTTATTTATGCATTTGGATTATATTACCCTGTAAGATATCTCCTGCTATCGGAAAATATTCATGCACGTCTGCACAGGTTGGATGTAGAGTACTTTGTGTTTTTTTGGCACTTGTGCATGATATTAATCTATATTTACTCTTTTGAATTTATCATATTTATTTCATTTTCACTGGTCCACGTTACACTTTATTATGGATGTTTGCACATATTTCCCTGTATTGTTTACATTAGCAACTTTGGTATTGGTTGCACATTCCCAGTGTACTGGTTGCATAATATTACTGTTACGAAGCAGTTTTAAGAATAATAGTACCTGTATTAATTGTATTCATTTATATTCTCCTTTTTCTGCATCCTGTTACATTCATTCTTGCTGGTGTTACAAAAACACAGTAATATACTACCCCTCTTCTTAGTACTGCCTTATTAGGATATAGAACAGCGCAACACCACCCCCTTGAGTCATTAAAGCCGTCCAGGCACTTTTTTGGAGCCTTCCAGTTACCACGTGGATAAGGGTATTAGTTTTGTTCCAAAATTGTTTCCCACTTGGACATTATCACCAAATCTGACACATATACCCAGGGAGACCAAACCCCCCAAAGCAACGAGACCCTCACTATTTCTAAAACTAAAACTACAGCTGCTTTCATAGTGAGCATTTAACATTACCGATCTGTTGAGCCTCATCACCACTCCACTGGAAGAATTTTAATTTCACATTATGTAATAGCAAGCTATTAAATGCCACATAGCAGCAACTATTTAATGCAGCATGTCCCCTGAAAGAAGACTGTTTTCAAGTAATCACTGGATCTCTAGTCCCTGACCTGCTAGTGAGATCCAATCCAGAATCCATTTCAAGGACATAAGGACTGGGCTTGGGCGTGTTTGGGATCCCACCTGCCCGATCCTGCCAGGAAGCCGACACTGCACACCGCAAATCCCAGGCAGCAAGACATTTTGCAGTCCACAGCTGCACAGACTGGGAAATGTCTCACTGCCTGTGATTAGCGGTGTGTAGTGTCAGCTTCCTGGAGGGATCAGGTAGGTGGGATCCTGAACACACCCGAGCCCATCTCTAATAGGGAGGTTATGAGACTCCCACAAATCCCCACCTCACTGACAACATTGGACTAATAAAGACGTATCTTAATTTCTAGTTAGGGCTGTGATGTCACATCCATGTTATCAATACATTTAACAATCAATTTGGCTGGAAATACAAATCTGACACTGGTAAAAAAATAAAGCATTTGTTACCCCAACACTTCATATTCCTGATATGTGCTTGCTGTAGGGTTGCCATCCTTGTGTCAAGCCAAACACTTTAGCGGGGACTGTAATAGTGTTGGGCAATCTGGTGCTAACAGACCCTCGCTGGAAGGTACACTAGCGGTCTACACTGACATCACTAGTGACACTAATACAGTGTAAACACTGTCACTGTACTAATGACACTGTCAGGAAAGGGGTTAATATTTAGGGGCAATCAAGAGGTTAACAGTGTACCTAACAAGTGTAATTTTTTGTAACGGCTGCTTTTACTAATGAATATGGCTGTTTTTTCTTTGCGGAGAGAAGAAAGATCCAGATCACTGACCTGTGTACAGAGCCCTGTGTGTTTGTAAACACAGGATTCTGTACTGTGATTGGCTACAGCCAATCAGCAGATCTCAGTCATAAATCATTGGTCGGGACTTGCGGTCAGTGCAGATCAGCAGGGAGGGCACATATGCACACCCCTAACCCGGAACAGGGTGGATGATTGGTGGCTGGTGTTTTTTTTTGGGGGGGGGGGGGGTGGCGGCAAGCCAATACAGGGTGCAGGGTTCATGTCGCAGTAAATACAGAGTCCAGGGTTCATGGCGCAGTAAATACAGAGTGCAGGGTTCATGGCGCAGTAAATACAGAGTGCAGGGTTCAGGGCACAGTAAATACATAGTGCAGGGTTCAGGGTGCAGGGTTCCGGGCACAGTAAATACAGGGTGCAGGGTTCCGGGCGCAGTATATACAGGGTACAGGATTCACACACAGTATATTTAGAGTGCAGGGTTCAGGGTGCAGTATATACAGAGTGCAGGGTTCAGGGTGCACTACCTACATAGCACAGGGTTTAGGGTGCAGTACATACAGGGTGCATGGTTTAGAGTGCAGGGTTCAGGGCACAGAGTACACAGAGTGCAGGGTTCAGGCCACAGTAAATACAGAGTGCAGAGTTCAGGGCACATTACATGGTTCAGGGCACAGTATATACAGAGTGCAGGGTTCAGTATATACAGAGCGCAGGGTTCAGGGTGCATTATATACAGGGTGCAGGATTTAGTGCACAGTATACACAGGGTGCAGGGTTTAGTGCGCAGTAAATACAGGGTGCAGGGTTCCGGGCGCAGTATATACAGGGTACAGGATTCACACACAGTATATTTAGAGTGCAGGGTTCAGGGTGCAGTATATACAGAGTGCAGGGTTCAGGGTGCACTACCTACATAGCACAGGGTTTAGGGTGCAGTACATACAGGGTGCATGGTTTAGAGTGCAGGGTTCAGGGCACAGAGTACACAGAGTGCAGGGTTCAGGGCACATTACATGGTTCAGGGCACAGTATATACAGAGTGCAGGTTTCAGTATATACAGAACGCAGGGTTCAGGGTGCATTATATACAGGGTGCAGGATTTAGTGCACAGTATACACAGGGTGCAGGGTTTAGTGCACAGTATATACAGGGTGCAGGGTTTAGTGCACAGTATATACAGAGTGCAGGATTCATGGCACAGTGCAGGGTTCAGGGCACAGTATATACAGAGTGCAGGGTTTAGGGCACATGACATGTGAAGAACCTAACCCACAGTCCCTTAACCCAGCTGATCAACATAATATCTAACTCCTCCAAATCCCCCCACAAATGACATGATTTTGGAGTAAATAGCCTTGGCGGCCTTTTATTAACAATTAAAATTTAATAAATAACATTTTAAATGACTCTTAAATAATTTTTGATGTACTTTTGGGGTCTTCGAGGCGAACACACCACTGGTCACTGCAACAAATTTATTTTAACTTTAGGCCTCCAGTTGCAAGCCCCCGGACTCAGGTACCTGATAATCTCATCCCACAGATGGGTACCAACCATGTTATATATGCATATAACATACATCTTCTCCTCCTCCAAAGACCCAACCACTGCACGGGCTGTCCTTACAGCTCCAATTCTAATTAACCATAACTCGGGAAGGTGGGTGGGAATCTTTCTCGCCACCTCTCTCTAATGACATCACTCCCCCTTTCTTCCTCCTCACTCACTAACCCGAGCGCCTCCCCTGCTCCAGCCACTGCCCTTTTCTTAAAGGGGACACGTTTTTCTTTATAAAAGCATGACTGTGCAGTCCACACCTGTCATGCTGTCCCTACGCTGATGCTTTTCTCTCCTTCATCTCCGGGTCTCTCTGTACATACAGGGTGCAGGGTTCAGGGCACAGTATATACAGAGTGCAGGGTTCAGGGCACAGTATATACAGGGTGCAGGGTTTAGTGCACAATATAGGCAGATTGCAGTGTTTAAGGCACATTCGATACAGAGTGCAGAGTTCAGGGAGCAGTATACACAGAGTGCAGGGTTCAGGGAGCAGTATACACAGCGTGCAGGGTTCAGGGAGCAGTATACACAGCGTGCAGGGTTCAGGGAGCAGTATACACAGAGTGTAGGCTTCAGGGTGCAGTACACTCCACTGGGAGAATTTTAATTTCACATTATGTAATAGCAAACTATTAAATGCCACATAGCAGCAACTATTTAATGCAGCATGTCCCCTGAAAGAAGACTGTTTTCAAGTAATCACTGGATCTCTAGTCCCTGACCTGCTAGTGAGATCCAATCCAGAATCCATTTCAATGACATAGGGACTGGGCTTGGACGTGTTTGGGATCCCACCTGCCCGATCCTGCCAGGAAGCCGACACTGCACACTGCAAATCTCAGGCAGCAAGACATTTTGCAGTCCACAGCTGCACAGACAGGGAAATGTCTCACTGCCTGGGATTAGCGGTGTGTAGTGTCAGCTTCCTGGAGGGATCAGGTAGGTGGGATCCTGAACACACCCGAGCCCATCTCTAATAGGGAGGTTATGAGACTTCCATAAATCCCCTCCACACTGACAACATTGGACTAATAAAGACGTATCTTAATTTCTAGTTAGGGCTGTGATGCCACATCCATGTTATCAATACATTTAACAATCAATTTGGCTGGAAACACAAATCTGACACTGGTAAAAAAATAAAGCATTTGTTACCCCAACACTTCATATTCCTGATATGTGCTTGCTGTAGGGTTGCCATCTTTGTGTCAAGCCAAACACTTTAGCGGGGACTGTGATAGTGTTGGGCAATCTGGTGCTAACAGACCCTCGCTGGAAGGTACACTAGCGGTCTGACACTGACATCACTAGTGACACTAATACAGTGTAAACACTGTCACTGTACTAATGACACTGGCAGGGAAGGGGTTAATATTTAGGAGCAATCAAGAGGTTAACGGTGTGCCTAACAAGTGTAATTTTTTGTAACGGGCTGCTTTTACTAATGAATATGAATATGTTTTTTCTTTGCGGAGAGAAGAAAAATCCAGATCACTGACCTGTGTACAGAGCCCTGTGTGTTTGTAAACACAGGATTCTGTACTGTGATTGGCTACAGCCGATCAGCAGATCTCAGTCATAAATCGTTGGTCGGGACTTGCGGTCAGTGCAGATCAGCAGGGAGGGCACATATGCACACCCCTAACCCGGAACAGGGTGGATGATTGGTGGCTAGTGTTTTTTTTGGGGGGGGGGCGGCAAGCCAATACAGGGTGCAGGGTTCATGTCGCAGTAAATACAGAGTCCAGGGTTCATGTCGCAGTAAATACAGAGTGCAGGGTTCAGGGCACAGTAAATACATAGTGCAGGGTTCAGGGTGAAGTAAATGCAGGGTGCAGGGTTCCGGGCGCAGTAAATACAGGGTGCAGGGTTCCGGGCGCAGTAAATACAGGTTGCAGGGTTCCGGCGCAGTATATATAGGGTACAGGATTCACACACAGTATATTTAGAGTGCAGGGTTCAGGGTGCAGTATATACAGAGTGCAGGGTTCAGGGTGCACTACCTACATAGCACAGGGTTTAGGGTGCAGTACATACAGGGTGCATGGTTTAGAGTGCAGGGTTCAGGGCACAGAGTACACAGAGTGCAGGGTTCAGGCCACGGTATATACAGAGTGCAGAGTTCAGGGCACATTACATGGTTCAGGGTACAGTATATACAGAGTGCAGGGTTCAGTATATACAGAACGCAGGGTTCAGGGTGCATTATATACAGGGTGCAGGGTTTAGTGCACAGTATACACAGGGTGCAGGGTTTAGTGCACAGTGCAGGGTTCAGGGCACAATATATACAGAGTGCAGGGTTTAGGGCGCATGACATGTGAAGAACCTAACCCACAGTCCCTTAACCCACCTGTTAAACATAATATCTAACCCCTCCAAATCCCCCCACAAATGACATGATTTTGGAGTAAATATCCTTGGCTGCCTTTTATTAACAAATTACCATAAAATTTAATAAATAACAGAGTGCAGGGTTGCAGGGTTCGGGGAGCAGTATACACAGAGTGCAGGGTTCAGGGAGCAGTATACACAGAGTGCAGGGTTCAGGGAGAAGTATTCACAAAGTGCAGGGTTCAGGGAGCAGTATACACAGAGTGCAGGGTTCAGGGAGCAGTATATAGAGAGTGCAGGCTTCAGGGTGCAGTACATACAGTAAAGGGTTCAGTGCACAATATATACAGAGTTCAGGGTGCCCTACATACTGAGGGCAGGGTTTAGGGCGCAGTATATTCAGAGTGAAAGGTTCAGGGCACATTATATACAGGGTGCAGAGTTTGAAAGGTATTTATAATTTTTTGCCTTTCATTTCTATTTCAAAAAGGAATGGGTTGTTTTACAAGGTGATCGTTTACAATCACTTAAACTCATTTCCAGTTAGTATTCTTAAAGAAAACCAGTATAACATATATAATCTCATACTATATGACATCACTACTTTGTATTTAAAGTAATTATAAACTATCACCTTGCAACAAAAAAAAAAATCAGTTTAAAATAGAAATGAAAGACAAAACATTTGTATATTACATAAATATATATACATTAAAAATACCTTTTTTTCCCTCTTTTTTATAAGTGATCACATAGCCTTTGTTCCCCCTGTTTTCAGTTGCATTAGAGCTGAGGGAGGAGAATAAACAGCACACTTATATTCCTAGTGAAAGGCTGTACAGGGTGGGGGTCAGGACAAGTCTGATCATTGGAGGAGAGCAGGCTGTGCTCCCAGCATAGATAGATAGCTGACCATGGTGGGCCCTCCTGCTTAGTGTGATCAGTTTTTAATAGGAAAGCAGGGAGACTGGCAGGGATATCAGGGATTTCACAAAAAGGAAGCAGTACAAAGGGAACAGGATACTTTTTCATACCAGTACATGGGATAGCAGGAACATATCAGGAATATGAAATGCTGGGGTAACAAACATTTTAAGCATACTATGAACTTATAGACCTTTTTACGTGCACCTACAAAGTACATTTTACAAAATAGACATCTTGTAACCTGTACACATTCCCTGCTGTACACAATTTACACTATCTCAACATGAATCACAAATAAATTAGAACGCTTTCTCTCTGTCATTATTTTCAACATTGTATACAAATGAATATACATTTTCCTTATATTGGCTATGTTATTGATTCAGTCTTAGGATAAAATAATATCAAAGGCTTCAACTGAGCAATTCTGGTCCACAAGTTATCACACATGCTGACCTGTTAATTCATTCCAAGAACTGTCAATCTGTCAGAAACATCCACAACCTTAATGCTGAACTCCAGTTACCCCTTCCTTGTATTCTACCCCTAACTTCCCTTTGGAGCACTCCCTGCACACCCTAAAAACATTTTAATACATCATTTTTTCCCCAGTGACTCTAATCCAGTTACATAAGGTCATTGGTCCTTTTCCTCCAGCAGTAGGCAGTTATTGAATGCTGTAGAGTACAGCAGTACATAATGAGTTTTGCAGCATTCTCCTGTGAGCCAAGGGCACCTGATGATGTTCCCCCAGAGACCGTGTCATTGATGCCCTAGGCTTACCTGAAATTCAATGACACTATTCAGGACCGCAGAGTAGTCAGTCTGTTGGGGACCATATCAGAGGAAAGGGGAATATTGTAGCAAGAGCTGCTTTTTTTTAATTTTATCTACAGTTGAGAAATAATTTTTTACATTCTCTAATGAAGATGGAGTTGGGTTGTAGTTTCAGTTCTATAGCATTTCCTACAACCAAAGTATATTCAGGGTGGTGGAATATCTCTCCTGATTACTCCTTATGGTTGTGGCTGTAATACTGTGGATTATTAATTTCCTTAAAAATAATCCGATGCATTCACCATTGAAATGGGGGAGGTTTGGAACAAAAAAAAAAAAATGGGGAAGAATGGTTGTACTTATTTATCGAAAGGTATTGAATGTGTTTTATGATTCTATTTATGATCTTCAGCACTAAAAGCCCATTTAAATATATACACTGTACACTTTTTTAACAGGAAATGATTGCATATGAATACTTCTGAGCTTCATTTCCACCCAGCAGGGGGAACTATAGGCTCATTATATTGCTACGTTTATTGCACTCCTAAACAATTTTCTTGTTTATACAGCCTAAAAGTTCCAATTGAAACAAATACACATGGCTCAAGGAGTTATTTGTCCCACCCTCCACTTGCTTGCTTTTTTTCATAGAGATTCAGTTATATTAAAATAGTCTTAAAGCAAACAGTTTCTGTTCCACATGTCCAGGCTCTTGGTTGAACCCAGTATTCATTTATTTTTGAAATAATGATTTTATATAATTTATTTTAAAAATAGATATAATACATTGACAAGATGCCTCTAACCTAAAAAAAATACCAAAACTAATAAAGTTTCCCTGTATGCCTTGTGTATTATTTTTTTTATTTTAATTTTTTTCAGAACAATGCAAGAAATAAATACTATTTACAAATATAAATATCTCATGGCATTACAGTTTGTATACAGTATCAAAAAGGGTGATCTGATTTCAATTCTATCTGGAAATGTAATGTAAATCTACCACCTAATCATGAAAATATCTCAAACACTTTAGCTGCAGATGTCCAGATTTTTTTTCACTTGTTAGCAATATAACATATACATCCATGTATCTTTTGGCTATCAAGGTTTCAGTTTCTTTGTCCTCCTAAACAAGGTTTCCATTTCTCTGTCCTGCTAAACAAAGTTTCAGTTTCTTTGTCCTGTTAAACATCCGTGGTGCACATCCTTATATCTCCCATGTCCACCATATTTATCGAGGCAAACTTCACATACTTTAATTGTATAAGTGTCTTTATTTTCACCTGTGAAAACGTTATATAGTGGTTAGCACTTCAGGTTCTTGATTCCTGGTAATGTTGCTTTCCCATACCTGTGAATGGTGTTCATATCTCCCCGGTTAAGCTTCATCACTAAATTCTTCTCGTACATTAGAGGATGGTATCCCCCAATTGTGCATGCACGGTCATAGTACTTTTCATAATAGTAGCACAGGTCACTTTGCCGAGTGGATGGGAGAAACTCATAAACATTGACTTCATCGCAGAGGTTCATCATCAGCAATATTCCTGAGAAAAGTAACACAGTAACAGCGCTTATAGCTCACCAAATAACACAAATGTGCTGTAAAAGTCTTCATCTTCCTATAGCATTTGTCAGCTAAGCAACATAAAATGAACAGGAACCTTTTCATTTGTTTATATTGGTAAGAAACCAGTGTCTGAAAACAAATGGTTTGCTTGTGCAAAGCAAAAATATTCTCCTTTTTTGTAGAATATACTCACCATTGGGGATGAGCCGAACACCCTCCTTTTCAGTTCACAGCAGAACATGTGAACAGGCAAAAAAATTTGTCAGAAAACACAAACACTGTTAAAGTCTATGGGACACGAAAATTAATAATCAAAAGTGCTAATTTTAAAGGCTTATATGCAAGTTATTGTCCTAAAAAGTGTTTGGGGACCTGGCTCCTGCCCCAGGGGCATGTATCAATGCAATTTTTTTTTTTAAAACAGTAATTTTTTCGGGAGCAGTGTTTTTTTTTTATGCATAAAGTGAAACAATAAAAATGAAATATTCCTTTAAATATCGTGTCTGGCAGGTGTCTATAATATGCCTGTAAATTGGCACATTTTTCCCGTGTTTAGAACTGTACCACAACAAAATGACATTTCTAAAGGAAAATTGTCATTTAAAACTGATCGCGGCTGTAATGAATTTTCAGGTCTCGGCAATATAGATAAAACTCATTGAAAAAAAGAGTATGGGATCCCCCCAGTCCATTACCAGGCCCTTTGGGTCTGGTATGAATATTAAGGGGAACCCCGAACCAAAAGTAAAAAAAATTGCATGGGGGTCCCCCTAAAATCCATACCAGGCCCTTCAGGTCTGATATAGATATTAAGGGGAACCCTGCGCCAAATTTTAAAAAAAAATGGCATAGGGGCCCCCCTCAAAATCCATACCAGACCCTTCAGGCCTGCTTCAAACTGGCTTCAATGGATTAGACAATTGCTCATTCCTCATGTAAGAAACAAAGAAGCCTCCATAGTGTATCTCTTAAAACATTTATTAAAACAAAAAAGTAATGCACTTACAGATATTTGTATGTTAAAAAGCATCTGAAAGGTTTTGACCAGGCCGGCTCTCGATCGCTGCCCATAGCTTCCGGGACTAGCGTGGTATGTGGTGACATCAGCACGCCGCTCCTCCCTACACCGTTTCATCACAGATAACGTCTTTCATACCAGACCCAAAGGGCCTAGTAATGGACTGGGGAGGGGGATCCCATGCTTTTCAATGATTTTTGTCTATGTTGTCGAAACCCAACAATTCATTACAGCCGCGATCAGTTTTAAATGACAATTTTTCTTTTAGAAATGTAATTTTGCAGTGGTACTGTTCTAAACACGGGAAAATGTGCCACTTTATAGGCCTACTATAGACACCCCCCAGGCACGATATTTAAAGGAATATTTCATTTTTATTGTTTTACTTTAAGCATTAAAAAAAATCACTGCTCCCTAAAATACATCAGTTTTGAAAAAAAAATATTTTTCATTGATTACATGTTCCCTGGGGTAGGACCTGGGTCCCCAAACACTTTTTATGACAATAACTTGCATATAAGCCTTTAAAATGAACACTTTTGATTTTTCATGTTAATGTCCCATAGACTTCAACAGTGTTTCGACGGCTTTTGAATTTGCCCCGAACACCGCATATTGTTCGGTGTTTGCAGAAAATCCGAACAACCAAAGTTCAGCTCGAACTTATGTTCGGCCCGAACTGTTCGCCCATCCCTAGTTATATACAGTTGTGAAGGCCTTATCTTCAAAATAAGTTCCAAACATAGCTATAAAGAACGGTACATCACTTTTAATTAGCTATGATGAGCAAACATCTGCATGTTGGCGCACCTCTGTAGCATCATATTACATGTTAGGCTGTTCACTTTACAAGGCAAAGCTTAGCAACTGTGGTGAAAAAAAATCACTTTGCAAACAAATATCCAGGTACTGCATATTCAGTACCTGGATAATCAGTATTTTTGGCTGCAAATAATTGAATGATAGAAGTTAACAGAGTTTTACCTCATTCACTAAGCTAAGGGAAAAATCCTTTGACAAGTGAATGGCCTATTTACCCTTAGTAAATCAACATCATTGTGTGCTGACAATTCTCACGTAAGATGTTTGTTTTTTCTGGATCTGGAGTTCAGTAAATTAAGTGGAACTATTTTCTTACAGAGTGCAATGGATCTGATCTGGATCCTTAATGTTTTCTCTACAATTTGCTATAGGGCACTATTTCTTTTAACTAGGGTTCTTCCAAACTTTCCTAAGGGTTTTTTAAGCAGGGAGAAACCATACATATTGATCTCCCACCTACACTGACCATCAATGTAAGGAGGCAAGCTCCAAGGGTCACACCTACAAGGACCAGCAAAGTAAGGAGGTACTTTTTCCACAAAGGGGCAGTTCTGCATTGGCCACTAGTGTGAGGGGACCCTATGATTTTTTTCACAGTTTATTTTTTATTTTTTTATGGCTATTTCTTTTTCATTTTATTATTTAACCCTGCTCCGCTGTAATACTGAGAACTGACCTGGGTTGTAATGACACAGTGACTTGGTAGCTATCTAAGAGACTGGTTTCCTCGTGCTCATGTAGTAGTGTACCTACCCAGTGACCCCGAAGAGGGTGGATCTGGTTGAATTTTCTCCGGTGCATTCTCCTGTACTATATCCCACAGTTGCCAGCTGGTTTTTGGATTTAGAATGTAAAATGACTGAGTCGGGTTCTGCTTGCAGTATTCACCGTAGCGGTCAAAGAATTGATATTCTGGTTTTGCATACCACTGAGTAGAGAAATTATTGAGACAAAAGATGAGACAGAGTTTTAAATCAACAGAAAACTGAATATGACATTACATTTACACCTGGTTTGATTCCACAATAGAAATTTCTGGAGGAAATGTACCTTTGTATTTTCAGTCCTCTGCACAGCTAGAACCAGGCAGAGAGTGGAAAATTATACATGCTGTATCAGTGAAACTCAATTGCATTTTAATTCTAAAGGGTGGCCACCTTTGCTATTCAAATGTTTATGATGATATAGATTTTTGTGGTAGCATTGCTCTTGATACCTCCATATTATGCAGCTCTGACCTTAACTATTAAATTTGTTTTCCCTACACTAAACCTAACACATAACCTGATCCCTTTTGCTAATAACCCATAAAAGACCATACATCACTAGTCACCTCCACTTTTCAACTTCTGTTCAACTGCAGTGGTCATGCATGGATCAAAATTAGTCTGGTCCCCGCTGAACCGGATGAATTTTGTTTCATGTATGGCCAGCTTTAGATTGTGTGTTACAAGGTACATCTTTGGAAGGTACATCTTTGCACAAAACTACTGCAGCGAAGACACTTTGGACAAAGTGTCTGTCATGTACAAATTTAGTTTTTGCCTCAGAACAGTAAAGGGGTTCTGAGTGTTAATTATGTAGGTTTAACTTTGACATCAGTTTGGTTGGGCTGTATTAGAGTTCTGCCTGGTCATGTGCACAGTGAAGTGCACATGACTGGCTCAGAACCAGGCCTGGTTGGACGCTTTGGGTTCCCCGGAGATAATCGGTGGGTGTGTCTAACCCCGCTGAGGAGTCTGGGGAAGGGTACTTAAGATGTTGAAGTCATGTGTTCTGGGTTCATTCGTGAGGCTTTAGCTGCCTGTTCCTGATTCTGGACCGGGGTAGCCCCGCGAGGGGTCTCGGTCACTTGAGCGTGTGTCACTCCGTAACATGGTTCGGGTGATTAACCCCAATAGACTCGCCTGGTCTGGGGTGAGGATCCGTCTGTTCCCGAGTCTCTCAGAACCGGCTGGTCCGAGGTGCAGTAACTGAGGGAGGATTCATGGCCCCACAGATGCTCAATAGGGTTTAGGTCTGGAGATATGCTTGGCCAGTCCATCACCTTTACTCTCAGCTTCTTTAGCATGGCAGTAGTTGTCTTGGAGGTGTGTTTGGGGTCGTTATCGCGTTGGAACACTGCCCTGCGGCCCAGTCTCCGAAGCAAAAGGATCATGCTCTGCTTCAGTGTGTCAAGGTACATTTGGTAACAAAATATTACAAGGGGGATTTGGTCACACCATATTGCTACACGGTACTTAAACCCACTTACTGCGACAAAGTACCCCGTGATTAGTGGGTCCTACACTATCCATAGACTGGGAGATCCTGCTTCTTTGAACCATGGGATCAATACACTCTATATGGGAGAATTTGAGGTCTCCACCCATGACACAGGTGGATGCAGTTAGTGGGCTTAAGCACTGTATAGCCATATGGTGTAACCAAATACCCATATTGTTTGATAATGTTTTTTAAAAATGTCTAGGTGTTTTAAATAAGCCTTGCAATGTCTTTTTTTTTGCATGTGTGCGCTGTAATATTTTGTTCTGTTGTATGGTCTTATGGCTGCACTATCTTTAATGCATCTTTTAGGGTGTGTCGCCCAAATATCTTGTTTGTCTATTGTATGGATTCTGACCAACTCCTTTTGGGTGAGGAGCACCCCCACTCCTTCATCGGTGCCTCTCATTAGTGTCCACCTGTGTCATGGGTGGATACCTCAAGTTCTCCCATATAGAGGATTGTATTGCTGCCATGGTTCAGAGAAACAGGATTTCCCAGTCTATGGATAGTGTAGGACCCACTAATCATGGGGTACTTTGTCACAGTAAGTGGGCTTAAGCACTGTATAGCAATATGGTGTGACCAAATATTTTTTTGATAATGTTTTTTGAAAATGTCTAGGTGTTTTAAATAAGCCTTGCAGGAGGTAAATGTCTTTTTTGCATGTGTGCGCTGTAATATATTGTTTTGTTGTATGGTCTTATGGCTGCACCATCTTTAATGCATCTTTTAGGGTATGCCCCCCAAATATCTTGTCTGTCTACAGTACATGCTGGCACTCATGGTTTCCCTCAATAAGCTGTAGCTCCTTAGTGCCAGCAGCACTCATGCAGCCCCAAACCATGCTTGACTAGGCAAGACGCACTTGTCTATGTACTCCTAACCTGCTTGCCGTCACACACACTTGACACCATCTGAACCAAAAAAGTTTATCTTGGTCTCATTAGACCACAGGACATGGTTTCAGTAATCCATGTCCTTAATCTGCTTGTCTTCAGCAAACTGTTTGCAGGCTTTCTTGTGCCTCATCTTTAGAAGAGGCTTCCTTCTGGGATGGCAGTCATGCAGACCAATTTGATGCAGTGTGCAGCAAATGATCTAAGCACTGACCCCCCACCCCTTCAACCTCTGCAGCAATGCTGGCAGCACTCATGCGTCTATTTCCCAAAGACAACCTCTGGATATGATGCTGAGCATGCGCACTCAACCTCTTTGGTCGACCAAGGCGAGGCCTGTTCTGAGTGGAACCTGTCCTGTTAAACTCGCTGTATGGTCTTGACCACCGTGCTGCAGCTCAGTATCAGGGGCTTGGCAAACGACTTATAGCCTAGGCCATCTTTATGTAGAGCAATGATTCTTTTTTTCAGATCCTCAGAGAGTGAGAGCGATAACACCATATTTAACACACCTGCTCCCCATTCACACAGAGAAGATGGAGGCTCCATACACAAGGGTACAGCGGTGACTTCGCTGGCTCCTGTGTCAGGTAAGTGACACATAATGGACTATGCGATGCATAGTAGTCCATTATGCTTTACCTTTGCAGGGAATCAAAGAGGAAGTAAACCCATCAGGGTTTACTTCCTCTTTAACAAAGTGACATACTTAACAAAGTATGCCCTTTCCCCATTTTTTATGCTGTCAGCAATGGCACCACGTGGAAGAAAAATGTCACAAGGCCTGAGACAGAAAATAATTTCTTTACACAAGAAAGGTGAAGGATACAAGAAGATCAGCAAAGCTTTACTTATCAGTCAGAATATTGTAGCAAAAGCGATACAAAAATTTAACAAAGGTAGAAGAACTGCAACCATCTCACAGAGACATCCAGGCCATCCACAGAAGTTAACATTGTAAGGAGCTTCTTCTGATGGGAAGGGTTGAAGAAAACCACCATGCATGTTCACTGCAGTTAGCTAAAAATGTAGAAAGACAATCTAGGGTGATTGTTTTCCGTGACACAATACGGTGTACACTGCAGAGAATGGCATGCATGGGTGTTGTCCACAAAGGATGCCTCTCTTAAAGCCCATGCACAAAAAAGCCCACCTAGAATTTCCCATGGCCCATGCTGAAAAAGAAGACTACTGGAACTCTGTACTCTGGAATGATGAGGCCAAGATAAATGTTTTTGGAACTGATGGCTTCAAAACTGTATGGCGTTGCAAAGGTGAGGAGTAAAAAGAAAATGCATGGTGCCTACAGTGAAACGTGGTGGTGGTGGCAGTGTTCTTCTGTGGGGCTGCGTGAGAGCTGCTGGTGTCGAGGAGTTGCATTTCATTGATGGTATCATGAATTCAGATGTGCTGCTCTATATTGAAAGAGTAGATGCTACCATCACTCTGTGCCCTTGGTTGTCGTTCACTTTTCCAACATGACAATGATCCAAAACACACATTTACTGCCACTGTTGCATTTCTGAAGAAGAACAAGGTGAAAGTGATTCAGCTGCCAAGAGTGTTTCCAGATGTGAACCCAATTGAGCACCTATGGGGAATTCTGAAGAGACAAGTTGAGCATCACTCTCCATCCAACATCCAGGCTCTAAAAGAGGTTGTTCTTGAAGAATGGAAAAAATTGATGTTGCAATATGTCTCCAACTTTTTCATTCCATGCCTAGAAGACTTGGTGTTGTATTTACAAATCATGGCAGTCATACAAAATGATTTTGTAATCTAAGTTATACAGTGCCTTGCGAAAGTATTCAGCCCCCTTGAACTTTTCAGCCTTTTGCCACATTTCAGGCTTCAAACATAAAGATATAACATTTTTATTTTTTGTGAATAATCACCAACAAGTGGGACACAATTGTGAAGTGGAACAAAATCTATTGGATTTTTGAAACTTTTTTAACTAATAAAAAAATGAAAAGTGGGGCGTGCAAAATTATTCGGCCCCCTTGCGTTAATACTTTGTAGAGACACCTTCTGCTGCGATTACAGCTGCAAGTCGCTTGGGGTATGTCTCTATCAGTTTTGCACATCGATAGACTGAAATTCTTGCCCATTCTTCATTGCAAAACAGCTCAAGCTCAGTGAGGTTGGATGGAGAGCGTTTGTGAAAAGCAGTTTTCAGCTCTTTCCACAGATTCTCGATTGGATTCAGGTCTGGACTTTGACTTGGCCATTCTAACCCCTGGATACGTTTATTTTTGAACCATTCCTTTGTAGATTTTGCTGTATGTTTGGGATCATTGTCTTGTTGGAAGATAAATCTCCGTCCTAGTTTCAGGTCTTTTGCAGACTCCAACAGGTTTTCATCCAGAATGGTCCTTTATTTGGCTGCATCCATCTTCCCCTCAAGTTTAACCATCTTCCCTGTCCCTACTGAAGAAAAGCAGGCCCAAACCATGATGCTGCCACCACCATGTTTGACAGTGGGGATGGTGTGTTGAGGGTGATGAGCTGTGTTGCTTTTACGCCAAACATATCGTTTTGCATTGTGGGCAAAAAGTTGGATTTTGGTTTCTTCTGACCAGAGCACCTTCTTCCACATGTTTGGTGTGTCTCCCAGGTGGCTTGTGGCAAACTTTAGACGAGACTTTTTATGGATATCTTTGAGAAATGGCTTTCTTCTTGCCACTCTTCCATAAAGGCCAGATTTGTGCAGTGTACGACTGATTGTTGTCCTATGGACAGACTCTCCCACCTCAGCTGTAGTTCTGTGCAGTTCATCCAGAGTGATCATGGGCCTATTGGCTGCATCTCTGATCAGTCTTCTCCTTGTCTGACCTGAAAGTTTAGAGGGATAGCCAGGTCTTGGTAGATTTGCAGTGGTCTGATACTCCTTCCATTTCAAAATGATCGCTTGCACAGTGCTACTTGGGATGTTTAAAGCTTGGGAAATCTTTTTGTATCCAAATCCGGCTTTAAACTTCTCCACAACAGTATTACGGACCTGACTGGTGTGTTCCTTGGTCTTCATGATGCTCTTTGCGCTTTCAACAGAACCCTGAGACTATCACAGAGCAGGTGCATTTATACAGAGACTTGATTACACACAGGTGGATTCTATTTATCACCATCAGTCATTTAGGACAACATTGGATCATTCAGAGATCCTCGCTGAACTTCTGGAGTGAGTTTGCTGCACTGAAAGTAAAGGGGCCGAATAATTTTGCACGTACCACTTTTCAGTTTTTTATTTGCTAAAAAAGTTTAAAATATCCAATAGATTTCGACCACTTCACAATTGTATCCCACTTGTTGGTGATTCTTCACAAAAAATTAAAATTTTATATCTTTATGTTTGAAGCCTGAAATGTGGTAAAAGGTTGAAAAGTTCAAGGGGGCCGAATACTTTCGCAAGGCACTGTATTATTAACCTTACTTTCATGTAATGAGCTAAACAAATGTCCTCTAAAACTCAGTTTTGTCAAACATTTTGGAAGTTGTTCTTGTGTTCATTGAGATATTGATTAAAATCTTACTTTTCAAAATTGGTGTAATCATTTTATGCTGAGCACTGCATATCTGGATATATATCTGTGTGTAAACACTGGCTCTTTAATCCTTAGGGCCAGTTCACACCAGATGCAGTACAGTGTGCTTTTTTTTCTGCACTAAAAATACATGCACCTTGTTTTCAATGTATTCCAATGGCTCTAGTTCACACCATGCAGTCAATTACCACTCAGTTTCCGGTGCAGAAACTGACTACATGGTATGAACTAGAGCCATTGGAATACATGGAAAATACTGTGCATGCATTTTGTGCACAAAAAAAAAATGCACGGAACTGCATCTGGTGTGAACTGGCCCTTAAACTGAATGATCTCACGCCAACATTTTCTCACCTGATGTACATCTGCTTCATATGGTGCCGGATCCCACATAACCAATATTCCTTTTTTATAAAGGGGATTATTCAGGAAATTATAACTGGGAAGAGCGATAACCTGCAAATAGGATGAAGAGTTAGCAAAGTGGAATTATCTACAGCATATTTATCAGTAGTTTTCATGGTTGTGCTTGCAAGATTTTTTTTGTGATTTTACTCAGAATAGCATGTGTAAGTTTAATATAATCACAGTTCCCAAATGTCCCTAATTTTGAGGGACTGTCCCTGATTTCCAACAAAGTCCCTCTGTCGCTCTTTCCTTCTCATTTGTCCCTCTTTTAGTGCCGGTTCACACTACCGCGATGCCAGACATCGCATGTAATTCGCAGTGCACTGCTGTTCACATTACATGCGATGTTTGTGCGGGTGTGATGTCAGCCATACAGATAGTATGGCTGATATCCCACCGCATTCGGTCCAAACGCGCACAGGACCCTTTTTTCTGTTCGGACCAGAATCGTATCGCATGTGTGTTCACACATATGCGATCCGATTCATGTCCGAACTGTCAGTTCGCAGTGCGATATGCGAGCTGAAATGGGGGTATCGTTAACATATAATGACACTCCCCAGCAATTTGCATATGGCAGTGTGAACTGCCGTGTGTGTCGAGTGCGATGCGGGAACCCGCAGTTGATTCGCAGGGTTCTCGCATCGCACTAGTGTGAACCGGCACTAAGGTTCGATTCACATCTATGCATGTTGCGTTTGAGCGTTTTTTTCAGTGTTTTTTGCGGTGCTTGTCGTGTTTTTGGATACGCATTTTTACCACGATTTTGCCGCGTTTTGCATTTTTTTTTTTACACTGTGGTTGCTGAGCAACCAGATATATACAGTGAAAAAAAACTGCAAAACGCAAATCGTGGCAAAATCATGGTAAAAATGCGGTAAAAAAGCAGTACTTGTGTTTTTGATGCAGGTCCATTGACTTTTATTACATGCAAAATGCTGCATTTTGCATGAAAAAAACTCCCTGACCCTTTCCAAAAATGCAGAGGCACAAAAATGCATTGATGTGAACATGTTCCATAGGAACCTATGTTAAAAAATCTCCCTGCATTTCTGCAAAATGCAAAATGCATCAAAAAACACATTAGTGTGAATCAAGCCTTAGGTCTGATAATTCTATGTAAAATTCACTATTTATTTTTCAGAAAGTGTTTCCCGCTGCTAAACCTTTTATCCAATTTCTAAATTGCATTTGTCAATTTCAAAAGCCAGTATAAAGGAAAAGTAGTGGTAAAACAAACAAAAGCATTTCTGGGTTTAACTAATCATTTTTTGTATGCAATTCTCCTTTAAATGTGCATGGCAGGGGTGTGTGTCCCATGTCTACATACTTTTGCTAATAGGTACCTGTCCCTCCATTTCCATCTCAAAAAGTTGTGAGGTATGTATAATTAGCACGTAAAGATATTAAAACCTTCACTTCTCATTTATATTTTGTAACCACAGTCTTCTATCTAGAGTAGACCAAGAGGCCTGGAGAGATGATGAAGCAGCTGGTGGGAAAAGTGATCAAAGCTAAATACATCCCATTGCATGCTTTCAAGCAGCGGGTTAAAAAGCAAGGCTTGGAGTCCACAATTGTTAAAAGAATTGTTACCTACTTTAAAAGATTATATTTTTATCTTGCAATAAATCATTACAGTTTACTACATACAATATTTCGAGAATAACTTCACTAAGCATTAATAGCACTAAAATTACCCTTTCGTCCCATTATAATTTGAATTTGGTGATATTAAAGTGTTTTATTGTTTTTGTTTTTATGTTAATATTTTTATTAGTAGTTTGCAAAATTACATACAAAAAGCCATAATCTGGAACATTGAAATCCCATATATCAAAACAATATTAAAGCTTAAAAAACACTATTCTTTCCAACGTTTTGGAAGTCAATATCAATATCTTACCACCCATTCATAAGAAGCATCTATACTTAAATTACCATTGCTTAATTTAGGTAAGTATCTGTTCAAATGTTTATAACAAAAGAAATTCAAACAAACATTCAAAAAAAGGAGGACACACACGCACGTCCATCCATCTCTCTAAGCCCTTGTACACACGGTCGGATAATCCGTCGGAATGTGTCCTATCGGACCGTGTTGTCGGATAATCCGACTGTGTGTGGTATGCATCGGACTGTTTCCGTTGGAATATCCGTCGGACCAAATTTTCCAACATGTTGGAAATATTTTCCGACCAATTGGTCCGATAGGACATACTCCGATCATGTGTAGAGAATTTCGATCGGACAAAGTGCCACGCATGCTCAGATCAAATTCCTACATCAAAGCTATTGGCTACTAGCCTGAACGTAGTCCCATCGTAACAAAATTACGTCATCACGTTCTGAAAGATCGGATTTTTCGACAACTTTGTCCGACCGTGTGTATGCAACAGTTTCGGACAAGATCCGACGGACAGAATCCGACGGACAAAATCCGACGTATTTGGTTGTCGAAATGTCCGACCGTGTATACAAGGGCTAACAGTCCGTCTGGGGAGCCACCACAACAGACCACAGCCACATCACAAAGTAAAGACTGTTTATGAGACAGTTCCCAACACGCCAGAGTCCAAGAAGTCCATCCAAGGAGACCATACAGCAATGTGCTTAGAAAGGCATTTATGTATGCTTGCCGCTAATTCCTCCATTCCCTTTAAATGATTCAGCTCAACTACCCATTCTTTAACCACTTGACCACTGGGCACTTAAACCCCCTTCCTAACCAGACCAATTTTCAGCTTTCGGTGCTCTCACATTTTGAATGACAATTACTCAGTCATGCAACACTGTACCTATATGAATTTTTTTTCCTTTTTTTCCACACAAATAGAGCTTTCTTTTGGTGGTATTTAATCACCGCTGTGTTTTTTATTTTTTGCGCTATAAAAGAGAAAAGCCCGAAAATTATTGGGAAAAAAAATGTATCTTTGTTTCTGTTAAAATTTTTTGCAAATTAGTAATTTTTCTTCATATATTTTGGCCAAAATTTATACAACTACATATCTTTGGTAAAAAATAACCCAAATCAGTGTATATTATTTGGTCTTTGTTAAAGTTATAGAGTCCACAAGCTATGGTGCCAATCTCTGAAAATTGATCACACCTGAAGTACTGATGGCCTATCTCATTTTGCTACTCCTCTGAGTATGGCGATACCACATGTGTAGGACTTTTACACAGTGTGCCCACATACAGAGGCCCAACATGCAGGGGGTCGCCATCAGGCGTTCTTGGAGCATAAATTCCACATATCATTTCTTGACTACCTCTTAAGCCGCGTACACACGGGCGGACTGTCTGGCCAACTTAGTCCGTCAGACAATCTGACGGACAGTCCGTCATACTTTTTCGAATGAACGGACTTGACCACACACACCACTTTTTGAGCGGACTAATACGGCGTACTAAGTCCGCCATACTATCCGCCCTACTTTTGAAATGAACGGACTCGCCCACACACGCGGAGGAAAGTCCGCTCATTTCGAGCGCGTCTCCAGGTAGGCGGGGCCGCGAAGGAGACATCGCTGACCCCGCCGCCTGGTATGGACTTAAAGGGGAACCCCAACGCCGAAAAAAATCGGCGTGGGGGTCCCCCCCAAGTCCACAACAGACCCTTGTCCGAGCATGCTACCTGGCCGGAAAGGGGGACGAGCGAGCGCCCCCCCTCCTAAACCGTACCAGGCCGCGTGCCCTCAACATGGGGGGGTGCCTTGGGGAAGGGGGGGCCGCGCGGCCCCCCCACCCCAAAGCACCTTGTCCCCATGTTGATGAGGACAAGGGCCTCTTCCCGACAACCCTGGCCGTTGGTTGTCGGGGTCTGCGGGCAGGGGGCTTATCGGAATCCGGGAGTCCCCTTTAATAAGGGGGCCCCCGGATACCGGCCCCCCACCCTATGTGAATGAGTATATACAATGTACCCCTACCCATTCACCTGTAAAATAAAAGTACAAAAAAAACCACAACACACGAGATAAAATACTTTATTGCACAGCTCCGGGGGTGTTCCGTCTTCGGGGGTCTTCTCGCCGGACTCCTCCGTTATCTTCTTGTAGCTCTTTTGCTAGCGGAGGAGTCCGGCTTTCTTCCTCGCCGCCGGCCTCTTCTCCCGACTTCGGGGGTCTTGTCCCCCTCTTCGGTTCTTCTGCCGGGCCACCGTGCCTTCTTATAGCTCTTTTACAGGCGGTGGCCCGGTCTTCTGTCGCCGCCGCCGCCTTCCGTTCTTCTTCTTCTTCTTCTTCTTCTCCAGGAGATGTTGCCTCGACGATCTCTCCGGCCGGAATGCCAGGGACGCACTGCACGGCCACTTATGTAGGGACAAGGGGCGGTGTCACATGGCTTTATGTCACATGGGTTGGTCACATGGGTTGATGTCACATGGGGACTATGACATCGTAAGGGGGCGGGGTCACCATGTGACACCCCCCATGTGACATAAAGCCATGTGACACCACCCCGTGTCCCTATATAAGTGGCCGCGCAGTGCGTCCCTGGCATTTCGGCCGGAGAGATCGTCGAGGCAACATCTCCTGGAGAAGAAGAAGAAGAAGAACGGAAGGTGGCGGCGGCGGCGACAGAAGGCCACCTCCTGTAAAAGAGCTATAAGAAGGCGCGGTGGCCCGGCAGAAGAACCGAAGAGGGGGACAAGACCCCCGAAGTCGGGAGAAGAGGCCGGCGGCGAGGAAGAAAGCCAGACTCCTCCGCTAGCAAAAGAGCTACAAGAAGATAGCGGAGGAGTCCGGCGAGAAGACCCCCGAAGACGGAAGACCCCCGGAGCTGTGCAATAAAGTATTTTATCTCGTGTGTTGTGTTTTTTTTTGTACTTTTATTTTACAGGTGAATGGGTAGGGGTACATTGTACCCCATACTCATTCACATAGGGTGGGGGGCCGGTATCCGGGGGCCCCCTTATTAGAGGGGGCTCCCGGATTCCGATAAGCCCCCCGCCCGCAGACCCCGACAACCAACGGCCAGGGTTGTCGGGAAGAGGCCCTTGTCCTCATCAACATGGGGACAAGGTGCTTTGGGGTGGGGGGGCCGCGCGGCCCCCCCTTCCCCAAGGCACCCCCACATGTTGAGGGCACGCGGCCTGGTACGGCTCAGGAGGGGAGGGCGCTCGCTCGCCCCCCTTTCCTGGCCGGCCGGGTAGCGTGCTCGGACAAGGGTCTGTTGTGGACTTGGGGGGGCTCCCACGCCAATTTTTTTTGGCGTTGGGGTTCCCCTTTAAGTCCATACCAGGCGGCGGGGCCAGCGACGTCTCCTTCGCGGGCCCCGCCTACCTGGGTACCTGCTCAAAATGAGCGGACTTTTCTCCGGGCGGGAAAAGTCCGCTCATTTCAAAAGTACGGCGGACTGGCATACACACGGGCGGATTGTCCGCCGAAATGCGAGTCCGACGGACAGTATTACGGAAATTCCGAAATACTTAGTCCGCCAGACTGCACGCTGAAAAAGTCAGCTGAAGCCCACACACGAGCGGACTGTCCACTGAAATGTGTTTCGGCGGACTAAGTTGGCCAGACAGTCCGCCCGTGTGTACGCGGCTTTACACTTTTGAAGGCCCTGGAGAACCAGGACAATGGAAACACCCCAAAAATGACCCCATTTTGGAAAGAAAACAACCCACTGTATGATCTATGAGGCATATTGCGTCTTTTGAACATGTGTTTTTTTTTTTTTACACAATGTTGTCGATTTACACAATATTTCTAACACATAGCATGTACACACCAAAAGTTACACCCCAAAATAGATTCTCCTACTCCTCCTGAGTACGGTGATATCACATGTGTGAGACTTTTCCACAGCGTGGCCACATACAGAGGACCAACATGCAGGGAGCACCATCGGGTGTTCTAGGGACATAAGTTTCAAATCTAATTTGACTACCAATTACACTTTTGTGAGGCACTGTAGTGGCATGGATGTGGCATGGATGATAACTGATGTGGCATGGCTGAGCATGAATGAGGATGGATGAACCATGGATGGGGATGGCTGAGCATGAATGAGTATGGCCTGGTATGGCTGAGTACGGATGGGTATGGCTGGGTACAACTGAGTACGACTGAGTATGGCTGAGTACTGCTAGGTATGGCTGGGGGTGGATGGGATGGCTGAGCATGGATGGATGGATGAGTATTTCTGAGGATGGATGGATGGCTGAGCATGGATGGATGGATGAGTATTTCTGAGGATGGATGGATGGCTGAGCATGGATGGATGAGTATGCTGAGTATGGATGAGGATGGATGGATGAGTATGCAGAGTATGGATGGGTATGCTGAGTATGGATGGGTGGGTATGCATGGCTGAGAATGGATGGATTTGTCACATATCAGCTCTGTGGGCACTACACATGCAGCCCACAGCTCTGCTGCCACCGATCTTTCCCCTCTCTGCTCACACTGGACGGAGAAGGGAAAGAGGAACCGGATATCACGCCGGTTTGTTTACATGTGATTACTCTGTCATATGACGGAGCGATCACGTGGTAAATGCCTGCTATCAGCGGGCGTTTACCGTGATCTGTGATGCGTTTGGATGCATTTGGGTGTGCGAGAGCAGGATTCTGGGAGGACATCATAGTACGCCCTCCCAGAGTTATGCAACCACCTCCCAGTGGCCTTCATTGGGCTATGGGTGGTTAATTGTAGGAGTAGAGTCAGTATACCAGTATCAAGGTATAAGTATTCGCACTGCAAGAAGGAGCATGCAAAGCAACCCCTTTTTAGTCTCTCCCTTAGAGCCAGGGTATATAGACAAAGCCATCTCAGGAGATTTCTGATATGACGTGCCGGTAACGAAAGAGTAAATTTGGAAGACATTCTCACAAAATGTTGTAATCCAGGGGCAGGTACACCATATGTGAAGCACAGCGCCAACACTTTTCAGCATAGTTTGAGGATATTCTGTGGAGCCTTGGTTAATTAACCACCTGGTTAATCATTTGTTATTCTTTTCTTGTATATATGTTAAGAGACTAGATTTAAAAGTTAGAAATATACTTTTTTCAATCTTCTGTGGTGATACTATGGCCCAATTCCCTATCCCACTCTCTGGTATAATATGGCTGGCTAGCGAATGCATGGGACAACAATATATCATATATTTTTGAAATAGTGTGAGAACACTCTGGAAGTCCATTGCATAGAGATTCAAATGGAGTTAATTCCCTATGGGGTAAGCCCTTTTCCAGCAATTTTGTATAAAAGTGCTAAAGTTGTAAATAGTGTAACCAATGACCTGGATAGTTACACTCTGCAGTTGCTATTATATAATAAATGATTGGAGTCACTTAGTTGTAAGCGCTTGTTTAATTGGTGAAGAAGCCAAAGTCGTCGTAAAAATCTAGTCGAGCATAAACCCAGCGGAAATTCTGGGTTACCCATAATTGGAGTAAATGGGCCAGAGTTTGAATTTTCGAATGGTGGAATCCCAAACTTTTAATAAAGATAACGTCAGAGGTCAAAATGTTTATCTAGAAGGGCGAAATTCAGGCTTAATCCATGAAAGAGAGATCAAGGGAACGGATGTTGTTTTCTACTCAATAGTTACCCATTGTTTTTATTTACCATGATAAATCCCATCCAGTATTCTAGTCAATATGGATGCTATATAGAATAATTCCAAGCTCTTTTGTTGGTGCACTTTAACGTCCTTAATGTCTTGCTCTTCTGTGGAACTATTAGCAAGTGAGAAGATATAAACCGAAAAGTTGCGTAAACTTCGGAGTTCCCCTTTTGATAATCTCCTGGTCAGCAAAGCAGCGAGTGATGTTAAAGGTATGCATTTAATGTGAAGAAAAGCGTAATTGTTCCTATGTGGGAAATCCCCAGTTGCAGCTGCTTATATGTAGGGCAGGTAAGGCACTTGCAGAATGTTTCCCACTTTAAGTACAGCAGCTATTTTGTAATCCAAACTGAGTGCAGAAACTGGTAACGTGGGACCAACAGTTTTTTAGCAATGAGACAAGCACTAGTGATGCTAATCCAGCTCCTATTCATTCCTATAGAACACATAATGTAGTGCAAATCTGCAAAATGCAAAAAGCACTAAAAATGCATAGGTGTGAATCCAGCCTAAGCCCTTGTACACACGGTCGGACATTTCGACAACCAAATCCGTCGGATTTTGTCCGTCGGATTCTGTCCGTCGGATCTTGTCCGAAACTGTTGCATACACATGGTCGGACAAAGTTGTCGAAAAATCCGATCTTTCAGAACGTGATGACGTAATTTTGTTACGATGGGACTACGTTCAGGCTAGTAGCCAATAGCTTTGATGTAGGAATTTGATCTGAGCATGCGTGGCACTTTGTCCGATCGAAATTCTCTGAATTCTCTGTCCTATTGGACCAGTTGGTCGGAAAATATTTCCAACATGTTGGAAAATTTGGTCCAACGGATATTCCGACGGAAACAGTCTGATGCATACCACACACAGTCGGATTATCCGACAACACGGTCCGATAGGACACATTCCAACGGATTCTCCGACCGTGTGTACAAGGGCTAAGAGGGGAGACATCCCTGGACTCAGAATTATGTATAGTGCGGGTGAACAAACAGACAGTTCAGCAAAAGATATGGTCCATTCTCACCCACTTCTGTTGATCAGCAGTCTGGCAGTGACCTCCAGTGTAATGACTCTGAGTGTCCTATGCAGGCTCCACCCTGGCATCTGTCTGCCCACTGTGCACATGAAAAGCAGGCTTAGGCCGCGTACACACGGGCGGACTGTCTGACGGACTTGGTCCGCTGAAACGTGTTTCAGCGGACAATCCGCTCGTGTGTGGGCTTCAGCTGACTTTTTCAGCGGACAGTCTGGCGGACTAAGTCTTTCGGAATTTCCGTAATTTTGTCCGTCCAAACTTGGTTTCAGCGGACAGTCCGCTCGTGAGTAGGCTAGTTCGACGGACTCAGTATGGCGCATGCTCAGAAAGGATTTACACGGCCGAAGGTTGCATTGCAGTGTATTGGACGTCGTATTTCTAGTCCCATCGTACGTACCGTACACGTCATCGCGCAAGCTTTCAGCGGACTGTCTGTTCGTCGTGTGTGGTCAAGTCCGTTCATTCAAAAGTAGGACGGACTGTCTGTCGGATTGTCTGACGGACTTAGTTGGACGGACAGTCCGCCCGTGTGTACGCGGCCTTAGGTGTGTGAAGACAGCTAATGTTGGTCTGGCAGGATGTCCAGGCCTATTGTAAAACTGTCACCCTCTCAATTCAGAGAACCAACAGATACTGGTGGTAAATACCTCAATCCACATAAAGCTCAAACAGTTTAGTATAGTTCTGAAACTTCAGCATGTTTCACAACATCCAAATTAATAATAGCACAGCCATAATATGGACACATTTAGTTTCCTCAGATAATTTGTAACATTTCAAGTCCAGCCACCCCTATGTCAGATCATATGTGAAACCATTGGTACCCCTTATTCCTCCTAGGTAAACTAGACATTGGAAACCTGCCATGTTTATATTTGTTTTGAAGCAAGTGTCACGCTGGACAATAATATGGATATTAGTAGTCTGCAGTAGAGATGCAAAGATATAAATATGTATCACAAAGTGTACATGGGACATCGTCATGAATGTAGAGACCTCCCAGCAACCAACCCCTAAACAAGATGATCAGACGATTGGTCATTGGTAGCTGTCAACACCCCTTTAATCCCACAGAAAAGAGGAGATGCCAAGACAGTGGACAGTTCTCCTTTTACCATCCAAGCAGGAACATGTGCCAAGTTTGAGAATCGATTACCCAGCTCATCGATCAAACTCTGATCAACCCTCGTACATTAATTTCAAGTATTCTCCCTCCTCAATTCTACCTTATTTCTTTGTGGCTGTATATTGTCTTTATCTCTTTGAAACATATTTTTCTGTAAATATTTTATTTGCACCAATTTGACCTTTTCATTATTAAACCCTTATTTTGAAAAGTGTTAACCTTATCTCTAAAGCTCTTAATGAAAGCTATAAACAAACCTGCCTCTTGAAGAGCGCTACTGTTTTAGAGTAAGGCCTCTGAGCAGACCTGTCTGTGGTGGCAGTGTGTGTTACAGACAATTATTCTAAAATCCTAATTGGTATTGCTAAAATTACAAGTCACCCCCTGCTAGGTCTAAAGAAGGGGTGGTGGCAGTTAAAGGGTTAATTGCATAATTGACAATCTAGATTGTGGTCCCGCAAGCTGGGAAATCTTTGTGCCGGACGCAGCTGAGAGTGGTATTGTTATGTAAGTGACATCATAGTGTGAGGTTGGCCGGTCCCTTGTCACGAGTTAGAAAGGAGGGCAGGGAGCTGACACCCGCGTTCGTCACAGCCCCTCCTTTTTTCAAAGTAATTGGGTAATGTAGTCCAGCTTCACCAAAAGTACTTGGAGATTTATTTCAACAGCATACAAATCCCCAGAACTTCCTGGGAGAACTTTCTGTGTTCTGAAAATGACTCGACACCTGCCATCTCGTGGTCATTTTTGAATATAGCACCTGTAACAATCCATGTTACGCGGAGGATTAACCCCTTAGGTTGCACAGTGAGTGTAACAAGCTTGCTTTACTGCATATACTGTAGCAGGAAGCACCCTCATGGCTAACAAAGGGTAGAATTAGAAATAGTCTTGCAATCGTAACATTAATAAGTCCCTGGGACCGGATGGCTTGCATCCAAAGGTCCCTAAGAAATTCAGTCAAGTAATTTCCAGACCATTGTTCCTAATTTGTACGAGCAGTCTACTGACTGGAATGGTACCAGCTGATTGGAGAAAAGACAATGTAGCACCAATATTCAAAAAAGAAAAAAGTGTGTTTAAGGGTAGTCAACACACACTTTTTTTTGTTTTTGCACAGGTTTTTTACTTTAAACACTTAAGCCCCGGACCAATTGTCAGCCTAAGGACCAGAGATCTTTTTACAATTTCACACTGCACTGCTTTAACTGGTAATTGCGCGGTCATGTAATGTTGTACCCAAACAAAATTTGCATCCTTTTCTTCTCACAAACAGAGCTTTCTTTTGATGGTATTTGATTGCCTCTGAGATTTTTATTTTTTTGCGATATAAACGGAAAAAGACCGGAAATTTTTTAAAAAAAAGATATTTTCTGCTTTTTGTTATAAGAAAAATCGAATAAACTCCATTTTAGTTATACATTTAGGCCAACATGTATTCAAATTTTTGTAACAAAACACTGCGCTATTCTTACCAAAAAATGAAAAATGAAACACACAGGAGAGCTGCTAACATATCACTAGGGTATCGAGTGTAAAGTAAACAATGCTATATAAAAGTGTAGCGCTTCTCAAACCTTCAAACACCAAACATAATTATGCCTTCCTTACATAAGCATAATAACTGCAAAATTATACCAATGCATTCAGTGAAAAATTCCACTATGAAGTGGTGCACATAACACATAAAATCTTACGTAAGTATTGATTACTATGTAAACATATATTTGTGACTATAAAGTGAGAGAAAAGAATTTTCCAAAAAATCCAGGAGACAAAAAAGAAAAAGGGAGAAAAAAGGAAAAAGGGTCCCAATAAAACAGTACAGAGTCCTTTGTGTATAGTATCCTTCTATGGTCCACAAGTGTGCAGGAAATATGTTACACCTCCTTCATGAAAAACTTGTGCATTAACCACGTGAAGTTCCCGTCACCAGGCGAATTGAACGCTTACCGGAATTATTATTATTGGATCCTCACAAATTTACATTTGGGGGATCATACAGACTTTTGCAAACATATGCAGATTCTTACAGCAACCAGTTATCCAGGGGGACCTTGAGTATAACCAATTCCTTCATATGTTGAGAGGTATTTTAACTCCAGCCAGATATATCCATAGGCATGATTACATACATATGAAGAAAAAAACAGGGACCAAAAATAGTGTAATTCCGTTTTTTATAGAAAAATAAAAGATAAAAGTACAAAACTCACATGTGTACAGTAGTTTAAGCGCTTAGCAAGATTAAAACACGACGCGTTTCGTCGTAGAAGACGTCATCTGGGGTACCACTCGACTGCAACCTACTCACTTAAATACCAGGGCCCCCAATTAGGCACAAATTCATTCAGCCCGTGTCACCGGAACTTATTTCCGGTATAAAATGGCCGCCGGCGTGCGTTCCACACCTCATTATGAAAACATTCCAAGAAGCCAGGGTTAACTTATATTAATTTAGATTGTATACAAGCCCATATTTTAAAACCATAGTGGACCTCTTTTAAAATTATAAGACATCACCTTAAGGGAGCAGCTAACAGCTACGGAAAGTATAGCCCCGACCATACCTTTCCCGGAAGACAAACAGACACTTCCGGGTTAGTCTATGTTGTAGCCAATGACGGGAAAGACGACAATTGGCGCGAACGTGAATGCGTTCGCTCCGGTCGTCTCTCAGCCAATCAGTAACCGACCGTATTGTCAATCAGTAAAGAGGCTGTCCTCCGCTGCCGGAAGTGAGGTGGATATGATCACCTCACCTCCGGACTACGTGGCATGCAAATAAACGTGAGGTGGAACGCACCGCATAATGACCATAATACGGCCATCTCCCACACAGTGGAAATGAGGTGAACATAGTCACATCACTTCCGAAGTGTGTGGAGCGCAAACAGACATCGGGCGGAACGCAATGCCTAACAGGGTTGAAATAACTTTATTAAATTACGACAATAACACTAAATAAATCACCTATATGTCCAAGAATGTCACGTTCCCAAACTGGGTTATAGATATTCCACAGAACATCATAACAGATAAATACATGCACCAAACGTCCCATCTATATAAGCAGGTATTAACCTAGTATCAAAAATACCAAAAGAAATAGACATTAATGTGAAAAACAATGATTCTATTGCCTTTAATGGGCTGTAATAAGAATTTGAACATCTATAGCTGTTTAATCTAAGAAGTAGCCATTTATGCGGAACTAGGCTACCATAGATATATTTTACCTAACTTCAACACCATTTACATATTATACAATATGACGTACATAAAAGGCACCCTAATGACGCTGCCATATGTCCATCTCTCACACGGCAGCATCTAAAGAGTTAACCAATATTTGAACACGAAAATAGATTAGATCATCTTCACAGAGCTGAAGACGATATAACCCCTATATAGCCATCAACGAGAAAGGCATAAAAGCCCAGATATTAGTTTTAACAATTATGCTCATAAGGCATACATTCCGATATACAAGTTAATATCGTAATAGAGCATTCGACTAGACATGAATGTCACTGTCTTATCCCTCATTGATGAACGCGTTAATATCCCACTCCACATTTAATCCAAAGGGGGAGTAGGATTTAATCGTGTATATCCAGTAAGTCTCCAATCTGGACCCGCCCCTGGTCATAGCACCTCCCCTCCATGGTGGTGTGTATTTATCAATGACCAGAAATTGTGTTCCAGCGGGATCACTGTTGTGGTGCTCTTTAAAATGTCTCGGAACCGTATGCTTTGAATCTCTGCTTTTTATGAGAGCTATATGTTCTCCTACCCTAATTGCAAAAGTTCTGGTTGTTCTCCCCACATACTGTTTGCCACATGGGCACGTGATTAAGTACACTACGTATTTAGTATTGCAAGTACAAAATGGTTTGATGGTATATGTCCTGTTGGTAACAGTTGATGTAAATTCAGTTGTCTTAAATCTCCCAGATATGTTGTGTTTACATACGACACATTTCTTACATGGAAAAAATCCCGTCATATTATGAAAAAATAACGGGCGACTGGGTGGATCCAAGACATTAGGGGCAATATGACTCTGCAGAGATGGAACCCCTCTGAAGAGCACCTTAGCTTGTTCGGGCAATTTAGATGCTAAGACTGGATCATTTTTCAATATTCCCCAATGTTTATTTATAATAGTTTTAATCTGCTTGTGTTGTAATGAGAAAGATGTCAACATGGACCACTTATGGGTGTTATCATATTCACGTTGTGGTCTCTCTGCGACAAGGCTATCCCTATTGGTGTCAATAACTTTCTGTAGTTCACCATCCAATAATTTGACATCATAACCTTTATCCAGAAATTTTTGTTTCAGGATTCCTGCTTGTGTTTTAAATATGTTTAAATCAGTACAATTCCTCCGTAAGCGTAAAAACTGACTACGTGGAACTGAGTTTAACCAGGATTTATGGTGACAACTATCCAGAGGGATAAAACTATTACGGTCCGTTGCTTTAAAGAATGTTTTGAACATAAATTGGTTATTTGTTATCTCGATTTCCAGGTCTAAGAAATTAACCTTAGACGTGCTCATCTCGAATGACAATGAAATGCCTCTGTCATTATGGTTCAGGGTTTCAAAAAATTCCCTCAGGGAGTCTGGTGTACCACTCCACAGGAGGAGGACATCGTCTATATACCTTGCCCACATAACTAAGGAAGGGTTCTGTAGGGCATAGACGACATCCTCCTCCCATTTGGCCATAAATAAATAAATTTAGCCCCCATTGCCACGCCTCTTTGTTGTAGATAATAATTACCATCAAACCAGAAATAGTTATGTTCTGTGGCGAATTCAAGAAGTTCCATTAAATAATCACGTTGGAATGGTACCAAAGAGTCTTCTAAATTTAGAAAATGTCGAACGGCCTTTATGCCTCTCCCATGTGGTATGCAGGTATAGAGGGAAGCCACGTCCGCTGTGGCAATAATATATTGCTCGTGAAGTATTATGTTTTCAAGTCTTCTAATAGTGGCACCGGTATCCTTAAGATATGAGGGGGTCTTCTTGACAAGGGGCTGTAGATAAAAATCTATGTAGCGGCCTATACGAGAAGTAATAGAATTTATGCCGCTGACTATTGGTCTGCCTGGAGGGTTAATAGCATCCTTGTGAATTTTTGGGAGATAATACATTGTAGGGATCCTTGGGGCAATGGGAACCAAAAATGATTTTTCCTTATTATTCAGAATTTTCAAGTCATGCCCCCTTTTAACAAGATCACTGAGTTGTCTCTTATATGTGTTAGTAGGATTATTGAGAAGTCGCTTATAGGTACCTGGTTCCCCTAATATCTTTTGCATTTCGACCCTGTATTGTTCTTTGTCTAAGATGACGATCCCTCCGCCCTTGTCGGCTGGCCGTATAACTACGTCTTTTTGTTCACAAAGGGAACTAAAACCAGTCGTTGGGAAAGAAGATCTATTTGCACGTTTGACTGGAAGTTTCTCTAGATCCTTTAATACCAAGTTCTTAAAAATTTTCACAGCCGGAGCTGTAGCCACCGGGGGTATAAACAAAGATGGATTAGCTAACCCCGAATGTACCGTGCCAGATGTAGCCGCCACATAATCCGTTCTAAAGGGGTTTGTTGTTAAATACCTTTGAATATTGATTTTTCTAATAAATTTATGTACGTCTATAAAGGTGTTGAATTTATTCAGTTGTTTAGGGGGTGCGTATTTAAGCCCCTTATCTAATACTAATAATTCAGCCCGAGAGAAGGTCTTGTTGCTCAAATTAAAAATGCCCTGTCCTACTAGACCCGCCTTCTTTTTCCTCCTTTGTAATCGTTCTCCCCCTCTACACCCTCTCTTGGATCTTGACTTCTTTTTTTGGGGGGGTATGGATCCTCGCGAAAATCCTGATTCCTATACCGTTGGATTGATTATAAATAGGTGGTTCATATAGACTGTTCCTATTATCAGGATCTCTTGGGTCCATCAATGGGGAGAACCTATTATATGTGGGGACTGTAGCTGCATTATAATGCTGGGGTCCCCCATATTGAAGATTAGGAGGGGCACGTCTAGGTGATGGGGAATAATATGGAGATTCATTGTATTCCCTACGGTAGTATCCATCCTGGTTGTGCGGACGCCCCCTATTTTGTCCTCTCCCACCCCTCTTACCCCGAAAATTGCCTCTCCCCCTCTGTGAGTTACCAGGAGTATGTGGAGTGTAGTGTTGTACCCTTTGTGGGAGGGATGATGGACCCTCATCCAATCCTCTTTGTACAGCTTCGCTATACAATATGTAGGGTATCTCCTTTGTTTGGGACATGATGGGGCCTACATATTGGGGTCCATTTATAGATTGTGTGTCCGCATTAGATGTACTTTGTAGTAATTTTTGCCAACTAAAAACATTACCTGTTTTATAATCATTAATATCCCTAGAATATTTTTTCTGTTTTTTATATTTTTGTTCCCTGTCCTCCTTTTCCAGATGGTTCAATAAATTAGCTGATAAGGAGTTATATTCAGGAGTGTTTTTAAAGGCTCCAAGTTTATCTCTCAGTTCCTTAATCTCTTTGTCCAAGAGACTCAATCTGTTATTCTTCCTAGTAATTAGGAAGCCTAAAAGATTAGTCCCGGCCTCATTAAAATATTTGAACCAGGTGTCGAATTCTCGTTCACCTTGTTGTGGGTGTACATCCCACCTAAGACTTCTGGGAACCATATGTTCTGCAATATATTGTTGCAAAAAAACTAGGTCCCATTGCAAATGGAGCTCCGATGTCATAACGTTTTTTAATCTCATGAACATCCCTCCAATTTCTGTGTTGCTACCAGTTGCGACAAATACGCCATCAGTATTAACTTTGTGAGAGGCTCGATATTCAAAAACATCCATTGTGATAATAAAATGTAAGAAAAAAGAATTGCAGCAATGTGTATAACCACCTAATATATAACATAAATTTTTGTAATAAAACACTGCACTATTCTTACCAAAAAATGAAAAATGAAACACACAGGAGAGCTGCTAACACATCACTAGGGTATCGAGTGTAAAGTAAACAATGCTATATAAAAGTGTAGCGCTTCTCAAACCTTCAAACACCAAACATAATTATGCCTTCCTTACATAACATATATTTGTGACTATAAAGTGAGAGAAAATAATTTTCCAAAAAATCCAGGAGACAAAAAAAAAAGGGAGAAAAAAGGAAAAAGGGTCCCAATAAAACAGTACAGAGTCCTTTGTGTATAGTATCCTTCTATGGTCCACAAGTGTGCAGGAAATATGTTACACCTCCTTCATGAAAAACTTGTGCATTAACCACGTGAAGTTCCCGTCACCAGGCGAATTGAACGCTTACCGGAATTATTGGATCCTCACAAATTTACATTTGGGGGATCATACAGACTTTTGCAAACATATGCAGATTCTTACAGCAACCAGTTATCCAGGGGACCTTGAGTATAACCAATTCCTTCATATGCTGAGAGGTATTTTAACTCCAGCCAGATATATCCATAGGCATGATTACATACATATGAAGAAAAAAACAGGGACCAAAAATAGTGTAATTCCGTTTTTTATAGAAAAATAAAAGATAAAAGTACAAAACTCACATGTGTACAGTAGTTTAAGCGCTTAGCAAGATAAAACACGATTGCAGTAGAGTCCCGACGCGTTTCGTCGTAGAAGACATCATCTGGGGTACCACTCGACTGCAACCTACTCACTTAAATACCAGGACCCCCAATTAGGCACAAATTCATTCAGCCCGTGTCACCGGAACTTATTTCCAGTATAAAATGGCCGCCGGCGTGCGTTCCACACCTCATTATGAAAACATTCCAAGAAGCCAGGGTTAACTTATATTAATTTAGATTGTATACAAGCCCATATTTTAAAACCATAGTGGACCTCTTTTAAAATTATAAGACATCACCTTAAGGGAGCAGCTAACAGCTACAGAAAGTATAGCCCCGACCATACCTTTCCCGGAAGACAAACAGACATTCAGCCACATGTCTTTAGTAAAAAAAATGTAAATAAGCGTATATTTATTGGTTTGAGCAAAAGTTATAGCGTCTACAAACTAGAGTACATTTTCTGGAATTTACACAGCTTTTAATTTATGACTGCCTATCTCAAATCTTGAGGTGCTAAAATGGCAAGGCAGTACAAAACCCCCCAAAGGACCCCATTTTGGAAAGTAGACATCCCAAGGAAATTGCTGAGAGTCATGTTGAGCCAATTGAATACTTTTTGTTTGTCCCAAGTGATTGACAAAAAATAAATAAATTTACACAAAATTGTCACTAAATGATATATTGCTCACACATGCCATGGTTATATGTGGAATTGCACCCCGAAATACATTTTGCTGCTTCTCCTGAGTATGGGGATACCACATGTGTGGGACTTTTTGGGAGCCTAACCGCACCCCGAAAACTGCCTTCAGGATTTCTAAGGGTGCAAATTTTTGATTTCACTCCTCACTACCTATCACAGTTTTGAAGGCCATAAAATGCCAAAATAGCACAAAAGCCCCCCAAATTACCCAATTTTGGAAAGTAGACACTCCAAGCTATTTGCTGAGAGGCATGTTGAGTCCATGGAATATTTTATATTTTGCCACAAGTTGCGGGAATATTACAAACTTTTTTTTTTTGCACAAAGTTGTCACTAAATGATATATTGCTCACACATGCCATGGGCATATGTGAAATTACACGTGGGACTTTTTGGGAGCATAGCCGTGTACGGGACCCCGAAAACCAATCACCGCCTTCAAGATTTCTAAGGACATCAATTTTTTATTTCACTCCTCACTACCTATCACTACCTATTCCAGTTTTGAAGGCCATAAAATGCCAAGATGACACAAACCCCCCCAAAATGACCCCATTTTGGAAAGTATTTCTTGTCCCAAGCGATTGAATAATGACAAAAAAAAGAAAAAAAATGTACAAAAAGTTGTCACTAAATGATATATTGCTCACACATGCCATGGTTATATGTGGAATTGTGCCCCAAAATACATTTTGCTGCTTCTCCTGAGTATGGGGATACTACATGTGTGGGACTTTTTGTGAGCCTAGCCACGTACGGGGCCCCGAAAACCGATCACCGCCTTCAGAATTTCTCAGGGCGCAAATTTTTGATTTCACTCCTCACAACCTATCACAGTTTGGAAGGCCATAAAATGCCAAGATAGCACAAAACTCCCTCAAATGACCCCATTTTGGAAAGTAGACACCCCAGGCTATTTGCTGAGAGTCATGGTGAGTATTTTACAGCTCATTTGTTTTTGAAAATTAAGAAAGTAAAGGAAAAAAACTTTTTTTTTTTCAATTTTCAAAACTTTGTGACAAAAAGCTGCAAAGTGCAAAATACTCACCATACCTCTCAGCAAATAGCTTGGGGTGTCTACTTTCCAAGATGGGGTCATTTGGGGGGGGTTGTGCATCTGAGCATTCCATGGCCTCAGAAACTGTGATTGGCAGTGAGGAGTGAAATAAAAAATGTACACCCTTAGAAAGCCTGAAGGTGGGGCTTGGTTTTTGGGGTCCTGTACACGGCTAGGCTCCCAAAAAGTCTCAGCCATGTGGTATCCCCATACCCAGGAGAAGCAACAGAATGTATTTTGGGGTGTAATTTCACATATGCCCATGGCATGTTTGAGCAATATATCATTTAGTGATAAAAAATAATTTAATTTTTTCCCGCAACTTGTGTCAAAATCTAAAATATTCAATGGACTCGACATGCCTCTCACCAAATAGCTTGGGGTGTCTACTTTCCAAAATGGGGCCATTTGGGGGGGGGGGGGGGGAGGGTTTGAACTGTCCTGGCATTTTATGCACAACATTTAGAAGCTTATGTCACACATCACCCATTCTTAAAACCACTTGAAGACAGCCGTTTCTGACACTTTTTGTTTACATGAAAACATAATTATAATTTTTTTTGATTTTTTTGTAAAGCAAAGGCCTTACAGATTAAAATGGCGGGTGTTGCATTTTTTTCTTCCCACACAGTATTTGGGCAGCGATATTTCAAACACATTTTTTTGGGAAAAAATACACTTTTTTAAATTTTAATGCACTAAAACACACTATATTCTCCAAGTTTTTGATGAAATAAAAAAGATGATCTTAGGCCGAGTGCATGGATAACAAACACGACATGCTTTAAAAATGCGTACAAACGAGCTGTGGCGACAAAATACATACATTTTTAAAAGCCTTTACAGGTTACCACATTAGATTTACAGAGGAGGTCTACTGCTAAAATGACTTCCCTCGATCTGACCTTCGTGGTGATACCTCACATGCATGGTGCAATTGCTGTTTACATATGATGCCAGACCGACGCTTGCGTTCCCTTTACGCAAGAGCAGGGGGGACAGGGGTGGTTTTTTTTCATTATTATTATTTATTTTGCTATTTTATTTTTAAACTGTTCCTTCCATTTTTTTTTTTCAAATTTTTATTGTTATCTTATGGAATGTAAATATCCCCATGACAGCAATAGGTAGTGACAGGTACTCTTTTTTTTTTTATAAAATTGGGGTCTATTAGACCCTAGATCAGTGATGGCGAACCTTGGCACCCCAGATGTTTTGGAACTACATTTCCCATAATGCTCAACTATACTGAAGAGTGCTGGAGCATCATGGGAAATGTAGTTCCAAAACATCTGGGGTGCCGAGGTTCGCCATCACTGCCCTAGATGTTTCCTCTGCCCTTAAAGCATCTGACCACACCATTTGGTGTGGTAAAATGTTTTCCCAATTTCCCAAAGGCGCTGTTTATACCCGGGAGGGGGGACATTCCCTCCCACTGCTTGTAAAAGCAGTTTAGAGGCTAATTAGCCGCTAGGATTGCTTTTACATGAAAGCCAATCACTGGCTTAAAAGAATGATACCAAGATGATACCTAAACCTGCAGGCATTATTCTTGTATAACCATTCAAAGTCCAGCAACATACCAGTACGTTGCTGTTCCTTGTTGGACATATATTGTAATCTTTTTTTCATGCAGCCTGTTGGCTGAATGAAAAAAAGAGATTGATAAGTGGGTATGCCCACCATTACAATACCTCCCATCATTCAGCCACTTCTAATGATGGGCATACATGCACCATTTATATATGACAAAGCATGGGGGCATCCTCCCGCAAAAGTTATGCCGCATACACATGGTCGGACTTTTCCACGGGCAAGCCTCCACCGGAATTTCGACCGTATGTACGTGGCATTAGGAGAAAATCACTCCTCCACCCCTGCTGCCCCCATGCTTCGGCATATATGCTCTTTTTTTTTTTTTTTTTTTTTTAACTGTGGTGGTGAAATCACCTCCTACAGCACTGGAGTCACAGCTTTATGTATTGTGGGAGTAAACGCTGTTGCTGTCAAGATAAATAAATCCGCACTGCAGCAGAATGGCGCATGTGAAAACAAAAAAATGGTTAACAATAAAACACAGTAAACAGAAAAGTATAAATAAAACATTGCAGAATAGAATACACTAAAAAAGAGCAACAATAGAGAGAGAGAGAACAATAAAACGACAACTATTTTTGTTTTTTATATTTTATATATTTTTTTGTTTTTACATTTTTTGTTTTTGTTTTTTTTTTACACTTTTTTTTTTCTAACTGTAATTGCAACAACCGTAACGGTTCGGATCTCTCAAAATGTGATGGCATCTTGGGAGACCCTGTGTAAGTGTGTCCTAGCCTGGGAAATGTTGTACCCTATGCTAAAACTTCACTAGTTTGTGGTTGCGTTCAAAACATTCACCAATGCAAAGACCAGGATTGTCACGACAGAGTGGACAATAATAAGGGGTGTCACACCTATATCCACGCTTGGTACAGACACAACATCTTCTTTGGAGGGCTCGTTGGGTAGGGGTACTCTCGAGGACATACGGAAAATGCCTCTCATGCAGCCGGCTTACTGCATTTGGTTGGGAATGGTGAGGTGCAGAACTGTCTGGATACAGAAGGTCTGTGACAATCTCTTTCTAGAATATAAGAAAGGTTAAAATGGAAGTAAACCCTTCCAAACAACTTTGACCTACAGGTAAGCCTAGATTAAGGCTTACCTGTAGGTCCAAGTAATATCTCCTAAACCTATATGGTTTAGGAGATATTTGCCCGAAAATGGGCACCGCTGTCTACGGCGCATGCGCCGTAGACAGCGGCGCGCAGGCGCACTAAATGCGGCAAGTCCAAGAATGGATTTGCCTAATTTGTCGACTCCCGTGCGCATGCGCGGGAGTGACGTCATCGCGGCTCCGCCGAATGGCAGCGTCGGAGCTCCGAGACGCGACTCCCGTGCGCATGCGCGGGAGTGACGTCATCGCGGCTTCTCCGCTGTCATTCGTCGGAGCTGCGAGAGACGCAACAACCAAGATGGATGCGGCGGACTACAGGTGACAGCGGCGACTTCGCTGGCTCCTGTGTCAGGTAAGTGACACATAATGAGCTACTATGCGATGCATAGTAGTCCATTATGCTTTACCTTTGCAGGGAAAAAAAGAGGAAGTAAACCCATCAGGGTTTACTTCCTCTTTAAAGTCCCGCCTTAAGCTCTGTATAGCACATGAGCGTTCAGCAAAGCCAATTGAAATAAGTAAACAGACACTTTTTTGTACCAGCGTCTGGCCTTACGGGCAACTAGACGGGCAACTAGATACAACACCAACAACTGGACGTTGAGGTCCACCCCTCCCATATTTTGGTTATATTCGTGGACACAGAGGGGTTTCTCCACAACCCCAGTCGCCGTAGTAATTTGGACTGTCGTGTCTGCATGAAGGGAGGTAAGAACGAAAACATTCTTATCCCTCCACTTCATAGCAAGCAAGTTATTACACTGCAAGCAGGCTCTCTCCCCCAGCCTAAGACAAGAATCTACTGTAGCAGGGAAAGCCTCAGCGATTAGGTCACACGGTGCCACATGCTCCAATCTGCTGATCAAACAAATGACTAAACAGTGGCACACTCGTGTAATTGTCCACGTACAAGTGGTACCCCTTTCCAAATAAGGGTGACGCCAAGTTCCACACTATCTTGCCACCGCTCCCTATGTAATCTGGGCAGTTCTCCGGCTCTACGTAACTATCTTTTCCCTCATAAACTGTAAAGCTCCATACATAGCCTGTTGCCTTGTCGCAGAACTTATAGAGCTTGACCCCGTATCTGGCACGCTTGCTAGGAAGGTACTGTTTGAAAGACAAGCAGCCAGAAAATTTAATCAGGGACTCATCAACGCAGACAACTTGATTAGGAATAAACAAGGCTGAAAAACGTTGGTTGAAGTGGATTATGAGGGGCCGAATTTTGTAGAGCCGATCGTATTCAGGGTCTCTACGAGCACGACAAAGTTCATTGTCGTTGAAGTACAAGAAGCGCAAGATCTGCTCGTAACGTTTCCTGGATATGGAGGCAGAGAACACGGGCATATGGTCAATTGAGTGCGTGGACCAATGCGTCCGCAACGTCATGAATTTATGTATGCCCATGTTGAGGGAAAGGCCCAGAAAGGTCTTCAATTTGGAAAAACCGTAATTGGTTTCCAATCTCTGGCAAGGGAAGGCAACTGGGGATTAGCGGCGATGTGTTATCCAGCATATAAATTAGTTTGGTCCACAATCGATCTATAGAGATCTTCCGTGAAAAACTGCAAATAAGAATCAAGTGGCGTAAAATCAGCTGTTTCCACCTGAATACCGGGTTGGCCAGTGAATGGGGGAAGTACAGGTTCTGCAGAAGTGGTGGGCACCCAATCAGGATTGGCAAATTCTGCAGGAAGGACACTATGGGAATGACGGGCTTGCCTTTGTCTTCTTCTTGGTGGCAGCGGGACACTACTTGTGCTTGCCACCTCGCCAGTTCAACTGCACTTATGGGACTCGCCACGTCACCACTTGTTACTGCAGTGCTAGATGTACATCCAGGATGTACTAGGCTGCTGGTGCTTGCCAATTCACCAGAAGGACTAGCGGCGCTAGTACTGGCTCTCTGCTCCATACAAGGTTCTTGCACCTCAACAACATCAGAAGATCAGTATCGGGTATGCCTGACCTTAGCAGGGACCTCACCTTCGTCATCAGAGCTATCTGTCATGGAGCCGCTGTCCTCTACAGGATCGTATACTGAGCCTGAATCTGACAGATGAGTGACCTCCTCTTCATTATCGGTACCTGACGGGGAACCTAAATAACGAAATAACTAACACGCTAACCAGCGTCACCAGTAACACTTATATGGTGATCACTGGTGAAAGGGTTAACTCTAGGGGCAATCAGGGGGTTAAAACCTTTATTAGGTTGTATATGGGGGTACCTAACGCTATAAAAAGCTGGTGGTGAACCTAAAGAAATAACTGGCTACCTAGCGGCACCAGTGACACCAATGCAGGGATCAGAAAAATGATTGCTTAGTGACACTGCCAAAAGGGGGGAAAGGGTTACCTGGGGGGCAATCAAGGGGTTAAACCTTTATTAGGGGGGGTAGGGGGCTACCCTGGACCTAAAGGGGCCTAAAGCTAACTGCCCTGACACTTTTTACAGTCACAAATGACACTAAATGCAGTGATCAGTTAATAAATGACCACTGTAATCGGTGACACTGTGACTGGGGGGGGGGGGGCAGGGGTGATCGAGGGGGTGACTGTGATTTGTGTCCCTATGTGTGCCTACGTGTCAGTGTAGTGTTTGTGCACTTACTATGATGTCTTCTCTCCTCGCCGTTCTGCCACGAGGAGAGTGACATTACTTCCTCCTGCCTGTGTTTAAAGTTCACAGGCAGGGGAAGCTTCTCATTCGCCAGGAGCATTGCGAGGGGGTGGCCAGAAATCAATGGCCGCCCCCTCATCACAGATTACTCCTGAAGCGAAATGGACCACTGCCAGTGAGAGGGGGTCCGATCAGACCCCCCACCTGCTGGAAGACAGGCACGTACAGGTTTGTACAGGTACGTGCCATTGTGCCGACGTAAATGTACAGGCGGTGGTCCTTTAAATGGTTAAGTAGAACCATATTTGACTGCAGCAAACCGCATAAACTTTCACATTGATTTTGTAGTGGTCGGGTTGCTCCACAATATTTGGTAATCTAATTATAATTTTTTGCGCCGGTAGACACATATTTGATTTTAATATTCAAAAAAGGGGCAAGATACATATCTGAGAATTACAGACCAGTTAGCCTAACATCAATAGTGTGCAAGCTCTTGGAGGGGATAATAAGGAACTCTATACAAGATTTTAATAGTGAAAATGGTATCATTAACAGTAATCAGCATGGATTCATGAAGAATCATTCTTGCCAAACCAATCTATTAACCTTCTATGAGGAGGTGAGCTACAATCTAGGTAAAGGAAGACCCATAGATGTGGTGTATCTGGATTTTGCAAAGGCATTTGATATAGTTCCCCATCAACGTTTACTGTACAAGCTAAGGTCTGTCAGCATGGACCATAGGGTAAAAACATGTATTGAAAACTGTCTACAAAGGAGAGCTCAGGGGGTAGTGATAAATGGGGAGTACTCGAAATGGTCCAATGTGGAAGGTGGGGTCCCCCAGGGTTCTGTCCTGAGACCAATCTTATTTATTTTATTCATAAACGATCTGGAGGATGGGATAAAGAGATCAATCTCAGTATTTGCAGATGATACAAAGCTAAGCAGGGCATTATTTTCCCCGAAGGATGTGAAAACCTTACAAGAAGATCTGAACAAATTAATGGGGTGCATTTGGGTGGCAAAAATTTGAATGCAATCTACTCACTAGGGGAGAACCTCTGAGGGAATTTAGGATGGAGAAGGACTTGGGGATCCTAGTAGATGATAGGTTCAGCAGTGGCATACAATGCCAAGCTGCTGCAAGCAAAGCAAGCAGAAACATTCGCATAAACGGGAATTTAAAAAGACTAGCGGCCATTCACTTAAATTAGAAGAGAAACAGTTTAACCTTAAACTGCGTAGAGGGTTCTTTACTGTAAGAGTGGTTAGGATGTGGAATTCTCTTCCACAGGCAGTGGTTTCAGCGGGCAGCATCAATAATTTCAAAAAAACTATTAGATAGGCACCTGAATGACCACAACATACAGGCATATACAATGTAATACTGACATAAAAACATGCACACAGGTTGGACTTGATGGATTTGTGTCTTTTTTCAACCTCACCTACTATGTAACTATGCATCTAAATGAATCAAACTTAACAGAATAATAATAATAATAATAAACTGTTTATATTATTATTATTTATTATTATTAATTTGTTATGTTCCATTTGTTTAGATGTGGTTTTCATATTTTGGATAATTTGTAACTTACGCATACATTTTTATCCGTTAGGGAATTTCAATACCTATAATTTAATAGTTAGTAATAGTTATTATTATTAGTTATTTATTTCAGATTTTCGAATTTTCAGGTTTTCAAATTTTCGGGATTTTCATTCTTTTGAATTTTTGGAGTTTCAGTCTTATTTTTGGATTTTCAAATTTTCATATTTTTGGATTTTTGAATTTGAGGATTTTAGAATTTCCACATTTTTGGAAAAATTTGTTAAATGGGTTTTCATTAATTAAAATATTTCCGAATTAACAAATTTGTTGCATTTAGTCGAAAAACGAACTTGGAACAAAATGAATTGCGCATGTCTATTCTATTCCTCTGCACACATACACTTAAAGAGAGGCTGGTCCATTACACTGCACCAGGCTCTCAGTCTAACACAGGAGGCATGTGTACAGAAGGCGAGAACAGAAATGGCCGAATCAGTGTGCTTGAGCTCTTTTGTTGTTCAATAAGCAGGTTAGGGCAGAAACATTACACCACTTGATTCCTAAAGTTGGCAATAGATGGATCGAATATTTACTCAGCTCAGCAGAGAATATCGATTAATCTATGGCCCTTCCCACTCAACAGAAATATGAATGCTGTAAAATGTTCATTTGATCAGCAGGTGCAGCACTGATCAGTGTATGCTGATAGTAGAGGAGTCTCCGGTGTCAGAATATAATAGCACAGTGGGGTAGATTCCTCGATCCCCCTCGCTTGTGAGGGGAAATTTGTTCTTTTTTTTTTGATCAGCCTGCATTCTAGTTGGAAAAAAAAATCCCAACCAAGAAATGCCAAACTTTAAAGGGGTTTTAAACCCTCTTGTTTTTTCACCTTAATGCATTCTATGCATTAAGGAAACCAGTGGGACCTGGGAACACCCATCCATTGTCCAAAGAAGTCTGGCCAGAAGTGGTCTTCATGGAAAAATTGCAGCCGAAACGCCATACCTCCGACGTGGAAACAAGGCTAAGCAACTCAACTATGTAAGAAAACATAGGAACTGGCTTACAGAAAAATGTCAGCAGGTACTGTGGACTAATGAGTCAAAACGTGAAATATTTTTCTGTAGCAGGAGACAGTTTGTTCACCAAAGGGCTGGAGAGTGGTATAATAATGAGTGCCTGCAGGCAACAGTGAAGCATGGTGGAGGTTCTTTGCAAGTTTGGGACTGCATTTCTGCAAAAGGAGTTGGAGATTAGGTCAGAATCAATGCTGTCCTCAATGCTAAGAAATACAGGCAGATATGTACCCATCATGCCATACCATCAAGAAGGCATGTGATTGGCCTCAAATTTATTCTGAAGCAGGACAACAACCCGAAACATACAGCTAACATCATTAAGAATTATCTTCAGCGTAAAGAAGAACAAACAGTCCTGGAAGTGATGGTTTTGCCCCCACAGAGCCCTGATCTCAACATCTGTGTCTGTCAGAGTCTGTCTAGGATTATGTGAAGAGACAGGAGGGTTTGAGGCAGCCAACATCCACAGAAGATCTGTGGTTAGTTCTCAAAGATGTTTGATACAACCTACCTGTTGAGTTCCTTCAAACACTGTGTGCAAGTGTACCTAGAAGAATTTATGCTGTTTTGAAGGCAAAGGGTGGTCACTCCAAATACTGATTTGATTTGGATTTCACTTCTGTTCATTTACTTTCCATTTTGTTCATTGATAAATAAAAATAAACTATTAACATTTATTTTTCTGAAAGCATTCTTAATGCACAGCATTTTTTTGCAACTGCCTGAAAACGTTTTCGCAGTAGTGTATGTATGTGTGTGTGTGTGTGTGTGTGTGTATGTGTATGTATGTGTGTGTGTATGTATATATATATATATATATATATATATATATATATATATATATATATATATATATATATATATATATAAAATATATCTATCTCACATAATCCATCTCTATTGATAGGAATGTACCTGCCTTGACAAATAAAAATGCTCAAATGTTAGTAAGTAAGTTAGTAAAGATTTTCTCTTCTAACTACCTGGGAATTTATCAGACGAATTGTAGTTTTTGATCCAACATCAATCTCAAATCCATTCGTGGGCGCTTTGTTGAATCTTAGAACAGCATCATGGGAATCTACACACACCACAAAAAAACAAGATTAGTACATCTATGTAAGAACTCTATATTAGACATTTAAATAGCAACCAGAAAAAAATTGTCTGTTCTGGGTGGAGAGAAATAAGGTACAATCTTTACTGCTGTTCTGGATCATAGTGCATCTTTATTAGGAAGAACGTATATTACAAAGAAATTACTAGGCAGTGAAAGGCACAGAAATACTATATCTTGCACCCTATACTGGATTCCCTATGGAAACCTATAAAGAGTGAATACCTCTCTCACTGGTGACACAAGTACCGTACTTTCATTAGTGGTATTAGAATATTATTAAGGTTCAACAGCAACGACTAGATGAGGGAACTTTGCTCTACCTGAACCAAAGTGGATTTTGCCATATTCAGCTATCTCACCTGTACACTCCTTATGGAGCAGAGAAAGGTTTATATTTCAGCTATGGGCCTATGTCATTATTTAATTAATTTATTTACTGCTGCTCCTCTCTGACAATTCCTTCACTGGCTCCCCCTACCCCACCGTATAAAATTCAAAATGCTACAAGGCCATTCAAAACATCGCCCCCATCTACATCACCAAATTCATCTGCAGATATCACCCAAATCACCCCCTCCACTCCTCCCACAACCTCCTGCTCTCTAGCTCCATTGTTACTTCCTCCCATGCTCGCCCTCTAGACTTCTCCAGAGCCTCTCCCATCCTATGGAGCTCCCTGCCCCAGTATATCCGATCAGCCCCTACCCTGTCCACCTTTAGGAGATCCCTGAAAACTCATTTATTCAGGGAAGCCTATCCCACACCCACCTAAATGTCCCTGAGCCACCCCCATCAAATCATTCTCTGCAGCTATTACCTTTTTGTACCACCCCCTCCCTTTTAGAATGTAAGCTCTACGAGCAGGGCCCTCCTGTACCTTTTGTATTGAACTGTACTGTAATTGTGTTGCCCCCCCTATACATTGTAAAGTGCTGCGTAAACTGTTGGTGCTATATAAATCGTGTATAATAATAATTTAAGACATAGTAGTAATACATACAGTGTATACTGTATACACTAAGAACAATGATAAGAATATTTGACCAGAAGAGGAAATTACACAAGGGAGACCTCTGCACTGTGTAGTCTATGGAGTAGCTGTTAAGGTGTTCCTATAACGTGCTGGAAGCTTCTTATATACAGCAAAACACTTTACATTCATGGAGAAATAATAGAACATGTCTTTACATCATGGAGACAGGAAACAAGAACTAACTGAGAGAAGCACTTCCTCTCATATACAATAGAAATTACAATAGTTACATTACACTATAATACTACAGCGCCACCTGCTGCATAGAAACGTATAATGCATACAGTGTGTATATATAGTCAGTTTATATGTAACCATGCTGTTGTTCAACAGTTTCTTGTGTGAACAGCTGATGAACAGGTGTTTGGCCAAGAGAACCCCCAGTAAAGTTAAACATTTATCAGTGGAATTACTATCACTGCCCAATGTGACAGCAAAGTTCATGGCTCCTGATTGATAGCGAGTCGGCATGAGCTGACATCCTAATAACGTATATTGCATCCAGTATATGTAGTGTCAGTTTATATGCAACCATGCTGTTGTTCTTTCAACCCCCCTTCTCAACAGCATGTGCTTTGTCAAATTATTATCAGATTCTTCTGGATATAATTATGACATTCCTTCAACAAAGGCTTGGTGAGTGCATCGGCAGTCCTCTACTCTGACGGGCAGTACTGAATGTCAATAACACCTTGCTCTTGATTGTCCCTCAGTCGGTAATACTTGATGTCAATGTGTTATTGCAATGAACCATGAAACAGACAGAGACAGAAAATGCAGTAAAAATCACACCTTTTAATAAAATGGTAAAAATGGTACAACTGGTAAACATAGTTAAAACATAGCCAGGGTTTGGTAGCCAAATTGTGTAGTCAGAACAAGCCAGGAAATCAGAAAGCCAGAGATCAGCGTAGTCAGATTCAGCAGACAGTATCAGGAACCAGAAGGGACGTCAGCCAGGCAAGTCTTCAACAGGAACACAACAGAGAGTCTCTAGATATGTTGACTAAGGCAAAGGCAATTGATGAAATGAGCCAGGCAGTTTAAGTAGCCAGAAGGGGCTGGCTGTGGGCTTGACTGATTTTCTGAGATTGTTTGAGAACATAACTTCCATCTTCTTCTCTCTGTATTTGGATTCCCAGATAGTAACTAATGTTCCCTAGCTCTTTGATTTCAAAATTTTCTTTCAGCTTGTGAACTATTTGATTGTAATCTCCTTCTTTGTTAAAACAAGTTATAATGATAAGGATGTATATCCATCTGTCTCCTTGATTCTTGGAGTAGAGACAGGGGTCTGCTTTACTACTTGAAAACCCCTCTCTAGTAAGCGCTGCTTTCACTTTTTTCACTCTTCTGATGCGTTTCTGAAGATTACATACAAGCTTGTCACCTTGTTCAAACCGTGGTGGTTGCTTCATGTAGAGATCTTCCTTATTGTCTCCATATAGGAAAGCAGTTTTAACATCTAATGCTGCGTACACACGATCGGACTATCTGGCAGCGGAGGATCGCTGGACTTTCAGAACGAACGGACCTGCCCACACATGACCGAACTTCTCCGGCAGACTTTTGAAATTAACAGACTTGCCCACACACGGAGTAAAGTCCATTCATTTTGAACGTGGCTCCAGGTAGACAGGACTAGCAAACGAAGTGAATGTCGCCGCCTCCATCTGCGAGATTGACACCTCGCTAGCCCCGTCACCTGATATGGATTTAAAGGGAAAGCCCTACGCCGAAAAAACGGCGTAGGAGTCCCCCCAAAGTCCATAGCAGATCCTTATCTGAGCACGCAGCCCGGCCTGTCAGAAAAGGGGATGGGGACGAGCGATCGCCCCCCCCCCCCACCCCCGAGCCGTACCAGGGCGCGTGCCCTCAACATGGGGGGGTGCTTTGGGGAAGGGGGGGCCTTGTTGAATACAAGCATTCTATTTTTGGAATATAAGTAATAAACCGTTCATCATATTGCTAAGTCTTTTGCGTGTTCTTTCCGTGTTCCAATTCTGTGTCTATAGTATATCCCAGTATGGTATATATTCCATTGATCATACTGCAGTTTCTCCTGCTACCTTTTCGTTCCAACTTCCCCATACTTTATCAAACTTTTTCATGCTCCCTCTCGCCTGATACTGAGTTTGTATAATGGTAGGGCATTATTAACTAACTTCAGCCAGTCTCCCCCTGAGGGGGTGGTCTGACATTTCCATTTAAGGGCCAATGCCTTTTTGGCGTAGCAGAATACTATTCTTAAGAGTTTTCTGTGATGTGGGTAGTTCTTCTTCCTCCAGGTCTCCTAGAAAACATCTGGCCAGAGAGTATATATTTGGGAGCTCCAGTGTGTCCTCGAGATAAGCAAGAATCGACCTCCAGTATGTCATTATCTTTGGGTATTGCCATATCATGTGGAAAAAATCTCCCACTTCCGCATTGCAGCGATGACACTCTGGAGACTCCCTCCTACCCATCTTATGCAACCACTTGGGGGTATAATAAATTCTATGTAGATAGTTGACCTGAAGCATTTTATCCCTTGCTGAGATCACCGAGGGTAACAATGTGTCTATTATCTCAGACCAGGATTCTTCAGTGAGAGACAGAATATCAGCTTTCCACTGTGCCGCCACCCTCCATTCTAGGAGAAGAGGATGTTAGCAAAGCGAAATAATATTTGTCAATCAGTTTTGAGTGATCCTCATCAGCAATATTTTTTTCAGTTTTTGAAGGGGAGAGAACTACTCCTCCCCCGCCATATTGGGCTCTTACTGCGTGACGCAACTGTACATATCTAAAGAAAAAGGTGTTCGGGATGCCCTATTCTATTTTTAGGTCCAAAAATGACCTAAATACTCCTTCCCTAAACAGCTGATGGGCATATTTAACTCCGTAGGCCACCCAACATACCCCAACTGGTTCCTTAGCTATTTCTTTTAGTTGAGAGTTATACCATAGTGGTGCATTAGAAGATTCCGTTAGGCTGGTGCCCCCCATTTTAGCATTGCAGACATGAAATATTTTGTATGACATTTGGGTATGGGCCATTTCTGTAAAGGACATTGATCAGTGCTTCATACGATTGAACTTGAGCTGCTTGGGTTGCTACTGAAGCTATGTTCATTTGAGGGAAGCCCCACCAGTGCACGTGCGTTAATTGTGCAACAAGATAATAACACTGTAGATTTGGCAATGCCAATCCCCTTGATCTTATAGGTAAGTGAAGTGTCTCTAGTGATACTCTGGGCGGCCTGGGGCCCCATAAAAAGGTAGATATTGTCTTGTTTACCTCAGTAAACCATTTCTTAGGAATATATATTGGAGCATGCCAGAACAGATATAAGAACCTAGGAAGGTATATCTTCTAAGGGGCAGCTTAGCCCATGTTTGCACACTGTCCCTCAACTGTCTCCAAAAAGGAGACAAGTTATTGGACATATAGGAACTCAGTGGGAGCTGAGTATCCCCCAAGTATCTAAATTTAGAAACTATTTTCAGTGGAGCTTCCAGGGAGAGCTTGAAATGGGAATAGTATGGATTTACTCCAATTCACTTTGAATCCAGAATATTTTCCGAAATCCAAGATTCTACCTAGGGCCATGGATAATGATTCCCCTACCTCCTTCTAAATACAAGAGCATGTCATCTGCATATAAAGCATATGCATATAAAGATGTCTTCTCCTCCCCATCATTAACTTTGCACCCTTGATACCTCCATCTGCTCTCAACCGAGCCATCAGTGGCTCTATTGCCAGGGCAAACAGCAGGGCTGACAAAGGGCACCCCTGCCATGTGCCCCTCGTTATGCTGAATGGTTCTGTAATAGTGTTGTCTTGGTTCAGTGTATAGAAGTTTGACCCAGGTTATGAATCTAGGGCCGAAGCCCAGCCGCCCAAGGACCGCCATCAGGTATGGCCATTCGATAAAATCAAATGCTGGTATCGAGTGACACCACCACTCAGGTGTCCGGGGTGGGGCCTTTTGATTGTAGTATAGTGAAGAGGCGCCTCAGATTTATGGCAGGTGACCTCTCAGGCATGAAGCCTGTCTGATCAGGATGGACAATAGAGGCAATTACTTTATTCAAACGTCTGGCCAGGATTTTTGCGTCAACATTAATAAGAGATATTGGTCTATATGACTCACATAAGTCATGGTCTTTGTGCGGCTTTGGGATTAACACTATCAATGCTTCTCTCATAGATTCGGGGAGTATGCCCTTGTTGTAGGCATCCTCATACATTCCTAGAAGTTTAGGCTCTAGGCTATCAGTGTATGTAGCATACCACTCAACTGGGAGTCTGTCTAGACCTGGCGTTTTATTAGGGTTTAGGGATTTTATTGCTGCTACAACCTCTTCTACTGTAAAGGCAAGGTCGAGTTCTTCCACCCCCTCCCTTGAGAGCTCCAGTAAGGGTATAGGGGTCAGATATTCCTCCACCTCCTCCATCCCATATTCCATCCTTGAGGTGTATAGGTCAGCGTAAAATGTTACAAAAGAATTCGCTATATCTGCATGAGATGTGCAGATTGACATATGCTTATTATAGATACGAGGGGTGGAGGTTGGGGCTTGATGTGAATGCTCTAAATATGCTAATAACCTACTATTTTTATCACCAAATTTGAATATTTGCTGTGCTTGGTATAGTAGTTTCTTCCGCGTTCTTTCTATCAGTACCAAATCTAATTGACGTATACTCTCCCACCATATTTTATGCGTGTCCGGGTTCAGGTTTCTAATGTATTCTACTTCAGTTTCTGTGGCTCTTTGTTCGGATTTTTTTACTTTCCATTCCCTGTCTGCTTGGAATTGTTTGACCATGCCTGTAATGGAGCCTCTAAGCGTGGCCTTAAATGCATCCCATGTTACACCCACCGGTGACCCATCTCTATTTTCTATCCAGTAATTATTAATGGATGTTGCCATGGCCCTCTTGAAGCACTCCTCTTTGAGCCACAAGGGGCTCAGTCTCCATACCACATATCCCCGTGGCCTCTCTATATCAAAAGTGAGAAGCATGGGGGAGAGATCCAGAGATGGCCCTTGGCAAATACTGTGCCTCTAACACCCTTGGCAGCAGATCCCTGGAGACAAAATACATGTCTATTCTGGAGAGTATTAAAGGTAGAAGAAAGACATGAGTATTCCTTAGCTTCCCCCTCCAAGCCTCCACCAGATCATATGATTTAATACAGTCCACTAGTGGGGATCCCTCCACCGTAGCCATCCCAAATCTATCCTTGCCTGGCGACAGGACCGTGTCCACATCACCAGCCATTATAATAGGACCCTCTGCTATTTTCAACACCTCCGCCACCATTGCCTCCCACACCTTTATCCTAAATGGGGGTGGTATGTACACTGCTATAAAGGTATAGGTTTGGTTGTTAATAATCAGCACCAGGGCCACATATCTCCCCAAGGGATCTGTTATCACCTTCTTGGTGCAAAGTAGAGATTTTGATATAAGGATGGACACTCCCCTAGCATAGCTAGAGTATGTGGAATGGAATGCCTTGTTTATGAAAGCTCTGTGGAGAGCTACTGTCTTAGAACCTACCAAGTGTGATTCCTGAAGGAATATAATGTGTGGCTTCCTTTTTAAGATATATTTAAAAACTAGGGCTCTTTTGATTTTAGAGTTAAGCCATCTCACATTTTCACATTCCATGAGAGGAGATTAAGGGACTGCATAAGGACAGAAATATATTTTGTTTTCAGTTGGATTTAGTGTGCAGGGAAACCTTGGTAGCAGAGACCCACCCACACAGAAGCGCATAGCTTGACTAGCCAACATTTCCCACTTCCATAGCAGAGATGATAGACATACTATAACCAACGGTATAGTGTTTAAGCATAGACTAGTAGTAGTAATAGGTTTAAGTGTGTAACAGAATCCTATGACATTTAGATAGGCATTACATGTGTAACTCCCTTGTAGCCAGAGCTGGCAGAAAAGAATGCTTGAGAACGAAAAATAAAGGGAAAAAAAGGGGGAAAAAACAGCATAAACATTTGTGGATCCATAACTGAAGATCCTAACTCCCCTTCCCCCCACCCTTCCTGTAGCACTAAACATCCCACAGACTTTAACCCCAAACTTTAACCGTGTGATCTCCCTAAAGGGGGGTATTCTTCCTGTACCAGCCGGCCAGGAAGATTTAGGGGTAGGTATGTATCAGGCCACAAAGCCCACCGGTGACCGCGCCGCTTAAAAAAAGTCATATTGCAGTGTCCCTGTCCGGCTTGAGTTCCAAAGGATCTTTCAGACCGTGAACAGTCAAACATGATGCTTAGTGACAAAAAATGTTAAAGGCATGTATTGTGAGAGGAGAGAGGTAAGTCAGTTATATTTACCCAGGGGCCCTGGGTTCTATCCTATAACATACCCATCCGTGGTAGGAGTGGATGTACTATCCTTGTCCCAGAGATTCCAGCCACCGATTCGCCAATTTGGGAGAGAGAAAGAATTGGGTTTGTCCCTTGTGCACAACCCTTAGCTTTGCAGGATAAATCATACTATATGGCAGGCTCCTTTACCTTAGGCATTGCTTTACACTCTGGAAGGCCGCTCTCAGCTTCTGGGTGGCTGCAGAAAAATCCGGAAAAATGGTAATTCGGCTATTATTGCACATCATCTCAGGTAGGTTGTGGGCTTTTTTCAGTATGGTTTCCTTGTCTCTGAAATACACAAAGTGTGCCAGCATGGGCCTGAGATATCTCCCTGGGGGGAGGGGGGGCAGTCTCTCAGGGGAATCCTGTGAGCCTTCTCTATGGCGAATAGGGGAGAGAAACTTTCATCTCCAAACACTTGCTTGAGCCATGACAGCAGGAACTCCACAGGATTATTCCCCTCTGTACCTTCTGGGAATCCCAGGAAAGGTTGTTCCTCCGGAGTCTGTCCTCATCGTCGCCCATTTTTGCTTCCTGTGAATTGTTGTCCGCCGCCATGTCTCTCACCTGCACAAGGAGCGGGTTAAGATCATCTTCCACAGCACTTATTCATTGTTCAGTCTGTGTAACCCTCTGCTGGACCTTCTTAACATCATCCTTGAGAATAGAAAAGTCCACCCGGATTGTTTCTATTTGTGTGGCCGCATAAGGCCGCATGGCAGCTCTTAATAGTGTCCATAATCTTCAGCAGCATGGGTCCACCTCCTTGTGTCCTGGAGCCCCTCTCCTCTGAATCTGATTGTGGAGAGGGCAGGGGATGTGCCAGCGGGTCACTCGGGTCTGGCCAGTCACCACCCCCCTCGGGCCAGCTGCGATCCGGCGGGGCTGATTTGGTGTGTCTCTCCCTCTCCAGCTGGACGCCATTTTGGGAATCAGCATGGGCATATTTTGCCAGCTTTTCCACAGGCATAGAGTCCATACTCAGGCCGTATTTTACCATTTCTGGGAGCCCGGGTCGTTCCTCTCTCTGTTCCGGTCGGTATGGGCTAAAAAATTCAAGCCTGCAGATCATCAGGATGAGTCAGGATATTGGTGCGGTTGGAGCTCAGGAGAAAAGCGACTTCACATACTGGAAGTTAGGCACTGATTTCTTTGTTGTGCTTTGTGCCTTTGTACATCTTAAGAGCTTTATCATCATTGTGCGTATTTTCTTTTCTTCTGTCATATTAATCAATTAATTTGCCTTTGGCATATTTCAGCATGAGTTCCTGCTTGGGCCTGATTTATAAAGCATTAATAAGAGCAGTATATGTCTCTGGAAGGTTGCTGAGGAGCCCTGGGCGCATAAAGTGTTAGCAGAGTATTGATATAATTCACTGAAAGCTTTGTATACAGCAATACACTTTACTTGGAGAAATAAAAGAACATGTCTTCTTTACATCATGAAGACAGGAAACAGGAACTAACTGAGAGTAGCCCTTCCTTTCATATACAATAGAGTTACATTACACTATAATACTACAGTGCCACCAGTCAGTTTTTATGCAACCATGCCGTTCTTTCAACAATTTCTTGTGTGAACAGCTGAACGAATGGATGTTTGGCCAAGAGAACCTACAGCTGCAGTGTAAAGTAAAACATTTATCAGTGGTGTTACTATCACTGCCCAATGTGACAGCAAAGTTCAGGGCTCCTGGTTGGTAAGGAGCCAGCATGAGCTGACATCTTAATAACCATTGATTCATCCCTACATAGCAAATTCAGCTGTGAACAGGTGAATGTAAAAATGCAGTGTGAATAGTATATAAAAAAGCAATGCATCCCCTCCCAAAATTCTACTAAAGAAAAAAAAAAATTTGAAAAGAAAAGGCATGATTTTCCCCTCAAATTCCATACTAGACCTTTATCTGAGCATTTGGGCCTGGATTTTTTTTTTCTTTCACTGATGTCAATTACAGATCAATTGACACTCCTTTGATCAGTACATGAAAGAACAAGGATAATTATTTTGTAACAATAACATTGTTACAACAGGATTATTAATTATGCCCGCAAACACTGTTAGCAGACATCATTAACACAAGATCTGCTGCAGCCACTACTATGGTACAGAGCAGGACTTGCCCAGTATAGCAGCAGAATGGCTACAATGGCTTAGAAAGCCCTAAGAGTAGAGTACAGGGTTTCTATGTCCTAGACGCATATATAATCTTTTTTAGGGCAGATGCCATATACCCAAAAGTCTTTAAAGAGTAACCCCACTTTTGTTAAGAAAAAAAACAATCCCCCTCTGTACATTGCATGGAGTTTAAAAAACGTTGTTGCAGATTCCTACCTGTTTCTGCTCTGAAGAAAAAATGTTTTTGTACTCAGAGTGAATCAGAATGGTAGTGACTTTCTCATTAATAATCTGCTCGTGCACCTACAGTGTTCTAATGAGGAACGTTGCAAGTCGACATTCCTTTAGAAGTGATCTCACCAAAACTGAAATTTTTGTTGCAGAGGATACCTAAAATCTGACTTCTGAAATCAGTAAGCCAATCACACAAGCAGGAAATTATATTTTTGTGTGTGTGGGGAGGGCTGTGTTCTGTACACCAAATATAAACAGAACACCTCTAGGCTGCAGTATTGCATTGAATTTTACAGAAAATTACAGTGCAAATTGAAGGTCCATGCACACTGGTCTAAAAAAAAAAAAAAAGCTACTACTATAGGAGTTTTGTGTTTTGCCTGTAGAAGCAGCTCAATGTTATCCTATGTATCCATGCACATTAGGACGTTTAGAGGCATATTTTAAACTCAGTGTTTAGAGGGAAATAAAAACCTTCTGGATCGTATTTTTGAGAGGAGCTTTCTTGCAAAAAAAAAGCGTTAAATGCTTCTAAACGCCTGTACAAAAATACTCTATATGAGTCTTTTTTTTTTTTAAGCCCAGTGTACGTGGACCCTGGAAAAAAATTGTAATTTTTCTTAACATTAAACTACAATATGGCTTTATGTAGAAATTGTATATGCTATATTATTTTTTTATTTGCAGTTTTTTTTTCAACAAAAGTGGAGTTATTCTTTAACTATTTAAACATCTCTAAGCCCCTGTACACACGGTCGGAGATTTTGCCAACCAAATCCGTCGGATTTTGCCCGTCGGATTTAGTCCGACGGATTGTGTCCGAAACTGTTGCATACACACGGTCGGGCCAAGTTGGCGAAAAATCCGATCTTTCAGAACGTGATGACGTAATTTCGTTACGATGGGACTACATTCAGGCCAGTAGCCAATAGCTTTGATGTAGGAAATTGATCTGAGCATGCGTGGCACTTGGTCCGATGAAAATGCTCTACACATGATCGGATTAGGTCCGTCCGGCCCAGTTGGTCGAGAAATATTTCCAACATGTTTGAAAATTGGGTCGAACGGAGATTCGGACGGAATCAGTCTGATGCATACCACACGCAGTCGGATTATCTGACAACACGGTCCGATAAGACTCATTCCGACAGATTCTCCGACCGTGTGTACAAGGGCTTAGATTACTATATATTTTTTTTAAGGCTAGGTAATCTTTGTCCTTCATGTTATGGTTCAAACCTTTGTATGCTTAATTTATTAACAACTGCAGTTTATTACTGTATATAGAGCTGTATTACTAAATGTAATATTTAGCTATCAAATGCTCTTAATGTTTTGTTATAATCTTTCTCGTAAGGGCCTATTCACACTGCCTTTGTGTTATGCGTCAATGTGTATAGTGCTAAGGCAGGCTATTGATTCTGAAAGGGCTGACAACGCATGAGAATCGACTAAATAAAGGACAGGCAGCATTTTTTTTTACCATAGTGCAGACCACAACACGTGTGTCAAAGCTGTTTGGCCTTAGTGTGTTGGGATGCCATTGAAAATGAATGGAACAAAAACACGTTAAAGTGGATCTTCAGCCTCAAACACAACTTGCCTCCTCTAGATCCCTCCACCCTCTCCTCTTCATGCAGAGCACACATTTTTTTCTTGTTCACTTTTTTGAGGGGGTGAAACTTTGGACCTGCCCCCCAAATGTACATCATTCATCTAGGCAATAGACTTGCATTATGCCCGCTGTACCTTCTGAGATATGCATGTCTCTTACCCCCGGAGGCATAGTCCTACATTAAGAAAGAAGAAGGAGGCGGGCCTAACACCACATCATTGTGAGGCCTGGCAGCTTAACCCGAAAGAGCCAGTGGGCCTCTCCATGACGTCGCTTAAGAAGATGGCAGCGCTGGACCGAGAAGAGGATTCTGCAGGACCCCACTGGATCTGCTAAGAAAAAAAACTTTACACTGGGTTAAATAAAAAAATGATGCTGGACAGGCTGGAGACCCACTTTAATACCGGTAAAAAGTGTTTTGGACCTAAATGTTTGTGTTGGTTATTCTTAAACAGTAAAAGAGGTAACGATGTTCTACTCAGCAACCTAATACATTTTTGTTTTCATTTTCTAACTTTGGAAACATGCTATGGCTTATTTGGCAGTATCATTGTTTTTGCTTTTTGGGTGTTCTGATTGTTCATATATGTGTAAATTTTTTTTAGAGATCAAAGTATTTATGGCATGCCTGCTTTGCTGTTTTTGGAAAGCCAGATTACTTTCTTATTTCAGAATGCTGAAAAATTCTGTGCCTTGACTTAGCTCACCAATCTCCTGCCCGAGTTTTGAGAATTTCATAGATCCTGCTGATATTACGACAGCACAACGCCCAAGCTTTCCAACTTCTTCTTGAAGACTCTTCTTGGGCAAGTATTGGCTCCAGGAAGTGGCAGTAGGAGGGAGATCAGAGGCCATAAGCGGTGACATGTTTACCCTGTTCTTAAGATGACATAGGGTTTCCAGTGCATTGTTTTTTTGATTAATCTGTCCTTTGAATTTAACTTTGTACTTGTTCATATTTTGGTAATTCTTCCTTACACTTTGCAATCTAAATGTAAGGTCCTTGGATGTCATCTCTTTAGGCCACAACTTGGACCTATATCTGCTTTCCATAAACCTCTCATATCTATTTTTAACAATGGCAAAGGCAGGTGGTACCCAAGAAGTATTCTTCACAGTTGTCAATTTCTCTGTAATATTTGTATGCGGTAAATCTGTAGTCCTCTCAGTTGTAATCCTTGCTGTGTGGACCGTATATTGCCTGGGTGTGAAAACCTGATAACCACTCCATAATTTGATGTCAACATTAGTGGTATCCCAATGTAGATCCAGAAAGAGGAACCAAAAACCACAAAGCAGCAATGAGCAAACAAAACCTGCTTTATAGACGAACCGAGCCATGAGTATAGATCTAGAAACAAAAAAGACACAAAACAATATAAGTAACGTAGAACCCCAATTCCAAAAAAGTTGGTACAGTTTGTAAAATCTATATAAAAACAGAATGCAGCGATTTGCAAATCTCATAAACCCATATTTTATTCACAAAGGAAAATAGAAAAATTATTAAATGCTTAACTCAGGGGTGTCCAAACTTTTTTCAAAGTGGGCCGGATTTGATGAAGTGAACATGCCTGAGGGCCGACCATTTTGCCTGACATTCTTTGAACCATTGAAAATTCGGTCTAAGTGTGTCCATCCGAGCACTAATACACAGCCCAACAAGAATTCTCTTGCCTTTGTCGCACTCGTTCCCAACACACAGACGAATGCTGTGCACTTTAGGGGGCACCGTTAATTCTTAATGGTACCCCACACATTGGAAAATGTAGGGTGCTTTTGGTGCAGTGCAATAAAAAACACACACAGACACATGTGCGCACACGCGCACACACACATACAGACACATGTGCACACACACACACGCACACACACACACGCACACACACACATTTGCACACACACACATACAGACACATGTGCACACACACACATACAGACACATGTGCACACACACACACTTACAGACACATGTGCACACACACATACAGACACATGTGCACACACACACATACAGACACATGTGCACACACACACACACACATACAGACACATGTGCACACACACACATACAGACACATGTGCACACACACACACATACAGACACATGTGTGCACACACACACATACAGACACATGTGCACACACACAAACATACAGACACATGTGCACACACACATACAGACACATGTGCACACACACATACAGACACATGTGCACACACACACATACAGACACATGTGCACACACACACATACAGACACATGTGCACACACACACATACAGACACATGTGCGCACACACATACAGACACATGTGCGTGCACACACACATACAGACACATGTACACACACACACATACAGACACATGTGCACACACACATACAGACACATGTGCGCACACACACACATACAGACACATGTGCACACACACACACATACAGACACATGTGCACACACACATACAGACACATGTGCACACACACATACAGACACATGTGCACACATACAGACACATGTGCACACACACACACAGACACATGTGCGCACACACACACAGACACATGTGCGCACACACTCACAGACACATGTGCACACACACACACACACACATGTGCACACACACAGACACATGTGCACACACACAGACACATGTGCACACACAGACACATGTGCACACACATACAGACACATGTGCGCACACACATACAGACACATGTGCGCACACACACACATACAGACACATGTGCGCACACAAACACATACAGACACATGTGCACACACACACACATACAGACACATGTGCACACACACATACAGACACATGTGCACACACACACATACAGACACATGTGCACACACACACATACAGACACATGTGCACACACACAGACACATGTGCACACACACACATACAGACACATGTGCTCACACACACATACAGACACATGTGCACACACACAGACACATGTGCACACACACACATACAGACACATGTGCACACACACATACAGACACATGTGCGCACACACATACAGACACATGTGCACACACACATACAGACACATGTGCACACACACAGACACATGTGCACACACACAGACACATGTGCACTCACACAGACACATGTGCACACACACATACAGACACATGTGCACATACACACACACACACATACATGCACACAAATACAGACACATGCATACACATACATACATACACACACATGAATAAAGGCCTTTTTAACACGAATCTAGCTTATAGTACAGTACCTTTGCAGCTTCCTCATTCAGCCGGGTACTGCACTGTAGGGGGAAGCAGAGAGCACAGCACACTCCTCTGCACTTTACTTTCACTTTTGAAGCTCACGGAGCTTCTCACTGTGTCGGGGATCGGCTGATCTGACAGCCCTGCTCCCGCAGCACAATAAATTGAGAAAGAGCAGGCGGGCCGTTCAAAACCGGACCGCGGGCCGCAACTGGCCCGCGGGCCGGACTTTGGACATGCCTGGTTTAACTGGTTCCTGACCGCCGGCCGTCCAATGACGGCCAGGCGGCGCACCCATTGTGGCGGGAGGCCGTCATATGACGGCCTCCCGTTTAAACAGGGAATGCGCGCGATCGTGCGCACGCATCCCTGTTTCTTTGGTGGCGGCATGTCACGGAGACACCGCTCGCCATCGAAGGGGGTGAACAGCCATTGGTTATGGCTGTTTACCACGTGATCGGCCGTGATGAAGTCACGACCGATCACAGATGGTCACACCCCGGCTGTGCACGGCGCATGCGCGGAATCGCGAACGATCCTTTCACAGCCGATCACTAAAATGTAAACAAGCCACGGTAACGAGATGTTACCGGGTTGTTCTCCTGCTCACACACCGATCTTGTGTGAGGAGGAGATTGCGGTAACATCTCGTTACCGCCTAGTGTACACCAATCACACTGATTGCCCCTCCCCCCAATAAAGAGGACCTGTCACCACCCCTCATAGTACCTGTCAATCACAGTCCATCAGAGTACCTGTCACAGTCCATCAGAGTATTTGAGTACCTGTCACAGCCAATCAGAGTACCCGAGTACCTGTCCCAGTCCCTCAGAGTACCCGAGTACCTGTCACAGTCCATCAGAGTACCCGAGTACCTGTCCCAGCCCATCAGAGTACCCGAGTACCTGTCCCAGTCCATCAGAGTACCCGAGTACCTGTCCCAGTCCATCACAGTACCCGAGTACCTGTCCCAGCCCATCAGAGTACCTGTCACGGCACATCAGAGTACTCAAGTACCTGTCACGGCACATCAGAGTACCCGAGTACCTGTCACGGCCCATCAGAGTACCCGAGTACCTGCCACGGCCCATCAGAGTACCCGAGTACCTGTCACGGCACATCAGAGTACCCGAGTACCTGTCACGGCACACCAGGGTACTCGAGTACCTGTCACGGCACATCAGGGTACCCGAGTACCTGTCACGGTCCATCAGAGTACCCGAGTACCTGTCACAGTCCATCAGGGTACCCGAGTACCTGTCACAGTCCATCAGGGTACCCGAGTACCTGTCACAGTCCATCAGAAAACCTGAGTACCTGTCACAGTCCCTCATGGTACCCAAGTATCTGTCACGGTCCAACAGTGTACCCAAGTACCTGTCACAGCCCATCAAAGTACCCGAGTACCTGTCACAGCCCATCAAAGTACCCGAGTAGCTGTCACAGCCCATCAGAGTACCCAAGTACCTGTCACAGTTCATCTGAGTACCTGAGTACCTGTCACAGTTCATCTGACTACCTGAGTACCTGTCACAGTTCATCTGAGTACCTGAGCACCTGTCACAGTTCACCTGAGTACCCGAGTACCTGTCACAGTTCATCTCAGTACCGGAGTACCTGTCACAGTCCATATGAGTACCTGTCACTGCCCTTCAGAGTACCCAATACCAGTCACCAAGCCAGCAGAGTACCTGTCACCAGGCCATCAGAGTACCCGAGTACTTGTCACCAGGCCATCAGAGTACCCGAGTACCTGTCACCAGGCCATCAGAGTACCCGAGTACCTGTCACAGTCCATCAGGGTACCCGAGTACCTGTCACAGTCCATCAGGGTACCCGAGTACCTGTCACAGTCCATCAGAGTACCCGTGTACCTGTCACCGGGCCATCAGAGTACCCCGGCTGTGCACGGCGCATGTGCGCAATCGCGAACGATCCTTTCACAGCCGATCACTAAAATGTAAAAAAACCGCGGTAACAAGATGTTACCGGGTTGTTCTCCTCCTCACACACCGATCGTGTGTGAGGAGGAGATTGCGGTAACATCTCGTTACCGCCTAGTGTACACCAATCACACTGATTGCCCCCCCCAATAAAGAGGACCTGTCACCACCCCTCATAGTACCTGTCAATCACAGTCCATCAGAGTACCTGTCACAGTCCATCAGAGTATTTGAGTACCTGTCACAGCCAATCAGAGTACCCGAGTACCTGTCCCAGTCCATCAGAGTACCCGAGTACCTGTCACAGTCCATCAGAGTACCCGAGTACCTGTCCCAGTCCATCAGAGTACCCGAGTACCTGTCCCAGTCCCTCAGAGTAACCGAGTACCTGTCCCAGTCCATCAGAGTACCCGAGTACCTGTCCCAGTCCATCAGAGTACCCGAGTACCTGTCCCAGTCCATCAGAGTACCCGAGTACCTGAGTACCTGTCACGGCACATCAGAGTACTCAAGTACCTGTCACGGCACATCAGAGTACCCGAGTACCTGTCACGGCCCATCAGAGTACCCGAGTACCTGCCACGGCCCATCAGAGTACCCGAGTACCTGTCACGGCACATCAGAGTGCCTGAGTACCTGTCACGGCACATCAGAGTACTCAAGTACCTGTCACGGCACATCAGAGTACCCGAGTACCTGTCACGGCCCATCAGAGTACCCGAGTACCTGCCACGGCCCATCAGAGTACCCGAGTACCTGTCACGGCACATCAGAGTACCCGAGTACCTGTCACGGCACACCAGGGTACCCGAGTACCTGTCACAGTCCATTAGGGTACCCAAGTACCTGTCGCAGTCCATCAGAGTACCCAAGTACCTGTCGCAGTCCATCATGGTACCCAAGTATCTGTCACGGTCCAACAGTGTACCCGAGTACCTGTCACAGCCCATCAAAGTACCCGAGTACCTGTCACAGCCCATCAAAGTACCCGAGTAGCTGTCACAGCCCATCAGAGTACCCGAGTACCTGTCACAGCCCATCTGAGTACCCGAGTACCTGTCACAGTTCATCTGACTACCTGAGTACCTGTCACAGTTCATCTGAGTACCTGAGTACCTGTCACAGTTCACTTGAGTACCCGAGTACCTGTCACAGTTCATCTCAGTACCCGAGTACCTGTCACAGTCCATATGAGTACCTGTCACTGCCCTTCAGAGTACCCAATACCAGTCACCAAGCCAGCAGAGTACCTGTCACCAGGCCATCAGAGTACCCGAGTACCTGTCACCAGGCCATCAGAGTACCCGAGTACCTGTCACCAGGCCATCAGAGTACCCGAGTACCTGTCACCAGGCCATCAGAGTACCCGTGTACCTGTCACCGGGCCATCAGAGTACCCCGGCTGTGCACGGCGCATGCGCGCAATCGCGAACGATCCTTTCACAGCCGATCACTAAAATGTAAACAAACCGCGGTAACAAGATGTTACCGGGTTGTTCTCCTGCTCACACACCGATCGTGTGTGAGGAGGAGATTGCGGTAACATCTCGTTACCGCCTAGTGTACACCAATCACACTGATTGCCCCTCCCCCCAATAAAGAGGACCTGTCACCACCCCTCATAGTACCTGTCAATCACAGTCCATCAGAGTACCTGTCACAGTCCATCAGAGTATTTGAGTACCTGTCACAGCCAATCAGAGTACCCGAGTACCTGTCCCAGTCCCTCAGAGTACCCGAGTACCTGTCACAGTCCATCAGAGTACCCGAGTACCTGTCCCAGCCCATCAGAGTACCCGAGTACCTGTCCCAGTCCATCAGAGTACCCGAGTACCTGTCCCAGTCCATCACAGTACCCGAGTACCTGTCCCAGCCCATCAGAGTACCTGAGTACCTGTCACGGCACATCAGAGTACTCAAGTACCTGTCACGGCACATCAGAGTACCCGAGTACCTGTCACGGCCCATCAGAGTACCCGAGTACCTGCCACGGCCCATCAGAGTACCCAAGTACCTGTCACGGCACATCAGAGTACCCGAGTACCTGTCACGGCACACCAGGGTACTCGAGTACCTGTCACGGCACATCAGGGTACCCGAGTACCTGTCACGGTCCATCAGAGTACCCGAGTACCTGTCACAGTCCATCAGGGTACCCGAGTACCTGTCACAGTCCATCAGGGTACCCGAGTACCTGTCACAGTCCATCAGAAAACCTGAGTACCTGTCACAGTCCCTCATGGTACCCAAGTATCTGTCACGGTCCAACAGTGTACCCAAGTACCTGTCACAGCCCATCAAAGTACCCGAGTACCTGTCACAGCCCATCAAAGTACACGAGTAGCTGTCACAGCCCATCAGAGTACCCAAGTACCTGTCACAGTTCATCTGAGTACCTGAGTACCTGTCACAGTTCATCTGACTACCTGAGTACCTGTCACAGTTCACCTGAGTACCCGAGTACCTGTCACAGTTCATCTCAGTACCGGAGTACCTGTCACAGTCCATATGAGTACCTGTCACTGCCCTTCAGAGTACCCAATACCAGTCACCAAGCCAGCAGAGTACCTGTCACCAGGCCATCAGAGTACCCGAGTACTTGTCACCAGGCCATCAGAGTACCCGAGTACCTGTCACCAGGCCATCAGAGTACCCGAGTACCTGTCACCAGGCCATCAGAGTACCCGTGTACCTGTCACCGGGCCATCAGAGTACCCCGGCTGTGCACGGCGCATGCGCGCAATCGCGAACGATCCTTTCACAGCCGATCACTAAAATGTAAACAAACCGCGGTAACAAGATGTTACCGGGTTGTTCTCCTCCTCACACACCGATCGTGTGTGAGGAGGAAATTGCGGTAACATCTCGTTACCGCCTAGTGTACACCAATCACACTGATTGCCCCCCCCAATAAAGAGGACCTGTCACCACCCCTCATAGTACCTGTCAATCACAGTCCATCAGAGTACCTGTCACAGTCCATCAGAGTATTTGAGTACCTGTCACAGCCAATCAGAGTACCCGAGTACCTGTCCCAGTCCATCAGAGTACCCGAGTACCTGTCACAGTCCATCAGAGTACCCGAGTACCTGTCCCAGTCCATCAGAGTACCCGAGTACCTGTCCCAGTCCCTCAGAGTACCCGAGTACCTGTCCCAGTCCATCAGAGTACCCGAGTACCTGTCCCAGTCCATCAGAGTACCCGAGTACCTGTCCCAGTCCATCAGAGTACCCGAGTACCTGTCCCAGCCCATCAGAGTACCTGAGTACCTGTCACGGCACATCAGAGTACTCAAGTACCTGTCACGGCACATCAGAGTACCCGAGTACCTGTCACGGCACATCAGAGTACCCGAGTACCTGCCACGGCCCATCAGAGTACCCGAGTACCTGTCACGGCACATCAGAGTACCTGAGTACCTGTCACGGCACATCAGAGTACTCAAGTACCTGTCACGGCACATCAGAGTACCCGAGTACCTGTCACGGCCCATCAGAGTACCCGAGTACCTGCCACGGCCCATCAGAGTACCCGAGTACCTGTCACGGCACATCAGAGTACCCGAGTACCTGTCACGGCACACCAGGGTACCCGAGTACCTGTCCCAGTCCATCAGAGTACCCGAGTACCTGTCACAGTCCATCAGAGTACCCGAGTACCTGTCCCAGTCCATCAGAGTACCCGAGTACCTGTCCCAGTCCATCAGAGTACCCGAGTACCTGTCCCAGTCCATCACAGTACCCGAGTACCTGTCCCAGCCCATCAGAGTACCTGAGTACCTGTCACGGCACATCAGAGTACTCAAGTACCTGTCACGGCACATCAGAGTACCCGAGTACCTGTCACGGCCCATCAGAGTACCCGAGTACCTGCCACGGCCCATCAGAGTACCCGAGTACCTGTCACGGCACATCAGAGTACCCGAGTACCTGTCACGGCACACCAGGGTACCCGAGTACCTGTCACGGCACATCAGGGTACCCGAGTACCTGTCACGGTCCATCAGAGTACCCGAGTACCTGTCACAGTCCATCAGGGTACCCGAGTACCTGTCACAGTCCATCAGGGTACCCGAGTACCTGTCACAGTCCATCAGAAAACCTGAGTACCTGTCACAGTCCCTCATGGTACCCAAGTATCTGTCACGGTCCAACAGTGTACCCAAGTACCTGTCACAGCCCATCAAAGTACCCGAGTAGCTGTCACAGCCCATCAAAGTACCCGAGTAGCTGTCACAGCCCATCAGAGTACCCAAGTACCTGTCACAGTTCATCTGAGTACCTGAGTACCTGTCACAGTTCATCTGACTACCTGAGTACCTGTCACAGTTCATCTGAGTACCTGAGTACCTGTCACAGTTCACCTGAGTACCCGAGTACCTGTCACAGTTCATCTCAGTACCCGAGTACCTGTCACAGTCCATATGAGTACCTGTCACTGCCCTTCAGAGTACCCAATACCAGTCACCAAGCCAGCAGAGTACCTGTCACCAGGCCATCAGAGTACCCGAGTACCTGTCACCAGGCCATCAGAGTACCCGAGTACCTGTCACCAGGCCATCAGAGTACCCGAGTACCTGTCACCAGGCCATCAGAGTACCCGTGTACCTGTCACCGGGCCATCAGAGTACCCCGGCTGTGCACGGCGCATGCGCGCAATCGCGAACGATCCTTTCACAGCCGATCACTAAAATGTAAACAAACCGCGGTAACAAGATGTTACCGGGTTGTTCTCCTCCTCACACACCGATCGTGTGTGAGGAGGAGATTGCGGTAACATCTCGTTACCGCCTAGTGTACACCAATCACACTGATTGCCCCCCCCAATAAAGAGGACCTGTCACCACCCCTCATAGTACCTGTCAATCACAGTCCATCAGAGTACCTGTCACAGTCCATCAGAGTATTTGAGTACCTGTCACAGCCAATCAGAGTACCCGAGTACCTGTCCCAGTCCATCAGAGTACCCGAGTACCTGTCACAGTCCATCAGAGTACCCGAGTACCTGTCCCAGTCCATCAGAGTACCCGAGTACCTGTCCCAGTCCATCAGAGTACCCGAGTACCTGTCCCAGTCCATCAGAGTACCCGAGTACCTGTCCCAGTCCATCAGAGTACCCGAGTACCTGTCCCAGTCCATCAGAGTACCCAAGTACCTGTCCCAGCCCATCAGAGTACCCGAGTACCTGTCACGGCACATCAGAGTACTCGAGTACCTGTCACGGCACATCAGAGTACCCGAGTACCTGTCACGGCCCATCAGAGTACCCGAGTACCTGTCAGGCCCATCAGAGTACCCGAGTACCTGTCACGGCCCATCAGAGTACCCGAGTACCTGTCCCAGCCCATCAGAGTACCCGAGTACCTGTCACGGCACATCAGGGTACCCGAGTACCTGTCACGGCACATCAGGGTACCCGAGTACCTGTCACGGTCCATCAGAGTACCCGAGTACCTGTCACAGTCCATCAGGGTACCCGAGTACCTGTCACAGTCCATCAGGGTACCCGAGTACCTGTCACAGTCTATTAGGGTACCCAAGTACCTGTCGCAGTCCATCAGAGTACCCGAGTACCTGTCGCAGTCCATCATGGTACCCAAGTATCTGTCACGGTCCAACAGTGTACCCGAGTACCTGTCACAGCCCATCAAAGTACCCGAGTACCTGTCACAGCCCATCAAAGTACCCGAGTAGCTGTCACAGCCCATCAGAGTACCCGAGTACCTGTCACAGCCCATCTGAGTACCCGAGTACCTGTCACAGTTCATCTGACTACCTGAGTACCTGTCACAGTTCATCTGAGTACCTGAGTACCTGTCACAGTTCACCTGAGTACCCAAGTACCTGTCACAGTTCATCTCAGTACCCGAGTATCTGTCACAGTCCATATGAGTACCTGTCACTGCCCTTCAGAGTACCCAAATACCAGTCACCAAGCCATCAGAGTACCTGTCACCAGGCCATCAGAGTACCCGAGTACCTGTCACCAGGCCATCAGAGTACCCGAGTACCTGTCACCAGGCCATCAGAGTACCCGAGTACCTGTCACCAGGCCATCAGAGTACCCGTGTACCTGTCACCAGGCCATCAGAGTACCCGATTACCTGTCACCAGGCCATCAGAGTACCAGAGTACCTGTCACCAGGCCATCAGAGTACCAGAGTACCTATCTCCAGCCCATCAGAGTACCCGAGTACCTATTTGCAGCCCATGTCTCATAGAATATACGTTGGGGTGTTTGCTTTCCAAAATGGGATCATTTTGTGGGTAATTTCACTGTCCTGGTGCTCCAGGACCTTCAAAAGTGTGATGGGTAGGAATGAAATGAGATGTGTCATTTATGCTCCTAGAACGCCTGAACGTACTACTTCAATGTTCGGCCTCTCTATGTGACCAGACTGTATAAAAGTCCTACACATGTCATATCGCCATACTCGGGAGGAGTAGCGTTTTGGGTTGTAATTTTTGCTATATACATGCTATGTGTTAGAAGTATCTTATAAATTGACAATTTTGTGTAAAAAAAAATGCGTTTTAATTTTTTTCCACATATTCCAAAAACGTCTGGAAAAAAATTAACCGTTCAAAAGACTCATTATGCCTCACAGATTATACGTTGGGGTGTTTGCTTTCCAAAATTGGGTAATTTTATGGGCAATTCCATTGTCCTGGTACTCCAGGGCCTTCAAAATTGTAATAGGTGGTTGAGAAATGAGATGCGTCATTTTTGCTCGTAGAACGTCTGAAGGTACTACATCAATGTTGGTGCTCTGTATGTGGCCAGGCTGTGTAAAAGTCTCACACATGTGGTATCGCCGTACTTGGGAAGAGTAGCAGAATGTATTTTGGGGTATAATTTGTTGTATGCATATGCTGTGTGTGAGAAATAACCTGATAATATGACAATTTTGTAAAAAAAAATAATAATAAAAAAAAATCTTCATTTTGCAAAGAATTGTGGGAAAAAATGACAACTTAAAAAAACTCATCATGCTACTTACTTAATACCTTGGAATGTCTACTTTGTAAAAAGGGGTCCTTTGGGGAGTATTTGTACTTTCCTGACTTGTTAGTGTCTCAAGGAATGAGACTCACCTGATGTACTGAAGGCCTGATCAGATGTGATCAATTTTCAGCGATTGGCACCATAGTTTGTAGACTCTATAACTTTCACAAAGACCAAATAATATATACTAATGTGGGTTATTTTTAACCAAAGATATGTAGCAGTATAACTTTTGGCCAAAATGTATGAAGAAAAATTACTAATTAGCAAAAATTTATGACAGAAACAAAGAAAAAGGTATTTCTTTCACAAAATGTACGTTTTATTTTATTTATAGCACAAAAAATAAAAAACTGACTAGTGATTAAATACCACTAAAAGAAAGCTCTATTTGTGTGGAAAAATGGACGCAAGTTTCATATGGGTACAGTGTTGCATGACTGAGTAATTGTCATTCAAACTGTGAGAGCGCTGAAAGCTGAAAATTGGTCTGGTCAGGAAGGGGGTGTAACTGCACTGTATTGAGGTGGTTAAAATGAGAAAATGTACCATTTTAACCACTTGCCGACCAGCGCACGCCGATGTACGTCAACAGAATGGCACGGGCAGGCAAATGGGCGTACATGTACGTCCCTTTAAATTTGCCGCCCTGCCATCGGGAGCGCGCCGCCGGCGGCGCACTCCCGCGCTGGTCGGAACCCCCGTGAGTCTGGTCGCGGGACCCGCGGACTCGATCGCCGCGGGCATACCCGCGATCGTCTCACGGAGCGGCCGAATGAAGAAATGCCGTTGTAAACAGCATTTCTCCATTCTGCCTAGCAACTAGTGACGCTGATCTCTGCTCCATGTGATTGGAGCAGAGATCAGTGTTCACTAAATGAAAGCCCAACCCCCCCACAGTTAGTAACACACCCCTAGGAACACTTAACCCCTACACTGCCACCCACTGGTTAACCCCTTCACTGCCAGTGTCATTTACACAGGAATCACTGCATTTATATAGCAGTGATTACTGTATAAATGACAATGGTCCCAAAAATGTGTCAAAAATGTCCGATCGGTCCCCCACAATGTCACAGTCACAATAAGAATCGCTGATCGCCGCCATTACTAGTAAAAAAAATAATAATAAAAAATTATTAATAAAAATGCTAAAAAAATATCCCTATTTTGTAAACGCTATAACTTTTGCGCAAACCAATCAATAATCGCTTATTGCGATTTTTTTACCAAAAATATGTAGAAGAATACGTATCTGCCTAAACTGAGGGAAAAAAATGTTTTTTTATATATTTTTGGGGGATATTTATTATAACAAAAAGTAAAAAATAATGTGTTTTTTTCAAAATTGACGCTCTATTTTTGTTTATAGCGCAAAAAATAAAAACCGCAGGGGTGATCAAATACCACCAAAAGCAAGCTTGTTTGGGAGCCACGTCGCACGACCGCGCAATTGTGAGTTAAAGCGACGCAGTGCCGAATCGCAAAAAGTGGTCTGGTCTTTGACCAGCAAAATGGTCCGGTCTGAAAGTGGTTAAGAAAAAAATAAGGTAATTTTGAAATTGATGTCAGCAACACATCTCAAAAACGTTATAACAGGGTCAAGTTTGGCACGGTGTAGCATCCCCTCTTCTTTTCACAACACTTCGTAAACTGTCTGGGAACTGAGGAGACCAGTTGCTGAAGTATTGGGAGTGGAATGTTGCCCCACTCTTGCCAGATATAAGATTCTAACTCTTTCGTTTCAAGTATTTTCAATTAAGTTAAGCACCCGGACTCTTTTACAAAGCTACACTGTTGTCACAAATGCAGTATGCAGTTTAGCATTGTCCTGCTGAAATATGCAAGGCCTTCCCTGAAAAAGCCATCATCTGGGTGGGGACATATGCTGCTCTATCTTTCAGCGTTGATGGTGCCTTTTCAGATGTGAAAAAACAAAAAGGGGAGAAAAGTGCCACTACCTAAGTGTAGCATTTATTAAAACATATATTTAAAATTAAAAACAATAAAAATGCACTCCAATTTACAAGATATTAAAAGGGTATCAATACGTCTCCAGCAGGTGGCAACATTACCGGTGGTCAATGGCGAGAAAGCCCCTCTGGGTGGATAGGATGTGAGGTTCTTGGAACCAAGAAGTAAACCAGGGAAACGCCAAGAAGAGACAACAGAAGCAGCAGACTGTCTGTATATATGACATGGATTAGAACCACTGTTGACAAAGGACTATGCCCCAAAATGCACATCACATGACATCATCACCATGACCATCCTGTGGACCTGCAACTTTTCCTTACTGTCCACAGTGGTTCTCGTGCATGATGTCACATAAAGCACATAAACTTGCAGTGAGAACTTAAACCCAGAGCTGACATATTGTACACAGCCAGACCAGAAATAAATACACTTAGACCAGATACACATCCAGATTACACACATGCAGTCCGGAGAGACATGCACAGTAATATCAAACGCACATCCATTTTAAAGCCTAAACACATTCAGCAGACACACATCCAGATTACACACATGCAGTCAGAGAGACATGCACAGTAATATCAAACGCACGTCCATTTAAAGCCTAAACACATTCAGCAGACACACAGGCAGTGAGAACAGACAGACATGTACTGAAAGTGGACAAGCATGCAGTGTGAGCAGATATGCATAAGTAACAGGAGCAGACATATGGGTAGTGAGAACAGGCACATGCAGTGAGAGCAGACATCCAAACACAGCAAGACTGCACACACAGTAAGAGCAGACACACATGCAGTTAGAGCATTCACACATGCAAACACAGCAGAACATAGGCAACCTGAGCACAAAAACAAGCATTCAGGACATTCAGGACATACACGCATAACTAAATAGGTACACACACAAACACACACTGAAAGCACACACACAGGAAGCAAATGTTTAAGCACACATACAGTCAGAAAACATGTAAAAAAAAAGCGGGTTAGGTCACACACAGACATAGCATACACAGTCACAGCAATTGAACAAATCACACATAGAGGATAGACGCAGCATCCATAACACACACACAAAATGCAGAAATAGCAGATACAGCTGGGCAGGAACCAAGGGGCACCATACAGACAACCTGACACAGGGCCCCATACAGACAACCTGACATGGGGCCCCATAAAGTCAATGCTTCAGTTATGAATGAACACAGTGAGTGATTGGTGCCGATCACTCATTGTGTTTATTCAGGAAAGGAAGGGGCTCCTAAATATGATGTATTTACTGGACCCTTCCCCCACCCTCAATCTTGAAAATTCATACTGTGTGCTTGCAACTCCGGCGGGAAGGAGAGGCTGAAAGCCGGCTGCACTGCAGGGTGGGGGGGGGGGGCACACAGGGGAGCCTGGGCAGCAGGGGGAAACGTATAGTGCACAAGAAGGGTGATCATTGTGGCGGGGGCCAATTACAGGAAACGATCTGTTGTATGGTGCTCTCAGCAGCAGCTGAAAACCAATGGGAGGGGCTGGAGAAAAAGCCAGCTTTCAGCTGCTACAGAGAGAGCTATACAGGGAATCGGTTCCAGTAATTGCCCCTCTGCCACACCAATCAACTTCCCTGCCCACATCTGATTCACCCTTGTTGGCCCGTGCCCCCTACCGAAGGACTGGCGGTACCCCCTTATTCACGGCCCTGCAGCTGGGCATACTAAATCACAAATATGATACCATTTTCAAGGTCTAAAGTGATAACTGGGGTCTAGCTAGATATGATGGTTTGTGCACAATGTTGTCAGCAAATTATAGGAGACCAATATAAGCGGTCTTCAAAAAAAATAGGCTAGGGTAGTACATGGACAAGTTAGGGTAGTATATGGACAGGTTAGAGTAGTATATGAACAGGCTAGAGTAGGTACTGTATGGACAAATCAGGGTAGTATATAGACAGGCTAGGACAGTATACAGACATGCTAGGGTAATTATATACAACTCACTTTTTCTGCAGGCAGTGGACCAGGCCCTGCAGATAAACTTGTGTTAACATCAGGCCAATGGGGTCTCCTCCAGCCCCTCTCCCTTCACAAGCTGCTGACATCTAGTTCCTTTCCCAATGTAGGACACAGGGACAGGTGACACTGCAGGCTCACAATGCTCACACAGTGCTCATTGTCTCTCCAGCAGAGTTAGTTGAGCTTGTTTTGCCATGGTGAGAATGCCTGCAGTTTGGTTCCCTGAGCCTTAGAGCATGAAGCCATGTGTGTAGCGTGTTGAGAGCTGCTTTTCCTTTTCCCCAAGGTTACAATACCAGCAGCACGGTTTGCTGACTCACTCTGCTGCAGGAGGTCATGCAATGGACAGGAGCAGGTCTTCTGCCTATAGCAGTCTGGTGTACTGTCGGACGTCAATGCTAGTGAGCAAAGAAGAGCCAAGATCAACGGACGGCCGGGTAAGTGGTGTTGGCCAAGGAGCAGCCAAGAAATACGACCAGGCGAAGCCCCCCGACTGATGTGTGCTCTAGGCCACCACCTACCTTGCCAATAGATTGTGCCGGCCCTGGTACCCCTACCCATTCACCAATAAAGTGTCAAAAAGTTATGAAAACACAGAGACAGTTTTTGACCAACCCTTCATTAAAACAAAAGTGTCCCCCAATGTAAATCCATTATCAACCACACTGCCCACTGCACACAAAAAAAAACAAAAAAAACATGCTGTGTACTGCAGGCTCTGCCGTTTGACAGTTCTTATATAGGTAATGCTGAGGCTACCTGGCTATGACAACACCCCCTTGTGACGTCACTGACCCAGCATGTACTAATCTGTGGCGTCACAAGGGGGGGCAGTGCCTCCAGGCCTGCAGATGATTTGACTATAAAAGAGTGCTATTTTGAAGTTTGGGTAGAGGTTCATATCTAAGCGTTATGCAAAGTCCACATAATTATTCCCATTAATGTCTGCCTTTGTAAGAGCTCATAATCGAATTTCTGTACCACACACACACACATATATTAAAGTCAGGTTTTGAAGCACAGGTTAATCAACCATTGATTTTTTTTTTTTATTTGGTCTTTTTTTTTTTATGTTACAATGTTACATTCTGAATGTTATCTTGTGAAGAGAAATGTGCATTGTGTTGTAAAATAAAAAAGGCAACTCTTTCCCAATCTCTATAAATATGTACCATAGTTTATACAAACAGTGTGTGCACAGCAGGTTTTGCTTCTCTTTTATCTATACAAAACTTTCTTGCACCTGCCTTTAGCAATGTACTAAAGGGATGAGACGTCACACAATGGGTAGGAATGTTTGCCCATTTTCAAAACAGCAACGTGTTTTTAAGCTTGGTTTCTGTGCCTTTATGTAAAGATCCGTGTACTCTTGGTGGAGTCCGAGAGATCAAGGGGTGAACACTCTGCTCTTAGTAAACAGACACACTCACTTCATAGTTTAAAATGAATAAAGGATGTTTGAACTTGCAGTAGATGAAATACAATGGGAAGGATTTTCAGACTTTCCTGCTAGTTGTTTTTTAAACTGTTGAAATGAATAATATATAATTATAACTGAATTTTAGCATTTTTGTTGTCAAAGCGTGTTGTCTTACAGTATACTGTATACATGTAAGCAGCCATTGGGGGTTATATACGAAAGGCAAATCCACTTTGCACTGCAAGTGCACTTGGAAGTGTAGTTGCTCTAAATCTTATGCCGCGTACACACGATCGGAATTCTGTCCAGAAAAAGACCGATGAGAGCTTTTTATCGGAAAATGCGACCATGTGTATGCTCCATCGGAATTTAGCTGTCCGAATTTCTGCCAGCCAAAAATTGATAGCATGTTCTCAATTTTCCAGACGGAAAAACTTTCTATCGGTAATTCCGATCGTGTGTATGCAATTCCGACATGCCAAAAATCAGGCATGCTCAGATTCAACTACGAGACAGAAGCTATTGGCTCCTGGCTATTGAACTTCCTTTTTCTAATCACGTCATACGTGTTGTACGTCACCGCGTTATAAACGATCGGAATTTGATGTGACCGTGTGGAGGCAAGACATCTTGAGCCGAATTCCGTCGTAATTCCATCGGGAAAACCATCAAAGCTTTTTCCGACGAGAATTCCGATCGTGTGTATGCGGCATAAGGGGTAGATCTGAAATGAGTAGAAACTCTGCTGATTTTATCATCCAATCATGTAGAAGCTAAAATGCTGTTTTTTTTTATTTTCCTCGCATGTCCCCCTCGGATCTACAGCGACTTTACTTCCAAGTGCACTTGCAGTGCAAAGTGGATTTTCCTTTATTAAATAACCCCCATTGTGTACAGCTAAGCAAGTTGTGCTGATTTTGTGCAGGCAAGTCTCTGAGAGCCTTTATAATAATAATAATTACTCGCAGAATTGAGGGATAGCGATTTGTGGGGAGATCCGTCATCAAATACTGAAAAGTAATGACAGTGACAATTCTGCAAATGAGCAAATTTCAGTGTTTTTGATTTGATTACATTATTGAATAATTTTTATTATTGTTATATTATTATTTGGCATAATTATATATAGTTATTTATTATATTATAATTTATGATTTCATTTTTCAAATTTTATCATACCCGGGATGTCTGCTAGACTCTTGTTTGAACAGATTTAAGAGAGTTATTCCTAAGAATTGCAGGACTACAATATAAAATGCCAAATTTTCATGCAAAATAATGGTACCGCTTTCAGCACCTAAAATCCGAAATAATCGTACCGCCAGGGAGGTTAAATATTGTGCCTGGGGGTGTCTATAGTATGCCTGTAAAGTGGCACATTTTTAGAACAGTACCACAGCAAAATGACATTTCTAAAGGAAAAATTGTAATTTAAAACTGATTGCGGCTGTAATGAATTGTGGGGTCTCGGCAATATAGATACAGATAATTGAAAAAAAGAGCATGGGATCCCCCTTCAGGTGTGGTATGAATATTAAGGGGAACCCAGAATCAAAATGAGAAAAAATGCATGGGGTCTGATATGGAAATTAAGGGGAACCCTGGTCCCCCCAAAATCCATAGCAGACCCTTATCCGAGCAGGCAACCTGGGAGAAAAGAGGGGACTCACTTAAGCATTGTTTCACTTTAAGCATGCCAATATTCTGTTTGCTTTGTTAGTAGCAGCTTGGCATTGCATGCCATTGCTGAGCCTATCATCTACAAGGGTCCCCAGGTCCTTTTCCATTCTAGATCCCCCCCCCCCCCAGTGTATAGATTGCATTCATACTTTTGCCACCCAAATGCATTGCTTTACATTTGTCTACATTAAACCTCATTTGCCATGTAGTTGCCCACCCCGTTAATTTGCTCAGATCTTTTTGCAAGGTTGCAAGGTTTCCACTTCCTGGAGTTGTTGCCCTGCTTAGCTTAGTATTGTCCGCAAATACAGAGATTGAACTGTTTACTCCATCCTCCAGGTCATTTATGAACAAATTAAACAGGATTGGTCCCAGCACAGAACCCTGGGGGACCCCATTAACCACCCCTGACCATTCAACTCCCCATTTATCACCACCCTCTGAATTCGCACTTGTAGACAGTTTTCAATCCATGTACTCATCCTATGGTTCATGCCAATGGACCTTATTTTGTACAGTAAGCATTTTTGCTGAACTGTGTCAAATGGCTTTGCAAAATCCAGATACACCATGTCTACGGGCCGTCCTTTATCTAAATGGCAACTCACCTCCTCATAGAAGGTTAATAGATTGGTTTGGCAAGAACGATTCTTCATGAATCCATGCTGATTATTGCTAATGATACTGTTCTCATTACTAAAATCTTTAAAGCGGTTCTGCACCTAAAATAAAAATATTAAAAGCCAGCAGCTACTAATATTGCAGCTGCTGACTTTTAATAAATTGACACTTACCTGTCCCAGGGTCCAGCGATGTCGGCGGCAGATGACGAGCGATCGCTCGTCTCGCTGCTGCCCCCGCCGCCATCCTCTGTCAGGGAATGGGGAAGTGAAGCATTACAGCTTCACTGCCCGGTTCCCTACTGCGCATGCGCGAGTCGTGCTGCACATCTCTTATGGTCCCCCGCTGTGTCTCTGGGAACTGTGTATTTCCCAGAACACAACGGGGGGGGGGGGCGTCTGCGGGGGTCTGCGGCGGTCTGGCCGGAAGTGGGTGCAGTTACCTGGATTATCCAGGTAACTGCACCCCCCTCCCCCCTGAAAGGTGCCGATTGTGGCACCGGAGGGGGGGAGGGATCAGATTAGCGGAACTTCCCCTTTAGGGTGAAGAACCGCTTTAATATTATAGTCCCTTATCATTCCCTCCAAGAGCTTGTATACTATTGATGTTAGGCTAACTGGTCTGTAATTCCCAGGGAATTTTTGGGCCATGTTTAACCACTTAACAACCGCCCATTGCCGATTAACGGCTTCAGGGCGGTTGTTTAACTCTGAGAGGTCGTTAATTAACGGCCTCCCAGAATTCTGCTCTCGCGCGCCCCCTGGGGCGCGCACACGAGAGCATCCGTGACCGCTGGGTCCAGTGGACCCGGCGCATCACGAATCACGGTAAACGGCCGCTCATCGCGGCCGTTTACCACGTGATCGCTCCGTCAAATGTACCGATCGGTACAGCGGAGGGGGAAGAGATCGGTGTCAGCAGCGATGTGGGCTGCATCTGCAGTGCCCACATCGCTGCTCACCGAAAATTAACCCCTCAATTCCCTGCCAACACTCTGCAATACCCTGCAACACTCTGCAATACCCTGCAATACTCTGCAATACCCTGCAACCCTCTGCAATACCCTGCAACACTCTGCAACACTCTGCAATGCCCTGCAACACTCTGCAATGCCCTGCAACACTCCGCAATGCCCTGCAATACTCCGCAATACCCTGCAACACTCCGCAATACCCTGCAACACTCCGTAATGCCCTGCAACACTCCGCAATGCCCTGCAACACTCCACAATACCCTGCAACACTCCGCAACACCTTGCAACACTCCGCAATACCCTGCAACACTCTGCAACACTCTGCAATACTCTGCAACACTCTGCAATACCCTGCAACACTCTGCAACACTCTGCAACACTCTGCAATACCCTGCAACACTCTGCAACACTCTGCAATACCCTGCAATAGCCTGCAACACTCCGCAATACTCCGCAACACTCCGCAACACTCCGCAACACTCTGCAATGCTCTGCAACGCTCTGCAATACCCTGCAACACTCTGCAATACCCTGCAACACTCTGCAATGCTCTGCAACACCCGCCAATACCCTGCAACACTCTGCAATGCTCTGCAACACCCGCCAATACCCTGCAACACTCTGCAATGCTCTGCAAAACACCCACCAATACCCTGCAATGCTCTGCAACGCAATACTCTGCAACGCCATACTCTGAGATACCCAGCCATACTCTGAGATACCCAGCCATAGTCGGTGATACCCTGCAATACCCAGCCATAGACATCCCCCCCCTCCCGCCACCCTCCGGTGCTTCTACCAAATCGCTAATAGGATCAAAGCTTAGAGGTAAGATGTGGGGTCTTATTGACCCCACATCTCACTGTAAAGAGGACCTGTCATGCCATATTCCTATTACAAGGGATGTTTACATTCCTTGTAATAGGAATAAAAGTGATCAAAAAAATTATTTTTGGGGAAAAAAATGTCAAACTAAAATAAATAAAGTAAAATGAACAATAAAAAAAAATGTTTTTTTTAAAGCGCCCCTGTCCCCATGTGCTCGCATGCAGAAGCGAACGCATACGTAAGTCCCGCCCACATATGAAAACGGTGTTCAAACCACACATGTGAGGTATCGCTGCGAACGTTAGAGCGAGAGCAATAATTCTAGCCCTAGACCTCCTGTGTAACTCAAAACATATAACCAGTAAAAAAAAATTTAATCGTCGCCTATGGGGATTTTTAAGTAGCGACGTTTGGCACCATTCCACGAGCGTGTGCAATTTTGAAGAGTGACATATTAGGTATCTATTTACTCAGCGTAACTTCATCTTTCACATTATGCAAAAATTGGGCTAACTTTACTTTGTTTTTGTTTTTTTAAGCACAAAACTGTTTTTTTTCCAAAAAAAAGCATTCGAAAAATTACTGCGCAAATACCGTGCGAGATAAAAAAGTTGCAAAGATCACCATTGTATTCTCCAGGGTGTTTGCTAAAAAAACATATATAATGTTTTGGAGTTCTATGTAATTTTCTAGCACATAAATGATGATTTTTACATGTAGGAGAGAAATGTCAGAATTGTCCTGGGTGCTCCAGAACACCTGATGGCGCTCCATGCATGTTGGGCCTCTGTATGTGGCCACACTGTGTAAAAGTCTCACACATGTGGTATCGCCATACTCGGGAGTAATAGCAGAATGGGTTTTGGGGTGTAATTTGTGGTATGCATATGCTGTGTGTGAGAAATAACCTGATAATATGACAATTTTGTGAAAAAAAAAAAAAAAGTAAAAAAAATCTTGATTTTGCAAAGAATTGTGGGAAAAAATGACAACTTCAAAAAACTCATCATGCCTCTTACTAAATACCTTGGAATGTCTTCTTTCCAAAAAGGGGTCATTTGGGGGGTATTTGTACTTTTCTGGCATGTTAGGGTCTCAAGAATTGAAATAGGCCGTCAGTACTTCAGGTGTGATCAATTTTCAGATATTGGCGCCATAGCTTGTGGACTCTATAACTTTCACAAAGACCAAATAATATCCACCAATTTGTACTTATTTTTACCAAAGATATGTAGTGGTATAAATTTTGGCCAAAATTTATGAAGAAAAAATTACTAATCTGCTAAATTTTCTAACAGAAACAAAGAAAAATTCATTTTTTTACAGAATTTTCGGTATTTTTTCTTTTATAGCACAAAAAATAAAAAACCCAGCGGTGATTAAATACCACCAAAAGAAAGCTCTATTTGTGTGAAAAAAAGGACAAAAATTTCATATAGGTCCAGTGTTGCATGACTGAGTAATTGTCATTCAAAATGCGAGAGCACCGAACGCTGAAAATTGGTCTGGTTATTAAGGGTGTTTAAGTGCCCAGTGGTCAAGTGGTTAAATATTGGTGCTACATTGTCTTTTCTCCAATCAGCTGGTACCATTCCAGTCAGTAGATTGTCAGTAAAAATTAGGAACAATGGTCTGGCAATTACTTGAATAAGTTTCCTCGGGTGCAAGCCATCTGGTCCCGGTGATTTGTTAATGTTACGTTTCCCAAGTCTAATTTTAATTCAGTCCTCTGTTAACCATGGAGGTGCTTCCTGTGATGTGTCATGGTAAACACTGCAGTTTTGGTTACTGAAGCCCCCCGATTCTTTAGTGAAGACTAAGGAGAAGAATAAATTCAATACCTTCGCCATCTTCCCATCCTTTGTAACCAGATGTCCTTCCTCATTGTTTATGGGGCCAATATGGTCCGTTCTCCCTTTTTTACTGTTTACAAGAATTTCTTGGTATTTTTTTTGCTCTGCTTTGCTATGTGTGTTTCATATTCTATCTAAGCCGTCCTAATTGCACCCTTACATTTCTTGTAGCTTTACTTAATTTCCTAAGCTCTAGAGAAACTGTGCTTGAAGAGTGCACAGTTTACAGTATTTTCCTTTAGCATATCAAACCCACTATGTCAGGCGTCATGCCCATCACAGACAAAATCTCTTCCTAATGTCAATCGTGTTGCTCATTTGTGCCTTTGCAGCGATCCCTCCCTACAGGTTGCCTTTCAAATAAGACCAGGATCATGAAAACTTATTTTAGAAGAAATATGTTCCCTTGCAGAGACCGAGATTTGGCAGGTGCATAAAAATATAAGCCCCTCCACATGGTATGAAAAAAAAAACCTTAGTGAGGTGAACATTTACTTTGCAAAGGTGTTCGTTTATGAAGCAGTAGAAAATATTCCCTGCTCAGTTCTCCGGCATTCACAGAGGAGATCTCTCTCCTCTGAGTGCCTGTTTATGAAGCAGTGTAGATCGCTTCTCCTTTTGTGAAGAGAAGCGATCTACAAATGATTCAAACAGTGGAGAATGCCTCCTGGTTCTGTCATCTCGTGAGACATAGCAAGATTACAGTACCAGAAAACACTTGAGGTGTCTTTTTATTAAAGCAGAGTTCCACCCAAAAGTGGAACTTTCGCTTTAAGGCCTCCTCCCTGGCTCTTGTTTGTGAAACTGAGGTTTTGGGGAGGAGTGGGTGAGCAGGTATCAAATTTTGACAGGTACCTGCTCCCACTTCCATTCCGATCACCAAAGCAACCGGAAGCAGAAACTCTCCCTCCCGAAGTCTTCTGGGACATATGATGGGTCCTAGAAGACTTCGGGACGCGTCATGAAGCGCAGTGCCGCTCACGCAGGCACAGTGGACACCCGGCTGTGAAGCCGCAAGCTGTCACAGCTGGGTGCCCATAGTAGAGATGCTGGTGCCACCGAGGGAGGACACAGGGACAACACACTGCTGGACCGTGGGACAGGTGAGTGGCTGTTTAATAAAAGTCAGCAACTACGCCTTTTGTAGCTGCTGACTTTTAATAAACAAAAATATGACTGTAACTCCGCTTTAAGCAGTGATAAATTATCACTGCTCAGTACACGACCCTTCTCTGAGTAGACCGCCTAACTCATTAATAAAATATTGACAGGGGGACATGGTTACTGTGTTGGGGGGGTCTGATCGGGAAAGAGTTAAGTCAATAATCTTCCTCCTTCTTCCTCATTTCCCCAGTGTTCTCTCTTCACTCCCCGAATCACCACCTCTGAGCTGGTGAATCAGGGAGTGTGAATTCTGGCACAGATCTCCAATGAAATTCTGAGATTGCAGCTGCACAAACTGGCTGTTTCTGTGTTAGACAATGACGGCTTCTGTGTGTGTGGAGATTATCAGCAGAGAACATGTTCTCCCCCGATCATCCCTGTTTCGTAAACTTTTAAGGAACTGAGATTATTGGCGGTTCACAGTTTCATAAACGGACACAAAAGTGAGAATGCACTTAGTAAATGAGGTAAAGGTATACTCAGTGGTGTATCTCAGTTTTGTGCTGCCCTAGGCCTGACTAAACTCCTGCCCCCCCCCAATTTAATTATGACCCACCCCTTCCTGTCAAGATCACACCCTTTCCTGTTTAAGGCACGCCCTGTCACCTGTAAACCTCACCCCTTCCTATTTAGGCTCAACCTTTTCCTCTCAGAGCTCCACTTCTTCCTCTCTGTGGGTACCAAGTGCCTACTTGTATATTTTGTTGTTTTGTATACCATTTCAAATGTTGTGTCTATTATTTTCAGTGTCCATCAGTACAGTCCCATCAGTGCAGCCTTATCAGTGCCCATCAGTGCAGCCTTAGTGCCCACCAGTGCAGCCTTATCAGTGACCATCAGTGCAGTCCCATCAGTGTGACCTTATCAGTGCAGCTATCAGTGCCTATCAATACAGTCCCATCAGTGCAGCCTTATCAGTGCAGCTTATCAGTGCCCATCAATACAGTCCCATCAGTACAGCCTTATAAGGGCAGCTTATTAGTGCCCATCAATACATTCCCATCAGTGCAGCCTATCGAACAGAAAAAAATGCCCAAGAGGTATAAGAATCGTACCTGGCTTTGTTGGTGGTTCCCCTCATCCTCCTCTCTTCAATCGTAAACACACAGAGCCTGGGCGGGAGCCGGGAGGAAGTTGCAGTAGATGTCTTGGAGGAGGGTAGGCGGAGCCTCCGTCAGTTGCTTTAAGTGCGGCTTACAGGCTACAGTAAGCTGCCCGCTGCCAGCTTGGGGCTGTAGATGGGGAGAGTTTGTTTGTGGGAGCCAGGACATGGGAGGGGGGCTTTTTTTGGTTGGGGATGGCGCCCCCCTGAAAAGTGCTGCCCTAGGCCTGGGCCTTGGCCAAGAAACAGCATTGACTGCACCCCCAACCACTACTTGCTTCCGCACCCTGTCCAAAACTGTTCGCAGATCACTTCTGCACCCCGTCCAAAACTCACTTCTGCACCCCCTGCGACAACTCACCTTTGCACCCACCATCCACAGCTTACTACTACACCCCAATCCACAATTCATCTGCACCCCCCTTCTACAACTTACCTCTGTACCCCCTGTTCGCAGCTCACCTCTGCAGCCTCCTACTGCAACTCACCTCTTAACCCCCTGCCCACAACTCACCTCTTCACCCCTTGTCTGCAACTCACCTCTTCACCCCTTGTCTGTATCTCACCTCTTCACCCCTTGTCTGAAACTCACCTTTTCACCCCTTATCTGCAACTCACCTCTTTACCCCGTCTGTAACTCACCTCTTCACCCCTTGTCTGTAACTCACCTCTTCACCCCTTGTCTGTAACTCACTTCTGCTTCCCCCATCCTTCTGCAAATCACATCTGCACCCCCTGTCTACAATTCACCTATGCACGCCCCCCTTCCATTACCGCAGCTCCCTTCATCACACTTCCCCCCTTTTACAGCTCACCTCTGCACCCCTGGCCACAACTCACCTTTGCACCTTTCTCTACAGCTTATCTCTGCAACCCCCCAACAGCTAAGCTTTGCATCTCTTTAACTTTGCTCCCTAATTCTACACCTTAATTCTGACCTCTGTATCTCCTCAGCTTTGCATAAGGTCCCCCCCCAAAAGCCCCCTTCTTTCTGGCTTTACTCACTCAGTGTACAGCACTTGTGGCTGCACCTCTTTCCACTTGCTAGTAGCAGCTGTGGGATCATCAGGCATGGGGGTCGCCATCCAGACACCTCTAACTCAGCATGTAATGCCCCACCTCCTACCCATGAACACACAGCGCCGGGCAACTGTCTCTCCATTGGTTCGGTGCAGCAGCTCAGAGATTCTGTGGATGCCAGAGGGAGAGATGCGCTCCGGGCTGTCACTTGTAAGCACAGAACTGAGGCAGAACTGAGGCTTACTAGTAATAGTAGACAGTGGTGAGCACACCCGCGCTGAGCCTAGATGTCACGGAGGAGGGTAGGCGGAGCCTCCATCAGTTACTTAGAATGCAGCCAGTCACCGGCCTCTTATGGGGTGCCAGTCCTTGCCCTCCATCCCCAGACAAGTCTCCGCCCTACCTCTCTGGTCAAGTTTTTTTTTACCTTGGACCTTAGTGGGTAGTCAATGCAAAATAAGGTTTTACTTTCCCTCCCGTTCTTTTGCTAAACTAAGGCTGGCCATACATCATTCAATTCTCTTTAGATTTATTAAAACCATATAATATTAGGTCAAACCTAAACACTTTCAATTTGTATGTGTAGTGGTCACCTCTACCTCCAGAGGCCTAGTGCCGACCCCCAGAGTCAGGGAGAGCTGACATTCCTCTTTAGGGTGCAGGTTAGTAGGCATGGTGGGTGTAGTGCAAGATGGAAAGATAGGCGCTAGTCCATTTTAAAAATTGGACAAAAATAGAACTAGGCAGACAGCTATACAGAAAAATGGCCTTTAAGCTGAATGCAACAATCTGTATCTTGTAACAATGGCTGTCTCATATGGCAACAACTCCACTTACAGTATCCTAATGTAGATCCTCAAGTTCAACTCATAGTACCCCCACTGTAGACTCTCAGCTACCTGCTGAATCCCTACATACAAGTATTATGGCGCTCATAAAAACACCCACCCGCCTATCACTAATTTTCAAGAAGTGAAAAACACTTAATAAACACAATATTTAAAAAACATATTTAAAAGGCATAATGATAATGCTGCAAGTAATAATGCTATAGGTGCAATCAGCACAAGAGGAGGAATGGAAAGGGACGGGGGGAATGGGAGTGAAAGGGGCGGAAGTAAGGAGAGGACCCCTTCCTTAACTAGGTCTAAAATCCGACAGGGAAGGGGTTAAATGCTGAATCCCTCAAGCTCAAGTCACAGTTACCCACTGTATTCTTCAAGCTTCACCCACGCTACCCGCTGGGTTCATCGGACTCACAGCTACTGGCTGTTTGTCTTGGATGAGTTCTCTCCTGAAGCTTTCCCAGCTACTTTACATTCCCTGGCTGATGAAGAGTCTGCTCTGTTATTCCTTCAAAACCCCATCCCTTAGACACCTGTCTCCGGCAAACAAGACTGGTTATCACTCTGGCAACTTCTTCTCTTAAGCCCCATACACACTATCAGTTTTTCTGCTGAGTTTTTCCTTCAGGTTTACCAAAACCATGTAGTAGAAGGGCCTGCCTGATTGCATACACATTGAAACTCCTAAGGTTTGACCTCATATTATATGGTTTTGGTAAATCTGAAGGAAAAACTCAGCAGAAAAACTGATAGTGTGTATGGGGCTTTATGCCTCCTGGCAACGATCGGGCTCCCCTCAGTCTGATCCCCTTCACACATGGCTAGGCCTCAGGCTTCAGGCCTACGCCTGCTGCTCCACACACACACACCCACCCAAGCCACAGCCCAGGTGGAAACAACCCCAATCACCTGACTCTCACAGAAGCCTCAGCGGCCAAAGAAACTCTTGCTGATTGGCTGAGAAAGCACATTCACTCACAACCAGAATTAACTGTAATCTATTATACTAATGCCAAAGGTAACAGTGCCACCTATTGACAAAAGAGACAATCACAGTTCCACTCAAGTTTAGGAGAAAACCATTTGATCAAACTACAAATTAGCCAGGCTAGTTACCACCTAGCACAACTAAATCTACTAGCAGCCCTCTTCAGGACCAGGAAGATACATATATAATCAGGCAGGCCCTTGCACTACATAGCTGAAGGTAAATCCAAAGGAAATAGAACAAGAACATTGTATAATGTATAGCCAACTTAATTGAAAATACACTTTGCAAACTGAACATGCTCTTGTACATCAACCCCAATGATTTTCACACTTTCCTCCAGGAAAATGTCCATCCTTTTCCATTTTTCCAGACCTAGATGTGACAGATCAGAAGTAGCCTGATGTAAAGTGACAGAGCCACCCATAGAGCTATCATAGGTCCATCCGTGCCTGCCATGTAAATTCAGACACAGATTGAATGCGCATGAATGTAAAAAAACTGGCATTCATCCCATTCAACTTTAATTAAAATGCTATTAGCAGGTTTTTTTTTTACCTTTTCTTCATGTACTGCAAAAGGCTTCTAATTGCTTCTAAAAGCTACTAAAATGCTGCTAGATGCTGGCAAAAAATGCTATAATCAGCATTTTTCAGCCAGCATAGCTTTTTTTTGAGCTTATAAAAAATGCTAGTGCATGGAACCTTTCTTGTAGTGTATTTCCAGCAAAAAAAACGCAGAATGTTCCTAACTACTTCTAAATGCTCATAGCTGCTTCTAAATGCTACTAAATTGCTACTTATAGCTTTTTTTTTATTTAATTTTTTTTATTTTTTCTTCATGTACTGCGAAAATGTAGATAAAATATTAACACTCCTAAAAGCTTCTAAAAGCTACTAAAATGCTACTAGAAGCTGGCACAAAAATTGTATAATCAGCATTTTTTCACCCAGATTTTTTTTCTAGCTTTTTTTGAGCTTTTGAAAAATGCTAGTGTGCATGGAGCCTTTCTTGGAGCGTTTGTCCAGCAGGAAAAAAAATGAATGCCCCTAACTGCTTCTAAAAGCTCCTAAAATGCTACTAACAGCTTTTACTGAGCTTTTTTTTTTCTTCTTCATGTACTGCAAAAAAATGCTAATAAAATATTAATGCTTCTAAATGCTTCTACAAGCTACTAAAATGCTACTAGAAGCTGGTGTTCCATCAAAATTGGCAACTCGTCAAATCTGGTAATGAAAGTGACGTTCTGTCGCTGCCATCTTGGTAAACCCTGCACTTGGCTGCAGTAAGGCTACAGTTGGAAGTTGGGAGTAAAAAGATGTCCGCTTGCCGACTTCTAATCTGATGGAACACTGGCACAAAAATGCTATTATCAGCATTTTTCATCCAGCATTTTTTTCCTAGCTTTTTTTGAGCTTATGAAAAATGCTAGCGTGCATGGAGCCTTACATAGGTGTAATAAAACACTTTCAGTGGACTGCTCCTTTACCAATAAGTCATAAGTAGGGATGAGCCGAACACCCCCCGGTTTGAGACCAAAAAACAGACCAAAAATTTCTGCGAACATTCGAACAACGTTAAAGTCTATGGCACACGAATGTGAAAAATCAAAAGTGCTAATTTTAAAGGCTTATATGCAAGTTATTGCTATAAAAAGTGTTTGGGGACCTGGGTCCTGCCCCAGGGGACATGTATCAATGCAAAAAATGTTTTTAAAACTGCCTTTTTTCAAGAGCAGTGATTTTAAGAATTCCTAAAGTGAAACAATAAAATGAAATATTCCTTTAAATATTGTGCTTGGGTGTCCCCTTAGTCTGTGTTTTGTGTGTCTGTGTTTTACTGTGACGCTGCAAAATTACATTTCTAAAGGAAAAAATTTCATTGAAAATTGCTTGCGGCTGTAATGTATTATCGGCAACCAGTAATATAGATGAAAAACCATTGAAAAAAATGGTGTGCACCCCCCAGTCCATACCACGCCAAAATGTAAAAAAAAGGCGTGGGGTTCCCGCCAAAATCCATACCAGGTCTGGTATGGATTTTAAGGGGAACCCTGTGCCAAGATTTTGAAAAAAATGGTGTGGGGTCCTCTCCAAAATCCATACCAGACCCTTATCAGAGCAAGCAGCCACGGCAGGGCAGGAAAGGGGGGGGGGGGGCAAGCCAGCACCCCCCCTTCTGAACCATACCAGGCTGCTTGCCCTCAACATGGGGAGGGTGCTTTGGGGTGCCCCCACCTCATCCCCACAACCCTTGTCCAGTGGTTGTGAAGGTCAGCGGGAACCCATTCACCAAAAAAAGACAATTGCTTTATTAAAGCAAAAAAAAGTGTCCCGCGATGTCCATCCATCTTCAATCATGGCGTCGATGGACCTGAAAAATAGAAAACAAAAACAAAATACTTCACCTTCATGGGGGGCCTTGAGATGACAGGAAGTCCTGCTCTTCCTTTCGCTGTTCTGCATTAAGTGCTCTGTCCATAATTCCACAAAATCGTGTGCTCCAGCAGGAAGACTACAGGGACAGTGTCCCTGATGCATTCATTGTTGCTGTTCACCATCCTTGTGTCATCCTCAAATATTGACAAGAGAGTGCATGCATCCTCGATCAGTAGCCACTGGTGTGGCGAAAAGAAGCCAAGCTTCCCTGACCCTTTCCTGGTGTCATACTCACACAGGTACTTATTGATGGCCCTCTGCTCTGCGTGCAGCTGCTGCAGCATTGCCAATGTTGAGTTCCACTTGGTGGGCATGTCACAAATGAGGTCGTTGGTGGGCAGGTTGCATTTCTGTTGAATGTCAGCCAGCCAATCACTGCCATTGTATGACCATAGGAAATGACCACAGACATTTCTGGCATGCCTCAGGAGATTTTGTAAGCCTGGGTACCTGTTCAAGAAATGCTGCACCACCATCTTTCCCAGCTGCCAGCAGAACTACCCAGTGTGCTGTGAAGGAAATGTAACATTCCTTCCCATGCCTGCTGGACCATGAGTCAGCGGTAATATGAACCTTGCTGCTGACCGCCCTGTCCAATGAAACCAAAACATTGGCGGTAGAGAGCCGAAATGGCCTTATGTGAAAAGAAATGCTGTTTTGGACCCTGCCACTGTGATACAGCACATTCCACACATTCCTGAAAGGGGGCGGAGTCTACCAGCTGAAAAGGCAGCAGTTGCAGTGATAGCAATTTGGCCAAGCTAGCATTTAGAAGCTGAGCATGTGGATGGCTGAGACTGAATTTCTTTTTATGGTTCAGCAACTGGGGTAGGGAAGTTTGGCTGCTGAAATCAACTAGTGGTGTACTGCTAGCAGATTGTCTGCAAGTACTTGTGGCACCTATTGCTATACCTTCATTCCTCTCAGTACAGGTTTTTGAGAAGACTGGAGGTATAGTAGGCTTTGAGATCTCAGAGCCTAGGAGCAAGGTGAAATCTGCCTTTTTCTATGATGTGGATCTTTCAGGTGCTGTTGCCAATGGACTGCATGGCAGGTCGCCATATGTGTGGTCAAGCACGTGGTGCCAAAGCGGCTGCTGTTGTGGCCACACTTGATCCGCTTCATACATAGGTTGCAAACAGCAATGATGCGATCTGCAGTACACATGTCAAAAAAAAGCCAACACCAAGACTGTCATCTTTTGCGGGGAGTCAGCAGTGCCCTGCACCTGTGGAGCTTTGTGGTGTGATGCAATAGGCTGGCTGCCCTTAAGCTGGCCCCTGCAGGACACCCCGCCTCATTGGAGTTGTGCCTTCTCCTCACTTTCCTCCTCTCTTCTATCAGGTACCCAAGTACAGTCAGTGAACTCATCATCCCCTCCCTCCTCATCACTGAATCAAACTTGGCAGTATGCTGACAGTTTCTTGTCCTTCTGTGGCACCCCCTCTCTCTCTAGGCTCACGTTACTCTCTTCCTCAATCTGGAAACCAACATCGGAGCCTTCAAATTGCTTTGCATCCTCCAGCAGCATGTAACCGATATTATGGTCAAATAACTCTGCTGACTCCTTTGTGCATAATGGTGGGGCTATGGAAGGAGTAGCTGTAAACAATGAGCCGGTGGAATTGGCTGCTTTGGCAGCTGTGTTGGAAGGCAAACTACTATGAGCCTGGGTGACAGAGGATGAGGGGGACGAGGGCAGTTTCCTTATCCACTCCACCAACTCTTCAGCATGGTGTGGCTCAATAACAAGGCCAGCAGTAGGGATGGCCGAACGGTTCGCCCCGGCGGTCGTTTCGCAGCAAATTTCGGCTGTTTGCGGTCCGCCCGATCGGCGGACTATTGGCTGTATAAGAAACCATACCCCTCCTGCACTGTATTAGAAACTGTACACAGGATGCACCGTATTATATACTGTGTACACCACCTGAAGTGTATTAGAAACTGCACACACTGTATTATATACTGTGTACACCGCCTGCACTGTATTAGAAACTGTACACCGGCTGCACTGTATTATATACTGTGTACACTGCCTGAAGTGTATTAGAAATTGTACACATTGTATTATATACGGAGTATACCGCCTGAAGTGTATTCGAAATTGTATACCACTGAATATATATATAGGCTACACTGAATGCAGAGTGTATGTATATGTATATATATATATATATATACATATATATATATATACATACATATATAAATATACATACATACATATACATATATATATATACATATACATATGACGTTCAAATTTCCCGTGAACACCCCATAATATTCGCTGTTCGGCGAACAGGTGAAGACCCAAAAGTCAGACTTACGACTCGAACATTGAGCTCATCCCTAGTCATAAAACTCAAATAACGTTTTAGATAGGAGCACAAATGCATACATCACATCCAATTTCTGCTCTATCTTCTGTCTCCTTCCACGTATCCTGATAAAACAAAGCATATATGCAACATTGATTATCTTTTTTTAACCCCTTCAGATCTGCACTAGAGCCAAATGATGGCTACAGTGCAGACCTCCTTTGCTGGGAGGCCGTCAATAGACATCCTTCCCTTTGCACACTCCCCGTGTGCGTCCTGCCGTGATCACCGAGTCAACGAGACTCGGGTGATCACAGATCAGAGTAAGGAGTCGATCCCGGCCCCTTATCATGTGATCAGCTGCCAGCCAATGGCAGCTAACCACGTGGTGTAAACAGAAGATCGGTAATCTTTTTTTTTTTCTCCTCACGCTGACAGTGTCTCATCAGTTCCACCTAGCAGTGCTGCCTATCAGTGTCACCTACCAGTGCCAATCAGTGCCCATCACTGCTACCTAGCAGTGCCCATCAGTGTCAGCTATCAGTGCCACTATTAATCCCCTTCAGTGCCCCCCATCAGTGCCACCTCTCAGTGCCCACCAATGCCACCTATCAGTGCCCACCAGAACCAGCTCATCAGTGCCCACCAGTGCTGCCTATTAGTGCCCATCGTTGCCCATCAATGCAGCCTATCAGCACCCATCAGTGCAGTCTATCAGTGCCCATCGGCGCAACCTCATCAGTGTACATCAATGAAGGAGAAAAATTACCTGTTTGCAAACTTTATTAACAAAATATAAAATGGTTTTGTATATTATTTTTTAAATTTTTTAACAAAAAATAAAAAACCCAGAGGTGATCCAATACTACCAAAAGAAAGCTCTATTTGTGCGAAAAAATTATTAAAATTTCATACAGTATTGTATGATCGTCCAAAATTGTCATTCAAAGGGTGACAGCGCTAAAAGCTGAAAATTGGTCTGGGCAGGAAGGGGGTTTAGGTAACCAGTAAGCAAGTGGTTAACATATTCTACCCCTTCAATGCTCATATTACCATTGCGGATCTATATTTAATCTAATTTTATGTTTTTTCAAAGAATTCAGTAATACCAGTAACATATTATTCAAAGATAGGGGGTTATTTACCAAAGGCAAATCCACTTTGCACTGCAAGTACACTTGGAAGTGCAATCACTCTAAATCTAAGGGGTAGATCTGAAATGAGTGGAAGCTCTGCTGATTTTATCATCCAATCATGTGCAAGCTAAAATTCAGTTTTTTTTTTTTCCTTGCATGTCCCCCTCAGATCTACAGCGACTTTACTTCCAAGTGCACTTTCAAAGTGCAAAGTGGATTTTCCTTTAGTAAATAACCCCCATAAGATACTTGTGAGTTTTGAACAGGGGGATACAGATGATACAGAGAAAAGAAACTGCACACTCTTTCTATAGGAGTACGATTCATTATGCCAATTGTGAAAGTGCAGCGAGTATCCAATGCCTATATCTAACTACCTATCATCCTGGATCTATTATATGGTAGATGACTGCTGCAGTGTAGATATTCCTATTATGTTACTTCAGCCCCAAGAATAGTACACATATCAAGACTACAAAAAGATTTAGTGCTTTATTGCTAGCTTACACATAGCCATGCTCTGACATCTGATAGCATATTACTATGTAGTGTCCGCAGTTCTTTTCAAGCACATAGGAAAGTGCTGTATTCCAGCTAAAACCAGACACCTGCAATTCATAGAATTTCATGTAGAAAGTAACAAACAGCCACACATGTTTATCAAATGCAATGCATAATCATGCATTTGTGTCAACAGCCCAGAAAAAAGAAGTCATCGGATAATAAAAAAAAAAGGTGCACAAGGGTAGGGCTTCTAAATAAAGGAATCCAGAAATAAATAAAAAATACGACCGTACCTTTAAATAAATAAAAAAAAACACAAAAAACACAAAAAAAGTACATCTTCAATTAACGCAAATAGTAATTCAAAAGTTTATTTACATATGTAAATACCTGGTGATCTTTTCAGTTAATTGTCCCTTTATCCTGGAAGGTGATAACGCTTATGTCACATTCATGACACCTTCCCTCCACATGCAGCATATGTCCTACTTAGGTGTATTAATCCTCCAGAGACAACTCCCAGACTAAGGTACCTGGGGCCAACCAGAGGAAATGAGAGAGGGGACCCACCTTGAATCAGTGCGTGTAGCACTCCCCTGCAAATAGTGGGCGTGGATCACTGTGAGTGGGGAGTGTCATTTTCTGGGTCATGGTTAGATGGTGACAGGTCTACATATACAATGCTGACATAAAATGATGCTATAAAACATTGCATGTATAAGCCCCTATAGCACATTATGCAAGGATTAATTAGCATATTATGCCATTAAACCAAATGATATAAAAAGCTATAGCAACAAATTGCTGAATAAAATGTGTGCTTTTGCAAGAGCAGATTATTATTATTTGTTAGCTAACTGAGCTTCCAGACAGAAGACAAAATGTTGGTTCTCATAAAGAGTGTGAACCGCGCCTGGATGATAATTATTACATGTATTTATTAAATTATTATTTATTACTTTTTATTACATTATTAATTATTAAATCATCGCTGCTATCCACATTAAGAAAACGCAATTGCAGTAGGTATTCGACAAGATGACAGCGCTGTGCAAGGGGAATGTGTTTGTTTTTTCCTGTATGAGTTCAATAAAGTGTTATTGTAATTATTTGCGTTTGTGTAATTATTTTGTTGCAATGGTTTAAATACTTTGTAATTAGTAACAACAGTGACTGTAGTAAGCCGTGTGTACTTTTTTTTTAAAAGTAATTTTCTAAATAGAAATGTACTCAGTTGAACATCAGCACCAAATTCTGGGATAAAGGATTGTACATAGAAAGAAAAAGATTGGGACTATATAAATGCTTAAACCCTCCTCTTGAAATAATTAGTCGTACAACATATAGAATAAAAATATAATTTTAATAAATTGGTAAAAAGTGTGTCTCATTAGACATAAGACACCACACTATTATATACTATTATAATTATTCTTTTAATAGATTGGTAAAAAGTGTGTCTCATAAGACATAAGATACCACACTAGTATATACTATTATAATTATATTATAATTATTATTTTAATAGATTGGTAAAAAGTGTGTCTCATAAGACACCACACTATTATATACTATGATACAGGCATACCCCACTTTAAGTACACAATGGGGTTTATTTAATAAAATTAGAAAGTGCAAAATCAGGCTCACTTCTGCATAGAAACCAATGAGCTTCCACGTTTTTACCCAAGCTTAATTGAATAAGCTGATGTTAGAAGCTCATTGGTTTCTATGCAGAAGTTATCCTGATTTTGCACTTCCCAGCTTTAGTAAATAAACCCCATTGTGTACTTAAAAGTGGGGTATGCCTGTAATCATATTGTAATTCTAATAGATTGGTAAAATGTGTGTCTCATAAGACATAAAACACCACACTAGTATATACTAAATATAATATAATTCTAATAGATTGGTAAAATGTGTGTCTCATAAGACATAAGACACCACACTATTATATACTATTATACTTATATTATAATTATAATTTTAATAGATTGGCAAAAAGTATGTCTCATAAGACATAAGACACCAAACTATTATATAATATTATAATTATATTATAATTTAAATAAATTGGTAAAAAGTGTGTCTCATAAGACACCACACTTTTAGTGTGGTGTCTTATGTTTTATGAGACACACTTTTATACCAATCTATTAAAATTGTATTTTTATTCTATATGGTGTACGACTAATATAGAATTATAACTAATTAAACTAAAAGTCCCAATCTTTCTTTTCTATATACAATCCTTTATGAAAGTGCCAACTTATTGTGAGTGAAACAGTGAAACAAAAAAGTGCTATACAATTTATCCATAAGGGTATTCTATTGCAAATCCTATCGTGTAAACAATGATATACTTAAAGTGCTCTGGTGTAAAAAAAAGATTCACATTGTATAAATAAATTGGAATGGTTTTAAAAAGATTTCATGCCATGTGAAGCTTTTTCTCTCTCCTATATCGGTGCGATTGGTTCCACTGAGAGATCGGTTGTCTATTGGGAAACAGCAGAGAATCACATCACAAGGATTACTGCAGAGGATTGCTCCCTGGGAATGTTTTACTTGAATTTTGAATCACGGAGATTGCTAATAATAAGTATATATATATATATATAATTTGGGACTTTTGTGGATGTTATATATATATATATATATATATATATATATATATATATATATCCACATTAGAAAAATTCACAATCAAAACATATATATATATATATATATATATATATATATATATATATATATATATATATATATATATATATATATGTGTGTGTGTGTGTGTGTGTGGTTTGATTGTGAATTTTTCTAATGTGGATACATATATGAGTACGCATTTTTACAGCACTTTAAGTATATAATGCTTTACATGATAGAATTTGCATATAATACCTTTGTGAATTTTATAGCACTGTTTTTGTCTCACTCCCAGTAAGTTAGCACTTTCATAAAAGAACACTCACCGTTATTTCTAATTACAAAGTATTTAAACCATTTCAACAAAATAATTACAATTGTAACATTTTATTGAACTCACAGGAAAAGAAAAAAAAACAAATAGTTTGTCCTTGCACAGAGCATCCCATCCAATACTTGGTTCTGATTTATCTTGCTCATTATGTCTATTTTTTTTTTTTTTTTTTTTACACAATAACCACAATAACTCCCTTTTGTGTTTATTATATCCTCAACTGGTTAGTGTAATATTGTTTAATTAAAGGTTATTTGGTAGATATAATCCAGATAGGTGATACAGGCTAATTTAGAACCTTAAAGCTATTGTATAGTCTTTTTTTTTTTTTTTTTTACTTTTACCTACAGGTAAGCCTATAATTATAAGGCTTACCTATAGGTAAAACTAATATTTCCTAAACCTTTACGGTTTAGGAGATATTTACGTTTAATGTAGCCACTGACGTCATGCGGTGCACGTTTAAGACCTGGCTGTAGATCCGGCAGAACTGCCAGACCTTGCCAGGAAAAAGACTCCCACATCCATGCGTGGGTTTGAGGTATTGCGGCTTCAGCCACTCCCACAAAGACTCCCACATCCATGCGTGGGTTTGACATATTGCGGCTTCAGCCACTCACAGCGCCACTCACAGCGCCGGAGCCGCAATACCCGGAAGACACGCTGAGGCAACATGTCAGCTCCCTCAGCGTGAATCAGGCGAGATAGCAACACCTCGTTCTAAGGTGAACATTTTATAATGAGCTGGTATGCGCTGCATACTAGCTCATTATGCCTTTGCCTTGCAGGGTTTTTTTTTTTTAAAGTGCGAGTTTACTCCCACTTTAAAGCGGGAGTCCGCCGGGACTCCGCATTTTTTTTTTTTTAAAGCCAGCAGCTAGAAATACTGCAGCTGCTGACTTTTAAAATAGTGACACTTACCTGTCCAGCGCGCCCGCGATGTCGGCACCCGAAGCCGATCTCTAGATCATCACTCGGGTGCTGCCGCCGCCATCTTGGGTATGGGAATCAGGAAATGGAGCCTTTCGGCTTCATTTCCCGGTTCCCTACTGCGCATGCGCGAGTCACGCTGCGCAATAAGGACGGTCCCCGCTGCCTCTGGGATCTGTGTGTTTCCCAGCAGGCACTTGCGGAAGGGGGCGGGCACTTGCAGAAAGGGGCGTAATCTACGCCCCTTTCCGCAGAGAGCTATCCCGGAAGTGGGTGCAGTTACCTGGATTATCCAGGTAACTGCACCCCCTCCCCCCTGAAAGGTGCCAATTGTGGCGCCGGAGGGGGGGAGGATTCCGATGAGCGGAAGGTCCATTTTAGGGTGGACCTACGCTTTAAGTGCAATAAAACTGCAGGAAAGGTCTGTAACATTTTAGGCACCAATTATGTTTGTTTTATTTTGGAACAAGGAAGACCAGGTTTTCCTTGATGTACTTATCCATGTTGGGATATTTTTATTTCCTGTTGTTTCATCAATAAAAAGAGACATGTCAAATCACACTAGTGTGAATGTGGGCTTAAGGATCTTTAATGGCATTCATGCAGATGCTGCTGGTTAGTAACTCTTTTGGTGCAGTAAGTCATTTTCTGTCTGACTTAAGCCTCATACACACGATCGGACTTTGTACAAACTTTCCTGTGGATTTTTGTACAAAGGGCGTCGGCCGAGAACTTGTATTGCATACACATGGCAGGACTTTTTCAGCCAACTTTCACCAACTCACGTGCTTTTTCTGCTCTTTACCGCCACCTTTGGTCAACTTCTGTATTGTTGTCTGATCTTTTGCATTGGTTCTGGGCATGCATGTTTGTAATTGGTAGAAAAGTCTGATGGTTTTCTGTACACACGATCAGACTTTGCTCCATCTGACTTTTTTTGCCAGAAAGTTTGTCCATTCGCACAGCCAACAAAAGTCCAATGAAAACCGAAAAAGTCTGTCCGATGGAGCGTACACACGGTCGGATGTTGCTCCAAAACAGCTAATTTGCATGTTTGTTGTCAAAAAGTCTGATCGTGTGCACGGGCCTTTAGATTTACTTATAATAAGCCCTATTTTGAGACCAGTCAAGTCTCTTGCTTTAACTGAAGACCTAAAGAAGGAGTCTTTTGCTGCTCCTGAAACTTTTTTTTTTTTCCAGATAAAAACTCTTATGACCCATACACACGATCTGAAATTCCACCAGCAAAAGTCCAATGTGAGCTTTTGGTCAGAAACTCTGTCTGTGTGTATGTTCCATCGGACTTTTGCTGGTGAAATTTCCTCCAGCAAAAGATTGAGAGCAGGTTCTCTATTTTTCTGACGGAAAAAGTTCAGATCGGAAATTTCCGATCGTCTGTAGCAATTCCGACACGCAAAATTCCTACGCGTGCTCGGAAAGAATTCAACACATGCTTGGAAGCATTGAACTTCATTTTCTTGGCTCGTCATAGTATTGTATGTCATCGTGTTCAGAGAACTTTTGTGTGACCATGTGTATGCAAGCCAAGCTTGAGCGGAATTCTGTCGGAAAAACCACCCAAGATTTTTCCGACAGAAATTCCACTCGTGTGTATGGGGCATAAGGCTGGGTTTGCACTTATGTGAATTGGATAAACCACATCCAATTCGCATGGCAGGAGAGTGTGACTAGCTTTAAATTGAGCTGGCACACATATCTCCAGGGTGGCTGCAGTCTGCATTTGGAAAAGGTCCCGTGCGTATTTGGCTCTGAATCAGGTGCAAATTAAGGCAAAAATTCGGACCTGATTCGCACCTGAATCGGTGAACAGACATGCACTGAACCCCCTGCTGTGAAAGACAGCCACAGTATGTGTGAACCCGGCCTTAGTCGAAGCCGGGCATTCTGCCAGCTTCTGTCGAAGGGGCATGACCAAAAAATGTCTGCCGACCGACTACTGATCAGTACTCTAATGCCATGTACACACGACCGGACTTTCTGGCAGACTAGGTCTGACGGTCTTCCCGACTGACTTTCGGCGGAGTTCCGACGGACTTTCCGAACTAACGGACTTGCCCACACACAAACGGACTAAGTCAGTTCGAAAGTCTGTTCGTTTTGAACGTGATGACATAAGACGGGACTAAAAAAGGAAGTTCCATAGCCAGTAGCCAATAGCTTCCCTTATGTCGTATTTGGTCCGTCAGACCAGCATACAGACGGATGGTTTTTCCCGATAGGAATTGAGTTCGTTGGACAGATTTGAAACATTTCTAGGTCCATCAGATTTTTAAAGCGAAAAATGATCGGATTAGCCCACACAGGATCGGATTGTGCGATGGTCTTTTTTCGTCAGACCTAGTCTGCTGGAAAGTCCGGTTGTGTGTACGCGGCATTAGTCAATGGCTGAGAACGCTGACCAGAGTGTTCTGGTAAGGACAGGAGTGTCCTATCAGAACACAATAGCACAACAGGGAAGATCACTGTACTAACATCAGATAGTTAGTACAGCAGCTCCTCCTGTGCTATCAGTTTTTTCATTTAGCCCTGCTGGGTTGAAGGAAAAAAAATAGTAGTGTGTACCATGCTTAAGCAAAATCATTATGCACTATACAGTATGTTTCCAGCGCACTAGGTGTATATAAGGACAATATTACATATTAAAACATCAAAGGCTACTTGCTCATCATGGGGCTGTTGTTTGAATACCTGTTCTCCTTATTATCTCTTATCTTTGTGTCTTTTATCAATCGACCTGACCTTCCTTTCTGTTGACCTGTGTGTTAAATCATTGCTCCCCAGCTGCTGCATGTATTCTACACTTCCAGTTATGTTGAATACCTGCTCCCCCAGACCACATTGTGGTTTCTCCCACTGGACTATACATGATGTACAAGTCAGCAGAAGGAATGTGAAGCTGGTGAAATATTGAAACTTGGCTCATCAAAATGGTCAAAGACCCACTACAGGTGGGGAACAGCAAATAGGCAGTGTTTCAACAAAGGGTCCAAAGTGTATGTAAACCCTCACCTTGTAAAACAACCCATTCAGCTAAACCACTTGCCGACCAAGCCTTTTCTGGCACTGTTTGTTTAGAAGTTTAAATCAATAATATTTTTTTTTTTTGCTAGAAAATTACTTATAAGCTCCAAACATTATATATATATATATATATATATATATATATATATATGTATGTATGTATGTATGTATGTATATATATATATATATATATATAGATATGTATGTATGTATGTATGTATATATATATATATGTGTGTGTGTGTGTGTGTGTGTGTGTGTGTGTGTGTGTGTGTGTGTGTGTGTGTGTATATATGTATATATATATATATATATATATATATATGTATTAGCAGAGATGGCAATCAATGCATTTTTTTATGTCATGTGATATTTGCGCAGGGGTTTTGTGTTTAAATCTTTTTTATTGAAAAATAAAGTGGTTGTACAGATGGTAGGTAAATACCAGAAAATGAGCAATTGACAGTCCGAAAAGAAGGTTCAGATACATATCAAAACGATAACAGTCTGAAGGTAATGAAAGTTACATCCACTTACAATAAACATGTGAACAATCAATATCTTGAACATAGATAATAAAACGCAAAAACCACGTATAAACCTGTCATCCTGTCCATCTGTGTTAAATCTGACTGGAAACAGGGTATAAGCCCTAGACTCTATTAGTGTACAATTTCCACGGGAGCCAGTTCTTATCATATTTTTGTAAATTACCGTCCCTATATGCTAAGATTTGTTCATATGCCATTACGGAGTTAATTCTGGCTTTGACACTTATAATGGATGGAGGTTCTGGTGTTTTCCAGTTACTCATAATCAGTGATCTAGCCGCTAAGAACACATGCACGACCACTGATCTAAACTTTGGCGGGAAATCGTTTATATTTATACCTAGAATGGCCTGTTCTTTCCTGATTGGGGCTCTTTGCTTAGTAATCCTACAGATCATATCAAATACAGCTGCCCAGAAGGGGTGTAAAATTGGGTAGGCCCACAGCAAATGTAGCAATGTCCCAACATTCCCACATCCTCTCCAACATATGTTTGAGACGCCGTCAGCAAATTTAGCAACAAGGTATGGTGTATAATACCATCTTAACCATATTTTCTGCATTAATTCGGCATAATTCGAGCACCTGGAGTACATGCCCATATGTTTAATGGCCTTTGTCCACTGGATGTCTGTGGATTCCTGTCCTATTTCCTTTTCCCAATTCAGAAATTGCGTGGGTTTGGTGAAGACGTCTTTAGAATACAAAGACTGGTAAATCACTGAGATACCTTTAGATTTTAGGGAGTTAGAGTGCAAATGAGACCATATTTTTTTAGTAACTGGCAACCTTACTACTTGAAATGTCTGAAAGTAGGAGGCTAACTGTGTATATGTTAAAAATTCAGAGCTTGGAAGGTGGAATTTCTCCTGTATCTTGCTAAATGAAAGTATCTTGCCCTCCGCAGTTATGTCTGTCCAGTTTACCACTTTGTGTAATGACCATTGAGATAGGTTAATGTTTGGTATATTCCATTTAGCAATGTCTAAAGGTATTGGTACTTTTTTCGATGGGTAGAATTCGTTCCCTTCCGATGTTACTTCTTTCCATGCTTCGATTGAGGCTTGGATAGTAGGGTGTTTAGGGATATTGTTCCGTTTAGTAACACAAGCTGCCATAAGCAAAGCCAAGGGAGGGGATTCCCTCATCCAAGCCTTTTCCAATGTACACCATGGTTTAGCATCTAAGTCTAGAAACCAATATATCAGTTGGTCCAGAAGAAATGCGGTATAGTAATCTCGCTGTACTGGAATTCCCATGCCTCCCGTTGTTTTATGTCTATGCTGCATATTAGAGGAACACCTAGATTTTTTCCCATCCCATACAAAGATCAGCAAATGCTTTTGTAGAGTAGTGAAAAAGGAGTGCGGAAGGGGGATCGGTAGGGCTCTAAAAAGGTAGGTTAATTTGGGCAGAATAAACATTTTGTATGCCGCAATGCGGCCTGACCAGGACAAATAGAACTTCTATAACTTACTGATATCATGTTGTAAAGATGATACTAGGGGAGCATAGTTTTCTTTATACAATTTATCAGTGGGGTAAGTAAGATTCACGCCTAAGTATTTAATTGAAGTGGTAGCCCATGTGTACGGGAAGGTATGTTTAAGATACTTTGTTAACGGTGGGCTTATGTTCATTCCTAAGATAAGAGATTTGGACGTATTAATTTTATAAAAGGAGATTTTGCTAAATTCCAGGAGTGCTGAATGTGCCGCCGGCAGAGAGACCGAGGGATTAGTTAGGGACAGTATGACGTCATCTGCAAACAACGATACTTTGTACTGTCTCCCTTTCATGCTTATACCTTCTATCAGATGGTCTTCCCTCAACCTCTCCGCCAGGGGCTCCATCACTAGGGCAAAAATAATTGGGGACAGGGGGCAACCCTGCCTAGTCCCATTCGTTATATCAAAGGGCTTAGAGTATAAACCCTCGGTGTACACATGGGCCGAAGGTTGTGAATAAAGGGCAAGTATAGCATCCCGTATCGTACCTTCCATCCCAAATTTAGAGAGTACTCCTCGCAGGTAACCCCAGTGGATTCTATCGAAAGCCTTCTCTGCATCTAGTGACAGAAGCAGAGAAGGCTCCCCCCTGCGCTCCACCATATACATGAGATTGATCATGCGCCTGGTGGCATCAGTAGTCTGACGTCCCGCTACAAATCCAACTTGATCATAATTAATCAGCTTGGGAAGAACTATTTTCAATCTATTTGCAAGTAGCTTAGCGTGGAGTTTCACGTCCACATTCAATAAAGATATCGGACGAAAGTTCTGCGGTACATTGGGGTCTTTACCCGGTTTTGGCAGAGTGACGATCGTCGCTGTGAGCATTTCTGGAGGGAATGACGCCGCTGCGGTCGCGGCATCAAACACTCGGGACAGATGCGGCACTAGGCTGGAGCTAAAGAGTTGGTAATATTCCGACGAGTAACCGTCGGGGCCTGGGGCCTTATTACGTGGGAGGCTGGCTATAGTTTTCTCTATTTCTGATAAAGTGAAGGGTGTATTGAGCTGCTCGAGGTCATCTTTGGATAATTTAGGTAGATTAATCGAGTCCAAAAATGCCGCTATTGAGGATTCAGTGGGTTGGTGTGTTTCTCCATCTGAGCTTAAGTTATATAGTGTCTTGTAATACTCACTAAATAAATCAGCTATTTCCTGCGGGTTCGTGTGTTTCTCATTAGTTTTGGGGTTTAAAAGGAAAGGCAATTTGTGACGGATCGCTTTGTCCTTAACTTGCTTGGCCAATAATTTACTAGCCTTATTACCATATCCATAACTCTGGGCTTTAAGAGATCGGTAATGAATGTCGTGTTGTGCGACCAACAGGGATCTTAAGTCCTGTCTTGCTAAGAACAATTGTTCCCTAAGGTGTTGGGTAGTTTGTCGTTTGTTTTCAATTTCCAACTGATTTTTTTTTTTTAACAAAGTGTCAAATTTTTCTGATCTTTGTTTCCTGACCCTACAATTCAACTGAATAAGCAGACCTCTTATGTAGGCTTTATGTGAGTTCCATACTACAAAGGGACTACTCACTGAGGGTACATTTCGGTCAAAGAACGCCACAAGTTCTTCCTCAATATATTTTCTATGCCCTGGTTGTGATAAAGTATAAATATTGTTTCTCCATCTATTTGCCCTTGTTTCCAATCGGTTATCCCCCACATCAACCGAAATCGGTGCATGGTCAGACCATGTGATGCTGTGGATCTCCGACTTGGAAATTTGCTGTAACGTGACTTTATCAGCCAAAAACATATCAATCCGTGAATAACTATGATGAACATTTGAATAAAAAGTGAAGTCTTTTTCAGATGCGTGTTGGCACCTCCATACATCAAATAATTCCGAGTGGGAGATGAAGCTCCCCAGAGATACCCTTTTTGTTAGACGCTTACCGGAGCTGGAGAGATCCATCTCCCCCCAGGGACTGCATTGAGATCTCCACACCACACCACCCTCCCCTGTTTAATTTTAGACACCTTTTTCCATAATTTGTTCAAGAAGGAAAGTTGTTTGACATTCGGTGCATACACAGTAACCAAAGTTAGTTTCACACTATTAATCTCACATATTAGCACGATATAACGGCCTAAATCATCTAAGTGTACTTCTATAAGCTTGAATTGAACTGTATTTTTAATAGCGATAGCCACCCCCCTTTTCTTTTTGGAGAAATTCGCTAGAAACACTTGGGGGAATTGCCGGTTTTGGAACGTAGGTGTTTTGTGGGTAGCAAAGTGGGTTTCTTGAAAACAAATCACATCACTATGTAAGTGTTTAGCTTCTTTCCATGCCAACTGACGTTTGAAAGGGCTATTAAGGCCTTTAACATTGAGTGATGAAATGCGAAAAGGCATGGAGTCAAAGGGCCTTCACCTCTGTGTAGGGAAATTAGAAAATTTAATGGCGGCCTATACACCTACTCAAGAGGTCCCGTGAAACCTCCCCGTATTTCTCACGTACCACTGAAGTAACAAAGCTTGCTGTGCTGCTAAGGGTTGTTCTAAAAGCTGATCACAGATAATCACCTGAGGATAAGTTAAGATACTGTAAGTATGGCTCGCGTATAATACCACACAGATAAAAATTCAATAGGGACTATGAACTTATTAACTAACCACAGAATGGTTCAGAGTAGATCGGTCAATGGAAGGAATCCGCTACTTAAATGAGCGAATCACTTGCAGACCAGTGCGGTGGGTTCACCGCTCAACTTAAGGGGGTTACAAAATGCAGTAATATTCTGCAAACAAAAGATAGATAAACCAAACAAAATAAACGTATAACAACTGAAACGGCTACATGGCGGCCGGGCCATCAGGGGGAGAATATGGATAAAATCCTAGAAATGATTGAGCTCGTGTCCATTGCCTGAACACATGGCAATAAGCATACTCATCCTTGATCTGAGTCGTCCGCACGTTCTGGTTCCAGAATTTGCCAGTCCTTTAGGAGTCGCAGTCCTTCTTTCAAGGTAGAGATGGTATGAGTAGTGTCCTCTCAAACAATTTGTAGGCGTGCAGGGTAAATCCACCGATAAATTATACGATGGTTGTTTAAAGCTTTCGTAATGGTGGATAATTGCCTGCGTTGTTGCATCGTAAACGCCGACAGGTCAGCAAAGAAGGATAGATCCTGCAAATCTTCTGGTAGGGATTCTCTGCGTCTCGTTGCTGCCATAAACTGATCCTTGATGTGGTAGAAATGGATACGGACGATGGTATCCCTCGGGAGATGAGCTGCCACATGCTTGGGTTTAGGGAGTCTATGGATGCGGTCCACAAGTAAGTCTTCCAGCGGTGCATCTGGGAGGATTGCCTTAGCTATCTGTAAAAAGTGATGTTTTAGGTCTGGAGGTTTAACGGATTCAGGGATGCCTCGGATTTTAACATTATTCCTCCTAGACCTATCCTCCAAATTTGCTAACTTCAGCTTCATGAGCATCATTTCTTCTTCCCTGTCATTATGGGCATCCACCAGGTCATTGAAAGTTGTAGCAAATTCACCCATTTTAGTTTCAACATGGGCCACTCTCTGCGACACTGAGGATATCTCTGATTTAAAGTTCCTAGTAAGAGTTTGAATGTCAGCATGGATCGTGGAGCGTAGTGACACCAGCATATCTTTTAATGTTGTGTCCAGAATAGGGGCATTTGCTGTGGGGAACTCTGACAGGCAATCCTGCAGCTCTCTGGTGTCCTCCAGAGAGGAATCCAAACTTGCTTCAGCCTCCTCTCTGTCACTGCTATCCAGTCTCGGCTTGCTCTTAGCAGGGCTAGTCACCCCAGACAGCGGAGGGGTGCTGGTGTCTTTCCCTAAATAGCGGTGTGGACGGTCTGGGAGATGTGGGGCTGATAACTGTCTGTTGGGCGCTGTATAAGCGCCATGCTCTCCTCCACCGCCGCCATCTTGCTCCGTATGCCGCCGCTGTGTGAGGAAGTAGTCTGGCAGTTTGTTCGGTTTTCCACCGCTTTTTCTTTTTCGTTGAGGCATCTCCAGGCTTGCCCGCACCTCCTAGGGTAGAATGCGCCAGGAAATGAGGCTCGTAGAACAGGTAATCTCCCCCTTTTGGCCCGTGTATGCGATGAGCTCTTCACTGAGCGTCCATCCGCTCCGCCGGTTAGCCACGCCCCCCCTGCGCAGGGGTTTTTAACACATTTTGTTTTGGAAAAAATAAACTTTCATGAATTAAAAAATAAATAAAATAACATAATATATACCCTAATTTTTAAGTAAAATATAATTTTGTTGTGCTGAGTAAACAGATACCTTACATGTCATGCTTTAAAATCGCACACACTCGTGGAACGGCGACAAACTACAGTACTTAAAAATCTCCATATGCAATGATTTAAACATTTTTACATATTACCAGTTTAGAGTTACAGAGGAGGTCTAGTGCCAGAATGATTTCTCTCACCCTAACATTGTCAGTGATACCTCACATGTGTGTTGCAAACACCATTTGCAATATGTGTGCAGAGCCAGCTGTATGACAACAATGACCTTTTTAGCTATCTAAAAGGGTCTAGTTCAGACCACCACTATAAGGGGTGTATTCTTCCTAGTGTCCTCCTATTAGTTGGTTTTATCATTGGTTTTGTAGGACCTAACATTTATTTTAAGCCCTTGTACACACGCTCGGATATTCCGACAACAAAATCCATCGGATTTTGTGTTACAGATTTTGTCCAAAACTTGTGTTGCATACAGACGGTCGGACAAAGTTGTCGGAAAATCCAATCGTACGTAACGTGATGACGTTATTTTGTTACGACGGGACTACGTTCAGGCTAGTAGCCAATAGCTTTGGTCTAGGAATTTGATCTGAGCATGTGTGGCACTTTGTCCGATCGGAAATTCTCTACACACAATTGGACAAAGTCCGATCGGATCATGTTGTCGGAAAGTTTTATAGCCCAGGTCTAAAACTTTGTCCGTTGGATATTCCAATGGAAACAGTCCGATGGAGCCCACACACAGTCGGATTATCCGACAACACGGTCCGTACTGACAATGTCCGACCGTGTGTACAAGGGCTAAGAGTTACTCTGGGGTAAAAAGGTTGCCTGTAGTCTATTATCACCTATTTCCATTTTATTTATTTTTTTCTAGCTAGTTGTCTCTAGTTTATTAGTACCTACTTCTTTTTTTCTTTTTTTTTTAGTTTAGTAGCTTTTCTGTAGCCTTCCTTTAGTACATCTCCTGCAACCATTTCCCTTCCTATGTCTCAATGGACCTCTACAGCTTTATATAGCCAGTGACATTCATCCGAGGCTATACACATACATATATATGGAAAGGCCAGTATGGTGGCCTGTAATTATGGGTGGAGCCCGGTGGAGTATATAACCAGCCCGTTCGCCTGGCTCCCTTGTCGGTTCCGGTGCGCGATATCTGATACGTCAGAAATCAAGGGCCGACTATCCACGTGACTTTACAGTGAGCCGGGTTCGTGAGTTCCTACGTTTTTCGTCCGCCTCGTGTCGACAAAGCCTTGTCGTTCGTCAGCGTCCGTCTGGTTGCCGTCTGAGTCGCTATACTCTAATCGAAATTTTCCGTTGTCGTACAACACGTCTGGGCCGGCTGTCGCAGGTAGGGCTTCGGCACCCTTTTCGTTTCATGTGTTATTAAGTCACGTAAACTAGATTCCTGAACTCACGAACCACTCACTCTGAATTACACGAACGTCTTAACTGCGACACTTGTATTCGATACCTCATGTCACTACCCCTTCCTTCGAAGAAGTCGTTGTCACCTTTTCGGTACATGTCGTTCGTGCCAACAGGCACTTCGTTTCGTAGCACGTCATTGCTAAACCGAACGACTCATTTCATTGTGTTCGAACCGATCGAACCGTTTCGAAATCGCAGCTGTCTGCTTGTCACGCTGAATTGAGCAGTCCGGGCAATGTCAATCTCAGGTTGTTCAAACCAAAAAAAAAAAAAAAATCATTTCATACCGTTTGTACTATGTCCGTCATGTCATTTCTTTTCATGTCAATCATTTCAGTCATTTCAATCATGTCAGTCGGTTATGTCGGATCATTTCCTTTCTGCCATTTCTAACCATGTTATCATTTCTGTCACTTATTACGCTCCAATCCGAATCCCATCGCATTTCTTATGCATCGATTCGTTCTGGTGCGCCCAGCTGCACGCCTCATTTCAGTGACCCCCCCTTGCCTGAGCTCCACGTGGCAGGGTCCCCCCCCCCTGCCTGAGCTCCACGCGGCGGGGTCCCCTCCCCCCCCCCTGCCTGAGCTCCACGTGGCGGGGTTCACCCCCCGCCTGAGCTCCACGTGGCGGGGTCCCCCCCCCCCTGCCTGAGCTCCACGTGACGGGGTCACCCCCCGCCTGAGCTCCACGTGGCACGCCCCCCCCCCCCTGCCTGAGCTCCACGTGGCGGGCTCCGCCTGAGCTCCACGCGGCAGGCCCCCCCCCCCTGCCTGAGCTCCACGTGGCGGGGTTCACCCCCCACCTGAGCTCCACGTGGCAGGCCCCCCCCCCCCTGCCTGAGCTCCACGTGGCGGGCTCCACCTCCGCCTGAGCTCCACGTGGCAGGCCCCCCCCCCTGCCTGAGCTCCACGTGGCGGGGTTCACCCCCCGCCTGAGCTCCACGTGGCAGGCCCCCCCCCCCCCTGCCTGAGCTCCACGTGGCGAGGTCCACCTCCGCTTGAGCCCCACGTTCTATGTGCAATTTGCATTGGAAACAAAAAAAAAAAAAAAAAAAATGGGGAAAGGGAAGGAAAAGGAAATTTTTCATCCGCGACGCAACCAAGTCACGTCTCTGTCGCCATATGCACGTTATTCTAAATTCGGTTGTCTGCTCGTTTCATTTATGTAGCTCGTTTCAGTTATGTCTTTCATCACATTTTCCAGTCTTACCTCCACGATTTAGCTAGACATCTCTCTGCAGGTATAGGAGTCTCATACAAACTTACCTTCATCTCCTCAGATCAGTCGAGTTTTCAGTAGGTCCAACCTGCACCGGGTCGGACGGTGCCTCCTTAGGTAAGAGAATCTTCTGGGAGGGAGACGCTCACAAGCGGTAGTATCCTTCTCTTAAAAAAAAAAAAAATGTGTTTGCTCAGGAGTCTCCTACGAGTCTTGTAATCCATGTCACCCTCTTAGGTTCCGTATAGGAGAAAAACCCAGACCCAAGGATTAATAGACTCACCAAGCCTGGATTTTGCCACCATGTCCCAGGCTGGCAGCGAGGACTACACGGCTCCGTTGTCTCCATCTCTCGTCTCAGAGAGCGGCAGCCAAAGGTCCTTCAGAACATGGACCATTCCCAGGCTGACAGCCGAGTTGAGGCGTAGGGGTGTACCCTTCCCAGCTACAGCCAGAAAGGCCGAGCTTTTCGGGCTCCTCTTTCCTCCCCCAGCCGCGGTTGAGGATAGTGCCCAGCAGGCCTCCCTGGGCTCTATCGCTGCTTCCATCACGCAGCTTCACACGCTGGTGTCATCCCTGACGACCTCAATGTCAGAGGTTCAGAGTCGGGTGGCCCTCCTCGAGACCCGCCCAGTCGTTTCTCCTCCTATACCAGCTTCACAAGCAGTGGAGAACACCAGCGCAGGTACCCCCGGGTGTACACCAGTAGTGTACCCTTCTCATTTAATATCAGCCAACATCAGGAAGGACATCCTAGAGGGCAAGGACGTCAATCTGGCTTCACTCCTGATATCCATTCATGAGCTGGCAGAAAACAAAGCTTACACTTGGGGGGACGTGTCGGTGGTCCTCAAAGCCAAAGACCCCAGGCTGGACAGGAAGCTTTCGGTCACCGAGTTCACCTTGGCCTTCGGCATGCTGAGGGATGTCATCTGCTCGGCCTCCCCCGGCAGGAGGGAGGAACTGGATCGTTACCTCCACGTGGTAGTTGACCTGGGGTATAAATACGGCGGTTTTTCATTTTATGACTATCACCGCTCCTTCTCCGCTAAGGCGGCCGCCAGGCTCTCCCAATTTCAGATACCTACGGATTGGAGTGTCTTGGACACCGAGTTGTTCTGCCGACACTTCGCAGGGCTGCGGTCTCCCCTTTGTGCCATTTGCCAGTCGGCTACTCACACCGCAACTTGGTGTGCCAGCTCAGTGGCAACCCCGCCCGTAGACGGTCCATCGACCTCAGGTACTGCCCAGGCCCTACCGGCGCCGGTACGCCTGCCGCAGACGGATAAACTGGGGCGCCCGGTCAAGACCTTGGGAGGCGCAGCCATCTGTAACAACTTCAACAGCGGGTCGTGTAATTTCAGCCAGTGCAGGCTGCTTCATGTATGCTCACGATGTCATAGAGCTCATCCCAGGCTCATGTGCGAGGTCAAGCAGGCTAGAAAATCTTGACTAAGCCGGGTCAACGTGTCGTGGCTCAGTGTCTACCTCGCCAATCATCCCACCCCCTCACTTGCCACCTACCTAGTTCAGGGCTTTACTCAGGGCTTTCATACAGGACTTATCTCTCTCCCTCACCTTACACACGAGTGCCAGAACCTGCGGTCAGCAGCCACGGACGTACAAGCCATCGACCAGCTATTACGGGCAGAGCTAGACCGGGATTTCATCATAGGCCCTTTCACGAAGCCCCCATTTAACACCTGGCGAGTCAGCCCTATTGGGCTTGTCAAGGGCAAATTCTCCAATAAACTTAGGTTGGTCTACGATTTGTCAGCGCCTTATTCTTCCTCTGTCCCCAGTCTTAATTCCCTTATCCCCTCTGAGGAGTTCTCCCTTAAATACGCATCCGTAGATACGGCCATCCAAGCCATTCTCAAGTCAGGCACAGGAACATGGCTCTCCAAGGCCGACATCTCGGACGCCTTCAAGCTCCTTCCTATCCATCCATCTCTCTGGTGCTGGCATGGCATCAAATGGAGGGAGCTCTACTATTTTGCCACCAAGCTAACCTTCGGGTCCAAGAGTAGCCCCTGGCTCTTCGACTCGTTTGCGCAGGCTCTCGCATGGATCTTGCTGCACGTAGCCCAGTGCCAGGGAGTCATACACTATTTGGATGACTTCCTGCTGGTCGAGTCACCTGGCTCCCTTCCAGGGGATCTGGATAAACTAAGGGTGGTCTTCAATAACCTTAACGTCCCTATTGCTGAGCACAAGGTGGAGGGCCCTGCGCAGGCAATCACCTTCCTCGGGGTCAGCTTAAACACCAGCACTATGCAGGCCAGCCTCCCCCCGGATAAACTAAGCCGCATCAGGTCGGTCATGAGGGACTTCACCCGCACCAGAACTTGCACCAAGAGGCAGCTACAGTCCCTTCTCGGTATGCTTAATTTTGCTATGCGCATCATCCCTCAAGGTCGCGCATTCATATCGCGCCTGTTAGTCCTTCTGTCCCATTCACAAGACCCGGAGCACGTCCTCAGCCTGGACCCCGCAGCTATAGCAGATCTTGCCATGTGGGAGGAATTCCTGACGTCCTGGAATGGCGTGTCCCTGTTCATTCCCTCCGTGTCCTCCTCGTCACCGCAGGTCGTGACCGACGCAGCGGCCTCCACGGGTTTTGCGGCAATTTTTGGCCACCTCTGGCTCGCAGCCCCTTGGCCTCCTCAGATACTGGCAATTCCGGGCTTCACCGAGACGTCCTCCCTATTCGAGTTGTACCCCATCGTAGCCGCTGCCCACACGTGGGGCCGCAGTTGGTCCGGTCAAACAGTGACCTTTTCAACGGACAATCTCGCCACTGCGGAAATCATTAACAAAGGCAGGTCTAAGTCTCTGGAGATTATGTCCTTCCTGCGGCGACTGGTCCAGCTCTCGTTATTGTTTCAATTTAATGTTCATTGTGCCTTTATCCCCGGTAAATGTAATCGGGCAGCGGACGCCCTCTCCCGCTTTAACTTAGTTTCCTTTTTTGATCAGGTGCCCGGAGCCGGACCAACGTCAGCAGCTATCCCGGACTGGTCTCAACTGACCCTGGATTAACCCCTCACCTAGTAGCCGCAACTCAACTCATCAATCACTCCCTCGCAGACAATACCCGCAAGGCCTACCAAACAGCCTGGAGGGCCTTTAACCGTTTCTTAACATCTCACTCCACAGAGACCTCCCGGGTCAAGCAAGTCCTGGCCTTCATTGCCCATTGCCACTCGGACTTGGCGTTATCCTTTAACACGATCCGGCTATACCTGGCCGGGGTACAACATTTTACGTCCCTCCAGGACCCTGCCGAACCCTCCTTGTTCACTTTTCACGCCATTCGGGCCGTCATGCGCGGCATCCAGAAACGCCAGCCTACGGCCTCCCCCAAACGCCTGCCTATCACAGGAGACGTTTTCAGAAACATGTCTGATATTCTGGCCACTGCACCTTTCGGACTCCACACTAGTATCATTATACAAGCAGCCATACACCTGGCCTTCTACGGCTTCTTACGGCCAGGCGAGTTTACCTCCAGTAGCCCCTCAGCTCGCACGCTATGCAAGCACCACCTGGTCAGGCACGGAGACCATTTCATCCTACATATAGCAGTATCCAAGACGCAGCAGCTTGGCCCAGGTACAGACATACATTTTTATAAAACTAACAACCGCTGGTGCCCGGTCGCCATTCTCACCCGCTTGTTGACCCTTCTGGCCGATCAACCAGGAACTGGCCCGCTTCTGCCATTCCACGGTAAGCCACTGAACGCAGCCCAGTTCATGGAGCATGTCAGGATACTCCTGGGCATCCTTCACCTCAATCCGGCTCACTACTCCGGACATTCATTTCGGATCGGAGCGGCTTCAACTGCCTCCCGCCAAGGGGTCCCGGTCCACGTTATCAAAAAGTTGGGTAGATGGAAGTCCACCTGTTTCGCCCGTTACATACCCAATCCGCAAGTAGAGATGGCCCAGGCCTTTGTCAAGCTCACCCAGTAACAAACTCGAATCAATAAAGGCATTCCCTACCTGTATGTTTTTGCCCCCTTATTTTGGTATACCCTACGTTAGGCCAGGGCACACTTTCAGGTCCGGTTCAAGTAAGCGAGTTTGTGTTAACCTTGTTTGTCATCCTTATCCGTATCGGTCAGAGGGCTCTGGGCCATAAATGGAAAGGCCAGTATGGTGGCCTGTAATTATGGGTGGAGCCCGGTGGAGTATATAACCAGCCCGTTCGCCTGGCTCCCTTGTCGGTTCCGGTGCGCGATACCCACCCACCCATCCCCTGTCAGGGCATTTCTCAAGCATTATACTCCTCGGGCGAGTACTCATTTCACTCCATTTCATTTTCATTTCATTTAATTACTCATTTCTCTATCAAGGGTATGCCCCCTTATTTTGGTATACCCTACGTTAGGCCAGGGCACACTTTCAGGTCCGGTTCAAGTAAGCGAGTTTGTGTTAACCTTGTTTGTCATCCTTATCCGTATCGGTCAGAGGGCTCTGGGCCATAAATATATATATATATTGAGAATGTCAGTATTGGTCCTCATGATGTTCTAACATTTTCCTTTTAAAATAATTTGTCCTTAACATCAACTTAATTGTGTATACATGTTTTTTTTTTTCTTCAATTATTTTGAATATGTTGTTTCTACTATACAATGATTTTGAATGATGTGTCCAGTTTGATCCGAGTTCAATTGGTGAATCAGATTCTTTCTGGCAATGGATCTGGACTGAACTCTTCACAATAAGGTTTGAGTGTATGTACCGTGTACCGCAGCCGGGTTTTGTTTGTGATACCGGCTGAGTACTGTTTTTAATTGGTTAGTTCACCTGTAACCTAATGATGACACATTAGAGCAGTGTATAGGTGATCATGGTGACTAGTTCCAATAGGTAATGACTAACGATTACATGAAACCTCTTTGTCTCCTGCTCAATCTGTTAATCACTTGTCATATGAAGCTTCAATAAAAAGGATTTTTGGAAGGAACCTTTTTGTTTCATAGAGCGAGAGAGACTGGTTTAACTACTTCTCGCCCGTTCTATAGCCGAAAGACAGCTACATTACAATCCTCCAGTACTAGGAGGACATCCATGGACATCCAAAACAGCACTTTTTGCTTGCACCCAATTGGATGATGGAAGTCAGCAGAGCGTCTCTCCATTTACTAAGCACTGGAACAAATGCTCTTGCAGAGTGCACAGTCTATTTGAATTTAGTAAATCCATCTTGCTGTTTAAAGGTGCCAACCTGCAGAGTACAGCAAAGGTTAGAATTCCAGTAGTTTCCATTTTATAAAAATTCAGCACAAAGGGCATGTCATAAGGACTTATTCTGTAAGCTTACAGTGTCCCCAATGCAAATAATGTGCATTGGTTTACTAGTTACTATGGATAGGCAATGCTGGTAGTTTTCACTTCCCCAAAATTTCTGAAATCGGAAAAATTTCAGCAAGAAAAGAAAAATCAGGCTTTCCCTAAAAAACATTGATAAAGCCATATCCCACAGAGTTGTGTCAATTGTTAGTGTTGAGTAATCAATACTGTATACAGAATGAATTAGGAATCGCATGTCATAAAAGTTGTGCACCACACATGCAAGACCTCACTGACTGTGCTTATACCCACCAACCTACGGGACATACGTGTTGAAGTTGCAGTCCGATAAAAGTTACAAACAACACAGGGTACAGCAACTGTTTGATTTCAGTAGTCATATATATATATTTTCTGAGAGTCGCCCAATTCTGGACCAGTCTATTGGTCTTCTGACAGTGACAGTAAATTACCTGGTCACAGTATCCCAGGCTTGGAGCAAGGACAGGTCCAGAGGCAGCACTCGCATTCTTCTTTTTTCCTTCTCAGTAGCTCTTGTGGACCAGAGCAGTCTTTACTTTTCTGATATTGGGCCTGTTTACAGTATGTGACAATAACCTTTTTCATTACTTAAAGCGGAACTTCACTAAAAAAGTAAAGTTCTGCTCTTCCTCCTCTTTCCCCTTCCTCTGCCAATAATGAAAACTTTTATTTTACTTTGGGGAGCAGGGGCCTATTTCTGCCAAACCCTGTCCGACTTCCACTGGAATTGCCTAGGCAATCCAAAGGAAAGTTTTCCCCACTCGCCCCCCTCCTCCTGGGACCAGCGTTGATTTCGTTGGCTAAAATATTTTCGTTGACTAAATTAACAATATTTTAGTTGATTGAAATATGACTAAAACTAAAACAATTCAGTTAACTAAAATACGACTAAAACTGAAATGGAGTTTTAATGAAAAGACTAAAATACAACTAAATCTAAAATGGTATTTTAGTCAAAAGACTATGGCTAAATCTAAACTGAAATTTGACATGAATTTGACATAAAAATTTACACTACTCTGCTGGTCATTTCTAAACACAATTCCACCCAGAGCCTGTAATAATAGTGCATTAAAGTTTAAACATGTATTGTACTACTGCACTACTTCCACTACCGCATAAGGATAATAAGGGGCATATACTAAGCTGATGAAAGAGAAAAAAGGCTTTTCTTATATTTTTTCTTAATATTTAATATTGGTAATATGTTCAGGCAATATGTACAATGGCATTACAATTTTTGGGGTTTTTTGTATTTTAAAGTTGCACTTCTGTTTGTCAAAAAGCGATATTTCTGTTTATGAAACTTGGTTTTAATTATAAAGACATTATATATCACAATAGCTAAATCTGTGTCTGTAGTGCATGTTCAAACCTTAATACCAGAAATAATAACCTGTTATTAGATTTTTACTAATATTTACAGTTGTGCTCAAAATTTTGCATAGCCTGGCAGAAATTGTGAAATGTTGCCATTAATATTGAAAATATGACTGATCATGCCAAAAAAAATTCTTTTATTTAACCACTACAATACAGGGCACTTTCACCCCCTTCCTTCCCAGCCCAATTTTCAGCTTTAAGCGCTCTAGCGCTTTCAGTGACAATTGCGCAGTCATGCTACACTGTACCCAAATGAAATTGTTATCATTTTGTTCGCACAAATAGAGCTTTATTTTGGTGTTATTTATTCACGACTCCGTTTTTTTTTTTTTTGCGATATAAGCGCAAAAATAGCGGAAATTTGGAAAAAAAACAATATTTTCTTTTTTCTATTTGAAAAGAAATCCAATAAAATCAAATTTTGTCATAAATTTAAGCCAAAATGTATTCTGCTACATGTTTTTGGTAAAAAAAATTCCGTTAAGTGTATAATAATTGGTTTGTGTGATCACGGACATATGTACGCAAATGATCATGTACATATGTGTGCAGATGATCACGTACATATGTGTGCAGATAATCATTGGGACATGTGATTTTAGTGGGACATATGTGGGGGACATGTTTTTATTATTAGGGACATGTGTTTTTATTATTTGGGGACATGTATGTTTTGGGGACATGTGTGTTTTGGGGACATATGTGGGGACTGTGTTTGTACTGTGTGGTGTGTTGTGTGTTTACACTACACTGATGATCAGTGAGTAAAAAGCTGTAAAAAGCAGCCCATACTCACTGATCATCAGCCGGCTGCAGCGTTCTGCTCTCCTCTCCTCAACGGTGACTTCCGTGTGAGGAGAGGAGAGCCGATTGCCTAGCAACCGGCTGTTTGTTTACATCACATGACGGCCGTGATTGGACACGGCCGTCATGTGATCAGGAGGGCCAATCACAGAGCCCTCCTGCCGATCTGAGATGTGCCGTGTCCGGGTGACACGAGCACATCGGGAACGCGCCGCTGCGCGGGCGCGCGCGCGCGCGATCCCGCTACTCCTGAATGACGTTCCTGAACGTCCTATCAGGAGTAGACGGCTCCCACCCGGCCGTATATATGCATTGGCCGGGTGGGAAGTGGTTAAGGATAGCAATCACATAAAGCCATTTAGTACACACACAGAAGGTGGAAATGTTGGCATTAATATTGAAAATATGACTGATCATGCCAAATAAATGTCTTTTATTTAAGGATAGCAATCGCATAAAGCCATTTAGTACACACACAGAAGGTGGCACACACAGGTTAAAATGGCAATTAAAGGTCAATTGCCCACATTTGTGGCTTTTTACATCACAATTAGTGTCTGTGTATAAATAGTCAATGAGTTTGTTAGCTCTCACATAGAAGCATTAAGCAGGCTAGACACTGAGCCATGAGGAGGTAGAAAAGAACAGTCAAAAAACCTGCGTAACAAGGTAATGAAACTACAAAGATGGAAAAGGATATAAAAAGATATTCAAAGCCTTGAATATGCCAGTCAGTGCTATTTAATCACTTATTAAAAAGTGGAAAATTTGATACCAAGCCAAGGTCATGTAGATCAAGAAAGATTTCAGCCACAACTGCCACAGGAACTGTTCGGGATACAAAGAAAAACCCACAGGTAACCTCAGGAGAAATACAGGCTGCTCTGGAAAAAGATGGTGTGGTTGTTTATAAGGAGCACAATACGATGATACTTGAGCAAAAAAGAGCTGAACAAAAACAAAAGTTACAATATGCCCAACAACACCTTGACATGCCTCACTGTCATTTTTGTGGCAGTAAAGGCTTCCTGATGGCTGCTCAACCATGCGGCTCTTTTTTGTTCAAGAATCGTTGAATTGTGCTCCTTAAAAATAGGAATGAGCTCGATGTTCGCCCATTTGCCGAACAACGAACAATATGGGGGTGATCGGGAAATTCAAACGCCATGGAACGCCCCATAGTGCACTGCAAGATCGCAGTGCATTAGTGTCTGAAGACTGGCCAAAGCATGCACCTGACCTGCATGCTTTGGCCAATCACAGCGCGCCCTGCAGAGAGAGCCATAATTGGCTAAAGGCAGGGTGCCTTTGTCCAATCATGGCTCAGGGGGACTAAGTCCATGCCCCACACTATATAAGGCTGCTTAAATAGCAGTTGTGTATAGTGTGTGACTGAGGACGGAGATGTATTAAGTTAGCGTAGTGAGGCAGGTTAGTTGCAGTGTATTTGATATATATGCAGTCAGTCTAGTATATATACAGTCTATATAATAGACTGTATATATATCAAATACACTGCAACTAACTAACCTGCCTGACTAATCTATCTCAATCCATGGTAGATGGCCCAGTAACATGAGACTGACAATAGATTCACTTGAATGGATTTTATTTGCAAAACTCAGACAATTGAACAGTCATTCAACTTGGGATCAGAGGGTTGGAAAGAGGGTTCAGGTACTCTTAGTGTCAAAGTCAGAAAAACATTGAAGAACTTGCTTACTTTGACGGCATCCAGAGAATAGTCATTCCAAACTGGATGATCACTCAGGTTGGACAGTAACTCTCTCACAAGGCCTAGCAGCCAACTTGGTGCTTACTCAGGAACAAGTCTCTGCCACAGACGTTGTTGTAGAATGTACAAAATAATGTCTCTGTCACAGACGTAGTTGTAGAACCCGTAGGAAAACTAAGCTTGAGAACACTTGTGGGATAACTGGATCTCTCAGCCTACATGGCGATATCCACAAAACTGGATTCTCTTGGTTACTTCAGCCCTTCCAGGCTCTTGCTAAGAAAACCAACCCGTACGTGATGTTCTTCTGAAGAGTCCTCCCCTGGAATGCTGGAAGTACACTGGGTCTCACCCGAATCGGAGGCGGCACCCAGCCACCTCAGAATCCTTCCTTAGTTTCCTTGCCTCAGGCTAGCCAGCCCCGAGACATTAAAGTCGGGTGGATCCACACCCCAGGCCATAGCCTTCCTGGAGGCTGGTCAGAAGGACCAGGACCATGAAGTCAGTGCATGATTCTGGGCCGGAACCCCGAACCACGTGACCTCCGCATCTTAAATACCCTCTCCCAGAAAGCACAGCGAGAGTGCCACTCAAACTGGGCGGGGTCCGAGAGAGAGTAATTTTAGCACCTGACCAGACCATAGTTCCATGCCTGCCAGAAGAGACGGTGCCCCCTGTGGCCAGGCTGAACATCTCACAGTCCAGTCAGACTGATGCTAAGGCCCAATTAGATAATTATACCCAAACCAAACTGCAGTTTGGGCAACTTTAACTTTAGAAAAACGCATAGCGCGTGCTCTTCAGGAGCCGCCGCTATATATATATATATATATATATGGAAAGGCCAGTATGGTGGCCTGGAATTATGGGTGGAGCCCGGTGGTGTATATAACCAGCCCGTTTGCCTGGCTACCTCGTCGGTTCCGGTGCGCGATATCTGATACGTCAGAAATCAAGGGCCGACTATCCACAAGACTTTACAGTGAGCCGGGTTCGTGAGTTCCACGTTTTCGTCCGCCTCGTGTCGACAAAGCCTTGTCGTTCGTCAGCGTCCGTCTGGTTGCCGTCTGAGTCGCTATACTCTAAATCGAATTTTCCGTTGTCGTACAACACGTCTGGGCCGGCTGTCGCAGGTAGGGCTTCGGCACCCTTTTCGTTCATGTGTTATTAAGTCACGTAAACTAGATTCCGGAACTCACGAACCACTCACTACCCCTTCTTCGAAGAAGTCGTTGTCACCTTTTCGGTACTTGTCGTTCGTGCCGACAGGCACTTCGTTTCGTAGCACGTCATTGCTATACCGAACGACTCATTTCGTCGTGTTCGAATCGATCGAACCGTTTCGAAAGCACAGCTGTCTGCTTGTCACGCTAAATTGAGCAGTCCGGGCAATGTCAAATCTCAGGTTGTTCAAAGGAAAAAATCATTTCATACCGTTTGTACTATGTCCGTCAGGTCATTTCTTTCCATGTCAATCATTGCAGTCATTTCAATCATGCCAGTCGGTTATGTCGAATCATTTCATTTCTGCCACTTCTAACCATGTTATCATTTCTGTCACTTACCACACTCCGATTCGAATCCCGTCGCATCTCTAACGCACCGATTCGCTTCGAAGTGCCCCAAGGTTCGGCCTCATTTCTGTACGTGCTCCAGAGACTGAGTCACTCGCAGGTTCAAGCATGGTCCTTGATTCTAGTCTTTGTCATGGCATAACATTTCTGTCACTTATTACGCTCCAATTCGAATCCCATCGCATTCCTTATGCATCGATTCGTTCTGGTGCGCCCAGCTGCTACACCTCATTTCAGTACCCCCCCCCTTTTTGCCTGAGCTCCACGTGGCAGGCTCCCCCCCCCCTGCCTGAGCTCCACGCGGCGGGGTCCCCTCCCCCCCCCCCTGCCTGAGCTCCACGCGGCGGGGTTCACCCCCCGCCTGAGCTCCACGTGGCGGGGTTCCCCCCCCCCCCTGCCTGAGCTCCACGTGACGGGGTCACCCCCCCGCCTGAGCTCCACGCGGCAGACCCCCCCCCCCCCCCCTGCCTGAGCTCCACGTGACGGGGTCACCCCCCGCCTGAGCTCCACGCGGCAGACCCCCCCCCCCCCCCCTGCCTGAGCTCCACGTGGCGGGCTCCACCTCCGCCTCCGCCTGAGCTCCACGCGGCAGGCCCCCCCCCCTCTGCCTGAGCTCCACGTGGCGGGCTCCACCTCCGCCTGAGCTCCACGCGGCAGGCCCCCCCCCCCCCCTCTCTGCCTGAGCTCCACGTGGCGGGCTCCACCCCCGCCTGAGCTCCACGCGGCAGGCCCCCCCCCCCTGCCTGAGCTCCACGTGGCGGGGTTCACCCCCCTGCCTGAGCTCCACGTGGCAGGGTCCACCTTCGCTTGAGCCCCACGTTCTATGTGCAATTTGCGTTAGAAACAAAAGAAAAAAAAAAGAAATGGGGAAAGGGAAGGAAAGGAAATTTTGCATCTGCGGCGCAACCAAGTCACGTCTCTGTCGCCATATGCACGTTATTCTAAATTCAGTTGTCTGCTCGTTTTATTTATGTAGCTCGTTTCAGTTATGTCTTCCATCACATTTCAAGTCTTACCTCCACTATTTAGCTAGACATCTCTCTGCAGGGATAGGAGTCTCATACAAACTCACCTTCATCTCCTCAGATCAGTCGAGTTTTCAGTAGGTCCAACCTGCACCGGGTCGGACGGTGCCTCCTTAGGTAAGAGAATCTTCTGGGAAGGGAACGCTCACAAGCGGTAGTATCCTTCGCTAAAAAAAAAAAAAAAAAAAAAAGGAAAAAATGTTTGCTTAGGAGTCTCCTACGAGTCTTGTAATCCATGTCACCCTCTTAGGTTCCGTCTAGGAGAAAAACCCGGACCCTAGGATTAATAGGCTCACCAAGCCTGGATTTTGCCACCATGTCCCAGGCTGGCAGCGAGGACTACACGGCTCCGTTGTCCCCGTCTCTCGTCTCAGAGAGCGGCAGCCAAAGGTCCTTCAGATCATGGACCATTCCAAGGCTGACAGCCGAGTTGAGGCGTAGGGGTGTACCCTTCCCAGCTACAGCCAGAAAGGCCGAGCTCTTCGGGCTCCTTTTTCCTCCCCCAGCCGTGGTTGAGGATAGTGTCCAGCAGGCCTCCCTGGGCTCTATCGCTGCTTCCATCACGCAGCTTCACACGCTGGTGTCATCCCTGACGACCTCAATGTCAGAGGTTCAGAGTCGGGTGGCCCTCCTCGAGACCCGCCCAGTTGTTTCTCCTCCTACACCAGCTTTACAAGCAGTGGAGAACACCAGCGCAGGTACCCCCGGGTGTACACCAGTAGTGTACCCTTCTCATTTAATATCAGCCAACATCAGGAAGGACATCCTAGAGGGAAAGGACGTCAATCTGGCTTCACTCCTGATATCCATTCATGAGCTGGCAGAAAGTAAAGCTTACACTTGGGGGGACGTGTCGGTGGTCCTCAAAGCCAAAGACCCCAGGCTGGACAGGAAGCTTTCAGTCACCGAGTTCACCTTGGCCTTCGGCATGCTGAGGGATGTCATCTGCTCGGCCTCCCCCGGCAGGAGGGAGGAACTGGATCGTTACCTCCACGTAGTAGTTGACCTAGGGTACAAATACGGCGGTTTTGCATTTTATGACTATCACCGCTCCTTCTCCGCTAAGGCGGCCGCCAGGCTCTCCCAATTTCAGATACCTACGGATTGGAGTGTCTTGGACACCGAGTTGTTCTGTCGACACTTCGCAGGGCTGCGGTCTCCTCTTTGTGCCATTTGCCAGTCGGCTACTCACACCGCGACTTGGTGTGCCAGCTCAGTGGCAACCCCACCCGTAGACGGTCCATCGACCTCAGGCACTGCCCAGGCCCTACCGGCGCCGGTACGCCTGCCGCAGACAGATAAACTGGGGCGCCCGGTCAAGACCTTGGGGGGCGCAGCCATCTGTAACAACTACAACAGCGGGTCGTGCAATTTCAGCCAGTGCAGGCTGCTCCATGTATGCTCACGATGTAATAGAGCTCATCCCAGGCTCATGTGCGAGGTCAAGCAGGCTAGAAAATCTTGACTAAGCCGGGTCAACGTGTCGTGGCTCAGCGTCTACCTCGCCAATCATCCCACCCCCTCACTTGCCACCTACCTAGTCCAGGGCTTTACTCAGGGCTTTCATACAGGACTTATTTCCCTCCCTCACCTTACACACGAGTGCCAGAACCTGCGGTCAGCAGCCACGGACGTACAAGCCATCGACCAGCTATTACAGGCAGAGCGAGACCGGGATTTCATCATAGGCCCTTTCACGAAGCCCCCATTTAACACCTGGCGAGTCAGCCCTATTGGGCTTGTCAAGGGCAAGTTCTCCAATAAACTTAGGTTGGTCTACGATTTGTCAGCGCCTTATTCTTCCTCTGTCCCCAGTCTTAACTCTCTTATCCCCTCTGAGGAGTTCTCCCTTAAGTACGCGTCCGTAGACATGGCCATCCAGGCCATTCTCAAGTCAGGCACAGGAACATGGCTCTCCAAGGCCGACATCTCGGACGCCTTCAAGCTCCTTCCTATCCACCCATCTCTCTGGTGCTGGCATGGCATCAAATGGAGGGAGCTCTACTATTTTGCCACTAAGCTAACCTTCGGGTCCAAGAGTAGCCCCTGGCTCTTCGACTCGTTTGCGCAGGCTCTCGAATGGATCTTGCTGCACGTAGCCCAGTGCCAGGGAGTCATACACTATTTGGATGACTTCCTGCTGGTCGAGTCACCTGGCTCCCTTCCAGGGGATTTGGATAAACTAAGGGTGGTCTTCAATAACCTTGACGTCCCGATTGCTGAGCACAAGGTGGAGGGCCCTGCGCAGGCAATCACCTTCCTCGGGGTCAGCTTAAATACCAGCACTATGCAGGCTAGCCTCCCCCCGGATAAACTAAGCCGCATCAGGTCGGTCATGAGGGACTTCACCCGCACCAGAACTTGTACCAAGAGGCAGTTACAGTCCCTTCTCGGTATGCTTAATTTTGCCATGCGCATCATCCCTCAAGGTCGCGCTTTTATATCACGCCTGTTAGTCCTACTGTCTCATTCACAAGACCCGGAGCATATCCTCAGCCTGGACCCCGCGGCTATAGCTGATCTTGCCATGTGGGAGGAATTCCTGACGTCCTGGAATGGTGTGTCCCTATTCATTCCCTCCGTGTCCTCCTCGTCACCGCAGGTCGTGACCGACGCAGCGGCCTCCACAGGTTTTGCGGCAATTTTTGGCCACCTCTGGCTTGCAGCCCCTTGGCCTCCTCAGATACTGGCTATTCCGGGCTTCACCGAGACGTCCTCCCTATTCGAGTTGTACCCCATCGTAGCCGCTGCCCATACGTGGTGCCGCAGTTGGTCCGGTCAAACAGTGACCTTTTCAACGGACAATCTCGCCACTGCGGAAATCATTAACAAAGGCAGGTCCAAGTCTCTGGAGATTATGTCCTTCCTGCGGCGGCTGGTCCAGCTCTCGTTATTGTTTCAATTTAATGTTCATTGTGCCTTTATCCCCGGTAAATGTAATCGGGCAGCGGACGCCCTCTCCCGCTTTAACTTAGTTTCCTTTTTCGATCAGGTGCCCGGAGCCGGACCAACGTCAGCAGTTATCCCGGACTGGTCTCAACTGACCCTGGATTAACCCCTCACCTAGTAGCCGCGACGCAGCTCATCAATCACTCCCTCGCAGACAATACCCGCAAGGCCTACCAAACAGCCTGGAGGGCCTTTAACCGTTTCTTAACATCTCGCTCCACAGAGACCTCCCGGGTCAAGCAAGTTCTGGCCTTCATTGCCCATTGCCACTCGGACTTGGCGTTATCCTTCAACACGATCCGACTATACCTGGCCGGGGTACAACATTTTACGTCCCTCCAGGACCCTGCTGAACCCTCCTTGTTCACTTGTCACGCCATTCGGGCCGTCATGCGTGGCATCCAGAAACGCCAGCCTGCGGCTTCCCTCAAACGCCTGCCTATCACAGGAGACGTTTTCAGAAACATGTCCGATATTCTGGCCACTGCACCTTTCGGACTCCACACTAGTATCATTATACAAGCAGCCATACACCTGGCCTTCTACGGCTTCTTGCGGCCAGGCGAGTTTACCTCCAGTAGCCCCTCAGCTCGCACGCTATGCAAGCACCACCTGGTCAGGCACGGAGACCATTTCATCCTACATATAGCAGTATCCAAGACGCAGCAGCTCGGCCCAGGGACGGACATACATTTTTATAAAACTAACAACCGCTGGTGCCCAGTCGCCATGCTCACCCGCTTGTTGACCCTTCTGGCCGATCAACCAGGAACTAGCCCGCTTCTGCCATTCCACGGTAAGCCACTGAACGCAGCCCAGTTCATGGAGCATGTCAGGATACTCCTGGGCATCCTTCACCTCAATCCGGCTCACTACTCCGGACATTCATTTCGGATCGGAGCGGCTTCAACTGCCTCCCGCCAAGGGGTCCCGGTCCACGTTATCAAAAAGTTGGGTAGGTGGAAGTCCACCTGTTTCGCCCGTTACATACCCAATCCGCAAGTAGAGATGGCCCAGGCCTTTGTCAAGCTCATCCAGTAACAAACTTGAATCAATAAAGGCATTCCCTACCTGTATGTTTTTGCCCCCTTATTTTGGTATACCCTACGTTAGGCCAGGGCACACTTTCAGGTCCGGTTCAAGTAAGCGAGTTTGTGTTAACCTTGTTTGTCATCCTTATCCGTATCGGTCAGAGGGCTCTGGGCCATAAATGGAAAGGCCAGTATGGTGGCCTGGAATTATGGGTGGAGCCCGGTGGTGTATATAACCAGCCCGTTCGCCTGGCTACCTCGTCGGTTCCGGTGCGCGATACCCACCCACCCATCCCCTGTCAGGGCATTTCTCAAGCATTATACTCCTCGAGCGAGTACTCATTTCACTTCATTTCATTTTCATTTCATTTATTACTCATTTCTCTATCAAGGGTATGCCCCCTTATTTTGGTATACCCTACGTTAGGCCAGGGCACACTTTCAGGTCCGGTTCAAGTAAGCGAGTTTGTGTTAACCTTGTTTGTCATCCTTATCCGTATCGGTCAGAGGGCTCTGGGCCATAAATATATATATATATATATATATATATATATATATATATATATATATATATATACTCTGCATCCAGTGTAGTGTATATATACAGTTCATTCGGGGTGTAAATTATATAATACATTTCAGGCAGTGTATTCATATACACATATATATACAGTCGTGTATATATATTTTTATATATACTAGACTGTACATATATGTATATGAATACACTGCCTGAAACTGCCTGAAGTGTATTATAGAATTTATAATAATGTATACTTTTAAAATAATTTATAATAATATATACTATGCATTCAGTGTAGCATATATATATATATATATATATATATATATATATATATATATATATATATACAGCATACATATACAGTTTTATATATATATATATATATATATATATATATATATACAGCATACATATACAGTTTATATATATATATATATATATATATATACACACACACACACTTCAGGCGGTGTCTAGTTTTTCCAGTAAGCCTCCTCCATTCTCACGGGGGTGGTGGTGTCTTTCTCACTTTCAGAGGGTTCACGTAAAAGTGGGGCTTCTACATTTATTCACTGGATTTTTCCCATTCCAGACTGTATTGGCATTCGCACTTTGGAAAGTGGTTATGGACTAGTTATCATAAATATTTCGAATATTTTTTCTTTGGCTTTTCTTTATATTTTGGTTTATATACCATATATGACTTAAACCTGGCACTTTATATATATTGATGTATGTATGTTTCACGCATATTTATATTTTATTATTACAGAATAGCGCTGCACATATTTTTGTTTTTTTACAGTTTTTAATACACAGTCTATAATACAGGGTGTACAGTTTCTAATACAGTGCAGGTGGTGTACATAGTATATAATACAGTGTATACAGTTTCTAATGCACTTCAGGTGGTGTACACAGTATATAACACAGTGTGTGCAGTTTCGAATACACTTCAGGAGGTGTAAACAGTTTATAATACAGTTCAGCTGGTGTACAGTTTAATACACTTCAGGTGGTGTACACAGTATATAATACAGTGTGTACAGTTTCTAATACAGTGTAGGCAGTTTACACAGTATATAATACAGTGTGTACAGTTTCTAATACACTTCAGGTGGTGTACCGTTTCTAATACAGTGCAGGCGGTGTGCACAGTATATAATACAGTGTAGTGTGCTGTGAAAAGAAAAAAAATCCCATCATGTCCTGAAGACCACCAAGGAGAGACAGATGCTCACAGGCCACTAAAAGAGGGCAAGTAGCCTCTGTGTCTACAGTCAACAGTGGTAGTCATCGGCATGGTGTATCCTCTGCAGGTGGCCGTGGGGCACGCTTTTCTTTTTTTTCTGCTGCTGGCTGTGTTATTGAGCCACAACATGCAGAAGAGTTGGTGGAGTGGATAACAAAGCTCATCTTCCTCATCCTCTGTCACCCAGTAGTTTGTCTTCCAAGACAACTGCCAAAGCAGCCTATTCGACCGGCTCCTTGTCCACAGTTATTCCTTCTGTAGCTCCACCATAATGCACAAAGGAGTCCCCAGAATTATTTGACCACAGTGTAGATTACATGCTGCTGGAGGATGCGCAACAATTTGAAGGCTCCGATGTTGGTTCCCAGGTGGAGGAAGTGAGTAACATGAGCCTAGAGAGAGGGGGTGCCACAGAAGAACGAGAAACTGGCATTCATGTTCCCCCAGCTGCAGCATGCTGTCAAGTTTGCTCCAGTGACGAGGAGGGAAGAAATGATGAGTTCACTGACCGTACTTGGGTGCATGAGAGAAAAAAGGAGGAAAGTGAGGAAGAGGAGGAGGCACAACTCTGAGGCATGTCCTCTATGGGTCAGCTTAAGGGCAGCCATCCTATTGCATCACACCACAGAGCTCTGCAGGTGCAGCACGCTGCTGACTCCCCACTGACTTTTAAAAGTGGTGTGGGCCTTTTTCGATATGTGTGCAGCAGATTGCGCCATTGCTGTTTGCAACCTATGTCTGAAGCGGATCAAGCGCGGCCAGAACAGCAGCCGCTTGGGCACCACATGCTTGACCAGACATATGATGACCTGCCATGCAATCCATTGGCAGCAGCACCTGAAAGACCCACATCATAGAAAAAGGAAGACTTCTCCATGCTCCTCATCTGGGATCTCAAACCCCGCTATGCCTCCAGTCCTTTCAAAAACCTGCACTCAGAGGAATGAAGGTATAACAATAGGTGTCACAAGTACTTGCAGCCAATCTGCTAGCAGTACCCCACCAGTTGATTTCAGCAGGCACATTTCCCTACACAAGATGCTGAACTGTGAAAAGAAATTCGATCCCAGTCATCCACATGCTCAGCATCTAAATGCTAGCTTGGCCAAATTGCTAGCACTGCAACTGCTGCATTTTCAGCTGGTAGACTCAGCAACCTTTCGTAAATTTGTGTAATGTGCTGTACCACAATGACAGGTTCAAAAACGCCATTTCTTTTCACGTAAGGCCATTCCGACTCTCTACTGCCATGTGGAAGGCAATATTTTGGCCTTTTTGGACAGGGCAGTCAGCAGTAAGGTTCATATTACCACTGACTCATGGTCCAGCAGGCATGGGCAGGGACGTTACCTTTCTTTCACGGTGCACTGGGTAACTCTGCTGGAAGCTGGGAAGGATGCAGGATAGGGTTCAGTGTTGTAGCTTGATCCTCCAACCATGCCTAGCAAAGCTAGTGGTGATTCTGCCATAAAATCTGGATGTTCCCTTCCCTCTTCTTCCTCTATGGCCTCTTCTGCAGAATTGTCCTCTTAACCAGCAGTGCTCGCTAAATGCTTAAGGGGCTACGCAAGCACTTAGGCTAAAAGATGTCATGCAGTGCTTGAGTTGGATCCAGTGGATGTCTGGCTGCCGAATGAGGGAAAGATGGCCCCCGCTCGGCTCCATAGCATGGGAGGGCGGAAGCAACGTCAAACGTCACTTCCACTCATAGTTCTTGAAGGAGAAATGTATTTTTTATTTTTTGCAAGTTACATTTTAGTGTAAATGTGACATCTGAGGTGTTTTTGACCCCAAATCTCATACTTTTTTTATTACAAGGGATGTTTACATCCCTTGTATTAGGAATAAAAGTGACCCAATTTTTTTTTTAAAGACAGTGTCAAAATAAAAAATAAAAAGTAAAATAAATAAAAACATTTTTTTTAAAGCCCCCCCCCCCCCCCCCATCCCGACGAGCTCGCACGCAGAAGCGAACGTATACATGAGTAGCGCCCGCATAAAAAAATCGGTGTTCAAACCACACATGTGAGGTATTGCCACGATCGTTAGAGCAAGAGCAATAATTGTAGACCTCCTCTGTAACTAAAAACTGGTAACCTATAGAAATGTTTAAACATCGCCTATGGAGATTTTTAAGGGTAAAAGTTTGTCACCTTTTCACGAGCGGGTGCAATTTTGAAGCGTGAAATGTTGGGTGTCAATTTACTCAACATAACGTTATCTTTCACAATAAAAAAATAAAATTGGACTAACTTTACTGTTATCTTATTTTTTTATTCAAAAACTTGTATTTTTTCCAAAAACAGTGTGCTCATAAGACCGCTGCGCAAGTACAATGTGACAGAAAGTATTGCAACAACTGTAATTTTATTCTCTAGGGTGTTAGAAAAAAATATATATAATGTTTGGGGGAGCTGACATTTTGCCCTTGGTGTGTCATCCGGGTTCGCGACTCCGGCAATGTGAGTGGCCAGAGCTGCGGTGATGTCACTCCCGCACATGCGTGCAGGAGTTTTCTTCCCAGCAAGGTCCAGCAGCGTCTGCCGGACCTTCATTTGCTGGCTTCATCTACATCCTATGCATTAAGGTGAAAAAAAAACAGCCCCCCAATTTTACATACCTGAGCCCTCGAACTTGACCCACAGGGATCTGCTGTCTCTCTGCCCGGGGTTCTTGGCTCTTGATTGGATAGATTGATAGCAACACAGCCAATGGCTCACGCTGCTGTCAATCAAATCCAATGATGCGGGTGCCAGGGGGCGGGGCCGAGTCCTACATTATACCTCTATGGATGCCAAATGCTGGACTCGGAAATGCGCCCACAAGGTAACCCCCGGGAGAGTGCTTCTCCCAGGGGGTTATATGATGTGGGGAGGAGCCACCAGAGCTGCCAGGGGACCCCAGAGAGCAAGTTCGGGGCCACTCTTTGCAAAACGAGCTGCATAGGAGGTAAGTATGATATGTTTGTTATTTAAAAAAAAAAAAAAAACCCTTACAATCACTTTAAAGTGGTTCTGCACCTAAAAAAAAAAAATATTAAAAGCCAGCAGCTACTAATATTGCAGCTGCTGACTTTTAATAAATTGACACTTACCTGTCCCAGTGTCCAGCGATGTCGGCGGCAGATGACGAGCGATCGCTCGTCTCTCTGCTGCCCCGCCGCCATCCTCTGTCAGGGAATCGGGAAGTGAAGCGTTGCGGCTTCACTGCCCGGTTCCCTCTGCGCATGCGCGAGTCGTGCTGAGCATCTGTACTGGTCCTCGCTTTGTTCTGGGAACTGTGTGTTTCCCAGAACACAACGGGGGGCGGGACATCTGCGGGGGTCTGCGGCGGTCTGTCCCGGAAGTGGGTGCAGATACCTGGATTATCCCGGTAACTGCACCGCCCTCCCCCTGAAAGGTGCCGATTGTGGCACCGGAGGGGGGGAGGGATCAGATTAACGGAACTTCCCCTTTAGGGTGAAGAACCGCTTTAAGAACAAACCTACGGAACCTCATCTTGTTTGTAACCCAGGGAACACCTGTGTGTATTTATACACTCACAACACACACAGACACACACTTATAAATAAATGTAAACACACATTTTAAAATGTATTAAAACATTTTTTAAATAAATAAAGACTTATCGCACATGCATAATTGGCATTGTTTTTTACAGGTACCATCCTTCTTCCCAAGTCGAAGCTGAACACTGCAGAACCTGGTGCCACTTTATTGATAATGATTACTGAGGTTTGTTTTTTTTTTTTCCTTTTTTTGTGCAAACCAATTTGCAGCTTGTAGGTAAGTAGTGGTTAACGCTGCCCCAGTTGGGAAGACTAATGTTTGTGTGCTATAAAAAGGGACACGACCCTGGACCCAAGGGGAAGACACACACACAGGGAGATTTGTGGGAAATGTTCATTGCCGTTGCTGGGGTCTTGATCGCCAGTACCATGCCGAGTTCAGAGTTCCCATTATTAAGAGAGATTTATGGGACTTGCAGTCCTCCCTGAAAACAAATCCATGGACTTTGCCAAGAATGGACTCTTTCATATGCAGATATGCTGGGGCAGCCACAAGCCTGAAGTTTGTAACTAGGGATGTTAGGGAAAAGACTGCACCTTATTTCGGACTGCTGTCTGTATTTGTCATCATGTTAATTTATTCAAGTAAAGCCTTTGAAACTTTGCCTTTGCCTGGTGTGAAGTTACTAAAGGGGTGTAATGCAAGTAACCGGCACATATAACTACTTCCTATCCGGCCTATAGCAAAATGACGGCCGGGGATAGGGGTTTCATTGTCCTTACTGGTTTTCATATGACGTCCTTCAGAACAAGCCACTCGTGCATGCCCTCTGGGATGCGCAGCACGGTGATCAGTGGTGTGGTGTGTCCCTCAGACAAACCGCATCTCCAATCATGGTAAAGAGCCTATGATGTAGGCTCCAATCACAGCTGATCACAGTGTAAATAGGAAATGTCAGTTATCAGCATTCTTCTCTTCAGGCTGACAGAGCATGAGTAGAGGAGAGTCGATAAGTGACTTTCCTCAGTGGGGACATCTGCATAATCAGTGCTAGGGATGAGCCGAACACCCCCCGGTTCGGTTCGCACCAGAACTTTCTAACGGACCCCAAATTCGTACGAACGTTAGAACCCCATTGAAGTCTATGGGACTCGAACGTTCGAAATGAAAAGTGTTAATTTTAACGGCTAATATGCAAGATACTGTCCTAAAAAAAGGATTTGGGGACCTGGCTCCTGCCCCAGGGGACATGGGTCAATGCAAAAAAAACTTTTAAAAACGTCCGTTTACCTGGCCTTACCTGGCCTCCCAGCTTTCCCACTTTTATTATCTCAACACGTACGATAAAATGCGGTACTTGTATTTGGTGTGCACCACGGCGACAGACGTGATCGCGCATCCCTTCCAAATTGTTTTTTGCAAACATCGGGGTGTCCATCGCTCGGGGCCTGGACGCGGTATGCTCACACACCACTGTCGGGTGTGGCAGCTGGCGATGTCCAGAACTGAGGCTCCTTCCCTACATGCGCATACGCCCCTTTGGGATAATCCTGAATTACCTGAGCTGTTGCAAGTGCCGGATTATAAGGTGTGGATCTGCAGAGGTATAGTATATCTATCCCAACTTTTTACTACTCGGGGCGTCAAGACGTTCCAGGCCCTTAAGGAGGAATTTGGCCTCCCTAATCACCTATTTTTTCGATACTTGCAGGTACGTCACGCCCTGCAGACGCAATTTCGGAATGCACCCCCTGCTCTCGCGGACCTCCCACTGGCAAAGTTGCTTCTTGGTGAGGATTCCCGAAAACTTATTTCCACCTTGTACATGTACCTACTCACTCCCCGGGCTACAACTCATGTGTACACCCTTAAAGCTAGGTGGGAGTCTGACATTGGGCGGGTGGAGGATGATCTTTGGGAGGAGATGCTGGCGGTGTCGACTGAGGTGTCCCCTAGATTGTCTGACAGACTGACCCATCTTTATATATTGCACCGTTCTTATTTGACTCCCAACCGCCTTGCCAAATACAAGCCTGACTTTGCCCTACGTGCCCCAGATGTGGCGACAGAAATAGCACGTTTTTCCACCTTATCTGGACCTGCCCCCCCATTCACAGGTACTGGGCACAGATTGTACGATTTCTACATGATCATATGGGTTCTCCTCTCACGCTCTGCCCACGTCAGTGTGTGCTTGGGCTCCTCCCCCTTCAGGAGGAGAGCAAGTACTTACGTACCTTTTTACAGGAGACTCTTTTTACTGCTAGGATGCAGATAGCGCAATTGTGGCTTAGGCCGGATCCTCCTACGTTTCAGCAGTGGAAGGTGGCTGTTAACCGCACACTGCCCTTCAAAAAAATTATATACTCCAATAGGGGGTGCCTGTTAAAATTCAACAAAGTGTGGGATAGGTGGTTGGAGAGTGCAGACAGCTGCGAGGACTAGCCCTTTGGGATCATTCTGGATGGTGTGATTGCTGCCTTTCCTCTGGGCTTGCCTGGGCGGTCTATTTACTGTATCTCTATGTGTACTACTGATGGACATGGTAATGTGAATACTGTGATTTTATTATGCTGTGTCAGATATGGAATGTATCCTTATTTTTCTGTTGTTAGGTGCCTGTTGCACCGTTCTAGGTTTGACTACTCCTATGTGATCTTTTTTTTGCATCTGCTCAATAAACCTTTTCTTGGTTAAAAAAAAAAAAACGTCCGTTTTGGCGGGAGCACTGATTTTAATGACGATTAAAGTGAAAAAAAAGTGAAATATTCCTTTAAATATCGTGCCTGGGGGGTGTCTGTAGTATGCCTGTGAAGTGCCACGTGTTTCCCGTGTTTAGAACAGTCCCTGCACAAAATGACATTTAACGGAAATAACGTCATTTAAAGCTGCTTGCGGTTTTAATGTTATATCTGGTTCCTGCAATATGGTTGAAAATCATTGAGAAAAATGGCATGGGTAGCTCTCCCTGCCCATTACCAGCCCCTTTGAGTCTTGTACGCATATTAAGGGGAGCCCCATACCCATATTAAAAAAAGGAAATACGTGTGGCCCCCAGGCCCTATATACTCAGAACAGCAGTATACAGGTGGTGCAAACAAGACAGGGACTGTGTAGGTTTGTTGTGTTAAGTTGAATCTGTTTGTAATTTTCAACCGGTACATTTTTAAAGTGTAGCTCCAGTCAAAAAAACTATTTTTAAGCTTTTTGGAAAACATAGGGAAGGGTTATCACCCCTGTATAATTTGTTTTGCTGTCCGTCTTTTTCAGAGCATGCAGACAGCACGCACAATCTCCTACCGCTGACTGCAAGCTCTATTTAAAACGAGCAAGATAGTTAGCTATATAGGTGGATATAGCGGTGTATACTGCGTTCAGAGCACGCAGACAGCACGCACAATCTCCTAACACTGACTGAAAGCTCTATTTAAAACGAGCAAGATATTTAGCTATATAGGTGGATATCGTGGTGTATACTGCGTTCAGAGCACGCAGACAGCATACACAATCTTCTAACACTGACTGAAAGCTCTATTTAAAACAAGCAAGATATTTAGCTATATAGGTGGATATAGCGGTGTATACTGCGTTCAGAGCACGCAGACAGCACGCACAATCTCCTAACACTGAATGAAAGCTCTATTTAAAACGAGCAAGATATTTAGCTATATAGGTGGATATAGCGGTGTATACTGCATTCAGAGCATGCAGACAGCACGCAAAAATCTCCTAACACTGACTGACAGCTCTATTATAAAAGATAGATATATCGCTAGATATATAGGTGAATATAGCGGTGTATACTGCGGTCAGGGCACGCAGACAACAACCACTACAGAAGAGCAAGAACGAAAAATCGGCCGATAACGATCGGTGTATACTGTGTTGAAGGTACACAGAACACCCACTAACTGCTACAGATGCCAACACACTACACAAGGCCGCCGCGCTGGCGGCCTTATATAATGTGGGGCGTGTACTACACAGCCTGAGCTATGATTGGCCACAGGCATCCTGCCTGTGGCCAATCATGGCTCTCCTCGCTGCCAGCGCTGTGATTGGCCAAGCATGTGGGGTCACAGTGCATGCTTGGCCAATCATGAGCCAGCAATGCACTGCGCCATCGCAGTGCATTGTGGGCTGTGAGCGCCACACGAATTTGGTGCGAACGGCCCATAACGTTCGGAATTCGCCGAACGGGCGAACAGCCGATGTTCGAGTCGAACGTATGTTCGACTCGAACACGAAGCTCATCCCTAATCAGTGCAATGATTATCAGTGCATGCCCACCAGTGCCCATCAGTGCCTCCTCATCGGTGCCGCCTATCAGTGCCATCCATCAGTGTCGCCAATCAGCACACATCAGTGCCACCCATCAGTGTCTATCAGTCCTGCCAATCAGCGCACATCAGTCCCGCCTATCAGTGCCTACCATTGCTGCATTTCAGTATAGAGATAGGCCGAAAATCCCCCTGTTTGGTTTGCACCAGAACTCCCTAACAGGAAAAGTTCTGCCCCGAATCTCATTGAAATCTACTGGACCCAAACATGAAAAATCTAAATTCTCCAATTTGAAGGCTTACAGTATATCCAAGTTATTGGTCATAAAAAGAGTATGGAGTCCTGGGTACTAACCTGGGGGGCATGCATCAATGCAAAAAAAGTTTTTAAACATTAACCACTTAAGGACCGAGCTTCTTTGTGAGATTTGGTGTTTTACAAGTTAAAATCATTTTTTTTGCTAGAAAATTTCTTAGAACCCCCCCCAACATTATATATTGTTTTTTTTTTCTAACACCCTAATGAATAAAACGGCGGTTGTTGCAATACTTTCTGTCACACCGTATTTGTGCAGCAGTTTTACCAGCGCACTTTTTTTGGAATAAATAAAAATGTTAATAAAAAAATATGACAACAGTAAAGTTAGCCCAATTCTATTTTAAATTGTGAAAGCTGATGTTACGCCGAGTAAATTGATACCCAACATGTCACACTTCAAAATTGCGTCCACTCGTAGAATGGCTACAAACTTTTACCCTTACAAATCTCCATAGATGACGTTTAAAAAAAAATCTACTGGTTGCATGTTTTGAGTAACAGAGGAGGTCTAGGGCTAGAATAATTGCTCTCACTCTAACGATTGTGACGATACCTCAAATGTGTGGTTTGAACCAGGGCTCAAGTCCTGCGGGAACGCATGGGAACGGAGTTCCTGTACTTTTTCCACAACAGGAACTCAGTTCCCGTTAGCAGCCGCCTCCTTCAAGACTTTGAAGTATGCAAACTATGTGGCAGGTGCTACACCAGCAGCCGCCGACACAGCTCGCATTAGTAAGTGCCGAACACCAAGGGTGGACTGACCATTCAGGCATTGCCAGTAGGGGGCCCCATGACAGCCTCCTCTTCGATCTACCTGTCAATCACAGCTAGCTGACAGGTAGATCAGGTCCCTGCTGCTAAGAGATTGTATTTAGTCAGACCTCTCCTGATTCGCTCCTCCCCGTCGGCCCCTCCTGATTTTCTGTCTCCTCATCCTCCCCCCCCAATCTCCGGCATACTTGCTCTGTGTGTACCGCTGAATCATCCCCCCCCCCCCCCCTCTATCTTCAGTGCCATATGATGAGAGAACCCAGAGGAGGAGCACAGCTATTCTGCTCACAGGACATGCAGGGAGAGAGGTGAGCTGAGGGAGGAACATCAGTTTGGGGTGGTAAGCTGAGCACAATACCTGGCAAAGTTTAATGCCAGGAGGGAAGTTTATGTGAAAATATGTAAAGGGTTGGAATAGCAGTGAGTGTGTGTTTTGGAGCCCTGCAGAGTTTGCAGTGCCCCAAGCTAACATACATCTCCTAAGCAGTAACACATCACTATCTCCCCAAGCATTCTGTACAGATAATGTGCACTTCATTTATGACCTTTCCGTTTAACCCTGTGTTATCCAAACTCTGTTCAATGAAAAGTGTAAACTCAACACATAAACACTATAAACAAAATAACGTTCCCCAATAAAGATCAGAACATGATGTTCACATTTGCATGGAAGCACAATTGAATGAATGCTGATTATTCAGAGAATTACCATATTTATGTTTATTGAGGATTTTTTTTTTTTTATGTACTAACAGTTAAGCTTCATACACACAATATGAAAATTGGATGAAAAACACCACTTTTGAAGTGTTCGTGCATATGAGCGTATCATTTTTGTATTTTTTTTTGGTGGAGGAGTGGATCTTGGGTGGGAGTTCCCACACTTTTTTCCCCAGGACTTGACCCCTTGTTTGAACTCTGTTTTTATATGTGGATGCTACTCATATATGTGTTCGCTTCTGCAGGCACACAAGCTCAGTGGGACGGGCGCGTTAAAAAAAAATTGTATTATTATTATTTATTTTACTTTTTATGTTTACACTATTCTTAAAAAAAAAAATGATGTCACTTTTATTCTTATTACAAGGAATGTAAACATCCCTTGTAATAGAGAAAAAGCATGACAAGACCCCTTAAATATAAGATCTGGGGTCAAAAAGACCTCAGATCTCATATTTACTCTAAAATGCAATAAAAAAAAAATGTAATTTGAAAAAATAAAAATGTCCCTTTAAGAGCTATGGACAGAAGTGACGTTTTGATGTTGCTTCCCCCCTGCAATGGTATGGAGCAGAGTGGGGGCCATCTTCCCCTCACTCTGCTCCATACTACAGAGGGGACAGGACCGGATGGCCTCCGCCACTGCCAGTGGCTCTAGCAAGCGGCGGAGGGCACCGAAGCATGGCGGGAGGGGGGCCTCTCCCGCCACAGATAAACGTGATCTTGCAACGAATTCACCGCAGAGACCACTTTTATCTGAAACCAGACCTTTCACAGAAGAAGAAGATACCAGCATTATGGCACCTATGTGTAGTCCATTTAAAGGGTAATTTGTATTTTTGTTTATATTTGTATAATTTGTACTTGTATAATACATTTTTCTGCAGTGGTTAACGAGATGTTCAGTGCTGTAGATTTTTGAGTATTAACCGTAAGGCCTGAGATGATCGAATAGCTTTTTTGTATATTCATAAGGTCAGGAGCTGAAATTTGAGGTGAAGATAAAAATAGAAGGATGTCATCCACAAATAAACATATCTTGTGGTGACAACCTCCCATTTCTATGCCTGTTATAGAAGGTTCCATTCTTATTCTTTGCGCTAAAGGTTTAATAAGCAAAGCAAATAATAAAGGTGAGAGCGGGCATTCTTGATGTGTGCCCCTTTCTATGTTGAATGTTTCAGATTTGTAACCTGCATATTTAATGTACTGTATGCTTTAGGTTTGCAGTAAAGTGCTGAGATCCATTGTAAGTAATGTGGGCAGAATCCCCATTTACTAATGTTATAGTAGTATAGTGTATAGAGTATAGTGCATATAGGACCATGAAATGGAATCAAATGCCTTTTTTTATATCTAATGAGAGGAAACAGGCAGCGTAATTTCGCAGCATGTGATTGAAGGGTGACATGTCTAATATTATCACCTGCTTGTTGGATAAGGATAAATCTTGCTTGGTCTTTATGTATAATTTTACCAATGAATGTATTAAGTCTAGTAGCAAGGATTTTTGCTAATATTTTAATATCTACATTTAGTAAAGAGATAGGACGATAGTTTGAACATATTCTATTGTCCAAGTTTGGTTTGACCTGGTAGTATAGGGTTGAAGGCATCAGTTAAGGTGGGTGATAATGTTTCAATATATGTATGATAATATAGAGAGGAAAATCTATCAGGGCCAGGTCTTTTGTTTATTTTCAGTGTTTTGATAGCATTGGACACCACCTCAACCAATACAGGTTTCTCTAGTAGCTCTAACTGTGTTGTGCATAATGGGAGGAGGGAAATGTGGGAAAATAACTCATCTGCTTTGGATTTATCCAGCTCAATGTCAGATGAATATAAAGCGTTTAAATGTGTTTTACATTTTTGAAGTATTTTCCTTGGGTTATTGGAGTATACATCTTTAGATATTTTGAGGCGAATCGGTTTAGTGCAAGAGTTGTGAGGTTTGAGCATGCAGGCTAATTTCTGGTTAATTCGTTTTCATGTAAAAATTGTGGCATGATCAGTTGATAGTTTTATCTGCTGATTCTGTGAGAAACAAGTCAAATTCAAGTTTAGCTTTATCCTATTGCAATTATAACAAAGGGGAAGGATTGGATTGAAATGCCATGTAGCAAGTGTTAAAGTTTTTTCTAATTTGTTATATAAAGCTCTACGTTCTCAAGTAAATAGAGCCACTTGTCTCATACATATACCAAGTAAAACTGGTTTGTGAGCTTCCCACAGAGTGAATGGGGTTATATCAGGGGTATAGTTGTTTACAATGTATTCTTTCAGTGCAAGTTCAATATTAAGTAAGTAATCTCTAAGAAGCCAAGTCGGATCATGTGCTTTTGGAAGGCTAGAGGCTACAGTGGTAAGTATTGCACTATGATCCAACCGTGGGATTGGCAAACTTTTGGCTGTTAGGATTTCAGGCACCATACCTGTAGTTAGGAATATGTGGTCTATTCATGAGAATGAGTGATGGGGATGTGAATAATGGGTAAATTGTCTTTTAGTTGGATTCAGTTCACGCCAGGAGTCTACTAAATTATGTTTTGTAATAAGTTGTGAAAAAGAGTGTCTATTAGGAACATTTGATTGAGATATAGGTGATTTGTCTAGAAAGGGAAAGAGAGTTAGATTGGAATCTCCACATAAAAGTAAGGCTTCTATTTCATGTGATTCGATTACCTGTAAAAGATGAGAGATTACCTGTAAAAGATGGGAGAGGAATGCAACGAAGTTGGACTTTTGTTGGGGGCATAATCTGAAATTACAAGTTATGGCAGTATCATGCAAATATCCTGTTAGAATCATATATCGCCCTTCTGGGCCTTTAATCTCCTTTAATAATGTAAATGGGTTATTGCTGTGAAATGCAATAAGTACGCTTCTCTGTTTAGTTGAAGCTAAAGCTGTGTAGAAGTGTGAAGTGGGTTTCTTGAAGGCACAATATATGTGCTTTACTAGTGGCAAAGGATCGAAAAGGCTTTAGTGCGTTTTTGTGGGATGTTCAGGCCCTGAACATTCAGGGATAGTATATTTATCGGAGCCATAGGGTTATGAATGCATGAGGTAAGATATCATGTTTTCCAAAACATTGTGTAGATAGACCTGCCTCCGGAAGGGGGGGATAGGGAAGGATAGAAAAGGAAAGGGTAGAAGATGTAATAATAAAACATAAATATTCTTCATTTTGAATAGTAAATGCAGCGCTGACATCCTTGTCTATTGATGTGGTTATGCATACTGTAATATAAGGTTAATGGACAACCCAAAAGACTTATACAGGAAGTGACTGTTGTTTTGCTTCAGAAGGTTGACCTTGTTACCCAGGAGTCTGTGTGACCTACCCATGAACACTCTTACACAATGCAAGCTGGGTAGGATATAAAAGGGACCCGAGCGGCCATTTTAGCTCTCTTGGGATCGCTTTGCCAGCCTGTGCAGATCTGTGAGGAGGCTTCCCAGAGACAGCAGCCCACAGCCATTGCGGAGCGCAACTCCGTTTGTTTGTGTAGTGACCTGACGTTGCCTGAGAGACAGTGACCGGATTGAGAAGGTCGAGCGACACTCATCGGAGCAGAGGACCGGCTATATCCAGCAGAGCGGTACAGAGCGACTGGCCCAGCTGACCGAGAAGCAAGCTGCAGTCACCGAACCCAAGTTACCACACAGAGCTCCGATCCAGCTGGTTACGTTCCACCGTTTGTTAACTTTTACACTCAGTTAGACTCACACACAGGCCTCACTGGAATTTGTAGTTCCACGGAGGAGGAGCAGAGCAACTGACACTGAGCAGGCTTGAGGCCTATCTACTCTGGCGCCTCAAGCGTTGTAAATTAGTTATTGGAGCCACACCAGGAGCACCTCAACCTAACTTTTCATAGACTGTGGATTACACAGCACAAAGGAGTTATTTTAGCTAGCGAAGAAAGAAGATCACGGTGAGATCTCATTCATAGCTTTTAAAGTGAGGGGAGCTTCCAGGAATTAATCCATATATATATACCGTGTTTCCCCGATAGTAAGACACCCCCGATTGTAAGACGTATCGGGAGTTTCATAGGGGTCGGCTAATATAAGCCGTACCCCGAAAGTAAGACGTATGTCTTACTTTCGGGGAAACACGGGGGTATTGCCGCCTCCAGTGACGTACGGTACTAAGAGTGGGGCGGGGGGTGCGGGCCGCACCCTGGGGGGGGTGCCAGGCCAGCGCCCTCCCCCTCCGACTGAAGAGACAGCGCCGTTTTGATCAGTCTCGGCCGAGCAGAGTGAAGCCGCCTCCCCCTCCTCTTGTATGGCTACACAGTGCTGTGTATGGAGGAGGAGGAGGGGGAGGCGGCTTCAGTGAAGCCGCCTCCCCCTCCTTCTCCTTCATGGACAGCACTGTGTAGCCATACAAGAGGAGGGGGAGGCGGCTTCACTCTGCTCGGCTGTGAGTGACAGCCGCTGCCCAAGACTGATCAGAACGGCGCGACGCAGGTGTCACTGGCTCTGTGCCCTCCCGGAAAAAGGTCAGTGCATACAGAGAGAGACCAAGGAGGGGGAGGGGGAGGGGGGGTGTGAAGAGATTCTCTGCAGCTCTTGTAACCGCAAGATGCAGCTGAGGAGGACTACAAGTCCCAACATACCGGGCTGTGTGTGCTTACAGTTCTCCTCTGCTGAGCATAGCAGCTTTGTATGCTTGGACTTGTAGTCCTCCATAGGTTAAAACAAAAAATTCGACACTTTTTATTCCAATATAAGACATACCCCGAAAGTAAGACATAGTGGGGCTTTTGGGGATAAAAAGAAAGTAAGACACTGTCTTACTTTCGGGGAAACACGGTATATATATATATATATATATATATATATATATATTGTTTTAAATTGTTCCTATTGAAATATATTGTGCTGTCGTCCTATGTTGGAATGACAGCACAATTTCTGCAACCACCTGTTTTGAATATTCTACAGTAAAATATATTTCTGTTTAAGTATCCAGTGTTGTGGCGTACTGTTTTTACCCACCAGGTGGAGCCAGTGGATCCTGAGGTTACAATACAGGTACTTTTAATTTGTATTATATTAAATTGTGTTGCATTGCACTACAGCTGTGCCAAGGGGATTGAGTCAAGTTAGTGGGGTTACTGGTAGAGTGCAGGCCCAAATCAAACCAGCAGCTCTTTTGGGGATCAGTGGTACAAGTGGGGGCTCATCCGGGATCATGTCACTCTACAAGGAAGCCCACCCCCTTGGTACTACCATGGACCCTATCAAAGTAGTCCAATGGTGCGAAGCAGAAGGGACACGCTCAGAAGCGAGCATGGCCATTGAACTCCCAGGGAGTGACTGGGAAGAGAAACAATTTAAAGAGGTAGTACAAGCATTGTCCCCAGACAAAAAGGCTTACATGGTTGCAGTGAGACCAGACCATGGGACCGACTGCACCTACGCACTGATAGAGTGGGGACAGGACATCCATGGTGCCAGTGTAAAATTGTCAGAGAAGACAGAATTCCTGCTGACACATCCCAGCAAGCGTGAAGGGGAATCTCTCATTCAGAAGCAGTTGGAACCTATAGGCAGGAAAGCAGGGGCTTCTGTTAAGTCACAGGCAGAACAACAGCTGGCTGATTTGAAGCGACACTACCGTAACATACAGGAGAAGTTTCAGGAGACCTCCAGTTTGATGGCTGACTGCATCAATGGGTTACGTGACGCTCTGGAGGATCAGAGAGACTGCCAGATGATGCCCAACCCTGGGAAGATACAGAAGAAACGCGCCCCGGGTCACTTGTAGGAAGTAACTATCCGGAAGGATTTCCGCATTGATGGCCAGATAGGAGAAACAGGGCAGAAGGACAAACTGTCTTACACCAGCCTCCTACACCAAGTAGAGTTGGGGTTACAGAAAGAACTTCCTGTTTTGGGCCATCGAGCTCAAGGACCACTTGCTGTCCGCATCAAAGGAAGAAGGAATTGGAGAACACTTTGGAGCCAAGCTAGTTCAAAGGAAATTCCGGAGATCTGTGACTACGGGATTGAGGAGTGACTATAGCAAGCTACAACTTAAGCAGCTTAATCAGCAACTTAAGCAGTATTTGGAAGATCTCTCAACTCCGGATCAAGTACTCATTGAGAAAGTAAATGAAGCAGATAAGATGGAGATTGAGAGGGACCAAAAACAGAGGAAACTTCAATCTCCTAGCACCGCAAGTGCTAAGGTACAGCAGATAGATGTCCCCTCAGACACTCGGGAATTCAGTGTACTGGCAGCAAGCGCTGAACAGGGATCATGGCTTTCACCTACTCAGCACCTCCCGCAAGTCAGACAGGACTGTTGAAATTGATCCAGACCCAAAAAGAAATACTGGAGATGATGACAATGTTGATGACCCAACTGGTGAAACCCCAGACAGAAGAAGTCTAGCCACTAAAAGCCCTAGAGACCCCTACCACTAACCGCCCTATGAAACCAGTATAGAGAATGTGCTTCAAATGTGGAGGAATAGGACATCTCAGGAGAGTGTGCCCAAGCCCAGTAGCTGAGACCAAACAGCCGGTGGAAAACTTCAGAGGGCCTCAGTGAAGGAGTCAACTGGGCGCCCGGTTGCAATAACGAACTCCACACCGACTCCTACATCTCAAGTCTCAGGGGGCACAGAGAAACCAAGGTGGAAGAGAGGTTTTGGGGGTCTCCCTAAGGCAAAAATACAAGCCCCCAAGCAGGCCAAAAGTACTGCATTCAGTGGGATCCCCCTCAAGCTGGTGGGACCCTCCCAATTGTCCCCATACAAGTACAGGGGATCTATACAAAAGCGCTGCTGGACACTGGAGCCCAAGTGACTTTATTATACCGGGACTTCTATGACCTACATCTCCAGCACCTGCCGTTACAGAAATTGGAGGAACTAGAAATGGGGGTTAGGCACTCAAAACTTCCCATATGATGGTTACCTGCCGGTCAAACTCACGTTCGACCCAAGTACAGCAGGAAAGGCTGAGACGTTTGACACCTTGGTTGTGGTGTGCCCTCGCCCCCCAGGGGCTGACAAAAGTTCCCTCATTATTGGAACGAACACTGACTTAGTGAGAAGGCTTCTTACACTGCTTGTGCTTCAGAAGGGACCCCCTCTACTAAAATACATCCAATGTTGGCCCAGGCATACTGAGATCTTAAGCAAGAGGAAGAGGCTCCTGGAGAGGGAGTGGGGAAAATCTGACTCTTGGATAGGGGAAAGAAGTCCATCCAGCCCGGTGAAGTAGTCTGCATGAGGGCCTTCATCAAGTTAAGTTGGAAGAATCCAGGTTCCTTCATTGTCCTTGAAGATACAAGCCAGGAAGAAAATAAGGGGTTAGAACTTATCCCAGAAGTGTTGCCCACCAGGGCATTGAAGAGGACTCACTGCAAAGTCCCAGTGTCCATAACACAGCAGCTGTGCCAGTGAGGGTGCCATCCAGACTACTGTTAGGACAAGTTAGCCCAGCAACCCCAGCCTCGACATGTAGTTTGAAGGAAGGATCAGCAGCAGAGATCCCTCAAGAAGAATTCTGCCCAAAGAACACGCCACTTACTCCTGCATAGAGGGAAAGAGCTAAGGCCCACCTTCTAAAATGGAGGGATGCTTTCTCAAAAAGTGAGTTTGATGTGGGGTTAGCGAAGAGTGCCACCCATCGAATTCGACTGGAGGAGGACAAGCCTTTTCGAGAAAGGTTTAGGCGAATCCCATTGGGAGATTTGGAAGATTTGAGAGAACAATTGGACATTATCCAGGAGTCCAGGAGTCCCTATGCCTCCCCAATAGTGGTGGTCAGGAAGAAGAACAGGTCTCTATGCCTATGTATTGATTATAGGACCCTGAACAGGAGGACCATCCTTGACCAGTACACCACACCTCGGATAGAGGATGCTTTACAGAGTCTGTCGGGAGCAAAGTGGTTCAGTGTGCTGGATTTAAAGAGTGGGTACTATCAGATCCCCATGTGCCCCGAAGACAGAGAAAAGACCGCTTTTATCACCCCAGTGGGCTTCTTTGAGGTCAACCGGATGCCGCAAGGCCTGTCTGGGGCCCCAGCAACTTTCCAGAGGTTGATGGAAAAGACAGTGGGTGATATGAACCTAATTGAAGTACTGGTCTACCTGGATGACATAATAGTGTTTGGGAGAACGTTGGAAGAACATGAAGAATGCCTGGAGAAGGTACTGAAGAGACTTCATGAGGAAGGCCTGAAGCCCTCTATGGAAAAGTGCCAATTCTACCAGCCCTCAGTGAATTACTTGGGATACATTGTGTCCGAAGACGGAGTGGCAACTGATCCCAAGAAGTTAAAAGCTGTCACTTCTTGGCCCAGGCCCACCAACGTGACTGAACTCAGGTCAGTCTTAAGCCGCGTACACACAGGCAGATTGTATGGCCTACTTTGTCCGTCGAAACACATTTCAGCGGACAGTCCGCTCGTGTGTGGGCTTCAGCGGACTTTTTCAGCGTGCAGTCTGGCGTACTAAGTATTTCGGAATTTCCGTAATACTGTCCGTCATACTTTGGTTTCAGCGGACAAATCCGCTCGTCAGTAGGCTAGTTCGACGGACTAAGAATGGCGCATGCTCAGAAAGGATTTACACAGCGGAAGGTTGCATTGCTGTGTATTAGACTTCCTATTTCTAGTCCCGTCGTACGTGCTGTACACGTCATCGCGCAAGCTTTCGACGGACTGTTTGTGCATCCGTGTGTGGTCAAGTCCGTTCATTTGAAAGCATGACGGACTGTCCATCGGATTGTATGACGGACTAAGTAGGCCATACAATCCGCCCGTGTGTACGTAGCTTTAGGGTTTTGCTCATACTACAGAAGGTTCGTGGAGGGTTTCGCAAAAATAGCCCACACTCACTCTCTGAGCTTCTGAAGAATCAGGAAGAGGCTAGTGAAAACCCAGATCAGTCGGGAAAGCCAAAACAAGGACCCAGAAAAAAGAGTCCACCCAGGACCAGTGGACTCCAGAATGTGAGAAAGCCTTCAGACAATTGAAGTGGAGCCTTACCACTGCTCCGGCTTTGGCCTATGCAGACCCTACCAAGCCATATGAGCTGCATGTAGACGCCAGTTGAGATGGACTGGGAGGAGTGCTCTACCAAGAGCATCAAGGGCATCTGCAGCCCATCGCCTATGTGAGCAGAAGTTTGATTCCTGCCAAGAACTATCCGACTCACAAGCTTGAATTTCTGTCTCTGAAGTGGGCAGTAGTAGACAAGCTGAAGGAATATCTGTATGGGGCTGAATTCATAGTGAAGACGGACAACAACCCTCTCACTTACTTGCTCACCACCGCAAAGCTGGATGCCACTGGTCACACGTGGCTAGCTGCTCTTTCGGCATTTACCTTGAGCCTGAAGTACAGACCAGGGGTTGGTAACCGAGATGCGGATGCTCTGTCCAGAAGGCCTCATGCCCCTTAAAATCCCTCAGAAGACTAGACTCAGCTTACTCCAGATAGGGTAAGAGCCCTGTGTGAAAGGACAAGTCGATATATGAAAAAGGAGGGGCCAGAGCTGAAGAAGTAGGAGTGTCCTCAGTGGGAGTCCCCAGGTGCTATTGCAATATCTCTCAGGTTGTACAAGAAGGTCTCCCCAAGCTATCCAAAAAGGATCTCAGAAGAGATCAAGAGGAAGATCCACTGTGCGGACTGGTGCTGAAGGCATTGGAACATCAACAGTCTGATGTACTGCAGAAGAGCACCAAAAAGGAAGCCGTGCTGTTACTAAAGGAATGGGATCAGTTGCAGTTGCAACAAGGGGTGGTCTACCGAAGAGGCCCCTCTGATGATCAGGAAGAGAAGTGGCAGCTGTTCTTGCCGGAAAAGCACAGAGAAAGGGTACTGATTGCTCTACACCATCACCATGGCCATTTGGGAGCCTGAGAGGACTCTTCAATTAGTAAGGGACATGTTCTACTGGCCTTACATGAGGAAAGAAGTGGAGAGTTACTGTAACGGAAGACATTGCCCCAGGGGGCTGCCCCAATGGGCCATCTGGAAAGCCAGGGCCTTATGGACCTGGTCTGCATAGACTTTCTTTGTTTAGAATCTGACCTGAGTGGGCAGGGTGGCATCTTAGTGGTAACAGATCACTTTACTTGTTATGCACAGGCATTCCCTACTAGAGATCAGCAAGCAACCACCGTGGCAAAGACTCTCGTGGAGAAGTTCTTCGTCCATTATGGCTTACCTAAAAGGATACATTCGGACCAAGGAAGAGACTTTGAGAGCAGATTGATCAAAGGAATGCTGGATCTATTGGGCATACAAAAGTCCAGGACTACTCATTATCATCCACAAGGGGACCCTTAAGCCCGATTACCAGTGGACAGGCTTTTGGTACCTCCTTGGATCACACATCAGAGACCTCCCATAGAGGGTATGTGGATAGACTGAGAAGGAACTTCAAGATAGCTTACGAGCAGGCCCAAGCCACTCGAACTCTAGAGAAAACAGGAACAAGAAGAACTTTGCCTGAAAGTGAGAGTTCAAGATCTTCAACCAGGTGACCGGGTTTTGCTGAGGAGTCTAGGCATCCAAGGCAAACATAAGCTGGCAGATCGCTGGAGATCACAGTCTTATGTGGTGTGCAGGAAACTTCCAGGGCTCCCAGTGTATGAAATTAAGCTGGAAGGAAACACTGGGCCAGTGAAGACCTGGCATCGGAATCACCTCTTACCTCTCACTGAGGCCACAGAGGAGGAACTCCCATCCACATCCACTGATGTGTGTAGGCCAATAACCAGATCGCAGCTTGCACACTCTGTAGATGAAGATGAAGAAGTAGAGATGAGTTGGCTGTGGCCTATAGAAACTTCAGAAACAGACGCTGATATCTTTTCAGAAGTGGAGGAAGATAATAATGGGACTCTCAGGGCGGAAGCCCCAGAATTTGTGGCGGTAACTCATCCTACAGAAGAGCCCAGTACTCTTGTTCACTCTCCACCTTCAGACACTGAGAGTGGGGATGAAGATATTTGTCAAAAAGAAATGGATACCCCGAAAGTGCAAAGAGAGACATTCGCCCACCACGCAGACTGACTTACGATACATTAGGCGAATGCTCTGAAGAGTCTCAGTTTGTTAGTAAAATAAACTTTGAACTGTCTGGTCCCTCTACTCTGTATTCAGTAAGGGACAACTCCACCTCACCCCTTGGCACATCTGTACCAGACATGGTAGTATCAGCTGTGAGTGCACAGGATAACTCCCCATCATATGACAACTGGTGGAAAGCTCCTCTGTCCGTATTATATGACCATATAGAAGCTAAAATACAGGGTAGAGCTAGCAATTTGAACCTCTTTGGGGACTAAAGAGATAAAGTGGGCGGAGTGTGTAGCGCTGACATCCTTGTCTATTGATGTGGTTATGCATACTCTAATATAAGGTTAATGGACATTACTATGGTTCCGTATCCAGAGCCATCTAGTGACCAAATATGGGTAATGCACTTGTATATTGTTACCTCTGAACAATCCAAAAGACTTATACAGCAAGTGACTGTTGTTTTAATTCAGAAGGTTGACCTTGTTACCCAGGAGTCTGTGTGACCTACCCATGAACACTCTCTTACGCAGTGCATGCTGGGTAGGAGATAAAATGGACCCGAGTGACCATTTTAGCTCTCTTGGGATCGCATTGCCGGCCCGTGCGGTTCTGTGAGGAGGCTTCCCGGAGACAGCAGCCCACAGCCATTGCGGAGCGCAACTACGTTTGTTCATGGAGTAACCTGATGGTGCCTGAGAGATGGTGACCAGATTAAGAAAGGTCCAGCGACACTCATCGGAGCAGTGGAGGACCGGATACATCCAGTGGAGCGGTACAGTGCGACTGGCCCAGCTGACCGAGAAGCAAGATGCAGTCACCGGACCCAAGTTACCACACAGAGCTCTGAACCAGTTGGTGAGCCCCTTAGTCACCTCACATCTACGGCCAATTCGAATCTAGTCGCAACTTCGCTTCTATGTTTCGGATCCTCGGAAACCACAAGCCCCTTCAACCGCCATCACCATTTAGTCGATTCGAACCCAGCCATATCATTGGTGATACGGTCAGATCTGACATACGAGCCCCGTAGTCAGCTCGCATCTACGGCCGATTTGAATCTAGTTGCAACTTCGCTTCTATGTTTTGGATCCTCGGCAATCACAAGCCCCTTCAACCACCATCACAATTCAATCAATCCGAACCCAGCCATATCATCAGCGATATGGTCGGATCCCATATACGTGCCTCTCAGTCGCATCTACGGAGGATTCGAGTCTAGTCGCAGCATCGGCGCAACGATTTGAGTCCTTGCCAAACGCAACTCTAACAACCGAGCCGAATCCTGTTGCATCACCGACTCAAATGAGTCAAATCTTTTGCAGACAATTCCATAGCTATAGCCCGGTTCAAACTAGTCACATCGACTGTACAAATTCAGCAGTACTTACATTTCACTTTCTCAGTCTATCCATGCATGATCATACACAATTCCCTCCACCAATTTGCTCAGTGTTGCGCACGGTCATTCCTACATAATCACATTTCCTCTATAACCTTTTCTTTCACCTTTCAACAAGGCTGCGTTCTTGCAATCGCTGCAAGTCTTTCTGCATTTGGCTCAAAACTGCCAATCGTCTCCAGTAGCAACAGTGCTGTTCACCTCATTTCTACACACTTATAATTCCGCAAAACATTGCTTTCAGCTTTCAAATAAAGCTGCTTCCTTGCAATCGCTGAAAGCCTCGATGCAATGGCTCAATACGGCCACTCATCTCCAGTAGCAACACAGCTGCTCTCCTCATTCCTACACACTTATAATTAAATTTATAAATTCAAATAAAGCTGCTTTCTTGCAATCGCTGCAAGCATCTCTGCAATGGCTTAATACGGCCACTCATCTCCAGTAGCAACACAGCTGCTCACCTCATTCATTCATTCTCACCTCATAATTCAATTTATAATTCAAATAAGGCCGCTTCCTTGCAATCGCTGCAAGCATTTCAGCAAGTGGCTCAAACTGCCACTCATCGTCTCCAGTAGCAACAGGGCTGCTCATCATTTTCTCTGTCGCTTTCCCCTTTTTCAGGCCAGTTAGAACACCAGTTAGTCCACCCTGCACCAGGTTTGGACAGTATCTCCCAAAAAAAAAAACCCCCATTGTCGAGGGCTTGCATCTTCACCAGGGGGCCAGCTTTGCCCCAAACAGCTCTTTGCAATCCCCCTTGTCAAACCTAAAATCTCATGTCACCTTACTACAGGCTCCCGGTCAACTCAGTTCTCGACCCCAACCAGTATACTTCACAACTAGGGCATAAAGTCAGGTGTAGGGATGAGCCGAACACCTCCTGCTTCTGTTCGCACCAGAACTTTCGAACGGACCCCAAATTCGTATGAACGTTAGAACCCCATTGAAGTCTATGGGACTTGAACGTTCGACATTAAAAGTGCTAATTTTAACTGCTAATATGCAAGATACTGTCCTAAAAAGAGTTTGGGGACCTGGCTCCTTCCCCAGGGGACATGGGTCAATGCAAAAAAAAGTTTAAAAACGGCCGTTTTGGCAGGAGCACTGATTTTAATGACGATTAAAGTGAAAAAAAAGTGAAATATCGCTTTAAATATCGTGCCTGGGGGGTGTCTATAGTATGCCTGTGAAGTGCCACGTGTTTCCCGTGTTTAGAACAGTACCTGCACAAAATGACATTTAACGGAAATAACGTCATTTAAAACTGCTTGCGGTTTTAATGTTATATCTGGTTCCTGCAATATGGTTGAAAATCATTGAGAAAAATGGCATGGGTAGCCCTCCCTGCCCATTACCAGCCCCTTTGGGTCTTGTACGGATATTAAGGGGAACCCCGTACCCATATTAAAAAAAGGAAATACGTGTGGCCCCCAGGCCCTATATACTCAGAACAGCAGTATACAGGCGGTGCAAACAAGACAGGGACTTTGTTGATTTGTTGTGTTAAGTTGAATCTGTTTGTAATTTTCAAATGGTACATTTTTAAAGTGTAGCGCCAGTCAAAAAAACTATTTTTAAGCTTTTTGGAAAACATAGGGAAGGGTTATCACCCCTGTATAATTTGTTTTGCCGTCCGTCTTTTTTCATCTCACTTGCTGTTGTCTCCTTCCGTTTGCAAGTAGGAGATGTTTGTAAGTTGGATGTTTGAAAGTAGGGGCCTGCCCTATATGCTCTGCAGAAATGGCGGAACAAGGTGTTGGTTTTGCCACAACATTGTAAGCCCTCAAAATGACTCTTGGTGTGCGCTGGAGCGCCCTGCTGTGAACGATTATATCAAGAATTGTAATTACATGCCATTGTTGAACAGTGGTAGAAAAATTGAGCTTTGGTGGTTGTGGTGCTGGTGCCACAACACTATAAGTCCTCACAGTTACTCTGGGTGGGCACAGGAACGGGCCCTCCTGTGAAATATTATATCAAGAATTGTAATTACATGTCCCTGTTAAACAGGGGCTGAAAAATTGGGCTGCTGGCACTGGTGCTGGTGCCACGACACTGCAACCTCTCCCATATACTCTCGTTTTAGTGCAGGAATTACCCCTGCTGCAAAGCATTGCATCAAAAATTGTAATTAAACGCCCCTGTAAAACAGGGGCAGAAAAATTGGGCCTTAGGCACTGGTGCTGGTGCCACAACACTGCAACCTCTCCCATATACTCTAGTTTTAGTGCAGGAATTAGCCCTGCTGCAAAGCATTGCATCAAAAATTGTAATTAAACGCCCCTGTTAAACAGGGGCAGAAAAATTGGGCCTTAGGCACTGGTGCTGGTGCCACAACATTGCAACCTCTCCCATATACTCTAGTTTTAGTGCAGGAATTAGCCCTGCTGCAAAGCATTGCATCAAAAATTTTAATTAAACGCCCCTGTTAAACAAGGGCAGAAAAATTGGGCTGATGACATCACCCAGAACCAAAAATGTTCTTTCAACATATCAGCAGAGGAAGAAGAGGATAAACAATCAATATAGCAGGACAGTCACTCAGCATCAGCATAGACAGTCTTGAAGGGATGTGATATTTCCAAAAAAAATATTCGGTTACATCAGCTTCAGGTGCTTGGTAGCTGTGGGTGATCCAAGACTGATTCATCTTGATGAAGGTCAGTCGATCAACTGATTCAGTGGACAGGCACACCCTGTGATCGGTAACAAAGCCACCAGCAGCACTGAAGGTGCGTTCCGAAAGAACGCTGGATGCAGGACAGGCCCGGGTACCTGCCCAAGAACCGCTGAACCACCAGGTTAAGGAAGTGAGCCACACAGGGCACATGGATCAGTTGTCCCTGTCGGAGGGCGGAGAGGAGGTTGGTGCCATTGTCGCAAACCACCATTCCTGGCTTAAGCTGGCGTCAACCACCTCTCGGCCTGCCCCTGCAGAGCTGACAAAACATCCACCTCAGTGTGACTCTGTCCCCCAAACAAACCAGCGCAAGCACAGCATGGCATCGTTTTGCCTGCGTACTTGCGTAGCCCCTGGAACGCCTACGGAGCACCGCTGGTTCTGAGGACAGAGCACTGGAAGAGGCCATGGAGGAAGAAGAAGAGGAGGGGGTGGAGGAGAGAGGTGTGTCACAACCAATAGTAGCATTTTGGAGGCGTGGTGGCGGAACAACCTCCAACACTACTGCACCTTGTCCTGCATCCTTCCCAGCTGCAAGAAGAGTGACCCAATGGGCCGTGAAAGACAGGTAACCTCCCTGTCCATGCCTGCTGGACCATGAGTCAGCGGTAATATGCACCTTACCGCTGACTGCCCTGTCCAGCGAGGCAAGGACATTGCCTTCCACATGCCGGTAGAGAGCAGGAATCGCCTTCCGTGAGAAAAAGTGGCGTTTGGGGACCTGCCACTGAGGAACCGCACATTGTACAAACTCACGGAAGGGGGCCAAGTCTACCAACTGAAAAGGCAGTAGTTGAAGTGCTAGCAATTTAGCCAAGCTAGCATTCAACCGCTGGGCATGTGGATGGCTGGGAGTGAACTTCTTTCGCTGGTCCAGCAGCTGGGGCAGGGACATTTGCCTGCTATAATCGGACGTGGGTGTACTGCTAGCAGAGTGCCCGGAAGCACTTGGCTGTGACACACCTAATTGTACACCTTCATTCCTCTCAGAGCTGGTTTCAGAGAGGACTGAAGGTCTAGTGGGGTTGGAGATCCCAGCTGATGAGGAGCAAAGAGAGGTCCGCTTTGTTCTTTGGTGTGGGTCTTTGAGGTACGCTTGCCAACGAGCTGCATGGCAGGTCAACATACAGTGGTGTGAAAAAGTGTTTGCCCCCTTCCTCATTTCCTGTTCCTTTGCATGTTTGTCACACTTAAGTGTTTCAGAACATCAAACCAATTTAAACAATAGTCAAGGACAACACAAGTAAACACAAAATGCAATTTTTAAATGAAGGTGTTTATTATTAAAGGTGAAAAAAAATCCAAACCATCATGGCCCTGTGTGAAAAAGTGATTGCCCCCCTTGTTAAAACATACTATAACTGAAGTTGTCCACACCTGAGTTCAATTTCTCTAGCCACACCCAGGCCTGATTATTGCCACACCTGTTCACAATCAAGGCATCACTTAAATAGGAGCTGCTTGACACAGTAAGGTCCACCAGAAGATCCTTAAAAGCTACACATCATGCCGAGACCCAAAGAAATTCAGGAACAATTGAGAAAGAAAGTAATTGAGATCTATCAGTCTGGAAAGGGTTATAAAGCCATTTCCAAAGCTTTGGGAATCCAGTGAACCACAGTGAGAGCCATTATCCACAAATGGCGAAGACATGGAACAGTGGTGAACCTTCCCAGGAGTGGCCGGCCGCCCAAAATTACCCCAAGAGCGCAGCGACGACTCATCCAAGAGGTCACAAAAGACCCCACAACAACGTCCAAGGAACTGCAGGCCTCACTTGCCTCAGTTAAGGTCAGCGTTCATGCCTCCACCATCAGGTAAAGACTGGGCAAAAATGGCCTGCATGGCAGAGTTCCAAGGAGAAAACCACTGCTGAGCAAAAAGAACATCAAAGCTCATCTCAATTTCTCCACAACACATCTTGATGATCCCCAAGACTTTTGGGACAACATTCTGTGGACCGATGAGACAAAAGTGGAACTCTTTGGAAGGTGTGTGTCCAAGTATATCTGGCGTAGAAGGAACACTGCATTTCATAAAAAGAACATTATACCAAGAGTAAAATATGGTGGTGGTAGTGTGATGGTCTGGGGCTGTTTTGCTGCTTCAGGACCTGGAAGACTTGCCGTGATAAAAGGAACTATGAATTCTGCTGTCTACCAAGAGATCCTGAAGGAGAATGTCCGACCATCTGTTCGCGTACTCAAGCTGAAACGAACTTGGGTTCTGCAGCAGGACAATGATCCTAAACACACCAGCAAGTCCACCACCGAATGGCTGAAGAAAAACAAAATGAAGACTTTGGAGTGGCCTAGCCAAAGTCCTGACCTGAATCCTATTGAGATGTTGTGGTATGACCTTAAAAAGGCCGTTCATGCTCGAAAACCCTCTAATGTAACTGAATTAGGACAATTCTGCAAAGATGAGTGGGCCAAAATTCCTCCAGGACGCTGTAAAAGCCTCATTGCACGTTATCGCAAACGCTTGGTTGCAGTTGTTGCTGCTAAGGGTGGCCCAACCAGTTATTAGGTTTAGGGGGCAATCACTTTTTCACACAGGGCCATGATGGTTTGGATTTTTTTTCACCTTTAATAATAAACACCTTCATTTACAAATTGCATTTTGTGTTTACTTGTGTTGTCCTTGACTATTGTTTAAATTGGTTTGATGTTCCGAAACACTTAAGTGTGACAAACATGCAAAGGAACAGGAAATGAGGAAGGGGGCAAACACTTTTTCACACCACTGTATGTCTGGTCAAGCATGTGGTGCCCAAGCGGCTGATGTTTTGGCCACGCGAGATATACGCTTGAGACATATGTTGCAAATAGCAGTGGTGCGATCTGATGCACTAATCTCAAAAAAGGCCCACACCAAAGAACTTTTAGAATAACGCACAGAGGCAGCGCCCTGCACAGGCGGAGCTCTGCGGTGTGATTCAGTCGGTGTGCTGCCCCTAAGCTGGCCCCCGGAGGGCATCCTGCCTCGTTGGACATGTGCCGCCTCCTCCTCCTCCTCTCTCCTACCAGGCATCCACGTGGAGTCAGTGCCCTCATCATCCCCTCCCTCTTCATCGCTGGAGCAAACTTGGCAGTATGCTGCAGCTTGTGGAACATGACTGCCAGATTGCTGTCCTTCTTGAGCATCCCCTCTCTCTGCATTCACGCTACTGCCTTCCTCTAGCTGAGTATCATCATCAGAGCCTACAAAACACTGGGCATCCTCCTGGAGCATGTACCCAACACTGTGCTCAAAGAGTTCAGGAGACTCCTCAGGAGGACGTGGTGGGTCTAGGGAAGGAGTCACTGATGATGACATTGAGAGGAGGGAAGACGATGCGTTGGCAGCTGCTTTGCTAGTACCCTGAGCCTGGGTGAGAGAGGATGAGGAGGATGAAGAGGGCTTGGTAATCCACTCTACCAAGTCATTGGCATGTTGCGGCTCAACATGTCCAGCTGCCGAAAAGAAGGAAAAGCGTGTCCCATGGCCACGTGCTGATGATGACGATGCACCGCGTCCATGACCAGCACTGTTGTCTCTAGACACAGAGCCTGCTTGCCCTCTTATCGGCTTGCGCCTGTCTGCCTCTCCTTGCTGGCCTTCCAGACATGGTCATGGCCTGAAGGGAGTTGGGAAAACCAGCAATTGGGTAGTGTATAATGTGCTGGAGGCACACACAACATCCACTAACTCCTGCAGATGGCAGATGGCTCAATTAGAGAAGAGCTATGTAGGTGGATATAACGGTGTATACTGGTTTCAGAGCACGCAGACAGCACACACAATTTCCTACAACTGACTGCAAGCTCTATTTAAAACAAGCAAGATAGCTAGCTATATAGATGGATATAGTGGTGTATACTGGGTTCAGAGCACGCAGACAGCACGCACAATCTCCTACCACTGACTGCAAGCTCTATTAAAAAAGAGAAATATAGCTAGCTATATAGATGAATATAGCGGTGTATACTGCGGTCAGGGCACGCAGACAACAACCACTACAGAAGAGAAAGAATGAAAAAACGGCCGATAACGATCGGTGTATACTGTGTTGAAGGTACACAGAACACCCACTAACTCCTACAGACGCCAACACACTACACAAGGCCGCCACGCTGGCGGCCTTATATAGTGTGGGGCGTGTACTACACAGCCTGAGCTATGATTGGCCACAGGCATCCTGCCTGTGGCCAATCATGGCTCTCCTCGCTGCCGGCGCTGTGAATGGCCAAGCATGCGGGGTCACAGTGCATGCTTGGCCAATCATGAGCCAGCAATGCACTGCAATGGCGCAGTGCATTGTGGGCCGTGAGCGCCACACGAATTTGGCGCAAACAGCCCATAACGTTCGGAATTCGCCGAACGGGCGAACAGCCGATGTTCGAGTCGAACGTATGTTCGACTCAAACATGAAGCTCATCCCTAGTCAGGTGTGTAGTTCAATGGGATTCCCCCTTTCTCTTAAACACTCTTTCACTACATATTTTTACTTCACATACAGAATTTGACCTGCTCCTGAGGCGTTAGCAACTGTCACATACTTCTGTGCACTTCACTCAGTTTTCGAAGCACAAGCCTTCAATACGCAGACAAGGTCGCCTAATCTCCATACTTGCTGGCAGTGCAAGCGTTAGTAGACCGAACTCACGTCAATTAACTACAGATCGCAACATTCCTACTTAGTATACCAGACTTCAGCTACCCACCCCTCTGGTTCATTAGTCTGTGCCGAGCACAGACGGACACCCAAGCTATCGGTTACCTAGCCAGTCACCTCCTGGCTCACCTCGGTTGTCACGCATTCTTCTGAGTTTTCTAAAGTCCCACTCAACAGCGCTCGAGCGCAAACCAACTGTCACTATGGCTGTCGTTCCTTGTCCTGTTCTTCTTGTTTTCCTTCTGCCTTTCATCTTATCTACCCAAACGCAACTATCCCCTCCTACCTTCGCAACTTACCTCAAACATACTCACCCCCCTTGCTTTTAGCTGACGCCATGTCGCAGGCAGACAGTGAGGACTTTGCCTCAGCCCTGCCATCACCCTTTGCGGGCTCAGCAAGCGGTGGCTTACAGTCTCACAAGAGCTTGGACCGTTAAAAAAATAAAAAATAAACAAAAAAAAAAAGAATATATATATATATATATATATATATATATATATATATATATATATATATATATATATATATATATATATATATATATATCCGCTATAGTCCCAGCATCCTCCGGACTGTGACATCATAAGGGGCGGGGTCACCATGTGACATCACTCGGTGACCCCGCCCATTGTCCCTATATAAGTCGCCGCACAACTCGTCCCCAGCATTACGGCCAGAGAAAGCGTTGTGTCAACATCGGAAGAAGAAAGAACAAGAAGAGAAGAACCAGAAGACGGCTGTAGCGACGGCGACAGTGACAGAAGACCGGGCCAATGCTAGTAAAAGAACTGGAAGAAGAAAGCGGAGGCCCGGCAAGAAGAACCGAAGTGCGGGACAAGACCCCCGAAGTCGGAAGAAGAACCCCGGACGGCGGTGGCGATGAAGGAGAAAGCAGGGCTCCTCTGCTAGTAAAAGAGCTAGCAGAATATAGTGGAGGAGTCCGAGGAGAAGACCCCTGAAGACGGAAGAAGAGAAGACCCCCGAAGCTGTCTAATAAAGTATTTTAAAAACCTGTGTTGTGTGTTTTTTATTTATACTTTTTTCCCCCAGGTGAATGGGTAGGGGCACCATGTACTCCATACTCATTCACATAGGGTGGGGGGCTGGAATCTCGGGCCCCCTTTTTAATGGGGGCTCACGGATTCTGATAAGCCCCCCCGCCTGCAGACCCCGACAACCAATGGCCAGGGTCGTCGGGAAGAGGCCCTTGTCCTCATCAACATGGGGACAAGGTGCTTTGGGGTGGGGGGGCCGGAGGGCCCCCCTTCCCCAAAGTACCCCCCATGTTGAGGGCACGTGGCCTGGTACGGCTCAGGAGGGGGGCGCTCACTTGTCCCCATCCCTTTTCCTTACCGGCTGGGCTGCTCGCTTGGATAAGGGTCTGCTATGGGCTTTGGGGGGACCCCCACAAAGTTTTTTCAGTGTAGGGCTTCCCCTTTAAATCCATACCAGGTGACAGGGCTAGCGAGGTGTCAATCTCGCCGATGGAGGTGGCGACATTCACTTCCTTCGCTAGTGAAGTCTACCTGGAGCCACGTTCAAAATGAATAGACTTTACTCCGTGTGTGGGCAAGTCCGTTAATTTCAAAAGTCCAGCGGACTTCCGCCATAGTCCGGCGGATTGTCCGCTGGAAAAATACGGTCGTGTGTGGGCAGGTCCGCTCGGGAAAGTCCGGCGGACCTCTGCTGCAAAGTCCAGCGGGTTGTCTGCTGGACTAAGTCTGCCGGATAGTCCGATCGTGTGTACACGGCATAAGGGTAGAGGAATTTTTCATTTTTATTGTTTCACTTTAAGCATCATTAAACTCACTACTCCTTTAAAAACAATCATTTAAAAAAAATAGTTTTTTCATTGATGCATGTCCCATAGGGCAGTACCCAGATCCCCATCCCCTTTTTATAGCTAATTGCTTGTATATGCCTCCAAAATGGGGACATTTAATTTTTCATGTTTGGCTCCCATAGGGGGAGATTTACTAAAACTGGAGCACTCAATAACTGGCGCATTTGTGCATAGTAACCAATCAGCTTCTAACTTCACATGTTTTTAATTTTGGTGTGAGGTTCCCCACAAAATCCATACCAGACCCAAAGCACCTAGTATGGATTGGGGGGACCCCACGCCATTTTTTTCTTTATTTTTTTAAATAGCTGGGTGCTGGAAATTGCAACCGTGAGGCAATTTAAATGTGATTTGACTCATTTTATTTCTTTAGAAATTTCATTTTTGCTGCAGCACATTCTATACATGCTACAGATGTGCCACCTTACACTTTACAGGCAGACTAAATGGAGCCCCCAGTTTCACTTTAACCACTTCAATACAGGGCACTTAAACACCTTCCTGCCCAGACCAATTTTGAGCTTTCAGCGCTGTCGCACTTTGAATGACAATTGCGCGGTCATGCTACACTGTACCCAAATGAAATTTTTATCATTTTTTTCCCACAAATAGAGCTTTCTTTTGGTGGTATTTGATCACCTCTACGGTTTTTATTTTTTGCGCTACAAATAAAAAAATACCGAAAATTTTGAAAAAAAAAATGTTTTTTTTGTTTCAGTTTCAAAACTTTGTAAATAAGTACGTTTTCTTCTTCACTGATGGGCACTGATGGGGCTACACTGATGGGCACTGATAAGGCGGCACTGATGGGCACCAATGTGGCACCAATAAAGTGGCACTGATAGGCGGCACTGATGGGCGACACGGATGGGCGACACAGATGGGGGACACGGATGGGCGACACGGACGGACACTGATAGGTGGCACAAATTGGCACTGATAGCTGGCACGGATGGGCGGCACGGATGGGCGGCACGGATGGGCACGGATAGGTGGCACAGGTGGGCACGGATAGGCGGCACAGGTGGGCACGGATAGGCGGCACAGGTGGGCATGGATAGGCGGCACAGGTGGGCACTCATAGGCGGCACAGGTGGGCACTCATAGGCGGCACAGGTGGGCACTCATAGGCGGCACAGGTGGGCACTCATAGGCGGCATCGGTGTTATACTATAGTAATGGATGCCAATCAGTGCCAAACAATAATGCATGCCAATCAGTGATGCCCATTGTGGGCACTGATTGGCATCCATTATGGGCACTGATTGGCACCCATTGTGCTGAGTGGCATCCCTGGTGGTCTAGGGAGGATTATGACCTTTATTACCTTTTCCCTGGTGGTCTGGTGGCATCCCTGGTGGTCCAGTGTGGGCATCCTGGGGGGGCTGTGCTGATAATCGATCAGCACAGACCCCCCCTGTCTACTCGCGTCTGACAGACGCGAGTGAGGGAAAGCCGATCACCGGCTCTTCCCATTTACACTGTGATCAGCCGTGATTGGACACGGCTGATCACATGGTAAAGAGTCTCCGTCGGAGACTCTTTACCGAGATCGTAGTTGCCGGGTGTCAGACTGACACCCCGCAACAGCGATCGCCGCGATGCGCGCCCCCGGGGGTGCGCAGCGGCTCATAATCCTGATCACGTCATATGACGTCCGGTCAGGATTATGAAACCACTTTGCAGCCGTCAATTGCCTATAGGGCGGGCGGCAAGTGGTTAAGCATCATTAAAATCACTGTTCCTTTAAAAGCAATCACTTTAAAAAAAAAATTGCATTGATACATGTCCCGTATACCCTATTTTGGTATATAAAAATGGGGGCTATTGATTTCTCATGTTCAGCTCCCATAGGGGTGTATTTATTAAAACTTGAGCATTCAGAAACTGGCACAGCTGTGCATAGTAACCATTCGGCTTCTAACTTCAGCTTGTTCAATTTGGCAATACAACCTGGAAGCCATTGTGCATATCACTGTACCAAGTCATATGCAAAGCCAGAGCTGCTGAACAGACCAGGAACTGTAGGCTGAAGGATGACAAATTGTACAAATAATCAGGGTCCAAGACAAAGCTGAGGTCAAAAACCAGGTGAGAAAAAGTCCAGCAGCAAAGCCAAGTAAGTAATGGAAAAAAACGAACAGCACATGGACGTTGGATGACAAGGAATTTCCTAAGACCAATCAGCACTGAGTTAGACAGGGCCTGATTAAGAACATCATGGGCCTGGTGCTGAGGATTATGGCGGGGCTTTTTATTAAAAAAATAAAATAAAAATAATAATAATTAAATTGCAAACAATTTTTTGTTATAACAAATTAAATGAAACAGAGAGAGGAAGGATGAGAGAGAGAGAAAGGGGATGAGAGAGGGGTGAGGGGTAAGGGAGGGAGGATGAGATATAGAGGGGGGATTAGAGAGAGAGGATGCGAATGAGCATGTGTGGAAGTGACAGCAACACAGCCTGGCAAAGGCAAGTGACCAAAGACACAGAACCCGGAAGGAAGACAGGTGGAAGATGGAACAAAAGTTTTCCCATTCTAGAGCTGGTAACATTGAGGAGATTCAATATCATTTTAAAGAACTGTTTTTGTGTGTAAGAGGCATAGGGGAAGAGTATGGATGGTATAAAAGTGGGAAGTATGTGCAGGTGAGGGAGAGGAATGTGGAGGGTATAATAGTGGGCACTATGTACAGGTAAGGAGTGTGGAGGGTATGAAGGGGGCAGTATGTACAGAAGAGGAGTGTGGATGGTATGATAGGGGCAGTATGTACAGGAGAGGAGTGTGGAAGGTATTATGAGGGTGGTATGTACAGGAGAGGAGTGTGGAGAGAAAGATAGTTGATAGTATTTACAGGAGAGGAGTGTGGAGGGTATGACAGTTGGCAGTATGTACAGGAGAGGAGTGTGGAGGGTATCACAGTTTGCAGTATGTACAGGAGAAGAGTGTGGAGGGTATCACAGTGAGCAGTATGCACAGGAGAGGAGTGTGGATGGTATGACAGTGGGCAGTATGTACAGAAAAGGAGTGTAGAGGGTATGACAGTAGACAGTATGTACAGGAGAGGAGTGTGGAGGGTATGACAGTGGGCAGTATGTACAGGAGAGGCATGCATGACAGTGGGCAGTATGTACAGGAGAGGAGTGTGGAGGGTATGACAGTGGGCAGTATGTACAGAAGAGGAGTGTGGAGGGTATGACAGTGGACAGTATGTACAGGAGAGGAGTGTGGAGGGTATGCCAGTGGGCAGTATGTGCCTCTGACAATAAGTGATGAGAGGCACTGTGAGCTCATCCTCTCAGTCTGCTGCAAACAGAGTGTGCCAGGTGGTATTTAAACTGGCCGCTCTGTATGTAGCTTCTGACAGGCTGTGCAAGGAGCCCCATATCACCAGGACCATAGGTGATAGGAGTCCCAAATTTTGACAAGTAGTGGGATAGAACTTCAGCTACATAACCCCTAAATGTGGGCTCTATGTGACCCTTTGTCGCCAAGCCATGACCCTCGAGGTCAATCGTTTTTTTTTTGTGATTTTTTTCTTTTTAAATGGGCCTATCTCAAGGTAAGGGGCCTGGAGCTGCAGCTCCATTAGCCCCCACGTTAATCCGGCCCTGGAGTTAGAATGTGATTTAAATAAGCCAACTCTGAGAGAAGGCATGGGTAGTAAGAATGTGCCCATTCCTGTGTACATATGCACACTCAGCCACAATTCAGCATGTAGAGTTGTTCACTGGCACAAGCACATGAGAAGTCTGAGACAGTTGGCTAACAGGTTTTCCCTGCTAGTACACCAGCACAGCCAAAATGGTACTGAATCCTTTTCAGTAATTCAACATATGTTAGTGTGCTTGTAGACAGGTTCAAGATATATTCTCCACTGCAGGTCAGAATATAGAGAGGAGAATCAAGAGGAACCTGGTTCTTCTATGGTTTCCTGGGTCACAGGGGCCAGCTATCCAATTGGATACTGGTGTCCCATGTGACTTTGGCAGCCATTTTGGGTCAAGCAAAGTCCACTTAAGACCCTAGCACCCCAGTCTGGGTGCGCATTTTATGTGTGGCTAGAGTAGGGATAGGTTTCCTATCTGTCCGAGACAGTGCTTAGCATCAGAAAAAGGTTCCAGAGGAGTAGGGAAAGTGCATGGACACACCATCCTTCCTGGAAGCCTACCCACTTGGGTGTGGACTGGCCAGATAGCATTCTGCTCCTCAAAACAGATGCAAACCTGTGACCTTCTGCTACTGACATATCACTGTTGCATTCTGTGACTGCTCCGGGTGAGGTTGCCTTCCCATCAGGCTTGTTATATATTGGCCAACGTCAATTACAATATATTCATGTTACTCTGGACCTGAACTCCGAGGGTTTTCTGCTGCCACATCATGCTGTGCCTTCCCACATGCTACTGTGCTGTGTGTGCTGGGGTGGTTCAAAATAAATTGTACCACAATGCAACAAAATGCATTCTATGTGATCCAAGCCTTACACTACATTGCACTATATGGTCAAGTGTTTGGGGACATCTGGCGATCATATCTATATGTGCTTGTGGAAATCCTATTCAAATACATGACCAATAGTGCGTTGCTGTCTCATGTTCATTCATCAATCCTTTTCTACATAGACCCGGCTGTGTGCACAGTCCATTCTGGAATAGAAAAGTAACTTCCTATCTGTTATGTCGTGTACACACGACTGTTTTTTCCATCAGAATAAACTCTGATAGTCTTTCCAACGGAGTTCCGATGGAGTTCCTCTGAAACAAACTTGCCTACACATGATCACACCAAAGTCCGTTCGTTTAGAATGCAATGAGGTACGACGGGACTAGAAAAAGGAAGTTCAATAGCCAGTAGCCAATAGCTGACCTTACGTCGTTTTTGGTCCATCGGAATAGCATACAGACGAACGGTTTTCCCGACAGGAATTGATTTCGTCAGAAAGATTTAAAACATGTTCTATTTCTAGGTTTTTGAAATCAGAAGTCAGATGAAGCCCACACACGATCAGAATAGCCGATGAAAGGATTCCGTCTGACCTTTTCTGCCGGAAACTCCGGTCCTGTGTACGCGGCATTACAGTACCACAAGGACGGAAGTGTACAATTGTTTAAAAGGTGTTTTTACGCTATAGCATTAAAGTAGTATTAAACGCTCAGCGTTTTCTTGGCTTAAAATATTCAGCACAATAAAATAAACATTCCCGGATAAACTTTTTCCTAAAATTCTTAATTCTTACTTTTTGGGTCTGTGCCAGTTACATAACTTAAAAAACAATAGTTTCAGAACAACAATTCAAATTAGAATATAAATATCAAATAACTGTTTTACAGCTCCCAATAAATATTTATTGAGCATCAAATGTGTATATTTTGTGCATTAATATGATGTAGGTAGAGTCAAAGATGACTGATACTAGTTTTCATTTTGTTCAGATGGTAGCTGCATCCAAGATTCTTTTTTTTACTTTACAGTTATTAGCAACTACATTAGATATTAAATAGTTAGTAAGTTTTTTGTGAGTTTCTAAGTGAATGTAGATAATCAGCATACAGGCATACCACACTTTTAAAGCAGTTGTATACTGTTTTTTTTTTTACTTTTACCCACAGGTAAGCCTATAATAAGGCTTACCTGTAGGTAAAAAAAAATCTCCTAAACCTGTATGGTTTAGGAGGTATTCCCCTTGCAATGCGCCACTGACTGCAGCGATGTATGCGCACAGGGGATTTTCGGCTGAAAGCCCGGCAGACCTTGCCGGAAAGAAATCTCCTGCGCGCAAGCGCGGGAGTGACGATATCGCGGCTCCAGCCACTCACAGTGCTGGAGCTGTGATACCCGGAAGACACGCCGAGGGAACATGTCAGCTCCCTCAGCGTGGATCGTCTGAGATATCGGGGCCTCGTTCTAAGGTAAGTATTTCATAATGAGCTAGTATGCAGTGCATTATCATTAATCTGTAAGATTACATTAATCTGTATGTATAGTGTGTGTTTTACTTATTGAATTTAGCACCGTTCTCCACCCCCCTGCGTTGCAACGCTCGCAGGGAACAGAGCCCAGCGTTGTGATACATCGAGCGGAGGGCGAGCCGCTCGCAGTGTGGGGGGACATCGCTGGATCCAGAGGACAAGGTAAGTAAACTCATCCTGGATCCAGCGATGCAATCCCGAGTCTGACTCGGGGTTACCGCTAATGGTACTGAATTTTCCCCCTGAGCCAGACTCGGAAATACCGCCAGGGGGGTTAATGGCTTTGTGAGTATGAACACGCTGTTATATAGTATATAATGAGAGTTTTTCATAGTTTGGGTTTAATGACACTTTAAAAGATAAAGAAGCTGCATACTCAGTAAGTGAGTAAAACGGCTGATGACATTGTGTAATATCACTTTCAGTTCCCTTCACTGGAAAAAACATTGGCCTTATAGTGCATATTGTACTTACAGTATCTATAAAGCCAACCACATAAAAAAAGTGCAACAAAGTATAGAATAAGAAGGGTAATAATACCTATAATTGAAGGGAATGTTGTCAATTTAATCTCTGCATTTTGGAACAGAGCGATGCAAAGACACTGATAATGTGTACAGTATGCAAATGCTGCATAGACTCAATACTTCACTACAACTGGATTGTTCTTTTTTCAGTCCCTGCTCTGATGACATTTTGTGTTTCTGCTGATGCAGCGGCGCTTTGCCGGCGGTATTGCCGCGGTGTCCCATTGATTTCAATGGGTAGGAGCGGTATAGGAGCGGTGAAAACACCGCTCCTTCACCGCTCCAAAGATGCGGCTAGCAGGACTTTTTTCACTGTCCTGCCAGCGCATCGCTCCAGTATGAAAGATCTCCGGCTTTCACACTGGAGGGAAAGGGGCCGGTTTTTTTCAGGCGCTACACAGGCGCTATTTTTAGCTCTGTAACGCCTGAAAACCGCCCCAGTGTGAAAGCAGCCTAAGACGGAACGCTGGATTAGAAATGAGCCGTACACTCTCTGAAGCTGAAAAACAACATGCCAAATCCTCCTGTGATGTACTCTCTTCCAAAACACTGCACACCTTGTCCTCCAGAATGTAGCATTTATAGGGGAACACCACTGAGCTTGCATCTCGCTCCACCATCCCAGCTTTTCTCTGCTACCTCACAGTGATGGAATTAGGTCCTGCCATGCACTAAGTGCAGATCCGGTGCGTGCATTTAAGTAACTCTTCCAATTCCCCTGTACTGCACAGCTAGGTTCATAGGGTCTCCCTACCGTGGGTCTGATTGTTTTTTGGGGAACCCTTGGGGGGAGCTGGATTACCAACCCTCTCACTACCAGAGGACCTGTCACCATGGTCACCTGGTACCATTTTTCTTTTCACATATATTTCATATGTGTTACCAGGCAGTGATCAGGGGCACTGACTGGTAACAGCCTTAAAAAAAAAAAAAAAACAATTTTATTATTTTTTTATTATTATTATTTTTTTAAACATATGGTGATCAGAGGAATACAGTGCTACAATAGTAACACTGTACTACGCTGGCTCAGGAATTTGTTTAGTACAAATTATGATTTTTTTACAGGCATACCCCACTTTTAAGTACACACTGAGGTTAATTTACTAAAGCTGGAAAGTGTAAAATCAGCCCTACTTCTGCATAGAAACCAATTGGCTTCCAGGTTTTATTACCAAAGCCTACTTGAACAAGCTGAGGTTAAAAGCTCATTGATTTCTATGCAGAAGGGAGCCTGATTTTGCACTTTCCAGCTTTAGTAAATAAACCCCATTGTGTACTTAAAGTGGTTGTAAACTCTCCCCATAACTTTGTCCCATGTAAATTAGAATTAAAAAGCCTAATTAACACTGCTTGTAGATCTCTTTACTTTCTTAGTATTGTTATATTCCTTTTTGTTCTTTAGAATGATGTCACTGAGCATTCTCAGATCTCCCCTGATTTACGGCACACTCTGTGTACTTTGTCTATCTATTATCAGGACTTCCTACGGCACAACACTGAAATCCCAGGAGACTGCAGAATCATTCGGAGCTTCCTCCTACACCCCATGTGACCATGTGACATCATATGCAGTGTAAAGCAGGGCATGGGACAGCATTACTGCAGTCTTATCAGTTGAAGCTGATAAGACTGACAAAGGCAAACACTAGATAATCGGCACAAGTAAATACTATGAAATAAAACAAGTCAGCTATGAACAGGGAAGCAGGGTTGCCAAAGAAACGTTGGATTGAGAAGGAGGCTTGGTTAACAATACAGGAAGTGCTCAATGTAAGAGCGGAAATACACTCCACTGTGGACTCAGAAAACAATACTTAAGATGGCGCTGCCTAACCCCTGGAAACACGTTTTTTTAAAGTTTCTTTAAACAGTAAGTAATATGCAATTTGGGCTGGATTATAGTGGCTATAGTTTGATAATTACTTATTATAATGGACTAAATGAAAAGAAGCATCAGAGTGGGAAAGTTTATTTCCTCTTTAAAAGTGGGGTATGCCTGTATACTAGTGAATTTTGTTGATATAAGCGATCATTTTTACTGAATGAAACAAATTCATTCAGTGTGTTTTGTTGTGATTAGCTGTGATTGGCCACAGTTAACCACATGGCATAGATGGGCTGTGATTGGCCCTGTCTGTACCATGTAAAAAATGTTACCAATCGCAGCTACCAACACAATTGTATACAATGGATGGCATGAAAGGAAGCAATCCACTGTTTACAGTTGTCATGTGATCTACTGTGATTGGTCACTGCCAGAAAAGCCTGTCAGGAGGCTCCTTAAATAGCCCCCCAAAACCTTCCAGGCGAATCTAAAGGCTACCTGATCCTAATTGACCAATCCCTATTTAACCTTCTAACCTTCTGGAAGCTTCCATGTCATGTGACCTTATCCCACCTATAAGAATAAGCCCCATTCAATAACCTTTTATTATTAATAAAATTGCTGACTTTGCAGCCCCATGAGGCAAAGGGGGGCCTAAATAGGCTATCCCCTTTCCCCCCACATTCTCGTGTTCTCGTTCTGCACAATACGTAAATGGGAATTTGCACACATTTGAGCGCATTTGCGTGCATGGGGTGTAAATTACTGACCAAAAAAGCAGATTTTCCTATTTTTATCTTTTTATTGAAGAATGCAGGGCGCTTGTCCTGTGTGCATAGACACATCACAATTAATGCACTGTATTTTAGCTCAGTAGTATAAAAAAGCTGTATTGAGCTTTTTCAAGCTGCAGTGTACAAGAGGCCTTACTGCTGCTCTGATTGTTCTGTGTGTTCCCCAGTCCCACCCCTGAAGCGCTCCTGGCTTCTCCTCCACTCCTACCTGCCGTCTGAAGTTTCTGCATTGCACAGGAGGATCAGATTCAGCACAGACAGCAGGGGAGCCAAATATGTCCTATTCACTGAACCCTCCATTTTTCAGAAAGAATACAGTGCGCGATCAGAACCAATCAATCCTGTTTTCATTCATAACTGAAACATAATCAACTGTGCTGACTATACTTTCGTTTGTTAAGGAACAGGATGCATCTGTACAGAGCACTTCCTGTTCATTTTTCTCTAGTGTAACTGAGACTGCAGAAAAGGGGACTGAGGAATCTACAGTGCCTTGAAAATGTTATCTTTTGTGAATGAACAGGAAGCTGCTTAGATCAGATTCCTATTCATTCACTGTCCCGTGCAGCTGAGGCTGCAGAGAAAGGCATGTGTGTTTGAGCTTCAGGGTACACACCCTAATGCAATAGGCTGCACACACCTATGGTTACAGAACATTCTAGAAATAGGGGGGAGGGTTTAGCGATGCTGCCTGTAAGTCATCCAGCTCTCCCTGGATTTCTGCCCAACCACAGGACAAAAACACAGACAGGCATGGCTGCCAGACAAGTCTGCATAAATTTACCAAATCTTTACAAAAAAACCTGAGCACTCTAGCAACACAACTAGACACAACTACATATTATTCAAGAAAACAGGTGGAAATGCCTATATACCTTATTGAAGTTGCCTACACCATTTATGGCTGTGGGCTATTCTGAAGGGCTCATATTAAAGATTCAATTTTTGGAAAAAGTTAAGCACGTGGCATAGATGGGCTGTGATTGGCCCTGTCTGTACCATGTAAAAAAATGTGACCAATCGCAGCTAGCTGATTGGTCACTGGCAGAAAAGCCTGTCAGGAAATCTAGCTCTCCCTGGATTTCTGCCCAACCCCAGGACAAAAACACGGACAGGCGTGGCTGCCAGACAAGCCTGCATAAATTTACCAACTCTTTACAAAAAAACTTGAGCACTCTAGCAACACAGCTAAACACAACTACATATTATTCAAGAAAACTGATGGAAATGGCTATATCCCTTATTGAAGTTGCCTACGCCATTTATGGCTGAAGGCTATTCTGAAGGGCCCATATTAAAGATTTGATTTTTGGAAAAAAGATTTTCTAGTGAAGCCTAATGCCACGTACACACGACCGGTCTTTCTGGCAGAAAAGGTCCGACTGAATCATTTCATTGGATATTCCGATCGTGTCTGGGCTTCAGCTGACTTTTTTTTTTTTTTAAGTCTGACGGGCCTAGAAATAGAACATGTTTTAAATCTTTCCAACGGAATAAATTCCTATTGGGAAAACTGTTCATCTGTATGCTAGTCCCACGGACGCAAGGGCAGCTAATGGCTACTGGCTATTGAACTTCCCTTTCTAGTCCCGTCGTACGTCATCGCATTCGAACTGAAAGGACTTTGGTGCGATCGTGTGTAGTTAAGTCCGTTCGGTCGGAACTCTATCAGAAACTCAGTCGGAAAGACCATCAGAGTTTATTCTGACAAAAGTCCGGTTGTGTGTACGTGGCATTAGACCATGTAATTAATGAAGTGGGAAATATGGATATAAAATGTCTGCTGTACTGAATTATCTAGAAATAAGTTTGATTGCACTTTTCTAAGCAGTAGAAGGTTTTTGAAAAACCGATGCTGAAACACTGGTGGGGTACCTAAAAATTACAATGTTCTTGGTCCTCAGTTACGTGACTGACTTAGGCCACATGCCACAAATAACGAACTGCAAAGCTAATACTGACGCCAGGAAAAAAAGCGGTGTTAAAAAACTCAATTTTTTTCATGTTTTGCATTGGCGTCAATACCCGTTTAGCCACGCTAGCTTTCAGACACGTTTCTCTGTCTCTATTTAAAATCAATGGTTCCTTATGGAAGCCCATTTTTGAATAGACGTCTCAGCAGAAGTCGGATCAAGATTACAGCAAAGAAGGACCGGAGAGGGGAGAAGACCCAGCAAAAGAGCAGAAGATAGCGGAGAGAGAGGAGAAGTGCTGCTTTAATAAAATACTTTAAAAACCTGTGTAGTGTGTTTATTCTTGATACTTTTTTTATTTAGGTGAATGGATAGGGGTACAATGTACCCCATACTCATTCACCTAGGGTGGGGGGCCGTGATCTGAGGGGCCACTTGTTAAAGGGGGCTTACAGATCACGATAAGTCCCAGCCCACAGACCCCTAGAAACACCGGGTAAGGGTTGTCAGGAAGAGGCCCTTGTCCTAATCAACATGGGGACAAGGTGCTTTGGGGTGGGGGGGAGGCGGTCACCCCCCCTCTTTCCTGACCTTCCGGGTTGCGTGCTCGGATAAATGTCTGGTATGGATCGTGGGGGGAACCTCACACAAAATTTTGTCGGGGCTCCCCTTCAAGATTCTCAGCACACAAGTTGCACCGCAAGTCGAATCATCTTGATCCGACTTCTGGTGAGACTTCTATTTAAATTAATGGGCTCCCATAGGAAACCAGTGATTTTGAATAGAGACAGAGAAACGCAGCTGAAAGCTAGCATGGCTAAACGGGTATTGACACCAATGCAAAATGCGGCAAAAATTGCGTTTTTAGCGCTGATTTTTTCCTGGCAATCGGTACTAGCTTTGCAGCTCATTTTTTAAAATGTCCATGGGCATGTAGCCTTAATACAATCTTTAGGAAGAATAGAACCCTAAGGCCGCGTACACACGGGCGGATTGTCTGCCCAACTAAGTTCGTCAGACAATCCGACAGACAGTCCGTTCTAAATTTGCATGAACGGACTTGACCACACACGATGAGCAGACAGTCCGCTGAAAGCGTGCACGATGACGTGTACAGCACGTACGACGGGACTAGAAAAACGACGTCCTATACACTGCAATGCAACCTTCGGCCGTGTAAATCCTTTCTGAGCATGCGCCATACTTAGTTCGTCCAACTTGCCTACACACGAGCGGACTGTCCGCTGAAACCAAGTTTGGACGGACAAAACCAAGTTTGAACGGACAAAATTTCGGAAATTCCGTAAGACTTTGTTCGTCAGACAGTCCGCTGAAAAAGTCCGCTGAAGCCCACACACGAGCGGATTGTCCGCTGAAACACGGTTCAGCGGACTAAGTTGGACAGACAATCCGCCCGTGTGTACGCGGCCTAAGGGACTATAGTTCACCAATGGTTGCTGATCCATCCCCTTTTGGATGTTTGAAAGGTTTCTATCTATGTAGAAGGTAAAAAATGTGTAAAACCTTGGGAAGGAACTGCATTCAGTCTAAGTAATTAGTCTCCAAAACTACAGAAAAATATCATGTACTGTAGACTAGGGACTGGTCTGGCCAGAGGTCCCCAAGCCAAATCAAGAGCTATTACCCCAAAAAGGATTATTTCAGCTGCAGGTAAACTCCCAGGCTTACTCCCCAAGAACAAGAGGGTTCTGTTCTGGATCCTATCCCATTTATAACCCTTTCACCCCCCTGTGGGTCACTCCCCTGACCAGGGATTGGCTGTGGAAAAATGTATATGCAGACCAGGGTCTAGGTTTTTCCACTCACTATATCCCATAGTACCACTAGTACTAGAACTCTAGTAGACTTTTGGGGCACTTCACTTATGAGATTAGAGAGTTTGTTTTATGTTCCACAAAATATGTTGTATAACTTTTGGAATACCCGTGCAGATTTCAATATGTGGGGGCACTACTCAAACACTTCAAGTGAGGATTAATAAACATATTGCAAACATCAAAAAGAAATGTAGAGGTCATTCTCTCTCCAAACATTATCCACATCAACACAATTAGGACCCCAGTTCTCTTAAATTAGTTTGTATTGACAGGTATTTTCCATGTATTCACTAGTTTTACTGTATGTATTTGGATTGAGTATACAATTATTAATATGTTATTTTTTATTTGTTTATTTGTTTATTTTTTTATATGAGAGGAAGGGATTGCCCTCAATGGCTATATTGTCATTTTGTCTATGATAATAAGGCCATCTGCTGTCTCCTGGCCATGCAAATTTCTCGATTGATGGTGCCTTTCAATGGATCACGGGAAAATGTCAGACCAACGGTTTCTGGATGCATCATTTCCAGCAGTGTTTTCAGTGCACGCGATGTATGATAGTACAATATTGTTAGGATATGGTCCAGGAGAGCTCTACCAGCTTTGTGTAGTTTGGGAGTCTAGTACCATTTTATGTTTTTTTTTCTTTTTTATGTAACATGGTACTTTTATGTTTTTTAAACAGTAAATTTTTTTTTTTAAGGGGACATGGCTTGTATTTAAGCCTATAATTTTTTGATCTCACATTATTCTCTTTACGTGGAATAGTTTGCATTTTTTAATTTACCATTTAGCCAGTTATAGTCTTAGAACTGTTCTTTCTTTAATGCTTTTATTTAAATTTAAATGGCATGTACACCTATGGAATTATCTTGCCTTGGCTCTGCATCAGTAACAAAGATATTCCACTCAACCAAAGAGAACTTGTTATCTAAAGAGGATTACATGTGGGAGCTAATACAATCAGATGTCGGCAGGGCCAGCTGCGAAAAAACAATAGGCTTAGAGGGAGATTTATCAATTTTTGCTGAAGAACATGGATGGAGAATGGAATCTGTCAGTTTGTATATGGCCAACTTAGGTATGTTTAGGTAGCTACTGAATAACTTATTAATCTGTGAATGGTTTATAAATAGTTATATTATTTTCCATCTTGTTTTGTTTAATCATACTATTTTAAAAATGAAATAAAAAACAAGAATGATGATACCGCAGATGAAAAAAGCAGTGAAAAAATTGTCCACTAGCAAAGCAGTTTTAATCAGGGATAATAGGCCTAACTGGAGTGTGCCTACATTTCAGTGAATGTGATTAATGCCATGTGGTTTAGCTTCACACTGTTCTGCACCTATTTTTTTTTTTTTTTTTACCTGATGCGCTCTAATAATCTAAAAAAAAAAAGACTCAATTTAATAGAAATAAAAAAAGCTAAGGTGTTAACAATTGATTAAATTGAGCGTTCAATCAGTTGTTGTAGACAGATATCTGGGTGTACAGATCTGTGCACACAGTTAGGGCACATAAGAAAATTTACCCAGCACTCCAATTCAAAGAACTTAAGCATAGTATGTTAAAATACACTATATTACTAAAAGTATTGGGACACCTGCCTTTACACACACATGAACTTTAATGGCATCCCTGTCTTAGTCCGTAGGGTGCAAAATTGAGTTGGCCCACCCTTTGCAGCTATAATAGCTTCAACTCTTCTGGAAAAGCTGTTCACAAGGTTTAGGAGTGTGTCTATGGGAATATTTTACCATTCTTCCAGAAGCACATTTATGCAGTCATACACTGATGTGGACAAGAAGGCCTGGCAGCCTCTGCTCTAATTCATCCCAAAGGTGTTCCATTGGGTTTAGGTCAGGACTCTGCACAGGTCAGTCAAGTTCCTCCACCCCAAACTCGCTCATCCATGTCTTTATGGACCTTGCTTTGACATAATCATGCCTTCTGGCCACTCACACAGACTGGGCCCGTGTACCCGGAAGGAGGACCTGTAGAAGAGGAAGCCCTGTCAGCGGTGACAGCGCACTGCTTGAGGGCTTCATTCTAAGGTAAGTATTTCATATTGTGCTAGTATGCAATGCATACTAGCACAATATGCAATTGTCTAACAGAGGAATGTTTTTTTGCTTTTTTTTTTTTTTTTACTGCAACAGTTTACACCCACTTTAAGAACCACCGCCAACAAGTCCCATATTAATCTACCCCTATGCACTTTATAGCAGCACTCCATATGCGATCCCTTTCACAGCTAAGTACATTGTTAATATGAATGCTGGGAACTCTGTCTTTTATAGTTAAGGGGGTGGCAATATAACAAATTCCCTGTTATGGGTGATTCTAAGCCACTCAACCTGAGTCCAGAAAGTTCATTACTGGTAGTTGGTTGATATGATGGAAAAAGTCAGCATTTGTTCACCATATTTTTGAACTGCGAATTAGTTTGTTTCACCACAGACATGCATCATGTCTAACACCCACACAGATATAGAAAGTGGCACTAGTGATTGCTGTGCTTGTTTTCTGCCTCCTACCAGTTTCTTATGTTATCACATAGGCCAATATGAATAGATATGTACAAAAGGTTCCTTCAAGTGCCAGATCCACAAATATAGCATAAAGAAATATTTGGTAATAACAGTAAAAATAATCCCAAATCCAGTGCTAGTGGTGAAATTAGTGCTGCATGCGTGCTTATACTGTCCAGATAGTACTCCAAGTGTTCACCTATAAGTGCTCCACCATAATGTTATACAATGGGGGAAAAAAAGTATTTGATCCCCTGCTGATTTTGTACATTTGTCCACTGACAAAGAAATGATAAGTCTATAATTTTAATGGTAGGTTTATTTTAACTGTGAGAGACATAATATCAACAAAAATATCCAGAAAAACTCATTTAAAAAAATGCATAAATTGATTTGCATTTTAATTAGTGAAATAAGTATTTGATCCTCTATCAATCAGAAAGATTTCTGGCCCCCAGGTTTCTTCTATACAGGTAACGAGCTGAGATTAGGACCACTCAAGGGAATTCTCCTAATCACAGCTTTTTACCTGTATAAAAGACATCTGTACACAGAAGCAAACCAATCAATCAATCAATCAGTCAGATTCCAATCTCTTCACCATGGCCAAGACCAAAGAGCTGTCCAAGGATATCAGGGACAATATTGTAGACCTACACAAAGCTGGAATATGCTACAAGACCATCGCCAAGCAGCTTGATGAGGGGGTGACAACAGTTGGTGCAATTATTCGCAAATGGAATAAACCCAAAATAACTTTCAATCTCCTTCGGTCTGGGGCTCCAGGCAAGATCTCACCTTGTGGAGATTCAATGATCATGAGAACAGTGAGGAATCAGGCCAGATCTACAGGAGAATCTTGTCAATCATCTCAAGGCAGCTGGGACCATCGTCTCCAAGAAAGCAATTGGTAACACACTACGCCGCGAAGGACTGAAATCCTGCACCACCCGCAAGGTCTCTACATGTACCCATCTGAAGTTTGATAATGAACATCTGAATGATTCAGAGGAGAACTGGGTGAAAGTGTTGTGATCAGATGAGACCAAAATTGAGCTCTTCGACATCAACTCAACTTGCCGTGTTTGGAGGAGGAGCAATGCTGCCTATTACCACAAAAATATCCTCCCCTCCGTAAAACATGGAGGGGAAACATTATGCTTTGGGGGTTTTTTTCTGCTAAGGGGACAGGACAACTTCACCGCATTAAAGGGACAATGGAGGGGGCTATATACACCGTCAAATCTTGGGTGAGAACCTCCTTCTCCTTCTCAGCACAAAGTGAGTTTTTATTTCTGATTTTAGTCAAATAAATTTTAGCAGAGAATACTATTTGTCTTCTTCTTGACTTCTATGTATACTTGGTACTTCTTTCTTCTTTCTGTCTGTGGCCACTTTGAAGATATTGTCATTTCTCTTACAGTCTGGCTATCACTCACAGCACTCCACAGAAACTGCCTTACTAAAACTCAGTAACAATTTACCAACTGATAAAAACAATGGCCACTACTGCATACTCCTACCACTTGACCTCTTTGCGGCCTTTGATACTGTTGACCATCACTCAGCTCCTTCCATACCTCTCAAGTTTTTGAGATGGGAATGAGGGACACATACTAGCAAAAGTATGTTGGCATAAGACATGCCCCCTACCACACCCGCTTAAAGAAGAATTAACCAACAACAAAAAGATTAGTTTAATCCGCAAGTGCTTTTTTTACCACTACTATTCATTGATATAGGCTTTTAAATTGTACAAAAGCAGCAATTTAGAAATTGGATGAAAGGTTTAGCATTGGGAAACACTTTTTTGAAAGATAAATAGTGCATTTTATATACAACTATATAGATCAGACCAAAATGAGGAGGAAAGAGGGACAGAGGAACAGTGCTCCAAATCATAGACAGTCCCTCAAAATCAGGGACAGTTGGGAGCTATGTGCTTCTTAATAAACTCCTTTCACTTGGCCTCCAATATTCTGATCTATCCTGGTTCTCCTACTACTTATCACAATGCTCCTTTAGTGTTACCTACAACTCTGTCTCCTCCTCTCCATTTCCTCTTTCTGTAGGGGTACCCCAAGGTTCTATTCTTGGACCCCTATTCTTCTCTATCTACTTCTCCTCCTTTAGTCACTTGATAACCTTCCATTATTTCCAATACCATCTCTACGCCGATGGCACCCAAATCTATCTCTCTGCTCCTAACCTCACACCTTCAGTCTTCTCTTGTATTACTAACTTACTAACTGATATATCAGCATGGATGTTGCACCACTTCTTTAAACTAAATCTAAAACCAAGCTGATAATATTCCCTCTTCTCCGTGCCCCTCTCCATGACTTTTACATCAAAATCAATAATGCAACCATCAATCTCTCCCCTTACGCTAGGGTACTAGGTGTAATCCTAGACTCTGACCTGCCCTTTCAGCCCCAAATCCAATTGTTGTCAAAAGCTTGTAGACTTCTCCATAACATCTCTAAAATTCACCCCTTTTTAACTAATGAAACCACCAAGCTACTCATTCACTCTTGTGTTATCTCTCACATTGACTATTGCAACACCCTCCTCATAGGCTACCTTTCCATAGGCTATTCCCTCTTCAGTCTATCATGAATTCTAACTATATAAAACGAAAAAAATATATAGACGTTATATGACTCTCATAAAAAATCAATGCCTAAAGAGCAATCACCCAATTGTGCATAAAGCAAACACAAAAAATATATTATGTGGAGAACATGTAGTCCATATGAAATATAAAACTACATATAAAAAAGTAAAAGTAAAGAGATTTTTTTATAGTCCAATAAGGTGTTCCAATGTGAAGATTGGAACACCTTATTGGACTATAAAAAAATCTCTTTACTTTTACTTTTTTTTTTTTAGCTTTATTTGAATTGTACAAAGTGACACTTTATTTGTGTCACCTATGGGAAGTGTGTTGCGCTGTTGTGCGGTAACATGCATTGCCTACATGTGCACTGCAATAAAATGAAACATGTCTGTATTTTGTCGCAGCTTACCACACCACACACCCAGGCTGTAATGTGGGAATGGGATACGACGAAAAACAATTGTTTTTTATGCGCTCTAGCAATGAATGACGTTCTTCCACTGTGGAAAAACGAAAAGTTTCAGAAACGTTTGATTCATATGCTTTCAGATATCATTTAAATCTATAGAGACAAAAATGCCCTGTTCTGCCTCAGTCCCCACTCACAGTGCAGTGTGTATATATATATATATATATATATATATATATATATATATATATATATATATATATATGTATTTTCATGCATTGTCACAGTTTGTACATAGGGCAGCTCATTCATTTCAATAGGCTGCCCTACATGTAACAAATGCAGGAAAGAAATTCCTGGACTTTCCCGAGCTGTGATTGTGATAGTGATGACACGTTACCTTTGTAACAGTCTTCAATATGTGACACACCTACAGTACTGTACTTTATTTATGTTTGCCAACAAATCTCTTGTGACTTGTTACAGACATGCATGCTTTGTTTATTTGTGCTACTGACTCAGCATTTCTTCATTTGAAGATAGAGTGGACACTGAAATTCAGCCACACTTTTCTTGTTGTGAATAGAATGGAGAAGACTTCAAATTTCAGTCAGGTTTTTTGGTCAAGAGGACAAGGAAGTGGATAAATGACATTAGTGCTTTTGTGAATGAGCTCTCATATCCGCTTCAACCCTGGAAGATTTTACCTCCTTCCTGACCAGAGCACTTTTTACAATTTGGCACTGCGCCGATTTAACTGAGAATTGCGTGGTTGTGAGATACTATACCCAAACGAAATTTGCATCCTTTTTTCCCACAAATAGAGCTTTCTTTTGGTGGTATTTGATCACCTCTGCTGTTTTTATTTTTGTGCTATAAACAAAAAATAGCCACAATTTTGAAAAAAAAAAAAACAATATTGTTTTACTTTTGCTACAATAAATACAATAAATAAATAAATAAAATACAATAAAAAAAAATGTATTCAATAGTTTAGGCCAATATGTATTCTTCTACATATTTTTGGTAAAAAAAATTGCAATAAGCGTATATTGATTGGTTTGAGCAAAAAATATAGTGTCTATAAAATAGGGGATAGATTTATGACATTTTTATTTTTTATTTTTTTACTAGTAATGGCAGCGACCTGCAATTTTTATTGGGACTGCGACATTGCGACAGACAGATCAGACACTTTTGACACATTTTTGGGACCATTGACATTTATACAGCGATCAGAGCTAAAAAAAATGCACTGATTGCTTTGTAAATGTCACTGACAGGGAAGGGATTAAGGGGCGATCTAGGTGTTAAATGTGTTCCCTTGTTATTGTTTATAACTGTAGGGGGATGGGACTGACTGGGGAGGAGACATATCGCTGTTCCTACTTAGTGGGAACAAACGATATGTCTCCTCTCTCCTGACAGAACAGGGATTTGTGTGTTTACACACACAAATCCCTGCACTGGTGCTCGTGCAGCGATTGCGGGTAGCCGGCATCGATTGCGCCCATCAGTCACACACATTGGGACCCCTACCATGCAGCAGGCGCAAGGGTGCGTCCCCTAGTGGCTCCTAAAGGGTACGACCTAACCATATGCAGTTTTGTTCAGGGGTGCCATTCTGCCTCAGTATATGGACGTGAGCCGGTCGAGAACCAGATATTATAGCAGGCCAGAAGAATAGAGAGAGATGTGCTATCTGGCATGAATAAAAGAAAAGATTTCAAAGGACGGAAAAGTGATCCTGACACAACATTTTATAATGTTGCACACCAGAAATGTAAACGATCCCTCTAAAAAAATGCAGCCAGCAACAATGTGCAAAAAGCACATGCCACTGGTTAACAGTACAGTGAATGTGGACAGGCGGTGAACAAAATAAATAGCAGCCAGCAAAAAATAGAAAATATGCATTGTGAAAAAAAACCCATGCAGCTTGTTATGACTGTAGAGTGTGCATGTGGATAGGATGTAAAAATCTACAGGAAACAAATCAGCAGCATTGGACGGCATTCTATAAGTATAATGAGAAAAAAATGCCGGCGCTCAAATTATATTCTATACTGGTGTGCTGCAATCAGCACCCTGATTCATGGCTGGATAAGCTTAGAGCTGGTTCACACAGGGGCGACTCAGATCCGACTTCAGGTCGCCCCTAGTTGCCTTAAGTCGCGCTACATGTAAAAATCAATGTAAGTGAATGAGAGCCGTCTTAATGCACACTACTGAAGTCGCTCTGACCTCAGAAAAGGTTCCTGTACTACTTGTATCCGACTTGTAGGCGACTGGTACCCATTGATTTCAATGGAGGTCGCCTCCAAGTCAGATCTCCGTCTACATGGAGGCGACTCTCACAGAATTATCAGCTCTCGAGAGGGAACTCCACGCCAAATTTATGAAAAAAATTTGGTGTGGGTTTCCCCTCCGAGAGCATACCAGGCTCTTCGGTCTGGTATGGATTTTAAGGGGAACCCCCTACGCCAAAAAACGGCGTGGGGGTCCCCCCAGATCCATACCAGACCCTTATCCGAGCACGCTACCTGGCCGGCCAGGAAAGGGGGTGTGGACGAGCGAGCGCCCCCCCTCCTGAGCTGTACAAGGCCGCGTGCCCTCAACATGGGGGGTGCCTTGGGGAAGGGGGGGCTGTGTGGCCCCCCACCCCAAAGCACCTTGTCTACATGTTGATGAGGACAAGGGCCTCTTCCTGACAACCCTGGCCGTTGGTTGTCGGGGTCTGCGTGCGGGGGGCTTATCGAACAGAAGGCGGCGACAACGCGGCGAAAGAAGACCGGGCGCGGTGGCCCGGCAAGAAGAACCGAAGAGGGGGACAAGACCCCCGAAGTCGGAAGAAGAGGGCGGCGGCGAAGAAGAAAGCGGGGCTCCTCCGCTAGTAAAAAAGCTAGCAGAAGATAGCAGAGGAGTCTGGCGAGAAGACCCCCGAAGACGGAAGAAGACCCCCGGAGCTGTGCAATAAACTATTTTAACCCTTGTGTGTTGTGTTTTTTTTTTTACATTTTTTTCACAGGTGAATGGGTAGGGGTACATTGTACCCCATACTCATTCACATAGGGTGGGGGGCCAGGATCCGGGGGCCCCCTTATTAAAGGGGGCTCACGGATTCCGATAAGCCCCCCGCTCGCAGACCCCGACAACCAACGGCCATGGTTGTTGGGAAGAGGCCCTTGTCCTCATCAACATGGGGACAAGGTGCTTTGGGGTGGGGGGGTGCGCGGCCCCCCTTCCCCAAGGCACCCCCCATGTTGAGGGCACGCAGCCTGGTATGGCTCAGGAGGGGGGCGCTCGCTCATCCCCACCCCCTTTCCTGGCCGGCCGGGTAGCGTGCTCGGATAAGGGTCTGGTATGGATCTGGGGGGGACCCCTATGCCGTTTTTTGGCGTAGGGGGTTCCCCTTAAAATCCATACCAGACCTAAGGGCCTGGTATGCTCCTGGAGGGGGAACCCACACCGTTTTTTTTTTTTTTTAATTGGCGTGGAGTTCCCCCTTGAGAGCTCATTCTCTGATTGGCCACGGCAAAATTCGCCTGGCCTGGGGCGACTTAAAGTCGTTTTGCAAGTCACCCCAAGTCGTGTTGATAAGTCGTGTCCAAGTTGCCTCCAAAAGTCGTGTTGAAAGTCGTGTTGCCCCTGTGTGAACCGGCTCTTAGTGTTGGCTTGCTGACACTGGAACATGTGAGTGCAATCTGTTTTAAATTTTTTTAATAAACAAGTTTAAACGTTTTACACTATGATGGTTCTACATGTTTTTTATGAGTTTGCATAACCAGTGGATTGCTGACTGGAGAATAAACGGGTGTAAGGAGTGGTTATCCATTGAATGAACCAAAGGCGAGCTTGCATTTCATTTCTGTTGAGTGGCCATTTCGCAAGGTGGTGGTGGCACGAAGGTTGAATTGTGGCACTCTATAAGTACCGGTAATAAATAAATAAATAAAATTAGGATGTAAAAATCTGCCCCTCCCCACCCCCAAATTCTCCAAGATAGATGTTTGCTTCCTAAAGGACAATTGGTAGTGGTTTACAACTATTTAAAGCAGGGTTCCACCTTAAAGTGGAACTTCCGCTGATCGGAACCCTCCTCCCTCCGGTGTCACAATTGGCACCTTTCAGGGGGGAGGGGGTGCAGATACCTGTCAAAGACAGGTATTTACACCCACTTTCGGGCATAGACTCCCACGGGAGTCTACGCTTCTTCCTGTCCCTGCGCGCTGTCTGCTGGGACACACACGGGTCCCAGAGACAGCGCAGACAATTCCTATTGCGCTGTGTGACTCGCGCATACGCAATAGGGAACCTGGGAAGAGAAGCCGCAGCGCTTCACTTCCTGGTTCCCTCACCTAGAATGGTGACGGCAGCAGCCGAAAGCCGAGCAATCGATCGGCCTCGGCTGCCGGCATCGCTGGACCCCGGGACAGGTGAGTGTCCATTTATTAAAAGTCAGCAGCTGCAGTATTTGTAGCTGCTGGCCTTTAATATTTTTTTCCACAGTGCAATCCCGCTTTAAAAACAATAGTAAAAGCTACTTTGTGATTTTTTACTTACAGATATATTATAAGGCTTACCTGTAGATAAAATTAGTATCTCCTAAACGAGAGATACAGTTTTTCTTTTTTTTTTTTTTTGCTTTTTGATTACTGCAGCAGTTTAAAACCTCTTTAAGGGACCAGTGCCAACAAGTTCCCTACTAATCTGCCCACTATGTATATGTTTATAGCAGCACTCCCTATGCTTTCCCTTTCACAGCTAAGTACATTGTTAATATGGATGCTGGGAAATCTATCTTTTATAGTTATGAGGGTGGCACATAACAAATTCCCTATTATGGGTGATTCTAAGCCACTCAACCTGAGTCCAGAAAGTTCATTACTGGTAGTTGGTAGTTGATATGATGGCAAAAGTCGACATTTGTTCACCATATTTATAAATTGAGGAATTTGTTTGTTTCACCACAGACATGTTTTATGGCAGTGTCAGTATGCCAGTAATGCTCCGTACACACGATCGGACTATCAGCCGGACATTTCGACCTTGTGTGGGCTCCGGCGGACTTTTTCTTCCCAAAAGTCTGGCGGACTTTGAAAGAAGACTTGACTCAAAATTGTTTGCCGTACTCGGCTTTCCGGCGGACAATCCACTCGTCTGTGTGCTAGTCCGCCGGACTTTCCAAATGAACGGACTTGCACACACACAGACTAACGTTCGTTCATTTTGAACATGACTTCAGTTACGACGGGACTAGAGAAGGAAGTCAATGTTGCCGCATTCCATCGGCGAAATTGACACCTTGCAAACCCCGTCGCCTGGTATGGGTTTCAAGGTTAACCCCTATGCCGCAAAATGGAATGGGGGTCCCCCCAAAGTCCATACCAGACCCATATCCAAGCACACAGCCCAGCCGGTCAGGAAAGTGGGTGGGGACGAGTGAGCTGGGACTGTGACATCATAAGGGGTGGGGTCACAATGTGACATTACCCAGTGACCCCGCCCCTTATGCCTATATTAGTCGCAACGCAACGTGTCCCCGGCATTGCAGCGGAGAGAGCATTGTGTCAACATCGGAAGAAGAGAAGAAGGAAGAAGAAGATGGCGGTGACGAATGAGAAGACCGGGCCAACGCTAGTAAAAGAGCTGGAAGAAGATAAGGGAGGAGCCCGGCAAAAGAACTGGAGAGCAGGAGAAGAGGCCGGAAAGCACGGAGAAGTTGGAAGAAGACCCCCGAAGTCGGAAGAAGACCCCCGGACAGCAACGGTGGCGAAGGAGAAAGCCGGACTCCTCTGCTAGCAAAAGAGCAAAACATAGCGGAGGAGCCCGGCGAGAAGACCCCCGAAGTCGGAAAAAGACCCCCGGAGCTGCCTAATAAATAATTTTTTATTGACACTTTTCCCCCCCAGGTGAATAGGTAGGGGTACGATGTACCCCATACTCATTCACATAGGGTGGGGGGCCATGATCTGGGGGCGCCCTTATTTAAGGGGGCTCCCGGATACCGATAAGCCCTCCGCCCGCAGACCCCGACAACCAACGGCCAGGGTTGTCGGGAAGAGGCCCTTGTCCTCATCAACATGGGGACAAGGTGCTTTGGGGTGGGGAGGCCACAGGGCCCCCCTTCCCCAAAGCAACCGCCCCCCATGTTGAGGGCACACGGCCTTTTGTGGCTCAGGAGGGGGATGCTCGCTCGTCCCCACCCCCTTTCCTGACTGGCCGGGCTGAGTGCTCGGATAAGGATAAGGTATGGACTTTGGGGGGACCCCCACGCCAGTTTTCGGCATAGGGGTTACCCTTGAAACCCATACCAGGCGACGGGGCTTGCAAGGTGTCAATCTCGCTGATGGAGGCGGCGACATTGACTTCCTTCTCTAGTCCCATCGTACCTGAAGTCACGTTCAAAATGAACAGACTTTAGTCCATGTGTGGGCAAGTCCTTTCATTTGGAAAGTCTGGTGGACCTCCACCAAAAGTCTGACAGACCTACTCCACCAGAAAAGTCAGTTCATGTGTGGTCGTGTGTGGGCAAGTCCGCTCATTCGGAAAGTCCGGCGGAACTCCACTGGAAAGTCCGGCGGATTATCTGCCGGACTAAGTCCGCCGGATAGTCCGATCGTGTGTACGGGGCATAAGATGTCAGTCATTAATCATCAGCCGAGTGTATATGGAGACAGGTACAAATCACTCAATGTGGAATTTCCAAGATAGTCCAAGATAGTCACCTTGCCCCAGACGTCTTCTACGACGAAATGTACCTCAGGCAGAGGACATAGCAGTGACACCAGCATGCCTACCGGGGCGCAGGTTGGCTATACACTGAATGCCTGTTGTTTTTATCATACCTATGATTAGATTACTGTTTGAATAAAATAAGATATGCCTATCTTGGAAACTGCGCAATAAGCATTTTGTTCCTCTCTCCATATACACTTGGTTGATGATTAATGATTGACATCTTACTGGTTGCATGATTTGTAGATTCTATTAATGATCCAACTGCCATGGGAGTCCTCTAAAGGGAGCCTGTTTTTATACCCTGCATCTGCTAAGAATCGATATATAACATTATGATGGAGCACCTATAAGTGAACACATGGAGTACTATCTGGACAGTATAAGCACGCATGCAGCACTACTTTCACCACTAGCACTGGACTTTGGACTATCTTTGCTGTTATTACCAAATATTTCTTTATGCCATTTTTGTGGATCTGTCACATGAAGGAACCTTTTGTTCATATGTTGGCACTAATGATTTGGTATTTTGTTTGCCTATTATATTCATGATTGTATATAGTCACATATGTGTACATAGATGAGTTTTTTTGCACTTATAAGCACTTTAATACTGACAGTGTGGGAGCACCGTAATATTTTGAATACTTTTTAAGCACAGTAACAGTGCAACACTACATTTTTGGTTTATTTATTGGAGAATTAACAGCTGCACTATATAATGAGTGCAGCTGTTAATTAGCACTTTTATGGCATTACACACAGCGCAGATTACTTTTATTTTTTGCCAGGATGAATATGTGCTTGTTGCCAGTGCCTACATTAATCCCTCATCTGTGGAGGTATAAAGTGTTACCCACAAAAGGAGCCAGCAATTTTGTAGGTCCCTATTTTCCTGTAATTGACCTACAGCCAGGCACACATGCACAGTCACCCTGGTGGCTCAAACAAACACTCTAGGACAGGGTTCCTCAAAGTACGGCCCTCCAGCTGTTGCAGAACTACACATCCCATAAGGCATTATAAAACTCTGACATTCACAGACATGACTAGACATGATGGGAATTGTAGTTCCTGAACAACTGGAGGGCCATAGTTTGAAGACCCCTGGTCTAGGAGATGATTTTCTGATGCTTTATTAAAATATTAAAATTGGATAGGAGTGGGAAGTGGTAGGATACTTCAATAACTCCTAGCAGCCAGACTTGAGGACACTGACATTGCTTCTTTGAACACTGAACATAGCCCCATGTATGAGCAGATGGCAGACAGGCCCAGCAGTAGCAGTATTGAAGAGATTAAAACGTCCTCTGTGGAACAATCCAAGCAAAGTCCCCTCACAAAGAGTTAGACTATGCTCTTCAGGACACCAGTTGCAGTGTCCCCTTTTTTGGATACCCTCAACTGACTCTCTAACACAGGGGTCCTCTATCACCGGGCCGTGGCCTCTCTACAGCGGCGGGTGGCGGAAGCCATGAGAGCCAGGCAAGGGGGGGATGGATGAGAGAGCCAGGTGGATGAGAAAAGCAGGTGGGCAGATGAGAGAAGCGGGAGGGCGAGCAGAGATGATATCATCTCCCCCACCCACCTCACATCAGTGCTCTTCTACCCTCACAGCCTAGCTTCTTCAATGTTGGAGGTGCAGCAGGGAGAAGAGAGATAATATCATCTCTCACCGCCCGCATCACCGCTCTCCTGCTGTTACTTAGAACCAACCACTGCACAACTTTTTGAAATGGGAAAGAGGGGCGTTTATTAGAAAAAGTATGTAGGCATAGGATACACCCCCTGCCCCATCCTCTTAAAGAAAAGTTATGCAACAAAAATTATTAGCTAAATACACAAGTGTTTTTTTCTTTTCCTTTATATTGGTTTATGAAATTTACAAATGCAACAACATAAAAATTGGATGGAAGGTTTAGCAGTGGGAAACACTTTTTGAAAAATAAATAGTGCATTTTATATACACCTATATGGACCAAAATGAGGGAAAAATGAGGAGGAAAGAGGAACAGAAAGGATTTTGTTCCAAATCAGGGACAGTCCCTTGAAATCAGGGACAGTTGGAAGCTATGCTCTAGGATTTATGACCCTTGTCTGTGCTCACTGAAACCTCAATGTAATGGATGCCTCCTACCAGTATATCGCAGGCACTTGCTCCCAGTAGTAACAGACCAGATCCTCAGATGATAACTCCCTCCATCAGCCTCAATAATCTTCAGCAGGTTCAGTATCTCCAGCCAGCCAGCTGAGGCCTCCCCATGGCAAGTACATGGCAAAAGTGCCCAAGGAGAGCAAACAGCCCTCCAACGCTGGGATTTTCCTCTAATGGAAAATGCTGCACTGCTCTAGGCTCCAGAGTATTTATGCATTCTCCCAGAATCCACTGACAAAAGTTAAAATGCATTGGTATTAACCGAGTTTCCTCCAGCCGGAGTTCCCAGCCACGAGCGCTATCTTGGTGTATGGGGTGATGTCACATCCTAGCTCTTCCCTACGCGATTCGTAATGAGACATTGCCTGGGAGCGGAAGGAAGCTTCCGCTTCCACATGACGTCTCTTGATGAAATGTGTATGGTGGCACTAGTACATGCTGTTTTTTGAGCATGCACCTGAAAGTCCAGATTTAAAAAAATCACGTGAAACTATTTATTTCACCTTTGGTGGCGTTTGGGACTTCCATTTATTGATCAAATTTTCATTGTGAAATTTGACACATGATTTTTTTTGCATTTATGGACACTGATGTTTTTTTTGTATGTTACATTGCACAGGACACTTAACATATATTGATTTGAGCTTTATAATAATTTTCATTATTTTTATTAATACTTTTTGCACATATTGTACTTGATGAATTTGGTATAAGGTTGTGATTTTTATCATTGATCTGGGTTGGTGTAGATTGCACAGGGCACTTTATATAGATTCTTTTTGAATTTTTTATGGCAGCTAATATATTACACACGTTGCACTTATGAGCACCAATTAAGACACATAAAAGTGTCAGTGCTGTCCATTATTTTATCTTTAGACATCATTCAGAATTACAGTACCTAAAATTATGACATGCACAGGGTTTTGGTATAGAAAGTGTAGGACACCCCTCACTCTGCCCGATGCATGTAAGTGTATATGATGGCCTCGCTCCACAGGCCGCGCCATCTGACCAGCTTTAGCCCCCTGAAGCAGTGCTAATTGAGACCATCATATACACTTACTGTACATGCACTATTTTATAAGTTATTTTAGGTTTGAGTCAGTTATTTTTATCAAAGAATCATATATTCCAGGATATGTATGTACACCCACTACCCATCCAGTAAAGGACACATCCACCAGTGTAATTGATTCTGTCTCTTCATGTATGCCTCAAGGGTTCACACATGTTCATTAGAAACACACTCTCTTTACAAATGTAAAAATGCATCAGCATAGATATGTGTGCAGGGTAAACCTCAAAATACCAAATGTCAAAGGCTCTGGCCATGATCAGTGATTCCAAAAATCTCCAAATTAAACTTGCACATTGTTTTACATGTGGCGGGTACACAACAGAAAATGACAACTTTGTGAGGGCTGCTTCACACAAACTGGTGATATTTGTCATTCATCATAAGCATACAACAATAAAATATGTGTGCAGGATCACACCAGGCTTACACATCCATATCTGGCCCAAAACACCCCAGTTCTAGATTTGGTGCCCATACTTGCGTGATTTATAATGTGATTTCTTGGGGTTCCATTATATGAAACCCATTAAATATGTCCTTACTGGTGAAAAATAAACGTTTACAGCACAATAGAGGAAGAACATTGATGCCACTAGCCAGGGAGCAGGATTGGGATTCGAACCAAGAACCTCAGTGTTTGCCAGGATGCAAGAAGTTAATCAATGCAGATGTACTGTGGAAGGCCAGAGAGACATTGAACAACCTGTTTCTGGCATATGCATCTGTTTTGAAGGCTGGTTATCGCTGATTACTGTCAACACGCAGCATGCTGAGAGATAAACACCTGTCATTTTGTGGGTTTTGGCTTGGCAAGAGGCTGCAATTTGTGCTGGTAGGGAAATGTTAAAGCTTGTAGTCCTTGGTCGTGGCAAACATATTAGACAATTTGCAATGGTGGTGGAACCCTCCTATACATAAATACTACATTTATACACAAGTTATGTAAGGACCTGAGTCAGGAGTTATGTTTAACAACATAGGGAGAACAGACAACTTCTGTACATGAGGTGGCATTATTTGGGATTTGAACCATTGAGCCAAATGCTGCTAAGCAGAAGTGCAAACCAGTTAGTCACTGTGCTGTCACATGGATGTAGGGTGCATCTGTGGTGTGAAACAGTCCTATGTCCCAGGGGTACAATACGTTAATCAATGCAGATGTCCTGTGGAAGGCCAGAGAACCATTGAACAACCCGTTTCTGGCATATGCCATCTGTTTTGAAGGCTGGGTATGGCTGATGACTGTCAGCATGCTGAACCAACTCTAATTGTGCTGCTTTTTACTTAGTAAGAGGCTGCAATCAGTGCTGGTGGTGAAATCTTAAGGCTGATTATTGTCCTTGCCCATGGAAAACATATGGCACGATTTGCAATGGTGGTGCTCCTATACATAAATTCATTTAAAATACTGAATTTTTTTGGACATATACATATAGGTGGTAAAATTACATTAGTCAAGAGTTATGCTACTTGATTTGTTCTGTGATCTTTGGTGGTTCTTGGTGTGTGAGTGTAGAATAGTGATGTTACCCTCTGAATTTTGGGAATGACATTTCTTTTCTGATGTTGGTACACATATCACATTTTTGGTGCTCAAATGATGATCATTTGGAAATACTAAACAACACACAAAATTGTGACTCATTTTAAATTTGCATCAGCAATGGTATTGCCTGCAGTTTGTGAAGACACCTGTGGGAGTTTCGGGAAACATTTTTGTGAGATGAAGAGCAACAAGTGAGAGATACAGAGAAAAATATATTTTACCAAAACATGAAAATATTCCACATTCTAGCATCCTTCAAAAGAAAGTAGATGAAGAAGAAGCAACATTGTTGCAAGGACAATTTCTTTGAGAGAAAAATGCATTCACCTCAACATTAAAAGTATTTATTTGGGGAAATTACAATTGTATCATTATAATCAATGGCTGAAACTTGCATTGGGCTACATAACTCTCATTTTCACTCTCAACAAATGCTCTTTAGCGCAGTTCTCATTTTGGTATTGTATAACTCTTGGTAAAAAAAAAGGCATGGGAGTTAAAATGAGAGTAGTCTGCATGTTTGAGCATGCTCAGTTGTGCTGGCACCTAGTTGTAAAGAGACGGGCAATGTATCTCTTCTCAGACTTTTAAAGCAGTTTAAAAGCACATTATCTTTAAACAATATACCACATATTTTAGTACCATTTAGGTGATCATATCATACTCTAAACATTATTTCCATGTGCAACACTGCAGGTTCTAGCAGAGTAAGGGTTTGGATGCTATCTGATTTCTGGGAGCTAAAGAAAATTCAGTTTTAGGAGTAATTTTTCACCAGCGCTATAGTGAATTCTGTTTTAGTGCTAATTACCGCAATTGCAGTAATTTGATCGCTAATTGACCCCCTATGCATGGCGGAAAACGAACACTGCACACACCATCCCCATGGGGGCAGCATCATGTTGTGGGAATGCTTTTCTTCAGCAGGAAAAGGGAAGCTGGTCAGAGTTGATGGGAAGATGGATGGAGCCAAATACAGGGCAATCTTAGAAGAACACCTGTTAGATTCTGCAAAAGACTTGAGACTGGGGCGGAGGTTAACTTTCCAGCAGGACAACAACCCTAAACATACAGCCAGAGTTACAATGGAATGGTTTTGATCAAAGCATATTAATGTATTAGAATAGCGCAGTCAAAGTCCAGATCTAAATCCAATTGAGAATCTGTGGCAAGACTTGAAAATTGCTTGAGCTTGAGATATTTTGCAAAAATGTCACTGTCTAGATGTGCAAAGCTAGTAGGGACATACCCAAAAAGGCTTGCAGCTGTAATTGTAGCGGAAGGTGGTTCTACAAAGTATTGACTCATGGGGGCGCTATACAAATGCACGCCACACTTTTCACATATTTATTTGTAAAAAATTGTGAAAACCATTTATCATTTTCTTTCTATTTCACAATTATGTGCCATCTTGTGATGGTCTATAACAAAATATCCCAATAAAATACATTTACCTTTTTGGTCGTAATATGACAAAATGTGGAACATTTCAAGGTGTATGAATAGTGTTTCAAGGCACTGTATGTGATTTTTACATATTACCCTGAGGTGAGCTTTTAAACTCAGTGTGAAACTGCAGAGGAATGTCTGGAACTTTGGACTTTCCCTAGCTAGTGTCTGTGATTGTGTTTACAGTTTTGTAATGCTTCCTTTGTACCAGTCTCGTCTTCAACAGATGTCAAAGCTGTACAGACCAGTTCAGCCTTGTAGCAGACATATAATTTCAGTCTCATTACAGTGACATACCTGCTTATTTTTTTTTTTATTTCTTGTGATACGCTATAGAAATGTAAAGTGCAAACCTATAGAAATGCATGGTTTGTTTGTGTTTCATCATTCCATTGACAAAATAGTTAAAGCCTACATTTTGACTACAATTTTTTGCTGTGGATAGCATGGAGAAGAGTTAACACCTAACGGAAATTTTATTTCTTATAAACAGAGGAAATAATTCAGCACAATCAGACAAAGCTGAACAGTTAAAGGTACATTTCACATAACCTTCAAATGCTAGTTATAAATCATGAAAGTGCAGCACAAACAATATAATAAAAGATGTTATAAAATGTATATAAAATTTGTGTAAAACAAATCTTCTGCCAGGGTAAGATAAACCAGATTTATTCTAAGACCACTGTAATCATAATTCTACTTGCTTTTTTTCATTTTTTCCTTTACGTTGTAAATTAATTATACTTGTATGTAAAATATGTTGTATTTTTGATTTGATGGTTACACATTTTTTCTTGTTTTAGAAAATTGATAAAGCTCCTGAGGAAGCGTTGGTAATAACTTGAAACATGTAGAGCGCCAAAGTATTTCTAAGATCGGTTCTGTAATTAATACCCTGTCCACTGGACCCCCTTCTTCTCTGTATACTAAGTATTAATGTATATTTGTTTACCTTCTGGGTATATATATCTGATGGAAATAGACATGGATATGATGTAAAACTGTATGAAGATAGACAGGTTATATAAAAACAGTACTCAATGTGTTTTATAATTATTACTTTTTTAAATAAATATATTTTTTTACGCTTAATATATATATAATTTTTTCTTCATTATTTTTTATGCTATATATTTAATCACAGTAGTATGCCTAAAAAGTCCAACACAACCAACAATTTTTTGGAGGTTTTTTGTGTTTTTCCCTTTTTTGTCTTCTTTTTTCTTTGTTTTATTTCAAGATAAACCAGTGAATGAAAATTGTGTCTTATATATCATTCAGGTGAAGGTGCTCAATCCCATGACCAGAGGCAATCCTGAATGCTCACGTAATGGGACATATGCACTGCCAAATAATTCTGGGTTTTTATTTAGTTTTAGTTTCATTCATTTCTTTTCGGATCATTCGTTATGATTTATATTCGATATTTTGAATACATTTTTAAATTCATTTAGATACAGTATGCATTATTTCAATAATCAGGATAATTTGAAAGAATGAAAATCCAAAAGTTTGAAAGAACGATAATCCGAAATGCAAAAATCCGAAAACTCGAAAATTCAAAACTTTCGAATGAAAATCTGAAAACTAGAAAGTACAAAAATCCAAAAATAAGAACGAAAATACGAAAAGAAAATTGGTTCATTTCTATTATAGTTAAAATATTAAGTTTATTAACCATTGGTATGTTTTTTTTTATTAGAAAAACTATAATAATAGTTATAAACTATTAAATTATAGATATTGTAATTTCCTTTTAAATTTGATCGCATCTAAATGAATGGAACATAAATAATAACAATAAATAAAAATAATAACAATAATAGAAACTATAATAATAGTTATAAACTATAGGTATTCGAATTTTCTTTTCAAATTTGGCTGTTAGTGAAGGTAGCGAATACAAATTTATCTGAATTTACGAATTGTCCGGCATTCGTTATTTTGGATAATTCATAACTTCGGATAAAATTGTATTTGTTACATTCACTAACAGCCAAATTTGAAAGGAAATTACAATACCTATAATTTAATAGTTTATAACTATTATTGTAGTTTTCATTACTATCAATTTGTTACGTTACATTCGTTTAGATGCGGCATTCGTTACAATACCTATAATTTAATAGTTTCGGTCTTTCGTTCTTTCGAATTTTCAGATTTTCGTTCTTTCGAATCCTCGGAGTTCGAATTTCGGATTTTCATTCTTTTGAATTTTCGGATTTCGAATTTTTGTTCTTTTAGAAAATTTGTTTTCGAAAAAATTTGTTAAACGGTCTTTTCCGGATGTTTCTGAATTAACGCATATGCAGAATTTTGACAAAAAACTAATTCGGAACGAAACAAATTGCACATGTCTAATAATGGGTATGAGCCCTGAATCAACAGGGTTTGTCATACCCGGTTTCCCCGAAAATAATACCTAGCGTGATTGTCGGTGATGGCTGCAATATAAGCCCTACCTCCCAAATAAGCCCTAGTTAAAGTCCTTGTAGGACTTATTTGCAGGCTAGGGCTTATTTGCAGGGAAACAGGGTAGGGCTTATTTGAGAGGTAGGGCTTATATTGCAGCCAACTACGACAATCACGCTAGGTCTTATTTTCAGGGAAACAGGGTAACTCACTTTACCCTCACACAGGGCAACAGTTAGGATATTATCACTAGGGATGGGCCTAACCCCCCCCCCCCCCCCGGTTCAGTTTGCAGCATAACATGCAAAACATTTGTTCAAACACGCAAACACCGCTATAGTCTATGGGACACGAACATGAAAAATCAAAAGTGCTAATTTTAAGGGTTAATATGCAAATTATTGTCATAAAAAGTGTTTGGGGACCAGGGTCCTGCCCCAGGGAACATGTATCAATGCAAAAAAAGTTTTAAAAACTGACTTTTATTCGGGAGCAGTGATTTTAATAATGCTTACATTTCGTACCTGGGGGGGTTCTTCATAGTATGCCTGTAAAGGGTTTAGAACAGTCCTTGCACAAAATTACATTTCTAAAGGAAAAAAAGTAATTTAAAAGTAATAGCGGCTATAATGAATTGTCGGGTCTCAGCAGTACAAATAAAAGCCATTAAAAAAAACGGCATGGGATCCCCCCAGTCCATTACTAGGCCCTTTGAGTCTGGTATGAATATTAAGGAGAACCCCAAACCAACATTTTTAAAAAAATTGCGTGGGAGTCCCCCCAAATTCCATACCAGGCCCTTCAGGTCTGATATGGATGTTAAGGGGAACCCAGCGCCAATTTCTTTTTAAAAAACGACATTGGGGTCCTCCTCAAAATCCATAACAGACCCGATTTTAAGGGGAACCCTGCGCCAAAAATTTTAAAAAATGACGTGGGGTCCCCCCAAAAATCCATACCAGACCCTTATCCGAACACGCAACCTGGCAGGCTGCAGGAAAAGAGGGGGGGACAGAGAGCGCCCCCCTCCTGAACTGTACCAGGCCACATGCCCTCAACATGGGGAGGGTGCTTTGGGGTAGTCCCCCAAAGCATCTTGTCCCCATGTTGATGGGGACAAGGGCCTAATCCCCACAACCCTTGCCCGGTGGTTCGGGGTTCCCCTTAATATTCATACCAGACCCAAAGGGCCTGGTAATGCACTGGGGGATCCCATGCCGTTTTTTTCAATAACTTTTTTCTGTATTGCCGAGACCCGACAATTCACTATAGCCGCTATTACTTATAAATTACTTTTTTGATTTAGAAATGTAATTTTGTGCAGGGACTGGAAACATAGGATAAATGCGCCACTTTACAGGCATACTATAGACACCCCCCAGGTACAAAATTTAAAGGAATATTTCATTTTTATTGTTTCACTTTTAGCATTATTAAAATCTGCTCCAGAAAAAATGCCCGTTTAAAAAAAAAATGTTTTCATTGATACATGTCCCCTGGGGCAGGACCCAGGTCGGTCCCCAAACACTTTTTATGACAATAACTTGCATATAAGCACTTAACCTCCCTGGCGGTATGATTATTTCGGATTTTAGGTGCTAAAAGCGGTACAATTCTTTTTGCATGAAAATTTGGCGTTTTATATTGTAGTCCTGTAATTCTTAGGAATAACTCTCTTAAATCTGTCCAAACCAGAGTCTAGCAGACATCCTGGGTATAATAAAGTTTGAAAAATAAAATCATAAATTATAAATATAATAAATAACTATAAATAATTGTACCAAATAATAATATAACAATAATAAAAATTATTCAATAATGTAATCAAATCAAACACACTGAAATTTGCTCAGTTGCAGAATTGTCACTGTCATTACTTTTCAATATTTGATGACGGATCTCCCCACAAATCGCTGTCTCTCAATTCTGCGAGTGATTCCAATTTATTATCGCTGTTTTCTAGCTGGTCTAAAATCGTTTTTGATGTAAAGTGACAGTTTTGGTTGCTATGGACAATCTCCAGTTTCCAGGCATAAAGAACAGTTTATGCAGGACACTGGGAAGACCACTAGGGACAAAGGGGATGTGAAATATTTACATACAGCAATGTAATCTGTAAGATTACATTATACTGTATGTATACTGTGTGTTTCACTTTTTAAATTTGGCGCCGATCTCCATCCCCGTGCGTCGAAACGCTCGCAGGGAACGGAGATCGGCGATGTAATAGATCGAGCGAGACACGGCTCGCTCGTACAGCGGGGAGACAACGCTGGATCCGAGGGAGAAGGTAAGTAAACCTCCTCCTGGATCCAGCGATGCGGTCCCGAGTCTGGCTCGGGGTTACCACAAAAATTCCACCCCGAGCCAGACTCGGGAAGACCGTCAGGGGGGTTAAAATGAACACTTTTTTATGTTAATGTCCCATAGACTTTAAAGAGAAGCACGGATTATGAATGCAATGATATAAGGAGTGCTGGACATGACAGTGTGGATGAGGGACACAGAGGGTTAAGCTTTATGGGTGGAGCTGAGGAAAAAGGTTTGCAGGAAGCAAGTTCAGTGTAGGGGAGGGGTCATATAAAAGGGAGGGGTGTGGCTTTAGGGGATCATTCGGATCCCAGCGTGACACAGAGGAGGCAGTTTTTCTCTGCTCCTCTGTAATGGCCGACCTGGATGTGATTTTCAAGAGGCTGAGACGGGCGGCGGAGGCGTGCGGAGCGGAGTGGCTGCGGGACCGAGCGGGGACCTGGAGGACACCGCGGAGGATGTCGGGGATGCAGGTGAGGCGCCGCTGCGTGCGCGGAGGTCTCGGCCTTCGGCGCGTTTTTTCCCCGGGCCTACACCTCGTCCACCTCGTGACTGGCAGAGCCCGGGGGCCGACCGCTCGGTCCCCCCGGCGAAGAGGAAGGTGCCTGGCTCTCCCTGGTCCGGGTGGTCATTGCGCCGCCGACCGGAGGGGGGCGGGGCCTCGCGGCAAAATGGCGCCGGCTACGGGTCGGGCCGGCACCCGGGAACGGGGGGGGGGGGGAACGGGCGGGGGGCTCTGGGTCCAGCCGCCTTGGGGGTGCAGCGGAAGGGGGGGGATCCTCGGACTGGGGGTTCCAGCATGGGGACACGCGCGGTGGGGGGGCAGGGTTGGCACGGGGGGGGGGTCGCAGCTCCCGGGCTGGGGCGGGTGGGATGAAGGGAGCCACCGAGGTGCCTGGCAGGGCTGGTCTTGGACACCAGCATGCCGGGGGTGGTCGGGGGCCACAGGCACTGCGGGATGCGCCTGAACGCGCGGACCAGGAGGTCTGCGATTCGCCCAGGGGGATGGCGGCGCCCCCAGCGCGCACCGCGGAGGACAAGTCCGAGGGTGAGCTGTCGCAGGAGGAGGAATTTTCACATGCAGCGCACGAAACCATGACTGTCGGCAAGGCCCCGGTGCGGCCAGGTAAGTCACGTGATCTTTTGGTTCTGACGGAAGCCTTGGGGGATTTGCTGGGGGACCCGGTATCCCAGAACGGCAAGGGGATGGCATGTCGCCCTGGGGGGGCCCACGGACAGCTGCAGGACCTTCTTGGAGGGGCTGCGGGCCCTGGTGGGTAAGTTTGCCGGGGGTTCGGGGGCGCCGCAAGTGGGTCCCTGGATGGCTGCGGGCCCAGGGTCGGGGGGAGGGGGGTCCGGGGCCACGCCGGTGGTGGACCCCCCGACCGCTGCGGCTTCTGGGGGGGTGGTAGACATGGGGCCTGGGGGCACGGGGGTCCCCCAGTGGTCACGGAACCTGGGGCGTGGACCGATGTGGTCAGGATTGCGGATGCTGCCCGGTGCGAAGTATATGTTGATTCGAGGGCCCGGTGGGGGCGTGCCTGGAGCAGGAGGTGCGGGAGAATATTGGCATGGGTGAGTATGTGGAGATTTTCTCTTTGCTCCCCCTTGAGAAGTTCAACTTGGATAGGGTCAAGCCGGACAGTTCAAAAAGGACAACGAGGAGCGGCGTAGGTATCGGTGATTCTGCGCACTTTCTCCAATTGGCTTCAGGCGTTCGCTGGCTTAGCTAGGGTGATTGGGGAGAAGAACCCCGAGCATTGCTCGGCGTTGTTCTGCTGTATGGACGCGACTGGAGAGGCTTATCGGGTGTATGGGGGGTGGCATGGCTGCGTTATGACGAACAGTCCAGGCAGCGGTGCGGCCGGAACTACGCTGGGACCACAAGGACATCAGCCTCTGGATGAGGCTTATGTCTGCGGCTCGGACTCCTGCTCCGTTTCTTCAGGGGGGGGCGGGAGTGTGTTGTCCTCAGGGCTGCCGGCCGGGAAAAAGTGGGGTGTGTGCTGGCCCTTTAATGGGGGGCTTGTAAATTCGGGAGAGCGTGCCGATTTAAGCACGAGTGCTCCCTCGCACTGTCCCGCTGTTTCAGGAAAGAAAAGCGTTCCGGCGATGTTGCTCACGAAAGGGATGACGCCGGTAACCCTGGAAAGGATACTTCCTTTCCTAAGTAAGTATCCGGATGGTGAGGCGGCGCGGGGGTTGATTTCGGAGTTTTCGGGACGGTTTCAGGATTCCTTGTTCATTGGCGGAGGTGCCCCTAGTGGCCCGGAACTTGCGATCGGCTTTGGTACACCCGGGGGGTGGTAGGCGAAAACTTGGGCAAGGAAGTGGCGTTGGGCCGGATGGGTGGGCCTTTCGAAGTGCAACCGTGGGGCGACCTGGTGGTGTCCCCGCTGGGTGTAGTTCCTGAGAAAGAGCCTGGGAAATTTTCGCTTGCTTCATCACTTGTCCTTTCCTAAAGGGGGGTCGGTCAATGACTTCATCGGCCCTGATGCGTGTACGGTCTCATACACGTCTTTTGATGCGGCGGTGAGGTGGGTCAGGCTTTCTGGATGCGGGGCTCTTATGGCCAAGGCAGATGTGGGGTGCCATTGGCGGGGCCAGTTCTATATGAGTAAGTGCCTGCCCATGGGTTGTTCCATTTCCTGCGCCTACTTTGAGGCGTTTAGCTCATTTTGGAGTGGGTGGTGAGTGACGTTTCGGGCCTGGAGTCGGTCATCCACTATTTGGACGACTTTCTGTGCGTGGGCCCCGCCTGCCTCCAGTGTGGGTGCGATTTTCTGTCCACGTTGCAGCACATTGCAGGTAAGTTCGGGGTACCGTTGGCGGGGGATAAAAAAGAGGGACCAGTTACGGACTTGAGTTTTTTGGGGATAGTGATCGATTCGAGGGCAATGGAGTGTCGATTGCCCGAGAATGAATTACATGATCTGAGAATGGAATTGGTGGAGATGCAAGGATAGTAGAAGGTCCGGTTGAGGGCCCTGCAGTCTCTGTTGGGCTAGCCTAATTTTGCTTGCCGGATCATCCCTATGGGGGCGGGTGTTCTGCAGACAGCTGTCGGCAGCCTCGGCCGGGGTGAGTGTGCCTAACCATTTTGTGCGTCTGCGGGAAGGAACACAGGGAAGACTTGCGGGCGTGGCGTGAATTCCTAGCCTCTTGTAGCGGGCGGGACATGTGGATGTCGGGGCCAGCGAGCAATTTCGATGTGGAATTGGTCGCTGCCGCGGCTGGGTCGGCGGGTTATGGGGCGTATTTTCGGGGACGGTGGAGTGCTGACCCTTGGCCGCAATCTTGAGAGGTGGCGGGGTTGTTGGGCAACCTGGTTCTGCTTGAACTATTCCCGGTGGTGTTGGCAGTGGAGCTGTGGGGGGAGGAGTTCCGTAATATGAAGTTGCGCATTAGTTGAGACGGCATGGGGGTGGTTCAGGTCCTCAACCATTTGGCTGCTACGGCGGCTGGTGTTTCGGTGCTTACGGCTCAATGTTTACGTTTCGGCAGTGCACATACCTGGGGTGGAGAATTCTTTGGCTAACTCGCTCTCTCGTTTTCAGTGGGACGAGTTCCGGGATCTGGCGCCGAGAACGGAGGAGTCTAGGGCGTCTTGCCCTGGGTGGATGTGGGGGATGCCCTTGTAGTCGCCGCAGGTTGGATTCAGGGGTCTTTGAGTGAGTCCACGTGGGCGGCCTATTCTAGGGTGTGGTCAGAATGGTTGAGTTGGAGCGGTTGGTCGGGGCTCCGACCAGCGCTGGTTGGGGCTGTATTGGGTGGCACGGAACATTGAGATGGGATTGGCACCTGCGTCGATTGATCGGAAATTGGCGGGGTTGGCATTTTGTTTAAGCTGGGGGGAGAGCCGGACGGGAATGCGGCTTTTTGGGTGCGGCAAACCTTGAAGGGGTATAGGAGGGAACGGAAAGGTCGGGAGGCGCACAGGCTGGTGAAGTGTGATAACTTGGTGGCGATTTGTTCCCGGCTTGTGGAAGTTTGTTCTTCCGCTTACAAGGCCATCCTGTTCACAGCGGCTTTTTCATTGGCGTTTTATGGGGCGTTTGGGACTGGGGAGTTGGTGTGTCGGTTTAAACGGGGTGCTGTGGGGCTGTTGGATCAGGATGTACAGGTGGCTGCTGATCGGGTGAGTATACGGTGGCGGAGGTCCAAGCCTGACCAGCTGGGCAGGGGAGTGGTGATTATACTGTTTGCCTTGCCAGGCTCGGCAGTGGGCCCTGTGGTGGCGGTAAGGGCCTTTCGGGCGGTGCGGCTGGAGGGGGGGGGGCCTTTCTTGCTGCATGCGGGGGGCTCTTTTCTCTCTAGGTTGCAATTCGTGTCAGTTTTCAACGGTGCCTGCGGACTGTGGGTTTGGACGACCGGGAGTACTCGTCGCACTCCTTCCGTATTGGGGCGGCCACTGAGGCGGCCCGATGTGGGCTGGCTGAGGCGATTGTTCGCCGGATCGGTCGTTGGGAATCTAAGAGGTTCCGTTCGTATGTCCGGCCGCAGTTAATCCTGGGGTGAGTGGGGGCGCGGCTGGGAGTGTTTTGCAGTATGGGGTTGGGAGTTACAGGTGTTATGGTATATTACGTTTGTTGGTTGTTATGTGTTCTGTGTTATGTTTTTTATTCCAGATGGAGGTTCCTCACGCCTCGTTTGGATCCTAGGGCACTCGGACGTGTGCTGGGGGGCCGGGAGAGGTGATGCTCAGCCGGCAGGCGGGCCGTTGGGAATTCCTGGGGGGAGGCTAGGTTGATGTGGTTGGGATTCCCGGGCATGCGGTGGGAGCGTGTGATGAAGGAAGTTGAGCGCTTTGCAATGAGGGACAGGCCCCCGGATGTGTTGGTCATTTACGCAGGGGGCAACGACCTGGGCATACGGAAGGAAAGGGACATCTTAGCTGATGTTAGGGCGGATGTTTTGCACTTACGAGTCCGCTTCCCGGGTACCATCTTGGTTTGGTAGGTCGTTGCGGGCAGATCGGTGTGGAGGTGGGCTAGGTCCATGGTAAGCATCAACAAAACCAGGATGGGGGTCGGACGTGGGTATTGACCTTTGGTCATTGGGTCTGCAGGAGGGTATACAAAATAGCTCTTAGGGTGTGGGGTGGCCCTCAAGGTTGAGGGGGTCACCCTTTCGGGCTGTGGCGGTGTGTTTTCTGGTGGTTTCTGACGGTAGACAGGTACTCAGAAGGGATCTGAGGGTGTGGGGGGCTCATCTAACGATCGGCCCCTCTGGGTATTCCTGAACGTTGGAGGGAATACGGTTATGTTCACTGGCGGAAGTTGTCTCCGACCGGTCACAGGTGGAGGCCTTTGGGAAGTTGGTGAGGTGTACCGCAGTGATTTGGTATTGTCTTAAGTGGGGTCACCGTCAGAGATCACCAGAATGGGCAGTTAATGTTATTTAATGTGGTTTAATGGTAATAAAGTTATTTATATTTATATATCTATATATATTTAGATATTTTCATATTTACAAGTTATTGGAGTGAATTTTGAGTTATGTTTAATAAAGGCTGTTGTGGCCAGTTTACTCCAACCTATGGTGTGGTCTCGTTTCTAATAGGGGAAGGTATGGGTAAGGAATAATATAAGGGGAACATTCAGACTACACTAGTCAAGAGAAGCACGGATTATGAATGCAATGATATAAGGAGTGCTGGACATGACAGTGTGGATGAGGGACACAGAGGGTTAAGCTTTATGGGTGGAGCTGAGGAAAAAGGTTTGCAGGAAGCAAGTTCAGTGTAGGGGAGGGGTCATATAAAAGGGAGGGGTGTGGCTTTAGGGGATCATTCGGATCCCAGCGTGACACAGAGGAGGCAGTTTTTCCCGCCCTCCCGCCCTAATGTTATGTGTTTGTTTTGTTGTGTCGTTTGTTGCTGGTCTTTTCTTCTTTTGCAGGTTTCGTCGGTTGTCACGGCAGCTGAAGGTTTTCCTGTGTTGGCGGTGTGTTTTCTGGTGGTTTCTGACGGTAGACAGGTACTCAGAAGGGATCTGAGGGTGTGGGGGGCTCATCTAACGATCGGCCCCTCTGGGTATTCCTGAACGTTGGAGGGAATACGGTTATGTTCACTGGCGGAAGTTGTCTCCGACCGGTCACAGGTGGAGGCCTTTGGGAAGTTGGTGAGGTGTACCGCAGTGATTTGGTATTGTCTTAAGTGGGGTCACCGTCAGAGATCACCAGAATGGGCAGTTAATGTTATTTAATGTGGTTTAATGGTAATAAAGTTATTTATATTTATATATCTATATATATTTAGATATTTTCATATTTACAAGTTATTGGAGTGAATTTTGAGTTATGTTTAATAAAGGCTGTTGTGGCCAGTTTACTCCAACCTATGGTGTGGTCTCGTTTCTAATAGGGGAAGGTATGGGTAAGGAATAATATAAGGGGAACATTCAGACTACACTAGTCATGGTTTTCCGGTGGCTTTCGAATTTGCCACGAACACTGCGTATTGTTTGGTGTTTGCTAGAACATTCAAACAACCAAAGTCTGGCCCGAACTCATGCTCAGGCTGAACCATTCGCCCATCCCTAATTATCACCACTGATCCAGGCTAAACGATCCTCAGACACGTCTGAAGTACCAAGTATACATACAAGCCATAACGTTACAAACGCTTCTGAGTCGCACGGCTCACCTTGAATCTCCCACTGTGGCTACTCCGGTACAAACTGTGTTGCAGGCCATCCCTGCTGCTGCACCAGTCTCTGTGCAGGCACCCGCCTCGAGTATTACCTCTATAAGAGGTATGTCTGGTTTCGCTCTGCTTCCCCATTGATTTGGGGGCAATCCAGTCCAATGCAGAGGATTTCTCAATCAGGCTGAGATATACTTTGAGATGCTGCCCCAGGTGTTTCCCACGGACAGAGGGCAAACCCTCTATGGAAGACGTAAAAAACCCGCCTTGCGTTACCCTACGTTTGTGGCCTCCTTTTAAAGGGTATTTGATGTTCCCTCATGCTCCGCTTTTGCTGCCAAGTGCCTCATGTCCATCAAACAGAGTATGAGAACTGGTGCCGACTATGCCATTGCATTCCGTATTCTGGCAGCAGAGGTTGCTTGGAACAATGAGGCCCTCGTGGCTGCTTTTTCTCATGGTCTCTCGGATTCCATCAAGGATGAGATGGCAGCCCGAGATATACCTACTGAGCTGGAGAAGTTGATCACGTTTGCCATTCTCATTCACTCCAGACTCAAAGAAAGACTCTCTTTTAAGTAGCGCTTGCGGAAGCCTCCTGTATGTTTGCCTCTGAGCTCTTATTGTCCTAAAAAGGGTTTGGTGGCCCGGGTCCTGCCCCAGGGGACATCTATCAATGCAACAAAAAGTTTTAAAAACTGACTTTTTTTTCGGGAGCAGTGATTTTAATGAAGCTTAAAGTGAAAAAATAAAAGTGAAATATTCCTTTAAATATCGTACCTGGGGGGGGTGTCTATAGTATGCCTGCAAAGTGGCGCATGTTTCCCATGTTTAGAACAGTCCCTGCACAAAATTACATTTCTAAAGGAACAAAAGTCACTTAAAGCTGCTTGCGGCTGTAATGTAATGTCAGGTTCCGGCAATGTGGATGAAAATTGAGAAAAATGGCATGGGTAACCCCCCAGCCCATTACCAGGCCCTTTGGGTCTTGTATGGATATTAAGGGAAACCCAGTACACAAATAAAAAAAAAAGGCGTGGGGCCCCCAGGCCCTATATACTCTAAACAGCAGTATACAGGTGGTCCCTGGGTTACCAACAAGATAGGGACTGTAGGTTTGTTTCTTAAGTTGAATCTGTTTGTAATTTGGAACAGCTACAAGTGTAGCTCCAGCCAAAAAAAATCTATTTTTAGCCTTCTGAATAACATAGGGAAGGGTTATCATCACCCCTGTAACATTTGTTTTGCTGTCTGTGCCCCTGTTCAGAACATTTCACCTCACTTTCTGTTCCAATGATAATTGGATTTAGAAAATTTGGGGTTTTTAGGGAAACAAGGATTAGTGATAAAGCATCAGTGCAGACACCTTTTTCCCATATTAACTCTTACAGGAAAAAAATTTCCCTTCCTAGGGGTAGGATTTCCTCTCACTTCCTGTTGTCTCCCTCCATGTGTAAGTAGGAGTCATTTGTAAGTCGGGTGTTTGAAAGTAGGGGACTGCCTGTATATAAGGCCGTATATACTATACGGCCTTCCCTATACTGTAAGCCCTCACAGTTACTCTTGGTGGGTGCTGGAACGGGCCCTGCTGTGAAATATTATAACAAGAATTGTAATGGCATGCCCCTGTTGAACAGGAGCAGAAAAATTGGGCCTTTGGTGGTGGTGGTGGTGCCACAACACTGTAAACCCTCACAGTTACTCTTGGTGGGTGCTGGAATGGGCCCTGCTGTTAAATATTATATTAAGAATTGTAATTACATGCCCCAGTTAAACAGGGGCACAAAAATTGGGTCTTAGGCAGTGGTGGTGGTGCCACAACACTGTAACCCCTCACAGTTTCTGTTGTTGAGCGCAGAAACGAGCCCCACTGTGAAATATTAGGTCAAAAATTGTAATTACGCACCCCTGTTAAACAGGGGCAGAAAAATCGGGCCTTACCCACAGATACTCTTGTTGAGTGAGGAACGAGCCCTGCTGCAAAATATTACAGCAACAATTGTAATTACACACCTCTGTAAAACATGGGCAGAAAAATTGGGCTTTAGGCACTGGTGCTGGTGTCCAGAACCAAAACTGTTCTTAGAAGCTGTCAAACTGAAGATTGAGGAGGAATAGGATAGTCAATCAGCATAACAGGATAGTCACTCAGCATCAGCATAGGCAATCTTCAAGGGATCTTACATTCATAAAAAAAATGTATTGGTTACATCAGCATTAGGTGCTGGGTAGCTGGTTATCGAAGACTGATTCACTTTTATGAATGAAGGTTTCATATGAAGATGAGCTGATCAGATGAGTCTGTGGGCACTCTTTGATCGGTTACAAAGTCCCAGCAGCGCTGAATATGCATTCAGATATAACGCTGGATGCAGGACAGGCTAGTAGCTCAATTGCATACTGTGCAACCTCTGGCCAGTGATCCATCCTCAAGACCCAGTAACCCAGTGGATTTTCGGTTGGAAAGGTCTCCAAGTCTGATCTTGCCCCAAGGTATTCCTGCACCATGTAAATCAGACGCTGGTGATGGCAACTGGAACTGATTAGACCTTGGGGCTACGAACTAAAAAATTGTCTGAACGCATCGGTCAGATGGCCACCTTCTCCCCCGCTCCTTCTGTGACTGACCGAAGCCTCAGCAACACGTTGTTCAGAAGGACCAGGAAATTGCAACCTCCCAGGCTCCGGAAATGCATTGCACAAATCTTTCTGTAAGGCCTCCCAAAGATGTTTCATCCTCTGCTCCCTCTGTGAATGCTGGATAAGTTCCGCAACCTTACCCTTGTAACATGGATCAAGAAGATTTGCCAGCCAGTACTGATCCCTTTCCGAGGCTTTGAAGGCTCAGGGAGGCCATGAGTCCTCTGGGTTCACTAAGGATGACATGATCCGCAGCCACCTCCTCCAGCCATGTACAAGTCCATAGGTTTCTGGGGACTGAAAACTATCCCTTAAAGACTGCTGCTGATGCTGATGCTGATGCTGAGCGCCAGGCTCCACCTCCATGCTGACACAATCCTCCTCCTCCTCTTCCTGTGTGTCTGGATAAAGGTGGCCTTGAGAGGTAAGGAAGTCCTCCTCTTCCTCCCTCTGTTCTGCCTCAAATGCCCTGTCCATTATTCCACACGGCGTGTGCTCCAACAGGAAGACAAGAGGGACAGTATCACTGATGCATGCACTGTCACTGCTCACCATCCTCATGGCCTCCTCAAATGGTAACAGGACAGTGCATGCATCCTTGATCATTAGCCACTGGCATGGTGAAAAAAAGCCAAACTCCCTTGACCCTGTCCTGGTGCCATACTCACACAGGTTCTCATTGATGGCTCTCTGCTGCGTGTACACCAGCTGCAGCATTGAGTTCCACCTGGTGGGCATGTCACAGCTGAGGCAGTTCTTGGGCAGGTTGCATTCCTTTTGAAGGTCAGCCAGCCGAGCACTGGCATTATTTGACCAGCAGAAATGCCCACAGACTTTCCTGGCCTGCCTCAGGAGATCCTGTAAGCCCGGGTATTTGCACAAGAACCGTTGCACCACCAAATTAGGGACGTGAGCCAAACATGGGTCAAGTGTCCCTGTCGGAGGGCGGAGAGGAGGTTGGTGCCATTGTCACAAACCACCATTCCTGCCTGAAGCTGGCGTGGCATCAACCACCTCTGAACCTGCCCCTGCAGAGCTGCCAGAATCTCTGCCCCAGTGTGGCTCCTGTCCCCTAAGCAGACCAACTCAAGCACTGTATGGCATATTTTTGCCTGAGTGCTTGTGTAGCTCCTGGAATGCCTACGGAGCACCGCTGGTTCTTAGGAAAAATCTGCACAGGAAGAGGCCATAGAGGAAGTAGAAGAGGAGGGTTGGAGGAGAAAGGTGTGGCAGAATCACCACTACCAGCATTTTGGAGGCGTGGTGGTGGAACAAGCTCCAACATTACTGCACCCTGTCCTGCATCCTTCCCAGCTGCCAGCAGGGTTACCCAGTGCGCTGTGAAAGACAGGTAACGTTCCTGTCTATGCCTGCTGGACCATGAGTCAGGGGTAATATGCACTTTACCACTGACCGCCCTGTCCAACGAGGCCAAGACATTCCACATGCTGGTAGAGAGCCGGAATGACCTTCCGAGAAAAAGAGGCATTTGAGAACCTGCCACTGATGTACCACACATTCCACAAATTCTCGAAAGGGGGCAGAGTCTACCAGCTGAAAAGGCAGCAGTTGGAGTGCTAGCAATTTAGCCAAACTAGCATTCAGCCGCTGAGCATGTGGATGGCTGGGACCGAATTCCTTTTGACGGTTTAGCAACTAGGGTAGGGAAATTTGCCTGCTACATTCGGATTTAAGTGTACCGCTAGCAGATTGCCCGTAAGTGCTCGGGACACCCAATTCTACACCTTCATTCCTCTCAGTGCAGGTCTCTGAGAGGACTGAAGGTATAGTGGGGTTGGAGATCCCAGCTGATGGGGAGCAAAGAGAGGTCCGCCTTGTTCTTTGGTGTGGGTCTTTTAAGTACTGTTGCCAACGGACTGCATGGGAGAAGGACATATGTCTGGTCAAGTGGTGCCCAAGTGGCTGCTGTTTTGGCCACGCTTGATACACTTCAGACATATGTTGCAAACCGCAAGGGTGGAATCTGCTGCACACGTCTCAAAAAAGGCCCACACCAAAGAACTTTTGAAAAAAACGTGCGGAGTCAGCAGTGCCCTGCACATGCGGAACTCTGCGGTGTGATTCAGTTGGTTGGCTGTCCTTAAGCTGGCCCCTGGAGGGCATCCTGCCTCGTTGGAAATGTGCCTCCTCCTCTTCCCCCTCTCTTCTATCAGGCACCCACGTAGAGTCAATGACCTCATCATCCCCTCTCTTCTCGCCACTGGAGCAAACCTGGCAGTATGCTGCAGCTGGGGGAACATGACTGCCAGTTTCTTGTCCTTCTTGGGCACCCCCTCTCTCTGGGCTTGCGTTACTGCCTTCATCCTCAACCTGTGTACCATCATCTGAGCCTTAAAAACGCTGCGCATCCTCCTGCAGCATGTACCCGACACTGTGGTCGAACATTGAGCCAATGGAACAGGCCACTTTGGTAGCTGCATTGGCAGCCAAACTTCTCTTGGGTGAAAGAGGATGAGGAGGAGGAGGACGGCTTTGTCATCCACTCTACCAACTCTTCTGCATGTTGTGGCTCAACATGGCCAGCTGCAGAAAAAAAAAGGACAAGCGTGCCACATACTGAGGATGCACTGTATCCACAACCAGCACTGTTGGCTGTAGACACAGAGCCTGCTTGCCTTCCTTTAATGGCCTGTGACCATCTGCCTTTACTTGGTGGCCTTCCAAAAATTCTGTAAAATTGGATTAGCAAAACAACGCCTGAAGTTTACTAGAAAAATTACACCAGGAATGGCCTGCAGTCAGGTATAGGCTTGGCTAGACAAGAATGCAGTGGGCATATATGTAGGAGACAGTAGATATATTTTATGCACTGTGGATCACTGAATCACCTGCCTGCCTTAAAGTGTATTTGAAAACGTACACCAGGAACTACCTGCAGTCAAAATAGGTGTGTGTGTGTGTATATATACAGTGGTGTGAAAAAGTGTTTGCCCCCTTCCTCATTTCCTGTTCCTTTGCATGTTTGTCACACTTAAGTGTTTCGGAACATCAAACCAATTTAAACAATAGTCAAGGACAACACAAGTAAACACAAAATGCAATTTGTAAATGAAGGTGTTTATTATTAAAGGTGAAAAAAAATCCAAACCATCATGGCCCTGTGTGAAAAAGTGATTGCCCCCCTTGTTAAAACATACTATAACTGTGGTTGTCCACACCTGAGTTCAATTTCTCTAGCCACACCCAGGCCTGATTATTGCCACACCTGTTCACAATCAAGGCATCACTTAAATAGGAGCTGCTTGACACAGTAAGGTCCACCAGAAGATCCTTAAAAGCTACACATCATGCCGAGACCCAAAGAAATTCAGGAACAATTGAGAAAGAAAGTAATTGAGATCTATCAGTCTGGAAAGGATTATAAAGCCATTTCCAAAGCTTTGGCAATCCAGCGAACCACAGTGAGAGCCATTATCCACAAATGGCGAAGACATGGAACAGTGGTGAACCTTCCCAGGAGTGGCCGGCCGCCCAAAATTACCCCAAGAGCGCAGCGACGACTCATCCAAGAGGTCACAAAAGACCCCACAACAACGTCCAAGGAACTGCAGGCCTCACTTGCCTCAGTTAAGGTCAGCTTTCATGCCTCCACCATCAGGAAAAGACTGGGCAAAAATGGCCTGCATGGCAGAGTTCCAAGGAGAAAACCACTGCTGAGCAAAAAGAACATCAAAGCTCGTCTCAATTTCTCCACAACACATCTTGATGATCCCCAAGACTTTTGGGACAACATTCTGTGGACCGATGAGACAAAAGTGGAACTCTTTGGAAGGTGTGTGTCCAAGTATATCTGGCGTAGAAGGAACACTGCATTTCATAAAAAGAACATTATACCAACAGTAAAATATGGTGGTGGTAGTGTGATGGTTTGGGGCTGTTTTGCTGCTTCAGGACCTGGAAGACTTGCCGTGATAAAAGGAGCTATGAATTCTGCTGTCTACCAAGAGATCCTGAAGGAGAATGTCCGACCATCTGTTCGTGTACTCAAGCTGAAACGAACTTGGGTTCTGCAGCAGGACAATGATCCTAAACACACCAGCAAGTCCACCACCGAATGGCTGAAGAAAAACAAAATGAAGACTTTGGAGCGGCCTAGCCAAAGTCCTGACCTGAATCCTATTGAGATGTTGTGGTGTGACCTTAAAAAGGCCATTCATGCTCGAAAACCCTCTAATGTAACTGAATTAGGACAATTCTGCAAAGATGAGTGTGCCAAAATTCCTCCAGGACGCTGTAAAAGCCTCATTGCACGTTATCGCAAACGCTTGGTTGCAGTTGTTGCTGCTAAGGGTGGCCCAACCAGTTATTAGGTTTAGGGGGCAATCACTTTTTCACACAGGGCCATGATGGTTTGAATTTTTTTTCACCTTTAATAATAAACACCTTCATTTACAAATTGCATTTTGTGTTTACTTGTGTTGTCCTTGACTATTGTTTAAATTGGTTTGATGTTCCGAAACACTTAAGTGTGACAAACATGCAAAGGAACAGGAAATGAGGAAGGGGGCAAACACTTTTTCACACCACTGTATGTGTGTGTATACCGGTATATATATATATATATATATATATATATATATATATATATATATATATATATATATATATATATATATATATGTGTATGCATGCATGCATGTATATATATATATATATATATATATATTTTTTTTTTTTTTTTTAATACACTGCAGATCACTGAATCACTTGCCTGCCTTCCTGAAAATGTATTTGAAAAAATACACCAGCAATAACCTGCAGTCAGATATAGGCTTGGCCAGACTGGAATGCAGTGGATATATAAGTAGGAGACAGTGTATATATATATATATATATATATATATATATATATATATATATATATATATTTTTTTTTATTCACTGCAGATCACAGAATCACTTGCCTGCCTGAAAGTGTATTTGGAAACGTACACCAGCAATGGCCTGCAGTCAGATATAGGCTTGGCTTGGCTAGACTAGAATGCAGTGGATATATATGTAGGAGACTGTATATATATATATCTTTATGCACTGCAGATCACTTAATCGACTGCCTGGCCTGCCTGCCTGAAAGTGTCATTGAAAACGTACACCAGCAATGACCTGCAGTCAGATATAGGCTTGTCTAGACTGGAATGCAGTGGATATATATATGTAGGAGACAGTATATATATTTTATGCACTGCAGATCACTGAATCACTTGCCTGCCTGAAAGTGTATTTGAAAACGTACACCAGCAATGGCCTGCAGTCAGATATAGGCTTGGCTAGACTGGAATGCAGTGGATATATATGTAGGAGAGAGTATATATAGTTCATGCACTGCAGATAACTGAATCACCTGCCTGCTTGCCTGAAAGTGTGTTTGAATATGTACACCAGGAATGGTCTGCAGTGAGATCTAGTTAACTGAATAAACTGCCTGTTCAAAGTGAATGAAATTACACACTCTCTCTCTCTCTTTCTATCCATCTGTCTCTCCCCCAGCAACACACTACACAAGGCCAACGTGCAGGCTGCCTTATATAGTGTGGGGCATGGATTTAACCCCCTTAGCCATAATTGGCCAAAGGCACCTCGCCTTTGAGCAATTATGGCTCTCTTTGCTTACGGCGCTGTGATTGGCCAAAGCATGCATGTCATAGTGTATGCTTTGCCAATCATCAGCCAGGAATGCACTGTGATGATGCAGTGCATTATGGGGCGTGACAAGCCACTCGAATTTGGTGCGAATGCCCCATAATGTTCGATCTTCGTTGAACGATCGAACAGCCGATGTTCGAGTCAAACTCATGTTCGATTTGAACTCGAAGCTCATCCGTAACAATCTGTGGCATGTAAACTCCCCCTCAAAGAAAACCTAAGATAACAAAAAATAGAGAAATTCTTTGTGTTTCCAACTTAAAAAGGAATATATGATCTGTTTGCAAATAAATTAACACATGCTATGGGGTTAGATATCGGAGTTCACCTTGACTGGTATATGCAGATGTATGTTTTTTTTTCCTCCTGTTACCCCCAACCTTTGCATTCTTCCCCTTACCATCCCTAGTAAACACTCCACACCTTCTGGATTATTAACAACCATAACAAACTCTATAAATTAACTTCCATTTTAAATATATATATATATATATATATATATATATATATATACACACACACACACACACGAAAACCGGTTTAGATCTTAGAGATCTAGATTGGGTCTAACATCTCCATTTGGTTTTGGTACCGTGAAAAGGTTTGAATAAAATCCCAATCCCTGCTCTTCTATGGGGACCACCGATATCACGAGACAAAAGATGGTCCAATGCTTGAAAGAGAGACTTCTTTTTCTCTGAATCCTTGGGAACATCTGAGAAAACGAGGAAACGGAGACTCTCAAAACTCTAGTTTGTACCCTAGAGTAATTGAGGAAGCCACCTATTTGTCTTGACACTCTTCCTGCCAGACCCTTGAGAACTGCAGAAGTCTTCCCCCCACTCGAGCGAGCGGGGGCACCCCTTCATAAGGAGGCTTTAGTATTTTGTTTTGTAGTTTTCCTTCCCCAGGACTTTTTGCCCCTTGGGTTGACCCTGAGGTTTACCTCTTGAATTTGACGGTGGAGGCTGTCAAGACTGCCTGGAGGTTGATGCTCCTGGCACTGGGGAAGAGGCTTGTTTAAAGGAAATACGCTTACTCTTTTTCCTAACTGGCAAAGGGTACTTTTCTCATTAGAAATCTTTGGATGTACTTATCTAGATCATCCCCAAACTGCCGTTCACCACGAAAAGGAAAACTAGCCAGGAGCTTTTTGTAGGCTGACCAATTTTTCAACCATAGTATTCTACGCATATGCACCAGCCCAAGCGTAAGCCTGGAGAATAGAATCTCTCATAGTGTCTATTGCAAAACATATCGTCCCTGGTAGCTTGGCCAAATCTTGGGCCTGCTGATCAAGAATAATTGAGCACCTTTTTAAACTGGTCTCTCAAGGATTGACACACACCAATTGCTGCCAGCGCAGGCTGATTCACTGAACCTGCCAGAGAAAAAGTGTTTTTTAACCACTTCAGCCCCGGACCAATTGTCAGCCTGAGGTCTTTTTACAATTTCGCACTGCACTGCTTTAACTGGTAATTGCGTGGTCATGCAATGTTGTACCCAAATGAAATTTGTGTCCTTTTCTTCCCACAAATATAGCTTTCTTTTGATGGTATTTGATTGCCTCAGCGATTTTTATTTTTTGCGATATAAATGGAAAAAGAAAAAAATATATATTTTCTACTTTTTGTTATAAGAAAAATCGAATAAACTCAATTTTAGTCATACATTTAGGGCAAAATTTATTCAGCCACATGTCTTTAGTAAAAAAAAATGTCAATAAGCGTATATTTATTGGTTTGCACAAAAGTTATAGCGTCTACAAACTAGAGTACATTTTCTGGAATTTACACAGCTTTTAATTTATGACTGCCTATCTCATTTCTTGAGGTGCTAAAATGGCAGTGCAGTACAAACCCCCTCCCCCCCCCAAATGACCCCATTTTGGAAAGTAGACACCCCAAGGAAATTGCTGAGGGGCATGTTGAGCCCATTGAATATTTTTTTTTTGTCCCAAGAAATATAATAATGACACAAAAAAAAAAAGTTTACAAAAAGTTGTCACTAAATGATATATTGCTCACACATGCCATAGTTATATGTGGAATTGCACCCCAAAATATATTCTACTGCTTCTCCTGAGTACGGGGATACCACATATGTGGGACTTTTTGGGAGTCTAGCCGCGTACGGCACCCCGAAATCCAATCACTGCCTTCAGGATTTCTAAAGCCGCGTACACACGTAGCCGTCTGTCCGACGTACTTAGTCTGGCGGACGTCCGCCAAACTGTCCGTCGGAATTTTTGAACGGGCTACTTGCCCACACACGGCACTTTTTCAGCGGACTAATACGGCGTACTAAGGCCGCCGTACTAAGTCCGCCGTACTTTAGAAATGAACGGACTCGCCCACACACGCGGAGGAAAGGCCGCTCATTTCAAGCGCGTCTCCAGGTAGGCGGGGCCCGCGAAGGAGACTTCGCTGGCCCCGCCGCCTGGTATGGACTTAAAGGGGAACCCCCAACGCCGAAAAAAATCGGCGTGGGGGTCCCCCCCCCAAGTCCACAACAGACCCTTGTCCGAGCACGCCGCTACCCGGCCGGCCAGGAAAGGGGGGCGAGCGAGCGCCCCCCCCTCCTGAGCCGTTCCAGGCCGCGTGCCCTCAACATGGGGGGTGCCTTGGGGAAGGGGGGGGGCGCGCGACCCCCCCACCCCAAAGCACCTTGTCCCCATGTTGATGAGGACAAGGGCCTCTTCCCGACAACCCTGGCCGTTGGTTGTCGGGGTCTGCGGGCGGGGGGCTTATCGGAATCCGGGAGCCCCCTTTAATAAGGGGGCCCCCGGATACCGGCCCCCCACCCTATGTGAATGAGTATGGGGTACAATGTACCCCTACCCATTCACCTGTAAAATAAAAGTACAAAAAAAACACAACACACGAGATAAAATACTTTATTGTACAGCTCGGGGGTCTTCCGTCTTCGGGGGTCTTCTCGCCGGACTCCTCCGCTATCTTCTTGTAGCTCTTTTGCTAGCGGAGGAGTCCGGCTTTCTTCCTCGCCGCCGGCCTCTTCTCCCGACTTCGGGGGTCTTGTCCCCCTCTTCGGTTCTTCTGCCGGGCCACCGCGTCTTCTTATAGCTCTTTTACAGGCGGTGGCCCGGTCTTCTGTCGCCGCTGCCGCCTTCCGTTCTTCTTCTTCTTCTTCTCCAGGAGACGTTGACTCGACGATCTCTCCGGCCGCAATGCCAGGGACGCCCTGCGCTGCCACTTATATAGGGACAAGGGGCGGTGTCACATGGCTTTATGTCACATGGGTTGGTCACATGGGTTGATGTCACATGGGGACTGTGACATCGTAAGGGGGCGGGGTCACCATGTGACACCAACCCATGTGACATAAAGCCATGTGACACCGCCCCTTGTCCCTATATAAATGGCCGCGCAGTGCGTCCCTGGCATTGTGGCCGGAGATAGCGCTGAGTCAACAGAAGAAGAAGAAGAAGAAGAAGAAGAAGAAGAAGAAGAAGAAGAAGAAGAATGGAAGGTGGCAGCGGCGACAGAAGACCGGGCCACCGCCTGTAAAAGAACTATAAGAAGGTGCGGTGGCCCGGCAGAAGAACCGAAGAGGGCGACAAGACCCCCGAAGTCGGGAGAAGAGGCCGGCGGCGAGGAAGAAAGCCGGACTCCTCCGCTAGCAAAAGAGCTACAAGAAGATAGCGGAGGAGTCCGGCGAGAAGACCCCCGAAGACGGAAGACCCCCGGAGCTGTGCAATAAAGTATTTTATCTCGTGTGTTGTGTTTTTTTTGTACTTTTATTTTACAGGTGAATGGGTAGGGGTACATTGTACCCCATACTCATTCACATAGGGTGGGGGGCCGGTATCCGGGGGCCCCCTTATTAAAGGGGGCTCCCGGATTCCGATAAGCCCCCAGCCCGCAGACCCCGACAACCAACGGCCAGGGTTGTCGGGAAGAGGCCCTTGTCCTCATCAACATGGGGACAAGGTGCTTTGGGGTGGGGGGGGCCGCGCAGCCCCCCCCCTTCCCCAAGGCACCCCCCATGTTGAGGGCACGCGGGCCTGGTATGGCTCAGGAGGGGGGGCGCTCGCTCGCCCCCCTTTCCTGGCCGGCCGGGTAGCGTGCTCGGACAAGGGTCTGTTGTGGACTTGGGGGGGACCCCCACGCCGATTTTTTTCGGCGTTGGGGGTTCCCCTTTAAGTCCATACCAGGCGGTGGGGCCAGCGACGTCTCCTTCGCGGGCCCCGCCTACCTGGAGACCCGCTCGAAATGAGCGGACTTTTCTCCGGGCGGGAAAAGTCCGCTCATTTCAAAAGTACGGCGGACTGGCATACACACGGCCGGATTGTCCGCCGAAATGCGAGTACGGCGGGCAGATTGTTGTGCAAACCGAAATTCTAAGTCCGCCGTACTGTCGGGTCAAAAAAGTATGCCGGAGGCTACACACGGGGGGATTGTTTGGCGGACTTGAGTTTGCCGGACTTTTCCACCGGATTGTTTGATCGTGTGTACGCGGCATAAGGGTGCAAATTTTTGATTTCACTCCTCACTACCTATCACAGTTTCGAAGGCCATAAAATGCCAAAATAGCACAAAACCCCCCCAAATGACATCATTTTGGAAAGTAAAAACACAAAGCTATTTACTGAGAGGCATGTTGAGTCCATGAAATATTTTATATTTTGCCACAAGTTGCAGGAATATTACAATTTATATTTTATTTTTTTTGCACAAAGTTGTCACTAAATGATATATTGCTCACACATGCTATGGGCATAAGTGAAATAACACCCCAAAATAAATTCTGCTGCTTCTCCCGAGTAAGGGGATAACACATTTGGGGGACTTTTGGGAGCCTAGCCACGTACGGGACCCCAAAAACCAAGCACTGCCTTCCGGATTTAAATATAAAACGCTACCAAAAAAAACTGTTAGCAATCGCAGGGATCAGGCCTGACTCTGCGAACGCTGCAGTTATGTGTTTAGTGTTTTGTAAGTGACAGTGATCGATTGATACTGCACTTGGGTGGGCTGGGCGGAGGGGCAAAACGCAGGTGCTAGCAGGTATCTGGGCTGATCCCGCTAACAATGCATTTTTTTGGAACCCTAAACTGCTGGGGACGCTAGTATAGATCTGATCAGATCAGATATTGATCTGTTCAGATTCTATACCACTACGGGAGGTTTATGCTTTGCACGTGGGTGTTACCGGTACTGGCACTAACCTAGCGCTGCCTGGGGCGACGCAGACCCTGACCCTAAAACCTAATTGATATCACCCGCCGGGTGATCAGGGGGTTAAACCTTTATTGGGTAATAAATGGCGGGTGCCCTGATGCTATAAAAAGCAAACTAACTAACCAGAGTCACCCGTAACACTTATACGGTGATCACTGATGAAAGGGTTAACTAGGGGCAATCAGGGGGTTCACATTTTTATTAGGTAGTATATGGGGGTCCCTGGCACTATATAAAAACCTGACGGGGAACCTAAATAACTAACTGGCTAACCAGCATCACCAGTGACACTTACTGTATACGGTGATTGCTGGTGAAAGGGTTAACGTGGGGCAATCAGGGGGTTAAAACCATTATTGGGTAGTATATGGGGGTACCTAGCGCTATAAAAACCTGGCGGTGAACCTAAAAATATAACTAGCTACCTAACGGCACCAGTGACACTAATGCAGCGATCAGAAAAACGATCGCTTAGTGATACTGGCAAAAGGGGGTGAAAGGGTTAACTAGGGGCAATCAGGGGGTTAAAACCGTTATTGGGTAGTATATCGGCGTACCTAGCGCTATAAAAACCTGGCGGTGAACCTAAAAAAATAACTAGCTACTTAGCGGCACCAGTGACACTAATGCAGCGATCAGAAAAATGATTGCTTAGTGACACTGGCAAAAGGGGGTGAAAGGGTTAACTCTAGGGGCAATCAGGGGGTTAAACCTTTATTGGGGGGGTAGGGGGCTACCCTGGACCTAACACTAACTGCCCTGACAGTTTTTACTGTCACAACTGACACTAAATGCAGTGATCAGAAAATAAATGATCACTGCAATCAGTGACACTGTGACTGGGAGGGGGAGGGGGGGGGGGGTTTGTGTGCCTATGTGTACCTACATGTCAGTGTAGTGTTGGTGCACACTTACTTTCAGTGTTCTCCTCGTAGTCCGGTCAAAAAGACCGCCCCGAGGAGAATAACATCACTTCCTCCCTGCCTGTGTTTACTATACACAGGGGATGAAGCTTCTCATTCGCCAGGAGCGATCGAGAGTGGATGGCCAGAAACCAACGGCCATCCCCTCATCCCAGATCGCTCCTGAAGCGAAACGGACTGCCGCAGCCAGCGGGAGGGGGTCCGACCGGACCCCCCACCCGCTGGAAGGCAAGCACGTACATGTACGTGCTTGTGCCTGTCGGTGCCATTGCACCGACGTACATTGCTATGCGGTGGTCCTTAAGTGGTTAATAGGAATTCTAACTTCTTATCCATTGGATCCCTAAGCATTTGAGCATTGTCTGCTGAACAAGTCAAACTTTTATTCACAGAGGATATAGCAACGTCAATTGCTGGCATCTCCCATTTTTTATTAAACTTTTCCTCCATAGGATAAAGTTTTGCAAACTTTTTAGGAGGGTAATAATGCTTATCTGGGTGATCCCACTCAGAATACACAAGCTTTTCCAGCAAAGAATTGATAGGAAAGGTATACACAGCTTGGGGAGGCTTTAGCAAACCCAAACAAGAGCGGACAAATTCAGTGAGAGATTGTACCATCAATCTTTCAGATTGCGAACCTGATCCCTCCGCATCTGACCCCTCAGAAGAGGAGTCATCAGCCTCTTCCTGGTCCCCTGAAAAAAACTAATCTCCCACTCCCGGTTCCTCAGTTTGAGGGTCCTGGGGAATGGAAAGGTACCTATCTTGCTTAAGCCCCGTACACACTATCAGATTGTCTGCTGAGTTTTTCCTTCAGATTTACCAAAACCATGTAGTAGAAGGGCCTGCCTGATTGCATACACATTGAAACTCCTAAGGTTTGACCTCATATTATATGGTTTTGTTAAATCTGATGGAAAAAATCAGCAGACAATCTGATAGTGTGTATGGGGCTTTAGTCCCACTCTGGGATGCGTTTAAAGCCGCTAACCTCTGTTCCATCCTAATATGGTTGAGGAAAAAATGTATTCAGTAACAGACAGGGGCTGCAGTGTTGGAAACAGTTGCACCACCTTATGTCCCTGATGGCTCACTCTGACCAGCCACTTCAGATCTCTCAGGAGAGGATGCCATTTTAGAGATGATTTTAGGCTTTTTTGAGCTTGAAGGAGTCCCTCTTGAGTCCTTTTTTGGAGTGTTTTTACCCACCCTTCTGACCATAGCCTAATGCACAAATGCAGAGGTACTACCAGAAGAAATCGCATTCACTGCTTGAGCAATAGTCCAGCAACTTCCGCTGCTATTAACACTCAGCCTGATGCTTTTAGTAAATGTGCCAAGGTAATGCCCGTGTCACCAACTTCTTACATGCCCCATTTTGTTCTTGTGTCCCTATGACAGCTGTAGCCAGCAAATAATGGAGCTTTTAACACCCACTCCTGTGCTGGGTGTTGCCGCACACCAACGCCGAGCTTAGCCCCGCCCCCTCCATCACACCGCGCCCCCTTTCTTTTCAAAAAGAGTGTTTTCCCGCTCGGCCGCGGGTTTCTGATCCGACAGCTTGTGTGGGGGGGGGGGGGTGGCGAGGAGGAGATCCGGTAATCCAACCGCCGCGCAGGGACAGTAACAAAATGGAGCACCGTTCTGGTCTCCCCCTATTCAGGAAGAGCTTTTTCCAGGTGGGGGTGTTTTTGTAAGAAAATCCCCCCCAATCTTACCGGAATTCTGGGGCTGCTTACTGGAGGAATCTGCAGCTTTTACTGAGACAGCGTGACACAGTGTAAGAAAGCATGACAAGGTACATGCTCTATACAGCGTCCAGTGGTGACTTTTAGGCATGACAACATTTACTTTTTAAAAGGAGACAATTCATAAGAAACGTAAAAAATTTCTTAGAATCTCCACTTACCTTTCCCACCGCAGGGTTTTCTGTGGTAAAAACAACAGACCCAATCTTCCCCCCTCACAGTGGTTTCCATTTAAAAAAACCTTCAGGAACTGGGGCCCCTTTTTATTGAGGGGATCCACACTCCTGGACTCGTAAAACACCCCGCCAGAAAAAAACTTAAAGCTGAATAAACCAAAAGCACTGGATCCCGGGGTCCAGCTCTCTAGAAAGAGAAGTGTTACGAGCTAAACCTCATTTCTTCACGAGGCCCAGGTACCATTCAATTCGGTTTAAAAAGACGCTTTGAATGTATCCTGCTGCATAGCTAGCCCCAGCAAAGATTTCTCCAGTGGAGCTCAGCACAGCACAGCTTTACTCGTGACCAACACCTTAGACACTGGCGAAAAAACTGAGGTACTCCCAGTAGTGGGAGGGGTTATATAGGGAGTGGACTTAGTGTCTTAGGGTGTACCAGTGTCCATCACCTGAGGGTGGACTATAACCCACATAGTAATTATGGCTCTGTTTCCCGTGATGTACGATTAATATATATATATATTATATATAGTTACATCATCTGTTCAGACAGCGATTACATTATGTTTTGGGCTGTTTTTCTCACACCCTTCCTAAGATCAGTCAGAACACATCTTGAATGACTTTACTTGCTTTGCAATCTTTTATCAAGGATTTGATGGAATAAAGCAACACATTTTTAAGTGCAGCAAGCTCTTGAACTTTTTTCTTATATATAAGGTCTGTGGGAGGACCTGTTTGCTGGCACTGGATTCAGAGCTGGGTGTGGCTCTCCTCTATACTTTGATTTGTATATATATATATATACATATTGTAATATTTTGGGGTTGTTTAGCTCAAGTGCAGCACCCGCTAGCCAGAACAGTCCACACAGATGATTCTTTTTCAGGGCTTTTTGGCCCACTTTTATTAAAGAAAAGCAAAATTCCAGAAATGAAACAAAAGTGGATTCCCTCGCAAGGGGTTTTAACCATCAGCTTTCAATAAAAGGATATTCAGCCTCCTGGCTTACACCTGCAGCATTACAAACAATAATACAGAGCCACCTGGCTCTCTTCAGCAGCAGATGCACCACTGCTCAGTAGACATGTGCATTCGTTTTCGTCCGAATGCATTTTCGTCCGAATTTCAGCTATTTTCGTTTTTGTTTTGACAAACGATAACGAAAGCACAAAATCCGAAAAACGAAAGATCCGACATAAATAAATGCTTTATTTTCGTTTTCATTGTTACAACAGTTCGATATAGAATAGGAGATTCGACATGACTCTGACGATAACAATCTGTCTATAGAACCTGTGGTCGAATGTGCTTAACCTTACCTCTATTAGTCCAAGATTATATAGAGAAAATATTCGACAGAGAAAAAAGATTTGACAGAGAGAAAAGATTCTGCAAGTTACTGTCCTAAAAAGTGTTTGGGGACCCGGGTCCTGCCCCAGGGGACATGTATCAATGCAAAAAAAAGTTTTAAAAACGGCCGTTTTTTCGGGAGCAGTGATTTTAATAATGATTAAAGTGAAACAATAAAAGTGTAATATTCCTTTAAATTTCGTAGGGGGGGGGTTGTCTATAGTATGCCTGTGAAGGGGCGCATGTTTCCCGTGCTTAGAATTGTCCCTGCACAAAGTGTCATTTATGCAGGAAAAAAAGTCCTTTAAAATCACTCGCAGCTATTATGAATTGTCGGCTCCCGTAATACAGAGAACACTCATTGAAAGTCATTGATAAAAAAATAAATAAATAAATAAAAAAAAAAGCGTGGGGGTCCCCCAAATTCAATTTCCAGGCCCTTCAGGTCTGGTATGGATATTAAGGGGAACCCTGCCTCAAATTTAAGAAAAAATTTGACGTGGGGTTCCCCCTAAATATCCATAACCAGACCCTTCAGGTCTGGTATGGATATTAAGGGGAACCCCGCATCAAATTTAAAAAAAAATTGACATGGGGTTCCCCCTAAAAATCCATACCAGACCCTTTATCCGAGCACGCAACCTGGCAGGCCGCAGGAAAAGAGGGGGGGACGAGAGAGCGGCCCCCCCTCCCTCCTGAACCGTACCAGGCCACATGCCCTCAACATTGGGAGGATGCTTTGGGGGTCCGTGACCCCTCAAAGCACCTTGTCCCCATGTTGATGAGGACAAGGGCCTCATCCCCACAACCCTGGCCGGTGGTTGTGGAGGTCTGCGGGCGGGGGGCTTATCAGAATCTGGAAGCCCCCTTTAACAAGGGGACCCCCAGATCCCGCCCCCCCCCCTGTTTGAAATGGTAAGGGGGTACAAAAGTACCCCTACCATTTCACAAAGAAAGTGTAAAAAATGGTTAAATAAAACAAACACACTTTTGAAAAATTCCTTTATTAAAAATAAAAAAAAGATTCCAGCGGCGGTAATCCACTCTTGCTATCCAGCGACGGACGGTCAGCTCTCCATCGATGTCTAATGTCATCCAGCGCAGCGCAGCATCCTTCTTCTGTCTCCGTGGAGGAGACACTACAGACATTCCGGCGGCTTGACGTTTCTTATATAGGGTGGGCGGGGCCACCCGTCACCTGACCCCGCCCCCCTCTGACGCAAGGGGAAACCCGGGGTTCCCTGTGACGTAGGGGTGACCCGCACCCCTCTGATGTAACACAGGCAGGTTTCCGTTACATCAGAGGGGGGCGGGGTCACCCATACGTCACGGGGAACCCCGGGTTTCCCCTTGCGTCAGAGGGGGGCGGGGTCAGGTGACGGGTGGCCCCGCCCTCCGTATATAAGAAACGTCAGCGCCGGAATGCCTCCAGTGTCTCCGTGGAGGAGACAGAAGAAGGATGCTGCGCTGCGCTGGATGACATTAGACATCGATGGAGAGCTGACCGTCCGTCGCTGGATAGCAAGAGTGGATTACCGCCGCTGGAATCTTTTTTTATTTTTAATAAAGGAATTTTTAAAAAGTGTGTTTGTTTTATTTAAAAAATTTTTACACTTTCTTTGTGAAATGGTAGGGGTACTTTTGTACCCCCTTACCATTTCAAACAGGGGGGGGGCCGGGATCTGGGGGTCCCCTTGTTAAAGGGGGCTTCCAGATTCTGATAAGCCCCCCGCCCGCAGACCTCCACAACCACCGGCCAGGGTTGTGGGGATGAGGCCCTTGTCCTCATCAACATGGGGACAAGGTGCTTTGAGGGGTCACGGACCCCCAAAGCATCCTCCCAATGTTGAGGGCATGTGGCCTGGTACGGTTCAGGAGGGAGGGGGGGCCGCTTTCTCGTCCCCCCCTCTTTTCCTGCGGCCTGCCAGGTTGCGTGCTCGGATAAAGGGTCTGGTATGGATTTTTAGGGGGAACCCCACGTCAATTTTTTTTTTAATTTGACGCGGGGTTCCCCTTAATATCCATACCAGACCTGAAGGGTCTGGTTATGGATATTTAGGGGGAACCCCACGTCAAATTTTTTCTTAAATTTGAGGCAGGGTTCTCCTTAATATCCATACCAGACCTGAAGGGCCTGGTAATTGAATTTGGGGGACCCCCACGCTTTTTTTTTTATTTATTTTTTTTTTTTTTTTTTTATCAATGACTTTCAATGAGTGTTCTCTGTATTACGGGAGCCGACAATTCATTATAGCTGCGAGTGATTTTAAAGGACTTTTTTTCCTGCATAAATGACACTTTGTGCAGGGACAATTCTAAGCACGGGAAACATGCGCCCCTTCACAGGCATACTATAGACAACCCCCCCCTACGAAATTTAAAGGAATATTACACTTTTATTGTTTCACTTTAATCATTATTAAAATCACTGCTCCCGAAAAAACGGCCGTTTTTAAAACTTTTTTTTGCATTGATACATGTCCCCTGGGGCAGGACCCGGGTCCCCAAACACTTTTTAGGACAGTAACTTGCAAATTAGCCTTTAAAATTAGCACTTTAGATTTTGAACGTTGGAGTCCCATAGACTTTAATAGGGTTCTAAAGTATGCTATATAGTTAGCTCCGTCGAATCTTCTTTATACATTCGACAGACACCATAAGCCTTCCAAGACAGATTCGACCGTAATTCATGTGGATTTTCGGACGAATGCAATTTTTGAACGAAAAACGAAATAAATAAAAACGAATTTCGGGAGTAACTAAATAAATTAAGTTTTCAGACGAAAACGAAATTCCGAAACGAAATATTTTACTCTGCACATGTCTACTGCTCAGGCTGACTGCTCCTGACTACTGCCAGCAACCTCAGACTCTGGCTTTTACAGTGCAGCATGCACTCTCTGGCTATTTCAGTGCACACCTGCACTCTCTGGGTTCTCCCTTGCAAGCCTGGACTCCTCGGGAGGGTGGAGCCCAGATCTATGGTTCTGACTCTACTATCAGGCCAACACATACCTGAACAATCAGTGTGCTGGTGAGTCTCAAATCCCGGATCCAGGACTGAGGATTTCATCCCACCCGGATCTCTAATGCCCCGTACACACGAGAGGACTTATGTCCGACAGACCTCCAAAGGAGTTCCGCCGGAGTTCCGCCGGAGTTCCGACGGAGTTCTGGCGGACTTTTCGACCGAACGGACTTGGACACACACCATCACACCAAACTCCGACGGAGTCGAACGTGATGACGTACGACTGGATTCGAATAAGGAAGTTCATAGCCAGTAGCCAATAGCTGCCCTAGCGTCGGTTTTAGTCCGTCGGAGTAGCATACACACGAGCGGATTTTTCGAAGGGGACCGGGTCCGGCGGAGTTCCGTCGGGAAAATTTGAAGCATGCTTCATTTCTAAAGTCCGTCAGACTTTAGCGAAGCTAAAGTCCGTTGCAGCCCACACACGATCGAATAGTCTGACGGACTCAGTCCGTCAGACTTTGGATGTCGAAAAGTCCGCTCGTGTGTACGGGGCTTAAGAAATCCCCAGGCTCCAGGTCCCAAAGTGGACTTTAGTAAATAACAAGTAAACTGAAAAGTCAGTTTCCTCTTCACGTTACAAGCTCCCTGGAGCACCTCAACCCATCTGGTTGAGAATTCTGGGAACATGCACTGGTGGGGTACCACACTACCACTATAAACATATATAACAACTTTTTTAACATATATTTACTGACTGCTATGTCTGAGGTTCATGAAAGAAGGTACCGTATTCTATCGCATTGGCTGTACCACCACCATTTCGGCATCCTGGCCCCTAGCTGCGATCCCACTAGGGACAACTATTGCCACCTTCTTGCCCAATGCAGCCCGGTGGCCGATAGCCCCTGCATACAACCTAAAACAAGAAAACATATCATTAAACATACCAAGATCTACTACAGGGAGGGAAACATAAGGTTTCTATGGTGTTGCCTCTTCTGCTCACCCCCTACTAACTAACCCCCGCCCCACCCAGGCATAACCAATACCTACCAGCTCAATCATTGCTCCACACCTATTCCCCCCACCTCTTGACCTGCCCCCTTTTAGGAACAAACCTGTGCAACCTCTAAGCCCCGTACACACGGTCGGACATTCCGACCACAAAATCCTTCAGATTTTTTTCAGACGGATTTTGGCCAAAACTGGTGTTGCATACACACTGTCGGACAAAGTTGTTGGAAAATGTGATCGTTCAGAACGTGATGACGTTTGTTCGTTACGACTGGACTACGTTGCGGCTAGTAGCCAATAGCTTTGGTCTCGCAATTTGATCTGAGCATGCGTGGCACTTTGTCCGATTGGAATTCTCTACAAACGATCGGACAAAGTCTGATCGGATATTGTTGTCGGAAAATTTGAGGTCCTGCTCTCAATTTTTTTCTGTCAGAAATTCAGATGGAAAAAGCCTACACATGATCATATTTTCTGACAATATAATCCGATCTGACCTTTTTCCGTCGGGAATTTCCGACCGTGTGTACGGGGGCAAACAGCAACCCCCGGTCATGTGCGCCCTACACCCAGGTTCCCTTTGTTCCGGGCCTGTTCTTTTTCATGAAAAAAGACCCCATCAAACAGAAAAAGCACTGCAATGCATTTTACAACGTTATTTGAGAAACAGTATAAAAATTCACACAATAAAAATAAATAAATAAATAAATTGAGTAGATAAAATAGAGGTAAATAACACGCACTGTGAAAGTGTAACTACTCAACGGTTAAAATAATCATGTGAAGGTTGCCTATGCACAGAAAAACAAACAAAACATACCACACACAAAAGAGATAACACTTAGGACAAACAGACAAGTCTTTAGGACATAGCTAACAAAATCAAGACAAATGCATATACTTTCAAACAGCTAAGTAACTATATCAAAGAAAAAGGCAAGTTATTAGTCTAAACACACATCCCTCCAACGACATACATATACCACCCTGTCTTGTGTTTATCATTCTACACTTTGTAAGAAATGAAAGGTCAAAATAGGTAACAGCTGAAGAGATTTTAGTAAACAATTCTTATTAGTGAAGTAACCAAGATTCCCATATATTTTGAATAATTACTAAAACAATCTAAATTCTAAGCAATACAGCAAGGTGGCCTAACTTTAGGCAAATGTACACAAACCACATTCCCCCTTATATAACATAGGAAATGCTGTTTGGTGCGAACATGTGCGCATGCGCAATGACAATTCTCACGTGCTACCTGTTCATTTGCGCATGCACAATGAAAAATTCTTCACTTAGTTTACCTAACTTTTCTTATGGGGAAAAGATTTGCTCAGACAGATGAGTGGATTCAGACTTATCCAATCACATTGCTCAGACAGATAAGTGGATTCAGATATTATCCAATTACATTGCACAGTGTATGAGGAAATGAATTGGCCAGAATTCACAATACATAGACCTGTATTGAGAAGATGTTTTCATGGAAGTTTTGGGTCCACCAATGATTTATTATAGACTATCACCATAAAATGCACACAATTCCATTTTGCCAATTATGACATTTCACATCCAAGTCAAATGGAACATCCGCACAGTTGTTGACAGGAGGAAGATCTCTAGAATGAATATTGAGCTGTTTCAAAAAGAAGGTAAAGAATGGAATAAAACTGGGAGCAATATACTTCATGTGCTAAGGAAAAGCTCATTAAAGTGGTTGTAAACCCTTACAAACCACTTTGACCTACAAGTAAGCCTAGATTAAGGCTTACCTGTAGGTCCAAGAAATATCTCCTAAACCTATACGGTTTAGGAGATATTTGCCTGAAGACAGGCACCGCTGTCTACGGCGCATGCGCCGTAGACAGCGACGCGCAGGCGCACTGAGCGCGGCATTTCCAACAATGGATCTGCCGCGCGTGTCGGCTCCCGTGCGCATGCGCGGGAGTGACGTCATCGCGGCACCGCCGAATGACAGCGGCGGAGCTGCGAGACGCCACCAGCAAGATGGATGCGGCGGACTACAGGGGACAGCGCGACTTCGCTGGCTCCTGTGTCAGGTAAGTGACACATAATGGGCTACTATGCGATGCATAGTAGTCCATTATGCTTTGCCTTTGCAGGGAATGAAAGAGGAAGTAAACTCATCAGGGTTTACTTCCTCTTTAAGATTATCAGCATTACAACGAGCAAGTGCCCGATGCGCATTCTCAATATAGAGAACATGTGTGCGTGCATGCTCAATAGAACCACACAACCATTGATTTCAATGATGTGTAGTGCCATAGCTGCAGACGTTTTACAATCACATTGCACAGTGTATGGGGAAATGAAATGCTCAGACAGATCAGTGGATTCAGACGTTATCCAATCACATTGCACAGTGTATGGGGAAAAGAATTGCGCAGACAAATAAGTGGATACAAATTTGACCAATCAGATTGTACTGTGTATGGGGGAGTGATATGGCTACCCTTCTGGTACTGTGTAGAAATAGTTGAAAATAGTAGCATTCTGAGTATATATATATATATATATATATATATAAAAAACGTAGAAGTAGTTATGCATGCCGGAGAACGCAAATGTGCTCGTGCGAAACACATATTTAACAAGCTACTGGGTGTGAGCCCTGTCAGGCAAGGATGAATTGGTGTGGTCCGTTAATGCGTATTTGCAATCAGTGCTATACAAATGCACGGATTCCTGTGTAAACGACACTGGCAGTGAAGGGGTTAACCAGGGGGTGGCAGTGTAGGGGTTAAGTGTGTCCTAGGGGCGTGTTACTAACTGTGGGGGCTGGGCTGTGTGCTATTGAACACTGATCTCTGCTCCAATCACAGGAAGCAGAGATCAGTGTCACTTTTTGCTAGGCAGAACGAGGAGATGCTGTTTACAATGGCATCTCCCAGTTCTCCTTCCCCGTGAGATGATCGTGGGTACCCCCACGGCGATCGAGTCTGCGGGACCCGCGACCGGACTCAGGGGTTTCCTACTGGTACGTGCGCGCGCCACCGGCGGCACACACGTGATGGCAGGGCGGCAAATTCAACTGGACGTACCTGTACACCAGTTTGCCTGCCCATGCCATCCTGCCGACGTGCATCGTCGTGCACCGATCGGGAACTGGTTAAAGTACCAGAAAAATAAAAACTGTTCTGAGCATGGATCGCTTTTCAGAGGTATTTGACAGCCGGTAAAGAGGCAATATGTTGCCTCCTGACCGCCTGTTTTAACCCCTTAAATGCATCATCACTATGCTGCAACTGCATGCAATGTACACAGTTGCAGTGCAGCCCCATTCACCTAGGGGTGTTTTTCCGCCACTGGGCTCGGAGGAAAGGGCCCTATCGGGGGTCGGGGCAGCCCTTCATGGTTTCTTGCATCGGGGCCCTGAACATTCTAGTTACGTCACTGGCTGTCAGTTTTGGCTGCAGTTAGGTGGAGGATGTGATGCATGTTTCAGCGCATCACAAATATCCCTTTTTGTTCTTTTTTTTTAGCTTTATTTGAATTGTACAAAGTGACACTTTTTTTGTGTCACCTCAGGGCAGTGTGTTGCACTGTTGTGTAGTAACATGCATTGCCTAACTGTGCACTGCGATAAAATGAAGCATGTCTGTATTTTGCCGCAGCTCACCACACCACACCCCCGGGTTGTAATGTAGTGGGAATGAGATACAAAGAAAACATTTATTTTTTATGCGCTTTAGCAATGAATGACGTTCTTCCACTGCGGAAAAACAAGTTAACCCTAAAAAAACTTCAGAAACGTTTGATTCATATGCTTTCAGATGTCATCAATCAAATCTATAGGGACAAAAATGCCCAGTTCTGCCTCAGTCCCCACTCACAATACAATATATATATATATATATATTGTCACAGTTTGTACATAGGGCAGCTTATTCATTTCAATAGGCTGCCCTACATGTAACAAATGCAGAAAATACATTCTTGGACTTTCCCGAGCTGTGATTGTGATAGTGATGACACGTTACCTATGCTTTCAGATGTCATCAATCAAATCTATAGGGACAAAAATGCCCAGTTCTGCCTCAGTCCCCACTCACAGTACAAAATATATATATATATATATATATATATATATATATTTATTTATTTATTTTTTTCTCACAGAATAAGTGCAGGAAACCCCCCCCCCCTCTTATGAGTCACCCTTCGTCTCTACCCCCCTACCCACCTCCGAGCACTGTATCTTGGCTCCATCCCTACCCACCTCTAAGTACCGCTCCTTTTCGAGAGTACAGAACCAAGTATCATTTTGTGCTACTAAGTTGTATGGAATTTGATTGACCCCACCCAAGCAGCAACAGATACCACCACAGCAACAACAGATCCCACACACAACGGCAGACATCCCCCATCAACAATGGACACCCCGCAACAAAATAGCACCCCAGCAACAATAGATCCCCACAAAAAATTTGATATGCAGTGACAATAAATCCCCCGGCAGTCAGCATCAGTTGACCCTCCAGCACACCTTGCCATGGAATACATTCGGTGCTGGAACTGCATTTCCGCTGAAAAAAAAGCCCTGTGTGTGTATATATTTTCATGCATTGTCACAGTTTGTACATAGGGCAGCTTATTCATTTCAATAGGCTGCCCTACATGTAACAAATGCAGAAAATACATTCTTGGACTTTCCCGAGCTGTGATTGTGATAGTGATGATGACACGTTACCTTTGTTACAGTCTAACCTTCAATAGGTGACACACCTACTGTACTTCTATATTTGTTTTCCAAAAAATTTCTTGCGACATGCTACAGACATGCATGCTTTGTTAATTTGTGCTACTGACTCAGCATTTCTTTATTTGAAGATAGAGTGGACACCCTAAAATTCAGCCACACTTTTCTTGTCGTGAATAGATTGGAGAAGAATTAAAATTTCAGTCAGGTTTTTATTTATCTTTATTTATTTATTTTATTTATCTGTGGCCCCTTTGGGTACATTTTCACTCACTTCCTGTCCATTTAAAACCTGGATTAGAAATAAGCATTGTGACAGGCAGAGGTTTGCACAGCCTATTGCATTAGAGTGTGCACCCCATAATAATAAATAATCATTTCCTTTTGGGATTAATAAAGTATTTAGAATCTAAACAAGGTTGTGTGTATACACTATATTGCACAAAGTATTGAGATGCCTATCTTTACACACACATGAACTTTAATGGCATCCCAGTCTTGGTTCGTAAGGCCGCGTACACACGGGCGGACTGTTCGCCCAACTTTGTCCGCTGAACAGTGTTTCAGCGGACAGTCCGCTCGTGTGTGGGCTTCAGCGGACTGTTTCAGCGGACAGTCTGACGAACAAAGTTTTTCGGAATTTCCGTAAGACTGTCCGCCCAAACTTGGTTTCAGCGGACAGTCCGCTCGTGTGTAGGCTCGTTCGACAGACTAAGTTTCGTGCATGCTCAGAAAGGATTTACACGGCGAAGGTTGCATTGCAGTGTATTGGACTTCGAATTTCTCGTCCCGTCGTACGTGCCGTTCACTTCATCGCGCACGCTTTCAGCGGACCGTCTGCTCATCGTGTGTGGTCAAGTCCGTTCATGCAAATTTTGAGCGGACTGTTTGTCGGATTGTGTGACGAACTAAGTTGGGCAAACAGTCCGCCCGTGTGTACGCGGCCTAAGGTTCAATATTGAGTTGGCCCACACTTTGCAGCTATATAAGCTTTAACTCTTCTGGGAAGGCTGTCCACAAGGTTTAGGAGTGTGTCTATAGCAGTGATGGCGAACCTTGGCACCCCAGATGTTTTAGAACTACATTTACCATGATGCTCATGCACTCTGCAGTGTAGCTGAGCATCATGGGAAATGTAGTTCCAAAACATCTGGGGTGCCAAGGTTCGCCATCACTGGTCTATAGGAATGTTTGACCATTCTTCTAGAAATGCAATGTGAGATCAGGCACTGATTTTAGGCGAGAAGGCCTGGCTTGCAGTTTCCGCTCTAAATCATTCCAAAGGTGTTCTATCGAGTTGAGGTCAGGACTCTGTGCAGGCCAGTCAAGGTCCTCCACCCCAAACCTACTCACCCATGTCTTTATGGACCTTGCTTTGTGCACTGGTGAGCAGTCATGTTGGAACAGGATGGGGCCATCCCCAAACTGTTCCCACAAAGTTGGGAGCATGAAATTGTCCAAAATGTCTTGGAACGCTGATGCCTTAAGAGTTCCGTTCACTGGAAGTAAGGGGCAAAGCCAAAACCCCTGAAAAAACACATAATAATCCCCCACCAAATGATTTGGACCAGTGCACAAAGCATGGTCCATAAAGACAGGGATGAGTGATTTTGGGGTGGAGGAACTTGAGTGACCTGCATAGAGTCCTGACCTCAACCCGATAGAACACCTTTGGGTTGAATTGGTGCGGAGACTGAGTCAGGCCTTCTTGTCCACATTAGTGCCTGACCTCACAAATGCACTTCTGGAAGAATGGTCAAACATTCCCATAGACATACTCCTAAACCTTATGGACAGCCTTCCCAGGAGAGTTGAAGCTGTTATAGCTGCAAAAGGTGGGCCAAATCAATATTGAACCTTACGAACTATGACTGGGATGCAATTAAAGTTCACGTGTGTAAAAAGGCAGGCGTGCCAATAATTTTGTTAATATAGGCTAGATGTAAACTGAACCACAAAAAAGTCATATAAACTTTAACAACGGGTAATACCGATATATTGGGCACTTTGTATTATGCAATGCCAATGTTCTGAAAGGTTCACAGATTACAAAGAGTTCCATTAATTGCCAAGAGGACAAGGAAGTGGATAAATGACATTAGTGCTTTTGTGAATGAGCGCTTCAGCTCTCATATCATAGCAGGCCAGAAGAATAGAGAGAGCTGTGCTATTTGGCATGAATAAAAGTAAAGATTTAGAAGGACAGAGAAGTGATCCTGACACAGCATACCCCTCATCAAGGGCTAATTTTATAATGTTGCACACCAGAAATATTTATAAAAAACCTCTGTCTGGCACACCTCTCTAAAAAAAAGAATGCAGCTAGCAACAATGTGAAAAAAGTACATGGCACTGATTAACAGTGCAGTGAAAGTGGACAGGCTGTGAACAAAATAAATAGCAGCCAGCAAAAATTAGGAAATATGCCCTTGGAGAAATAAAATCGCAACCAGCAAAAAATAGGAAATAAGCATTGTGAAAAAAACACATATAGTTTGTTATGACTGTAGAGCGTGCATGTGGATAGGATGTAAAAAGCTGCAGGAAACGAATCAGCAACATTAGACGGCACTCTATAAGTACCTGTAATAAATAAATAAATAAAATTTACCACTTAAGGACCAGGACTCTTTTTTAGATGTATTGTTTACAAGTGTAGCACCGGTACTCCTGATGAGTACGCGCTATGTCTGTAAATTTAGTTTTTTCCCCCAAGACTGTAGTTGAGTCTTGGGGTTAATTGTGTAAAATTATGTTTTGGCATCAGTTTGGCTGGGCTGTACTAATGTTTGCCTGGTCATAGGTGGGGTTTGCACCTGTGAGAGGCATTAGAACGCAATCTGGATATATGGATGCATTGGGTACCAGTCTCTCTCTCTGAGCCAATCAGTGGCGGCGTTTGTTTCACTGTGTATTCAGGGAGAAAGTACTTAAGGTGCCGAAGTCACGCGGTTCTGGGTTCCGGTCCAGAAGTGGTTGCTGACTCCCTGGTGCTGGTCCTCCTGACCAGCCCCCAGAGGCCCTCATGGCCTGGGATGCGGATCCATCCGTTTCCGAGCCTCAGAACTGGCTAGTCCAAGGCACAGCAACTGGAAGGAGGATTCTAAGGTGTTCAGGTGCCGTCTCGGGTTTGGAGAGGCCCAGCAACTCTACATGCAACCAAGGGAGGACTACTCTTCAGTAAGAGGGCCGCATTGAATCCGCATTTCTTACGGTATCGCTGGACCGGCTGCAAGATACTGGTACAGTAAGAAAGTTCCTACCTTTATCCTTCTGTTTGCAACTAAGTTCCTGAAAGCATCTAAAGTTTTACAACTAAGTCTGTGGCAGAGACTTTGCTAAGCTAAAATCACTTGTTGGCTGCTAGTATCCACAAACAAGCGAGTGGCTATTCCCTGGATTATGTAAAGAGAGACTTTTATTAAGGTCAGCAGTTCCAAAGTACCTGAGCTATACTTCATCCTTATTCCCTCTATTCCTAACTGAGAGACTGAGTTTTGTTCAACTGTTTTATGCAAATAAAAACCCTAAAAAGGAATTTGTGTTGGTCTCTGCAGTTACTGGGCCATCAACCTCGGGAACCCCTAGACAAGAACGACGAGTTACGAGCTGGAGGAGGTAATCCCAGAAAAAAAAACAGCCGCTCCTTCGGGGGTCAGTGCTACACAAGTTAAAAACATTTTTTTTTGCTAGAAAATTACTTAGAAAAAAAAATGTATAGTGTTTGGGGGTTCTAACACCCTAGAGAATAAAATGGCGGTCGTTGCAATACTTTGTCACACCACATTTGCGCAGTGGTCTTACAAGTGCACTTTTTTTGGAAAAAATACACTTTTTTGAATTACAAAATAAGAGAACAGTAAAGTTAGCCCAATGTTGCTATATTGTGAAAGATAATGTTACACAGAGTAAATTGATACCCAACATGTCATGCTTCTAAATTGTGCCCGTTTGTGGAATGGCGACAAACTTTTACCCATAAAAATCTCCATGGGCGACGTTTTAAAAATTCTACAGGTTGTATATTTTGAGTTACAGAAGAAGTCTATGGTTAGAATTATTACTGTCACTCTACCGATCACGGCAATACCTCACGTGTGGTTTGAACAGTGTTTTCATATGTGGGCACTACTCGCAAATGCGTTTGCATCTGCTGGATGGCTATATACTGCCTCACAGAAAACATATATACATATATTCAGACAAAACATACGTCAGGCAAAGCAAGAACATAGTGGTGACATCGTGGGAGGGTGTGGGATGAATGTTTGATTTCCAATGCCTGTTTAATATCTACTTACAACAGTGAAGTTAAAACTCCTAATTTTTAAGTGGATGCTGCGCCATGAGTTCTTTTTCTCTTCTCATTGTTACACTTATGACCGGGTCCTGAAAACTCCATAAAGTGTTTTACTAAACCCAGTAATATAAAAATAGTTAATTCCCCCCCCCCCCCCCCCCGTGCCCACAGTTTATAAATCCTCTTTCTACATTAAAATACTTCCACTATATACCTTTCTGGCTAATTTGTATAGCACGGTCACGTGATAAACTGCAGGGTCTGCCTGAGTGCTGAGTGTTCAGGTAGGAGGGAATTTCCACTATAGCCTGTGTCCTCATGCTGTTATGGGAAGTCATATACAACAATGCTGGATGAAGAAAGTCCCATTCAAGTCTTTCTAGAAGAATAACGAGTGAAAATGGTTAACTACATCCAAAATTTCCTAAAAGACAGAAGTCATCCGAGAGAAGACTACAAAGAGTTATTACAACTCTCACTCCTGTACCTAGGAGGTTGGTCTAAAAACTACTTCAGTTTCAGGATCCTAGGGGCACTGCATCAAGAAAGGTGGCTGGCAAAGGCAATATATGCACTTAAAATTGTCTTCTACACTAAACTGTTGAATATTCCTTAATGACAATTGGAAGGAATGAAACGGGTTGCACATTTTGTCAGACACATATATGTTCACTTTTGGCATGAGGCAATTCTAAGTCGATGGGCTCCAAAGAATGATTTGGATATGCTACACAGCTTTTGAGCACTTACCCAGATGCAGACGTCAAAAAATGTGCTCTCACAGTTGCTAAGAGACACCTTTAGCAACTGTCAGAAACAAACGTAGGATTGGCTTTTTTGGACAAACGTATTACTCAGGCTGTTAAGGAAAATATGACTAAAAATTTAGAAACCAAACCTGCAAAGAAAAAGGAAGTAAAACGATAAGAGGGTAAAAACATGGTTTTAGAAGGAAAAGACCTGAGCCATTTCATTACTAATAAAACAAAGACGTTCTTTGAATTGTTTGGGATCCAAAACATGACAGAATACAAGGGATTGTATCATTAAGTTGATCATATTACCTATTAATCTTAGTGTATAGTTTTATTAGTAATTTAAGTTTGTGATTTCTAGTTTTCCCAATAAAAGTAATTAACACTGACAAATGTTATTTTTTGCCTACTTTTACAAAACTGATTAAAGTGTGCAACCTCTAAATATTATCCAATCTTCTTGAAATTTAGCATATGTATCTTTTACATTACTCAGACTCAGGGCATAAGCAAAGTCTGCAAACATTTTACAGTTTATTTTTTTCCATTAGAAAATGAAACACCCTAAGGTGGATCATCCACGAATCAAGATGTGACATCCCACCCACTGTGGGTTTTTTTAGTTACTGGGCATGGAGGAGGAGGGAGGGACTGGGCTGTCATTTAGGATCTGTATACACGCCTATATGGGTGAGGTCATACCATGTGACCTGACTAGCTCAGCTCAAGACAGGAAATGTTCTCTCCAGAAATATAGACCAAATTGAGCATGTACAGCAGTACTACCCTCACTGTGTCATATTTGGCCTTGCCCAGAGTGACCCTGTAGGAAGGGGAGCATCTGTCCATACAGGATAAAAAACCTTTTTACACAATGCAGAGGTTTGACCCCTTAAGTTCCACAGTAAGTATAACAAGCATGTTTTTCTGCATATACAGACAAGTTTTACTGTTGTGGGTTTAGTAACGCTTTTGCCGCATACACACAATCAGAATTTCCGACAACAAATGTTCATTGGGAGCTTGTTGTCGGAAATTCCGACTGTGTGTAGGCTCCATCAGACATTTTTTGTCTGAATTTCCGACAACAAAAATTTGAGAGCTGGTTCTCAAATTTTCCGACAACAAAATCCATTGTTGGAAATTCCGATCGTGTGTACACAATGCCGATGCACAAAATTCCACGAATGCTCGGAATCAAGCAGAAGCTATTGAACTTAATTTTTCTCGGCTCGCCCTACGTGTGTACGTCACTGCGTTCTTGATGTTCGGAATTTCTGACAACATTTGTGTGACCGTGTGTATGCAAGACAAGTTTGAGCCAACATCCATCGGAAATAAATCCAGGATTTTGTTGTCGGAATGTCCGATCGTGTGTACGCGGCATTAAAGGGTACATATCTTTGGTGACTTCCCTCATTGGTTTCCACAAGGCGGCTTGATAAGCAGAGGTGGTCTGCAACCAGTGTGCGGAGTAAAGCTCACAGATGCGATTACAGATCTTGATAGCTCTATTGATCTGGTAAGAAGATATATTTGCCCTGTTTTTTCCTATGGGGAGCACTGGGTGTTTTGCGCCTAATAAGAACCAGAGGACACATTTTTTGTATATCGCTATATGGACTATGTGGTTTCTGGACACTATATTAACCAATTTTAATTTTTTGGATATTTATATGATTTATCAATAGTATCAAGTGTGATAATTGTTACACCATTTATATAACTGTGCAACACATTTTTTATTGTATACACTGAATGACTGTTTTTATCATACCTGTGATTATATTACTGTTTTAATAAAATATGGCTGTCATGGAAACAATGAGCGATTTGTTCCTCTCTCCATATACACTTGGCTGTTGATTAATGATTGACATCTTACCGGCTGCATGATTCAGAGATTCTATTGATGATGATGATCCAACTGCCATGCAGGTCCTCTGAACGGAGCCCGTTTCTATACCATGGTGAAGGGTTTGCTCACTGGTGTGTGGCTGGACCATATAACAGGGGTCTCTGCATCTGCTAAGAATCCATATATCACATTATGGTGGAACACCTATAAGTGAACACTTGGAGTTCTGTCTGGACAGTATAAGCACGCATGTAGCACTAATTTCACCACCAGCTTGGGACTATCTTTGCTGTTATTACCAAATATTTCTTTATGCCATATTTCTGGATCTGTGACATGAAGGAACCTTTTGTTCATATGTTGGCACTAACGATTTGGTATTTTGTTTGCATATTATATTTATGATTGTATATAGTCACATGTGTGTACATATATGAATCTTTTGCTCTTATAAGCACTTAAACCCTTTCGCTGCCAGGCCCTGTGCTCCATTTTGTACACTCAGGTGGCTGGACCATTTTTGCAATGTTTCCTTTGTTTTTTATGTTTCACTTATAGCTTTCAGTATTTGTGAAAGACCCCCCAAGCCATATATTTTCTGAAAGCACATGATCAGCAGAATAAAAAGGTGCTACTATTGGTTTATCAAACCAATATATTTTCAAAAAATACACTAAAACCATTGTTAGCAGATAAAAACACAGCAAATTTTACATAAGTCCTACTAAATAAAAAAGCTTAACCTGTATTGAGTTAATAAATAACAAACGTGTAACTTTTAGTGTGCATCTTTTTGCGAAATGGTGAAAATTGAACAGACGCAGAAGTGTAATTATACAAATTTCTCCAAAAATCTGAAGGTTTTAATTTTTCCCTTACAGCTTTCAGAATCTGTGAAAGACCCCAAAAACCATATATTTGCTACTTATTTTTTAGACCCTGCGGTATTTGCGCAAATGTTTATCAAACCAATATATTGTCAAAAAATACATTAAAACCATTATTAGCAGATAAAACACAGATAATTTTACAAAACTCCTACTAAATCCCTACTAAATATAAAAGCTTAACCTGTATGGAGCTAATAAATAACAAAGTTTTACTTTTTACATTGTGCCTTTTTTTCAAAAGTGTGAAAACGAACGTATGCAAAAATGTAAATATCCAAATTTCTCTAAAAATCTGATTTTTTTATCTTTCCCTTACAGCTTTCAGAATTTGTGAAAACCCCCCAAAACCATATATTTTCTGAAAGCATATGACCTCTGGAACAAAAACAAACACAACGTAACTTACAAAATTCCTGCTAAATTAGTACTAAAGCATCGTTCACATGTGGCATACAAAAGTGTATGCCCATGGAGGGCCATGTTTACCCGCACAGGGATGCACAGGTGTTCCATGCATCCCTGTACAGGCATGCCCATTTATATCAATTGGGATGCAACGGCTGCACAGGCATAGCTGCTTTTCCCAATCTGACATCCGTGTGGGTGTGTGTATATGAACCTGAACGCAGACAGTGTGAGCTCAGGGACATGCAAGCGGACCTACATGGGTGTAAACTTTTGTAAAAGAAAATTGGGAGTAACGGCTCTGTTGGTGTAGTTGCTACATCCCAAATTACATCGATGGGACTGCCTGCACAGAGATGCACAAAGCACCTGTGCATCCCGTTAAGGGTATGCTGTGTATGCCCTGTGTGAACAAGGCCTTAGACCTCTTTCACACAAGCCCACCGATTGGGTCTGCCTGTCTGTTTTTCAGGTGGGCTCAATCGGACCACCCATTGTTCTCTATGGAGAGACTGATGTAAATGGACATGTGTCCGTTTACACCCGCCTGCATCCGATCCAGTCGACTAAAAACAGACAGATGGGGATTCCATTCCCCTTCCATTTAGCAGATCGGATGGCGTCCAATGGAAATGGCCTGTTTCCATCCAACCATCCCATAGAGATGAGTGGGCTGTGTCCATGTCCGCTATGCATCAGTGGAGCGGGTACGTACCTTTCACCCGCCTGCTCAGTGGGGATCAGAAGACAGATCCCCACTGAGCAAGTGGATCTGCTTGACAGAGTCCGCTCCATGTGAAAGGAGTCTTACTGGGAGTCTTATGGGAGTGCCTAGTCCATTAGGGGCACAGAGCGCCACCCCCCCTCCCAGACTATGTCTGTAAGAGTTTTTTTTTCAAGCCACATGATTAGATCCTTGATGCAGAGCATTGCACCCTGAACTCACCAAGAGAAAGGGACTGAAGACAGTTCCTTTCTCTGTATTACTTTATTTGAATTAATGCATGGGATCTGTATAGAGAGTTCATTCATTCATAAACTGACTGATACATAGTAAAACTCGAGGTTACTATTATCAGATGTCAGTGGGCATAGAGGAGCAATTATAGTGATCGCTGCATGCACCCAGGTTGCCACACTTAGGGTGGTGGTAAACACATGTTTACCAAGCCCCCCCAAGCACAAGCATCTCCTGCACCGCTCCCCCCGCTGCATTCGCCAGCCTGTCACATTGCCAGAGCAGAAGCTGCAGGCTGTGGAAGGAGAAGGAGGGATGCTGCCAGAGCAGGGATGGAGGGCCAGTAGGGGGAACTATCTGAGTGATCGGGGGACACATCAGGATCCCCCCCCCCAAGCCCAAAGCAGCACCTGAAGCTGGTGGGAGCAACAGAGGAGGGATGCTGGCTTATGATGGTGGTTGCGAGGGATCGGATTGGGTGGAGGGGGGGTTCCCAGTTTGGGGGGGGGGTTGAAGGGGATAGGAGAGGAGAGTGGGGGGGGAGTAGATTTTGGTGACATTTAGTGGCGGAGGTGGAGAGGCAGGTGACAGGGAAGCAGTGGCATGGGTGGGGGGATGGTCACATTAGGGGTTAATAACTCTGATCATCGGGTTGTAATCTGCTGATCAGAGTTATAGAATTGTTCAGCAGAGTCTGCTGAACAATTCTGATATAAGCTTATGGGAGAGGGAGAAAGGAGGTCCATACACTGTACTGACTTGGCTACATTAATCCCTCATCTACAGAGGTAGCAGTAACCCTGAAGCAGTCAGCAAATTTGTAGGTCCCCAGGTCTTTTCCTGTAATTGACCTACAGCCAGGGATACATGCACAGTCACCCCGGTGGCTCAAAGAAACAGTCCAGTGGAGGATTTTCTGATGCTTTATTAAAATATTAAAACTTGGATAGGAGTGGGAAGTGGTGGGATACTCCAATAACTCCTAGCAACCAGATTTGAGGACACTGAAATTGCTAATTTGAACACTGAGCATGGCCCCATGTATGAGCTGATTGCAGACAGGCTCAGCAGTAGCAGTATTGAAGAGATTAAATCTTCCTCTGTGGAACAATCTAAGCAAAGTCCCCTCACAAAGAGTTAGATTATGCTCTTCAGGACACCAGTTACAGTGTCCCCTTTTTTGCAAACACTCAACTGACTCTCTAACACACAATGGTTGCAGCATCACTCTGACTCTAGGACATACCTCCCAACTTTTTGAGATAGGAAAGAGGGACACTTATTAGCAAAAGTATGTAGGCATAGGACACACCCCCCTGCAACACCCCCTGAAAGAAGAATTATACAAAACATTATTAGTAAAATCCACAAGTGCTTTCTTTTAACACTCCTATTCCTTTATATTGGCTTATGAAATTTACAATTGCAACAACATAGAAATTGGATAAAGGTTTAGCAGTGGGAAACACTTTTTAAAAGTTAAATAGTGCATTTTATTTACAACTATATGGATCAGATCAAATTGAGGGAAAAATGAGGAGGGACTTTGTTCCAAATAAGGCATAGTGCCTCGAAATCAGGAACAGTTGGAAGCTATGCTCTAGCATCTCTGACCCTTGTCTGTACTCACTGAAACCTCTGGATTTAATGGATGCCTCCTACCAGTATATCACAGGCACTTGCTCCCAGTAGTAACAGACCAGATCCTCAGATGATAACTCCCTCCATCAGCCTCAATAATCTTAAGCAGGTCCAGTCCCTCCGCTCCCAGGTGATGTCTCATGATGAAACGCGTATGGCGGAGCTAGGACATGATGTCACCTCATATGCCGAGATCGCGCTCACGGCTCGGAACTCTGGCCAGAGAAAACTCGGCTAATACCAATGCATTTTTAACTTGTGTCAGTGGAGACACACATGAATGTAAGTGGAATGTATTGCTTTTAGAAAATAAACATGTTTAAATGGTTTTATGCTATGGGAGCTCCTTTCCTTCCTCTTATTCCGTATATATGAATGTTGAATATACAATTTTATTACAGGAGTATACAGATGGGCATATAGGCTGTAGATTATTAATCCCAGGCGTAAATGCGCAGTTGCTGGTTTATAATTTTACCAGCAATAAGTTTTGGTGACTCCATCTAATAGGTGTGGTGGATTACACAGAGTGTTTTTTGAACACACACCTGAAGGTCCAGATTGAAGAAATCACTTGAAACTATTTATTTTGCCTTTGGTGCCATTTGGGACTTTTCAATTTATTGATAAAATTGTCATTGTGAAATTTGACACACATGAATTTTTTGCATTTATGGTCACTGATGTTTTTTTTAATTTTTTTTGCATATATTGTACTTGATGAATTTGGTACCAGTTTGTGATTTTTATCAATGATCTGGGTTGGTGTAGATTGCACAGGGCCCTTTATTTAGAATCTTTTTGAATTTTTTTATGGCAGCTAATATGACATTGCATACATTGCACTTATGAGCACTGAATAACCAATTTCAGACTGGACCATTTTGCTGGCTTTAGACCAGACCACTTTTTGCAATTCGTCACAGCGTCGCTTTAACTGATAATTGCACGGTCATGCGAAGTGGCTCCCAAACAAAATTGACGTACTTTTTTTTACCACAAATAGAGCTTTCTTTTGGTGGTATTTGATCACCCCTGCAGTTTTTTTTTCTTTGCGCTATAAACAAAAATAGAGCGACAATTTTGAAAAAAAAAAAAAAAAAACGCGTTATTTTTTACTATAATAAATATCCCCCAAAAATATATAAAAAACGTTTTTTGCCTCAGTTTAAGCCAATACGTATTCTTCTACATATTTTTGGTAAAAAAAAAAAAAATTACAATAAGCGATTGGTTTGTGCAAAATTTATAGCGTTTATAAAATAGGGGATAGTTTTATGGCATTTTTATTAATAATTTTTTTTTTTACTAATAATGGCGGTGATCAGCGATTTTTATTGTGACTGCGACATTATGGGGGACACATCGGACATTTATACAGCAATCAGTGCTATACAAATGCACTGATCCCTGTGTAAATGGCACTGTCGAGTGAAGGGGTTAACCAGGGGGTGGCAGTGTAGGGGTTAAGTGTGTCCTTGTTGTTGTTACTAACTGTGGGAGACTGGGCTATGTCCTAGTGAACACTGATCTCTGCTTCAATCACATGGAGAAGAGATCAGTGTCACTTGTTGCTAGGCAGAACGGGGAGATGCCTCCCCGTGAGACGATTGCGGGTATCCCCGCAGCGATTGAGTCCGCGGGACCCACGACTGGACTCACGGGGGTCCCAAACAGCACATGCGCTCGCCGCCAGCGGCGTGCACGCGATGTCAGGGCGGCAAATACAAATGGACGTACCAGTACGCCAATTTGCGTGCCATTCTGCTGACATACATAGTTGTGCGCCGGTCGGGAAGTGGTTAAGATGCATAAAAAGGGTCAGTGCTGTCCATTCTTTTATTTTTAGACATCATTCAGTTACAGTTCCTAAAATTATGATGCACAGGGTTTTGTTATAGAAGGTGTAAGACACCACTCACCCTGCCCGATGCATGCAAGATGTATGTGAACCCTGCTCCAAAGGCCGTGCCCTCTGACCAGCTTTAGCCCCCTGGAGAAGTGCTAATTGAGACCATCATATACACAAATGCCTCGTACACACAGAATGTTTGATGTGAGCTTGTTGTCGGAAATTCCGACCGTGTGTATGCTCCATCGGACATTTGCTGTCGGAATTTCCGACAACAAATGTTTGAGAGCAGGTTCTCACATTTTCCGACAACAAACTTTGTTGTCAGAAATTCCGAGCGTGTGTACACAAGTCCGAGGCACAAAATTCCACACATGTTCAGAATCAAGTACGAGACAAAAGCGTTCGTAATGGAGATAGCACATTTGTTACTCTGCTAATTTTTTAATCTTTCAATGCAGCGCATGGGGCAGCAGGCAGGAAATAAAGCAACAAACCTTAACTTAAATAAATAACAAGCAGACAAGTGTTGAATTAAAAAAGACAGAGAAAAGGAAGAGGGGAATTGAAACCACCTCCCCCTTTTCCTATCATGGGACAGCAGGTAGGAAATAAAGCAACAAACCTTAACTTAACCACTTCAATACAGGGCACTTAAACACCTTCCTGCCCAGACCAATTTTGAGCTTTCAGCGCTGTCGCACTTTGAATGACAATTGCGCGGTCATACTACACTGTACCCAAATGAAATTTTTATCATTTTTTTCCCACAAATAGAGCTTTCTTTTGGTGGTATTTGATCACCTCTACGGTTTTTATTTTTTGCGCTACAAATAAAAAAATACCGAAAATTTTGAAAAAAAAAATGTTTTTTTTTGTTTCAGTTTCAAAACTTTGTAAATAAGTATGTTTTCTCCTTCACTGATGGGCACTGATGGGGCTACACTGATGGGCACTGATAAGGTGGCACTGATGGGCACCAATGTGGCACCAATGAAGTGGCACTGATAGGCGGCACTGATAGGCGGCACTGATGGGCGACACGGATGGGCGACACGGACGGACACTGATAGGTGGCACAAATTGGCACTGATAGCTGGCACGGATGGGCGGCACGGATGGGCATGGATAGGCGGCACAGGTGGGCATGGATAGGCGGCACAGGTGGGCATAGATAGGCGGCACAGGTGGGCATAGATAGGCGGCACAGGTGGGCATGGATAGGCGGCACAGGTGGGCACTCAGGCGGCACAGGTGGGCACTCAGGCGGCACAGGTGGGCACTCATAGGCGGCACAGGTGGGCACTCATAGGCGGCATCGGTGTTATAGTAATGGATGCCAATCAGTGCCAAACAATAATGCATGCCATTCAGTGATGCCCATTGTGGCCACTGATTGGCATCCATTATGGGCACTGATTGGCACCCATTGTGCTGACTGGCACCCTGGTGGTCTAGGGAGGATTATGTATTTTTATTACCTTTTCCCTGGTGGTCTAGTGGTGTCCCTGGTGGTCCAGTGTGGGCATCCTCGGGGGGGCTGTGCTGATAATCGATCAGCACAGACCCCCCCTGTCAGAGGAGCAGCCGATCGGCTCTCCTCTACTCGCGTCTGACAGACGCGAGTGAGGGAAAGCCGATCACCGGCTCTTCCCATTTACACTGTGATCAGCCGTGATTGGACACGGCTGATCACATGGTAAAGAGTCTCCGTCGGAGACTCTTTACCGAGATCGTAGTTGCCGGGTGTCAGACTGACACCCCGCAACAACGATCGCCGCGATGCGCGCCCCCGGGGGCGCGCAGCGGCTTATTATCCTAATCACGTCATATGACGTCCGGTTAGGATAATGAAACCACTTTGCCGCCGTCAATTTGTAATAGGGCGGGCGGCAAGTGGTTAAATAACAAGCAGACAAGTGTTGGATTAAAAAGGCCAGGGCTGTTTTATTATTGGTTTCAAACAATATAATCATCAAAACCAAAGCAGATATACAATCTTTAAGCAAACCTAGCCACTATGACTCAGGCTGCATATACTAAAATCCCAAAAGACAATCCTCTCAAGACCACCTGTTCTCAGCACTCCGCACTGCGGCCATTTCAACACAGGAATTCAAGTCTGCATTAAAAATGTCTAACCCAATATCAGATAAATTGATTTTGTTCTTTCTATATAGACCTGTGATACCTCCCTCCAACTCCAAATGCCTGAAGGATAACATACCTAGTATTGAAAGAAACTTAGCAACCGCCTTGTTCACACGTTTTCTAATTTTTTCTAAGGGGCGCAATGAGGAAGGATAAAGCCAATCCAGCCTTAGAACATCTCAGGAAAAAAAAAACAGTGTGAGGAAAGGTCAATTGAGTCCTTTGTAACTCGTCCCTGAAACTAAAAATTATGTCCAACTTTTTTTCGCTTACCAATATCATTTCCCCCAAGATGTACAATCAATACATTTGGTGGGGGAAAACGAAGAAGAAGATGCGCTAATTCTACATGTAGATCAGCCCATAACATACCTCTCCTACCACTCCAAAACACCCTAAACTTCCTTGGATCCAAACCTAAATTAACAGTTTAAACTCTGTTCTTAGCTCTTAGTTTTGCCCAATAAACATAAGATTGTCCAACAATCCATATAATATGACAGTTACCTGAAATGAATCAAAAGAAAAGATTAGGACGAATATATAGTAAGTATCAGATATCCATCTACCTATTTTTTTAATTATGTTAGCATCTAACCCTAGATTTGCAGCTTCAGTAGATGCACCAATTGTAAATGAATGAGATGTGAGGTGAGAATTTTGTAAGTTCAAAACCTGTAAGCATTTTTTAAAAACACATATGAATTAGAGCTGCACGATTAATCGTTACAAAATCGCAATCTCGATTCACCCCCCCCCCCCCCCGACGATCTCTCCTGCTGAGAGTAGGCGATTCTTTCATATAAACAAGTGGAGAGATTATCTGCTCACTCACTGTCAAAAGAAAGCATCCCGGCCAATCTGCCAAGTTTAGAACTTGAAACATTGTAACTAATGCTTACTTCTTAGATCAAAGGGATAGAACTTCTTGTGTAATCAAATAATCTGGGCAGTCTGCCAAGCTTTCAACCACGTGTAAATGCAGGAAGTTTAACCACTTAAAGTCTAAATCTTTTTCTGACATTTCTTTAAGTTAAAATCTATATTTTTTGCTAGAAAATTACTTGGAACCCCAAACACACACACACACATATATATATATATATATATATATATATATATATACACACACACACACACACACACACACACACACATATATATATATATATATATATATTTTTTTTTTTTTTTACACACACACACAAAATGAATTTAGCAGAGACCCTAGGGAATAAAATGGCAATTGCTGCAATATTTTATGTCACACTATTTGCCCAGCGGTCTTTCAAATGCAATTTTTTGGGAAATACACTTCAATAAATAAAGAAAAAATGAAACAGTAAAGTTAGCAACATTTTTTTGTTTTATTGTGAAAGATGTTACGCCGCGAGAATCGCAAGAGAATCGTGACCTATTTTCTAAGCAAAAAAATAGTGATTCTCATTTTAGCCAGAATCGTGCAGCTCTAATATGAATTTATATTCAGTAAGAGGTAATCCAGAATCATGAATGAAAAAATTGGACCCACTGGAGGTCTAACAAAAAAATAGTTGTTCACTAACTTTACTTCACTACTACAAACATCTAAATGGATCTAATTACCTTTTCCCATTTGGTCAGTTTTCGACCTATTAATCAATATCTTTCCGTTAGAAATAATAATATCAGAAGCTTGAATACAAATCAATTCCGATACTCTAAACGCGGCAAAAATATAACAGAAAAAACTGCTTGCAAGAGTACTGAGTAATAGGTTTATGAGGATTAGCTTTAAAATTATTTTTCTTATAACCTTTCAAAGCCTGTTTAAACTGAAATGAATTGTAAAGAAGGTAAATTATTAAGTTTAAGAAAAAACGAAATTCCACACAAGTCTTTTGTACATATGACCATGAGTATTGCTTAGAAAAAAAAAATTCCAAAAACAGTAACACTAAACCTTCAGAAAAAGAACCCGCCGGTTCTTGGATCGAATTCAAAATAGTCAACCATAATAACCCAGCCGATTGATATCCAGCCCAGTACGAAGGTGCTACAGAATTAATAATAAACTCAGATATGGGCCTTAAACCAGGCCCCTTAACCACTTAAGCCCCGGACCAATTGTCAGCCTAAGGACTAGTGGTCTTTTTACAATTTCGCACTGCACTGCTTTAACTGGTAATTGCGCGGTCATGCAATCTTGTACCCAAACGAAATTTGCATCCTTTTCTTCCCACAAATAAAGCTTTCTTTTGATGGTATTTGATTGCCTCTGAGATTTTATTTTTTACAATATAAAAAGGAAAAAGACAGAAAATTAAAAAAAAAAAAAAAAAGATATTTTCTACTTTTTGTTATAAGAAAAATCTAATAAACTCAATTTTAGTCAGACATTTAGGCCAAAATGTATTCAGCCACATGTCTTTAGTAAAAAAAAAATTCAATAAGCGTATATTTATTGGTTTGCGCAAAAGTTATAGTGTCTACAAACTAGAGTACATTTTCTGGAATTTACACAGCTTTTAATTTATGACTGCCTATCTCAGGCATGTCCAAAGTACGGCCCGCGGTCCGGTTTTGAATGGCCCGCCTGGTGTGCTGTGGGATCAGGGCTGTCCGATCCCCGGCACTGTGTGAAGCTCTGAGCTTCAAAAGTGAAAGTAAAGTGCAGAGAAGTGTGCTCTCTGCTTCCCCCTACAGTGCAGTACCCGGCTGAATGAGGAAGCTGGAAAGGTACTGTACTATGTTACACGCTAGATTTGTTTTAAAAGGGATTTATGTGTCTGTATGTGTGTGTGTGCATCTGTATGTACGTATGTGTGTCTGTATGTATGTGTGTGTGTGCGCATGTCTGTCTGTATGTCTGCGTGTCTGTGTGTGTGTGCGTGCATGTGTGTCTGTATGCGTGTGTGTGCGCATGTATGTCTGTATGTGTGTGCATGTATGTCTGTATGTGTGTGCGCATGTGTGTCTATATGTATGTGTGTGCGCATGTGTGTCTATATGTATGTGTGTCCGCATGTATGTATGTATGTATGTATGTGTGTGTGTGCATGTATGTGTGCATGTCTGTATGTATGTGTGGGCATGCATGTATTTCTGTATGTGTGTGCGCGCGCGCATGTGTGTCTGTATGTATGTGTGTGCATGTCTGTCTGTATGTATGTGTATGTGCATGTGTGTCTGTGTGTGTGTGTGTGTGTATGTGTGTCTGTATGTGTGTGTGCGCGTGCGCATGTATGTCTGTGTGTGTGTGTGTGTGTGTGTGTGTGTGTGTGTGTGTGTGTGTGTGTGTGTGTCTGTATGTGTCTGTATGTATGTGTATGCTTGTGTCTGTGTGTATGTAAGTATATGCATGTGTCTGTATGTGTATATGTCTGTGTATGTATGTCTGTATGTATGAGTATGCATGTGTCTGTATGTGTATATGTCTGTGTATGTATGTCTGTATGTATGAGTATGCATGTGTCTGTGTGTGTGCGCATGTGTGTATGTGTCTGTGTGTTACTTTTAATCCAGACCCCCCCCCCATTCGTGTACCCCATCAGAACTGCTTTTGTGGGGCTTGTGTGTGATAGCAGCCAGGACTGCTGCTCCTCTGAAAAGCAATCCATGCACAGGTCGCTTTTCAGAGGCAGGCCCATTCACCCTGGGTATACCTCCAGCTGCAGCCACAGCATGTGTACACCCCCAGCTGCTCCCTCTGCAGCTAAAGGGGGAGAAGTTGGGGGTGGTAAAAACAGCTTAACCATGTGGTTTTACTGTCCCTCCAACAAGCCCTTGGTTCACATCTGCGTGGCTGCGTGTAGGGCAGCCCATTCATTTGAATGGGCTTCACAGTCCATTCATCAACAAAGTGAGTGACTTCTGGAACACAGTTCCATTTATTTGCACTTGTTCACGAACTTCATTGTTTCCCCCTGCCTTTGGGAGAGGATTACCCACAGTCACCAAGTTCACATGCATAGTTGACTGTTGGCAGAGCAGCCCTGTTATTATTTTAAAGTCACAAATAGAAGACTCCAGGGCTAATTCATCACCAAGCAACTGTTGTTTTATATTGTTGTGATTGACTGATTTAATGTTTTTAAGATCCCTGGAGGATCAGACGTCTTTGTTGTTTTTTTATCTAATAAATTGATTTATATGTGTTTTTTACATCAGATTATGAGTTTCTCTGATGCGCTGTTTTTTGATTGTTTAATTTCAAGTTGAGAGAGAAATTGAGCGTCTTTGAGTGGAAACTGGTGTCTTTCCTTACTCCTCTTTTGGTGCACATCCAACATTTTTTTTTTTTGGTGTTGCCTTCCGACTCCTGATGTTGGAATATGGTCAGGTAAATGGCGCTCATGTAGTCTGCTGACACAATCGGAGTGAATGCTTTCTGGGGAGGATACATGTTGATATATCAGTGACAGTGTCTTCAATAAACTTTAGGAAGGTGTTTCTGTAGATTTTTGATGAAAGAATTATAAATTAAAATTAAATGATATTATATTAAATTATATTATTTTTAAAATTAAATTATAAATTATAATTCAAAATGATGAAAAAATTATACATGGCCAAATTAAAAAAGTAAATTGCGGCTTTTTTATACCAGAACAGGCATTTTCATGTTAATAAATAGGGCTGCAACATTTGATCACTTAAATCCACCCCCCGCCCCCATGAATTTTAATGTACTCGAGGATACAGGAAGGCTTTCGAACGGGACGGCCTCTTCTGCGAAGTTCCACCGAGGTGTCATCATGGATGATGGACATGATGCACACATCTTTCCTATCCCTCCACTTCACAGCCAACACTTCCTCCTTCCTCAAGCTTGTCAATTCCCCCCTTTGTAGCATTGCGTTGACTAGATTCTGTGGGAAGCCCTTTCTGTTTTTCTTTGTTGTCCCACAGACCAAAGTATTTTTCAGGTATAGGTGGTGGAAAAGGGACAAACTGGTGTAATAATTGTCCATGTAAATGTGATACCCCTTTTGGAGGAGTGGGAATGCCAACTCCCAGACAATTTTTCTGCTTAATCCCATATGCGGTGGACACTCAGGGGGCTGGAGCTGGGAGTCTTTGCCTTCATACACATGGAATGAGTTCACATATCCAGTGCAGCTTTCACAGAGCTTGTTGAGCTTCAACCTGTACCTTGCCCTCTTACTGGGGATATACTGCTTGATTTCCAGCTGGCCTGTGAAATGGACCAGGGATTTGTCCAGAGAGATGTTTTTGTCAGGGATATACATTTGGGCAAACCTCTTGGAGAAAAAATCAATTAGGGGGCGAATTTTATACAATTTATCTGAGTCTGTGTGATTTCGGGGAGGGGGGCACTGTGAATTAGCATTGAAATGCAGGAAGCGGATTATAATTTCATACCTGGACATGACAAATGAAAAAATTGGCATGTGGTGGATAGGGTTGGTCGACCAATATTTATGCACTTAATTTTTTTTGTAAGCCCAGTGTTGAGCGTTAGGACTAAAAACAATATAAGCTCCTCCACTGTTAGAGGTATCCATTCAAAAGGGCGGGCATAGCTTGAGCTGGGGTTGTTTTCAATGAATTGTTGGGTCAAAAGATTGGTTTGGTACACGATGCCTTGAACTAATTCGTCAGTGAAAAATAAATTAAAAAATACATTTAGGAAAAACTTTCTGTGTTGACTTGCACACCTGGCTGTGCTATGAAAGCTGGGATCGTGGCTGACCCTGTGCTAGAAGGCAGACACAATGGATTTGCAAGCATCTGGAAGCTGGGTTTGGGCCCTAATTCTTTGGTGTGCAATTCCCGAACTTGTACTGGGCCTTTCCTCCTGGGGTCTAGCAGCGCTTGTAATGGTTCTAGCGCTGTTGGCACTGCTGGTAGCTGCCTGGTATTCCGACAATCTTCTTTTTGGATGGACTACTTCCTCCTCCGATTCGGATCCTGATGTGCTGCATTCAGGGGGCTCATATTCCAAACCAGAATCTGAATCAGAACTGGGCAGTGAGAGCTCCCCATTGCTCGCATTTGTCAGACTCAGAATTTGATATGCCTCTTCTGGAGTGTATACCTTTCTGGACATATCAGGGACTGCACGTCAGGGACTAATGGGTTGAACGTCAGGGACTAATGGACTGCACCTTGGTAGTAATTGGCTGCAGACAGGTATTCCTGATGGGATCATGGGACAGGTACTCAGAATGGATGGATGACAGGTACTCTGACAGGATGAATGGATGGCAGCTACTCTGGTGGTGGGTACTCTGGTGGCGGGTACTTGAATGGCAGGTACTCCTGGTGACGGGTACTCTGATGGCTTGCATTCTGGTGACAGGTACTCTGATGGCGGGTACTCTGGTGATAGGTACTCTGGTGGGGGGTACTCTGGTGGTGCGTACTCCTGTTGCCAGGTACTCTGATGACGTGTACTTTGGTGACAGGTACTCTGATGGCGGGGACTCTGGTGACAGGTACTCTGATGGCGGGTACTGTGGTGACAGGTACTCTGATGGTGGGTATTCTGGTGACAGGTACTCCTGGGACAGATACTGTGGTGACAGGTACTCTGATGGTGGGTACTCCGGTGACAGGTACTCCGGTGACAGGTACTCTTTATTGGGGGGCAATCTGGACACTGTAGTATAAACTGTGTAACTCACTGTTAGCTGATCTCCTCCTCACACTGGATTGATGTGTGAGGAGAAGAACCCAGCAACAGCCATTACACTGCTGTTTGTTGAAATTTGTGACCAGCTGTGATGGGACAGAGCTGGTCACATGGTAAAGAGCCACAGGGGCATGCACGAGCGGCGTGCACGTCGCTCTGCATAGTGACCGGCTGTGATTGGATACAGACGATCAAGCTGTTTTTTCACACTCCGCCACCCGTTCATTACCCCCATCGGGGGAATGGCTGTGTCCCGAGGGACACGCTGGATCCCTGATCACTGCACTGCAGACCCCTGGGAAAGCCAAGGACCTCATATGACGTCCGCCCAGGATGGGAGATCCCATCTGAGGACGTCATATGACTATGGCTGAGTAATGAAGTGGCTAAAGAAGCCTATCCTGCTTCTAACGCTGGGCGGGAACCCAGAAAAAAGACCAGAGGAAGATGTCAGCCCACTCAGTGGTGAAATTAATGTGCTAGTATGTGATGAATACTAGTACATTATACAATTGCCGTACAGCCGCGGTTTACTACTGCTTTAATTGAACAAGTTGAAGTTAGAAGCTGATTGGCTATCATGCAGAGCTGCACCAGATTTTTCACTCTACAGTTTTAGTAAAATAACCCCTATGTGTCATTTTACCCATTCCTTAATATAAAACAAAACAAAAGCTATAAGGTCCTATGTCAAACTGAGCCCAACAGTGGCACTAACTATACAGTAACATGAATGGGGGTGCATCTACCAGGAAACAGTGAACTAAAAAGATAAATTTTATTCAACCCAATTAAAACAGCAGGAATAGTGCCTTCTAAAGCCTTTAGATTTTGACATTTTGAATTATGGGGTTGATTTACTATAACTGGGGCGTGCAAAATCTGGTGCAGCTCTGTATAGAAACCAATCAGCTTGGTTAAAATTGTAAAAGCTTAATTGAACAATCTGCAGCTAAAAGCTGATTGGCTACCATGCACAGCTGCACCAAATTCTAAGTTGTCCAGTTTTAGTGAATGTCCACCTATAAAACCAGATATTTAAGCCAACTTTTTTTATGTAGTTTCTCACTCAGTTTGGCATTTACAGTATGCTGTATGGCACTATTTCGGTAATTTTAATTGGGTTGAATAAAGTTGATCTTTTTAGCTTAGTGGTTCCTGGTATGTAGGTAGGTTCACCCTCATTCATGTTACTGCATACTCTCCAATATATCTTAAAAAAAAAAAATAGCTTTAGATATATTTCAAGGACAAATACACATGGTTAGTAACTGTCTTCTGTATCTGTACAGGTCCTAGCTTGTTTCAATGGGCTTTCTATTCTTTGTGAAAAAAAACACAATTTTCAGAAGGTCCACTGATGTTTTGCTATTTTGCTTTGGGTACAAGACCCGTGTCATTGTGAAAATAGCAAATATTCATTTGCTATTGTCAAACAACTAGGTACCCTCGGTTCGCAGTGCACTGCACCCTGAGCCCAACCTTTTTTTGAATCCTATTAGAGCCTCTGGCTCTAATCACGTGCTTCAAAAAAATACCCCCCCTCCCACATTGGAATTCATGCATCCGGCGTCCTACATGGGGGCCGGAGGCATGGATGCATGGATGGGCCGCTCCTGATCAAGATGTTCCATAGACATGGGGAAATATGATTCCATGGTACACACATGTTCAGGGATCATGATCACTTTGTACATGTACATCCACTAGTGCATGCGACACCTCTAAGCACAAAGTAATGATTTATTACTGCTTTTATTCATTTTCTTTAGTCAATCAGCCCCAATGAATAGGCATACTAGCTAATACCACTAAATTGTATGTGTCAAACAGGCAAGAAAAGGGAGAAGTCTATTGTGTTTCAAGTACCTTACAATGTTCAGAACAAAGAAAGGTTGGATTAGAAATGTGTCAAAATCAAGTTAAATGCTTGTGTTTCTTGCAAAGAAACTGGAAAAGTATTTTTAATATAGTTTTACATATGTATACGCTGTGCATCCGTATGCAATATCTCACAAAAGTGAGTACACCCTCACATTTTTGTAAATATTTGACTATATCTTTTCATGTGACAACACTGAAGAAATTACACTTTGCTACAATGTAAAGTAGTGAGTGTACAGCTTGTATAGCAGTGTAAGTTTCTGTCCCCTCAAAAAAGTCAACACACAACCATTAATGTCTAAACTACTGGCAACAAAAGTGAAAATGTCCAAATTGTGCCCAATTAGCCATTTTCCCTCATGTCATGTGACTCATAAGTGTTCTCAGGTGCGCATGAGAAGCAGGTGTGTTAAATGTAGTGTTATCGCTCTCACTCTCTCATACTGGTCACTGGAAGTTCAACATGGCACCTCATGGCAAAGAACCTTCTGAGGATCTGAAAAAAATAATTGTTGCTCTACATAATTGCCTAGGCTATAAGAAATTGCCAAGACCCTGAAACTGAGCTGTAGCATGGTGGCCAAGACCATACAGCGGTTTAACAGGACAGGTTCCATGGAGAAGAGGCCTTAAGGTTGTCTATGGGAAATAGACGTATGAGTGCTGTCAGCATTGCTGCAGAGGTTGAAGGGGTGGGGGGTCAGTGCTCAGACCATATGCCGCACACGGCATCAAATTGGTCAGCATGGCTTTTGTCCCATAAGGAAGCCCCATCTAAAGTTGATGCACAAGAAACCCCGCCAACAGTTTGCTGGAGACAAGCAGACTAAAGAAATGGATTACTGGAACCATGTCCTGTGGTCTGATGAGACCAAGACCAAGATAAACTTATTTGGTTCAGATGGTGTCAAACTAGGTGAGGAGAACAAAGAGAAGTGTGTCATGTCTGCAGTCAAGCATGGTGGTGGGAGTGTCATGGTCTGGGGCTGCATCAGTGCTGCCGGTACTGGGGAGCTACAGTTCATTGAGGGATTGCCAACGAGCACTGTGACATACTGAAGGAGAGCATGATCCCCTCTCTACGGAGAATGGGCCGACATGATAACAACCACAAACACCTGCAGGATGACCACTGCCTTGCTAAAGAAGCTGAGGGTAAAGGTAATAGATTGGCCAAGCATGTCACCAGACCTTAACCATGTTGAGCATCTGTGGGGCATCCTCAAACAGAAGGTGGAGGAGCACAAGGTCTCTAATACCCACCAGCTGCTTGATGTCATCATGGAGGAGTGGAAGAGGATTCCAGTGGCAACCTGTGAAGCTCTGGTGACCTCCATGCCCAAGAGGGTAAAGACAGTGCTGGAAAATAATGGTGGCCACACAAAATATTGACACTTTGGGCCCAATTTGGACATTTTCACTTAGGGGTGTACTCACTTTTGTTGCCAGCGGTTTAGACATTAATGGCTGTGTTGAGTTATTTTGAGGGGACAGCAAATTTACACTGTTATACAAGGATTACACTCACTACTTTACATTGTAGCAAAGTGTAATTTCTTCAGTGTTGTCACATGAAAAGATATAATACAATATTTACAAAAATGTGAGGGGCGTACTCACTTTTGTCACATGCTGTAAATACAATTTTAAATACATATTTTCAAAGTTGCCCAACCCTTTAGCAGTGTGGCCCAGTACATGATGTAGAACACATTTTAGCTTTCTATAGAAAATGTATTTGTCTGTGAAATAAGTGAAGTCAGTTACTATCAGTTAGTAGTAATTGCACGTGTGTGTCATTTAAATGTTTTAACTGTATTCATAGGAATACACACACACACACACACACACACACACACAAGCGTATGTATATAGTTTGTCTTTAAGGTACACTTAATTAACGCAATTTATCAAAAGTGAAGGATCTTTTATATTTTTCCAATTTTTTCAAAGAGTTTCAAAGAGCTTGAGATTACTTGTGTCCCTAAACTGCTCCCAACAGACACAAGGAATTCCTGATCTAAATACTGACCTTTAAATAATCTCCCTCCACAGTAACGCAGAGAATTAATTTTAACTGACAGTAACACATGCTCCATATAGAATGGAACGCGGTTAGAAGTCTATTGCACAGGAGACAGAACACTGGGCACGAATATTCATCGGGTAAGACTTATCATTTCCACATATCTCACGATCTGTAATGTGTTACATGTTTTATAAGAACTGTGAGATATTGTTTTAAAGTACAAATGTGTTCTGTGTATTTAGGAGTATTTAATATAGGGGTTGATGTTTAATACACAGGACACTACCTATATGGAGTTTGCATGTTCACCTTGTGATTGTATGAGTTTGCTCTGTGTACTTTAGTTTCTTTAGTTTCTTCCCACACTCTAAAGACATGCTGGTAGGTTAATTGCCCCTAGTATGTGTATGTATATAGATCAGAAAGGGACTACCAATTGTAGGCTCCTTGAGGGCAGGGACTGATGTGAATGTATAATAAGTAAAGTGCTGTCTAACTTGTTGTCACAATATTAACACCAGTAACAAATAAATAAATAAAATAAAATATACTGGTAAAAATGCTAAACATGAATTAAAGTCAAAAGTCTAAAAAAACGCTGGCAGATAGGGTTTTTCTCAAAGAGCTTCCCTATCTTGTAAGTGGTAATGTACACTGAGCCATGCATGTGCAGCTCAAAATACATTTACGCCACCAGTCTGTGGCATGATGAAATGATTCCTGTGCTCGTGCGTGGGAGTGACGTTATTGTAGCCGCTCATTAAATCGGCTGAACAGAGTGAACCTGAGAGGAAGACCAGCAGAAGATAGAAGCACATAGGACTGCGGCTTCGTTTGACAGGTAAGTCTGCTATAATGTGCTAATATGCAGGGTATAGTAGCACATTATTGCAGTATGGAGTGAGAGAGTGATTGCAGTGAGAAGAGACTGTAGGCCCATAGGACATTAAAAATTCTTTAATGCCGACAGCTGAAAATCATTTTTTGGGTTTGCTCTTTACCACATGATCAGCCGTGTCCAATCACGGCTGATCACGATGTAAGCAGGAAAAGCTGTTGATCGGCTTTTCCTCACTCGTGTCTGACAAACGTGAGTAGAGGAGAGCCGATCGGCAGCTCTCCTGACAGGGGGGGTCTGTGCTGATTGTTTATCAGTGCAGCCCCCCCTCGGATGCCCACACTAGACCACCAGGGAAGCCCCCAGGACCACCAGGGAAGTGGGCAACACGTGGATGGCCAGGTATGTACCCCATGGCCATCCACATGTACAAATGACAGCCCAATTTGTGCCAATCAGTGCCCAGGCACTGACTGGCACCATCATGAAATAAATGAAATCAGTGATGCCCAGCAATGCCACCCATCAGAGTTATCAGTGCCACCCATCAGTGTCCAGCAGTGCCACCATCAGTGTCCAGTAGTGCCACCTAGCAGTGCCCATCCATGCCCACCTATCAGTGTCCATCTGTGCCACCTATCAGTGCCACCAATAAGTACCCATCATTGCCACTTATAACTACCCATCAGTGTTGCCTATGAGTGCCCATCGTGCCACCTATGAGTGCTCATCAGTGCTGCATACCAGGGCCACCTATCAGTGCCCATCAGTGCCACCTATCAGTGTCTATCAGTGCCATCTTCTTTTATTTGTTGCACAACAAAATAAAAATTGCAGAGGTGATCAAATACCACCAAAAGAAAGCTCTATTTGTGGGAACAAAATGATAAAAAAAATTTGTTTGGGTACAGTGTTGTATGGCCGGCTTGGGCAGGAAAGAGTCTAAGTGCCTGGTATTGAAGTGGTTAAAGGAGCAATACACATATTGTAAGACTAATTTAGCAACCAATGCATTTATAGGGGGGACACTTTCACCATATAGACCACCACCTACACAGTTAGTATCAACACATACATCACAAAAAACAGAGCATAATTGTCAAAATATAGAGAGAGAAATCCGGTGGGATTATAACGGTGCCAACAGATAATAATGGAAACCAAAATTACTTAGAAAATAAGATTTATTATAAACATGATTAAAAGCCAATCAAAACAGATCATTGTGTTTCATTAAACATCTCCATTACGTGGTCATTACGTGGATTTCCAGTTATATAGAAGTCATGTGTCCGTATGATATCCCAACATGTTTCACCTGTTATGCTTCATCAGGTGATTAACAAACCAACCAGAAGCCACAAATGACAATGCAAGAAAAGTATCAAAAAACATATATATATATATATATATATATATATATATATATATATATATATTGTGGCAGCAGGCAGGTAAAGTCACCTGGTTGTATCCAGGATGGGAAATATGTGTGCCCTAGATTCAGGCTTTATGCAGACTTGTACAACTAGAGGGGAAGAGTTAATGAGCACAGCTGAAGTAAATGGGCTCATTAAGGCCTCTACAAAAAAAACCCCAGCATGCTTAGGGAGATGCTCCATCCTGGAACCAGTTTTGTGTTTGTAGAGACTGGGGAGTGTGACACCTGTTCTGTGCGGTGAGTTAACGCCTGTGTGGCAAACCTCTACAACAGAGACAGGGACTGGTGCAGCACAAGGCTGCACTCAGTTGTTAGACAGGGAATCTATGAGTGTATTTAGAGGTCAAGCTGACCAGGATTTATTTTCATGTTTTTCTTTTGTTTTGGCTGTTATATTTTTTACTGCATGTAGCATGAATAAACCGCACCTTTTGTTTTTTTTCACCTACAACGCTGTCTGCTGTGCCTGATTTTGTGTTGTGAACCCATCCAGGGGGTCACACACACCCGCTGCCGAGCTAACCCCTCACAGTTGGTGGAGAATGCGGGCAGTTTTTATTTTAATTTTTTTTTAAGGCCAGCATGGAGGAGATACTGAGACAGCTGGCTCTAGCAAATGCAAATCAGCAGCAAACAAATGCGGGTTTACAAAGGAGCCTTGCAGCTCAACAACAGAGCCTTGCAGCCCAGCAGCAGACAAATGCAACTTTGCAGCAGAGTCTGGAAGCTCAGCAGAAAGCTCACCTGCAGAGTTTGGAAGCTCAGCAACAAGCCCAGCAGCAAACAAATGCAACTTTGCAGCAGAGTCTGGAAGCTCAGCAACAAGCCCAGCAGCAATCTGAAGCCCGCTTCATAGACCTGTTGCAGAAGCAAGAGCAGAGTTTTCAACAGCAAATAGAGACATTGATACAGCAACGTCCGCAGACCAATGAAGCAAGCGGTTACAATAATACCGCATCCTTTGGTTTGAGCCGTTTACTGACAAAAATGACTGGAGAGGATGATCCGGAGGTGTTTTTGACCACATTTGAAAGGACTGCTGAAAGGGAAAAGTGGCCTAAGGAGCAATGGGCTGGACTGGTGGCCCCTCTGTTAACTGTGGAATCACAGAAAGCTTATTATGACCTAGAGCCTGACCAAGCAAAAGCCTATGTGGTACTAAAAACAGAAATATTGGCACGGCTGGGTGTCACCCTGGCCGTCCGGGCTCAGCGTGTGCATAATTGGACTTTTCAGGTTGGAAAACCCCCCAGATCTCAAATGTATGATCTCATTCACCTGAGCAGGAAGTGGCTGCAGCCAGAGATTTTGACCGCACCAAACATTGTGGAACGTGTGGTTATGGATCGTTTCCTGAGAGCTCTTCCTACTGCCATCCAAAAATGGGTAAGCCATGGAGACCCAGAAAATGCAGATAAACTTGTGAATCTGGTTGAGAGGTACTTGGCTACAGAGAACTTGACCACCTCTTCCAGGGACTCACGGACTTTCCATCCTAAGACCAGATCATCCCCAGTGGCGGGTAAGATGACTCCAAGGGGTGAGGGTGGAGAGAGTGAGAGGATGGGAGTTCTACCTAAGGTCTGGCGGGAGCAGCCCGGGAAGCCCAGGCTGCAAGAGGCAGCGAAAAAGATTATTTGCTACCGCTGCCGGCAAGAGGGACATATTGCAGCCAATTGCCCAGTTGTGGATGAGCCTATGCAATGTGACTTTATAAGGGAGAGACGTCAGTCGCTGTTTGTGACAGTTGCATGCACTGCCATTCGGGGACCTGAGAAACATTTATGTAAAATGTGTATTAATGGTAGAAATGTTGATGTGTTACTGGATTCAGGTAGCCTGGTAACATTGATAAAAGCTGAATTAGTTACTACAGAGGTCTCTGGGAAGAACAAGGTGGCTGTTATTTGTGTGCATGGGGACACCCGAGAGTATCCTGTAACTTCAGTGTTTTTTGAGACCCCCAAAGGTAACCTCTCTCATCTGGTGGGGTTAGTGTCTGACTTACCACATGATGCTATTGTGGGAAGGGATTTTCCAAAATTCTGGGAACTCTGGGATTGTCCTGAGCCCCCCACTGGTGCCCCTATAGACCAGGAAGATGACCAGAATTCCTCTGGGAGTGGTGAGGACTCTCCTGAATTTCCCTTGTCGGTATTGGCGGGGGAAACTCGAGAAACTGGGGAGGAGCCAACATCCTCAGATGAAAACATGCCGTCTGTGGAGTTTTCAGATCTTGAGGTTCACAGGGAAAATTTTGCCACAGAACAGTTAAAAGATCCCACCCTGATAAAGGCACGGGAAAATGTGGTGAAAATAGATGGCGAGTTAGTGAACCCAGATAAGACTTGCACTTATCCGTACTTCACTATGGAAAGGGACCTGCTGTATCGAGTGGCTCAAAGGGCAGAAGAAACCATTGAGCAACTTGTGGTGCCCAAACCTTACAGGAAGTTGGTGTTAGAATTGGCCCATGGGCACATTCTGGGAGATCATCTGGGGACCGAGAAAACCAGAGAGAGGGTACTGCAGAGATTCTATTGGCCTGGGGTCATGAAGGAAACAGAAAATTATTGTTCCTCCTGCCCTGTGTGTCAGAAGTCGGCACCTATGCCACATTTCCGTAACCCGCTGGTACCTCTTCCTATCATTGAGGTCCCCTTTGAGAGGATCGCAATGGATTTGGTGGGTCCGATAATGAAGTCTGCTAGGGGGCATCAGTACATTTTGGTTATATTGGACTATGCTACCCGTTATCCGGAAGCAATTCCTCTTCGAAATACCTCGGCCAAAACTATAGCCAAAGAGCTATCTCTTGTTTTTAGCCGCATGGGTATTTGTAAGGAACTGCTTACGGACCAAGGTACACCCTTTATGTCCAGGGTTATGAAAGAACTATGCAAGTTGTACAAAGTGACACAATTGCGTACATCTGTGTATCACCCCCAAACAGATGGGTTGGTTGAAAGATTCAACAAAACCCTAAAACAAATGTTAAAGAAGGTGGTGGATAGAGATGGAAAGAATTGGGACTGTCTAATACCCTATCTGATGTTTGCCATTAGGGAGGTACCCCAGTCCTCTACGGGTTTCTCACCCTTCGAGTTGCTCTATGGGAGACACCCAAGAGGGCTGCTGGATATCGCCAAGGAAACTTGGGAAAATGAGAGTTCTCCTCACAGGAGCGTGATTGAGCATGTCGCCCTGATGCAAGATAGAATTGCACAGGTAATGCCAATCGTAAAGGAACATTTGACCCAAGCGCAGTTAGCACAGCAGAGAGTGTACAACCGTGGGGCCAAGACCCGTACTTTTTCCCCGGGGGATAGGGTCTTGGTGCTAGTCCCTATGGTTGAAAGCAAATTTCTGGCCAAATGGCAAGGTCCATACGAAGTAATTGAAAAAATTAGTGAGGTGAACTACAGGGTTAGACAGCCAGGAAGGCGAAAGCCGGAGCAGATCTATCACGTCAATCTGCTGAAAGCCTGGAGGGATAGGGAATCCCTAGTCGCAGAGACTTTGTCACAAGCACAGCCTGATTGCTTAGTTCCTGAGGTTGGAATAGCAGACACCTTATCGAAAGCCCAACAACAGGAGGTTAAAGAGTTTGTACTTCGTAACAAAGAGATTTTCTCTGAGCTGCCGGGACAAACATCTGGCGTAGAGCATGACATTATCACCCCGCCAGGAGAAAGGGTAAAACTAAAACCTTATAGAATACCAGAGGTCCGACGGGAGGCAATACGTGGGGAGGTTCAAAGGATGCTGGAATTGGGTGTGATAGAGGAGTCCCAGAGTGACTGGTCCAGTCCTATCGTACTAGTGCCCAAACCTGATGGGAGCTGGCGGTTTTGTAACGATTTTCGACAATTGAATAAAGTTACAAAATTTGACACCTACCCCATGCCGCGTATAGATGAGTTGATTGACCGGCTGGGAACAGCCCGATATATGACAACTCTTGATCTCACCAAAGGGTATTGGCAAATTCCCCTGGCCGAGTCGGCCAAGGAGAAAACTGCGTTTGTAACCCCAGATGGGGCATTCCAATATAAGAGAATGCCGTTTGGGTTACAGAATGCACCGGCAACATTCCAGCGGAAAATGGATAAGATTCTGAGGCCCCATCAGAAATATGCTGCAGCTTACCTGGATGATGTGATTATCCATAGCACAGACTGGGTCTCACATTTGCCAAAAGTACAAGCAGTCCTAGACTCTATCCGGGAAGCTGGGTTTACGGCCAATCCAAAGAAGTGTACCATTGGACAGGAGGAGGCCAAATATCTTACTGCATGTAGCATGAATAAAGCGCACCTTTTGTTTTTTTTCACCTACAACGCTGTCTGCTGTGCCTGATTTTGTGTTGTGAACCCATCCAGGGGGTCACACACACCCGCTGCCGAGCTAACCCCTCACAATATATATATATATATATATATATATATATATATATATATATATATATATATATATTTATTTATAGCTATGACATTAAATAGCTAAGGCAAAGCATGTATAACTCACTTGCCACTGTCCACCCATTCCAGAGCTTACCACACAGAGGCCCCTAGAGGGTCACCACCGGAACCATGACCACCGATGAGAAGGAGCACCATGCGGCCACAGAGAACACACTATGACCAGGCTAACAAAGAAGGGAAATAGATAAGACGGGTACAATCTTAGTCAAGTTAAAAAAGTAGATTATTAAAGCACCAGGTTGCATATAGAAAAGGTGGAGGGTAGATCTAATGTGTCATTTATAGTTATCCAAAGGGATTACTTACTTGATAAAAGGTATTTAAATGAACACAGGAGGGTGCCTGCAGATAAAGCAATTTATGTCCAAACTTGGATAAATGCTTGCTGCTGAGATCAAAAACAGAAAAAGGAAAAAGAAGGGTAGTGTACTAAATATATTAGTGTCATCTCTTTAAGACAGCAATAATAATATAATATATCTAAATGTGTTTTATAGTTATTTTAGTATTTATTTTATAGACCAATACTAAAACGTACAAAGGACTAATGTCTCACATTTAAAAAAAAAAAATCAAAATCTCTAGAGAAAAAAAAAGGAGCCAATTAGATAAGAGTAGTAGTAAAAAGGCTTAGTTAGACTTACCGGTAACGGTATTTCTAAGAGCCTTTCAGGACAACCTTGGAGAGAGCGTAGCTCCACCTTCTTCACAGGAAACACATGCAGCCTTTAAATCCCTACTCCACCATGGCCTCAGTTATTGTGGTCTCCAACAACTGGAAAACAAAGCACAGAAAACCATCAAACAACCATGATAGACACTTAAAACCTCTTCTAAGAAAACAAAGGGAGGGAAGTAACGGTTGTCCTGAAAGGCTCTTAGAAATACCGTCACAGCTAAGTCTAACTATGCCTTTCTCAAATCACATTTCAGGGCAACCTTGGAGAGGATAACCGAGAAACTTACCCTAGGGTGGGACTACTGCCTGCAGTACCTTCCTGCCCAACGCTTGATCTTTGGTGGACAGTAAATCCAACCGATAGTATCGGAGAAATGCTGAATAGTTGGACCAAGTAGCAGCCTTACAGATTTGTTCAGGTGTAGCACTGGCCCTTTCAGCCCAGGAAACTGCCGTAGATCTTGTAGAATGAGCAGCAATAACTAAAGGGGGTATTTCTCCTTTGGCTTTATAGGCCTCTGTGATTGCCAACCTAAGCAATCTGCCCAGCGTACATTTGGAATCTTTTTCTCCCTTACGTGAGCCTGAGAAAACCACAAAGACAGCATTCAATCTTCTGAATTCTTTGGTTACTGTAAGAAAATGTAACATACACCTCCTCAAGTCCAGAGTGTGAAACGCTTCTTCTGCTGGATTGGTCGGAGTTGGTCCTTCCATTCTTTCTTGACTGACTCTGATAGGACCCTATGAACTGGAAACACCCTGTGTTTAATTTCATGGAGACCCTGGTACATTTTGTAATGAACAGACAGTTGTACCTTTTCTTCCGGCGGTTGTGAGGCTTGTTGAATGTACTGCCAAATTCTCTGAAACGCCTTTGGAGATGGCTTATGGTAGAGAAATTAACATTTAATTTAAGGACAACAGCTCTGGTGGACATTCCTGCCGTCAGCATGCCAATCGCATGCTCCCTCAAAACCTCCCTCAAAATATCTTTCATCAAATAAGTAATCCCTATGGATAACTATAAATGACACATTGGATCTACCCTCTATGCACCTTTGTTATATGCAACCTGATGCTTTAATAATCTACTTTTTAACAAGGCCCTATGACTAGGATTTTACCCGTATAATCGACATTGAGCAAAATCATAAACACAACACTTAATTTTTATTTGCCCCTATTTATATTACATAAAATTTATTTACACAAAAGCCCTATTTCTCTCAAATATTGTTCACAAATCTGTATAAATCTGTGTTAGTGAGCACTTCTTCTTTGCCAAGATAATCCATCCACCTCACAGGTGTGGCATTTCAAAATGCTGATTGGACAGTATGGTTATTGCACAGGTGTACCTTAGGCTGGCCACAATAAAAAGCCACTCCTCTCAAAGGAGAAGTTCTCACTAACACAGATTTAGCCCTGGTTCACAGTGGAGCGTTTTGATATGCGACTTGACATGACAAATCGTTGGCAATTGCCGTCAATGGCACCGTCCTAATATGTGCGATGCCGAATTTGTGGCACTGCGCCAATTTCAAAAAGTAGTTTCTGTACTACTTCTTGCGATTTCGGGCTGCGATTTACATTGAGATCTGTGAAGAAACCTGCACAAATGTCTCTGAAATCGTGGCCGAAATTGGGACTGACATGCGGGAGGGAAATCGTATGAGTTCAGCTGAACTCGCACGGCTTCATTCCCGCAGCTCAGTGTGAACCTGGGCTTAGACAGATTTGTGAACAATATTTGAGAGAAATAGGCCTTGTGTGTACATAGAAAAAGTTGTAGATCTTTGCATTCAGCTCATAATAAACAGGGGCAAACACAAAGTGTTGAGTTTATAATTTTGCTCAGTGTATTTCCCCTCTTTGTTAGCGTGGTCATTGTGTGTTCTCTGTGGCCGCACGGTGCTCCTTATCGGTGGTCCTGGTTTCAGTGGTGACTCTCTGAGGGGCCTCTTGGTGGTAAGCTCTGGAATGGGTGGACCGTGGCAAAAGAGTTATACATACTTTTCCTTATTTATTTAATGTCCTATATATATATGTTTTTTTGATATGTTTATTGATACTTTTTTGTATTCTTCTGCATAGTCCCTCGTGTCTTCTGGTTGGTTCGTTAATCCCCTGATGAAGCCTAACAGGAGAAACATGTTGGGATATCATATGAGTACAACCAGAAATACATCTATATGACCACCTAATGGAGATGTATAATGAAACACAGTCATCTGTTTGATTGGTTTTTAATCATGTTTATAATAAATCTTATTTTTTAAGTAATTTTGGTTTCCATTACTATCTGTTGGTACCGTTATAATCCCACCCCATTTCTCTCTCTATATTTTGACTTTTTGGGATGAGGAGCAGGATGCTCTAAAAGTGTTTGTCTAGGTCAGATAAAATATATAAAAGAACATAATTGTATATTCAACCAGGATGGTTCTCCATATCAATATTAAATTTACATTTTAAAACCAGCCAATTCAGTGTAATGACAGCTTGACACCTACAATAAAATGCAAAATAGTAGCATTCTATTAAAATATAATTAACAATAAGATCATTTACTAAACAAAAATGAAGCCAAACATCATGCTCAACAAAATGATTTGAATGTGATTAAAGCCCCACTGACACAAGTGACTGTTATCACCGGGAATAAAAATGAGGAGAAATATGTCATTTTCAGATCTCTCTGCACTCTCTTCACAATCTGTTGTATCTTGAAACAGGTGGAGGAATTCTCCCTGGTAAGACACAGAACGCAAACAAACAAAAACTTGGCAGGGATTTTAACTTCTCAGGCGGTATGATTATGTCAGATTTTTGATGCAGTACATTGTTTTGCATGGAAATTTGGCATTTTATATTGTAGGCCTGTAATTCTTAGGTGGGTCGAGTGAGTGCTAATTCTTACATTCACCATATTTCACAATCAGATTGCTCATAAACAAGGGTGAAGGAGGGGGGGGGGAGGAGGAGGGGGAGGAGGAGGGGAAAGGGGAGGGAAAGGAGGGGGAAAAGGGCAAATTAAAATAGTATATAAACAGTCACAAGAGGAACAATGACAAGAAAACAAGTCATAGCTTATGAAAGTCCATATCATGTAGTTGAAAAACCAGCAACTGTAGAAGGCAGCCCCATTTGAAGACTAAGAAACAGCAAAGCAATCTTCTAGGAACACTGGAAATGGAAACAGAGGCGCCACTCTAAGTGCAGTATTAAAAGAGTGCTTTAATAAAAACTTAAAATGTGGTACTTATTAATGAATGTTGTACTTTTTGTGTTTAAAAACTGGACATTTCATTTACTTATTCATTCATATAATTTGTTACAATTATTCACTTCACAGGGTGTTGCTATTATAGTTTAAAGTGGTAACAATCAATGCTATTTAAGTTATGTGTATACTTTATTGGATACATTTGAGTTTAGAGTGTGTATTATTAGCATGTCCACTGAGTATTTACTGCAGCACTGCTCATTCTACACTGCTTGGTAGGATTTTTGCACATTATTATTTATTTAGAGTGGCAGCAAGTTTTTTTGTTTTGTTTTTTAGTGTGGTGATACACAAGTGTGAGGGCGGAAGTGTGTATTGTATTTAATACATAAAAACTGCATATGCGCAAAAATCTTGATGGTGTTGGGAAACTAGTCATTAACCTCCCTGACGGTATTCCTGAGTGTGGCTTGGGTGGATTTTCAGCACCAAAAGCAGTAATCCTGATCCACACTTGGGATTGCAACGCAGGATCCAGCTACAGCAAACTTACCTTTTCTCCTGGATCCTGCCATGTCCTCCCTGCTCTGTGTGCAAGCTGTCCTCCGCCGGATCTCTCACAGAGTCGAGCTCCGTTCCCTGCGAGCGTTGCGTCGTACAGCGACGGAGAACAGAGCCAAATTCAAAAAGTAAAAAACACAATACATATACAGTACACTGTAATCTTACAGATTACTTTACTGTATCAATTTATTTCACCTCCCTTTGTCCCTAGTGGTCTGTCCAGTGTCCTGCATGCAGTTTTATATTATAAAAACTTTTCTTTCTGCCTGGAAACTGGAGATTGTCCATAGCAACCAAAACTGTCCCTTTACATGAAAAGTGGTTTTAGACCAGCTAGAAAACATCGATAATAAATTAGAATCACTCGCAGAATTGAGCGATAGCGATTTGTGGGGAAATCCGTCATCAAACACTGACAATTCTGCATCTGAGCAAATTTCAGTGTTTTTGATTTGATTACATTATTGAATAATTTTTATTATTGTTATATCATTATTTGTCATAATTATTTAAAGTTATTTATTACGTTATAATTTCTGATTTTGTGTTTCAAACTTTATCATACCCAGGATGTCTACTAGAATCTTGTTTGGACAGATTTAAGTGAGTTATTCCTAAGAATAACAGGCCTACAATATAAAACGCCAAATTTTCATGCAAAATAATTGTACCGCTTTCAGCACCAAAAATCTGATATAATCATACCGCCAGGGAGGTTAAAGGATAAGTTCACCTTTTGGAATATGTTACATGCTAAACCTGTATTTAAGGTGGAACATGTAATACCCAAGATAGCGAGCAATTGTGCTGCAAGTTTAAAAATGATTTGCTAAGCTATTGCTAGACTTGCCAGGCTTCACAAGTTTGTTGCACAACTGCAGCAAGTTTGCCTTGCATGATTCCAAATCAACTTTCTTTGCAAATATTCTGCAAGTCTGCTGCTAATTCTGGTTCAGTTATGTTGTGCAATAGTCATCCCACCACAGGGGTAACTGCGGCTGAATTTTCATGCTGTATACTTGCAGAGCTCTTGCTGTAGACTCACCACTGCAACTTTGCTCTTGCTAGAGACTTGCCACACAAATTTGCTACAAATTGAAAAAGGGTCAACTAGAGCTTGTGCTTCAAGTGTTCTACAAGTGTACAACTTGACAGTGACAATGTGCAGCAAGTTAACAGACTTACAATTCAACACTGCCACAAATTTGTGGCACATTATCCTTGCAATCTGGGAGGTTCCTGCTCCTGCTTTTAGCCCAGATCCCCGCTCTCAGTGTGACAGTGGGTAGGGGTTCTTCTCACACCCGCCGTCACAATTTAAAAATAGCACAACTGTGCAGGATCCCGCCCACATGGCCACAATGTTTATTCACAGTTTCCTGTGAATGAATGAACTACAAGTACCATCATCCACCATGGCAGATGGCCTGTAGTTCTGAATGGAGTTGGCTGCGCTCTGGATCAGTAGCTGACACAAGTGTGTGGCCTTCCTCCATGAGACTCTCTCCAAAAACTTAAACAAAAACCCTTTTTTTTAATCTATGTTTGTGTGTTTGCCATTTCGCAAACTATACTGTTTAATTGTAGTTTTGAATGAACTATGAGGGTATCGGTGAGCTCCCTTGTCGTTCAATCACAGGCCTTGCAGCTTTCAATCTAGGGCTTGTCTTCAAAAGCCTGACATTGTACCCCTGATCCACTGCTCCAGCAGGAAAGATAATAAATGCATTTTTTTCCTGCAAAATACAGTATGTGCATTATATATATTTTTTTCTAAAAAGGTGAACCTTGAATGTATGTTTAACCACTTCAGGACCGCCGTATTGCCAATGTACGTCAACACAATGGCACAGGCAGGCACAATCACGTAGATCTACGTGATTGCCTTCCAGCGGGTGGGGGGTCCGATCGGACCCCCTCCCGCTGGTTACGGCGGTCCGGTTCGCTCCAGGAGTGCTCCGTGATGAGGGGATGGCCGTTGGTTTTCAGCCACCCCCTCTGGATCGCTCCTGGCCAATGAGAAGCTTCCTCCCACTGTGTATTGTTTACACAGGAAGGAGGAAGTGATGTCATTCTCCTCGGGGCGGTCTTTTTGACCGGACTACGAGGAGAAGACTAATAGTAAGTGTGCACCAACACTACACTGACATGTAGGTACACACAGGCACACAAACCCCCCCCCCCCCCAGTCACAGTGTCACTGATTGCATTGATCATTTCTTTACTGATCAATGCATTCAGTGTCAGTTGTGACAGTAAAAACTGTCAGGACAGATAGTGTTAGGTCCAGGGTAGCCCCCTATCACCCCCCAATAAAGATTTAACCCCCTGATTGCCCCTAGAGTTAACCCTTTCACCCCCTTTTGCCAGTGTCACTAAGCGATCATTTTTCTGATCGCTGCATGTGTCGCTAGGTAGCTAGTTATTTTTTTAGGTTCACCGCCAGGTTTTTATATCGCTAGGTACCCCGATATACTACCCAATAATGGTTTTAACCCCCTGATTGCCGCTAGTTAACCCTTTCACCCCCTTTTGCCAGTGTCACTAAGCGATCGTTTTTCTGATCGCTGCATTAGTGTCGCTACAGTCGCTAGGTAGCTAGTTATTTTTTTAGGTTCACCGCCAGGTTTTTATAGCGCTAGGTACCCCGATATACTACCCAATAATGGTTTTAACCCCCTGATTGCCGCTAGTTAACCCTTTCACCCCCTTTTGCCAGTGTCACTAAGCGATCATTTTTCTGATCGCTGCATGTGTCGCTAGGTAGCTAGTTATTTTTTTAGGTTCACCGCCAGGTTTTTATATCGCTAGGTACCCCGATATACTACCCAATAATGGTTTTAACCCCCTGATTGCCGCTAGTTAACCCTTTCACCCCCTTTTGCCAGTGTCACTAAGCGATCGTTTTTCTGATCGCTGCATTAGTGTCGCTACAGTCGCTAGGTAGCTAGTTATTTTTTTAGGTTCACCGCCAGGTTTTTATAGCGCTAGGTACCCCGATATACTACCCAATAATGGTTTTAACCCCCTGATTTCCGCTAGTTAACCCTTTCACCCCCTTTTGCCAGTGTCACTAAGCGATAATTTTTCTGAACGCTGCATCAGTGTCGCTAGTGTCGCTAGGTAGCTAGTTATTTTTTTAGGTTCACCGCCAGGTTTTTATAGCGCTAGGTACCCCGATATACTACCCAATAATGGTTTTAACCCCCTGATTGCTGCTAGTTAACCCTTTTACCCCCTTTCACCAGCGATCACAGTATAAGTGTCACTGGTGACGCTGGTTAGCCAGTTAGTTATTTAGGTTCCCCGTCAGGTTTTTATATAGCGCCAGGGACCCCCATATACTACCTAATAAAAATTTGAACCCCCTGATTGCCCCTAGTTAACCCTTTCACCACTGATCACCGTAGAAGTGTTACGGGTGACTCTGGTTAGTTTGTTTTTTATAGCATCAGGGCACCCACCATTTATTACCCAATAAAGGTTTAACCCCCTGATCACCCGGCGGGTGATATCAATTAGGTTTTAGGGTCAGGGTCTGCGTCGCCCCAGGCAGCGCTAGGTTAGTGCCAGTACCGCTAACACCCACACGCAAAGCATACACCTCCCGTAGTGGTATAGAATCTGAACAGATCAATATCTGATCTGATCAGATCTATACTAGCGTCCCCAGCAGTTTAGGGTTCCAAAAAAACGCATTGTTAGCGGGATCAGCCCAAATACCTGCTAGCACCTGCGTTTTGCCCCTCTGCCCAGCCCACCCAAGTGCAGTATCAATCGATCACTGTCACTTACAAAACACTAAACACATAACTGCAGCGATCACAGAGTCAGGCCTGATCCCTGCCATCGCTAACAGGTTTTTTGGTAGCATTTTATATTCAAATCCGGAAGGCAGTGCTTGGTTTTCGGGGTCCCGTACGTGGCTAGGCTCCCAAAAAGTCCCCCACATGTGGTATCCCCGTACTCGGGAGAAGCAGCAGAATTTATTTTGGGGTGTAATTTGACTTCTGCCCATAGCATGTGTGAGCAATATATCATTTAGTGACAACTTTGTGCAAAAAAAAAAAAAAAGTTTGTAATATTCCCGCAACTTTTGGCAAAATATAAAATATTCCATGGACTCAACATGCCTCTCAGTAAATAGCTTGGGGTGTCTACTTTCCAAAATGGGGTCATTTGGGGGGGTTTTGTGCTATTTTGGCATTTTATGGCCTTCGAAACTGTGATAGGTAGTGAGGAGTTAAATCAAAAATTTGCACCCATAGAAATCCTGAAGGTGGTGATTGGTTTTCGGGGTGCCGTGCGCGACTAGACTCCCAAAAAGTCCCCCACATGTGGTATCCCCGTACTCAGGAGAAGCAGCAGAATGTATTTTGGGGTGTCATTTCACATATGCCCATAGCATGTGTGAGCAATATATCATTTAGTGACAACTTGGTGCAAAAGAAAAAAAAGTTTGTAATATTCCCGCAACTTGTGGCAAAATATAAAATATTCCATGGACTCAACATGCCTCTCAGTAAATAGCTTGGGGTGTCTACTTTCCAAAATGGGGTCATTTTGGGGGGTTTTGTGCTATTTTGGCATTTTATGGCCTTCGAAACTGTGATAGGTAGTGAGGAGTTAAATCAAAAATTTGCACCCTTAGAAATCCTGAAGGTGGTGATTGGTTTTCGGGGTGCCGTGCGCGACTAGACTCCCAAAAAGTCCCACACATGTGGTATCCCCATACTCGGGAGAAGTAGCGGAATATATTTTGGGGTGCAATTCCACATATAACCATGGCATGTGTGAGCAATATATCATTTAGTGACAACTTTTTGTAAAAATTTTTTTTTTTTTTTTTTGTGTCATTATTCAATCCCTTAGGACAAAAAAAATAAATATTCAATGGGCTCAACATACCCATCAGCAATTTCCTTGGGGTGTCTACTTTCCAAAATGGGGTCATTTGGGGGGGATTTGTACTGCCCTGCCATTTTAGCACCTCAAGAAATGAGATCGGCAGTCATAAATTAAAAGCTGTGTAAATTCCAGAAAATGTACTCTAGTTTGTAGACGCTATAACTTTTGCGCAAACCAAAAAATATACGCTTATTGACATTTTTTTTTACTAAAGACATGTGGCTGAATAAATTTTGCCCTCAATGTATGACTAAAATTTAGTTTATTCGATTTTTCTTATAACAAAAAGAAGAAAATATCTTTTTTTTTCAAAATTTTCGCTCTTTTTCCATTTATATCGCAAAAAAAAAAAATCGCAGAGGCAATCAAATACCATCAAAAGAAAGCTCTATTTGTGGGAAGAAAAGGACGCAAATTTCGTTTGGGTGCAATATTACATGACCGCGCAATTACCAGTTAAAGCAGCGCAGTGCGAAATTGCAAAAAGACCTCTGGTCCTTAAGGTGTTTATTGGTCCGGAGCTGAAGTGGTTAAAGGAAACCTGTATAGAAGATATTAGGGCTGTCATAAATGACCTCCTGGAAATACTAGTTATCTGGCCATCTCTGGTTTCAACACTTCATGAATCACTGACCAACAATCCGTAAAGTGAAGATAGGGTAAGGTTAAAACTCCTGATCTGTATACTTGTTTCAGGTAAGTGATTAAGAAACCATTGCAACGAGCCAGCATGACGACCAAGAAATTCGAGTTTTCAGAATGCCAGCAATTGCAATAAGCTAATTTCCTTTGATGTGGGTTTTCTTTAAAGAAAGCCAGTCACCACCCCATGCCTACTGGAATAAAACCACACAACATACATTTCTCACATAATCTTATCCCTGGCTGCCTTCTTTGGGTTAATTATTTTGCCCCGCCATGCTTTCCTGGCCCTAGTGTCAGACAAAGTCCTGCCAGCAGCCATAGAAGCCTCATGCAATCTTCAAAAACTGCTATAGGATCAGTGCATCCAAAATTGATTAATCGTTTTTTTGGTAGATGGTATAGGGATAAGTCACCTATTGAGTTTGTATAATTCTCATGTCCTCTCCAGGTAAGATATCTGCTCACCTGACTTCGCCTACAATGGACATAATATGTTTATGTGATCCTTTAACACTATTCTTAATCCTCCATTGTGATACAGGACAATGCTGCTTCTACAATCTGTGTGTGCTTTGCTTCTGTTGGCACCACTGTATTCTTCAGCTGAAGATGACCCAACACAACCTCAGCGGAATCCCTGTGCCAACTGGATGGGTGGAGCACCTGGTTATCCAGGACACAATGGACTGCCAGGGAGGGATGGTAAAGAAGGGAAGGATGGAGAAAAGGGTGAAAGAGGACAGCCAGGTTAGTACTGGTTTTAGTAGAGGAATGGGGTGTGTAAAAAAAATGATGTGCATCAAATTGTGTATGGTGTGTAAAGTGCCTTGAAAAAGTATTCACACCACTTGACATTTCCCATATTTTTTCATGTTACAACCAAAAACTTAAATGTATTTTATTGGCATTTTATGTAATAGACCAACACAAAGTAGCACATAATTGTGAAGTGGAAGGAAAATGATAACTATCTGAAAAGTGTGGTGTGCATTTGTATTCAGCTCCCTTTACTTTGATACCTCTAACTAAAATCTATAGGAACCAATTGCCTTCAGAAGTCACCTAATTAGTAAATAGGGTCCACATGTGAGAAATGTAATCTCAGTACCAATTCAGCTGTTCTGTGATGCCCTTAGAGGTTTGTTAGAGAACATTAGTGAATAAACAGCATTCAGAAGGCCAAGGAACATACCAGACAGGTCAGGGATAAAGTTGTGGAGAAGTTTACAGCAGGGTTAGGTTATAAAAAGATATCCCAAGCTTTGAACATATCACAGAGCATTGTAAAATCCAGCATCACAAAAAGGAAAGAGTATGGCACAACTGCAAACCTACCAAGCCATGGCCGTCCACCTAAACTGACAGGCCGGGCAAGGAGAGTGTTAATCAGAGAAGCAACCAGGAGGTCCGTGGTAACTCTGGAGGAGCTGCAGAGATCCACAGCTCAGGTGGGAGAATCTGTCCACAGAACAACTACCAGTATTAGTCCTTCACTCCACAAATCTGGCAATTATGGAAGAGTGGCAAAAAGAAAGCCATAAGAAGTTCAGTTTGCAAGAAGCCATGTGGGGAACATTAGCTTTATTTTTTTTAACACGTTTATTTATTATACAGCAGCACAATTGAATATTGAAATATGAAACTGTAATTTTTTTCAAATATTTAATTCATTTTCAGGTAAAAAGATAGAGATAATTAGCTTTATTATGTGTTTTCTCTAACTGCAATCTTTTAAGCAGCCAGATGGCCAACTAGTCTCCTTATCACATATACCGCGTTTTCAGCTTTGCTTAAAAAAGGAAGTAAACCAATTATTTTATTTTTTTTAAACCCTGCAAAGTAAAGGCATAATATACTAGTATGCATCCCATAATAGCACATTATAAAATACTCACCTTAGAACAAAGCAATGCACCGCTGCGCTGTGAACTCTGACCGACGCTTCCATCTTCACCTGGTCTTCCTTCTGGATTCGCATCCTATGCCCATCAGATTGGCTGTGCAGCGATGATGTCACTCTCACGCATGCGCACAGGAGTCACGGACCGCGGCATGGAGCTCTGAAGGACGGCCCGGGTATACCGTCCCTTCAGAGCACATGCACCGGTGACATCACCAGTTGTATTAAGTGTTAAAGTGGTTGTACACCCTGTAGGGTGTACGGAAGGAAGAGGGGTGAAGATGGATGCTCGCTGTTAGTGGGGACAGCGGTGACATCGCAGACTTTGGTTTCAGGTAAGTGATACATAATGGGCTACTATACGATGCATAGTAGCCCATTATGCTTTACCTTTGCAGGGAAATAAAGAGGAAGTAAAACTCATCAGGGTTTACTTCGTCTTGAATATCTCCTAAACCGGGAAGGTTTAGGAGATATTCATAATACCTAAAGCCTTATTATAGACTTACCTTTACGTACAAGTCTACAGAATGGGCTTACATCTGCCTTGTTTATTTCACTCAGCAAACTATTAAGTGCCATATTTTACTCTGGAAAATAAAAAAGGTGCAAAGCAAGCCTCATTTGCAGTGCTATCTCTTTAGCTAACCCATACTGTTTTGGGAATTTTTTTGTCATGTATTAAATGTTCACTTGTAAAATAAAGGATGCGCAGAAATCATAAAAGCACAAAAAAGTTCAAAAATCTATAATACGAAGATAAAAAAAGAAAATTTAAATAAAGTTGACCCAGTACCAATATAGTTTCCCTTTAAAAAGAACAGAAGTAAAATGTAAGGTATTCTATCTGTCATTTACAAATTTATATTTGCAATATTTGCAATAGTAATATGAATATCAATATTTTCAGGTGTTCCTGGGGAAAAAGGAGAAGCTGGAGAGAACGGACCCCCAGGACCAGAGGGCCCACGGGGATTTCCAGGAGCCCGAGGGGAGATGGGGGAGAGCCCATTCTTACAACGCTCAGCCTTTAGTATGGGACTAACTGGCAGAGTTCCCACCCCAAATGTTCCTATCCGCTTCACCAAAGTCTTTTACAATGAGCAACGCCATTATGATGACAGCACAGGCAAGTTCAGCTGCCATGTTAAGGGCCTTTACTTGTTCACCTATCATCTGACTGTTTATATTAAGGATGTCAAGGTTGGGCTTTACAAGAATAGCAAGCCCATCATGTTCACCTTTGACCAGTTTCAGTCCAACAACGTTGACCAGGCTTCTGGCACCATCTTATTGCACCTGGATGTTGGAGATGAGGTTTGGCTGCAGGTTTATGGGGATGATTTTGGAGGCATCTATGGAGATAATCTCAATGACTCTTCTTTCTCAGGAATCTTGCTGTATCCAAGCCAGATCTCCAACTGATTCTCCTCTAGTGTTATATGACTGACCATCGGTCTTTTTGTCTCAGCATGAACTGATTGTAAAGTCCCAGATGACCTAGAACTATCACAGAATTACAAAGTCAAATTGCTCTAAATGTGTCTTGTTAATTTCTTAAAATACCAGGAAAAAAAAACACTTTGCATACAAAACTGCTTGAGGCAAACATGTAAAAATGTGCATAAGTGTTTGGCTTTAATTTTTAAGCATGCTTCTCATTTCTTTGCAATGAAAGAACAAACACTCAGGCTGCGTTCACACTAGTGCAAAGTGAATGCAGCTTTCACCTCATCCAATTTGCATGCAGAGATTGTGGCTGACTCTCTATGGAGCCAATTCACATATCTCTGTTGTGGCTGGGGAGTCCTGTGTGTCTTCGGCCCATTTCAGGGATGAATTCAGGCAAACATTTAGCCCTGATTCATCCCTGAAACGGAGAACAGGAACGCACCAGACCCCTCATGCGAACTGTATCCGGCAGCAATGTGAACCCATCCTGAAACACGGGAAAACACATAATACCAGCATTGAAAGCAATTGCATAGTGGTCTTTAATTCTATCCCACTCAGAATGTGCATCAGATTTTTCAGTATTATTCAGAGGAGAATTCAACCATATTCAATAAATTCTGCAAAAATTAAAAGTCAGCATTAAAGGCTAAGTTCACTTTTTTTCTAAATTCCAGCTCCCCTATGTACCAATATAGAATTAATGTGCTTCTTTTGCTCTTTATGGCTGTTTCAAAACAAGTGCTGGACTATTTCTGCCTTACTTCCTGGACAGACTTTAGGACACAGGAAAGAGTTGACCAGCTGAGGGCAGAACAGAGGGTCATGACAAAGTCTGTTCAGGAAGTAAGGCAGAAGTAATCCAATAGGGCTTTGAAACATCCATAAAAACAATGAGGGAAATGTGTGTAGAATAAATGGAAGGCTGTTTAATTTTTGTAAATGTAGTACATTAATGCTATATTAATACATAGTGGGGCTGGAATTTAGAAAAGAAAAAAAAATTAACTTATCCTTTAAAAGTCAGCAACTACGAAAACTGTAGTTGCTGACTTTTAGTATACAGACACTCACCTGTCCAGGGATCCAGAGTCAGCCTCACCCAAGCTAGTTCTTCACCGGTCTCATAGTTGCCAACATTGTCAAAATATGTATAGAGGTATTTTTTTGTCTGTAGGCAGGGTCTTATTATAATTAGGGGCGGGGCATTCATTTTAGGTGTGCTGTAGCGGAAGGAGAAAAATGTGGCGCACAAATGGCTCAAAGGGGGTGTGGTTCGAGTCTGAGATGAATGAGGGATGGCAGAAGAAAGAAAGAGATGGGGGGGGGGAGATAGAGAGGGAAGGAAAGAAAGAGGGATGGAGGGACAGCAGGTCAAAATCCTACACCACAATAGAAATATGTGTATTCCAGAAATTTTAACAATCAGCAGATAAAGATACTCCAAACACTTGGTGTTATTGCTTCAATCATCATGGCACCATGGTTGTTATGGTGCCAGGATAATGGAAGCACATTATTTCTATAATTACATTGTAATATAAAATAAAATAGTTAAACTCATAATTGCACAATCAGTGGGAGCCCTGAGCGTGTCACCGTTGCCTGCCACCAGATGCCATTAGGTGTTCCCTAGTTATACAAAATAGGGGATAGTATTATGGAATTTATATATATATATATATATATATATAATGTTTGGGGGCTATAAGTAATTTTCTAAAAATTTGAACTTTTAAACACCAAATGCCAGAAATAGATTTAGGCATGAAAGGGTTAAAACCACTTTAGATTTTGATGATGGACAAATTACAATCATCCACAGGCTGGCATATCTTCAGTGCAACACATTAAACAGTCCAGAACCCATGGTAATAAGAGGCAATAGTATCTCTTCCAACCCTTGTGTCACTGAGTGGTATATTAGGACTTTGCATACTTCCTACATTTGTTTAGAACGGGTGCTGTGTTACTCACCGTCCAGGGCACCCTGCTTATGTTCCCAGTAGGCCAGGAGCATCTGCCAGTCTTTCTCCGGTTTTCCTCAAGGTGCAAGGGAGAACCATCCTTCAGTAAGAAAACACACTTTCCACCTCCTCACACTGCCAATTTTCCCAAAAGACCCTGGGGCGACTCCTTCCAAATCTTAAATAGGCAGGTAGTGGAACCAACACATAGGAAATTACAAAACAGGATGTATCCAAAAACTTAAAGGGGAACTGTAAAATACTAGCTGCCTATACATGGAGGACATGACACTGCATGGAGTTTTGGAATAACCTCCGCATTTATGAACCATACAGTAGCTTACTTCTTGATCTGTAGTTAAAGTGGTTGTAAACACTAAAGCCCCATACACACTATCAGTTTTTCTGCTGAGTTTTCAGGTTTACCAAAACCATGTAGTGCAAAGGCCTGCCTGATTGCATACAAATTGAAACTCCTAAGGTTTGACTTCATATTATATGGTTTTGGTAAATCTGAAAGAAAAACTCAGCAGAAAAACTGATAGTGTGTATGGGGCATTACAGACTACTTTTACCTACAGGTAAGCCTATAATCGCCTAAACCTCTACGGTTTAGGAGATATTTACCATATATGCTTGCGCCGACATCATTGGTGCATGCGCACTATAAAAAGGGCACGATCATGTGCGGGAGTGACATCACACGACTCCGGCCAGTAACAGAGCCTAACGGAGTCCGCAGCCCTGGAAGGAAGAGGGGTGAAGATGGATACTTCCTGTAACAGGGACATTGCAGACATTGTGGGCTTCGTTTGCAGATAAGTGCCACGTAATGGGCTGGTATGAGATGCATACTAGCCTATTATGCTTTTACTTTGCAGGGGAAGTACTTTCAAGAACTAATTAACAGTATTTTTTGGGAAGGATTACCTCAGATTCAGGGTAAGTCACAAATGGAAAATGTTTGTCCTGTGGAAGCTCCATGTCTTTTATACTGCTGACATGCTATGAATGCTTGGTGCCATCTTGCCAGAAGTGCTGCACCTATTATTCAGAATCTTCCCTGGCGTTTCCACTTCTGTTGGGTCCAAGTATCATCTATTCTGGCACTGCAAACACAAAGCAGCACATGGAGTGAATCTCTAGGCTGTTGAATGTGTAGGGAGTCATGATGTAGAGAAATTGGGTCTAGCTAGAGAGTAGCTACTGAACTGTGTCGTAGTGACCAGACAACAAATAGGGGATGACACTGAAGGCTCCAGCCAGAACCTTTCCTGTAGTACACTGTTGGGAGCTCATCCTAGCTCCAATGATACAAGAGATTTGTGGCACATAGGACATTTTTTGTCTCTTGAACTGTGTCATACTCATCAGCTTCCTACATGCATGACATACATACTTGCCAACAATCCAGCTTTTCCCGGGACAATCGCAATTTTTGTACCCTTGTCGCGATTAAAATCCCAGGATTTTGAATTTGTCCTGGGAAATCTAGACTGTTTTTTTTTTTTTTAAATCGCCAGCGGGCTACAAAAAGATGGCTGCTGCCGCGAGGCCTGTTTCCTTGTGTGTTCAGTGGACAGGGTAGGGGCAGTCAATCGGCTTCTCTCTTCAGTGTACAAGTAGACAATTCTATTGTACACTGAAGCCAATTGGTTGCACGGATCAGAGGCCTCTCCACTGAGCACACGGGGAAAGCCGGGAACTCATGTAGCTCTCGCCAATACTCCGCCCGCCCCGGGCCTGACGAGAGGGGCACCACTGCTGGGGACACTGATGTAAGGAGGGGCTCCATTTGGGCACCTGATGTAAGGACGGACTCTGGTGGGGGGACCTAATGTAAGGGCGGACTCTGCTGGGGGGCACCTGATGGAAGGACGAACTCTGATGGGGCACCTGATGTAAGGGTGAACTCTGCTGGGGGCACCTGATGTAAGGGCGGACTATGCTGGGGGCACCTGAAGTAAGGACGGACTCTGCTGGGGGCACCTGATGTAAGGAGGGACTCTGCTGAGAGTTGAATGATTTAATTTTATATTACAATTTAATAATAGAAATAATGCGCTTCAATCATCCTGACACTATAACAACCATGGTGCTGGAATGATTGAAGCTCTAACACCAGGTTAGGAGGTAAATAGGTTTGAATAAAAGCCCTGGAAATGTTCCGACACCGGAACCGGGACAATCACCCCCTGGAGCAACAGGCCTTGTACCGCTCCCCGGAGTGCTAACAAGCAGTCTGGAGACAGATGCAGATTGGATGGAAAAATCTGCTTGGGGGACAAATCTAGAACTTGATCTTGTAACCAGACAAAATCACTTTGTGCACCCACTTGTCATTTATCAGAGAGGTCCACGGGCCCGGAAGCCAGCGAAGATGTCCCCCCACCCAGACTGCGGGTAAGAGTGCCTCTTCATGCCGAAGAAGCCTTATCTGGGGGTCTGGAGAAACCCGCTCTTGGTTTGCCTGACCAGGGCCGCCAAGAACCTACCGAGGGGTGCTTGAAAGACTTTTAGCCTTTGTCAGTGGACCCTGAGGGATAAAAAAACTTTCTGTGTGCCAAGAAGGAAGGGCCACACTTGCGACTTGGCTCCTTCCCTTTCTTTGACTGTGGAAGAAAAGTACTCTTCCCCCCGTGACATTCTTAATGATATCATCCAGAGTGGCAAAAAATGAAAGGGAGGTTGGGACTTTAAATGAAGTAGAGACCTGATATAGTCTCATGCCTCCATCCCTGTATGTATAAACAAAAAAATGGGACAGAGCGGGACTTTAAATAAAGCATGCAGTCATCCATGAGGGGTCATATATGAATTTTATCGTGACATTACTTATTGATTTGTAGGGATTTGTATGGTATGCAATAAATGCATCATGTCTCGACCCCTCATGGATGACTGCATGCTTCATTTAAAGTCACGCTCTGTCCCCTTTTTTTGTTTATATCATCCAGAGTGGCCCAGAATAAATGATTGCCTTGAAAAGGCAGATCAGCTAGTGCCTTCTTTGAGGACTGGTCCGCAGTCCAACACTTCAGCCACAATACCTGTCAAAGAACTACCGCTGAAACAAGATCCACTAGAAAGCAAGGGAGCTGCGTCCAAAGAGGCATCACAAACTGCAGCCCTTGGACCAGTTGGTCCACTAATTCCGTGAAGGCAGGTGGAAACTGGTCCCCTTCCAGGTCACGTCGCAACAGCTTCGTCCACTCTGTCAGCGCTTGCGACACCGGAGCAATAGCCAAAATCGGCCGTAGTGCCGAACCCGCAATAGAGCCTTCCTGTCAGCCGGGTCTTTAAAGGCCGGAGAGTCCTCAACAGGAATCATAGAGGATTTGTTCAACCGGGAAATCGGGGGACCCACCACAGGCGGAGTTGTGCATTTTTTGAGCAGATTCTCCTCAAAGGGATAAGGCACAGCAAAACACTTTGGGATCACAAAGGGGCATTCCCAATCTTTATAGACAAACTTATCAAAAAGGGAGGGATAAGGGAACACTTTTGCCATGCGAGGTGACTTGTGAGTGCCAAAGGAGACCGGCACCTCCACTGCAGCTGTGGCTGTATCCTCCATCTTTAAATTTTCCCGCACAGAAGCAATCAGTGCATCCACCAGCGCCTTCTTGTGCGCAACCACTGGGGCCAAGGAATCATCCTCACTGTCTGAGAGATCTAGGAGCGTGGTCGCAGACCCCGCAGGGTGGGTCCCTTCCACGGCAGCCAAATCAGTTTCAGGATATGATGAGACAGATGGGGAAGGCAGGGGATGCTTCCTGCTAGTCCGCCGTCCAAGAGCCACCTCCACCCGGGACACAAAGGACTCCAGTCAGTGCGTCAACAGATGACTGGGACCCAGAGGGACCTGCAGCCTCTGACAGAGGGTCAGGCGGGTAAACATGCTCCTGAGACTCCATAAGAGAGAAAAAGGAGAACCCCACACCAAGAGTGACCACTACAATGGGACACCCCCCACACCGGTAGGGTACCAGACCACCAAGACACCCCACAGCCTGCAGTAGAGAGAGGAGGAATCCCACAGCCTAACCACCCCACTAGCATAGTGCTTGCTGCCTTAGATGTCGATCTGCACACATGTGGTGTCCAAGGGAGAAGAAAGAACAGGAGTCAGTGCCGGGTTAAAAATAGGGGCTTTCGTTTGCAAAAAAATGGCGTCCTGGGCTACACAGTAATGGCAGCCGTTGCCTTAGCAAAAATCCACCATATCAGGGCTGCTGAGCTACACAAACATGGCCGCCGGCCATGAGAAGTCATCAGGCACTAGGGAAGAGGACACTGGCTACAGAAAAATGGCATAGATGGCACCATAGATGCAGGAGAACCCTGTAGCCTCCTCGGATGAGAGCGAGAGAGAGGATCCGGGCATCGGACCCAGTGCCTCCCCCCCGATAAGCACAGCACCTAGGCAGTGTACACCCCCAGCCCACCACTATTCAACCCTGTCCCCCAAGACCCACCACAGGCACACACTACCCCATATGGAGGGGGGAGGGGAAGAGGTGGGGTTACCAAGGGACCTCCAGGGCTAGGAAAAGAGGGGGCAGGGATAGAGGAGACCCACAGTACCGACTAACCCGGGAAGGGACCCGCGTCCGCCACAAAAAACCCTGTAAGGGGAGAAGGGGACCTCACCATACCAGGACCAAGCTGGCATCACTCCAGACAGAACCGAAGTGGGGGGGCTGTCGGCCATGAGGGACGCTGTGACTCGAGCCAAGACCAGGTCGTATGGGCCAGCCCCTGTCCAGTGGGGCTATGTCGTGGCTGACCTATAGCTTAGCTGCGGTCTGCATGCACTCGCTGGCCAGACTGGGGTGACCACTGGATTGAAATGTACAGCCTGTTGCCCAGCCTGACAGTTGATTGTAGCTCTCACCAGAAAAATCCAGGAAAAAGACAACAAACAAAAATAAATAAAAATTGCCAGGACAAGAGATCCCAACAGGGAACTAGGTCCTTACTCCTGACTAGGCAGAAAAAAACTGAAGGCCTGAAGCAGAGAGGGGGGTGTATATCACCTAGGACCACCCATGGGCGTAGCCAAGTCTTTTGTCTGCCGAGTGTCCTACTCCTGTAGGGGGCGATATAACCCTATGGTTCTAAATAAAGAAGACTGTGTTTGTCAATGAACGAAAGAGAAAGAGGTAGTAGTGGTAAAAAAAAAGCACTTGTGGGTTTACCAATCTTGTTGTTTTGTACAATTCTCCTTTAAGTGGGCGTGGCAAAGGGGTGTGTCCTATGCCTGCATACTTTTGCTGATAGGTGTCCCTCATTCCCATCTCAAAAAGTTGGGAGGTGTACTGTCCTGTAATGATGTAGGAGTTGACAGGAGGAACCACAGAGCATGGTGAGGGAGCAGGTTTTCCAGCAACCCAGAAGTGTTGGATACCTGCAGCAGTCAGAGGCACAGTGAAGTTGCAGGACACAAGCCACTATTTACACTCTTCAGCTGCTGTAATCACCTTAGTGTGTGTTCCCCACCACTATATAATCAAATGTACTGTTGCAAAGCTGAGGATTTTGAATAAACTTTTTGCTGTTACCTTCACCACTGTTTCTTGTGTATTATTTTCACAAACATTCGACAACTTCAAAAATATAGATTAATAAATGAGTATGTCATAAATGTCCATATTATACCTACAATACAGTCCCATATACACTACATTACCTTTACACGCACATGAATTATAATGGCATCCCAGTCTGTAGGGTTCAATATTGAGTTGGCCCACATTTTGCAGCTATAACAGCTTCAACTCTTCTAGGAAGGCTGTACACAAGGTTTAGGAGTGTGTCTATGGAAATGTTTGCCCATTCTTCCAAAAGCACATTTGTGTGGTCAGGCACTGATGTGGACAAGAAGGTCTGGCTCTCAGCCTCCGCTATAATTCATCCCAAAGATGTCTATTGGGTTGAGGTCAGGACTCTGTGCAGGCCAGTCAAGTTCCTTCAACCCAAACTCACTCATCCATGTCTTAATGGACCTTTCTTTGTTCACTGGTCCAAATAATTTGGTGGAGGAGGGATTATGGTGTGGAATTGTTTTTCAGAGGTTGGGCTTGGCCCCTTAGTTCCACTGAAGGGAAGTCTTAAGGGATCAGCATACCAAGACATTTTGGACAATTTCCAGCTTCCAACTTTGTGGGAATAGTTTGGGGATGGCCCCTTCCTGTTCCAACATGACTGCGCACCAGTGCACAAAGCAAAGTCCATAAAGACATGGATGAGCGAAATTGGATGAGCGAAATTTATCAACCCAATAAAACACCTTTGGGATGAATTAGAGCGGAGACTGCGAGCCAGGCCTTCTCATCCAACATTGGTGCCTGACCTCACAAATACACATCTGGAAGAATAGTCAAAGATTCCCATAGACACACTCCTAAACCTTGTGGACAGCCTCCCTAGAGGAATTGAAACTGTTATAGTTGCAAAGGGTGGGCTAACTCAATATCAAACCTTACAGACTAAGACTGGGATGCCATTAAAGTTCATTAGATTTGTTTTCCTTGCTAAGGACATTTTAAGTCATTTCCATATATTTATTTGTCTCTGAGGAGAGTCAGTAAGGAGTATATATTTAGACTATAATAATCAGTCAGCTTGGGGGATATGTAAATACCTAAGTATTTAAAGTAAGTCAATATAGGGATAGAGCAAGGAAGCTCTGCACTCAACCCAGGTGCCTCGTCCAGAAGCATCAATGTGGATTTAGACCAATTAATAGTAAGGCCTGAATAGTGGCCAAAATCAGCAATGAGAGACATTGCATATGACAATTAGTTGTCCACGTCCTCCAAAAAGAGGAGCATATCGTGGGCATAGAGCATTATTTTCTCATGCAGGTCACCATAGTGAAATCCCCTGATTTGTGGACAATCCCGCACCTGGGCAGCGAGAGGCTCAATGGCCAATGCAAAGAGCAGGGGAGACAGGGGGCAGCCCTGCCTAGTCCCCCTTCCCAGTTCAAAGACAGGAGACATCTGGTCTGACATGCATATGGCGGCTTGTGGAGAACTATACAGTAACCATGTCCATGTGATAAATCTAGGACCAAAGCCAAATTTGGACAATACAGCCCAGAGATAACGCCAGCTGACACTGTCGAATGACTTATTGGCATCAAGAGACAATAGTGCCCTATGGCCTGCATCATCCGCTGGGGTCTGCATGTTCAAAAAAAGTCTTCTAAGGTTAGTTGCAGTGGAATTTTGTAGCATGAAGCCCCCTGCTGATTGACTGACAACTTATTTGATTATTTAGCAGCTAAAACTGAGACTTGCACTAAATGTACCTAGACTTTTTGTTCAACAGCTTGCACTGTTACCATTAGTGGAATATAACAACTGTACTGTTAGGATTAGCAGGTAAAATAATTATGTTACAGGTGGACTCAGAAAGTCAAACGCTAAGTTCCAACTGGATATATTGTATTGTATTTGCAAGCCAAGGTTTGATACCTCAGCATAGCTGTAGTTCCTGTTTCTGTCCACGAGATGGCAGTTTTTGTACTTGTAATATTTCTACCAGAAGCGTACTGAATCATACAAAAATGTAAGTCCGCTCACTAGTGTTAAGCTACAGTTAATGTAAACAATAACTGGATAAAATTTGATTTGCTATAGCAGTTTATTCACAATGCATTTTTTCTTTTCCATCTTTATTTAAAATCTATTTTGTATTTCAGGGCTGCTGATCTCCTGCAGCCTCCTTACAGCAACTCCCTGTGTACATGCACCACCTCCTGGGGTGGTTACACATTCTTGCTGTGGACAGGCTTCCCAATAGGGACAAGCATTATCACCTCATAACAGAGAATGAAATTAAAATGTGTGTAAATGCTAACAATGAACTCCTCTTTTTGCCCCCCTTTGACCTGTAAAAAATGCCATTTAAGGAGTTTTGTTATATCTGTTTAATAAGCGCAAACAATAGGATTTTTGTACTCAGCTTAAAAGTATTGAGGGACTCGGTAAGTCTTTCATCTTTGGGTTCCAACTTTAGAGGGATTAGACAATCAAATAAACTGTAGGCCTGCCAAAGATAATAACTTCTACTATCTGCATGCATTCGTTTTGTGGTAAAACAGTATTACGAGCATGATCATGAACACAAAGGGGTGGGACCTGTGTCCCTCAATGGGCTGTAAGAGATTTTACAGCAAATACAAAACCTCGTTTTCTTACTTGTATACTGAAGGACAGAGGAAGTCCTTCCTCTTCTGGATGTCCTGCAAGCGATTACTTACTGCCTGCAGCTCAAAGTGCCGACTGCAGGAACTTAGGTCCAAAGATCGCATCAGATGCGACTGAAACATCCACCTTGTAAAATGTAGACAACTTATGAGTAGACCAAGTGGCATAAAGCCCAAGAGGCAATTCCAAATTTAGTAGAGTGTTCCTTGACAGGAAAGTGTTCAACCTGAGCCTTGAGACTGTAGGCTCAAATGATGGGCTGCCTGAATCACCTAGAGATGGTCGAACATGAAACCAGTCTATCCAAAGAAAGGCCATTGAGGGAAACAAAAAGGGAAAGAAGTAGTGGCTGTGAGATAGACTCTCACAGTCCAAACCACATTCAGACAATGGAGAGAATTTTTCTTTTGTCAATTTGCTCCTTTAAGACAGGAAATTCTAAAGATCTGGTGGATATTACGGAGCATCTACCAGGAGTCATGCCAGGCAGGGCCGTCTTTAAGGCAGGGCAAAAGGGGCAGCTGCCCTGGGCCCTGTTGTGGGACCCAAAACAGCTGCCTCATACTTGCCTCATACTTGCCAACTATCCAGGTTTAAAAAATCCCTTGTCCCTTGAAGTTTTAGTCCTGTACTGTGTCAAAATATATCAGTGTGAAGTGCTGGTACTAATGCTACCCAGCTCTGCCCTATTGTTGTGTGCAGATGACTCACCTGCAGACCCTGTGTTTACATGTAAATAACCGGCATTCATATGTAAATAGCGGTGACAATACTAAGAAAATAGCTGCGTCCGGCGGCATTGAGATGTAAATAAAGGCAACATTATTATGTATATCATGCTCCCCTGCTGTAAGGAGATGATGTGCTGTAACCTCTAGCAACTAATCAGTGAGCCGTAATGTGTGCTGTAATCTCTAGCAACCAGTCAGTAACCAGTAATGAAATGCTATAACTGCTGGCAACCAATCGCAATTGCTACCTGATCTGATACAGTAAACTGATTTTAAGTCTAGCTGCTATTTATTGTATGTCTCAGAGCAGGTGGAGAGGGAAATTGCATGGGGGAAGGCCCCAAGAAAAAATTTGCACAGGGTCCAATCAATATTAAAGATGGCCCTGATGCCAGGTCAGTGTACCTTCCTGGACCAGTCCATTAATATATGGATTAGCGGAAGGCCCTCTATCTCAATTTTGCAAAAAAGATGAAGAAGACGTTTCAGGAAAGGATAAGCATAGTACAGGCTGTACTGATCCTACAGAACCACCAGATCATCCACTGCTTCCTCTTGAGGATCCATGTATCTGGAGTCAAATCTGTCAAGTTTGTAGTTGAACATGGAGACCAGGGAGTCCACATTTGGCATTCTTTCCATGCAACATGGGTCCTGGAACACTACTAGGTGTATGGACTATTCTCCATGAGTTCAGATACTGCCAACTGAAGATGTCTGTAGGAAACATGATCTGCACTCCGGTTGTTGCTCTTAAAAATCTTCATTTTATTGAAAAAGCCACAGTGCACAAACGCAGATAAAAACAGTTAAGTTAAACTGAAGAAATCTGCCTGCCTGTTTACATCTGGAATATTTACATTGGACAAGGCAGAAGAGTGAGGTTTTGCCTAGGACAGGATCCAATCTACCTCCTATGTTGTGGCTAGACTTCTGCTTCCTCCCTGTAGGTTGATTTACACCACTGCCATGGTATTGTTTGACTGGATCTGGATCAGAGGACCTTCTAGCAGGATGGACCAATGCTTCAAAGACAGCCAGAGAGTCCAACGTTCGGTAGCAAAACAATTAGCAACTTAAGGCTCCAGGGCGAGGCAGGGCCTCATGTAAGCATGAAACTTAAACAGATGGTAGCAGATGAAGTTCGGGTGGCTGGAGTAGGCAGGCAAAAGGAATGGACCGAAGATTACATTTCCACTTGGCTCTTTGCAAGGAGGAACAGCTGTAAAAAGATCCTTCTTTGACATTATATGGCAGGCAAGAGAGCTTGGAGAGGGTGTGACACTCTGCCATGCAAATAATGCCAGCGCTCAGTCCCACAGCAATAACCCTTGCTGCAGTGAAAAGTAAGGAATTTAAAGGTGCCCATTGACCAATGTAAATGAGATAGCTCCCAATTCTCAGCCTGACTGGCCTCTTTTTGGAGTAAGTTTTCAGAAACAGGGCAAGCGCTGAGGCAATGACAAGGGCTAGACCTGGAAAGTGCTCTTCAGTTAACTTGTTACCAGAATGGAGCCTGGAAAGTGCCCTATGCTGAATCCAGTGCCCAAAGGTCACGTCCAAGCTATCCCCGCAATGTCCAGTCCAGTGGGGTTTGGACACAGTGGTCAACCAGGCTGAGGAGAGCTGCACAAAATAGCTGCAATTTAAGAGAATAGCTCTAGCAGCATTAAAGAGGAGAGTCGTGAATGATTAAGGTGGTTGTAAAGTCTCTTTTTTTTCAATAAAAATAAGAAACATATTATACTTACCTCCTCTGTGCAGTGGATTTGCTCAGAGCAGCCCTGATCCTCCTCTTCTCGGGTCCCTCTTCTGTGATCCTGGCCAGTGCCCCCACAGCAAGCGACTTGCTATGGGGGCACCCGAGCTGAGTCACAGCTTCCTGTGTCCATTCAGACATGGAGATGCAACCTGGCCCAGCCCCCTCTCTCTCTTGATTGGCTGACTGACCTTGATTGACAGCACCTGAAGCCAATGGCATTGCTGCTGTGTCTCAGCCAGTAAGGGAGGAGAATATGTGATGGGCGAGACACTTGTAGACATCGCTGGAGAGAGATGAGGCTCAGGTAAGTATTGGGGTGGAGGGGGGGCTGCTACACCCAAAAGGCTTTTTATCTTAATTCATAGAATTAAAATAAAAAGACCTTCTGACTTTACAATTCCTTTAATTTGAATGAAAAAAAAATGATGCTAGAAAAAATAGATTAGTCCTTTGCATAACAGAGCAGCATATTAGTGGTAAAATGGGCTATCCTGAGCTGGACTAGTTTTTGTTTGCCAGTGTACAGTTCTTTAGGCAGCAGTACAACCAGATGCTGAAAGACTTCTGTGTCTCTCAATGGACAAGAAGAAAAATACCTGTTAATCCTGCCAGAAACGAATGCAATTGTTATATATAGGGTTTGGTAAGCTGCAATGTTTTAATTGTTGGTTTATGATATTTTTAGTAATTGGGTTTACTTATACAAATATACAGCTGTTCATTGTTGTTTTATAGCAATGTCTATATTTTCCCTAAAGAATTAAGTGTACAGTAGACAAAAAAGTTTAAAGAGGGATTACTGACTTCAACAAGTCAGGAAATAGTGTGCTAATGTAGCACTGACCCCCGAAGGAGCTGCTGGTTTTATTGGGCTTACCGTTACCTTCTTGACTGCTTCTCCATTTAGGGTTTCCCGTGGTAGATGGCCCAAAGAAATGTGGAAACTGACACTGAATCTTCTTTTGGGTTATTTATTTAAAGTAGAAACAGAGTCTCTCAGTTTAGGGTAGAGGGTTAGGAGTAAGTTCAGGTACTTTGGACTGCAAAAATGGAAAGTCTTTTATAAGCAAAATCCAGAGAATAACCATTTCACAGCTAGATTTCACAACCCCTGGATAGACCTCCTCTCACTAGGCCTAGCAGCTGGCAGGGTGCCAAGGAAAGTCTCTGCCACAGACTTGAGTGTAACTGAGGGACGTAGACAAATTGAACGAGCTATCATATGGCACCAGTATCTCTCAGCCGATCCGGCGATACTGTATGAGTGAAGATCCATGAAGTATCCTTCAACTGAGCCTCCAGGCTCCTTCAGAGAATCCAGCCTTGCGCACGGCCTTCTCCTGAAGAGTCCTCCCCTGGGGTTTCTCCAGTTGCTGGGCCTCTCCCTTAGATGAGACGGCACTGGACCACCTTTGAATCAATAGGCCCTGATATCCATTCAAGCCTGTCCCTGCAGTTGCGTCGCCTTGGGCTAGCCAGCCCCGAGACTTGGAACTGCATGGTTCTGCACCCCAGGCCAGGAGGGCCATGGGGGCTGGTCAGGAGGACCAGAACCAAGCAGACAGAAAATATCCTCCGGAACAAAAAGAAAAAGACCCCTGGGCACGTGATGTCAGTACCTTAAATACCACCTCCCAGAATGCACAGCAGGAGAATACTCCCACTGGGCCGGTTCCAAAAGAAACGTGGCAATCAATACACCCAGCTAGACTGCATTCTCAACCTTGCCGGTGGTGACAGCGACACCTGCGGCCAAGGAGAACTCAGTGCAACCCAGCGAGTCTGGCACTGAAACCATAAATTTAGTAAAATTAGCCCCAAAACCCAACTGTGGTTTCAGGAGATTTAACTTTGAAAAACATATAGCGCATGCTCGTCAGGAGCCAGCGCTACACTAATGCCGCGTACACACGAGCGGACTTTTCAACATCCAAAGTCAGACGGACTGATTCCGTCAGACTATTCGATCGTGTGTGGGCTGCAACGGACTTTTGATTCGCCAAAGTCTGACGGACTTTAGAATATGGAACATGCTTCAAATTTTTCCGACGGAACTCCGCCGGACCCGGTCCCTTCGAAAAATTTGCTCGTGTGTATGCTATTCCGACGGACTAAAACCGACGCTAGGGCAGCTATTGGCTACTGGCTATGAACTTCCTTATTCGAGTCCAGTCGTACGTCATCACGTTCAAATCCGTCGGAGTTTAGTGTGATTGTGTGTGGCCAAGTCCGCTCAGTCGAAAAGTCCGTCAGAACTCTGTCGGAACTCCGTCAGAACTCCTTTGGAAGTCTGTCGGACATAAGTCCTCTCGTGTGTACGGGGCTTAAGATTTACTACAGTCTATTCATAGAACATTTTAACACTTCGGTAGTAAAGACACTAACCAATTTAAAGGCAAACTATAATAAGTTTGGGTCACTTTTAATTTTAAGTTTATATATTTTACATTTAATACAAATTACCCCATGACTAAATGAGCCATTATGGGTTTTCTAAAAAGAAGCACAGAAAACTATTTGCCTTCAGACCTACTTTAATCTTTAGACTAAGCTGTCTGTACACTGTGGGAGGGAGGGAGAATGAGTTACTACTTTGACTGAGTTGAAAAAGCTTTCCAGGCCAATTCATTTTAACCTCCTTGGAGGTATGATTATATCAGATTTTTGATACTCAAAGCGGTACATTGTTTTGCATGGAAATTTGGCGTTTTATAATGTAGGCCTGTAATTCTTAGGAATAACACACTTAAATCTGTCCAAACCAGAGTCTAGTAGAGATTCTGGGTATGATAAATGTTGAAACACAAAATCATAAATTATAATATAATAAATAACTATAAATAATTATAAGAAATAATAATATAATAATAATAAAATGCATTCAATAATGTAATCAAATCAAAAACACTGACATTTTCTCAGTTGCAGAATTGTCACTGTCATCACTTTCACTGTTTGATGACGAATTTCCCCACAAATCACTATCGCTCAATTCTGCAAGTAAATCTTATCGCTGTTTTCTAGCTGGTCTAAAACCGCTTTTGATGTAAAGGGACACTTTTTGGTTGCTATGGACAATCTCAAAGGCAGAAAGAGCAGTATATCTAATATAAAACTGCATGCAGGACACTGGATAAAGCATTAGGGACAAAAGGGATGTGAAATGATTTGATACAGTAATGTAATCTGTAAGATTACAGTGTACTGAATTTATTGTGTGTTTTTAACTTTTTGATTTTGGCACTGGGCTCTGTCCCTGTGCGTTGCAGCGCTCACAGGGAACGAAGCCTGGCACTGTAATAGATTGAGCGGAGGACAGCCCGCACACACAGCGGGGAGACATCGCAGGATCCTAGGGACAAGGTAAGTAACTTTACCTGGATCCTGCAATGTGATCCCAAGTGTGGGTCAGGATTACAGCTTTTGGCACTGAAAATTCACCCCGAGCCACACTTGGGATTACCGCCAGGGAGGTTAAGACCACTTTTTAACAACTTTTAAACAACTTTATGGAAACAAGCAGAGAAGACACTCCATCTGTTGGCTTCTTGTAATGCAATTCACCTCTTAGTAGAGCTTAATAATGGTCTCTACAAATACGCTCCACTAGGGGGTGAAATCCAACAGGTGGAGCGTCCTCTCTTGTTCCGATAGTAGCAAGCATTCTAGTATATCTACAAATAAATAATGGCAGCAGTAGCATGAGGGTCTGTTTGCTTCATGAATGACAGGCATGGGGTACAGAGGGTATCACTACAATGAGCTCCGTGCTGCAGTGTGAACCCAACCTAACAGAGTCTTCCAAACACCAAATAAAAGAACAGAAGCAGCAAAGAAAATGTGTATTGTATGCACAATGTTAGTAAATAAGAGAAGTATAGGTTACGTAAGCCCTAGAAACTCTTCTTTCTTTGGACAGCTCTGTTCCTATGCTACTGACAGCCTGGATCTGCAAGGGTTATGATGAAACTAGCTCAGGATTAACATACAGAAAAACAAGACTTATAGGTCTTTTATAGCATTAAGATCTAGACAAATAAGAAAGATGTTAAGAGCCTCTGGGCTATACATATTTGCAAATGTGTGTTGAAGGTTATAAGAAACACAACTTCCCTTACAGGCAAGATGGTCAGCTTTTCATACTGTTTTTGCAGCCAGTGCTCTGAGAAGCTGAGAAGACAGTTCATAAACAAGTGACTGCCTCACAGTGCTACCAATATTCAGGCTCTCATAGTGCAGACATCAGGGAGCACTGGGATCCCAGGCTAGGCTGGGGCAAGCCAAACTACAAAACACACTGGTCCCTTATCCTAAGACATTCAACCCACAATCAGAATATCTATCAGAAATAGCTATCATGTTTATGTGATGCCTACAAATAAATTGATTACAAACTAAAGTTTTATATAAATACATTACTGTGCAAAAGTTTTAGGCAGGTTGAAAGAAATGCTATAAAGTAATAATTTTTGTCAAAAATATACATTTAATAGTTTATTTTTATCAATATACAAAATGCAAAGTGAGCAACAGGAGAAAAATCTAAATCAAATCAACATTTGGTGTGACTACCCAAACCAGCATCAATTCTTACATTTGCACACTTTGTACTCTTGCACAAAGTCAAGAAATTTGTAGGATTAGATCCAGGTGTATGATTAACCGATTATACCAAGCAGATGCTAATGATCATCAATTTCATATGTACGCTGAAGCCTAAGCATTACCTGAAATGGAAACTGAAATCACAAAACATAACAGATGGCGCACAGGCTTAGTACATTATCCTCAATAAGTCTTTAATTAGGCCCCTATCACATGGGGCTGTCCGTATTTAGCCACCCGCATGGTCAGCGGGGATCGCTCCATTGACCCCGCTGAGCCAGCGGATGACAAGTCCGTCTGTGCAGGGACGGACCTGTCAGAGAGTCCACTCTCCCCTATGAGGGGATCGGATGATTACGGACCGTTTGTCCATTTTCATCCGATCGACGGATGGAAAATAGGGTTTCCATTCATCTGGATTTTGCAGAGTGGATCAGATCAGGGCGGATCGGATGTCAGCGGACATGTCACCACTGACATCTGTCGCCCGATAGAGCTGTATGGAGCGACCATTCAGATCCGTCTAAAAACCTGACAGGCAGATCTGAACGGTCCGCACATGTCAAAGGGGTCTTAGTAAAAAGGTAAGTATTATACTAACAAATTGATGCTTGCGTCACAGCTTTTAATAAAAAAAAGACAGCAGCTTTATGTCCACGATAAAACATATCACATAACAGATCAAGTTTGGCTGATGTGTTTTTCGAGGGCTTGCCCTCGCCCTCTGGGGAGATTTTCCTTCACTTCATGCCCCATAGCCAAGACAGAAAGTGAAAGGAAATCCCTCAAAAATGAGGGAACCCCTGGTTGTCACCAGAACTAGTGTTCTCATTGGAAAATTTCCCCTCTGTTACTGCTTTAAGTGTCAAGCCAAAAATTGGATTTTCAGGATTTTATTATTGGATTAGCAAAATGAATTCTCTGCTGTGCTTTGTGCTTAATACATTGGATTATGGAAGGAAATGGCCTTATTTTGATAACAATATACACAGAGCCTATGAGTTAATAGATATTTCAGTGGCACAGCTGTGGTGATGGTACTGCTGCAAACTTATCACATTGATGCCATATGCTCATGTGTAAGTGCCTGTGTTTTAAATGCATTTTATAGAACCTAATTCTACTGACTTTGATGCAAGTCAGTGTAAAAAAATAAAACAGACAGGTAATTTTGCAAATGAAATCCACTGCTGGATTATACATGTAAAATGATGTATTGACATGATTATGCAGTTTCCCTACCCTGAAAATATCACTAAATTAGCCTAGTATAAATAACGCATTGGTAAATGTGATATATCTCTTTTTAGAATCTCTAAAAATAACTTTAGGTTGCTTTAACCCGTCTATTGGGGAAACCCTTTTAAATGCTTTGTACATAGACATGCATACATGTTTTACAGTACAACTTTGGCAAAAAGTTTTGAAAATTATACAAATATAAATTTCTCTTTCGTTCATTGACAGACACAACTCCTTTAAATTTTGATTTTAGTGTTATATCGCCACCTTCAGGAGAGGACTAGGCAGAACATGTAAAAACAGCCAAACTGCACAGCACTGCCCAGGGGTGGTCCCAGTGGCTATAACCCCTCACTCTGCTTCCTGCAGCTCAGCTTTTTTTCTGCCTAGTGTAGAAGGACTTGGCTCCCTGAGGGGACCATTGGTCCTGGGAATTTTTTCATTTTTTTCTACAATTTTGATCCTGTGATCTACAATCAACAGCCGGGTTGGGTGACAGGCTGGATAATATAGATTCTTGTAGTCTCCCCAGCCTGGCCATTGAGCGTGAGCAGACCCTAGCTACGCATGGGTCAGCCATGACATGCCCCTTTCTGGTCCAGGGGCGGCCGGCGAGCTATATGCTCCAGGACACATATGACCGGGGCTACTGCTGTCCGTGTCACAGTGTGCCATGGCCGACAGCCACCTCGTACTGCTCGGGTGATGGGTCTGTGGTGGAATGCGTCCAGCAGTGCCGGCAGGAGGAGTAAGTATGGCTTCACTTGCCTCTGCAGGATGGAGCAGCTGGGCATTCCCTGGGAGGTTGACTAGGGGGTCTCTCATTCTCCCTTTCTTCTCTCCCTGTCCCCCATTCCCTCCTCCCAATGCTGGGGCTGCTGTGACTGGGTATGAGTACCTGAAACGGGGTCCTCCGGGGGGCTCCGTGCCTTGGCGGGGGGCTGCTCTGGCTGTCAGGGTCCGCTCCTTTTTTCCCTGTTTTTTCTGGCCACAGTGAGGTGTTCAGGCTGTTTGCCATGAGGGGAGGCCGCTGTGCGGTCCGCAGCCATTTTCCTGTAGCCTTAGTCAGCGTATTACTGTCAGCCATTTCCTAGAAGGTTAGGCGGCCATTTTCTCTGAGGTTTTTTCTTGCTAGAACGGCCGGTGGCCATTTTCTTGTAGCCTCAGCACGGTTTACTTCTAGTGCTGGTGACTGTATGCTTCTAGAATGGCGCGGTTTTTACTCAGAACACTTCATGACTGATACAGGGCAGAGCGTAAGGTGGCCAAGGCTGTTGGACGCAGGAGGAATCCCAGCTGCCGATCAATGTGCTTGAGCTTCGGGCGATCAGGCGGTGCATCTACACATGATCAAAGAAGCTGCAGGGGTGTCCTGTCAGGATCCAGTCAGACAACGCCACAGCAGAGGCATATGTCAGTCAACCATCAAGGAGGAACAAGGAGCTCAGCTGCAGCATGGGAGGTCACTCACATCCTACAGTGGGCAGAGCGGGACATGCCGACCCTGTCGGCCATATACATTCCAGGCATAGAAAACTGGCAGGTATTGATCCAGGATCATCAGATGCTGGACCAAGGGGAATGGTCGCTGGATCAGGATGTATTCCGGCTCATTTGCCTAAGGTGGGGCACACCAGATGTGGATCTCTTGGCCTCTCGGCTCAATCGGAAGGTGCAGAGGTTTGTGTCCAGGACAAGAAATGCTTGGGTGGATGCGTTGGTGGCTCCATGGGGGCATTATCGGCCACTAAAGCTCCTGACACCCAGAGTGAAGGCGAGGGGATTCCGGTGATTCAGATTGCCTCCGATTGGCCTTGGCGTCCTTGGTATGCCGACCTAGTACGACTGGTGGCGGATGTTCCTTGACGGTTGCCAATGCGAGAGGACCTTCTATTGCAAGGCCTGATGCTTCATCCTGCTTTGGCGTCGCTGGTTTTAACGGCATGGTTGTTGAAAGGCAGGTGCTAAGGGGCTGAGGTCTGTCAGACTTGGTAATTTCAACTATGCTGAGGGCACGGAAGACATCTTCGTGGAAGATTTATCATCATACGTGGAAGGCCTACATCTCCATGTGTGAGGAGATGGGGTGGCGTCCGAGCACATACTCAGTTTCCAGGATCCTGTTGTTTTTGCAGCGAGGAGTGGATCAGAAACTTGCCTTAAGCACCATCAAAGGCAGACATCAGTCTGGACTGTTTTCCTTCAACGTCCCTTGGCGACTCACTCATTGGTGAGTACGTTTGTGGATGGGGTTCGACACGTAACCCCTCCGCTTCGACCACCGCTGCCTCCGATTTGAATCTGGTGCTATCGGTTCTTCAGAAACCGCAGTTTGAAAATATTAGGGAGATTCCCTTGTTGACTCTCTCAGAAAGTAGTCTTTCTAGTGGGAATTACATCTGCCAGGAGAGTTTCTGAATTGGCGGCCTTGTCATGCAAGTCTCCCTACCTGCTTCTTCACAAGGATAAGGTGGTGCTACGTCCACAGCCCTCTTTTCTTCCGAACGTGATTTCGGCTTTTCATCTAAATGAGGACATCGTGCTGCCATCCCTATGTCCTAAGATGACACATCCGAAGGAAGTTGCCTATCAATCCCTGGATGTGGTCCGGCTTTACAGGTGTATCTGCTACGGCTCCTTTCCGGAGGTCAGACTCTCTGTTTGTCTAGGTGGCTGGTCCGAAAAAGGGTCTGGCGGTCTCGTCGGCCACCATCTCTCGGTGGATCAGACAGATCGTGGTTTAGGCTTATGCCTTAAAGGGTTGGGTGCCCCCTTTCCGGTCACGGCACATTCCACCAGGGCGTTTGGAACCTCCTGGGCTTTCAGACATCAAGCACCTGTCTCACAGGTGTGTAAGGCGGCGACTTGGTTGTCCGTTCACACTTTCACTAAATTTTACAAAGTTGATGTGAGCGCATCTTCAGATGCTTGCTTTGGCCACAAGGTTTTGCAGGAGGCTGTGTAAGGTTGCAATTTCACACTTTCATTTAAGTTACAAGGTTATTGTGAATGCATCTTCGGATGCATAAGTTGGCTGCAGGTTTTGCTGACGGCTGTTTAAGTTGGCAACTCTTCTCTTAAGGAGTTCCTCTTTGTTGTGGGTGAAGTTATTTATTGCTGTTTCCACCCCTCGTTTTTTGACACTGCTTGGGGACATCCCTAAGGTCAAGATTTAAAGGAGCTGTGTCCGTCAATGAACAAAAGAGAATAGGATTTTTGTACTCACTGTAAAATCCTTTTCTCTGAAGTTCATTGATGGACACAGTTCACACCCCTCCTATTTATGTTTGTACTGCTTTTTGACGAACTGTGCTGCAGGAAGCAGCGTAAGGGTTTATAGCCAGTGGGACCGCCCCCCTGGGCGATGCTGTGCAGTTTTGCTGTTTTTACATGTTCTGCCTAGTCCTTTCCTGAAGGTGGTGATATAACCTTAAGGTCAAGATTTAAAGGAGCTGTGTCCATCAATGAATTTCAGAGAGGAGGATTTTATGGTGAGCACAAAAATCCAATTTTTTTACAGTCTGCTGCCTCCATTTTTATGACTGCAATTTGCATATAATCCAGAATGTTGTGAAGAGTGATCAGATGAATTGCAAAGTCCCTTTTTGCCATGAAAATTAACTTAATCCCATAAACAACATTTCCACTGCATTTGTGACAAAGGCTTGTGACTTCAGGCAGCAGGCAGGTGTGAGTACATCTGCACACACAGTGAGGAGAAGACTTTTGGAAGATGGCCTGGTGTTAAGCAGGGTAGCAAAGAAGCCAGTTCTCGCCAGGAAAAACATCAGGGACAGACTGATAATCTTCAAAAGGTACAGGGATTGGACTGCTAAGGACTGGGTTAAAGTCATTTTCTCTGAAAAATCCCATTTCCGATTGTTTGGGGCATCCAAAAAAAAAAAACCTTGTCTGGAGAAGAAAAAGTGAGCGTTACCATCAGTCCTGTGTCATGCCAACAGTAAAGCATCCCAAGACCATTTGTGTATGGGGTTGCTTCTCAGCCAAGGGAGTGGGCTTACTCACAATTCTGTCTAACAGCACAGCCATGAATAAAAATAAAAAAAAAATAGTACAAAGAAATTCTCCACGATCAACTTCTCCCAACCATCCAAGAACAGTTTGGTTATGAACACCAAGCATGATGGAGCACCTTGCCATAAGGCAAAAGTGATAACTAAGAGGCTTGGGGGGAAAAAAAACATTGACATTTTGGATCTATGGCCAGGAAACTTCCCAGACCTTAATTCCACAAATTCTGGCAAACTCTAAGCATTAATTATGCAAGAATGGGCTGCCATCAGTCAAGGTGTGACACAGAATTCAATTGACAGCATGCCAGGGCTAACTGCAGAGAACTTGGAAAAGAAGATTCAACAATGCAAATATTGACACATTGCATAAACTTAATGTAATTGTCAATAAAAGCCTTTGACAGATATGAAATGCTTGTAATTATACTTCAGTATACCATAGTAACATCTGACAAAAAGATCTAAAAAAAAAAAGAAGCAGCAGACTTTGGGAAAATTTATATTTAAGTCATTCTCAAAACTATAGTCACAGCAGTATGTACTTGAGAAGCTAAATCTGACACACAAATGTGGAGAACATGCCTATAACGACCAATCAAGTTTCATTTTGAATGGGACTGGTCGCTGCAAGTGCACCATTTTTTAAATACTAGTTCATGTCATCAACATATCCAGACATGGGACTGTGCCTGGATTCAAACAGACTTTATCAAGACCTCAATTTGTAAAACTATATTGCTTGGAACATTATGGGGTTAATTTATAAAGTAGAGAATGTGACTTTCACAAACATTTATTGGTGAAGAATCAAATCACTCCCATGCACCTGAATGGTCTGTCACCAGAGAATGTTTATAAAAGTCGCATTTTCGTCTTTATAAATAAACCCCTAATATTTCATAGCTAATTTAGAAAAATAATTGAAGCCTTGTGAGAATGAGTTTCAGACTACAGGGTAAATCAGTCAAATAGACCCAGCTAAATATTAAAACCATCTATTTAACTGTTTCTGTAAAACAGTTACATTCAAGGCATGCTGTGATTGATAAGTGTCAGTTGCTTGTGCTCCCAACCAAACTGTCAAGCCATCGAATGGCTGGTGTCCTAACCGATCACTGTGGCAACTGCAGATTAAACCAAGGATAAAATTGCTTTCTTGGCTGCAAACAATAGGATAGGGTTTAGTTCTATTTCAAATTTAAAAATACTGACACAGATAAAGCAAAGTTTAAGCCACTCCTGATCCTACAATTTAAAGCACACTCTCCTCTTTATGGAAAAGCACAAGCTTCCGTCTGCAGGATTGCAACAGGGGAGTGTCAAAGCTCTCTGCAGGAATTTGGAATTGACTGACAACAGGTCTTTACTAGCACTGCATGTGCAAACTTTAATAATTTGTATGTGGTAGCAAGGCACCTTTAACCACTTGAAGACCCCTTTCCTGTCTAGGCCATCTTTCACTTTTCAGGACTGTGATAAATCTGACCAACAATTTTTTTTTAAAACAGAACTTTCTTTTGGTGGTATTCAATCACAGCCAGGTTTTTATTCTTTACTATATATAAGGGAAAATGACAGCATTATGGAGAAAAACAAACAAAAACTGTTTCCCTTAGCTTCTGCTAAAAGGCTAGGTTCACATCAATGCAGCTCCACAAGCCATGTTTGCACAGGTATGGCAGTCCATTTGAATGGGTTGTTGTGCGGGCGTTTCATGCAGAAAAAAAGGTTCCTGCGCCTTTTGTTAATATGCAGCCAGAGGGAAATCACACGACGCTTTACTGCAATTTGTAGTTTTAGATGTGTGGGGGTGCCATTAAGAAGGAATAGCAGCCTCATTGGTCTGCAAAAGATCAGCCCAATTGGCTGGGGTAGTTGCGAGTGCAAGAACAGATGCAATTTACACAATGTTCCGCACCCATAACCACCTGCACACGTGTGAACCTATCCTTAAACTTTGCAAATTACCAAAATATATTCACCTTTGGTAGAAAAAACGGAGTTACTTACCGGTAACATCCTTTTCCAGGAGTCTTTCAGGACAGCCACCTTAGAGAGACCCTGGCCCCTCCCCTCTTAGGAAACACCGCCTTCAATTTTACAATTTAAGTCTCATCCTCCCGCCGTCCCCTCAGTTCTTCCAGAGTACCTCCGGCCAACTGGGGAGACACAAGAACACGTCAAACAAACACATTTTTAATCTTACCTGACAGTCTCATGCGATGAGTTCCCAAAGATATCCAAAAACCTGGGTGGGAACCGGTGCTGTCCTGAAAGACTCCTGGAAAACGATGTTACCGGTAAGTAACTCAGTTTTTCCCAAGTCCGTCTTTCACGACAGCCACCGTAGAGAGGATAAGCGAGCACCTTACCTTAGGGTGGGACTACTGCCTGCAGCACCTTACGACCAAAGGCTTGGTCCTTGGCTAACAGAAGATCCAATCTGTAGTGCTTCGCGAGTGTAGAAAAAACTGGACCACTTCGTAGCTCTACAAATCTGTTCTGGAGAAGCACCAGCCCACTCTGCCTGAGAAGTCGCCACTGCCCTGGTTGAGTGTGCCCTGATCCCAACTGGGGGTTCTAACCCCCATCACGTAAGCCTGCCCAATGGCCAACCTTAACCATCTGGCTATTGTACATTTAGAGGCTCTGGAACCCTTCCTGGCCCCTGAAAATAATACAAAAAGTGAATCAGACTTTCTGAACTGACTTGTGCAATCTAAATAATGAAGGACACATCTTCTAACGTCCAATCTATGAAAAACAGAATTTGAACAGAAAGTAGGCAGCACAATCTCCTGGTTTCTATGAAAACCAGAGGCTACCTTTGGTAAAAAGGCCAGATTCGTCTTAAAAATCAAACGGTCCGGAAAAACCTGAAAGAAGGGTGAACCTGAAAAAAGGGTGCCCTAACAGAAAGGGCTTCAAGTTCACTTACTCTCCTTGCCGTGTTGATTGCCACCAAAAACACTGTGAGAGTGATCAATCTTAACGTGCAAGATTCCAATGGCTCAAAAGGTTCTCCCGTGAGAACCCGTAAAACTAATGAAAGATACCATACTGGGAAGGGGGAATTTCTGACAGGTCTCGGCCTACTTAAGGCTCTAAAGAACCTCATTATCCAAGGGTCTGTTGCTAGCTGCCTTTCCAGAAATATGCTCAAAGCGCATACCTGACCCTTCAAGGTCCCAAGGGCTAGGCCTTTATCTGCCCCTGCCTGCAGGAACTCTAGAACGGCTACAGAGCTGCGCACGTCAAAAGAGTTCTCTGAGCGCCAGCTATTGAACCACTTCCAAACCTTCAAGTAAATGGCCTGCGTTTCCTTTTTCCTGCAACTTCCTGGCTACTAAGCGATCCGAAAACCCTTTGCCCCTCAGCAATTCCTCCTCAGTAGCCAGGCTGCCAGGTTCCAACGCTCCACCTGAGGACAGCAGATTGGACCCTGAGAAAGAAGATCCTCCTGGACTGGGAGCATCCAGGGGGGTTCCACAGACAGGCCCTTCAGAATGAAAAACCATGGCCTCCTGGGCCAGTGTGGCGCAATTAGAATGAGAGTAGTGTTTTCCGCCTGAAACTTCCTCAACACTGCTGGGATCAGAACGGGAGGGGGGAAAGCATAGCACCTGGAGAATCTCCAGCTCTGTGCTAGTGCATTCACCCCCAATGCCCCGTCCCCCCTGTTTATGGAAAAGAAGAGGGCTACCTTTGCGTTTTCCCTCAAGGCAAAAAGGTCTATCGAAGTAATAGAAAACTTCTTGCTTCAGAACCCAGTTGCCTTCTCTCAGCCTTCTCTTAGCGTTCTCCTGCTGAGGAAATCTGCTACCCAATTTTGCTCCCCCTTCAAATGTATCGCTGAAAGGGACAGGACATTTGCTTTGGCCCACCTGAGGATGGCTTTTGCTAGGGCCCATAGGGATCCGCTCCTGGTGCCCCCCTGCCTGTTGACATAAGCCACTACCGAGGAACTGTCCAACCGGACACGCACATGATGTCCCTGAAGTTCCTTCTGAAAGGCCCCGAGTGCCAGATCTACTGCTCTCAGCTCCCTCCGATTCGAGGATCTCTTTGAATCCCTCCTCTCCCAGGTACAGAGTCTAGGTGTGCACCTCAGCCTGAGCCGCTTGCATCAGTTATAACCACCCTGGATACTGGTAAAACCCCCTTCAGACCTTGCGACAAATTTGCCCCCTTTCTCCACCACCAAAGGGACCTTTTGACCTGAGTTGAAACCAAAACCAGAGAGTCCAAAGACACCTGGCTGTGGTCCCAAACCCTCATGATGAATAGTTGCAGAGGACGGAAATGTAACCCCGCCCACTGAACTGCTGGGAGCGTGTATGTCAGCAAGCCCAAGGCCGACATGACCTTCCTCACTGAGATCTGACGACTGCCCTGGAGAAACAATAATGCTTTGTCTACCTTTTGGATTTTCTCTAAGGGAAGGAAGACCTTTTGTTCTGTTGAGTCCAACACACACCCCAGGAAAGTGACCCTTTGGGATGGAACTAAGTTGGACTTCTCCAGGTTCAGAAGCCACCCCAGGCTCTCTAAAAAGTATTTTGCTACCTGCAGATCCAGACTCAACTGCGCCGTAGAAGGGGCAAACAGGAGAAGATAGTCGAGATACACGATCACCGAGATTCCCCTGAGTCCCAGGAATGCCAGAACTTCTACCATCACTTTGGTGAAGATACGGGGGAAGAGGATAGCCCAAAGGGAAGTGCTTTGAACTGGAGGTGTAGCACCCCTACCAAGGTTTTTATTGACAATCTCAGGAAACGCTGGTGGCTCTCTGCGATGGGAATATGCAGATATGCATCTTTTAAATCTATCAATGCCATGAAACAGTTTGGTGGAAGAAGTGCCTTCACCGCGTAAACTGAATCCATCCGAAACCTCCTGTAGGTGACTAAAACATTCAGAGGCTTCAGGTTCAAGATGAGCCTGAACCTTCCCGAAGGCTTGCGAACCACAAAGATGTGAGAATAGAAGCCTTTGCCTGTCTCCCCTGCTGGGACCCATACCACCACACCTCCTGTTCCTCTAACTTCTGTAGAGAGGAAAGAAGAGCAGAGGATTTTTCTGCACACTTTGGCAGCTCAGTAACAAGGCGTCTCAGAGGGGGGGGGGCTCTGAAAACTCCAATCGGTAACCTCTTCTGATGATCCCCAACACAAACTGATTGGAGGTGATCTTCTCCCATTGTGGGAGAAAGGTCCCCAACTTTCCTCCCACCGTGATCTTGTCATTGAGACTTTTTGGGCTGTTCAGGGAGGGCGAAAAATCACCCCCCCCCCCCCCCACGCCCTTCAGCCCCCAACTCTTCTTCAGCCGATCAGTTCTAGGGGCTTCAAACTTTTTCTGAGGACCAGCCTTTCTTTTTGACTACTCTCCATACTTCCTCTTAATGGGAAAGGCCTTTTTCTCATCTGCCGTGCGATCTAGCACTGCTTCAAGACCTGGCCCAAAAAGCAAGTCCCCTGTGAAAGGAATTCCACAGAGCTTTATTTTGGACACACTGTCCCCCTGCCATGTCTTCAGCCATAAGGCCCTCCTGGCTGAGTTGGTCAGGGCCATAGACCTTGCAGACATTCAGACAGATTCAGCCGAAGCATCCGCAATGTACGCTACCCCCTAAAGCAGCATGGGAAAGGAGGATAAAATAGTGTCCTTTGCTGTCCCTGCTTCAATGTGTGCCTTAATCTGGGAAAGCCAATACTCCATATTATGAGCCACCACTGTGGCCGCCATGGCAGGCTTAAGATTTCCCTGTGACGAGTCCCACGCTTTCTTCAAAAGTGAATCCATCCTTCAATCCATAGGGTCTGAAAGTGCCCCCATATCCTCAAAGGCCAGATCAGTATGTCTGGACACCTGAGAAAAGGAAGCATCTAACCTGGGAGATTTGTTCCAGACAAGAGCATCCTCTTCAGCAAAAGGAAACCTTTGTTTCAACGCACCGGAAAAGAAAGGTTTCCTTTCGGGATCCTGCCATTCCTTCTTGATGGCATCGATCAAGACATCATGAACCGGGAACACCCGCTTTTTCTGTTCCCCCAGGCCCTTGTACATCTGATTGTGGAATGACAATGCCTTCCTTTCCTCTTGTATGCCTAAAGTGGTATGAATAGCTCCTAAGAGCTCCTCCACTTCTTCCAGGGAAAGTTTATACCGTGAGGTTCTTTATGATTCCCCATCCAAGCCCTCTCCATCAGATTCCCCTTGGGAATATGAGGCATCACTGTCAACTTCTTCCTCAACTTCCTCTCTGGAACCCCCTGGATTCTCCTCACTAGCAGGGGGAACATCCACTGGGCTAGGTGGTACACTCTGATATTCTGGTTGAGGTGTGCTCTGGGGGCTGAGGCCACTGGAAACTAGAAAAAAGCGTTTTGAAGGACTGGAAAGTACTAGAGAGTTCCTTCACAGATGCCGCCAGGTCTGCACCCTGTTCTGCTGGCTGCTCCCTAACCAACCCCTTAATACACTCCCTTACAGAGTGCCTTGGTCCAGGAATCCCCCATAGAGGCTCTACACGAAGGACACTTCTTCCTAGAACCATGGGGGGACTTGCTCGTGGCTTTCTAAAATACACAGAAATAAAAGAGAGGGCAGCATAAGTTTAAAGTCAGGGTGTATGAACTGTGCAGATAAGGATGATCTTTGGGTCATCTTTGGTTAATGTTGTGTAAAAATCTAGGATCAATTGATGCAATTCAGTCAAGGTTTATTGTTTTATGTATAGAAAGAAATAAAAATATTTTTGATATCAAATGTCCTATGTGTTCACCGAAACCTAAGGTAGCTACTTTTCTTTTTTTCCCCAGTGTTGGTACGCAAGTTAAAAGCGGGACACAACAGCAGGGGAAAAAGTCTCTTTTCTTTCTTTTTTTCTGACTATATGTTAGCTACGGCTTCGGCCTTGTAGACTCTGAGGAGTGACATAAGGACTTATTTCTTTCAGAGGGGCCCACTGCCACTATTTGGATTTATTCGGTAGTGACAGTGGATATGATCATGTAACGGTATAAATAGTTAAGTTTAAAGAACACCAGCGCTACTTAGAGGACCACCGGGAGCGCCCCCCAGGACCAACCACCACCAGGGTCCCAGACACACTCCCCTTCCCACCGACCACCAAGGGGGAATAAAACCAGTGGAGCTACTGGTTACTAAGGGAACACCTCCCCAGGGTTCCCCTTACCTTTGAATGGCTGGTGTTGTTGTCCCCAGGAGCCGCTCTTGAAGTCTCTGCTTCGGACATTCTCCTGCTGAGGAAGAGTGGTACGAACGTGCCTCCGACAGCTGTCTGTACAGCTTAGAGAGAGGCTGCACCAGCCGAACGCTTGGTCCCCTTTCATGAACTGCGTCCGGAACCAGAAGACGCGGATCCAGTGAAGATGTCCGTCCCCACCAGAAATGGCGTCGCCTGTCATCCGGTCCGGCCTCCAGCTCCATGCAGACTGCAAACACAGGGAGACCTAGGACATCCTGCTGCAGTGCCCCACTGGGCGAACGAACGGGCGGACCTCCCCAAACTTCTTGCTTTCCCCAAGCGAAGTTTGGCGTGTGCGAGGAAAACTGTCAGTATGAACATTCAGCTCCCTAGCCGACCGGACTGCCGAGTGGAGTCAGAGAGACCACTGTCTCCTCCACTCTAGGTAACATAGCCTCAGCCTCCCCGACTGTTTAGCTAAGATTCCTAGCGGTGTCTGCCCACCGGAGGAAACACCATAACTAAGAGGACGGCGGGAGGGTGAGATTTAAATTGTGAAATTGAAGGTGGCGTTTCCTAAGAGGGGAGGACCCAGGGTCTCTACGGTGGCTGTCCTGAAAGACAGACTTGGGGAAAAAAAAACAAATAGATGTGAATTATTTAGACTGAGGCTCAGTTCACACTTGATGCAGCACGAATTAACAGCAAATTTGCATCACATCTAAAATCGCAAATTTGTTCATGCAAACTAATTGCGGAATGTAGGTTAAGTTAATGACACCCCACAATCCGTTTGCAGAATCAGATGGCCCGGATGGGAACACACATGCGATCTGATTCCGATGCGGACCAAAAAAGGGTCCTGCATGAGTTTGGTCCAAATGAGATGCAAATTCAGCCAGTTTGTATAGTGGAATTTGCATCACACAGACATCACATGTGATCTACACAGCAATGTGGTGCAAATCACTTGCAATATCTGGCATCACACTAATGTGAACCATCCCTGAAATTTACAGAGTCTACCAACTATGGCATAATATATTTAAAATGTATTAACCCCCAGTCTTTAAGGCCATAAAATGCCAGAACTGTAAAACCACCTCCAAAATTAACAATTTTTGGAAGGTAACCACACCAAGGTATTAGAAGCAGTAAGAAGCATTGTAGGTTTTTTGAAAGTTGTAATTGTAAAATGGTTAGCACTTCTACCTGACAGCATTAGGGTTGTCAGTTTGAATTCCAGCCATGTCACTACCTGCATGGAGTTTGCATGTTCTCCCTGTGAATGGGTTGGTTTCCTCCCACACTCCAAAGACATGCAGGTAGGTTAATTGACTCCAGTCTAAACTGGTCCAAATATGTATGCATACAAGTTAGGGATCTTAGACTAATCTTGAGAGCAGGGACTGGCGTGAATGTATAATAATATGCATGTAAAGCGCTCACAACACAGCATAGGCATGATTACGACTACACCCCCAAAATATATTCTTCTGTGCCTCCAAGATATATAGATAAAATGTGAGAATTTTTTGCCACAAGACGCATAGGAGGGACCCAAAATTCAAGGAGCACATTTAGGCTTTTAAAATAAATAATGCATTTGCAATAATTCCCGACTGCCTATCATACACCCTGAGGCCCTGAAGGGCCAGCATGAGAAAACATGCACAAAATGGCTATATTTTGCAAAGTAAATCCTCCAATGTATTTAGAGGCAGTCTTTCAAAGATTATATTGTTTGCCAAAAGTTTTTTGGTACATAAAGAAAAAAAACAAAAAACAAAAACAAACACTTTACAATGTCGTTTGAATAAGATATTTCTTGTGCATAGTATAAGCATATTTAGAATTACACCCCAAAACACATTATTTTACTGCACTCAAGAACACAATGTGCGAGACCTTTTCACTCCTAAAATTCACAGATGGGCCCAAAATGATTAAAGTAGCACCTTAAAGTGGTTGCAGTTGTGGTCTTTTATAAAAACATACATGCCTATACTTACCTGCTCTAGACAACAGTCTATTGACACAAACAGTGTGGCACAGCCCTGCCGCCACTTTCTCCTAACAGGTTCTCACTGCGATCTCTGAACCTGTGAGAGATGAGGGGGAGAACCAGCACTGATCCTCTTCTTCTGAGGTCCCCCGCCAGTGCTCCAGGCCCCTGTTCAATGAGAAAGCAGCTTTCCCTGGGGGCACCCATGCGTGCTAGCTCCCTAGTCCTGCTGCTACATCCATTGACATAGGCAGCGGGTTTGGCCCCACATCACCAGATTTGATTGACAGCAGCAATACATATAATGCATGAAGGTGAAAAATCTCAAGGCTTTAGAATCACTTTAAGGCTTTTAAGAGACATACATCTATGGTGATGTTAGCATTGGTGTAAAAGGGTTTGCTTATACTAGTCTGGATCATCAACACTATTACTGGTGTATACTGGTCTGGTGACACAGACTTGTGTGTCAGCGATCAAGAGCACTGTTGCTGGCTGCACTGGTCTGGCAACACTATGACTGGTGTTGTAAATCTGGACACTACAGCTGGCTGGTATTGTGAAACTATACAGGTGTGGCATCATTGGCCCAGTACCCTGCTCTGATCGACTTAGCTGGTAAGAGAATGTTCATATATACCCTCAGGAGTGACGAGTCTTCCCATTTAAGTACAATGGCTGGGCAGCAAGTGTTTACAGATGTATTTTAATTTAGAAATATGGACTCTACTTAGTAATAAACAAAGCACAGTTAACAACAAACTTGAGAGTTCAAATACAATAACACTCAGAGCGCTACAGTGTATATATAGTATCGGTGCAACCCCAATTTAAACTGACTTGATTTTATAGGTTTTCTTCTTCCATATTAATAAATATAACCCCCCCCCCCCCTTTTTTTTTTTTGGAGAACCAGGTCACTTGCAATTCCATTAGCAAATCTTACTAAAATCTCAATAAACTATATTAGGTATCGGCTAAGAAATGGCTCCATCTGCATCATGTGCATGAATTGTGACTTTAAACAAAATATAGCTTCAGTCTCAGAGTCTTTGATTCTACACAATACTTAATAAAATATAAGAACAACATCTACAGGTTAGGTAATTTTATTTACATAGCATACATAAATTAAGAACATATCTTGCTCAGAAATTCAGCATCCACCATCTAGACTCAAAATCCATGAACAATGTTGTGAGTTTACAAAATTAATCAATGTCATCATCATCAAAAAGGTCTCCGAAATCTGAAAAACATGAGCACAGCGTTAGTACAAGCATTATGCACAACAGCCACTGTTTACATTATTTTTTACATATTCTGAAAATGTATGCATCACTGAATTTTTATAGTCAAACCAACTACACTAACACAATTTGATTGCATTTTCATATGGTACGACATAAGATAGCAAGCAGTATTCTTCTAAAAATTGAAAACAAAAAAGCAGCCCTTTTTTGTTCAGAGAGAGATGCTAGTGAGCACTATAGTAGTTCATCTAGTCTTCCTGTCATTGTGCAACTGCCCGTTTGTTCAAGGTATGAGCAGATAGATACACTGACAGTCTGCTGGAGTCTTAGATTGCACCTGTGATCTGCTGATCGTGGGTGCAATGCTTTAAAAGCTCCCAAAAAATTAAATTTTGGGAGGTGAACTTATTCTTTTAATTAGTGGCTGAAGTGCTGGAGGAGAATATATAAAGAGAGCAGTGCACCCCAACCAGCCTTCCTTGGAAAAGACTGGCAGTATCCAATCGAAACATATTGGTATAGGCAGGAGGTGCCATCTCCAGTACAGGGACATTGCTGAAGAGTGTGTACCATCATCAGAATTTCTCTCTGTGGTACACACGCTAGTTGTCAGTAGCCAGGGCCTAGCCTGTTTGGGTGAAGTTGATTAGTACTTCTCTTCCTTGCTCTGCTCCTATTGTGCCTGTCAGACACGCACGCACAAGCTAGCAACACAGCTCAGAAGCAACATGCAGCTGGCAATATGTGAGTGTCTTGTTTATTGTTATACATGTCATTTTATTCTTTGTGCTCATTTTTGCACAAAGGATTTGTGTGAAACATGGCATTAATTGTTTGTAGTATTTGATTTGTGCTGCTTTTGGAGGATTTAAGCTACCCCACATTTTTTTTAAAAGGAGAAGTATAGCCAAAGCTTGTTTGGCTGCACTCCTATGACCCATTTTAAGCAGCTGGCACCACAGAGCCATTCCGGGCTCAAAAAAAGATCGCAAACACATGGTCAGGATCCGCCCATGTGCCTGGAACAGCACTTGGCTCAGCAAGCCACTGAGAGCCTGGGCCAGCCACTACCCCCCCCCCCCCCTCCACAGGCCACAAATGCAGCATTGGACCGATGCTGCATCCAGCTAGCCAAGTAGGATTTAAACACCCCCCACTTCCATATTTTGTTGCCACAGTACAGGCGGAGTGCAGGGTTGAATTTTTCAATACATATACATACATACACATATATATATATATATTTCTCTTTTAACCTGTTGCTCTCCTATTTGCTAGAGTCATTATTGTCAAATAGATTTGTCAGCCTAAGCCCCCGTTCACATTGGAGCAAATTGGGCTTTGTGGCACCGCATCGACTTGCAAGAGTAGTACATGTGCAATTTCGGGTGTGACTTGAATAGACATCTGTGCATGAAGCCGCACAGATGTCTTCAAAGTCACACTGAGATGCGGCTTCGAAATTGTGCAATTTCAGGTGAAATCACAGTCAACGTGAGCGGGGGCTTATTCTCTACATGAGGACCAGTTGCAAAGCCTGAACACTGGATGTTAGTGTTCTTGCACAGCAAATCTGCCAGCAGAATCTTCAGCATCTGACACTTCTGTTACGGTACACTCCACCGCAATCTGTGGTGCTGAATGGTGTTTATATTATTTTTTTTAATCAAGGACAGTCTCTCTGTTAAAAGAACAGAACACTGAGATGTATATGACGACGTTAGCACAGTAGCATGGAGATATAATTGACTGTGTATGACCCAGAAGACACAAATTATGCTTTCAAGTAGAGCCTCTTTGATCACCTGTCTGCAGATCTCATATAAATAATCCTTGTTGACTTTAACAGTGACTGAGCTACCAAAAATAAAACATCAGTGTGCCATTTAGACAAAACCTATTTGAATGAGAGCGATAAAAGTTCTGCTAATAAAAAGGAAAATGTAAATCTAGCATCTGCCAGACTACTTGTCAACATCAGTGTATGAGGGGCCCTAACCAATGACAACCAGTCACTAATTTCCTTCCTTTATTCCTTTAGCAGTGACATGCAGAAACACACAGATCTCTGCTATAATATAATGGTATTTTAGGATCACATTGGTTATTCTGATCCCACACAGTATTTTTAGTTATTGGCCACAAATCACTAAAGTCAATTGATAAACCAGATATGTTCCCCAAGCCTTGTAGAAGAATATTACTATCACTCACTGTTGAAGTAGTCTAGATGCACAGCTTTCTCATTGGCTGCCAGGTCCATTAAGAGTCCTGTACTTCCCCCAGCCTGTAAAACACATAACAGAATATATGTTGATTGTATTGCTATAAAAAAATAAAAAAAATCCCTGAAATTGAAAAGATATCATAATGACGCAAAGCAGGAGAGCAACAAAAGCAGAAGCTAGTTCTTCCCATGGGGAAGGTTTCAGTGTATTTTTAAGAAGCATATTAGAAGCTTAGGCAAGGTTTGTGACCCTTCATGCTTGTTTGTACCTAACATGTAACAATAGGTGTTCAGGCAATGAGAGGTTCAGTTATTCAAGCGGAACTTCAGTCAAAAGGGGAAGTTTTGCTTTTCTTTCCTCTTTTTGCATACACCTCCATGCATACAGTGCCCACACCTTGAATCCATGACCCACTTTCCATAGGTCACATTGTGCATTGGAAATAATGCTTGCTGTTATAAACTCAAACATATACCAAAAGGAAACACCATAGTGTAGTACAGGGGTCTCCAAAAAGGTCAGCTTACTGTCCTTCAAACTTTAGGGGGCAGGGACTGTTGCCATCAGGAGTAGAAAATGTCCTAGTGTCACTGGAAGCAAGCAGTGTGCTTTCCTTGGCATTAGGGGGAGGAATTGTGCCCCATCATTAGTGTCAGGAGGAATAGTGCTCCGTTGTCTGTGTCGGCAGAAACTATGCCCCACTGTTGCTGACAATGGGGGAAATAATGCCCCAAGAGCAGGATAAAAGCAAGCTTCCAGGCTGCAGTTTGGACACACTGCGAGGTGTTTTTCCACCTTAATGCATAGGATGCATTAAGGTGAAAAAACACAAACTTTTACAAGCCCCCTTTAAGGAAGGACCTTTTCTGAGATCTCACCCAATCTCTATTACATCTCCCCAGAGTCCCTACCCATTACCTGCTCACCAATTTGGTGCACAGGCATAGCCTCCTCTCCTGCATTACCAACTCATGTGTCTGACACTACAAGTCCAAGCATGCCAGGAGAGGGGAGTCAGCAGCAGTAGGATAGATCAGACTGATTTTTAGAGGAAAAGTGCTGGTGTATAGTGTGTGTTTATAAAGTGTGTCTGTATAGTGTATGATCATGTGTGCCCACACTGCAACGCAACAGAAGTCAAACAGACAAGTTTCACTTTCAACATGTGCTGTTGCCGACTGTCCATAAATGTCCACAGACTGGAGAAAAATGGCAGAAAGAAATTCTTGTTGCCATTTGGAGGCAGCCAACTAGTTAACCGTCAAGCTTGTCCTCAGATCTCAGGTGACACATGGCTTTTATTCACACTTCCCACTGCCCGATCCAAGACTGAGCCCAGCAGTTCACCCTTCAGCTGCCTCCACAAATGCACATGCAGTTCAGAGCCAGCAACATACATTGGCGTGCGCCGGTCAGGAACCGGTTAATGGTGAATTTAGGCTTTAACCACTTAGCACGCATGCTATAACTGAAAGCTTAAATTGCCAGGAGGGCATCCATAGACATCCTCCCGTTCTATGCAAAATTGTATAGCAAAAAACGTATTTTTTTCCCAGTCTTTTTTGTTTGTTTAGCAAAAAATAAAAACCCCAGGAGGTGATTAAAGCGGAGTAACACCCAAAAATTGAACTTTCACTTTAAAGAGGAAGTAAACCCCACCAAAAAAAAAAATCGTAATTTTCAATTATTTCTATTCTACTAAACATCAGCATTCAAATGATCTATATATTTCCGCAAAACGAGCGTTATAAATACCTTTTTTCTCATTTTAAAAAATCTGTGCCTTCCGGGTATCGCCCGCGCCGTTGCTACGTCTGGTTTTCATCTCCTTTGCGGACGTCATTTCCGCCCTTAGTTTGATTTCCCTCAAGAAATCTCGCGCATGCGCCGTAGCGTCATAACAATCCTAACCAAGCCTCGATCTCGGTTGCCGTTACTAAGGCAACAAAGCATTTCATGTATGAAATGCAGATCAACGCTGTACATCGCGAGACTTCTCCTCTGCCGCTCTGAGGAGAATGTCACGTAAGGCAGAGAAGCAGGAAGGACACAATACAATATATGGCGCGGTCGCAAGTCAATACTGCGCAAGCGCGGCTGACGTCATGGACATCTAAACAGCGGTTAATACGAAAATGACACAAGTGCACTTTCTCAGGCAGCGATTAGCTGCCTGAGAAAAGTATTATCTACCTAGAAAAACATGTTTAGGAGGGTTTACAACCACTTTAAGTGATGGTGACCCCCTGACATGCCACATTTGGTATGTCATTTTTGGGGAGGGGAGTGTCACGAATACCCTCTTTTTAGAAGCACCCAGCTTCCACTTCCCCCCGGGGCTCCCCAGTGCTGGAAGGAAGTTCACCTCTCCCCCCTCCCTCTCTGTTCTGGGACATGTCACGGGTCCCAGAAGATTGCCCGGCCAGTCACAGCATCTGTCTGATTATTAAAAGTCAGTGGCTACACTTTTTGTAGCTGCTGACTTTTAAATGGATGGAACTCAGCTTTAATTACCACTAAAAGAAAGCTCTATTTGTGCAAAAAAAAATCATATGGGTACAGTGTAACATGACCGCACAATTGTCAAAATGTGACAGCACTGAAAGCTGAAAATTGGCCTGGGCAGGAAGGGGGGTATTACTCCCTATTGGCATTCCATTTAGAATGTCCCGCCCAGTAGGCAAGTGGTTAAATAGCGAACGTCTTGACTTATGAGAGTTTGTCATTATAATAATTCAGGTCCTCCGCCAGTACACTTTCTATGTCTCGTTAGCAAAAAAAAAAAGTCATTGAGGGTTGCTAACCCTCTTGGAAGGGATGAGGTGTAGACAGACTATAGGACACCTCCCCCCTCGTGTTCTCATATATGAAGCGTGAGTAGCGGGTGAACGTCCTTCTCCTGTGCACAATACACAGGGCACACCTGATAGCATGAAATGTATGAGAGCGCTCCGCCTCACCTCATCCAGGTCCACATAGGGCCCGGCTCCCTCCGGGAACATCTCATCTACTGCAGGCTTCATCTTTCTCCGGACACCACTAACCCAGACGCCACAACAACAGGCACTTCCGGGAAACCTCTGCCACACTTCCGGCAGAAAGGTGGGCGGGGCCCTGGGTTACTTCCGGCAGGCTATTAAACTTTGTATTGTGATAATGATGTGGGGGCTGGGGAGCGTTTTTTTTTTCTCTTTTATTTTTAATTAGAGCAAACCTTTCATGAGAGGTTATTAGGGGCTGACAGTACTGACCTCCTTCTATAAGTAGCACCTATCCTGTGTGATTGTGTCCTCAGTATTTCCTGTAGTGATGACAGGGAGGTAATTTGCAAAGTTAGCAACAGTCATTACTTTTCTAGATAGGACTAAAGTAGAACCAATACCTTGTTTACATTAACGTTGCTCTCTGAAGAGTAATCTTGATTTCAATCAGTCTTCAGAGAGTGTTGTATATCACCTCTGCCCTCAAGCCCTGCACTAGTGTGCTGCAGCTGCATTCATTAGAGTTAGTCTAGGTTCACACCGAACGCCACTTTAAAATCGCGAGACTTCACTTGAAATCGCAGGATTTCAAAGCCGCATGTCAGTGCAATTTGTGGTGCGACTTGGCTGACATGTGTGCGGCTTCATGCACAGATGTCTATGCAAGTCGCACCTGAAATCACCAAAAGTAGTGCATGAACTACTTTTTCAAACTGGTGCCAATCGGCATCACAAAGTTGGCATCGCACCGATTTGAACAGCTCCATTGCCGACAATATGGTGCGACTTGTCATGTGATTTGACCTGTCAAATTGCATAGCTCCCAACTGTCCCTGATTTCGAGGGACTGTCCCTGATTTGGAACAAAGTCCCTCTGTCCCTCTTTCCTCCTCATTTGTCCCTCATTTTGGTCTGATCCATATAGTTGTATATAAAATGCACTAATTATCCTTCAAAAAAGTGTTTCCCACTGCTAAACCTTTCATCCAAATTCTAAATTGCTGCATTTGTAAATTCTAAAAGCCAATATAAAGGAATAGTAACGGTAAAAAAAGCCCTTGTAGATTTAGTTAACTTTTTTTTTTTTTTTTTGGTTAATTCTCCTTTAAGGGGGCGTGTCCTATGTCTACATACATTTGCTAGTAGGTGTCCCTCATTCCCATCTAAAAATGTTAGGAGTTAGACCCCTTTCACACTGGGGCGGGAGTGGCGGCTGCGCTATTTTTAGCGGCACTTCACCATCGGATTTGCAGTGCTATTTGGCCGATAGCGGGACGGTTTTATTCTCCCGCTAGTGGCATAGAAAGGGTTAAAAATCACAACAAATCGCCTCTACAGAGGTGCTTTGTCGGCGGTATAGCTGCGCTGCCCCATTGATTTCAATGGGCAGAAGTGGTGGAGGAGCGGTATACACATCGCTCCTTCACCGCTCGAAAAATGCTGCTAGCAGGACTTTTTTTACCGTCCTGGCGTACCACTCCAGTGTGAAGGCCCTCGGGGCTTTCACATTGGAGAGACAGCAGCAGCTGTTTCAGGTTGGTTTGCAGGCGCTATTTTTAGCGCAATAGTGCCTGAAAAGTGCCCCAGTGTGAAAGGGGTTGTATGGAAATTGCATGACAACTCACACCGGTGTGAACAGGGGCTAAGTGACTAGCTGGATTGCACTAAGTTCTCCTTGGCTGCAGGTGTCGCTGTCACCGTCAGCAAGTGGTAGAACGCAGTCTAGTTGGGTGTATTGAGTACCATCATTGTCTCGGGAGCCAGCCTAGTGGGAGTGTTTTCCTGCTGTGCATTCTGAGAGTTGGTATTTAAGGTACTGACATCACGTGCTTCGGGGTTCCGGTCCAGAAGATATTTTCTGTCTGTTTGGTCCTGGTCCTCCTGACCAGCCCCCATGGCCCTCCTGGCCTGAGGTGCGGATCCTTGCAATTCCGAGCCTCGGGCCGGATAGCCTAAGGCGAAGCAACTGCAAGGACAGGCCTGAATGGATATGAGGCCTGAGGATTCAAAGGTGGTCCGGTGCCATCTCACCTAAGGAGAGGCCCAGCAACTGGAGAAGCATCCAGGGGAGGACTCTTCGGGAGAAGGCCAGGCACAAGGCTGGTTTCTCAGAAGGAGCCTGGAGGCTCAGTTGAAGGACACTTAGTGGATCTATATTCATACGGCATCGCCGGACCGGCTGAGAGATACTCTCTAGATATGTCTAAATCCCTCAGTTACATCCAAGTCTGTGGTAGAGACTTTTATTTCTCATGTGTTCTACATCCAAGTCTGTGGCAGAGACTTTGCTTTACTTGACACCCTGCCGGCTGTTAGGCCTAGTGAGAGGAAGTCTATCCGGAGGTTGTGAGAATTCAGCTGTGAAACGTTTATTCTCTGGATTTTGCAGTTCCAAAACTACCTGAACTTCCTTCCTAAGGCCTCATGCACACGAGCCGCAGTTAAACGCGTGTTCAGATGCAGTTGGACACTTTTTTCAACTGCCCCTGAACTCATTCAATGCTATCCTATGTGTCCATGCACACAGTCTCGATTTTTGCCGTTTTTATGCAGTTGCGTTTAACCTCGTTTTTCCAGAAGCAAAAAAATGGGTTCAGACGCAAAAATTTCCACGTTTCAGACGCAAAACGTCGCTAAACGCGGCACCCGCGTTTAGCTGCGTTTGCGTTTATATGAGTTTTTAAAGGAACCCAATTTTTTGGACCTGAAAACTCAGAAATATGATCTGAGAATGACATTTTGTGACCCAAATTTGGGGGCCCATATCTTGGGGCCAATTATTGCCAGGAACCCCAAATTCAGTATGCAGACACTGTGTATCTAGTACTACAACATGTCTAAATTTGGGGTTCCTATCTCCAAGTGACCCCGAGATAGGGGGCCCCAAAGACGGGTCACAAAATGTCATGCACTTTTCTGCATCAGAGAATGACATTTTGCGACCCGACTTTGGGGGCCCATATCTTGGGGCCAATTATTGCCAGGAACCCCAAATTCGGTATGCAGACACAGTTGAACTAGCACTATATTCGGGTCGCAAAATGTCATGCACTTTTCTGCATCAGAGATACATGGCCTCAAAGTCAACTGTGACCATCTGCGGCAATGTAATTTGGTCATTAGGGTTGGGTGTTATGGTAAGTGGTTATCCGTTAGGGTTATTGTTTAGGATTAAGGGTTGGATTAGGGTAAGGCCGGGTTCACACCGCTGCGATGCGGGAACGCCGCGAATCCGCGGCGTTTTCCCGCATCGCACGACTCCCGCCGGCAGTTCACACTGCCCTATGCGAACGGCTGGGAGTGTCAATGATATGTTAATGACACCCCCAGATCCGATCGCATATCGCAGTGCGATCTGCCGACTCGCACAAGAATCGGATCGCATGGTGTGAACGCCCATGCGATCCGATTCTGTTGCGGACGAAAAAAAGGGTCCCGTGCGAGTTTGCTGCGGGACCGCTGCGAGTTCAGCCATACTATTTGTATGGCTGAACTCGCAGCGCTACGGAGATCGGATGTGATTTGCGGTGCGAATCACATCCGGATCTCCCCCCGCAGCAGTGTGAACCCAGCCTTAGGGTTGTTTAGGGTTAGGGTTAGTGTAAGGGATAGGGTTAGCTGTTAGGGGTAGGGTTAGTGTTAGGGGTTAGGGTTAGGATGAATGGTTAGGGTTAGGATTCTGGATATTTTAATAAGGCATTAAAAAATATTATACTACCATATACAGCAGCAAAGAATTAAAATATTTTAATCAGTACATATTTCACAATAAAAATATACCGTATTAAAAAATTGGCCAAATAAATTTAAAACAATTATAAAAAATCTAATTAACATAGATTTGCTTTTAAATAAAACAATTTGAAACTAGAAAAAATGAATAAAAACATATATTAAGATTAAAAAATAAATAATTAACTATTTTAATATTGTTTTATATTAGAAATAATGAAAACATGTTAAAAATTACCACAAGAAAATATTAGATATTTTAAAAAATTGGATAATTTGCTATAAATAGACATTATTTGACTGGAACCTCCATGCATCCACTAAAAAATGGGTAGAATTAGAAGAACAGTTAGCAGAAACACCCCTAGCGACAGCACCATGGCTACCCTCCAATCACATCCCGAACACAGCATCCAAACATATCCTTATAGGCCCCGCTCTTCATTGCTTCCACAAAGCATGCTCCAACTCGCATCTAGCAACAATACCAGGCCCCATGACCCCAATCCGAGCCAACCCAGATTTTCCTCCCGGAATGTCCCCAAACTTTCTAGCTTCTGTGTGGCCACACAAACACATGAGAGTAAAGCACTTCTTCCAGGCAAACTCCCTCACATCACGAGAAAGGCTAGCATCACAAATGCAGGATCAGAAATTCCCTCTATGGTCATATTAGCAAATACAGCATTTTCTCTCAGACCCCAAACACAGGCCACATTGGTCCAGATCACTTACTCCATTTGAAGCACTATGCTCGGAGTCTGTACCACAAAGACACTTGATTTCCTACATATATCAGCTCCTTTTTAGTAAGCATCCAAGGAAACACAAAAACTGCCATTATTGGGAGAAAGCTCTCGCGATCTCCATCACAGAAGACCAATGGGAACAAATATTTGAATACACTCTCAAGGGCTCAATAAACGTATCCACCCAAGAAAATGGATACAAAATTCTCAACCGCTGGTACAGAGTCCCAACCGTCATCAACAAATATTCACCAACCACCTCAAACTTGTGCTGGCGATGCAAATCCGAACCTGGCTCCCACGTCCACATATGGTGGTCATGTCCCATACTTCAAAAGTTCTGGCAGGAGGTTCACAACTTAACGTCAAAGATAACTACATACCCTTTGGAATTCACCCCCGCACAACTATTATTACATCACACCACACTATCTAGACGAACATATTTTAGGTCCTTAACAATGCACATGCTGAATGCAGCGAAACTGTGCATCCCTGTCCTTTGGGGCACCTCTAGGCCTCCATCAATCAAAGAATAGTTCATGAGGATCAATAGAACTGCTGAAATGGAAGAACTCATAGCCATCTCACAGGAGAACATTGCTAAACACAATTCTCGTTGGGCCTGCTGGTCCCACTTCAAATCTACCCCAGACTACACACGCACCATGCAATTAAACACCAACTGAATGGGCGCGACCCCTGACCCCCCTTGACTTTACGCATAAAAAACCCATGGGGGGATGGGGGAAGCCGGTCGAAGTCCGGGGCTAGATTGGCGGCTATTGCCCCCTCCTGACCCGTCCGGTTTCTCCCTCTCCTCCCCCCCATCTGCTCCAACACTCTAATCTTTTGGACACCCCCTCTACAAATCCAATTCTTAAATGCGAAAGATTTCCTCCTTACGCCACCCCGCCTTCACCCAGTTCCTCCCCCCCCTTACTCATCCAACAGGTACAATCAAATAAACCAGCTGGACTGGTTACCTAAACGCTTCCACAAAACATGAGACACGTGAGACCCACAAAACTCTGGACCGATCCCCAGACGGACGTCTATCCTTCCTACCTTACGACAAACACCCTACAGACTTTCGTGACGCACTTATCTGAATAAGAATCTGAATCGAGACTCGACAGTCTATAAATACTAACTTACGACTACAGATTGCGAAAGATGCTACCACGCAACTATCACCTCATTCAGGTCATTCAGGATAAATCTCTCATGTAAACTCTTTCACATGTCATATGCTCCTTACAGCTGATATTGTTACGGTTATTTTGGAACTTGTATAACATGTTTGCGTTCTTGATACAATGTCATTTTGTTTATACTGTTGTACCTCAATGACATGTAAAACTACTTCTACTTACATTCAATAAAAATTTTAATGGAAAAAAAAAAAAATAGACATTATTTTAAAAAAAAATAAAGGACAGAGAAAAAAATTCATCTGTACATCTATAGATAAATATATTTTATAAATATATACACATACCTGATCGTTACCAACAGACGTTCCTCTGGTAACACACTGTTTCTCATATTGGTGTCCATGAATGTCAGACCAGGTCGTACTTTTTGTAAGAGCAGATCAAATGTGACAATGGACATCCGGCTAAAATTAAAAAACTTGTCGGGGTAGGTACGCAGCTGCACATACATGTTTGTGAAATATCCAACGGACATTCGCTGTCCCATCAACGGATGGGTCCAATATCGATGAGCTCCGACTCTGGACCTCTCACGAAATTTGCGATGACGTTGCTGTCTCATCAAGAGCAACATCAGGAGCATTTCCTGACATATATTCAATTTGGGATCCATTTCAAAATATATACCACAGAAAGAGAGGCAAATGCAAGTGTAAAACTGCTCTCTATGCTGCTGCTGCTCACTCTGATCAAAATAGCAGAAATAGTTAAAAAAAAACATGCTTTGAGAGCTTGGGGAGGGTCTACATGATGTTATCTTTATAAACGCTTATAAACGCAAACGTGGCTAAACACGGCATGCAAACGCAGCGAAACGCGCGTTTCAGCTTTTGTTTAGCAGAGTTTTCACCTGCGTCTCGTGTGCATGAGGCCTAACCCTCTACCCTTTATTACGAAACTGTGTTATCTTCTAAAATAAATAACCCAAAAGAGGATCCAGTGTCAGTTTCTGCATTTCTTTGGGCCATCTACCAAGGGAACAACAAGACAGAAACGAGGTCAAGAAGGTAATGGTAATCCCAACAAAACCAGCAGCACCTTCGGGGGTCAGTGCTACAGTGGTGTTTAGGGGACAGTACTGTCAGCTAACGTGATTATGGCAATAATCATTGCTGCAGTAAGGTGCTGCATTACATACTGCAACATACTGTATGTACTCCTCCCATGTCTTTGCAGCATGGGTGGGGGGTGTAATAAAATCTGCTCCGCAGCACATTTTTACTGCCCCTCAACACAAGTGTAAACATACCTTAATGGGTTATTTTTAGTTTTGAAAAGAGGGATTCAAGCTCCTGTCAGGTTTTTATTAGTGCCTGTGTTAGAGAGATTCACCCTCTATTTGTCCTGATTACCATTTTCACCGAATGTAAAAGTGAAAGAAAATACATTTTGGGTTGTCACCAGAACAGGAAAAGAGGGTGAATTCCTCCAAGAGGACACTAGTTCCATTCCAGTGACACCCCGGGATTCTCAAACTTTGGAAGGATGTTCTCTCACTTCCTGTTTTGGAAATGGGACAGGAAGTGAAGGAAAATCTCCAAATGGGACATAGATGGCAAAATGTAAAAAAAAAAACAACAGGAGTTATATCCCTCCCTTATTCTGTCCAAGTGACAAAAAAAAGTTGTTGGCTTTAGTCCTACTAGAAGGCTGGATTCATACCTTTGCAGTTTAGTGCTTTTTGCAGATTTGCACTACAGTCCATTTAACATGGTTTCCTATCCTATGGAATACATTCTGTAGTGCAAATCTGCAAAATGCAAAAAGCACTAAAAATACATAGGTGTGAATCCAGCCTAAAGCAGTACTCAACTCTCCTTACACCCCGCCATGTTTTTTCCCCTCTTGCTTTTCAAAGTACCTGCTCATCCACACAGCAACAGTGTTGTTCCTCTGCAATCCACTGTTCAAGTGTCACTATCTTGGTCATCTTTTGGGTGCAGGCAGCCCACTCCAGTAGGGCACAGGACCCAACCACCCAGCCTGCCCTGTGGACTGCCCTTTCCCTGGGCCGCTCTGTATGCTTATCCTGCAGCCTCCTGGAAGATGTGACCTAAGTATCCAGGAGGCTGCAGCAGCAGGTATACATAATGAGACTTGCTTAAGTGAATAATAAGATAAATAAAAAAGCTGCTGCAACCAAAAATGTGAGGCACACACATTAAACAGATAAAAAACAAAGGTTAGCCGCGCTGCCAAACTTCAAATGAAAACTGAAGTTACAAGTGACGTAAGGTGGAGGCGGTGCTTGGCGAATCGTGCTGGTGAGCGCGGGATTGAATGAGTGCTAATTCACCGAAGTCAACCCGAACAGACTACCAGGGAGTACTTTATACTACCCTTAGAGACCTGAGGCTGGGGGGAAAACAAAAGCCATAGGCCTATAGAGATCTCCTTAAACAAGAGATCTGCCTGCGCTAATCACAGGCAGTGAAACATTGCCCGATCTCTGGAGTCGCACATCGGGGCAGCTTATTGTTTACCATTGATCTCCACTCACATCGCCCACATGCAAAGTAACAAAGCTTACAATAGTGCTTTACTGTTTTAAAAAGGATATATTTGTATAAAACATAAAACTATCACTCACATTTTCCACATTAAAACCAAGCCTTAGGCCTCATGCACACTAGACGTTAAAATAACATTATAAAAACGCCAGTAGCTTTGCAGTAAGTTTTCAAAGTTTTTGCAATAGTGTTTATTCGTTTTTTCCTGAAAGGCTCCATGGCAGCATACGTGTGGGTAGCCCCGCCTCCACGATTACCCAATAGGACCCAACTCCCATAAATCTTTGCTCCTGGCTACTATCAGTGTTCCTTTTTTGTCCTCCCCAGTAGGACCAGATGGTTTCTTTCCTGGAAATAAAACTTCACGACGATCGATTGGCTGATTGACTGAGAATTTTTCCTCCGATAGGCCCTGACTGTTAAGCAGGGTATGGAGAGTATTTGCAGAGTAGCGCTGAAGAAAGGATTTCCTACCTGAGTGCGCACGGTCTGTGTCCCGTTGCTATGGGTGACCATTATCTGCTGGAGGTATGGCGTGTGTGTTCCAGTCCGTTCGGCCAGGTGATCGTTGGTGGAGTGGTGAGCCTTTTATCTATCCATGGCAGCATTGTATTTGTGTGTATTTCTTTTGTTTGTCTTGCGGTCTCCTCCATGCCGTTTGCGTTCGCTTCCGCGTTCCAGCAAACCTCTCTCCTACTTCCGGGTTATGCAGGCGTTCTGCGCATGTGCGAACCCGGTATGAGACCGAGGCTTGGTTCCCGTGCATGCGCGCGAGCGCCTCGCATCTGACGTCGGCGATGACGTCACGGGCGCCAAATTTAAAAGGCTTTGGAAGCTGTCAGAACCCCGGGAATGTTTGCAGTGGTCGCAGCAACTTCCCGGGGCTGTCAGCGCGGCGGTTTAAGGTAAGAGCATGTCCCTTAGGCTGGGGAAATGCTTTTTAAAAAAAAAAAAAAATGTGTGTTTTATTTTTCTCTTTGGTTGCAGTGTTTCTTAAACTGTGGGTTTATTGTGAATATGGACGCCTTACTGCCTCCTAGTGGCCAGCCCGCTCATGTTAGGTAGGTCTTTAGTATTTATGCTTTTTATATATTGGAGAGAGTGTTTGGCATAGGTAGGATTGACTGTATATCCTTTTCTCTCTCTGTCTGTTTTACCCTTACAGCCCTTCTGGGTCTGATCCACAACCTATCACTTCTAGACGCAGTGGATCATCAAGATCACACCGCCATAAATCCTCCTCAAGATCTAGCCAGCATAGGTCAAGATCTGAACAGCATAATAAGAATTATTCTCACCCCCCTGCTGCTCACTCCAGCAAGCGTACGGAAAAATCATGCTGGGGGTGCAGGATGCCTGTTCCTTCGGACGTATCCTTATGCGATCATTGCTTCTCCAAAGCTGCAGATGAAAGGGATGATGCAGACCAGCGTTTGGAGTCAATAGTAAGACGGGTTGTGAAGGAGTCTCTGCAGGAGAGGGACGCTCTACAGCTGTGTGAATCCCCGTCAGAATTATTGGCTCCTCCACCTGGAGAGAACCCATTGCAGGAGACATGGGAATCCTCTCAGCCAAGCCGCCTATCTGCTCCCATCTCAGATAGTGAATCTGACTGTGAGGATCCTGGTTTAGGTTTTGACTATGGACTGGTGCCTTCATTGGTCAAAGCAGTGAGAGAGGCTCTGACGTGGGAAGACCCTATTACTTCCCCACCAAAGCAGAGAAAGTTCTTTAAACCGCTCAATAAGGAGCGACAATTTTTTTCCCTTCCTTTCAGAGTTGGGTGACATTATTACCGAGGAATGGAGCAAGGTGGATAAAAAGGGTTCCATGCAGTCAAAAATCCTGAAATTATATCCCTTTAAAGAAGAGGATGTGAAGCACCTGGAGTCAGCACCACTGGTGGATGCAGCACTCATGCGTTTGGTGAGATATGTAACCCTACCCTTAGAGGATACGGTATCCTTTAAAGATCCTTTGGAAAGGCGGATCGATTCAGACCTTAAGAGGATATATCTGACTTCTGGAATGGCTTGCAAACCAGTGCTTGCAATGGCAGCGGTATCCAAGGCCATAGAATCATGGGCTGACTCTGTAGAGGAATTCCTGAGGGGTATTTCTATTGAATCAGCAAAAGACTCCCCTATTCAAGAAATCAGGATGGCGTCTGCCTTTTTGGGGGAGGCATCTATTGATGTTATCCGCCTGATATCTCGGGATATGTTAGCAGCAGTCTCAGCTCGCTGTGCGTTATGGCTCCGTCCATGGCTGGCGGATCCAGCATCCAAACAGGCCTGGTGCCGTATTCCCTTTGAGGGGTCATCTTTGTTTGGTAACAAGCTGGATACTGCCATATCCCGGGCTACAGGTGGGAAATCTGGGTTTCTTCCCCAGGACAGACGTCTTCAAAATCAAAGGCGTCCATTTCCTAGAAGACAAGGCCCTGATCGTGCCAGGGAGGCGCGGAGCTATAGACCTGGTCGAGAATTCTCAAGGTCATGGAGATCCAGGCAATCTTCTTTCAAAAATACCTCAAAAGGGGGTTCGTCCGGCAAGCAGGATTCCGCGAAATCCTTTTGAAATTGGGCCCGCTCAAACTTGTCAGGTGGGGGCTCGTCTTCTCCACTTCAGGCATGTTTGGGCGGCCTCAATTCGGGATTTTTGGACTGTAAAAACAATTTCCTCAGGTCACAAGTGGGGTTTTATCAGCACCCCAAAGCTAAGATTTATTCCCACAAATCTTCCAGAATCGAAAGAGAAGAAACAAGTCCTATTGACCTACGTGAACTCTTTACTGGATCAAGGCGCAGCCGTTCCCGTTCCAGAAGAAGAACGTGGAGAGGGCATGTATTCCCCTTTGTTTCTGGTTCAAAAGAAAAACGGCACATGGAGGCCGGTAATAGATTTGACCCATCTCAATTCCTTCATTCGCAAAGAGAAGTTCAAGATGGAATCTCTGCTTACCATCCAGCAGTCCGTGTATCTGGGGGACTGGATGATATCAGTCGATTTGAAGGACGCTTACTTCCATGTTCCCGTGGCAAAGGAGTTTCAACAATACCTCCGCTTTGCAGTAGGCATTCAACATCTTCAATTTACATGTCTTCCCTTTGGGTTAACAACGTCCCCACGGGTCTTCTCCAAAGTTCTTTTGGCAGTTGTGGCCTTTCTCAGAGTCAAAGGTGTTCGTCTCCATCACTATCTCGACGACCTTCTTCTGCTATCCCAGAACAAGGATCAGCTCTTGGAGCACAAAGACCTAGTCATCTCCACTCTACAGGAGTTCGGGTGGCTTCTGAACTTAGAAAAGAGTCACCTAGATCCAACTCAGTCTCTTGTTTTCCTAGGGGCGCAGTTCAACACAGCAGAAGGTACTATCGCCCTTCCAGAAGAGAAAGTTGGAGTCATACGAGACAGGATTCATGCAGCCCTTGCAGCATCCCATCTCTCGGCTCTCCAATGTCTGAGGGTGATTGGCACAATGTCAGCCACCATTCCCATGGTAAAGTGGGCCCAGTGGCACACTCGTCCCTTTCAGAAGGGGTTTCTACAACAGTGGGACTTATCCAGCCAGACACAGCGCATATTCCTCACTCCAGCCATGAGGACGTCTCTTCTTTGGTGGCTACAGGGGAAGAACCTGCGCAACCACCATTCAATCATTCCCATCTCATGGGTCACGGTAACTTCAGATGCCAGCAATCGAGGATGGGGCGCTCACTGCCTTTCGGAGGTCGCTCAGGGCAGGTGGACGTTTCCATCACAGAGAGTCGTCTCCAATGTTCTGGAGCTAAGAGCGGCCTTCCAGGCGCTTCGGTCATTCCATCATCTGACAGCGAATGCCTCGGTCATGCTAAGGTTGGACAACACAACCGCGGTGGCTTACGCAAAGAAGCAAGGGGGAACTTGCAGCTGGTCCCTGTTACAGGAGACGGAGCCAATAATGAATTGGGCTCAGAAGAATTTGTCCAACCTTTCTGCAGTCTACATCCCAGGGGTGCAGAATGTTCAGGCGGACTTCCTATCGCGTGTCGAGTTGGACAACAACGAGTGGTCTCTACACCGGGAAGTATTCGATTGGCTCCTGACCTTAGGATTGTCCCTGGAAGTCGACTTGTTCGCTTCCCCGTGCAATCGGAAGCTTCCGAAATATTACTCAAGGTTCAGGGATCCCCAGGCATATGGGATAGATGCCCTCACAGAACATTGGAAGTTTCAGACAGCTTACGCCTTCCCTCCAGTTCCGGTGATCCTGCAATTCCTTCGGAGACTCAAGTCAGAGAAGGCGGAGATTCTCGCAGTGATTCCTTTCTGGCCCAACAGACCTTGGTTCCCTCTACTGCTGCTCCTCAGTTTTCAAGAGCCAGTTCCCCTGCCTCTCAGGTCGGATTTGCTATCTCAAGGCACAAGGTTACATCCATGCCCATCATGTCTGAACCTCAAGGTATGGTTTTTGAGAGGGAAAGGCTAGAAGCTCTTGGTTGTCCGGAAGAGGTCATCCCAACCCTTCTCAATTCCAGACGCGGGAGTACTAATAGGGTATATGAGCGTATATGGTCCAAGTTTTCGGCCCATATGTCCACCAGAGAAAATTCTTGCAGTTCTCCAACAATACAAGACATACTAAGCTTTCTTCAAACAGGCCTTGATTTACCTCTAGCTATCAGTTCATTGAGAGTCCAAGTATCGGCTATTTCAGCCTTTACGGGTATTTCCTGGGCAAACCATGCACTGGTACAACAATTCTTCAAGGGAGCTACCAGGCTCAGACCCCAAAGAAAACCAAGGTTTCCTAAATGGGACCTCCCTTTAGTGCTGGATTTTCTCTCAAACCTTGGAAAGGATTCTACGGAGCCTCTGTCCATAAGGGATCTCACTCTCAAGACCATCTTCTTGGTAGCTATAACCTCAGCCAAGAGAGTTTCTGAGATTAGGAATCTAGGTTCGGAAGAACCCTTTCTGACTTTCTTTCCAGATAGGGCAGTATTGATTCCCATGTTGGGATCGCATCCCAAAGTAACCTCGGTCTTCCATGAGAATCAGGAAGTTGTGCTTCCCACTTTCAAAAACTCAGAGAGTCAGGATGTTCATCCTCTGGACGTAGGACACGCGCTTAAACAATATTTGGAAGTCACAGCTCCCTTTAGACAAACAAAATTTCTTTTTGTTCTCCCTCATGGCAAGAATAAAGGATTGCGAGCTTCGGCTAGATCTATCTCTACCTGGATCGTTCAGATCATTCAGAGGGCGTACAGAGCAAAGGGCTTGGCTCCTCCTGAGGCATTAACGGCTCATTCAACACGGAGTATTTCAACATCGTGGGCAGCTTCTCGCCATGTGGCGCCTGAAGTTATTTGCAGAGCGGCCTCTTGGTCTTCTATTAATACCTTTGTTTCTCATTACTGTGTAGAGCCAGCGGCTCTGTCTTCTGTTAATTTTGGTTTGCAAGTTTTGTCGGTTGACAATGCTAAATAAACTTTTGTTCTTTGCTCGACATTTTGCCCACCCGGGTGTGTTTGGCAAGTTATTTCCCACACGTATGCTGCCATGGAGCCTTTCAGGAAAACGGAAAATTTATATCAAATACTTACCGTAATTTTCCTTTCCTGATAGGCTCCATGGCAGCAGGAGTTCCCTCCCAAATGTCTGGAGTCGGCTAGTTACGGAACACTGATAGTAGCCAGGAGCAAAGATTTATGGGAGTTGGGTCCTATTGGGTAATCGTGGAGGCGGGGCTACCCACACGTATGCTGCCATGGAGCCTATCAGGAAAGGAAAATTACGGTAAGTATTTGATATAAATTTTCCGTTTTTCCCACGTTGGCGTTTTTTTTTTTTTTTTTGGTGGCTGGTGGTAATTTTTTGGGGGGCGGCAAACAGTAACACCCCCCGCCCCGGTGGGTCGGGTGGGTTTGGTGCATTTACAGCATCTGGGCAGTTCTTCCCCGGTCTTCCCTGGGGGCTTCCCTTGCTCAACGGCGATGGCTTTCCCTTTCCATCCTCTCCACGGGTCATCACAGCGGCGGTGGCTTTCGTTTCCTCCCTTCTCCTTGGCGGCCAATTGGGACTCTCCTCTTTTCAGCCAATCAGAAAATGGGTCTCAAACCTGCTTCTGATTGGCCGGATTGATTATCAGTGTTTCAATAGCTATTATTCATTCATTGTTGTAACACCCGGGAGGACTTGTGTTGTAATTCTTTGCATTACGAGCCCACCCTATTTTGAAGCCTATTAGAACCTATGGCTCTAATCAAAAACACCTAATCAAAAACACCCCCACTGCAGTAATTAATGTGCTCGGCGTCCTGAAAGGAGCTGGGCATGTGAATAGTGGGTGGTGTTAACGGTCGTGAATAGAGCATGGGGTGGTGGCCGTAGATAGCGGGCCGCCACTGGTGTAAACACATCTTTAGGAGCAGACCTGTTAGGTTTATTTTATAATTGAATTTATTATGACCTTTCTGGGTTGCTGCTGGACATGTGAGTGTTTTTTTATTTTTTTTGTGAGTAACCCATTGGCGCAGTGTAGTGACATTCCATGCCTGTCTGCAGCATTCTCCTGTAAGTCCAGAGCAGGGTGCAGAGCCTTGATGCACTGGATTCACCAAAAAATGGTTAAATGACATTTGGTGGTGTATTTAGAAAAAGTATGCAGAGTTATTTACCCTGTAAAATGGCACGTACAATCGTTCTGGGCAAATTCTGGAAAATAAGAATAGTGCTGATCAGGAAAATAGTGCATTACATCAACTAGATGGAGCTGACGATCATAATAAATAAGTGTTTATTTCCTATGATTGTAAGCTCCATCTGGAGAAGGATCCAAGAATCGAGAAAACTGCAATCCAAGAATCATCCAACTTTATTGTAACTTATAAAAGCACCCCAAATATGATACTAGCTTTTATAAGTTACAATAAAGTTGGATGTTTCTTGGAGTGCAGCTGTCCAGATTCTTGGATGATTTTCTACATTCAGCTAAATGAGCTGAGCAAGCACCAAGGTAGATGAGGTGTGTAGGACTGTGATGGCAAGCTCACCTGGTGCAGCAGCATATTATTCACTATATCAGCTTCACCTAGTGGCCACAATGCAGTATTTTCCTATTTCACGCTATCATGTATAAATGAAAAACATTCGACCTAGAGAGAAAATAACCTAATAACATTTTGTTTTTGCGCTCATTTGTACAGTATAAATATACATTCAGTTTCACATAGCAAATAGCTCTGAAAATATACCTTTTGGTGTGTGGATACCAAGTGGCACATCTTCTCTGCTGTGTACCACTCTGTCCTTATTTTATCATGCACAACATTATTAAACTGTCTTGTTGGTTGCACTTCCTTTTCTTATTTATTTACACATTTATTTATGGTGTGCCTGCTTAATTTTGACAGTATGTTTAACAAAGTCTGACTTATTTAATCTATGGATACGTGTCTTGCCTTCCTGTGCTAGTCTACTATGGTAATTGTGGAATACCTTGTCTCTCATAGTGGATACAGTCAGATTTTCAAGCCATGGTGTTAAAAAGCTCTCTTTTTAGTTTATTACAGTTGAAGTTTTATAGTATGTGGGAGGAGCTACAGTTATACTGGTCAAGAGCATGGAGCTAGGTTTACTACTTTAGTTAGTCCAGAGACACCAGTGGATAACACAATGGACTGGCTCTGTCTGTCTGTTCACAGAAGCATAATGTCCGTGACTACTACTGGTGAGTACATAATGACATTAATATTCATTCTAATAATGTCTTGTGTAGCGGCCATAACCGGTTGCAGGGGGCGGCTTTGACTTATTGGGCTTACCAGTTACCTTCTCCTGGCCTGCTCTTCCACTTCTAGAGGTTCCCAGGGTTGATACCCAACAACTTGAACACTGACACAGATGAAGTCCTATTTAAAAGGTTTTATTTTGCAGCAAGAACTTTCACATAACACAGTCTCTTAGGGAACAGAGGGCACGGATGAAGAACTCAGGCACCTTGAACTGCAGGTCTAGCAAAGTCTCTATTTCCACCCAGAGAGTAGCCACTCGCAGCTGGGTACTTCAAGGCTGAACAGATCTCTAGCCAGAGATCATGGCAGTCAGCACGTTGACTCAAAACTTGAACAATCAACTAAGGCTGAACAGGAACCTTTTTCCTCCGTACCTGGAACGTTTCCCGTCTCCTCAATAGTATTGGAAAAATGTGAATTCATCAATGTCCTTCCCAACTCAGTAACCAGGCACTTCTCAGGGTGCCACTTGTCGGCCCTCCTCCGAAGAATCCTCCCCGGTTACTTCCACGAGCTGTGGCGCCCCTCCAAACCGAGAGCACACCCAGACACCTTGAATCCTCAGTTACTGCGCCTCGGACCAGCCGGTTTCGAGACTCGGGAACAGACGGATCCCCACCCCAGACCAGGCGGGTCTATCAGGGGCCACTAACAGGAACATGTTGTGGGATGTCAAACACCCCGTGACCGGGACCCCTCGCGGGGCTACCCCGATCCTGGAACCAGAACAGACCACACGGGTCTCACGAACACCTCTCTAGAACACGTGACCCACAGCTCCTTAAGTACCCCTTCCCAGACTCCTCAGCGGACCTCGCCACTCCCACTGATTGGCTCAGAGAAGGCCAATACCCAAACATCCAACCAGGCCTGGTTCTGGTGTGTCATGTGCACCTCACTGTTCACATGACCAGGCAGAACTTCCAAACACAGCCTGGCCAGACTGGTGTTAAGGCCTAACCTACATAATCACCCCCAGAACCACTAATGTTCTGAGGCAAAAACTAAATTTACATGCGTATGACATTTGGTCCCAAATGTCATCCGCTACACTTGTATATGACGTTCTTCCTCCATTCTACCTGCACTCTTTTTTTTTTTTATTGAACATTTTACCATTCCCCTATATCAGTAGTCCCCAAACTGTGGCCCGGGGGCCAAATGCAGCCCTTTTCTTGTTTTAATCCGACGATACCAACAATGGGGCATACTTCTCCCCACTGATAAATTCCACTCAATGACACCAAAAATGGGGCCCAATGGCATCAATGATGGGGCACAATTCCTCCCACTGACACCAACGATGGGGTGCTATTCCTCTCACTGACACAAACGATGGGGCATTGTTTATTCCTACTGTAGTCAGGATATTTTCTCCCAATGGCCAAAGTCCGCCCCCCTCCCCCCTTAAGTCTGTAGGACAGTAAACTGGCCCTTTGATTGGAGAGTTTGGAGACCCCTGCCCTATATGATGAAACTATTTGGCAAAACATACATGTATGGGGTTCGTGAAAGTTCTCAATTATCCAGGTCATGGTATAGCAAATAGTTGTTATTTACATTCAACAGGACTTGTTCTGTAATGTTAAAGGTGTTTATCCAAGCTAGTTCTTCAGTTCTAATAGCAAATCAACCACCATGAAAAGGCAGATGTTATTGTCCAAGACCAGGATGGTTCCACAACTTTCATACCTCCAAACCTGTTCATGGACAATAAAATTTGCCTGCCCATGGTGGTTTGATTAACCACTTGCCGCTAGACCACAGTACATTTACTGCAGGTGGGCAGCAGCTCCAGGCTAAGTGACATTGGTATGCCGCTCAGCACATGTGTACTGGGACGGGCAGTGGAGCAAAGCTGTGACAAGACACAGCAGGTCATGGTGCCCGGAACCGGCCGGAGTATCATGTGATTGATATGACTCATAGCGATCACATGAATACATGCAGGCAAAACTTTCACAAACAGCTCCCATTCATGACAGCTTGCTTACTATTGTGATGCTGCGATTGGCCCAGAGCTATCACATGGTACGTGGCACCCTGTACCATGTGAGTAGCTGTAGCCAATCATAGCAAGCATCGCAATAGTAAGCAAGCTGTCATGAATGAAAGCCATTTGTGACAGTTAAAACTATTACTAATAACAAAATCATCACTGGTATAAGAAATAACAGTGTAAAAAAAAAAATCCATGATCTTCCCCCCAGAGTAGTACAGAATCACTGCAGCCTGAAGGCCAAGAGCTGAGTGATCAGCCATGTTTGATTTCTCAGCTCTTGGTCTTAGGCTAGGTTCACACATGTCCGTCTGTGGTTTGCAGTCTGGAGTTCAGTGCAAATTTGTTCACCATCTCACTTAAATTTGCAATTAAAACTGGCCCAAAATCGCACAGGACCCTTTTCAGAAACGGAACGCAGCCGCCTTGGACATGTGTGAATTGACTCCATTGAAATGGTTAAAAATGCACCCGATTCGCATATATGTGATCCGACCTTAGAGCAGGTGGGGGACAGATGCAACATTGCATCTATGCTGCATCCATATAGGTGAGTAAAAATGTATTTCCCTTACTTAAACCCATACTTCTCTTTTAAAGTAGTGCAGTGCTGAATAGCAAAAGAATGCCTTGGTCATGAAGGGGGTAAAAGTTCATGAAGGCACAGTGGTTAAGGTGCCTGTGCTATCTATGTGGATATAAATGCTGGGGTATATCACTGACAATCATTAGATCCAAAGAATTGGCTTGAATAAGCTACAAAATGTTTTCAACATTACAGAACAAGTACAGTTGGATGTCACTACCGTACTACTGGCTACGTGTATGTTTGTTTTTTTTGGGACAAGCTTGTTCTTGAACATCTAATTCATTTCATATCTCAATATGCTGAAGGTTATTGAATGAGGCCAATGCATGGAAAAATATCTTGAACCAGTGTAATGTCTGTGAATATTTTTTAAACCATCATCCATTTAACCACTTTAAGACTGAGCCTCTTTCTGAGATTTGTTGTTTACAACTTAAAAACATTTTTTTTGCCAGAAAATTACTTAGAACCCCCAAACTTTATACATTTTTTTATTCATCTAAAACCCTGGAGAATAAAATGGCATTAGTTGCAATACTTTCTGTCACACCGCATTTGTGCAGCGGTCTTACAAGCGCACTTTTTTTAAAAAAATACACTTTTTTGAATGAAAAAATAAGACATCAGTAAAGTTAGCCCAATTTTTTTTTTTATATTGTGAAAGATAATGTTACGCTGAGTAAATTGATACCTAACATGTCACGCTTCAAAATTGCACCCACTCATGGAACCCTTTTTACCCTTAAAAATCTCCATAGGCGACATTCTACAGGTTGCATGTTTTGCGTTACAGAGGAGGTCTAGGGCTAGAATTATTGCTTTCGCTCCACCGATCGCAGTAATACCTCGCATGTGTGGTTTGAACACTGTTTTCATATGCGGGCACTACTCACGTATGCGTTTGCTTCTGCGCTTGAGCTCGGCGGGACGGGACGTGCTTCCATTTTTTTTTTCTTATTTATTTTACCTTTTATTTTTTATTTTTACACTGTTTAAAAAAAAAAAATAATTGTGTCACTTTTATTCCTATTACAAGGAATGTAAACATCCCTTGTAATAGAAAAAAAGCATGACACGACCTCTTAGATATGAGATCTGGGGTCAAAAATACCTCACATCTCATATTTACACCAAAATACAATAAAAAAAATAAATATTGTCATTTAAAAAAATGAAAAAAAATAAAATGTCCCTTTAAGAGCTATGGGCGGAAGTGACGTTTTGACGTCGCTTCCGCCCTGCAGTGTCATGGAGACGGGTGGGGGCCATCTTCCCCTTGCTCGTCTCCATGCACAGCCACAAGAAGGATCCGAACGGGTCTGGTAAGCAGCGCCGGTAAGGGTGGCCCCTCTCCCACCACCAATAAATGTAATCTCGCAGCGAATCCGCCACAGAGACCACTTTTATCCTGTGCCAGACCGCCGGCCGAACACGGGGATACCGGGGTTATGGCAGCTAGCTGCTGCCATAAGAACGATATCTGTCCTAAAAGTAGGGACGTACATCGGCGTGCGGCGGTCCGGAAGTGGTTAAAGGGTTGCATCATGATCCAGTGATATTTCAGTACTAGGTGGAGTCCACAGACTGAATCACCCTCTGATTCTATATATTTTGGGGACTGCAGTGGTAAGAAGCCAAAGGCATAATACCCATGCCCACAGGCCCTTTGATTCTATATCATTTGGGGACTACAGTGGTAAGAAACCAAAGGCATAATACCCATGCTCAGAGGCCCTTTGATTCTATATCTTTTGGGGACTACAGTGGTAAGAAACCAAAGGCATAATGCCCATGCCCACAAGCCCCTTGATTCTATATCTTTTGGGGACTACAGTGGTAAGAAATCAAAGGCATAATGCCCATGCCCACAAGCCCTTTGATTCTATATATTTTGGGGGCTACAGTGGTAAGAAACCAAAGGCATAATGCTCATGCCCACAAGCCCTTTGATTCTATATCTTTTGGGGACTACAGTGGTAAGAAACCAAAGGCATAATGCCCATGCCCACAAGCCCTTTGATTCTATATTTTTTGGGGACTACAGTGGTAAGAAACCAAAGGCATAATGCCCATGCCCACAAGCCCTTTGATTCTACATCTTTTGGGGACTACAGTGGTAAGAAACCAAAGGCATAATGCCCATGCCCAGAGGCTCACACCTTCTGCTATAGGGAGGTTTTCACTACTTGTAGTTCAAATGATATAAAATGACATATCCACAAGTAGAGCGAAACCTCCTTGTCATGGCTGTAATAATATGAAAGGAAGAGACCTCACCACCAGTGTCTTCAAGGAACATAGGAATGGGGTTTTGTGATTTCACTCACCAACATCTTCAAAAAAAACTAAAGTAAAGGTTTGGGTGGACTGTTTAATCACACTTTGTTATCACACCAAAGACTCAGTGATCAGTAAATGTAACAATCACGGTTATAAAAATATAAAATTTTTCAAGCCAAATGCCAATAACACGCATGTTAGGGAGAATACCTGGTGGCCACGGTAAGCATAAAATATAAAACTGATACAAAATAAGTGTAATAGAAAGTGGTATTCAATCACTTTATTGCTTATAAATACAGTGCGGCAGATTAGTCATTTTTACTGAAAAATTACTTTTTTCAGGGTCTCTTCCTTGGTGGAGAGCAGGGATGACAGACGCTGACACCAGCATATAAAGCATAACATTTTCAAGAGAGTTATTGGAGGACAGACTGGTGCACCATGAGTGACCAAACTGATTGGATCTTGCATGTGGGCACAGCCAGACATCTCTAGGCTCAAATCTTCAGGATTATAGTACTTGTGTATATACAGCTATACTAGAGATGAGCGGGGGAGCTGTACACAGCCTCCTAATGATCGGTATGATCGTATCCCAGAGTTTCTTCAATAGGGTAGTGAGCAAAGAAAGTACGAGCCAGGTCATTGATGTTTTCATAGGCGCCCATTGAACGGAAATGGTTTACATACTGCCAGAAATCTGAGGTAGAGAAGGGCCAGTAGGGATGTGCCGGGGCATCCAAATATCGATCTGGAAAGTATATTATATAGCGTTAAGATTTGTTTAAGAAAGTTTGCTCTGTTTTATGAAGATTAATAGGCATAAATGATCATCTCTAGAGAAGAATAAAATATGAGGAATAAGTATACATTAATAGAACTTCAAGCTATGTACAGAAAGATCACAAAGTTTAAAAGCAGCTTAGAAGATTTCACTTTTATTGCTTGCCCTTCCTCCTCACACTTAGAGCCTGGTACAGGTGCATTTCTCTTCAAACAATCATACAGTTTGTAGTGTACATAGATGTGCAAAACAATGGGATAAAGGAATATTCCTGAACTTTAATCTCATGGTTACTGTGAAATTGTGTAAATGCATTAATACAGTTCATGTTATCTCAGCTTGCAGAGCTTGGATTCGGTGAATGAGTTTACCCCCAAAAAATTAAATATTGCAGAATATACAGCCTCATGCTACATAACTAAGCTCCATTTCATGCCAAATAAAATAAATTATTAATGTATGTTAAATAGAAAACTATCTTTAGATACATTTTTACTCCAAAAACATTTTATTAAAATAAATTTGATAAAAATTTTAAAATAATCCAATTTAAGTTTTTTCTTTAAAAAAATCTTAAATTTATATCCACCCTGATCTGTGTGAAGATCCCATTTTGTTGTCCCATTGCAACAGCAGGAAGTGATAACCATTCCCTCCAAAGTGCGAGAAATGATTGGTTTTATCTAAGGCCGCGTACACACGGGCGGACTGTCCGTCCAACTAAGTCCGTCAGACAATCCGACAGACAGTCCGTCCTACTTTTGAATGAACGGACTTGACCACACACGATGAACAGACAGTCCGCTGAAAGATTGCGCGATGACGTGTATGGCACGTACGACAGGACTAGAAATACGACGTCCAATACACTGCAATGCAACCTTCGGCCGTGTAAATCCTTTCTGAGCATGCGCCATACTTAGTCCGTCCAACTAGCCTACTCACGAGCGGACTGTCCGCTGAAACCAAAGTTGGACGGACAATATTACGGAAATTCCGAAAGACTTAGTCCGCCAGACTGTCCGCTGAAAAAGTCTGCTGAAGCCCACACACGAGCGGACTGTCCGCTGAAACACGTTTCAGCGGACCAAGTCCGTCAGACAGTCCGCCCGTGTGTACGCGGCCTAAGACTTAGGCTGGCCATACACAGTTCCTATTGAGTCTAAATTCAAGCCTTTGATGGCCCTATCAGCACGACTAAAAATTGATTAAAAATCAAAGGCGCCAGGTGAAAAATATTGGAAAGTGCAGTCACTGTTTGGGTATTCAGACTACCACAGGTGATGTGGCTGTATGAATACAATAGCTGATGGGGAGATTCCTCCATCCACCCTGTTGCTGGACATGTGGGAATCGAAAGAGAAAATGAAATGTGTATGGCTAGCCTTAGTTCCCTTCTGGAATTTCCTGCTCTGTGTACTGTGTATGTCATATGCGTTTAAGTGACCCTCTCAATATAGGGTCACTTTGTATGTTAATGTATACTAATGTATACTTGTAATAGGCAATATCCTCTGCATTGATCTTATTTTTAATATTTTGCTCACCAGTCACTTATGGTTTCTCCCGATGGCTGGTACATCCTGTAGTGACATATAAGCTATCGACAGAAACCACTGTGTGCAATGCAGAAAACAGGTAATCAACCCATCCAGATGGTTAAATACTTGCAGCAGGCAGCAAGAAGCAAAAGGCGGCATATCAACAAAAAGACCACTGGAAAGGTAATTACATTGCCTCTTCTATTACAGGTATGTTTTAACATATAAAGTGACCCCGATAAGGGAACGTGTAATGGTTTTGTATATATTTTGTGTGTTTATTATCATAAAGACTAAAATAACATTGTAAAACAAAAACTCTTCTTTTGTCAGGTAAATATAAAATATTCCTCAAGAGCCTCATTCCTTATCTGATGGCTGGACACTTTAGAATGTGGCTAGTATGAATGAGCTCCCAGTCAGGCAGAATGATCATAAAGGTAAGCAGCTTCTGCTGTGCCCATTCATTAGCTAATCCATAGTGTTCTGGGAATCCTTTGTCATGTATTAAAGGACTATTGTAGGACTCCTGTGACCCGTTTTCAGCAACATTGGACTGAAGTCCAGGTGTGGGCAAGATTGCGACCATATGGTTGGGATCCGCCCACATGCCCAGACTGACACCCGGCTCGGCCTCTCACCCAGCGAGCCGCAGACAAAGCAGACAGCAGTGACTGACAGCCACCAGCTCTCTGCTCACGGGGCTCTGAGAACTGAGCGACTGGCGGTGTTTGATCGCTCGATTCTCAGTGTTAGAGCCAGCGGGGGACAGATGCTGCAGCAGACTAATGCTGCATCCAGCTAAGTATGTATGATGCTGTTAGAAAATGGATTCCCATACTTCTCTTTTACATGTTTATTTGTTAACCTGATACCATTTGTGTACTACAGATATAAAATATCAGATTGAAACATATAAACTATAACATTAATGTACAATAACATTGACTCCAAACCATTATAATTTACCTTTAGCACAAGCATCGGGGAAAAGCAAACATTACAGTCAATGATCAGCTAAATATGTTATATAATTGCTTGCTTATGATTTGCGAAGTGCAAATGTCCTTTTACCTGCACTTGTACCACCCTCTAGTACTATCAGCAATCATTGGTATTGTAAGCTTTTAGGTCATAAGGTTTAAATCATGAGCCTATTATGTGACTACCTGTATTTGAGTAAATGTAGATGACAGGTTAAAGTGACCCTGCCAGCACAGGGGCACTTGTATATAACATATACCTGCAAAATAGAAGACTGCGTATGCTTACAGTAACTTTCCCGTGTTCTGATGTTTGAAAGGCCATCACTTCACTTCTCGCTATACGCAAGTATTAATACATTTCCGGGTGTGTGAATAAACTGCTTCCCCACTGCTTTCTGTGTTTTTTACAACTGGCTCCTACATCACTCTAGGATATCAGTGCCACAGCTTAATGATTATATGCTCTTCTATACTTTGTTAAACATACTTTGTACAAGCTTTGTACAACCCAAGAATGCACGCCTGTAGCAATACCCCTGGCTAGCAGGGGCTCTTGCCATAGTGGGTAAGTGCTCTCCCTTATCATCGTGACATCTTCTACTGGTCTATTTCTGGTTCTGGAAACAAGTACATGAATTTGGGGCAAGCACTGACATTTTTTGTGTGGAGTGCAGAAAAATATTCCCAAGGAGCATGTTCCTGTAAATGGCTGCAAGGTAAATGGGCGCTGCGGCAACTACCGGTTGTGGCCCGTAAAACAGAACAAATTAGAAGATCTGTTGCCAGCACAACAAGGATCTACAAAATAACATCCAAATGGTTTATTAAAAAGATCACATCACAGCATAAAATAGTCACGTTATGGAACCACACAAGACCCTTCCTCAGTCATGAGATTAGGATGGTCATATGTCTAAGGAAGGGGTTTCGTGTGTCTCCAAAACTTTGCTACATTATGCTGTGATGTGATTTTGCTAATACACTGTTTGGACATTATTTTGGAGATCCTTGGTGTGCTGGCGACATATCTTCAGAATGTCTGTACGGATAATTCGTACTCAGAGTAGCATAGCTCTGAAGAGAGTGCAGCTACAGAGGAGTTTTTTGGCTGGGTGGGCAGAGCCTGATGGGGTTTTAGATACACTAGTTTCCCACCAAGTCCCCTCCCCTTGTGATTGACAGCAGGCAGAGGGTAGATTCTTTAGCCAATAGACAACCTGCTTTTGGCAATAGAATCCGCTCACTACCTGCTGTCAATCAGAAGGTGAGAGTAGACCTGATGGGAGACCAGTCCCTCACCTTCCCCATTAGGCTCCACCTACTGTCAACAACAGCGGTTGCCAGGAAGCTGTCAGCTGTGAAGCCGACAGCGCCCTTGACAATTAGTGACAGGTTAGGAGGGATTGCACCAGCAGACATGCTGCCCTATTACACTGCGTACAGAGACAGGCACTCTCCCTGTCTCTGTATGCCAACTTAGAGTTTGTCTTAATTACCTCCAGTTATGTACGAACTGGAGGTAACACTTTTTGAATTTGGTGTAAACATAGTGCCACTTTGCAAAAGCGGTGCTGGGGAGAATGACCTGAATACGTTGGCAGGATGTTTTAAAGGGCTATACCACCAGTAAAGTGGTGTTAATGTTTTATGAAATCCTCCTATAGAAATTCTTCTGTGGTGAAAGCCTATCTACTACCTTCGTTACCCACTAAAGAATCTTTACGTTTGCTTTAGGTCACTAATGAATACAATGATTATATAGAAGTATTAGTTGCAGAGAAAGTAAACAAAGTCTAGAAACAGTCTTTACCATCCTCCTCGTGGATAGGTCTGGCATCTGCAAATAAACATGGAAATGTTATGTGAGAGAGGTATGCATTGGACAATGGAGACTTTCATAGCACAAAGTCTGAGTAGAATTCTAATGTCAGCAGGAATTCCTAACAGCACAGTACTGTGTCCTACATAATAGGGTCCTGTGTTCACCGACTGCGTGGCACTTCCCTTCCACCTGAGAGAAGACCTGTCAGTGAAGAGGATGGGAATATCACTGACACCATGCTATGAGTGAATACACAGGATGCGTGTTGGCACCAGAGACACACAGCTACAGACCAGAAGGCTCTGTTACGGCTTGCTACATTGCTAATTAAACAAAAAATATTTAAGATTTTGCAGCTGAGATGAGTAGAGATGGTAACATGTCTACTGCACTCCCATTTGTTAAAGGGGAAACCTACTGTATATGCAGTACCAAGTTTTTTCAGACTTTACAGCCAATGCCACCTGGTTGGCGTATTCCTATAGAAACAATTGAATCCTTATGATCGCAATGGGAACTTTAAAACTGGGACCCCAGTATAAAAAAGAGAATTGCATGCTGGACATAGGCTACATGTGTTATGGGGTAACACAAAGGTTTAGTGGCCAGCACTTTTGCCTTGCAGGACTGGGATGCACAATTCAGATTTCACTACCTGCATGTAGTTTGCATGTTCTCCCTGTGCTTGTGTGAGGATTCTGCCACATTCTAAAAGACATTCTGGCAGGTTAATTGGCCCCTGTCAAATTTAACCCTAGTAAGTGTGTGCATTTACAGTATCTATGAGGTACACCTTAGATTGTAAGCTCCTTGAGGGCAGAGACTGATGCAAATGTATGTTTTGTAAAATAAGTAAAGTCGTTAATTTAATATAAATGCCTGTGATAAATTTAATTAAAAAAATATATAGTTGTCATTAATAGTACAAACTGGTAATTTATTTCAGCATTGTACAAAATGTAATGAATAAAGGTATGTTGTAATTTAAACCTGTAAAAATTAGTGCTGACATTTTTTTTTCTATAATTAAGAAAACTATTAAATCAAGATGTGGGATATATGGTAATCCTACAACTGTAGGTACATTTAAACATGCTTGGCACAAACACAGGTCTAAAAAAGACTTGATGGACATCTTCTATGGTGACATTACATACAGGAGAGGAGTGTTTAAAACACAGTATAAAGTTAGCCACCTTTTATTCACTGTTAATCTAAATTGATTGTAAAGGCTCTTTTTTTTTTTCAAATAACAAACGTGTTATACTTGCCTCCTCTGTGCAGTTTGCACAGAGCAGCCTAGATCATCCTCTTCTCAGGTCCCTCTTCGCTGCTCCTGGCCCCTCCCTCCTTTAAATGCCCCTCAGCCAGCAGCTTGCTACAGGGGTACCTAAGCTGAGTCAGAGCTCCGTGTATCCATTCAGACATGGAGCGTCAACCTGGCCCCTCCCCCCTCTCCCCTGATTGGCTGACTGACATTGATTGACAGCTACAGGATCCAATGGCACCGCTACTCTGTCTCAGCCAATCAGGATAAGTGTCCTGGATGGCTAAGGGGATCATGGACATCGCTGGAGAGAGAAGAGGCCCAGGTAGGTAATTAGGGGGTGCTGGGGGGGCTGCTACACACAGAAGGTTTTTTTTTTTGAGACCTTTCACCAAGCCGCGGGGGCATCGGTGGTAAAGCGGCGCTATTTTTAGCGTTGCTTTACCGTCGTTTTAGCCGCGCTATTCGGCCGATAGCGGGGCAGTTTTAAAAAGTGGTTGACGGCGTTTTGCCGGTGGTATCACCACGCTGCCCCATTGATGTCAATGGGGAGCAGCGGTGGAGCAGTGGTGAGTTCACTGCTCCAAAGAAGCTGCTAGCAGGACTTGTTGTGATGCCATGCTAGCGCACCGTTCCAATGTGAAAGCCCTCTGGCTTTCTCACTGGAATGCATGGAGCAGATTTTTTTTTTTCTGAAAAACGCTGGCAGTGTGAAAGGGGTCTTAATGCATATAATGCATTAAGATTAAAAAAAAAAAAAAAAAACTTTCTGGCACATTACCATACCCAGGCACATATTATTGCATGATGTGAACACTGTTGTGCACTAATGCCCCTACAGTATATGTAGTATATACAACAAGAACATAATCACATTGGTGAAGCATGTTGGACCAAGGACTACAGCTGTAATTAGCGCAGGTTGGTATATTGCCTGATAGTTTATTCATATGGATTTCAAAGCAGATACAAAAAGACAGCACCCCCAGATTAATGGCCTCTAGCAATGGTGGAGTGAAAACCCAACATGCAATGTTTGTGCAAGAGGTTTATCCAAGCATATGGTCATGTCCAAGAGAATATGGCCACCTTAATGTCACATTATCAATTAACTGATATCAACAACAGGTATGATATAGGTTAAATAGGAAGCTTCTATTTTGTTAAAGCTGGATACACACTATTCGATTTTCTGCAGATTTTTGTCTTCACATTTACCAAAACCATATAATATAAGGTCAAACCTATTTGTATGCAATTAGGATGCCTGAAATCTGACTTGTATCTTAGGCAGACTTCTGGGAAAATCAGTGCGCCAATCACACAAGCAGGAATTGATGTTTCTAGGGGTGGTCAGTATGCACTCTGTGTACAGAACACCTCTGGGTAGCCATATTGCAATGTATTCTCAGAAAATTATAGTGGCTGCAGATTGAAAAGGAAAGTTAATTTTTAATAACGATCAGTTACAATATGATTAGTGTTGCAATTATATGTGCTATAATATCTTTTTATTTTTAATTTTTTCCCTCATGAAAGTGTTTTGACCTCATATTATATGGTTTTGGTAAATACAAAAATCTGCAGAAAATCGAATAGTGTGTATGGGGTCTTAGTGGCAGGTTGCAGACTGTTTATGGTTATCCCTACAGAGCTTCTGGCAATGGAAGGGCTCCTTGTTGAGTTGGGAAATCTCCATGCGACCTTGCCGATCCTTCCTTCTTATCAATGAGTAGAAGGAATGAAAGTATAAACAGCTTGCATGTTGCTTCAGTTTATTGGGTGAGTCCACCATTAAGATACAGCAGCAGGCCCCCAACCACCACGTTTAGGTAGACATTTGCCCATCTTTTGCTAGTTCAACGTTTTTTAAAGCTGACTTGGCTTTTATTTATGTTAAATTCTCTGTTACCCCCCGCTGTACCATTTTGGTGGGGTTCTTGGACAAAAAATGTGTAACACAGCATGTTTGACTTTCAGTCAGATACAGACTTTATCTTTGTGACTTTGGCAATAAATTTCAAAAGGTGGCTATAAAATTATAAACATAGTTACAAGCATGCAGCCACTGAATCAATTCACTTTTATTTTATCCTTTTTTTATTGGGAAAGATTAAATTAACTAAAGCATAAATTAGCTGCTGAGCTTTACTGATATGGCAAAACACATGAAGTACAAGTTAGATAAACATTGAAAACTCAGAAAAAAGATTTTAGAGTGATTAAACCACAAAAACAGTATTTTGTTTTCTAGTTCATACGTTTTCTATAGTGATAAATTCAAGGTCACATTCAGCAATGTAGCCTTCTAAAAGTCATTCAAAGCTATTTAAAGAAATAAAGAAATGTTCATCGCATAACTCATGAGTACATCTTTTTGGTTAGCTTCCAGTTTGATCTACACATGTAAAAACATTAACATTTTAAGAGAGGTTTATATACTGATTTTTTATTTATTTTTTGGACAGCATATACAGTAATGAGTAAGCACTGGGCAATTATCTTCAGAAAAAAAAAAATGACAACAGGCTAAGATAATTCAAAGAAATTGATTTTAGTAAATAAAATGTTATTTAAAAGCTGTGGGTCTAGCAGGATACTCCATGAAAATATATTTATATTTTTTATATTTTATTTATATTATATATAGGTAGGTATAGAGATCGATTTATAAGGATTTAAGTAACATTACATTATGTTTCAGATCATGGTCTAAGTCTATTTAAATAATGCCCTTAAAAAAAAATGACAAAGTACAATATGAAAGACCCTATAGCACCTAATCAGAAACTAAACCAAGCTGCTGAAAACTGATTGGTTGCTGTGGTTTGCTGTCAATCACAGTTGATTGTTCTGAGTTTGTTTTCAAATCATTATATGTGAGAAGATTGTATACAAAATCATAGAAAGACTTACCAAGGATAGCACCCAGAAGGATACAGGAGAAATATAAACCAATAAAAAGTAGCTTCATCTTTATATATAGTGCTGTAAATGAGAATAATCAGATTTGTTCAAAAATGTGACTATAGCAGTTTATAGAAGTCTGTTTAGATGCACCTATATCACTGTATAATTCTGCAGTAAGCATGAATGTTATCTATAGTTACCATATATATTTTACATGCATTAAACATAGTCAAAGCTCTGTATAACCTCTATGCAATCCATTATGTGTTGCATCTTAAACAGTATAAAAGTAGTACAGTTACACGACATAATAAAGCATACAACATAAAAACTTTCCATGGCTATGTGGTTCAATGTGGTGCTGTTACCTGCTCTATATGCTGATGCTTGCTGAAGTCCTGCTAAGTCTTCCTGCACAGGTTACCTGCTGCTTCTACTGCCAGCCTGGCTGCTCCTCTTACAACGGTTCCCAGCCCCCCTTGTATAAAGGGGCTGACTGAGGAAAGCACAGCCGGCTACTTTTTTTTTTTCTGATTGGAAATATAACCTCAATTATACAGTCCCTGGTTATGGAAATATTGCTGGTGACCAGTGAGTGAGTTATGGATTAGGAGAAACAAAAGTCGCCATAAAAGTAGACCTCAGTTGTATTTATGTATGTGTGTGTGTGTATATATATATATACACACATACACACACAAGCAAAATAGATTTTCATAAAAAACACTTTGTCAGATATTTTACATATATAGATAATGCTGCAGATGACAACGCACTTCCCGAATAACACCAGACGCTGAAAGGACTCCATCAGATCTCTATGTAAATTTAACCTTGAGCTACTGATCTGTGTAGCCAGCAGGTCTTTTTTTTTTTTTTTTTTTTAAATGAAAGGTAAATATATAGTGATTAAAGTGGTTGTAAACCCTCCCTCCTGACTTTTAACTATAGGTAAGCCTAGAAAAGGGCTTACATATAGGTAGTGGAAATATCTCCTAAACATGCGCTGTTTAGCAGATATTTCACTTGTAGTGCACCGATGATGTAATCAGTGCATGCGCTGTGAAGAAACGGACCTCCATGCCATTTCTTCCCCAGCGTGTGCCGTTACTGGCGGCTCCCACGTGCATGCGCCGGAGTGACGTCACACGGCTCTGGCCAGTCACAGTGCCGGAGTTCGCGCCCCCCCAGAAGGAAGAGGGGCGAAGGTGGACGCAGCCTGTACAGGGGACAGCAATGGATTCGTTTGCAGGTAAGTGTCACATAATGGACTAGTATGCGATGCATACTAGCCCATTGTGCTTTTAATTTGCAGGCAGCAAAAGAGGAAGTAAAACCCATCAGGGTTTACTTCCTCTTTAAGATGGTCAAGGCTCAACTCTAGCATTTTGTGCCCGCTTGCGTTCTCCTTTGCTAGATTATGTCAGCACCTCCCCAACTCCTCATCCCGTAGCTCCTCTTTGTTTACATTCACAGCACTACATACCTACCCAGACTCAGTGCTGCTGAGGCAGTTTTAGAGATCAGAGTCTTTTGTGTGAGGAAGCCGAGCTGTACAGACTAATTCCAGAGCTTCTGCAGTGCAAGGACCATAAGGTGCAGAACCAAAACAGGGGTGCCCGTGTCTACACCAGAAAGGACACTGGCCTGTTTCTAGTGACTAAGCTTTGCACCAGTGAGTCTGAGACACTGAGAGAGCACTTGCGAGCTGGGACCAGAACTGGAAGGACCCTTTGTCACCAGTGTCTACAGTTTGGGAGAACCAGCAAGGACCAGAGCTGAGAGACTCAGCCTTGTGAGGACCTGTTCAGGAGGACTGGGTCCTGGGTACCTGAGGACAACAGACTGTCAAGTGATCTGGGCTGGATTTCTGTGTACCAGAAGGCGTGAGCTGAGCCATCTGTGCTAATACAGTAGAGACTGGGCCTTGTTGAGCAGCCCATCAACCATCCATTACACACTCTTAAAGGGAGAGCTCTACGTGCACCACCCTACTGAAGGGCCCCAACAAAAGCTAGCTAATACTGGAATTTGGCACTGGGTACTTTATAGCCACGTCCAGGGGTACCTCTTTGTTAGAAATGTGCATAGTGTGCACACAAGGACCTTTATGTTTTGGAGGTTAGTTGATACCAATATGTTTAACCCTGTTTTTCTCAGTTATAATTCGGTTTAGCATCACTATAGTTCAGTTGATTGCCATCTTCTAGGTTAGTGTTCATATTATTTAGTGCAGCATCTTTAAACCTATTCAGTTGCCTTTTTATAGTTTAATGTATTGTTTAACTGCATAGACATAACACAGACTTTCAGTCTACCATTCAGTTTTCTGTGCCCTATTTTCATTATTACAAAGTGGTAGCATACTACACAGGTGTGTCAGTGGGGACCAAGTAGCTTAAAGAGCTGTGGCAGAACAGGGAAGCCATCCTATCCATTGGCTACATCAGGTGTATGAAGACATGAAAAATTGCTAAAGTAACCATATACACTGTGACTGTGCTTTCTTATTTGTTGTAAATGCATATATACAGCGGGTAAAATAAGTATTGAACACGTCACCATTTTTCTAGGTAACTATATTTCTAAAGGTGCTATTGACATGAAATTTCACCACATGTTGTTAACAACCCATCCAATCCATATATACAAAGAACCAAAACAAATAAGTTCAGATATTAAGTTATGTGTAATAAATTGGAATGGCACATGGAAAAAGTATTGAACAAGCTAAGGCCTGTCAGTTTTTCATGTGGAACCTGATCGGACGCTCCATTCTCTTCTATGGAGCGGGGGATGTCAGTGGTGACATGTCCGCTGACATCTGCCGATATCCGATCCTGTCTGTGAAATCCAGACAGATGGAAACCATATTTTCCATCCGTCTGGAGAATCGGATCGGATAGGATCGGATGAAAACGGACAGGCGGTCTGTTTTCATCTGATCCCCATAGAGGAGAGCGGGGCCTTGGTAGGTCCATCAAAGCAGAGTGAGCGGAGACGGACCTGTCATCCGCCTGCTCAGCGGGGATCACCGGAACAATCCCTGCTGAGCAAAGCAGAGTCTGAAAGGACTCTAACTGAAATTTATTTAAAGTGAAGTTCCAATGACATATTTTTTTTTTATGCACACCTTAGGATCAGAACTAGGGATGAGCCGAACACCCCCCGGTTCGGTTCGCACCAGAACTTGCGAACGACCCCCGCGTTCGGTACGAACGTTAGAACCCCATTGAAGTCTATGGGACTCGAACGTTCGAATTGGAAAGTGCTCATTTTAACGGCTAATATGCAAGATAGTGTCCTAAAAAGGGTTTGGCGACCTGCCTCCTGCCTCAGGGGACATGGGTCACTGCAAAAAAAAGTTTTAAAAACTACCGTTTTGGCGGGAGCACTGATTTTAATGACGATTAAAGTGAAAAAAAAAAAGTGAAATATTCCTTTAAATATGGTGCCTGCGGGGTGTCTGTAGTATGCCTGTGAAGTGCCACGTGTTTCCCGTGTTTAGAACAGTCCCTGCACAAAATGACATTAAACGGAAATAACACCATTTAAAACTGCTTGCGGTTTTAATGTTATATCTGGTTCCTGCAATATGGTTGAAAATCATTGAGAAACATGGCATGGGTAGCCCTCCCTGCCCATTACCAGCCTATTTGGGTCTTGTACGCATATTAAGGGGAACCCCGTACCCATATTAAAAAAAGGAAATGCGTGTGGCCCCCAGGCCCTATATACTCAGAACAGCAGTATACAGGCGGTGCAAACAAGACAGGGACTGTGTAGGTTTGTTGTGTTAAGTTGAATCTGTTTGTCATTTTCAACCGGTACATTTTTAAAGTGTAGCTCCAGTCAAAAAAACTATCTTTAAGCTTTTTGGAAAACATAGGGAAGGGTTATCACCCCTGTATAATTTGTTTTGTCGTCCATCTTTTTTCATCTCACTTGCTGCTGTCTCCTTGCGTTTGCAAGTAGGAGATGTTTGTAAGTTGGATGTTTGAAAGTAGGGGCCTGCCCTATATTATAGCGGTATGTACTGGGTACAGAGCACGCAGACAGCACGCACTATCTCCTAACACTACTGACTGCAAGCTCTATTATTAACCACTTGTTAGCCCAATGTTTGCATAAAGTGAAAGATGAAGTTATGCTGAGTAAATAGATATCAAACATGTCACTCTTCAAAATTGCACATGCCCGTGGAATGGCGCCAAACGTCGCTACTTAAAAAATCCCCATAGGCGACGCTTTAAATATTTTTTTACTGGTTACATGTTTTGAGTTGCAGAGGAGGTCTAGGACTAGAATTATTGCTCTCGCTCTAACATTCTCGGCGATACCTCACATGTGTGGCACATGCGAGCACATGGGGACATGGGCGCTTTAATTTTTATTTTATTTTTTTATTGTTCATTTTACTTTATTTATTTTAGTTTGACATTTTTTTTCCCAAAAATATATTTTTGATCACTTTTATTCCTATTACAAGAAATGTAAACATCCCTTGTAATAGGAATATGGGGTGACAGGTCCTCTTTACAGTGAAATCTGGGGGGTCAATATGACCCCACATCTCACCTCTAGGCTGGGAAGCCTGAAATAAAAAATAAAAAAAAGATTCTGGCTTTGATCGTACTGGCGAGTTGGTAGAAGCACCGGAGGGCGGTGAGGGGTGGGGGGCGTCTATGGCTGGGTATTTCAGGGTATCACCGAGTATGGCTGGGTATCTCTGAGTATGGCTGGGTATGGCAATTTATGGCAGGGTATTACAGAGTATTGGCGGGGTATTGGCGGGGTACTACAGAGTAATAGCAGGGTACTGCACTGCAGAGTAATGGCAGGGTACTGCACTGCAGAGTAATGGCGGGGTACTGCACTGCAGAGTAATGGCGGGGTACTGCACTGCAGAGTAATGGCGGGGTACTGCACTGCAGAGTAATGGCGGGGTACTGCAGAGTAATGGCGGGGTACTGCACTGCAGAGTAATGGCAGGGTACTGCACTGCAGAGTAATGGCGGGGTACTGCACTGCAGAGTAATGGCAGGGTACTACAGAGTAATGGCAGGGTACTGCACTGCAGAGTAATGGCGGGGTACTACAGAGTAATGGCAGGGTACTGCACTGCAGAGTAATGGCAGGGTACTGCACTGCAGAGTAATGGCGGGGTACTGCACTGCAGAGTAATGGCGGGGTACTGCAGAGTAATGGCGGGGTACTGCAGAGTAATGGCAGGGTACTGCAGAGTATGCACTGGTATTGCAGAGTATTGGCAGGGAATTGAGGGGTTAAATTCGGTGAGCAGCGATGTGGGCACTGCAGATGCAGCCCACATCGCTGCTGACACCGATCTCTTTCCCCTCCGCTGTACCGATCGGTACAGAAAGGGGAGGTAGGAACAGGCGTCATAACATGACGCCGGTTTGTTTCCAAGTGATCACTCCGTCATTTGACGGAGCAATCACGTGGTAAACGGCCGCTATGAGCGGCCGTTTACCGTGATGCGCCGGGTCCTATGGACCCGGCGGTCACGGATGCTCTCGAGTGCGCACACCTCGGGGCACGCGAGAGCAGAATTCTGGGAGGCCGTTAATTAACGGCCTCTCTGAGTTAAACAACCACCCTGAAGCCGTTAATCGGCAATGGGCAGTTGTTAAGTGGTTAAAGCTAGATCACTAGCTATATAGGTGAGGTGAATATAGTGGTGTATACTGCAGTCAGGGCACAGAGAACAACCACTACACAGCAGCAAGATAGGAAATCAGCCAAAAACGATTGGTGTGTACTGTGTTGAAGGTACACAGAACACCCACTGCTTCAGATGCAAAGTAACACACTACAGGAGGCCGCCTTAAAGGCGGCCTTATATAGTGTGGGGCGTGCACTACACAGCCTGAGCTATGATTGGCCACAGGCAGGATGCCTGTGGCCAATCATGGCTCTCCTTGCTGCCGGCGCTGCGATTGGCCAAGCATGCGGGGTCACAGTGCATGCTTGGCCAATCATCGGGCAGCAATGCACTGCGCCAACGCAGTGCATTGTGGTCCGCGCGCGCGTCACTCGAATTTTGACGCGAACGGCCAAAACGTTCGGAATTCGCCGAACTGCCGAACAGCCAATGTTCGAGTCGAACGTACGTTCGACTCGAACACGAAGCTCATCCCTAATCAGAACATAGACATAGACTCACGTGTTTTGAAAATGTTGCTGCTCAATGTCCACTTTAAGATAAAAAAGTTACTTATATTATCCTGTCCTGGCAGTTCCTATTTTGCTTGTGGGCATGTGAAGCCCACAAGCATATTTTTCCGGGATATGGCGCTGCTGTATTCCCAGCATACACCGCCCGTTCTCGTGCCCGTTCTCGCATCTCTCGCGTTCTGGCGCAAACAAACTCATCAAACGCAGCCACTGTGCCATATCAAATGCTGCCAGTGTGCCCCCGTCCACCGTCTGTACTTACCCTGTCTTGGGGGACAGCTCTACAATGTCTTCTCCCATCCACTCTTCCCGTCCTCTGCTATGATTGGATGCCTGATAGGCTAAAAGGGGCCGGGTGCCTGAATAGAGAGTGGCAGCAGTGGCCATAGATAGATTCATGAAATGCATCAATCTGTCTATTGGTGTAAGAGGGGTAGCTGCAGAGAGGGGGTGGTGCCTGTGCGTCCTTATGGATGCACCGCCACTGATGCGCAGTAATATCACGTAGCAGCGCTGTAAACTATACAGGTTGCCATCACAACGGGCGGCATCGTCGGAAGTGTCCCCCCCCGTTGTGATGGCAACAAAGCCCTCGGCACTGCCCACTGACTCCTGAGAAATTATGACACACATCTCCCAGGAGCAGTAGAGAGGAGAGGAACCAAGGAAAGTGACATCAGGAGCTGCGGCGAGGAAGGGGAAGATTAGAAGGGACCACATAGCAACAGGGATTAAAAGATAAGCAAAAAAAAAATAACATTTCTGCAAATGTCATTTGTTATGTTATTTGCTGCACATTTCCTGTATTTATTGGTGTATAACACTCACTTTTTCACCCTGAAAATCGGGTTCAAATGTGTGCATGTTATACGCTGATACTGCAATTTGGGCTGCTTAGGAGGGAATGGGGAGGAGACGGGACGAGAGCCATCAGATTACATACAGCGAGAATCTCCTGTTTACTCAGCGGCCTCTGTAATAGGAAGTCGCTTCTCCTGGGCCGGTGTCCCATCATATAAGGTCCCCCATCAGATAGTGTCCGCTGTGTACTGCGCATGCGCAGTACACAGCAACACAGATTCCGAAAATAGCCGAGGATAAGCGGCGCCTGCGCCGTGAGTCCAGGTTCTAGCCCCACCATCCAAGTGGACATAGAGTAGGAATAAAAAAGAACTGAGCGCAGCGAGGCCGAGCCCGAAGCGTGGCGAGCGAAGCTCGCCCGCGAGGGGCCCTCTAATTTTCACAACCCTATGTCCGCTTGGATGGTGGGGCTACCACCTCCACTCACGATGCAGGCGCCGTTCATCTTCAGAGATTTTCCGAAGCTTCTTCTGCCCCGTACTGCGCATGCGCAGTACGGGGCGGACACTATATGATGGCAGGACGCTATCTGCCAGAACACCGGCATTGGCCCAGTGTTCTGTTTATCATAGAAATTTGTATTAAAGAGGCTGCCGAGTAAACAGATTTGCGCTGTAATCTGATGGCGCTTGTCCCGTCCCCATCCCCGTCCCCTCCGAGGCAGTAGGAATCTGAGGTGAGGCTGCAGATGGGCATTGATCAGGCTGCATTAATGGCAAAGGTGAGGCTGCATATGGGCATTGATCAAGCTGCATTGATGGGCAATTGTGAGGCTGTAGATGGGCATTGATCAGGCTGCATTGATGGGCAATTGTGAGGCTGCTTATGGCAATGATCAGGCTGCAGATGGGCAATGGTGAGGCTGCATCGATGGGCACTGAACCTTATTTTGCTTCAAAGTTCTTCATTTAAAATGTAAGGTTTTTTTCCTGAAACTTCCCTCCTAAAATGAAGGTGCGTGTCATATGCCTTGGCGTGTTATATGCCAATAAAAACGGTATGTAAAATTATTTTTATGGGTGGAACTATGCTTTAATACTTCATAAAAAATTCTTTGGTAATGACAGCTTCAAGAGGCCTCCTGTATTGGGAAACTAATCGCATGCATTACTCAGTTGTGCTTTTGGCCCATTCTTCCACACAAACAGTCTGTAGGATTATTCTATGAACTCTGATCTTAAGTTCAGGTGATTGTCTGGGCAATTCTAGCAACTTTATTTTTTTTCTTTGAAACCATAAATATTGATGATTGAACATTTCCAGAATAGACACTGTCTCAAATCCCTGGTAATGCTAAAAGAGAGGGGGAGAAAAGATACATGTCTCTTTTCGGGAATAATGGGATTTTAATTGAGACAAGGTCTATTGATAGGGTAGGCACATAAGACACCAATTTAAAAAAAAATATATAAATTTATTAATCATATCAAAAACATATAAAATACATATGCATAGCGTATTTGATGGACCATGAGACAATACTTGACAAACGTAATCTGATGCGTTGATAAGCAGAACCAACATGTTTCGCATGATTGCTTCGTCAAGGTTTTGCATATACCACAGATTTCATCTATATTACATAGAATAAACATATCATTAGTATAATAAAATACATTGGTTGATACATCATCAAGAAAATGATTAAACTTCATTGTGGTCACATTAGGTATTAACATAATCAGTTGTTTTCATACATATTAGTTATTTTGCCTACCTGGTTTTCTTTGAAACCAATTGAGAGTTTCCTTGGCTTTGTGTTTGGGATCATTGTCTTGCTGAAATGTCCACCCTCGTTTCATCTTAATCACCCTCGTAGATAGCAGAAAAACAGCCCCACCTCCAAAAGCTACTATTGGTATGGTGTTTTTTGGGTGATGTGCGGTGCCATTTGACCTCCAAACATGGTGTGTATTATGGCATTCAAAGACTTCAATTTTGGTCTCACCTGACCAGACTATATTTTCCTATTTCACAGTATTGTCTAAATGTTGTGCAGCAAACTTTAAACAAGCTTCAATATGTTTTTTATGCAACAATGGAGTCTTGCGTGGTGAGTGTGCATACAGGTCATGGCGGTTGAATGCATTACTTCTTTGTCTTCTTTGTTTTCTTTTAAACAAGTGTACCTGCTAATTCCAGGTTTTTCTGTCACTCTGACAACTCTTCTGATAATTATTTTCACTCATCTGTCAGGGATCTTGTGAGGAGCACTTGGTCGAGCCCAATTTATGGTGAAATTATGTTCTTTCTACTTCTGGATTATGGCCCCAAGAGTGCTAACTGGATCATTAAGAAGTTTAGAAATCCTTCTGTTACCAATGCCATCAGGAATTGTTGCAACAATAAGGTTGTGAAGGTCTTGCGAGAGCTCTTTGCTTTTACCCATCATGAGATGTTTCTTGTGTGACACCTTGGTAATGAGACATCTTTTTATAGGCCACCAGTTGAGACTGAACCAGCTGATATTGATTTGCACTGACAAGGGGCAGGATTGCTTTTTATTCCTGGCTTTCCATGCCTTTTGTACCTTGTACCTTTCTTCATGTGTTCAACACTTTTTCCTTGTGTTCCATTTTCCATGTTAATACACATAACTTAATTGCTGAATTTATTTGTTTTGGTGTCTTTGTATGTATGGATTGCATGGGTTGTTACCGACACGGGATGAACATTTCATGTCAATAGCACCAAAGAAAATTGGCGACTTGTTCAATGTATACTTTTTGATAAAATAACAAAAATGTTATACTTACCTGTTCGGTGCAATAGTATTGACAATAGTCTATTGGCACACACAGTGTGGCTCAGCCCCACCGCCATTCCCTCTTAACAGCTTTTAATTGACAGTAGCAGGAGCCAATGGCTCCTGCTGCTGTCTCTGAGCCTGTGAGAGGGGGGAGAGAGAATCAGCACTGCTGTGGACAGGCACAGCACTGGATCGATACAGGACTCATGTAAGTATTTAGGGAGGGGGTGGTGGGGACAACTAGACGTTTTTTTTTTTTTACCGTAAAGTGATTGTAAAGTCTATTTTTTTCTATAAAAATAACAAACATGTTATACTATGATGTTGCACAAAGCAGCCCAGATCCTCCTCTTCTCGGGTCCCTCTTCGGTTCTCCTCGCCCCTCCCTCCTGTCGATTGCCTCCACAGCAAGCAGCTTGCTATGGAGGCACCCTAGCTGAGCTGCAGCTCAGTGTGTCAATTCAGACATAGAGCCCTGGCTCGGCCCTGCCCCTTCTCTCTCCTGATTGCTAACTGACTTTGATTGACAGCAGCGGGAGCCAATCCGGAGGGAGAGTCCCGGACGGCCAAGGCACTCGACACCGCTGAACATGTGGATATTTATTTGGGTTTATTGTAAAAAGCTATACTAATAAATTGAAATAAATATACACATGCTCACATTAACAATAAATAAATATACAAGCATAGTCACAGTGCATATGGTAATTTTAGCAATTTTTCATGTCTTCATACACATCATGATGATACCTCTAATAGTCACCTAATGTCTTAGTGACAAAAGTAATAGATACATGCAGCGGCGTTGCTAGCCCTGGACACCCAGGGCATGTGCCCTAAATCTCCTGCAGGGTACCTCAGGCCCCTGGCACTGCATTCACCAACACCGCAGTCATACTTACCAGTTGTTCAGGATTTGCTTGGACAGTCCCTCTTTTTAGTCAGTTGTCCCACGGATACTGTGTCCAGGGCTTTGTCATGGGATCACAGATTGAGGCTCGTTGAGGGTTACTGAGTATGTGCAGTAATACAGAGCCAGCTCTGGAGTGGAAGTGACTCTGCTTCAGCCACCAGAAAAAAGAAGATGGTGCTCCAGAGGACTTACATTGTTGCAAAAAGGAGCAATGGGTGCAGACAACAAATTCAGAGTTCAGGACAGCCCACTTTATGTGCATTCAACAGTGATCATCAGGCTATGCGATCAGACAGAAATAGCTGTGGCTGCTGGCAACCTGAAATTAAAGGGTACAGACTTGGCTCGGCCACAGCTAGCCACTCAAAGGTGTCATAAAAACGACAGCAGGAATCAGTAGATTTCTGCTGCTGCTTTTCACACCAGGGCAAAACGCCCCTGCAAATGTAGCCTCATACTTTTCACCCACAAAAACCTTCAACTCATCAGCCACAACAAATGTCAACAAATATGGGTGTCAAAATATATTTCTATTTTACGCCAAATATGTTTTCAGTGTCTGCAAGAGATATTGTGTTACTGCACTTTAAAATGATTCTAAAGAATCAATTTTTTCCTAAAACAAAAACGTTATATTTACCTGCTCTGAGCAATGATACTGCACAGAGCAGCCCGGTCCTCCTCTTCTGGGCTCCTCAAACAGTGCCGTCCTCTGCCCCTCTTCTCCTAGATCCCCCTCAGCAAGCTGTGCTAAGGGGGCACTCATGCACTCAAGCAAGCTTGCTCCTGAGGCAGGCTGTGTGCGTCTATAGACACATGCAGCACAGCTCAGCTCCACCACCGTGCTCTTCTCATAGGATTCAGTTGACTGCAGCAGGAGTCAATGGCTCTCACTCCTGCTTCTGTGTCCCACGAGAAGGGAAACAGAAACAGCAGCACTGCAGATGGACACCATGCTGGATCAAGACAGGTAAGCTTTTAGAACCACACCCATTCTAAATAATTGGCCCATCCTCAATTAACCACTAGTGGACTGCCCTCAATAAAATGTGGACAGTCGGCCTGCTTTTGGGTTTAGGGCGGCACCCCCCCCCCCCGGGCACCCGCTGTGATTGTACACAGCAGGAGCCTATCAGCAAGTCCCAGCCAATGATTCATGGCCAGAACCTGATGCTCGACATTCAACACAGAGCTTTGTATGGAGAGAATGGTCTCTGTTTCTCATCCTGCAAAGCAGGGATGAGAAACGTAGAGATCTATTAGTAAAAGCAGCACATTTTAAACATATTACACATACGGGTTGATTTACTAAAGGCAGATATACTGTGCATTTTACAAAGTGTAATTGTTCCTGAGCTTAGTAAATGTGCAGAAGCTCTGCTGACTTCCATCAACCAATCACTTGCAAGCTAATTTTTTTTTTTTTTTAATGTTCCTTGCACATGATAGGGTATTCTTTGCACAGTGAGCCTTTACCTCATTTACTAATCTCTGGAGCAACTGCATTTGCAAAGTGCACAGTCTCTTTACCTTTAGTAAATCAACCCCATAGTTAGGCACACATTTAACCCCTTGATTACCCTAGATGTCAACCCCTTCCTAGCCACTGTCATTAGTACAGTGACAGTGATCACTGATCTCTGTATTAATGTCACTGGTGATGTCAGTGGCAGTTAGTCAGTTCCCCACAGCGTCACTTAGAGTCAGATTGCAGTCCCATTATAAGTCGCTGATCACCACCATTAGTAGTATAAAAAATATATATGCCATAGTTTGTAGGTGTTATAACTTTCACGCAAAGCAATCAATATACACTTATTGGGATTTTTATTTTTGATCAAAGACATGTAGCAGAATAGATTTTGCCCAAAATGTATGAAGAAATTATTTTTTTTATTTATTATTAGTTATGTTTTTTAGTGGAAAGTAAAAGATATTTTTTTTTTCAAAATTTTCGGATCACCCAGTGGTCATCAAATACCACCAAAAGAAAGTTTTATTTGTGTGGAAAAAAATTATATAAATTTAGTTGCATGACCATGCAATTAATAGTTAAATTAGCACAGTTTTAAATAGCAAAAAATGGCCTAGTCATGAAGGGGGTAAAATTTTCTGGAGATCAAGTGGTTAACGTACATTCCCTAACTACAATGGTTTGCTGAACGCACAGAAAAAAAGTGACCCTGTAGATTGCTTTGAAATTTTGGCAACTATGCACTTTGCAATACGGATAATATTGACTTTGCTCTGCAATTCACAATGCAACACAATGGGGTTGATTTACTAAAGGCACATAGACTGTGCACTTTGCAAAGTGCAATTGAACTGTGGAAGTTTAGTTGCTCCAGCGCTTAGTAAATAAGCATAAGCTCTGCTGGCTTCCATCAGCCAATCATGTCCTTGGGTATTCATGACAAAGTGAAGCTTTACCTCATTTACTAAGCTTTGGAGCAACTGCGCTTTGCTAAGTGCACAGTCTATTTGCCTTTAGTAAATCAGCCTCAATGTGCTCACATTGCACCTTGGGATGCAGGAGATGGTGCGATTTGTATACTGTGTGCATTTCAGTGTTCAGGGGCTTCAAGAACACACTAGAGCAGAATTTTCGCAAACCTATGTTACATACTGTAGAAAGTAACAGAGTTTTGTCAAGTTATATTTAGTTTGGTCAAATTATTGTAATGACAGGTTGTCTTGAACTTTTAGTGACAGGTTGTCTCGAACATTTGGGGTACCATTTATGAAAAGGCTTTATGTCGCACAAAAAAAACACAGCATAGAAACACCGAACGATCGTTCCATGGCAGTACAGATCATCATTTTTTTCAGCCTTTTCTTCTTGTAAATACCAGTCCTTTACTGCTTCCATGTGGCAGCTGTTTGAATTACAAGTGATTGTAATTTGGCTGGGCAACACTACTCAAAACTGCTTTACTATTACGGTACATAAATTACAAACAATAATTCAGATTTCCACAATATTCTATATACAACTATTGAAAATATTCATGTGTGTTAATGTTGTTTGAGCTTTGAGCATGTGTATGGAGAGCCTTACTTGATGCATGGTTGTGCTGTATTTGCTAGTTAACCACTTAAACCTCCCTCCTGTCCAGACCATTTTTCAGATTTCAGCGCTGATGCACTTTGAATGACAATTGTGCGGTCATGCTACACTGTACCCAGGGCAGGACTTAGGATGGTGGGGGCCCATGGGCTTGAGTCACTTTCGGGCCCTACCTTCTATACATTACCGTATTTATTGGCGTATAACATGCACCCCAAGTTTAGGAGGGAATTTTAAGGAAAAAAGCTTTTAGGAGAGAAGTTTAAGGTAAAAAACTTACATTTAAATGCCCATCAATGCAGCCTTATCAGTGTCCATCTGCAGCCTTGCCCAGTGTCATTTGCAGCCTTGTCAGTGTAGCCTTGTCATTTGCAGCCTTGTCATTGCAATCTTGAAGTTTAAAAATGGCGCCGCCGAGATACAGAATCCTGTGTATCTCGTCGGCTCTCGGTGGCTCCCGTATCCTCTCGCAGTCCCGAGCAGAGCCAAGAGGAGAATAAATGGCAGTGATGGGCACTGATGGGTGGCAATAATGGGCACGGATCGACACTGGTTGGTTACACTGACAGGCAGCACTGCTAGATGGCACTGATTGGCACCACTGGTGGGCATTGATAGATGGCACTTTTGGGCATTTATAGGTGGCACTCATGGGCATTGATAGGTGGCACTGGTGGGCACTGGTAGGTGGCAATGGCAGGAAGTACTGGTGGCCAGGGCTGGTGCAAAGATTTTTTACACCCCAGGCGAAACCTCATTTTGCCGCCCTGTCCCCCCCCCCATTGGCCCTGCCCCTGAATCCACCCCCTTTGTCCCAGCATCAGTGTGAAAGGAGCCAGCACTAGAGGAAGTATGAAGCTGTAGTAGAGGGCACTGATAATAGAGGCACGCAAGGGAAGTTTGCTTCCGTTCCATCAGGACATGTCCTCCAGTGCTGTGCTTCTATAATGACACTTCAGAGCAGCTGCCTGAATAATATGCATCCCCTGCATCCCCCCCTAGATGTGCACACTTTATCCCAGCAGCGCCCACTAGAGGTTATAACATTTATTACAGAGGTATTTATAATACAGCACCAAAAACTTACATAGCATGGAGACAAAGAGTAGGGAAACCAGTGGCGCCCTAGGCAGCATTGCACCCAAGGCGGCCGCTTAGTTGGCCTAGTGGTAGCATGGTAGCACCAGCCATGCTGGTGGCACAGATGAGGCAGAATTGCCTCTTCCTCTTTGAGACCGATGGTCCTTGCACATAAGCTGGTGATCGGCTTTTTTTCTCCTCACGCTGACATCATGTGTCATTGGCTGACAGCTGATCACGTGGTAAGGGGCCGGGGTTTCCCCACATCCAATTCGCTTAGCAGGAGAATGTGATTGGCTCCCTATGAAGACGGTTTACATATCTCCGTTGTGGCTGTGGAGCGCACTGCACAAAAATGCTGTGCGTCTTTGGCTCTGTTTCGGGGCCGAATTCAGGCATAGAATCGGCCCTGATTCGTTCCTGAAATGGGGAACAGGGACGCACACCACTCCTGTGCGATCTGCAGTGCTTATAGTGTGATCCTGGGTTAGGAGTTTCAATTTGTATGCAATTAGCCAGGCCCTTGCACTACATGGTTTTGGTAAATCTGAAGAAAAAAATCTGCAGAAAATCTAATAATGTGTATGTGGTCTAAAGGCCCGTACACGCGGTCAGAAAATCTGAAGATAAATTTTGTCCGATGAATGATCTGACAATTTTCTGATCATTAGTATGGTGTTTTTGGCAGACAAAAACTGGATGTGCAGGCTTGAAAATTTTTGTCTGATGTTACCACAATGTCCGATTTTCTTTTCATTAGTACGGTTTTCTGACAAAAAAAATCTGAAGAGTAAGACTAGGCATGCCCAGAAATTAAAGAACACATACAAAACAATTTAACACATTATTTCACTTCTGACATTGAATTCTGTCGTCAGAATTTTCTGATGGTGAGTACCGTCTTCACTTTCGATTTGAGACTAGCATCAAACAAAAAATTTACAAAAATTCGTCCAATAATCTGACCATGTGTACAAGGCTTTAGTGTGGTATTTGCATTTGGAATCTATTGCTGTGAATCTACATCATGCATTCAAAGAAGCTGGCCATGCAAGTGAAACAGGCGATTGTAAGGCTTCAAAAATCCTTCAGAGAGATAGCAGCAACATTAGGAGTGGCCAAATCAACAGTTTGGTACATTCTGAGGAAAGAAGAATGCACTGGTGAGCTCGGCAACATAAAAAGGCCTGGGCGTTCACAGAAGACAACAGTGGTGGATGATCCCAGGATCCTCTCTATGGTAAAGAAAAACCCATTCACAACATTCAGACAAGTGAACGACACTCTCCAGGAGGTGGGAGTACCATTGTCAAAGTCTACAATCAAGTGAAGACTTCTCGAGAGCAAATACAGAGGGTTTAATACAAAGTACAAACCATTTATAACCCTGAAGAATAGAAAAGCAAGATTAGACTTTGCCAAAAAGAATCTAAAAAAGCCAGACCAGTTCTGGAAAAGCAATCTTTGGATGGATGAAACTAAGATTGATCTGTACCATAATGACAGGAAGAAAAAAGTATGGAGAAGATTTGGAACAGCTCATGATCCAAAGCACACAATATCATCTGTAAAAAATGGTGGAGGCAGTGTGATGGCATGGGCATGCATGGCTTCCAGCTGCACTGAATTCTGTAGTGTTCAGAGATATACTGTCAGCCCGAGGTGGCTCTAGGCTCTGTGAGCAAAACGTAAACACTCACGCCCCACTCACGCTCATAATGGAAAAAATAATTCAAGCAATAAAAATGAACTGTATAAACTGCATATATTAAGAACCTTAAAGTGCTGGTGTCAGTGTCCTCTATCTCAATGCTGACGTCAGTGCACTTTCTCAGTACTGGCGTCCGTGTGCTCTCAGTGCTGGTGTTGGGGCATGCTATCTCTGTACAGTGTGTCTTGGAGATGGTGTCAGTTTCCTCTATCTCACTCAGTACTAGCATCATGGCACTATTTCTTAGTGCACTCTGTCTTGGTACTGGAGTCAGTGCTGGCTTGCTCTCAGTACTGGTGTCAGTGTTCTCTAGCTCAGTACTGGTGTCAGTGTTCTCTATCTCAGTACTGGTGTTCATGGCACTTTTTCTCAGTGCACGCTGTCTTGGTGCGGGAGTCAGTGCTGGCTTGCTCTCAGTACTGGTGTCAGTGTTCTCTATCTCAGTACTGGTGTTCATGGCACTTTTTCTCAGTGCACGCTGTCTTGGTGCGGGAGTCAGTGCTGGCTTGCTCTCAGTACTGGTGTCAGTGTTCTCTATCTCAGTACTGGTGTTCATGGCACTTTTTCTCAGTGCACGCTGTCTTGGTGCGGGAGTCAGTGCTGGCTTGCTCTCAGTACTGGTGTCAGTGTTCTCTATCTCAGTACTGGTGTTCATGGCACTTTTTCTCAGTGCACGCTGTCTTGGTGCTGGAGTCAGTGTCCTATCCCGGTGGTGGTTTCAATGCTCTCTATCTCCCTGCTGGAGTCAGTGTCCTCTATATCAGTGGGTGTCAGTGCTCTGTCTCTCTTAGTGCTGGTATCAGTGCACACTCTCTTAGTGTTGGTTTCACTGTACACTCTCTCAGTGTTGTGTCAGTGCACACTCTCCTAGTGCTGGTATCAGTGCTCTGTCTCTATCAGTGCTGTACTCACATAGAGCTCCTTGAACTTGGCCTCATAGAAGAGAAGGGGCTGTGCAAGTTTCACCACCTCAGAGGTCTCTTAATTCCTGTCGGGCAGCAGTAGGTCCCCAGGACTCCCTGTAGGGGGAAGTGCTCCTGGTGGGAGACAGCCATGAGAAAAGCTGATCATGAGCAGTACCATTGCAGAATGAAGAGCGCCTTGCACACCATGGCTGAGGATTGGCACTGGACTGAGCTGGGACCTCCCGAACCACCGCATCAGAGCCCTGGGTGGCCGGGGATGAGGGAGGGTCAGGCAGACCTAGGCTGTCAATTACAGGCAGGCACACTGGGACACTGGCAGAGGACTCAGCAGATCTGACTGTTTAGGATCTCCATATAAGCAAGAGGTGATCACTCTGAGATCTGTACACAGAGAACTGATATATAGAGAATGGTGATCACGCTGTGGTCTCCTTCAGTAGCATATCAGTCCCCGGAGGAAACCCATGCAGCCACAGGGAGAACATGCAAACTCTAGGCAGGTGGAGCTGTGGTTGGAAATTGAACCGACGACCCCAGTGCTGCCAGGCAGAAGAGCTAACCACTAAATTCCTCTAACTTGTGTTGGGACTGCAGCTTCTTGTTGTATGTTTCTGTACAATGTAACAGCTCCTATTCTGCACTACGTGTGGATTAAGCTGGACTCGTAGGAAGATCTTAGTCTGCCAAAGACAAGCAGTTACTTATTGGGCCATTTTATATTTAGATGTAATTTTTATCAAAAATCCAAACGAGAAATCTGCTGATGGAGCTGGTGCTGGTCTGGGCACTGGAATGTGGAAGCATATAGATTGTGGGAGGAGCTTCTTAAGGGAATTTATAAAGGTGTTTTTTTCATTTATCACTGTATTTGGTAGTTTGTGTTCACTATCTTGTCTTGCTGTCTCCCTTCCTCTCCTCCTGATAGCTGCGCCTATTGTTTCAGCCAATCAGGTGATGGGTAACAGACCCGCACACCTGATTGGTGGAGAGGCGGTTCAGCGTTAGGAAAGTGAATATTAATTCACTTTTCTAACACACCTGGGTAGACTGTGAGAGTCAAGCATGGCGCTCGCAGTTCACCTATTTTGAAGCCTATTAGAGCCCATAGCTCTAATCAGGTGCTGCAAAAACACCCCCCGCCGCTGTAATTCAGGCACCCGGCACCCCAAAAGGGACCAGACACCTAAATATGGGGGTGGCAGCGGTGGCTATGGATAGATTCATGCTATGCTATGCATGAATCTATCCATTGGTCATAGAGGGGGTGGCTGTAGAGAGGGGGCGGCACCTGTGCACCCTTTTGGATGCACCACCACTGATAAACACATGCACATTCACATACATGCGCACACACACATGCATACATACACATACATATATGAACACACACACACATACAAGCATGCTCACACACACATGCATGCTCACACACATACATGCTCACACACACACACACACACTCACACACATACATGCATGCTCTCACACACACACACACAATCATGCTCACACGCACACACACATGCACACACACACACATACATGCATGCTCACACACATACACATACAAGCATGCTCACACATACAAGCATGCTCACATGCACACACTCATGCACACACACACACACACATACAAGCATGCTCACACACACACAAGCATGTTCACACACATGCACATACAAGCATGCTCACACACACACACATGCTCACACACACACACATGCTCACACACACACGGACATACAAGCATGCTCACACACACACATATATGCATGCTCACACACATACAAGCATGCTCACACACACACATACAAGCATGCTCACACACACACATACAAGCATGCTCACACACACACATACAAGCGTGCTCACACACACATACAAGCATGCTCACACACACATACAAGCATGCTCACACACACACATACAAGCGTGCTCACACATACAAGCATGCTCACACACACGCACATACAAGCATGCTTACACACACACATACAAGCATGCTCACACACACACACACACACACACACACAAGCATGCTCACACACATACACACACACACACACATGCATGCTCACACACAAACAAAAAAAAAGCATGCTTACACACACACACACACATGCATGCTCACACACACACAAACACATACATGCATGCTCTCACACACACATATAAACACAAATACAGTAGCTAGTCTTATCAAAAAATAAAAAATGGCAGACATTTACCTTGGCTCTTCCTGCCGGGTACTGCACTGTAGGGGGAGACAAAGAGCACACACTGTGCTTTCACTTTACCCTAATGTGAGGAGCTCCCTGCATAGTGCCGATTTCAGTTCGGCTGATGATCGGGGAGCTCCTCTCAGCCTGCCCTCCCATGGAAGAGTACAGGGGGCCCTCAAGGGCCCCTTGCAGCAAGGGTCCCGGTCGCCATGGCGATCTTGGCGACCCCTATAATTCCGCCACTGCCGACCGTGTGTATGCAACACCAGTTTCGGACAAAATCCATCGGAAAAAATCAGATGGATTTTGTGGTCAGAATGTCCAACCGTGTGTACAAGGGCTAAAAGGGCAACGTACAGGTACATGAATCTGCCTGCATGAGCCCTTCTGCCGACGTATATCAGCATGAGGCGGTCGGCAAGTGGTTAACACGCATTAATGCCAGACACATTTAGGAAATGTACGCATTTGAGCATTAATGCATTCTAGTAGTCTGAATAAATTAACCACTTCCTGACCAGCGCATGCGAGTGCGCCGCTGGCGTGCTGGTTGGGACCCCCGTTAGTCCAGTCGCGGGTCCTGCGGACTCGATCGCCACGGGCATGCCCACGATTGTCTCACGGGGCGGCTGAACTGGGAGATGCCGTTGTAAACAGCATCTCCCCGTTCTGCCTAGTAACAAGTGACGCTGATCTCTGCTACATGTGATTGGAGCAGATATCAGTGTTCACTAAAAGAAAGCCCAGCCCCTAACAGTTAGTAACACACCCCTAGGAACACTTAACCCCTACACTGCCACCCACTGGTTAACCCCTTCACTGCCAGTGTCATTTACACAGGAATCACTGCATTTGTATAGCAGTGATTGCTGTATAAATGACAGTGGTCCCAAAAATGTGTCAAAAATGTCCGATGTGTCCACCATAATGTCGCAGTCACAATAAAAAATGCTGATCACCGCCATTACTAGTAAAAAAAAAATATTAATAAAAATGCCATAAAACTATCCCCTATTTTGTAAACGCTATAACTTTTGCGCAAACCAATCAATAATCACTTATTGTGGTGTTTTTTTTACCAAAAATATGTAGAATACGTATCAGCCTAAACTGAGGGAAAAAAACATGTTTTTTTATATATATATATTTTTTTTATTTCAAAATTGTCGCTCTATTTTTGTTTATAGCGCAAAAAATAAAAACAGCAGGGGTGATCAAATACCACCAAAAGAAAGCTCTATTTGTGGGAAAAAAAGGACGTCAACTTTGTTGGGGAGCCACGTCGCATTACCGCGCAATTGTCAGTTAAAGCGACGCAGTGCCGAATCGCAAAAAGTGGTCTGGTCTTTGGCCAGCAAAATGGTCCGGGGCTGAAGTGGTTAATATTCTGGCCAATAGAATGCGTAAACAATTATTGTGCATGAACATGTATGCGAAGAAAGTCCTGTGTAAACGCCTCTGAGAAGGGATTGACCACAGAGACCACCTGAAAGAACATGAGATTAAATAAGGAAGCAGATACGATTCTTTCAGAAATATTGTTATTAGCCCTGCACAATAATTGTAGCCTAAAAGTTGGCCATACACCAGTAATTTCATTCCAAAAAATGTGTTCAATTTTTTAATAGTTAATGGGGTCAAATTGTTCATTGTTTTCAACTGTAGTGACAAGAAAAGAAGAAGAATGGAAGCTTTTTCTTGAATTAATGAAATTCTAGCAGCAAATGTGGTTTTTGTTCAGGAAAAATCTTCTTGTAATCTGCATCCTGAAATCTAAAGTAGTATGGCAATTGAATGAAAAAAATTCATACGAAATTTGTTGAGTAAATGATGGTACTATTGAATGCTTTGACAAATAATTTTTTTGAATTTCATACAATCATTTGAACAAAATTCTACTGGTGTAGAAAACAAGTTTTCTTTAAATCTGAACTTCATTGACAGTTACCCTTGGCTGTTAGTATCTCACAGATGTAGCAATTGGTTTAATTCTTCATGACTCTTCTGATTCCCCAGTACAGGAAAATATAAATTGATTCAGAGCACTGTGCAATCTCACAGACTCTTGCACTGGAAAATCATTATAATGCTGCAGTCTGCATTTTCTACTTACAGCTGGATGTATGACCTTACTTAACCATTAGAAACTTCAAGGAAAATATTTCACTGATCCATGAATCCGTAATCTCTAGTATTATACATACAGGGTCTTGTTTCAAATCATTATTGGAATAGTGCGGAGTGGAAAAATCTACTATCCACCCACTGTTCAGTTGAAGTTATGTCTGTGACAGATGCACATAGGCATCCTAAAGCTAAACTTCAGCCAAAAAACAATGCAATGCTTTTTCTGAATGGAGGGTGTGGGGTACAGCAAGAACCACTGTGATCAGTGTACCACAGCCAGAATTCAAGATGAATGAAAGAAAGTGCCTGTTCTGGCACTTTTTTTATAAGTTTAAATTAGTATTATTTATTTCATTTTTTTATTTTTACACTGTCCCCTTGATTTTTTATTTTTCTTATCCCCTTTATTCCTATTACAAGGAATGTAAACATCCTTCCACCTTGTAATGGAAATAAGGGATGACAGGTCCTTTTTATGGAAAGATCTGGGGTCAATAAGACCCAAAATCTCTCCTCTACCTTTAGAAAGCAAAAGATCACAGAAAAAAATATGTGATCATTTGCTTTAATTTAAAAAAAAGGTGTTTACCTCTGCCCTAGATGGGAAGGGATGTAATGACGTTGCTCCAGTCCTCCAGGACCATAGAGGCAATCATAGACTGGTCTCGGATAACCTTTATGGCCAGCCCTGCGAACTGTTGGATCATTTCCCAGGTGCTCTGTAAAAAACGGTAAGCCTGAGAAACATCCCTCCCGCTGCTTCTGAAAGCGATCCAGTGGCTACTTAGCTGCTCAGACCACTTTCATGAGAAAGCCAATCACCAGCTAAAAAAACAAAACAAATACTAGGGTTATGGCTTACAGCTTTAGCCATAACCCTGGTAAACCACTTGCAAGCCACAACATATATATGTATTCCGGTTGGCAAGTGGTTATACAGTGGATATAAAAATCCACACACAAAAAAGTCTGCACACTCCTGTACATACTGTATGCAATGTTTTTGTGATGTAAAGATAAATACTTCTATAAGTGTTTCTAACTTAATGTGACCTTGTGATTTCTGGCAAGAACTGGCTGTGTACTACATGTGTCAACAATCTCCCATATTCTTCGTATGTCTTGGTTGTGGAATATGGTGGCAAGATGGAAACCTTTTCTTATTAAGAAAACATCCAAATCTGGCTACATTTTGCAAAAATCTTCAACAAGTCTGCCAAAAGCATGGAGGAAAATGTATTATAGTCTAATGAGACCATGATTTTTGCTGCAAAACCAACTCTGCGCATCACAAAAAAAAAAAATACCCACAGTGAAGCATGGTGGTGACAGCAGTACTTTGTGGCTTTTTTTCTTCAGCTGGATCTGGGATTTTAGTGAATAGTTCCAAATATCAGTAAATTTTGGCACAAAACGTTCAGGTCACTGCTAAAAAGCTGAAGAGGAATTTCACCTTTCAGCACAACAATGACCTAAAGCATACCAAAGTGTACCCCCAAATCAACAAAAGAATGGTTTCACCAGAAGAAACACAAAGTTTTGAAATGGCCCAGCCTGAGTCCAGACCTGAATCCAATTGTAAATCTATGTGACAACCTGAAGGGGGCTGTGCACAGAAGACGCCCTCACAATCTGACACATTTGGAGCACTTTTTAAAGGAGGAATGGGCAAAGATTCCCAAGGCAAGATGTGATATGCTGATAGACTCCTATCCCAAAACACCAAATGCTGCCATAAAATCAAAAGGTGCTTCAACAAAGTATTACATTAGGGTGTCCATGTTTGTGCAACCATGTTATTGTACTTTTTTTTTTACCCCCTTTAAAATTCTTAGTTTGTTTTTAGTTGAATTGCACATAATATAGATCACATTTATGATCAGTTCACACCATGAATCACATATGAACGTTCTGTGTGATCTTGTATGATTCACATGCGATCCGGATGCAGTGCGATTTCAGCCTTTTCATTTGAATGGGCTAAAAATTTGCTGGACCGCACCAAAAATAGGGCATGTACAACTTTATCAAATGCACAGGAACTGGAGTGCATGGTGCTATTATACCATGTGCCATACCAAAAATTATGTGTAAACCATTAACATTTTTTCTTAATTAAACCCAAATTGTGTGCATTTCTACAAAAAAAAAAAAAAAAAAAAAAAAAGGAACTGTTCTACCCATCATCTGAAAAGGGAAAGAGTATGACACACCTGCAAACCTACCAAGACATGGCCATCCACCTAAACTGACAGGCCAGGCAAGGAGAGCATTAATCAGAGAAGCAGCCAAGAAGCCCATGGTAACTCCTGAAGGAGCTGCAGAAATCCACAACTCAGGTGGGAGAATCTGTCCACAGGACAACAATTAGTTGTGCACTCCATAAATCTGCCCTTTACGGAAGAGTGGCAAGAAGAAAGCCATTGTTGAAAGAAAGCCATAAGAAGTCCTGTTTGCAGTTTGCAAGAAGACGTGGGGGACACATTAAACATGTGGAAGAAGGTGCTCTGGTCAGATGAGACCAAAATGTAACTTATGGTCCTAAAAGCAAAATACTATGTGTGGTGGAAAACTAACACTGCACATCACCCTGAACACACCATCCCCACTGTGAAACATGATGGTGCCAGCATCATGTTGCAGGGATGCTTTTCTTCAGCAGGGACAGGGAAACTGTTCAGAGTTTATGGGAAGATGGATGGAGCCATATGCAGGGCAATCTTAGAGGAAAACCTGTAAAGCCCCATACACACTATAAGATTTTCTGCTGATTGTTGTCTTCAGATTTACCAAAACCATGTAGTGCAAGGGCCTGCCTGATTGCATACAAATTGAAACTCCTAAGGTTTGACCTCATATTATATGGTTTTGGGAAATCTGAAGGAAAAAATCAGCAGAAAATCTGATAGTGTGTATGGGGCTTTAGAGTCTGCAAAAAGACTTGAGACTGGGGTAGAGGTTCACCTTCCAGCAGGACAACGACCCTAAACATACAGCCAGAGCTACAATGGAATGGTACTTTAGATCAAAGCATATTCATGTGTTAGAATGGCCCAGGCGAAGTTCAGACCTAAATCCAATTGAGAATCTGTGGCAAGACTTGAAAATTACTGTTCACAGATGCTCTCCATTCAATCTGACAGAGCTTGAGCTATTTTGCAAAGAAGAATGGGCAAAAATGTTACTCTTTAGATCTGCAAAGCTGGTGGAGACATCCCCAAAAAGACTTGCAGCTGTAATTGCAGCGAAAGGTGGTTCTACACGTATTTACTCAGGGCGGCTGAATACAAATGCACGCCACACTTTTTACATATTTACTTGTAAAAAAAAATTTGAAAACCATTTGTAGCACTAACCCCGGAAGGAGCTGCTGATTTTATGTGGGCTTACCGTTACCTTCTTGACCATGTACGTCTAGGGGTTTCCCGAGGTTGATGGCCCAAAAATTGCAGAGACTGACACCAGATCCGCTTGAGGGATTTTTATTTCCAAAAAAGGGAATAAACAACACAGTCTCTCAATAAGGGTTAGAGGGTTTCAGGTAGAAAGTTCAGGTACTCTTAGAACTTATTCAACACAGGTATTCACAGCTGGATCCTCACCCTTATCGGATAGACCTCCTCTCACTAGGCCGAGCAGCCGATAGAATGCTCAGATAAAGCGAAGCCTCTTCCACAAACTTGCATATAGAACGGTTGAGTAAAGTCTCTGCCACAGACTTGTTGTAGAACACTTGTAGTGAAGTCTCTGCCACAGACTTGTTGTAGAACACTTGTAGTAAAGTCTCTGCCACAGACTTGTTGTAGAACACTTGTAGTAACTGACGGATGTAGACCAATTTGGAGAACTCTCATACGGTACCAGTATCTTGCAGCCGGCCTGGCGATACCGTACGAGTGTAGATTCACTTGGGGTCTTTCAACTAAGCCTCCAGGTTCTTTCTGAGAAGCCAGCCTTCAGCGTGGCCTTCTCCCGAAGAGTCCTCCCCTGGTTGCCTCTTCAGTTGCTGGGCCTCTCCAGAAATTGAGACGGCACCGGACCACCTCCGAATCCTCCCTCCAGTTACTTGGCCTCGGGCTAGCCAGCCCCGAGACTCAGAATTGGATGGATCCACACCCCAGGCCATGAGAGCCCTGGGGGCTGGTCAGGAGGACCAGGGCCAAGAAGACAGAAAGCACTTCTGGACCGGAACCCAGAATCACGTGATGTCAGTACCTTTAGTACCCTCTCCCAGAATGCACAGCAGGACGACACGACCACTGACTTGGTTCCGAGAAGAATGGCACTCAATACACCCAGCTGAACTGCGTTCTCACACCTGCCAGAGATAACAGCAGGGCTGGACTGGGACAAAAATTTGGCCCTGGACTTCATCCAGACCAGCCCACTTTAATTTTGCAAACAAGCACAAAAACAGTATATAAAACTATACGTAATTGTGCAAAGAAACATAAGTAGCATAGCATAAGGAGTCCTCACTAACCTCTTTTATTATTTCACTTATTTTCCTCTGTATTTTTCTTATCTTTCTCACATCACTGCGTGAAGTTGAGGGCAAGCCGCGCAGCCATTACTTTGTCACTGAAACCGGCCCACTGAGCCATCGGCCCACCGGGAAACTCCCTGTAGTCCCAATGGCCAGTACATGCCTGGATAACAGTGCCACCTATAGCCAAACAGAACACAATCAATCAATCCAGCTAGACTGGTACTGAGACCATAATTTGGTGTAATTAAACCCAAAAGCAAACTGGGGTTTCGGGAATGTTAAATGAAAAAAACACATAGCGTGTGCTCTTCAGGAGCCGGCGCTACACATTTATTATTTTTCTTCCATTTTACAATTATGTGCCACTTTGTGTTGGCCTATCACATAAAACTATGATGGTATTTAATCACCACTGACTGGGGTTTAAAAAAAAATATGTTACATCATTCTTCACTGATGTGCGCTGATGAGGCTGCACTGATAGGCACTGATAAGCTGCACTGATGGGCACGAATAAGGGGCTCTGATGGGGCTGCACTGATAATCAGGGCACTGATTATCAGTGTAAACAATGTACTGTCATCCTTGCCAGTTATCAGCTCTCCTTTCCTCACAAAGAGAAAGCGCATGAGGCAAGGACTGCCAATAAACCGCAAATCTGTTTACACCTGCATATCTCCCAACATTTTGAGATGGGAATGAGGGACACCTACTAGCAAATGTATGTAGGCATAGGACATGCCCCTTAAAGGAGAATTAACCCCCCCAAAAAAAGGTTAATTAAATCCTTAAATTAAATTGCTTTTTTTAGCAATACGATTCCTTTATATTGGCTTTCAAAATGTACAAATGCAGCAATTTAGAAATTGGATGAAAGGTTTAGAACTGGGAAACACTTTTTGAACGATAAAAAGTACATTTTATGTACATCTATATAGATCAGACCAAAATGAGGGACAATTGAGGAGGAATGAGGCGCATGGGCCGAACTATTCACCTTACTCTAGTGACAATGGCATTTCCTGGATTCTGTAAAGGAACATATACATGACCTTACGTTGGTAGTTCTTGCATTTAACATTATGGTCCCATTTCTGGAATCTCTATCAGAAATTACTTGGCAGCTTTGACCATATCCTTGTGTTTTACTCCAGGGACTGGCACAGTAGGGATATCTGCTAGACTAGAGCCACTGTACATAGTTTGGGTGGTGGTGGCGATTCAGGACCTTATGACTTGCATTGCTTGCTCTCTTTATGTAGTATCAGTCCACAAGTAATTTCCACTGTCTGACTGTTTTTTTTTCCCCTGCTTAGCCACCTGTCTATACTCTGCCCCTTGTAGGAACACAAATCCAGAGGCATTTGGCCTTTGAGTTCTTTTTTGGAAGCATAAATCCATCAGTATCTGGCATAGTTTTATCTTTATAGGACCTATACCTATGCCTACACGCTGTATTTCTAGTCTTTTTCTCAGCAATGCCTGATTTTGCAAACTGCTGCCTTGCTCTAGCACTTCACTGTATTGTCTGTAGGGGGAGACAGAATACACATATTTAAGCTTTTTTTTTTCTTGCTGCTCAGCAATAACTGTAAAAAAGGAGAAGCTTATTTAAAATCATAATTTTTGCTGCGACACATCATTAGTTACCATATATCTATCTTATACTGATATCATGGCTTGAGGTTGTTTGGTTCATACAGTTTGCTAATGTTGCATCCTAAAAAGATGCTTTAGTATTTCCTTGAAAATAATAGTACAGCATGGCATCACTTCCTACACAAATCCAAAAACAAAAGTGTTTTATTTCTTAGAGGTTAGTGGGTAGAGTCATACCTTTGTGTCATCTTAGCATCTGAGTGTATGGAGCCTTTGGTTCATATCATGGGCATAATCAAATTTACAGAGTAATTTCTTCCACCTCACATGCATGGGCGTCCGCAGAACTTTTTCGAAGGGGGGGGCATCATTTTAAGGCCGCTCATACTCCACCCCTTTTCGACAATCTCATGAAAATCTTTCCGCTGGTAATACATATGTGTTATATAACAGATAATTCATCTTCACTTTGTATTGGAAGTTACTCTGGCGGCTGTGTTCCATGCCCATATAGCCTAGAGAATGTACATCTTTTTACATTGCAATACAACTGTTGTGGCCATATTTTGATCTCATAGTGTCACTGTATAGGCTGTTTTCATAAAGATAAAAATATGGCAACAACAGATGTATTGCAATGTAAAAAGATGTACATTCTCTAGGCTATATGGGCATGGTACGCAGCCACCTGAGTAACCTTGCGGACGCCCATGCACTCAAAAACCAGCCCTGGAAAAAATTTCATACCAGCCTCACAGCATTATTATACCAGCCCAACAGTGTAACGTCATTATTTTCTTGTTCATGAAAGGGAAAACCATACATTTTACCAGTTAATAGTGGTAAGTGATCAATCATCAAGGGGGACCCCAGGAACTCAGAACGTGGGGGGGGCCACCTTCTGCAGAAAGAATACTCGAAGGTAAGGGGGGTGGGTTACTAATATAAGGAGGAAACCCTTTATATCAGTGCCCCTTACATTATCGTATTCACTCCCCCCTTACATCAGTGACCCCCCCCCCCCCCCCCCCGACTGGCCTGGTGGTGCTTTCACTGACCTCCTCTCAGGTGCACTGTGCAGGGCTCAGTCAGTCGGCTCCAGCTTGGTGGCTCTGGTTTTATCCTATAGTCTCCTGTCCACAGTCCACACAAGTCTGACTTCTCCCATGACCACCATCCTGGTGGTGCTCCCACTCTTGACTCCTCTCCAGACTCCCTCAGAGACTGCAGACATGCTACAGGAGATGGTCAGAGACTGCAAACTTGATGCAAGAGCTCAATGCAGCCTCACTGTGCCCATCAAATGCAGCCTCACCGTGTCCATCAAATGCAGCCTCACTGTGTCCATCAAATGCAGCTTTACTGTGTCCATCAAATGCAGCCTCACTGTGTCCATGAAATGCAGCTTTACTGTGCCGTGAATGCAGCCTCACTGTGTCCATCATTGCAGCCCCTCCTGTGCCCCATGTCCCAGTCTGCAGTCCCTGTCTGTGGGAAGGTGTGTTGTTGATGCTTGGTACGGTAACTTGCATGCCAGCAGGATATCCATGATGGCCAGCAGCAGGCAGGGTCTGTTCTCGTTTTGGATGGGGACGGTGCTCCTTCCAGAGGATCTGTCTGCTGTGAGATGGAGAGGTCCCTGGCCACCTGGACCTTCAGCTGTCCTCATTTTCCAGCCCCAGTCAGCCTGTCCTCTGGTCCTTGGGAAGTGGAGAGCACTGGGTGGGAGTTGGAGAGAAGGGGGAGCAAAGAGTACTGGCGGGGTTGGAGAACACATGGGTGGGGAGCAGAGAGCGCTGGGGGGGAACTTGAGAGCACTGGGGGGAGCAATAAGAACAGGGGTAGAGAGCACGGTAGGCTGAGAGCTCTGGGGGGGCTAAGAGTGTGGGGTGGTGAAAAGCACTGGGGGGGGGGCAGAAAAACAGGGGTGGAGAGCACGGGGGCTGGAGAGTACTGGGGGGGTACAAAGAGCAGGGGGGGAGCTTGAGAGCACCAGTGGGGGCCAGAAAGAACAGGGGTGGAAAGCACGGGGGACTGGAGAGCACTATGGGGGGTGGAGAGCACTGGTAGGGTTGGAGAGCACATGGGTGGGGGCAAAATGCAGGGGGACTGGAGAGTACAGGGGTGGGGAGTGGAGAGTGCTGGGTGGAGCCAAAAAGAACAGGGGTGGAGAGCACGGAGGGTAGAGAGCACTGGGGGGGTTGGAGAACACCAGGGGGGCAGAAAAAACAGGGGTGGGGAGAATGGGGGGCTGGAGAGCACTGGGGTGGGGGCTGGAGAGTGATGGGGAGAGCTGAAGAGCACTGGGGGGGAGAAAGAACAGGGGGAGAGCACTGGGGGGAGTGGAGAACACTGGGCGGAGAGCACTGGGGGGGAAAGAACAGGGGGAGAGCACTGGGGGGGGGAGGAGAGCACTGGGCGGAGAGCACTGGGGGGAAAGAACAGGGGGAGACCACTGGGGGAGAGAGGAGAGCACGGGGGGGAGGAGAGCACTGGGGGGAGAAAGAACGGGGGGAAGAGCACTGGGGGGAGTGGAGAGTACTGGGGGGAAAGAACAGGGGGGAGAGCACTGGGGAGGAGAACAGGGGGAGAGCACAGAGGGGAGAGGACTGGGGGGAGTGGAGAGCACTGTGGGGGGGAACAGGGGAGAGGACTGGGGGGAGTGGAGAGCACTGTGGGGGGGAACAGGGGGGAGCACAGGGCGGAGTGGAGAGCACTGGGGGGCAGGGGCGGATCCAGGGGGGGCAACGGGTCAATTGCCCCCTCCGAGAATACCGCCAGCTAATGACAGCACGGCCGGTTCCGCGGGTCCAATCGCGGCCGGTTCCGCGGGTACCAGCGGCCGGTTCCGCGGGTCCAATCGCGGCCGGTTCCGCGGGTACCCGTGGGCCGGTTCCGCGGGTCCAATCGCGGCCGGTTCCGAGGGTACCCGCGGCCGGTTCCGCGGGTCCAATCGCGGTCGGTTCCGCGGGTACCCGCGCGGCCTGTTCCGCGGGTACCAGCGCTGAGTGGACGGGTGAGGGGGGGGCAGCTGGGCGGCTTAGGAGGGCTGCTGGCCAATCAGGAAGCCAGCAGGCAGGGGAGCAGGGAGATGACATCATCTCTCACTGCCCTGCATCCCTTCAGTTCCACCCTCACTGTGTAGGAAGCTGTGTGCAGCAGAGAGATTGCATCATCTCTCTGCTGCCTATCTTCACTCTGGGACCCAACAAAAGACCACCAGTAGGTGACAATCCGCAGTGTGTGGCAGGCTACCTGGCAAGTGGCAATCCGCAATGTGTGGCAGGCAACGTGGCAAGTGACAATCCGCAATGTGTGGCAGGTGACGTGGCAAGTGACAATCCGCAATGTGTGGCAGACTACGTGGCAAGTGGCAAGTGGCAATCCGCAATGTGTGGCAGGTGACGTGGCAAGTGACAATCCGCAATGTGTGGCAGGCTACGTGGCAAGTGGCAATCCGCAATGTGTGGCAGGCAATGTGGCAAGTGACAATCCGCAATGTGTGGCAGGTGACGTGGCAAGTGGCAATCCGCAATGTGAGGCAGGCAACGGGGCAAGTGACAATCCGCAATGTGTGGCAGGTGACGTGGCAAGTGACAATCCCCAATGTGTGGCAGGTGACGTGGCAAGTGGCAATCCGCAATGTGGGTCAGGCAACGTGGCAAGTGACAATCCGCAATGTGTGGCAGGTGACGTGGCAAGTGGCAATCCGCAATGTGTGGCAGGCTACGTGGCAATCCGCATCTGGTGGCAGGCGACGTGGCAAGTGACAATCCGCAATGTGTGGCAGGTGACGTGGCAAGTCACAATCCGCAATGTGTGGCAGGTGATGTGGCAAGTGGCAATCTGCAATGTGTGGCAGGCTACGTGGCAAGTGACAATCCGCAATGTGTGGCAGGTGACGTGGCAAGTAACAATCCGCATTTGGTGACAAGTGACAATCCCCATTTGGTGGCAGGCGACGTGGCAAGTGACATCCTCAGGGCTCCCACTGATTCTGCAATATGGTGAGTTGAACCATTTAATTTTATATTACAATGTATTAATAGAAATAATGCGCTTCAATCATCCTGACACCATAACAACCATGGTGCCGTAATGATTGAAGCGCCAATACCAGCCATTTCCCATATAAATTGCCCCCCAAAAAACATATTTTATAGAAGTGCCCCTCCCGAGACTGGACTCTGGATCCGCCCCTGCTGGGGGGAACAGGGAGGGGCACTGGGGGGGACAGGGGGGAGAGCACTGGGATGGTGGCTAGAGAAGGATGGGGAGAGCTGGAGAGCAGGGGGGCAGCAAGAACAGGGGAGGAGAAAACTGTGGGGTGGGCAGGAGAGTGTGGTGGAGGAAAGCACTGGGGGGGGACAAGGGGGAGAGCACTGGGGGGAGGAGCACTGGGGGGTGAACGGGGGGAGTGGAGAGAACTGGGATGATGGCTAGAGAAGGATGGGGAGAGCAGGGGGGCAGCAAGAACAGGGGAGGAGAGAACTGTGGGGGGGGGGGGCAGGAGAGTGTGGTGGTGGAGGAGAGCACTGGGGGGGGGCAGGAGAGTGTGGTGGTGGCGGAGAGCACTGGGGGGGCAGGAGAGTGTGTTGGTGGAGGAGAGCACGGGGGGGCAGGAGAGTGCGGTGGTGGAGGAGAGCACTGGGGGGGCAGGAGAGTGTGGTGGTGGAGGAGAGCACTGGGGGGGCAGGAGAGTGTGGTGGTGGAGGAGAGGACTGGGGGGGCAGGAGAGTGTGGTGGTGGAAGAGAGCACTGGGGGGGGCAGGAGAGTGTGGTAGTGGAGAAGAGCACTGGGGGGGGGGGGGCAGGAGAGCGTGGTGGTGGAGGAGAGCACTGGGGGAGGGCAGGAGAGTGTGGTAGTGGAGAAGAGCACTGGGGGGGGGGCAGGAGAGCGTGGTGGTGGAGGAGAGCACTGGGGGAGGGCAGGAGAGTGTGGTGGTGGAGGAGAGCACTGGGGGGGGGCAGGAGAGTGTGATGGTGGAGGAGAGCACTGGGGGGGCAGGAGAGTGTGGAGGTGGAGGAGAGCACTGGGGGGGGGGCAGGAGAGTGTGGTGGTGGAGGAGAGGACTGGGGGGCAGGAGAGTATGGTGGTGGAAGAGAGCACTGGGGGGGGGGCAGGAGAGTGTGGTAGTGGAGAAGAGCACTGGGGGGGGGGGGGGGGCAGGAGAGCGTGGTGGTGGAGGAGAGCACTGGGGGAGGGCAGGAGAGTGTGGTAGTGGAGAAGAGCACTGGGGGGGGCAGGAGAGCGTGGTGGTGGAGGAGAGCACTGGGGGAGGGCAGGAGAGTGTGGTGGTGGAGGAGAGCACTGGGGGGGGGCAGGAGAGTGTGATGGTGGAGGAGAGCACTGGGGGGGCAGGAGAGTGTGGTGGTGGAGGAGAGCACTGGGGGGGGGGGGGCAGGAGAGGTGAACAAGGTGAACTGGGGACAGTAAAATAAGTTGGATAGGAGAATTGGCAGGGGGGCCCCTGCAGCCCCCCCCCCCCCCCCCTGATCCTCCTATCCAGGCACTGTGGCACACAGGGCGGGCTGTACCTGCAGCATCTACTCCTATGGATAAAAGCGCTGGCTGGCTGTGTATGGCGGCCACTCTGTAACATGGCCCTGTCCCCCCAGACCGGCTCGTGTGATAGGCGGAATGTTGATTCTCTCTCCTATCACACAAGCAGGTCTGGGGGGGCGGGGCCATGTTACAGAGCGGCCGCCGAACACAGAGGCAGCCAGCGCTGTGATCCAGAGGAGAGAGCGGAGGATGCAGCTGCCGGCAGACTCAGTAAAAAAAATGCAGCATGGCGGCGGCTGCAACACCTTGGGGATTCCAGGGGGGGGCACTTGACCCCCCTTGCCCCCTGCTGCGGACGCCCATGCTCACACGTACTTTGCATTTGTAGCACCCTCTAGCTGGTGTGCTAAAAGTTATATTCTATAATATTCTAATTTACAGGGTCAATTCCTCCTAAACAGATGCTTTAGTATTTCCTTGAAAATAATAGTACAGCATGGCATCACTTCCTACACAAATCCAAAAACAAAAGTGTTTTATTTCTTAGAGATTAGTGGGTAGAGTCATACATTTGTGTCATCTTGGTATCTGGGTGTATGGAGCCTTTGGTTCATATCATGGGCATAATCAAATTTATAGAGTAATTTCCTCCACCTCACACGTACTTTGCATTTGTAGCACCCTCTAGCTGGTGTGCTAAAAGTTACCTTTTTTTGGATAGAGTAGGTACATTTTGCAGGCTTGGCTGTTTTTCCTGGGTTGAGCAGAGATCCAGGGAGAGCTAGATGACTCACAGGCAGCACCACTGAAGACCCCCCCCCCCCCATGTCTAGAACTCACTGGAGACTTCTTGAAGAATGGGAGGGAAAGAAGGGTGGAGCAGCCTGGAGTATTCACTAGGGCCCTGACCAATCCCCAACAGATCGGTGGCAGGGGGCAGGCCCGCTCAAATACTTAAGAGTCGGCCCAGCTGGGGCAGGGGCTTTCGGGTGGAAGCTGGAGATGGAGTGTTGGGCAGTCGGATACCTTTGAGAGTAGCCCCCTAGTCAGGGGGGGGGGGGTGAACTCAGGCCTGGGCTCGGGTGCTGAAGGGACCCTTCTCATGACACATGAAGGGATCCTGACCAAGAGGCATGGGAGCAAGGAGAGGACAGCAGGAAACATTGCTGGACAAATCTCCAGGGAGGAAGAGAGCCAAGAGGGCTGGTGAGTGACACCCAGTTGGGGGGACTGAGAGCCTGAGAGGACTGAGTGAGAGCAGTCTGGGATGGATGCAGAGTCAGTCAGGAGGACTGTGGTAGAACGGGCAGGAGAAAAGGGCAGCTGCAGCTAGGCGGTGATGGAAGCAGTAGCCACAGATAGGACAGCTGAGCACTGGGACTTTTTTTTGCTACACTACCAAATGGGCCTACGGTCCCTGCCTGTAGGGGGCAGTTGCTAGGGTCTGATTATGCTCTTGTCAGACCATCCTTACAGTGCTAGTTGGTCCTGGGAGTTGTAGTTCCAGGAGCAAGAATTGTGCTGGAGTAGTTGGAGTAGATCTGCAAGCAAGTTTGTCCAGCCCTACTGATGACAGCCTGAAAAACTCAGCCTATAAAGATGCTGGGGCTGGTAAACGAGCTAATGTTTAGGCCAGTAAGCGCCAGGGATGAAAGCCTGGAACACAAAAATTTTCATTTTTGAAAATTTTCTGTTGAAAGAGTGGATCTGCCAATCTGAGGTCTGATCTTCCTTTCAACATAAGTTATTTCCTACCTTCTACTATTGGCCCTTTAATGGCGCATTAGTACACATGCTCAGTGTGCCTGAGATTGCCTGACGCATGTGCATGGTGCTGGACATTGCCTCCTGGGTAGGTGAAACGTACGTACGTAAAAAATATCTAAAGTGGTAAAAGAGGATGACGGTCTGCTTTAATCCATAGGATCAGAATGACATCCAGGGAACATGCATTTTTCGGGAAAGCAAGCAAGAAAGCTTTCTGAGCATTAAGGTAAGAAACCTTCTGGGTGCAGCTCCCCCCTTTTACTTACCTGAGCGCCATCTCGATCCAGTGATGGGTAGGAGAGCAGTGGCTCTCCTGAATCTCTTTCCCCTCAATGGCTCACGTGGCAGTGAGAGTCATTAGCTCCTGCTGCAGTTAATCACAGCCAGTGAGGAAATTATGAGGGAGCAGGGGGCGGGGCTGAGCCGCGCTCTGTGTGTTAATGGACAATGTCCATTAACAGGAGCACAGCTTGAGAGCGAGAAGCTTGCTATTGGGGGCACTCGTCAGGGGAAGGAGCCAGGGACTCAAAAAGAAGAGGATCGGGGTTGCTCTGTAAAAAAAACTTTGCATGGAGCAGGTAAGTATTACATGTTTGTTATTTAAAAGAAAAAAAACAACCTTTAGAATCACTTTTAACCACTTGCCGACCAGCCGCCATCATTATACTGTGGCGGGTTGGCTCTATCACGCAAACCGCTGTAGCTGTTCGTGAGATAGATGCAGTGGGTACACGGCGCTGGAGCCGATGCACGTGACTGGCCACCGCAATGTCTGTTGGCCATCCGCGATTGCTCCATAGAGAGCCAGGATGGGGATCTGTCAATGTAAACAAACAGTTCCCATTCTGTCAGGATCTTCTCCCCCAGTCAGTCCACTCCCCCCACAGTTAGAAACCCCCCCCCCCCCCGGAAACACATTTAACCCTTTGATCACTAGTGTTAACCCTTCCCCTGCCAGTGTCATTTATACAGTAATTAGTGCACTTTTTTAGCACTGATCACTGTATAAGTGTCATTGGTCCCAAAAAAGTGTCAAAAGTGTCGATCTGTCCACCGCAATGTCGCAGTCCCGATAAAAATCACTGATCACTGCCAGTACTAGTAGAAAAATAATAAAAATGCCATAAATCTATCCCTTATGTTGTAGATGCTATAACTTTTGCACAAACCAATCAATATATGTTTATTGCATTTTTACCAAAAAAATTTAGAAGAATACATATTGCCCTAAACTGAGGAAGAAATGTTTTTTTTAAATATTTTTTGGGGATATTTATTATAGCAAAAGTTATACTTGAGGTTATTGTAGCCGCATTAGTGCAATTGTGACCAAGAAATTGAGTACCGTCCATGATACTTTTTTTATTTGCACTAACATATCATTTTTCATGGATGAACTTTCGGAGTGTATTCCCTTCTTCAAGGTACTGCTTGGACCTTGAAGAAGGGGACACACCCCGAAAGCTCCTCCATGAAATATGATATGTTAGTGCAAATAAAAAAAGTATCACGTACAGTACTCAATTTTCTCCAGCAAAAAGTTAAAAATATTGCTTTTTTTTTTTAATTGTCGCTCTTTTTTTTGTTTATAGTGCAAAAAATAAAAACCGCAGAGGTGGTCAAATAGCACCAAAAGAAAGCTCTTTGGGTACAATCTCGCACGACTGCGCAATTGTCAGTTAAAATGACACAGTGCCGTATCGCAAAAAATGGCCAGGTCATTAAGGGGGTAAATCCTTTTAGTCCTTAACCACTTAAGGATCACCTCGATATACTTCAGCAGAATGGCGCGGCTGGGTACAATCACGTACCTGTATGTGGCTCTTTAAGTGCACAGGCGTGGGTCCCGACCCAGTCCTGAGCTCCGTGACCATGGCCGAGGGACCAGTGGACCCAATCTCCACTGGTGTCCCGCGATCGGGTCACAGAGCTCAAGAACGAGGAGAGGTCTGTGTAAACAAACCTCTCCCCGTGCTTCCTAGTGTGGCTGTCACCGATCATCTGTTCCCTTTTATAGGGAAAGAGGATCAGTGACGTCACATGCCAGACCACGCCCCCTACAATAAAAAAAAAACACATAACCCCTACACTGCCCCCTAGTGGTTAACTCCTTCACTGCCAGTGTCATTTACACAGGAATCACTGCATTTAAATAGTACTGATTGCTGTATAAATGACAGTGGTCCCAAAAATGTGTCAAAAATGTCCTATGTGTCCGCCATAATGTTGCAGTCACAATAAAAATCGCTGATCGCCATTACTCGTAAAAAAAAAATTAATAAAAATGCTATAAAACTATCCCCTATTTTGTAAACGCTATAACTTTTGCGCAAACCAATCAATAATCGCTAATTTGCGATTTTTTTTAACCAAAAATATGTAGAAGAATACGTATCGGCCTAAACTTAGGAAAAATAATTTTTTATATATATTTTTTGGGGATATTTATTATAGCAAAAAGTAAAAAATAGTGAATTTTTTTCAAAATTGTCGCTCTATTTTTGTTTATAGCGCAAAAAATAAAAAACGCAGAGGTGATCAAATACTACCAAAAGAAAGCTCTATTTGTGGGAAAAAAAGGACGCCAATTTTGTTTGGGAGCCATGTCGCACGACCGCGCAATTGTCAGTTAAAAGGACGCAGTGCCGAATCGCAAAAAGGGGCCTGGTCCTTTGGCTGCAAATTGGTCCGGGGCTTAAGTGGTTAAGAGGTTAATAAACTTGTGTATATAGATGTGGTTTACGATCTATGTACTGTCAATAACAGGTCAAAATTGTTACAGGATAGGAGGAAATGAGAGAATTTATAGGCTTTGCCTGTTCCTGGCCGATTCATCCAAGAATTTACCTGCACATAATTCCGTAAAAGGTCAAATATATTACTAAAACTGTGCCTTACAATTTATTTTAGGTATGCTTAAACTTGATATAGCGTTGTACAGGCAAGCAGTGGCATCCTCTATTCATCTGTCCTCGCTGTATAGACAGCATTGTTTATTTTGTTCTCCTGATATTGCTTGTCCTATCTGCTCTGTATAGTTTGTCACAGGCAACCTGCCATCGCTCTTTCTGACCTCCACTGCCAATAGATGACTTGTCGGAGAGTCCCCAGGCCTTTGGACGTATTAGGATTTCAGTGTCATTTACAGAGATAATTTTAGAGAGCATGTGTCTGGTCCTTTCACTTCTACTCATGGGCCTCCACTGGTAATTTGAGTGGTAAGAACGGCAGACGCTCCCTGGGCACAGACAATCACAAATCGCTCTGCTGTTTCACTCAATCATTAAACTGTTGCTCTGCAGGAAATAAGCTGGTGAATTTAAGACGGGCAGGAAACAAAAACATGAAACGTGGTTACAAATAAAAAACCTCTGTGCACATCCAATTTTAGTGTGCATCCTACAACTGATTTTATCATATACTGTAGGGCCAGGCTGTGTTAGGTTTAAAGCAGTATTCATAGCAAAATCACATATTTATTTTTATTTTTTTAGCGTACATTTATTAATTTGCAGCTACCAATTCTTATGCCCTGTACACACGGTCGGAAATTCCGTCAGAAAAGGTCTGATCTGTTGGAAAATCCAATCGTGTGATGGCTCTGTGGGACTTTTTCCGTCAGAATTTCCGACAACAGCAGGACCTCAAATTTTCCGACAACAAAATCCCATCGGACTTTGTCCGATCGTTTGTTGAGAATTCCGATCGGTCAAAGTGCCATGCATACTCAGATCAAATTACGAGACCAAAGCTATTGGCTAGTAGCCGCAACATAGTTCCGTCGCAACGAACGAACGTCATCACGTTCCGAACAATCGGATTTTCCGACAACTTTGTCCGACCATGTGTATGCAACACCAGTTTCGGACAAAAGCCGTCGTAAAAAATAAGACAGATTTTATTGTCGAAATGTCCGACCGTGTGTACAGGAGATGTGATGGCTGTAATAGTTTCTCTTTTTTTTAGACTTTCTTTCTTCTATTTTAATTTAGTGAACCAGCCAGCAAGTCTGTTGTTTTTCAAAAGCAGAAGCTCTTCAGCAGAATGTATCAGTTTACATGAATGAGACCAACCAGTTAAAGAGGAACTGCAGTCTGCTCACATAATTTGTAATAAAAACATCTTTGTCATTCTGAAGCTTCCTTCCAACTACTTTGTATATTATTTTATATATACCGTGATTCTGTACTTGCCAAATATGCTGCAGAAATCTCCCTCCACTAAGCCCTTGTACACACGGTCGGACATTCCGAGAACAAAATCAGTCGGACAAAATTTTGTCCGAAACTGTGTTGCATACACACGGTCGGACAAAGTTGTCGGAAAATCCGATCGTTCGTAACGTGATGACGTTATTTTGTTATGACGGGACTACGTTCAGGCTAGTAGCCAATAGCTTTGGTCTAGGAATTTGATCTGAGCATGCGTGGCACTTTGTCCGATCGAAATTCTCTACAAACGATCAGACAAAGTCAGATCGGATCATGTTGTCAAAATTTTTTTTAGCCCAGCTCTAAAACTTTGATATTCCGACGGAAATAGTCCGATGGAACCCAAAACGGTCGGATTATCCGACAACATGGTCCGATCAGACATTTTCCGTCTGAATATCCGACCGTGTGTACAAGGGCTAAGTCTGGCTGCAACCTTTTTAACTGTGGGCAGCTGAAGCTGCTGCCTGTTCACTTCCTGGATTTACACAGACACACAGAGGTACACCTCCAGCTCTGCAGCCCTGCAGTTCTCATTGGCCCTCTTATGTAGCCAAATACAAATTGGTCTAGACTGATGAAGAAATTAGATTGTTCTCATTTTTTATTGGAAATGTTTTATAGCTGAAAGTAAAAAAATACATATTTTTTTCATAATTGTCTCTCTTTTTTTATTTATAGCGCAAAAAATAAAAAAACGCAGAGGTGATCAAATACTATTAAACAAAAACTCTATTTGTGGGAAAAAGGACATCAGTTTTATTTGGGTACAATGTTGTATGACTGCACAATTGTCAGTTAAAGCAACACAGTGCCGTATCGCTAAAAATGGCCTGGTCAGGAAGGGGGTAAAACCTTCTGGAGCTGAAGTGGTTAAAATAACCTTGAGGCTGGGTTCACATATGTGCGGCCACGGGATCATCTGGTGTGTCCCTGTTAACTGGTTCAGGCGAGGATTTTTGCATGAATTTGCATCTGAATCGGACCCAAAGATGCACAGGACCATTTCTGAATGCGGACCGCGGCAGCCCCAGACCTGTGTGAACCGGCTCAATTGGGAGCCAGTCAAACTCACCTGTCATGTGAATTGGATGCGGGGAAATCCACATCCAATTTTCATATGTGGCAACCCACTCTTATAGGGTTAGTTTTCATTGCAAGGTTTAGGGGCTTAAAGTATCTTTCCACTTTTGCAGCCAAAGGATTTCCCACTACATGTTTGTCATGTTCTCTAAATCACACAGCATACCTTGAAATAAAAAAAATAAAAAAGTTTTACCTTTCAAGTTGTTTCTTTGCACATTATAGACAGCTGCTTTCAGAATAGCTTGCAATGTGCAATTAGACGGCAGATATATTTTAAAGCACATGCAACATAACATATGAGATATGAGACAGCCTTGAGATCTAGGATTTTTCGACATGTAAAAAACACTTAAAAGTGAAAACTAAAAGAAGACTTTGGCCAGCCTAACTCTATGCGTTTTTGCTTTCTCCAGCTCCGCCACGCTCTCCAGACCCAATTTCATAACAGCCCCCCCAATCTAGAGCAACTGGATATTCTAAGTACACTACTGAGACAGGACTCCCTAAAACTCATCTCAACCTTTTACAATTCTCTCCCCAGCCCCACTGCAGTGATTCTAGCATACAGGTTGAGGGAGAGATGAGCTGGGGATGTGGGGGAGCTGGAGGACGATGAATGGGAGGATTCCCTAGACCCCAGTAAAAAGGTCTCCACCAGACTCTCGGACCGTCTTATGCAACTATTTATCATGCACAGATCTTATCTGACCCCCCTCCAACTGGCCAAATACAAACCTGATCATAACCCACTGTGCCCTAGATGTGACAGCCCCTCCAGTACCTTTTTTCACCTCTTATGGTCATTCCCAATAATACAGGACTATTGGTCCCACATTGTAAAGATTATCCATGACGAGATGGGGTCTCCCTTAACCCTATGCCCCAAACAATGTTTACTGGGTATATTCCCAGATCCGGACTTGGATACATTTCATAAAATATTTTTGCAGGAATGATTATTTATGGCTAGATTACTTATAGCAAGGAAGTGGTTGAGAGTCAAAAGTGAAAATTTACTTAAAGCGGAGTTCCCCCAATTTTTTTTTTCCAGCAGCTACAAATACTGCAGCTGCTGACTTTTAAAATAAGGACACTTACCTGTCCAGGGCGCCCACGATGTCGGCACCCAAAGCCGATCTGTTCCTTGGCTCTCGGATGCTGCCGCCACCATCTTTAGCAAGGGAATCAGGAAGTGAAGCCTTGCGGTTTCACTTCCGGGTTCCCTACTGCCCATGCGCAACTCGCGTCGCTCGTTCCTACTGGTCCCTGCTGCTCCTGGGACCTGTGTGTCTCCCAGAAGACGGGGGGGGGGGACTGGACGTGGCGTAGATACCCGCGGGTGGCACAGGTATCTATGCCCAGAAGTGGGAGCAAAATACCTGTATTAGGCAGGTATTTGTTCCCCCTCCCCCCTGAAAGGTGCCAAATGTGACACCGGAGAGAGGGGGGAGGATTTCGAAAAGGGGAAGTTCCATTTTTGGGTGGAACTCCGCTTTAAAGGGTTGGGTTAGATAAGTGTTAATTTTTAGTCTTAGTTTAGAGCAGGGTTTCCCGATCGGGGTTCCGTGGAACCCAAGGGTTTCTCCAGAGGTTGCTTGAGGTTCCTAAAGCAAGGATAACTTTCTGTCTTTCAGATAAATTCCCACTGACACCACTGATATTTAAAATTTTCTATAAGGGGGGTTCTCCCCAATTACCACAAGTGTAAGGAGCAATCTTTCCACTGACCATCACACTAATTGATCAAGAGTTGTAGATTTTTAGCAGGGATTCCCTGAAATTGGAAAGTTATTTTAAGGGTTATTCTGTGTTGAAAAGGTTGAGAAAGGCTGGTTTAGAGTATCTGTTTAAGGAGGAACTTTACCCCCCCCAGCTTGATTTGACTTTTTACCGATATAACCTTGTCTGCTGGGTTGAGTCATATAGCTCTCTACGCTGCCCATTGATTCCAGTGTTGTCCTGCTATGATCCACTAATCCCCAACTTGATACCGAGTCCTGTACCACTCTTTTCCTCTCTGACTTCATCGGAAGCCAATTGCCTCTTCTAGGTTCGTGCAATCCACACCCTTCATTGATGCACCACTGGGTCTGCCTTCTTTCAGCCACTCTCTGTAAACAGATGCCTCCTGGGATATTTGACTTTGGTACATGCCAAAACCCACAAGGATGTTGTAATTCAAGTAGTTATTTAAGGTCTATTCAGACCTGGTGTCTTGGTGCATCACGTTAATGTCACTGTGTTTTTAACATGCTAACATGTTTTGCAGTAAGGCAGCTCATTCAAGTGAAAGGGCCAGCAGTGTCCCAAAATGTCCAAAAAAATTGACATATACCACTTTTGATAACACAGTGCACCACAGCGCACAGTGGTGTGTTACCGTACGTTGGGGTGTGCTGCAATGCATGTGCCTTGGCAGGGGCGGACTGACCATTGGGCTACTCGGGCACTGCCCGAGGGCCCCATGCCACTAGGGGGCCCCATCAGGGTTGCCAGCCTCAGTAAAACCCAAGATTATAGTTGCCCCACCTCTCCAGTACCTTCTCAGCCAATAGAAACATGTCTGTGTGTACTGTGTGTGTGATATTATACTGTGTGTGTGTTTGTGTATACTATGTGGCCCCATGATCTCTGATTGCCTGGGGGCCCCATAATCTCCTATTGCCCGGGGGCCCCATGAGTTGTCAGTCCGCCCCTGTGCCTTGGATCAGCATTGCATTTGCATGCATTTTGGTGCCATGAAACATGTGAGTGTGTCATGGACAAACATTTCTACTTCAATTCAAAAGTAGGAACTCCCCTGGAAATCAGTAGGATTTGATAAGTTTGTTAAATATTGTGGGAGGGCAACGACTACTGGAAATGTCACTTGGAAATTTAGCAACCGGCTTGTATAATGTACCACTGCTCACACCTACATACATTCACTCTGTACTCAGAAACAAAAAATCCAAACCGCTCCCCGCTTTTCTTGTCACCATTTTTATTAGAGATGTTCATGGCCGATTCTAGCCACATATGCATCAATGTGTTTGTTTTGTATTTTTTGACTCAACAATTTTTTTTTAAGATTTACAGAATGTTTAATTAATGTTGAGCATAGTTTATTAAAATGTCTCCATGTGTTTAATTTTTTTTAATTAATTATAAGGCCTCATGCACACTGGATATTATAATAACGTTATAAAAAATGCCAGTAGCTTTGCAGTGAGTTTTTCAACGTTTTTCAGCATTTTTGCAATAGCGTTTTTAGCGTTTTTTTAGCGTTAGTGTTTATAAGCACTTTTTGTTTCAATGGGACCAAAAAAATGCTTGTGAGCTGTGTTTTTAAATGTTTATCTGCGTTTTTCTGTGCTTTTTGGCGCTTTTTGACGTTAGACCTTTTTTACAGCTTCTGCAACGCCCTAGCCAAAAACATTTGATAACAGTGTGCATGGACACATAGGATAACACGCTGGAGAGTTTATTGACTGTAGAAAAAAACATCTGAAGCCAAAAACAGCTGTAAAAACGTTCAAAAACGTTGAGTGTGCATGAGGTCTAACTAACATTGAAGTTATGCTCAGTTTACCAATGGAATGCTTTTTAATTGCTTTTATGCATGCTTTAAAAGATTGAAGCAAAAAAAAAACAGAGGGGGAGATAGAGCACTTATAATTGATTAAGCAATGCTACTATACTAATTAAAAAAAATCCTAAATCAAATTATTTTCAATTCAATATCATAAAAGTAAGGCCGCGTACACACGCGGGGACTGTTCGCCCAACTTTGTCCGCTGAACAGTGTTTCGGCGGACAGTCCGCCCGTGTGTGGGCTTTCAGCGGACAGTTTCAGCGAACAGTCTGCTGAACAAAGTTTTTCGGAAATTCCGAAAAACTGTCCGCTGAAACTTGGTTTCAGCGAACAGTCCCCTTGTGTGTAGGCTTGTTCGTCAAACAAAGTTCCGCGCATGCTCAGAAAGGATTTACACGCCGAAAGTTGTAATGCAATGTATAGGACGTCGTATTTTCCGTCCCGTCGTACGTGCCGTTCACGTCATCGCGCACGGTTTCAGCAAACTGTTCGTTCGTCGTGTGTGGGCAAGTCCGTCCATGCTAATTTTGAGCGGACTGTTTGCTGAAACTGTTTGCCGGACAAAGTTGAGCGAACAGTCCCCGAGTGTGTACGCGGCCTTACAATGCCCAGATGCAGTTTTATTTTTTAAAGTGGAAGTAAACCCTAAAATTTCACTTTTCATTAATATTGCCATCCATTCATCCAAAACTCATTTTCGTTCATCATTTTTTTCCTACCTGCTTCCTTCCTGTACAATCAGTATATGTCTCACTGCTTACGTCACCGCGCATGCGCAGTAATGCCCGAAAAATCCGGCAGCCCGAGCCCGGCCGGAATTATTCTTGTGTCTGTCGGGGCTGCGTCATTTCCTGTTGTAGACGTCAGCCCCGACATCCCGCGAGGACTGCTTATGTTTATTTTATCAGAGGATCTGGATTATCACGTGACTCCTCTGTCACGTGCTCCAGGAGATTGACGGCGTGCATGGATTTCTGATTCAGAGAAAGCTTACTTCCAAATACAGACACTGCACAGTACAGTATTTCTTTTTATCTAATCTTACATTAAATGTCCTGCTTTTTGTATGTTATTTACACATGTATTTAATCTTTAATAAAACTTTTTTTAAATATTTTAAATGTGTTGTGTCATTTTTTTTTTCTGTAAAAAAATTTATATTGGTAATGTAAATAAAAATATATATATGTTTGTGTATATGTATATGTCTGCTTCTTATTGAATATATATAAGAGTGTTTGTGTGTGTGTTTGTGTGTATGTGTATATATATATATATATATATATATATATATATATATATATATATATATATATATATATATATATATATATATATCTATATCTATATATATATCTATATATATATATATATATCTATCTATATATATCTATATATATATATCTATATATATATCTATATATATATCTATATATATATATATATATATATATATATATATATATATATATATATATAGTGATATAGTATATAGTGATATATTGATATATATATAAATTTTTAAGAAAGTTTGATCTATGCTTTTAAAAGTAATTAGTAAGGAGGTTTTATTGGCATTGTCAAACCTTGCAAGCGCAGAGAGATTTTCCGTGTGATGTGGGCTGTCCAATACTGTCCCCCACACTAAGCGATGGGGCGACAGTAGTTGGCAGCACACCTCCGTTGGCTATGAGAAACCTTTACTCGTTTCCATAGAAACCGGAAACGAATACGAGGCTTGAATATTGTGCACGTATTGCGCATGCGCGGGATTACAGCGCAGCGCGAAGTGTGGGCGGAAATACAAATTGAAAAGAACTAGGATAAACCACATCCGAGATGGCGCTGAGTTAGACACTGACAAACGAAATGCAAACATCACGGATTATACAGTAAGGACACATTTTTTCATAATGGCACCTAGCTATATAGTTTTATGTTGTCTCGCTAATTACAAAAATGGTCTTATCTAAAAACAGAGGGTAGGGTTTACTACCACTTTAAAGATCTGATTTTCGAATGGTCAGAATAAACTTCTTGTAGGCGGCTGGTTTGCTAAAGGAATAAATAATTTTGACTCAATAAATTAAATAAAGATTGACTTTGATTATCCAATCATGTAAAAAGCAAATTTATTTTTATTTATTTCATCTGTACATGACTGGGTTATTTAAAATGAAGCTACAATGTCTTGAGTGTCCTTTAGTTAGTTAATCCCTGAAGCTGTTTTGCTCCCACTGATACTCTTATTTGGAAACTTTAGAAAATGCTTCATCAGATGCCATCGGGATGGGTAGAGGATATAATCGTGGCATCTAACCACTTTGCACTGTCAGAGGATCGGTGAGAGTGAGGCCGCGTACACACGCGGGGACTGTTCGCTCAACTTTGTTCGTCAAACAGTTTCAGCGGACAGTCCGCTCAAAATTAGCATGGACGGACATGGCCACACACGACGTACGAACAGTTTGCTGAAACCGTGCGCGATGACGTGAACGGCACGTACGACGGGACTAGAAAACGACGTCCTATACACTGCAATGCAACCTTCGGCGTATAAATTCTTTCTGAGCATGCGCGGAACTTTGTTTGACGAACAAGCCTACACACGAGGGGACTGTTCGCTGAAACAAGGTTTCAGCGGACAGTTTTTCGGAAATTCCGAAAAACCTTGTTCAGCAGACTGTTCGCTGAAACTGTCCGCTGAAAGCCCACACACGGGCGGCCTGTCCGCTGAAAGCCCACACACGGGCGGACTGTCCGCTGAAACACTGTTCAGCGGACAAAGTTGAGCGAACAGTCCCCGCGTGTGTACGCGGCCTGACAGTTTGCGTCTCTTCTCTTCCTCTATTTCCAGTTTCCCTACACTAACCTCTAGTACATGTAAGTATTGTTTTTAAAGATTGCATTAGATGGTAGAATTTCTTCACGGAAGGTGGGATGTGGGGTTCACCGGTCACCGCTACCTCTGCAAGGAGCAGAAGGGGATGCCTGCAATCTTGCATCTGCAGGGGAATAATCAATTGATGCTCACCTGTAATGTTGCTGCTCCGCTTCATTCTGACTTGTGACCTCAGCCCCCTCCGTGATAGGAAATATCATCCCAAAGATACTACTCACAATATATTATATACATATATCTCCTTTTTGTTTTGTTTTTTTGTTTTTTGGATTGTGCTGGTTGATTGTTTTTTGGAAAAACAGATCTCCACAAGAGGAGTGCTGCAAGTCAGTACCTGGGCTTTTTTAGGCTTCAGTAAATTCCATCTGCTGTATCTCTTTCCTTTACATCCCAGCTGCAAATTAGACTTTTCCTAGGAAATTAGGAACCAATTGGTTCTATTTTGAAATCCATCTTTTAAGGTATATTTGTTTTGACTATAGAAAAACTTCAGTCTTTTTTGACAGACATTAAAGTGGCGTTGACACCAAAAAATAAAAAAGTGCTTAAAATTCTTTAAAAAAATAAATAAAAATAATTGGAAATTTTTTTTTTTTACTCACCTCTAAATACCTGTTGCTAGGGGGTCCCTCGTAGTCTGCCTTCTTCCTTGCCCGGGCTGGTGACATCACTTCCCCTCGTGCTGCACAGTCATCTGGGACCTGTCACGTGTCCCAGATGACTGTGCGGCGTATCACGGTGCCCAGCGGAGCGGGGAACGAGGGGGGGCTTCGTTCCCCCGCATCACTGGACCCTGGGACAGGTAAGTGTCCGATTATTAAAAGTCAGCAGCTGCAATATTTGTAGCTGCTGACATTTAATCTTTTTTTTTTAGGGGCACCCCACTTTAAATTGTAATGTTTACTTAACCACTTAACCCCCGGACCATTTTCCAGCTAAAGGACCAGGCCCCTTTTTGCGATTCGGCACTGCGTCGCTTCAACTGACAATTGCGCTGCCGTGCGACGTGGCTCGGAAAAAAAATTGGCGTCTTTTTTTCCCACAAATAGAGCTTTGTTTTGGTGGTATTTGATCACCTCTGCAGTTTTTATTTTTTGTGCTATAAACAAAAAGAGAGCGACAATTTTGTAAAAAAACTCATTATTTTTTACTTTTTGCTATAATAAATATCCCCCAAAAATATATAAAAAAACTTTTTTTTTCTCAGTTTAGGCCGATGCGTATTTTTCTACATATTTTTGGTAAAAAAAAACGCAATAAGCGTTTATTGATTGGTTTACGCAAAAGTTATAGCATCTACAAATCTACAAAAGCTCTAATTGGCTTTAAAAAGGGTGTGCTCGGGCGCACTAATTATTATTCGCTATTATCTTCCTGATTCTCCTCCCGGCCTATCATCGTCACCCCACTGGCCGAGAGGAGAAGCAATCCTATTGGCCACGTGGGAGGAGACGCATGGCGGAAGATGGCATGATGCAGAGAAGGAAGAGACGCAGGGGAAGCCATCGCCCGGAGGAAGCACTGCCCGCAGCCTAGATGGGATAAGTGTGGGGCCGGTGACCGATGGGGGGGTGGCTGTGGGTGCATTTTTTGCCACCCCTCCCAAAAAATATACCACCAGCTGCCACTGGACACACCTGCTTCACACACAGCACAGGAAAAAAGGAACATGCAGAACTGTGTTCTGAATAGACAAACTGTGTGCTGAGTTCCCTCCTTGTCACAAATGTATCTCATGTGTCAGGAAAACTTCTTAGAAGTGACACATGCTGATAACAGAGGAACGGAGCACTAGAGAGGAACAACGCTTAGAGCTTTGGGGATAGACAATTAAACACTACAGATACAGTGTATGTGCTTTGTTCAGATTCATGACTGACCACTTTCTACCTAAACACTTTGCCTATTCTACTGAACCACTTGACCTTCCGAAGATTTACTGCCCCCCTTCATGACCAGGCCATTTTTTACTATATGGCACTGCGTTACTTTAACTGACAATTGCACCATCATGTAGCACTGTACTTAAACGAAATGTATGTCTTTTTACAACAAATAGAGCTTTCTTTTGGTGGTATTTGATCACCACTGTTTTTTTTATTTTTTGCTATATAAACAAAAAGACAGACAATTTATAAAAAAAAACAAGATTTTTTTACTTTCTGCTATAAAATATATCCAATGAAGAGTAAAAAAAAAAACATTTCTTCAGAAATTTAGGCCAGTGTGTATTCTGCTACTTATTTCATATTTTTGGTAAATAAAAATCCCAATAGGCATGTATTGATTGGTTTGCGCAAAAGTCCATGGTATGTATAATGGAACGTTTATTTATTTTTTATATTAGTAATGTAGGCTATCAGTGACTTAAAGCGGAACTGCGAAATTTCGGTGGACAATCTGACACTGACACTTTTGACACTTTGTGAGAACCAGTGATACTAATACAGAGATCAGTGCTAAAAATATGCACTGCCACTGTACTAATGACACTGTCTGGGAAAGGGTAAAACATCTAGGGCGATCAAAGGGTTAAATGTGTGCCTAGCCAGTGTTTTCTGTGTGTACAGTGGGCTGCTTTCACTAACGGTTGTGCTGGATTTTGGAGGGAAACAAAATCCAGCACATCCTTGCTGGCAATACGGAGCTCTGTATTGTTTACATATGCAGAGCACTGTCCAGTGTGTCTCCTCGCTGATCAGCGGGTGCTGGAATTCATCCATTGGCTGACACCCATTGACCGGCTTCTGTTGGGACTAATCACAACAAAAGTGGCGTGCTGTGGCACACACGCATGTCCTCTCCCCGAAAGTGCAGAATCAGGTATATGCACAGAGGCAAGCATTGGTAAGGGTTCTGCTCTCTCCTTGCGCCAGAAGCAACCTAATGTGGGTAGAAGAGAGACGGGAGAGCAGGGTGCCCGATAGATTTTCTTCTCAGTACAGCACCGACTGTAGAGTAAGGGCAAACTATCCTTCTTTCGGTTTATCCTTGTTACATGATCATGGACAGGAAAAAGGAGAAGCTACCTTAATTCTCTGGGCAGACACCATACTGGAAAGGAAGTCTGTGAGAACTGTGGGTACACAGAGGGTGGGGGGAACAACTCAACCCCAGAGCCCCCCTCTGCCCCCAGATATCCTATAGCCATCCTAATTCCTTCAGAGCCCTTCAGCTCCCCTGATCGGTGCACTCTACTGACCTCTGCACTCTACTGACCCCTGCACTATAAAAGCATATGTAATGGCAGTGTTTAAAGGGATTGCAAGAGATTTTCTTTTTTAACAAACATGTCATACCTGCTCTGTGCAATGACTTTGCACAGAGCAGCCCCAATCCTCCTTTTCTTGGGTCCCCCTGCCACCATTTCTGGCTCCCCCCTTTCTGAGTGCCCTTACAACAAGCTGCTTGCTATGAGGGCACTAGTGAGGGGCTTGATCCCAAGCCGGGCTCTGTGCCATTGACACAACATGGCTCAGCCAAGCCCCCCACTTCCTCTTCACAGGCTGTGATTGCCATTGGCTCCTGCTGCTGCCTCCATGTCCAGTGAGGTGGGACAGAGAGGAGAGCTGCTGTATTGAGATCTGCCTCAGGTAAGTATCAGTGGGCACTGGGGTGCAGAAGTTTTTTTTAACCTTAACCACTTCAGTACTGGGCACTTTCGCCCCTTCCTGCCCAGGACAATTTTCAGTTTTCAATGCTGTCGCACTTTGAATAACAATTGCACATTCATACAACACTGTACCCAAACTAGTTTTTATCATTTCCTTCCCACAAATAGAGATTTCTTTTGGGGTTATTTAATCACCACTGAGGTTTTTTATTTTTTGCTAAACAGACGAAAAAAGACCAACATTTTTGTGGTTGTGGAAGTGGTTAAAGTAGAACTATAGGCAAAACTTTTTTTTTCATTTTGGATAGAATAAGGTAAGGGTTAGAACCCATGTCAGATTTTTGTTCGTCATCTGTGTCCCAATGTGGAGATTTCCCTTCACTTCCTGTCTCATAGGCAAACAGTTAGTGAAATCCTTGTAAATCAAGGGAATCCCTTGGGGACCTCCAGGTCACCAGAACTAGTGTCCCCATATGAAGATGTCCACCCAATTTACTTTTCTGGGGACAACCCAACATTTAGAATTTTCTTTTACTTTCACTTTCAATGATAATGGTAAACAGGACAAATATAGGGTGGCACAGACAGCAATAAAAAAAAACTGGCAGGTGTTCTATTCCCTATTCTATTTTGACTTTAGTTAAACTTTAAAGTATTTGTTACCCCAATACTTCATATTCCTGATATGTGCCTGCTGCACCATGTACTTGTATGAGAAAGTATCCTGTTCCTTTTGTATTGCTTCCTATGTGTGAAATACCTGGTTATCCTGCTAGTCCCTATGCTTTCCTATTAAAAACTAACCACACTAAGCAAGAGAGCACACTGCGTTCAGTTCTCTAGCTATGCTGGGAACTCGGTGTACTCTCCTTCAATGATCAGACTTGTTCTAACACGCTCCCGCTGCACAGCCATTCACTGGGGAGGTCAGTGTGCTGCTGCTTCTCCTCCCCCAGCTCTTATGCTACTCAGAACAGGTGGCATGTGATCACTTATAAAAAAGGGGAAAAGTGTATTCACTATTTTTTTTTTTTTTTTATATAGCTATACAAAAATGTTTTGCCTTTCATTTCTATTTTAAACTGAATGGGTTGTTTTACAAGGTGATCATTTACAATAACTTTAATATAGAGAATGAAAAGTGAACAGAGCATATCCCTCAACAGTGTGTACTAACCTCAATCCAAAACACCTAGTATGAGGTGGGCAATGGCTGGTGTTGGCACTTTAATCATCACGGAACCATGGTTGATATGGTGTCAGGATGATTGAAGCACATTATTTCCATTATTACATTGTAATAAATAATGATGTGGTTCAAATCACCATAAGGCTGGGTTCACACTGCTGCGGGGGGAGATCCGGATGTGATTCGCACAGCAAATCACATCCGATCTCCGTAGCACTGCGAGTTCAGCCATACAGATAGTATGGCTGAACTCGCAGCTGTCCCGCAGCAAACTCGCACAGGACCCTTTTTTGGGTCCGCAACGGAATCGGATCGCATGGGGGTTCACACCATGCGATCCGATTCCTGTGCGAGTCGGCAGATCGCACTGCGATATGCCGACGGATCTGGGGGTGTCATTAACATAACATTGACACCCCCAGCCGTCCGCATAGGGCAGTGTGAACTGCCGGCGGGAGGTGAGCGATGCGGGAAAACGCCGCGGATTCGCGGCGTTCCCGCATCGCAATAGTGTGAACCTAGCCTAAGGCTGGGTTCACACTGCTGCGGGGGGAGATCCGGATGTGATTCGCACAGCAAATCACATCCGATCTCCGTAGCACTGCGAGTTCAGCCATACAGATAGTATGGCTGAACTCGCAGCTGTCCCGCAGCAAACTCGCACAGGACCCTTTTTTGGGTCCGCAACGGAATCGGATCGCATGGGGGTTCACACCATGCGATCCGATTCCTGTGCGAGTCGGCAGATCGCACTGCGATATGCCGACGGATCTGGGGGTGTCATTAACATAACATTGACACCCCCAGCCGTCCGCATAGGGCAGTGTGAACTGCCGGCGGGAGGTATGCGATGCGGGAAAACGCCGCGGATTCGCGGCGTTCCCGCATCGCAATAGTGTGAACCTAGCCTAATGCAGAATCAGCGGGAGCCCTGAGTGTATCACTTGCCACATCTTCTGTCACCATGTGCAGCTTGTCACTTGCCAACGTCGCCTGTCACCGGGTGCAGCTTGTTACTTGCCACCATCACCTGCCATCAGATGTGGATTGTCACTCGCCACTGTCACCTGACACCAGATGTGGATTGTCACTTGCCATCATCCCCATGCCACCAGATGTGGATTGTCACTTGCCATCATCCCCATGCCACCAGATGTGGATTGTCACTTGCCATCGCCCCCATGCCACCAGATGTGGATTGTGGCCTGCCACCTGATGTTGATTTTCACTTGCCACTTCACATGCCACCAGATGTGGATTGTGACTTGCCACTATCGCCTGCCATCTGATGTGGATTGTCACTTGCCACGTCACCTGCCACCATTTGCAGTTTGTCATGTCACCTGGCACCAGATGTGGATTGTAACTTGCCACCGTCGCCTGCCACCTGATATTGATTTTCACTTGCCTCGTCACATGCCACCAGATGTGGATTGTCACTTGCAACGTCACCTGCCACCATTTGCAGACTGTCATGTCACCTGCCACCAGATGTGGATTTTCACTTTGCCACTGTCGCCTGGCACCAGATGTGGATTGTCACTTGCCACTGTCACCTGCCACAAGATGTGGGTTGTCACTTGCCACCATCACCTGCCATCTGATATTGATTTTCACTTGCCTCGTCACATGCCACCAGATGTGGATTGTCACTTGGCACTATCGCCTGCCACCTGATGTGGATTGTCACTTGCTACGTCACCTGCCACCATTTGCAGACTGTCATGTCACCTGCCACCAGATGTGGATTTTCACTTTGCCACTGTCGCCTTGCACCAGATGTGGATTGTCACTTGCCATTGTCACCTGCCACAAGATGTGGATTGTCACTTGCCACCGTCGCCTGCCACCTGATATTGATTTTCACTTGCCTCGTCACATGCCACCAGATGTGGATTGTCACTTGGCACTATCGCCTGCCACCTGATGTGGATTGTCACTTGCTACGTCCCCTGCCACCATTTGCAGACTGTCACGTCACCTGCCACCAGATGTGGATTTTCACTTTGCCACTGTCGTCTGGCACCAGATGTGGATTGTCACTTGCCACTGTCACCTGCCACCTGATGTGGATTGTCACTTGCCACGTCACCTGTCACCAAATGTGGATGATGGCCTGCCACTATTTGCGGATTGACACTTGCCATGCCAGCCATTGCCTCCAAATGTGCATTGTCGCTGCATTGGTGGCAGGCTGCCAGCACTGGTCCATTTAGATCTGAGCGAGGGGCAGCATAGCGGCGATGCCGGGCGGGCTGCTCCCTTGGCACACCTCTGACATTGAAGAGGCCTGCGCTGTGAGGGCGGAAGAGTGGTGATGAGGTGGGTGGCGGAGACAGATGATGTAATCTCTGCTTGTCAGCCTGCTTGTTTCTCTCATCCGCCTGCCCCGGCTCTCTCATGCAGCCCACCGGTCACACCCGCGGACCTGGCTGCAGAGAGGCCACAGCCTGCCGGTTAGGCAGGGACCCCTGCGACAAGAGACTCTGGGCTAAAGTCTCAATAGCCACCCCCTAGCAACGCCACTGTTTCTATGAATCACTTGAGGCTGGTCACTTCAGTGGGTACATGTAAGGGTTTACAACCTCATTAATGAAACAGTACTTTAACAAACTAAATGTAATCCTAACTGGGTACAAGACTGCGGTTGATTCAGTGGTGCTGGGATGTACATGAGGATGAATGGACGTCTCTGCTCCCTCAGTAAGATATATACCTGTCCTACTAGCCTTACTCCACTTAAGTAAACCTAACTTTTGATTCATTTGATATTTACTTTTTTGACAAATCCTTTCCCAAGATTCCTTTAGGGAGTACCGCATTACTTTTGTAGCGGTGGCCCCAGAGGCCCCTTCCTGCTTTAATTTCGAATATAATTGCAAAGTGTATCAAAACATTACTGTATATCATTTACTTTCTCAGTCAGTAATGACAGCACAGTATCCCCCTGTCACAACACATTAATGGAGAGAAATCATCTGTCTGGCACTGGGTTCACAGTGAGATGAAAGGTCTGCTGGGCACGCAACCATAAACATGCCTCCTTCCAGCTTACAATCTCATTACTAAATGGCAGTTTGATTCCCAGGACGCAGCACAACAAGACAGGGAAGAACTCACAAATCTATATCCTGTAGACACCTACCCAATTGACAAACTGTTATGCTTCGGCAGGCAGTACCAGCACAACGGGATAATCAACATAATCTAATGTAGTGCCGCTAGTAATGAAGGAATGTCATGGACCAATACATATAGGAACATAACATAATGACTGCTTGACATTCTCAAGCCCATTTACTAATTGTTGCATGCTCATGCAAATTATTTACGGTTTGCGTGACTTTTGTCTAATATTCACAATGCTTCACTTGTAAAGCTGTGGCAGAAAATACCATTCATTCCCTTAGAATTATAGATTGTAAAGCTGTTTCCAGGATTAATTAAAACAGGTTTGCTGTTTGTGACCCCTCTTTCTAATAATACAGAGGCCTTCCCCTCTAGTATTTTCCTAAAGAAAAACAGAAGCTGCAGTTGAAAGCAGAACTCCGCACAAGTGAAAAGACATTGTGGGTTATTTATGAAAGGCAAATCCAACAAGTGCAAACTACAAGTGCAAAGTGCACTTGAAATTGCACTGAAAGTACACTTGGAAGTGCAGTTGCTGTAAATCTAAGGGGTAGATCTGAAATCATGTGCAAGCTAAAATGCTGTTTTTTATTTTCCTTGCATGTCCCTCTCGGGTCTACAGCGACTTTACTTCCAAGTGCACTTTGCACTTGTAGTTTGCACTTGTAATGCAAAGTGGATTTGCCTTTCGTAAATAACCCCCCCTCCCCCCCCCCCCAGTTTTTTCTAGTTATGAGTTTATTTAAAAATGCTGAACTATAAGGAATAGAGTGGGTTCCTCCCACACTGAAAGGGTTAAATGTCCATTTTGCCTCGGGTAACAGAAAAAGGATTTTTACGTACTGATTGCAAATTATTATTATTATTATTCAGGATTTATATAGCGCCAACAATTTACGCTTTATAATATAAAAGTAGACAATACTGTTACAATACAATAAAATACAAAAGGATTAAGAGGGCCCTGCTCAGAAGAGCTTACAATCAAATAAACTGTGTTCACTTTGAAAGTGGCAATCAAGTAAATACAAATAACGGAAAATGTTCAGTACGTTAAAGTGAATCACTCATGTGCCACATACGTAAAAATTCATTAGAAAAAAAAATGTTTTAACTGTTCCCCTAAATTCATGTTTTCTCTCATAGGCGTGCGCACAGGGTGTGCTGGTTGTGTCTGGGCACACCCTAATCACCTAGTGCGCATTAGCATTATCGCTCTGTGTAGCAGCGGGGAGATGGGAAAAATCTCCCTCTTACCGCCTCTACCATAAGGGAAGTGCACTTCTCTTTTACTATTCCAACAAGATCAATGTGCCAGGGCTATATATATATATATATGTATGTATATATATATATATATATATATATATATATATATATATATATATATATATATATATATATATATATGTTTGTTTTATTGTAAATTTAATTTGAATGCATTTTGTTTTAAGTGTTGTAAATTTAAAATTGGTGTAAATAAAAATTATGAATTAAAAAAAAAAAAAACTTTTTTGTGCACACCCTAATGCTATAGGTTATCCACAACTATGCTTTCTCTCTTATATGTTAATGGTAAAGTGCAAGCAAACAGTGGATTAAAGAGAATAAATGCATATATGAAAGCTGTCTTACCTGCCACAGTATTTGTATTTTTGTCCATCAAGTCCTGCGATTTACACAGCTCTGCCACAAAGGACAGCCCTGGCTGGCAGAATGGGTAACTTGATTTATCTTTGCTGCAGATAGGCAACACTTATAGGTTTTGTCCCTCCCCCAGCCTGCAACTGGACAGTGAAAGAAAAAGCATCTCCCTGCATAGATCATCTGTCAGTCACTGCTCTTTCTCCTCCTATTGCTACATCCCTTGTTATCACATAAGCACTATAGCACAACTGATTGGCTCCTTGTGCTGCTTATCCATTCACTAGTGCTCTGCTTTACTGTGGGTATTTCCACTGTTTGCATTAAAAAAAATCATCTATGAGCACAGAGCTGTGTTAATTTTTGTATTTTATACCTGTCTGGAGTTCAGCTTTAAACTCTGTGTAATTTAATATGTACATCACATTTTAGGAAAGTATGGCACAGGCATAGGTGTGCGCACAGGGTATGCCAGGTGTGCCTGGGCACCCCCTAATTACCCCATGTGGTGCAGGTTGCCCCTGTTTTGACCCCTGATATTTCCCAAAAGCTCCCTAATGGGGATCTAAAAGCATAGTAAAAAAAAAAAAATAATGAGAAAAAAATAAAATTGTAATAAATTATAATGAATAAAAACGACTGACACCAATCTTTGTCCTACTGACACCGTCCACTGCTCTACTGACACCATCAGTATATAAACACATGCACACATGCATGCATATGTGTTTGAGCTTTGGCCCTAAAGCAAAAGGCTGTGCATACCTATGGGCACAGGTATCATTACATGTATTAATCCCTAATTGGAAATCAATTGCCTAGAACATAAAAGTTTCAGGCCGCGTACACACGCGGGGACTGTTCGCCCAACTTTGTCCGCTGAACAGTGTTTCGGCAAACAGTCCGCTCGTGTGTGGGCTTTCAGCGGACAGTTTCAGCGAACAGTCCGCTGAACAAGGTTTTTCGGAAATTCCGAAAAACTGTCCGCTGAAACTTGGTTTCAGCGAACAGTCCCCTCGTGTGTAGGCTTGTTCGTCAAACTAAGTTCCGCGCATGCTCAGAAAGGATTTACACGCCGAAAGTTATAATGCAGTGTATAGGACGTCGTATTTTCCGTCCCGTCGTACGTGCCGTTCACGTCATCGCGCACGGTTTCAGCAAACTGTTCGTTCGTCGTGTGTGGCCATGTCCGTCCATGCTAATTTTGAGCGGACTGTTTGCTGAAACTGTTTGACGGACAAAGTTGGGCGAACAGTCCCCGCGTGTGTACGCGGCCTCAGACCTCCTTTTTTCTATACTGCTTCTAGGCAAGTGATTCAGACAGCAACAACCTGACAGCCAGGAAACTTTAGTGACTTTAAAAGTATTCATATCCCTTGAAATATTCCACATTTTGTCATGTTACAACCAAAAACTTAAATCTATTTTATTGGAATTTTATGTGATAGACCACATTGCATATAATTGGGAACTGGAAGGAAAAAGATAAATGGTTTTCAGAATTGTGTACAAATAAATATCTGAAAAGCGTGGCGTGTATTTGTATTCAGCCTCCTTTACTCTGATACCCCTAAATAAAATCTAGTGGAACAAATTGCCTTCATGCGTCACCTAATTAGTAAATAGAGTGCTCCTGGGTGTAATTTAAATTCAGTATAAATACAGCTGTTCCGTGAAGCCCTCAGAGGTTTGTTAGAGACCCTTAGTGAACAAATAGCATCATGGCACAACTGCAAACCTACAAAGACATGGCTATTCATCTAAACTGAGAGGCCGGGCAAGGAGAGCATTTATCAGAGAAGCAGCCAAGAGGCCCATGGTAACTCTGGAGGAGCTGCAGAGCTCCACAGCTCAGGTGGGAGAATCTGTCCGACAGAAACAGTCCAATGGAGCCCACACACTGTCGGATTATCCGACAACACGGTCCTATCGGACATTGTCCGACCGTGTGTACAAGAGCTTAGAATGGCCTAGTCAATGTCCATGCCTAAATCCAATTGAGAATCTGTGATAAGACTTGAAAATTGCCGTTTAGATACTCTCCATCCAATCTGACAGATCTTGAGCTATTGTAGAATGAGCAAAAATGTCACTCTCTAGATGTGCAAATCTGATAGAGACATCCCCAAAAAGACTTGCAGCTGTAATTGCAGTGAAAGGCGGTTCTACAAATGATTAACTCAGGGGGGCTGAATACAAATGCACGCCACGCTTTTCACATATTTATTTGTAAAAATGTTAAAACCATTTATCATTTCCCTTCCACTTCACAATTATGTGCCACTTTGTGTTGGTCTATCACATAAAATCTCAATAAAATACATTTACGTTTTTGGTTGTAATGTGACAAAATGTGTAAAAATGCAAGGGGTATGAATACTTTTTCAAGGCACTGTATTTCCAGAGGTTCAGCCATGGCAGCCCCCATGGTCTTTCCATGATAATGTCCCTTTAGGCTTCAGTAGAAATCCTCAGTATTTGAATTTTATGAAAAAAACATAAAATGCAGGCAGGTAGAAATTTCTGGGGTTGATTAGAAGTTGTTCTCACTCTTTCCACCCAGAGTTCAGAACCTGAGAATGGCTTATTGTTCCTTTGTTAACAGTCTCTAGTTTTTCATGTATGCTACTTAAGACAGGGCTCGGCAAATCCTGGCGCCTAGGCTGCCACCAGCCCACTCACTATAACTCCCGATGCCCCAGACATGCAGTGCCAGGGTGGGCGGGACCCAGCAGCTATCAAACACCAGCCAATGGGATCTGGGCGGGCCACTACGTGTATGTGGCCCCCGTCCCTTTTCTTAAACAGCCCAATCATTGGCTGGTGTTTGATAGCTGCTGGGTCCTGCCCACCCCCAACATTAAGCTCAATTCTGACAGCTCCTCTCTCCTCCCTCTTACTTGTCAGTTTCACACAGTTACTGAATGCTCAGTGTGAAACCTGCCAGTGCCATCTGCCAACGCCAACCAGTGCCACCTGCCAGTGCCAACCAGTGCCTTCCAGTGCCACCTGCCATCACCAACCAGTGCCACCTGCCAGTTTCAAACTAGTGCCACCTGCCAATGCCTGCCAGTGCCAACCAGTGCCACTTACCAGTGCCACTGTCAATACGTGCCAAGCAGTGCCACTGCCAATCAGTGCCACCTGCCAGTGCCATTGATCAGTGCTACCTGCCAGTGCCAATCAGTGCCACATGCCAGTGCCACATGCCAGCGCCACCTGCCAGTGCCAACCAGTGCCACTGCCAATCAATGCCACCTGCCAGTGCCACTTGCCAGTGTCACTAGTGTCCCCTGCCAGTTCCAAACGAGTGCCACCTGCCAATGCCCGCCAGTGCCAACCAGTGTTACCTGCCACTGCCAATCAGTGCCAACCAATGCCACTGCCAATCAGTGCCACCTTCCAGTGCCAATCAGTGCCACCTGCCAGTACCAACCAATGCCACTTGCCAGTGCCATCTGTCAGTTCCACATGCCAACCAGTGCCACCTGCCAGTGGCAACCAGTGACATCTGTCAGTCCCAAACCAGTGGCACCAACCAGTGCCATCCTGCCAGTGCCAACCAGTGCCATCTGCCAGTTAAAATCCAGTGCCACCTGCCAGTGCCAGCCAGTGCCACCTGCCTAAGACAACCAGTGACACCTGCCAGAGCCAACCAGTTCCATCTGTTGCCAGCCTTACTCTTTCTGGTCAGCCCATAACCCTGATGTAACAGGGTACTCCGTTGTGAGTTAGTTAGGGGGTGAAATTTACTGGCCTTACTCCAGGAGCTGACAATCCATATCACTCTAAAAAAACTGGCTCCTAACTTTAACGGGCTCCTAGATTCAAAGCAAATATGTCAAACCCTGACTCAAACCTATAATAAAGCTTACCTGTAGGTAAAAAAAAATCTCCTAAACCTGTACAGTTTAGGAGACATTCCCCTCGCAATGAGCTGCTGACTGCAGCGGCGCATGCACACAGGGGATTCTCGGCTGGAAGCCCGGCAGACGCCGGACTCTGCCGGAAAGAAATCTCCCGCACGCATGCGCGGGAGTGACGATATCGCTACTCCAGCCACTCACAGCGTCGGAGCCGCAATACCCAGAAGACACACCGAGGGAACATGTCAGCTCCCTCGGTGTGGATCGGGTGAGATGTCGGGGCCTCATTCTAAGGTAAGTATTTCATAATGAGCTACTCTGCGGTGCATACTAGCTCATTATGCTTTTTCCCTTGCAAGTCTAAAAAAAAAAAAAAATGTCAGCGGGTTTACTCTTGCTTTAAGAGATGGGAAGACGTTTGCTAATCTTTATAAATAATCCCTTCAAACTATTTTAACAACCTTCCTACCATTGTGGTTGTTCTGATTGGATGTTTAAACACCTCCTTCTGTTTACTCTTGGTGCACGTGTCAGTAACTTACACAATAGGGGAAATCAGCAAAAGGTGGCACAAGCATAATGCCTGCACCACTCTTCTAAACATAGAAAATGGAGGAGTTGCTGCTGCTAGTTAAAGTGGCAGAAGCCCCTGTTATGCCCCGTACACACGATCAGACTTTTCAACATCAAAAGTCCGACGGAATGATTCCGGCAGACCATTTGATCGTGTGTGGGCTGCAGCGGACTTTTGATTTGCAAAAGTCTGACAGACTTTAGAAATGGAACATGTTTCAAATTTTTCCGCCAGAACTCCGCCGGACCCAGTTCCTACCGAGAAATCCGCTCATGTGTGTGCTAGTCCGACGGACAAAAACCGACACAAGGGCAGCTATTGGCTACTGGCTTCAAACTTCCTTATTCTAGTCCAGTCATACGTCATCACGTTCGAATCCGTCGGACTTTGGTGTGATTGTGTGTAGCCAAGTCCGTTCATTCGGAAAGTCCATCAGAACTCTGTCAGAACTCTGTCAGAACTCCGTCGGACCTAGTCCCTCGAAAAGTCCGGTCGTGTGTACGCGGCATTAAATGTGCCTGTCCCAGCTACCCCATTCAGCTGAGTGCTGGGGGAAGAGAATGGCAATGCAGACTTTACTCCTATGAGCAGAGAAATGGAATTGAGACAGTTAGGTGCAGACCCTGCGCCAGCTTCTATTTCACTCTAAAAAGGGTCCATCTGCCCAATTAAAGTGGTTGAAATCCCTTACATACAGTATACCCAGTGAAGTGACTGGCCACAGGTTATACACAGAGATTAAACAAATCCTCCTACATAAGTTTTACCTGTCTATCTGCATTCTTCACTTCTCTACAGCTGTTTAAAGTGCCGAATCTTTAAAGCAGAGGGTGGGGAGCTGAAGTTACACTCTGCAGAGCTTGGTGGAAGGAGCTCCTAGAGCTGATTGCAGGGAAGGAAAACACTCCGTTCACACAGCACACAGGAAAAGAGCTGAGGCTGTCAATGACAGGCTGTGTACTGGAGCTGCTTCCCGTCACCTTTTTTTATCTTGGTGTCAGAAAAACCCTTCTGAAGTAACTCATGCGGAAAGCAGAGAAATGAGGCAGCAGACAGAATCGACACTTAGAGCCCTTTCACACCAAGCTGCGCTATTTTTAGCGCCGCTTTACCATTGTTTTAGTGCCGCTATTTGGCCGCTAGCGGGCGGTTTAACTCCCACGCTAGTGGCCGAAAAGGGGTTAAATCCACCTGCAAAATGCGGAGCAGCGTTTTTCCAGCGGTATCGCAGCGCTGCCCCATTTATTTCAATGGGGAGTGGTGGTGGAGGAGTAGTGAGTTCAACGCTACTTCACCGCTCCAAAGAAGCTGCTGGCAGTCCCTCTGGCTTTCACACTGTAATGAATGGAGCCGCTTTTTTTCAGGCGCTACACAGGCGCTTCCTTTAGCGCTGTAGTGCCTGAAAAACACTGGCAGTGTGAAAGTGGTCTTAGTCACGATTGAGACAAGTACACAATGGTGGGTGCGGACATTTGCAGAAAAGATGGGTACCAGACACTTTTAGAATGCACAAAAATAAGTTTATTGCTCACAAAAGAAAAATATGTGGGAGAGAGGGTTAGGGCAAAAGACACCCTAGGACAATGCGCAAAAAGGTCAGAAGACTCCAAAATCAAACAGTACAGGTAGACTAGACAGCAATACGGAACAAGGGCCTTAGGCCCGCACCCAATGTTCTGTACCTACATAGCCACAGCTGTCTCCTATAGCAACAAAACTCACAGCACCGTGTGGAGTTTTCTTGGATTGGTTCCCCTTGGATTCATTTCCCCAGCCTCATTACAGTCCCCAGCTCTGGTAGTTCATCTCAGAACTCTAGTTCATCTCAGTATGCCGCCAGGCAACAAGAGGTTCTTGCTCTCTGGCAGATCCTTTCCCATACCTCCAGGCAGCGACCAGGCTCTCTCTGGCAGAGCCCCTGAAGACATGGCTAGGCCTCAGAGTCAGACGTCAGGCCTACACTGCAGCAGCTGCTCCTCACACACCCACCCTAGACCGCAATCTGGATGGAAGGATCCAGATCACCTCACTTCCTCCAAATATGTACTCTCTTCCAACATCCTCAGCTGCCAGAGAAACTCCTAGTGATTTTCTGAGAAAAGTATGCATATTCATAACCTAGACTCACTGTAATTCATTATACTAATACCAAAGGTAACAGTGCCACCAACTGGCAAATGGGAGGAATCACAGCTAAATCAGGCTTAGGAGAAAACCCAAATGATCATAAAGACTTTAAATTAGCCAGCCTAGCTACCACCTAGCAACCTACAACAGCTACATTTACTAGCAGCCCTGTATAAAACAAGGGTGCTACACAAAATTTCCCTATATGCCTCTAATTCTGCTGTCTTTAGGCAGCAGAGATCTTAGGGTACAAGTACAGAGCCAATTTGAGTTCCACTGTTTGGAAGCCTGCCTGATCAAGGGCTAAGAAGAGAAAGGTTGCAGCAGAGGGACAGCTTCATTCAAAGTGGGTGGGGGATTAAGTGTCATTGACCACCGTTGTTGTGGAAATGTTTTGGGGATTATTCACTACCAGCCACCGTCATTATACTGCAGCAGGTCTGAGTATACTGATGTGTGGGGCCGGCGGTCGCGACCCACGATCGCTCCACAGAGAGCCAGAACGGGGATCTGTCAATGTAAACAAATGGATCGCCGTTCTGTCAGGGGAGTAGAGAGTGATCATCTGCTCCTAGTGATTAGGAACAGCGATCTCTTTGTACTCCCAGTCAGTCCCCTCCCTTCACAGTTAGAAACACCTCCCAGGGAATACATTAACCCCTTGATCACCACTAGTGTTTTTAAACAATAAGCTTTTATTGGATTTTAGATATAACAATTGTACTTGATCACCACTAGTGTTAACCCCTTCCCTGCCAGTGTAATTTATACAGTAATCAATTCATAGTTGGAAGCAGACTGGTATTCATCACTAACCCCGTAGGGTAACTGTAATGGACACTGGACTGAATTGTAGAACTTGAAAGGTTGCCGAAAGAGTGTCTTAGGAAATGACCAGCGAACAACTGATTTGTGCACTGTACTAGTTGTACTAATGTACCGAACAGATGAGAACTTTGTTTTTTATTGTAAACCTACAATAAAAACTATTGAAATATACAGTAATCAGTGCATTTTTATAGCACTGATCGCTGTATAGCTGTCACTGGTCCCATGAAAGTGTTAAAATTGTCCGATCTTTCCGCCGCAATGTTGCAGTCCCACTAAAAATCACTGATCACCGCCATTACTATTAAAAAAAAATATATATAATAAAAATGCCACAAATCTAGCCCCTTTTCTGTAGACGCTATATCTTTTGCGCAAACCAATCAATATACCCTTATTGCGTTTTTCTTTTTTTTTACATATTGGCCTAAACTGATGAAGAAATTTGTTTTTAAAATTATTATTTTTTGGATATTTATTATAGCAAAAAGTAAAAAAAAATTTGTATTTTTTTCAAAATTGTCGGTCTTTTTTTGTTTATTGTTCAAAAAATAAAAAACACAGAGATGATCAAATACCATCAAAAGAAAGCTCTATTTGTGGGGGAAAAAAAGGACATCAATTTTGTTTGGGTACAGCGTCACGTGACTGCACAATTATCAGTTAAAATGCCGCAGTGTCGTATCGCAAAAAATGGCCTGGTCATTAAGGGTGAAAATCTTTCCGGTCCTTAAGTGGTTAAATTGCCACTGAGCACCAATGTTGTGAGATTTTTTCTTTTTTTTGGTGAGGGATTTAAAGTGCCACTAACTACCACTTATAGGATGTGAGGGGTTTTAAAATGCCACTGACTGCCAATGCTTGTGGGATTGTTTTGGGCGGTTGGTTGGGATGTTTGTACAGTCCTTATGTGCTATTTTTATAAAAATCATTTTTAATTTTTTTTGTGTTCCTGGTCTTTTTTCCTTTCATATAGCAAAAAAAAAATGGTTATTAAGCATCACCAAAAGAAAGCTCTATATGTCCCAAAAAATTATACAAAGATATGCATTTGACCAAGTATTTGTAATGCCGCGTACACACGACCGGACTTTCCGGCAGACTAGGTCCGACGGACTTTCGGCAGAGTTCCGAATGAGCGGACATGGCCACACGCGAACGGACTAAGTCCGTTCGTTTTGAACGTGATGACTTAACAGGACTAAACAAGGAAGTTCAATAGCCAGTAGCCAAAAGCTTCCCTTGTGTCGTATTTGGTCCGTCGGACCAGCACACAGGCGAACGGTTTTCCCGATTTTTAGTCCGTCGTAATTGAGTCCATCGGACAGATTTGAAACATGTTCTATTTCTAGGTCTGTCGGGTATTTATTTTATTTTTCGAAAAAATTATCGGACTAGCCCAAACACGATCAGATTGCCGATGGACTGATCCCGTCGGACCTAGTCTGCCGGAAAGTCCGGTCGTGTGTACGCAGCATTAGTCAAACTATCAAAGCACTAAAGAACTGAAAAAGTATTCTGGTAAGGAAGGGGTGTAACATGCTGGTCGTGAGGCAGTTAAGAAAGGAAAGATAGTAAGCTCCAAATAAAACTTTGTAGTTGAATATTTGAAGAAAGGAGGAGAGGGAGTAGGAGTTACTGGGATTGCAGGGCAGTGAAAGCCACAGGGCACGGCTACATTTATTGAAGTTTCATCCTTGGATATCTCCAAATATTTGTCCAGCTTGCACAGCTGCAGATTGTGTGAGATGCCAGGTGTCCCAGGGAGAGGAGAGGACGGTGGAGGGCAATGTCACATCACTCCGTGTAATTTTCCACACTCTCGGAATAATATTTTACCACCGATAATCTACAATACAATAAGACTTATTCAGCATATAGCATATTTACTTAGCAAATCATAATAGACAGCAAGCATTGTGTTCACATATTGCAAAATGTGTGGCTTTTAATCCAATGAAAAACATGTTACAGTAGATAATTGGCGTATAAAGCCCAAACAGTTTACAGCATATTTATATATACACGGCTCTATGTAACATACCCCAACAAGAACTGGTGTGCTGTAACCCGTAGCAACCAAAGCTCTTAGCAAATAGAGTGGGAAGACTGTTGACAAATTAATTGGTTGCTGTGGGTTGCAAAACGTTTGTGAATAAACAATATAAATGCCTTTTTGTTTCTTATAAGAGAGGTGGGGGTAGAGACTGCAGGGGGCTTGTCAGCAGGAGGCAGAATAACAGCAGAACACGGATCTTCCCAGTGAAGAGATGTATATGGAAATGTGTCAGCAGAAGTCTGACAGGCAGGCTGTGTTCCCAAGTAGAATACAAAGAAGATTATTGATCATGCTGGGATCGCTGTGCTTCCATGTCTAGCATGGTCAGTTTGAAATAGGAAAACAGGGGGATTGGCAGGCCAACCAGGTATTTCACACAAAGCAATGCAAACAAAACAAGATACTTTTTCATGCAAGTACATAGTACAACAGATCAAAAAAGAGAAGGCGGAAAAGACCCTCAGATGAGGGGACCACAAAGAGAACAGGGGCTACCAAGGCTGCAAAAGGCAGTTCTAGAGTCAAGTGGTAAAAATACAATACAAAAGCTTATTTTGAAATTTTACTTACATTTTTACATACATAAGGGGCAATAGTTATGTTCAGGAACATTGTGTCCATTATCAGTGGTGAATTCTCATTGGGGTATATTGAGATACCATCGTGGATAGAGATGAACGAACTTCCAGCGGGACGTTTCGCGAATGCGAACCGCGAACGCGGCCAAAAGTTTGCGAACCGCAAAGTTTGCGGCGGGCCCCATTGACTTCTATGGCAGGCGAACCTTAAAAACCTACAGGTCATATTTTCAGCCACAAAATAATTATTAGCTGTGCACACATAGTCCCACCACATGGCCACTGACATAACAAATGTATGAAGTGAATCTGGGATCGACAACTACAAGCATTCTTTTTTTATCTGTGAAATATTGACAATTCAGGACTCAGGAGCGCATGAAGGCAATAGAAGAGAGGAAAGGTCAGGGTAGGCTATGAAGAGGGTGCAGGAGATGATCACCAGCTCCGTGATAGAGAGCACTGACACCAGCACCGAGATAGAGAGAGAGCACTGACACCAGCACCAGCACCGAGATAGAGAGAGAGCACTGACACCAGCACCGTGATAGAGTGCACTGACGCCAGCACCGTGATATAGAGCACTGACACCAGCACCGTGATAGAGAGCACTGACACCAGCACCGAGATATAGAGCACTGACACCAGCACCGTGATATAGAGCACTGACACCAGCACTGTGATATAGAGCACTGACACCAGCACCGTGATAGAGTGCACTGACACCAGCACCATGATATAGAGCACTGACACCAGCACCATGATATAGAGCACTGACACCAGCAACGTGATAGAGTGCACTGACACTAGCACCGTGATATAGAGCACTGACACCAGCACCGTGATAGAGAGCACTGACACCAGCACCGAGATAGAGAGCACTGACACTAGCACCGAGATAGAGAGCACTGACACCAGCACCGTGATATAGAGCACTGACACCAGCACTGTGATATAGAGCACTGACACCAGCACCATGATATAAAGCACTGACAACAGCTCCGTGAAAGAGTGCACTAACACCAGCACCGTGATATAGAGCACTGACACCAGCACCGAGATATAGAGCACTGACACCAGCACCGTGATATAGAGCACTGACACCAGCACCATGATATAGAGCACTGACACCAGCAGCAGCACCGAAATAGAGAGAGAGCCGGCATCCTGGGAGCGCCAGATGTGACCATACATGGTTGATGCCTCACTCCTGATAAATTAGCAGTCTGCTTTGTCCCTCCTGTGCAATGTAAGTTCTTCCTGCTTCTCCTCCCTATCTGCTGGTCCATATCTCCCTCTGAACTCCCCTTCTCTTCCTCTCTTGTGGGCACCCATGTGACATCACTAGACACGTTTCAATGTGCTAAGCAGATTGGCACCGTTGTCACACACCACTTTACCAACTGTCAAATTGAGCGGTGTTAGCCACTGATCTGCCTGTGAACGCAAAGCTGAAAGGAGTGCCGGGCCAGTGTGGCTCTTGGCTTCCAGGCACAACAGACACAGCACAGCATGGCAACGTCTCACCTGGCATGTCGAATAGGTTCTGGGGAGCTTGGGCGGCGCAGCAGGAGAGACGGTAGCAGCGGAAACGGAGGAGTCAGCCGAGGAGGAGAGGGAGGAGGGAGTAGGAGGAGGAGGAGACGGAGAGCCAGGCCTGCATGCAATCCGTGGCGGTAAAACCAAATCTACACGGGTGCCACGAGTTACATGCTTGACGGCCGCCAGAAGGTTCACCCAGTGGGCAGTAAAAGTGATATACCTTCCCTGCCTGTGTTTGCTAGACCACGTGTCTGTGGTCAGATGTATCTTAGCACCAACACTGTGTGCCAGAGATACATTCACTTGCCGCTGAACATGGCCATATAGCTCTGGGATGCCCTTCTGTGAGAAATACTTCCTTCCTGGGACCTTCCATTGTGGTGTTCCAATGGCCACAAATTTTCAAAAGGCCTCCGAGTCCACCAGTTTATATGGCAGTAGTTGGCGGGCTATCAGTTCTGACAAGCCAGCCGTCAACCGTTGGGCAAGAGGGTTATCCGGCGTCATCATTTTTTTACGCTCAAACATTTGGCCCACGGAAGCCTGCCTTTTTGCAGAAAAACGTGAGCTTGGCGTGATGGAAGGTGGAGTGGAAGACAATTGTGAGGAGAGAGGAGAAGAAGTAGAAGACGAGGCTGGACGGTGAGAGCCTGGAGTGTGGTTTTGTGTGTTCCGTTGCTCCCACTGGGCTCGGTGATGGCAGCTCATGTGCCTTCTTAAGGCGGTCTTCCCTATGTGAGTGTTGGGCTTACCGCGACTTATGCGTTGACTGCAAAGATTGCAGATGGCAACACTATTGTCAGCAGCGGACACGTTAAAAAAAGCCCACACTGCGGAGCCATGTGCTGGCGTCCTGGGAGCGCCAGATGTGACCGTACATGGTTGATGCCTCGCTCCTCATACATTAGCAGTCTGCTTTGTCCCTCCTGTGCAATGTAAGTTCTTCCTGCTTCTCCTCCCTATCTGCTGGTCCATATCACCCTCTGAACTCCCCTCCTCTTCCTCTCTTGTGGGCACCCACGTGACATCACTAGACACGTCATCATCGACATCACCTTCCCCACCGCTATAATTAGAGATCTCGGAGTAGGCAGCAACAGCGGGGACCAACCTCCTCCTTGGGCTGATCTGGGTACTGTCGCCAGACTGCTGAGTGGCGGTTGTTGCTACCCCCTCTTCCTGATCCAATGCCAAGAGTGGCTGCGCATCAGAAATGTCTTGATATGGATCAGAAAATAATTCCTGTGACTCAAGCGGAAGGTATATGGTGGTGGTGGTGGTGTTGGTGGTAGTGTCTTTGGGGGTGAACATAGCAGAGAGTGAAGACGAGGGTGCAGATCGAGAGGATGAGGAGAGTGCAAAAGAGTAAGGCTGAGTGAGCCAAACAGCTGCAGAAACGAGTAGTAATCTGCAGCACAGCAGTGCACAAGCACCCTATATATTGTACACCTATACCAGTGCTTAAAAGGACCTTTATGGACCTAGTAGCTAGTGATTTGCAGACTGTCCTTCAGTCCCTACACTGATAAAAGACAGCTGCAGAAATGAGCAGTAATCTGCAGCACAGCAGTGCACCAGCACCCTATATATTGTACACCTATACCAGTCCTTAAAAGGACCTTTGTGGACCTAGTAGCTAGTGCTTTGCAGACTGTCCCTCAGTCCCTACACTGATAAAAGACTGCAGCAGAAACAAGCAGTAATCTGCAGCACATCAGTGCACCAGCACCCTATATACTGTACATCTATACCAGTCCTTAAAATGACCTTTGTGGACCTAGTAGCTAGTGATTTGCAGACAGTCCCTACACTGATAAAAGACTGCTGCAAAATAGGGCAGCAGTCAGCAGCAGTGCACCAGCACCCTATATACTGTACACCTATACCAGTCATTAAAAGGACCTTTGTGGACCTAGTATTAATAGCTATCTAGTGATTAAACTGACTGTCCCTAAACTGACCCTGCTCCACACAGCGTCCTGTCCCTACACTGACAAAAGACAGCTGCAATCACCAGCACAGCAGTGCACTGAACCCTATATACTGTACTACACCTATACCAGTCCTTAAAAGGACTTTTGTGGACCTAATAGCTAGTGATTTGTGTCACTACAGTGTCTCCCTGCTCCACACAGCGTCCTGTCCCTACACTGACATAAGGCAGAATGTAAAATGGCCGCCAGATCAGATCTATTTATAAGGTAAGGGGTATGTCCAATTGTCCATGTGCTGAAATGTCTCGATTGGCTGTCCTGTACCCCATGATAGATGTGTCATCATGGGTCAAAGTTCTTTCACACTGTAAACACATATGTCCGCCAGGTCGAACAGCGGCAATAGTCTGCCGGTTTGGCAAATCGCAAACACATAAAATTCGCCGCGAACCGACTGCCGGGTGAACAGTTCGGCCATCCCTAATTATGGAATTTTTTTTTTAAATGCCCCTTCTTCCCAAACAAAATTGTTTTAGGAGGTGTGGCGCAGCCACCACAGAACAGTAGATAAAAGGGCAGGGTGTGTGCTAGTCCAAGGCGAAGCCACGCCACGTGCAGTTGTAAAATGAGTTGACATCACTATGGTCATGTGACACAACATAAACGTTCCCCCATCCATCGGATACCGTAAGAGTGGAAGCCTGCTTGTCGTCTCCAAACACACGGATACGCTCGGAGTTATCGCAGCTTGTTCCGCGACCACCGCATGGTCATCCCGCCTGTGCTTGTAATGAAGCAGCACCGTCTCTCTACCCGGCCATGGATGGCCTGAGACATATAGCGAGGAGCTCATGAGTGCGGCCATAAGAACTGGTCTTATCAACACCACCAGCCATAGGATCTGGTAATGTAGGATCACTCCTATGTTTTATACACAATTCTCATGGAACTTAATGCATTCTAGGAATGAATGATCCATCTATGTGCTGCACTCGATATATTATTTCAGTCAGCTACATCAGTAACCACCTGCGGTTATCCAGTTCGGATGTCCATAATTAATTCAGCATATTATTTTATCTATGCAGGACGCTCTTGAATGACAGTAACTACCTCCATGCACTGCTAATTTGATTTGCATATATAAAACCATGAAGTGTTTGAATCTATAGCCGTCATGCTTTGATTCACCAAGTGTGATCCTACATTATCTCAGCACCAGATTTCTAGTATCTAGCAGGCTTAGTACATCCACAGCTTTCAATTCCCCCGGGGGCCATACACTCATAGATCGTCTTAATAGGTTTCTCCATTGGTGCAATTGTGGCACCATCCATCATGGGGTCTATTCCGCAGGCAATCTATGAGTGTATGGATAATCTTGTGTCCGGAACTTTTGTTATTTGTTTTGTCAGGTTTGTGTATTTTCTTGTATGTCCATTGTTAGGTATCACATTGCTACTCAGTAGCGTGGGATTTAACAGGTCATAACCAGTATAGACAAAAATTGTATTCCAGGCAATTGTGCCACGTAAAATTTAAAAATAAACTTTTGTATTGTATTTTTACCACTTGACTCTAGAATTGCCTTTTAAAGCCTTGGTAGTCGCTGTTCTCTTTGTGGTCCCCTCATATGAGGGTCTTTCCACTTTCTCTTTTTTGATTTATATGTTTGGCTACGGCAGCACTCTCCATGGTTGAATGGCATTGGGTCTGTATTTATCCAAATTTATAATAGAGGTATCATTAGTTTTGTGTACATGGTACAACAGACATGTATCAGAAATATGAAATGTAGGGGTAGCATTCACTTTAAACATGTGAGCGACATTTTATGTTACTGCTACTGTATTTCTTCCTATGTGTTCCCAATGTGCACACTGAAAGAAACACTTTCAATAGATTGTTGTAAAAAAAAAAATGAAAGGCTCTTCTGTAACACCCAGGGGAAATTTAAAGCCCATTACACCCCCCCAAAAAAACACAAAAAAAACCTTCCCTTTTGACTCCAATGTATTTGGGTGGAATATCCCAATTGTTGCAAAAATGTCAGCAAATGCAAAAGCACAATTTTAACCATCCCTACCAATGCAGGCTTCAATTCTCAAAGAAGAATATATGAGCTTTTAAAGTACACATAGAGTAAGTATACGTACAGTATGTGTATGTGCATTTTTGTTGCCATTGGTGGGCCATCAGTGACAGATGTCAGTTTAGGTAGCACTGGTTCACAGCTACTGATCAATGCCACTTGGCACTATGAAATATTACAACTTTCTGACATCATGCTTGAGGTGATTGTACCCGTATTAATTCACTTGCAACAAGAACAAGTGAATACTGCTTGCTGCTTGGCTCTTGAGGAAGGTGGTACACCCTGAAAGCTTGTCCTGAAAATGTATATGTTAGTGCAATAAAAATAGCATCGTGGACAGTACTCAGTAGCTCCCTGACAGTAATTGCTCCAGTCATAAGTGTTTAAGAATATGGAAGAGGAATAATAAAATCATTTGCACATTGTGCATTGTTGCGTTTTTATAAAATGCAATAAGTAATAAAATCATTTATCAGTGATGACAGAGGAATCAGACAGTAGTATTCAGTAGTAGCTCTGAGGAGTAATAATATCACAAGGGATAGACATAGTTTGCACTTACTTTGGAATGTTTCATAGTTCTCTGCTTATTTTTAGATTGCAAGCCCCCCCCCCCCCGCGCTAAATCTGGAATGAGGGTAAATAATTGCAATAACTCGGGTGTGCTGATTGCCAGGGAATGGAAGTAATGTGGCCTTTGGTTAATGCGGCAGCTTTATGAGAACATTTTCCAATGTTTCTCTACAAATTCGTAGTCTGGCTTCACCTTCTCATGAGTTATCCTTATGGCATCTCCAGACCAACATATTACATTATAACCAGGGAATGTCTGATGTGTGCAGGGCCTGAAGGCTGCAGACTTTAGTCTGAAAAAAATGTATACTACTGACTGAAATAATTATCCGTCTCTGAGCAATGAGATCACTTGTGAGTTTACCGTTGTAGCATACTTTAATGGGTCATCTTTTTTTTTTTGACAAACCTACCACATATCCTCCTATCATGTTACACGTGAATTGTTGTTTGTTTAAATTATTTTGCCCCTTCCTCTTTTCAAAGCTGGAGATGCTCTGTATAGCTAATACCACTCTTTGTTCAGTGTGTCTTTAGTTGCTGTTCTGAGCGCATGTCAATCAATGAGGCTAGACGTGCTATGGTTTTTTTTGATCTTTGTGATGATAATCTGTGAAGATTTGCACAAGTTTTGCATTAAACCTTTCTATGATCTGCAAGATGTCATTGAGTCAATGGAGAACATTTACTAAAACTGGTTCACACAGAACTGTGCATAGTAAATCAGCTTCCAGGTTTTATTGTCAGTGCATATTGTAATTGAACAAGCTGAAGTTAGAAGTCAATTGGTTACTGAGCAAAGCTGGACCAAATTCTGTGTGCACCAGTTTTAGTAAATCTCCCCTAATGTCTGCTAATTTTACTGAGGCTGTAAGTCACATCTATGTCACAACTCGATCAGTGATCCAGAGTGATTCAGAGATTACACTTTCAGTGTTTAGATTGCAGAAGCAGAGCACCTCCTTTTTGACAAACCTGCTATTTGTATTGATAACATTGTCCTGTGCTTTCTGGCATCACCAACTTTTTCTCTTTGCAGCAACTGGAATTACACCAAGTGCCCACCTTCAGCCAAAGAATGCTTCTTTAGAAATCACACCACTCCAACCTAAATGTTGCCTGCAAAGTCCAGGTAATTCTACATGTAGCGGCGGGCTCCTGAAGAGCACACACTATGCATTTTTCAAAGTTAAACTCTACCTAAACTGCAGTTAGGTTTGTGTTTATTTGTCTAAATTTGACTTCGGCATCAGTCTGACTGGACTGTGAGATGTTCAGCCTGGCCACAGGGGGCACCACTGTCTCTGGTGGCAGGCATGGAACTATGGTCTGATCAGGTGCTTAAATTAATCTCTCTCGGAGCCAGGTCATTGGGAGTTGCCCTCTCGCTGTGCCCTCTGGGAGAGGGTATTTAAGATGCGGACGTCATGTGGTTTGGGGTTCCGGTCCAGTATGATGTGTTGATTACATGGTCCTGGACCTCCTGACCAGCCCCCAGGAAGGCTATGGCCTGGGGTGCGGATCCACCCGACTTTAATGCTTCGGCGCTGGCTAGCCCAAGGCAAGGAAACAAAAGGAGGATTCTGAGGTGGTTGGGTGCCTTCTCCGGTTCGGGAGAGACCCATTGTACTTCAAGCATTCCGGGGGAGGACTCTTTAGAAGAACACCATGTACGGGTTGGTTTTCTTAACAAGAGCCTGGAAGGGCTGAAGTAACCAAGAGAATCCGGCCTTGTGGATATTGCCAAGCAGGCTGAAAGATCCAGGTAACCTACAAGTGTTCTAAAGCTTAGTTTCCCTACGTGTTCTGCAACAACGTTTGTGACAAAGACTTTGTTCCTGAGTAAGCACCGTGTTGGCTGCTAGGCCTTGTGAGAGAGGGACTGTCCAACCTGAGTGCTCATCCAGCTGTGAATGGCTATTCTCTGGATGCAGTCAAATTAAGCAAGTTCTTTAACGTTTTTGGACTTTGACATTGAGAGAACCTGAACTTCCTTTCCAACCCTCTGATCCCAAGTTGAAAGACTGTTCAATGGTTTGAGTTTTTCTAATAAAATCCCTTCAAGTGGATCTATTGTCAGTAGGGATGAGCTTCGAGTTCGAGTTGAACTCATGTTCGACTCGAACATTGCCTGTTCGGCAAACAGTGAACAATTTGGGGTGTTCACGGCAAATTCGAATAGTCGCAGAACACCCTGTACAAGTCTATGGGAGAAACCTAAAGTGCTCATTTTAAAGGCTAATATGCAAGTTATTGTCCTAAAAAGTGTTTGGGGACCTGGGTCCTGCCCCAGGGGACATGTATCAATGCAAAAAAAAGTTTTAACAACGGAAGTTTTTTCGGGAGCAGTGATTTTAATAATGCTTAAATTAGTATGCCTGTAAAGGGGCATAAATGTTTCCCGTGCTTAGAACTGTCCCTGCACAAAGTGTCATTTCTGCAGGAAAAAGTCATTTAAAATCGCTCGCGGCTATAATGAATTGTCGGCTTCCCATAATACAGAAAACAGTCATTGAAAGTCATTGAAAAAAAAAAAAGCGTGGGGTTCCCCCAAATTCAATTACCAGGCCCTTCAGGTCTGGTATGAACACCGCGTCAAATAAAAAAAAAAATGACATGGAGTTCCCCCTAAAAATCCATACCAGACCTTTTATCTGAACACGCAACCTGGCAGGCTGCAGGAAAAGAGGGGGGACGAGAGAGCACCCTCCCTCCTCCTGAACCGCACCAAACCACATGCCCTCAACAAGGGGACCCCCAGATCCCGCCACACGTTTGAAATGGTAGGGGGGTACAAAAGTACCCCTACCATTTCACAAAGAAAGTGTAAAAGAATGTTAAAAAAGATGTCGCTGGATAGCAAGAGTGGATTACCACCGCTGGAATCTTTTTTTTATTTTTTTTTATTTTTAATAAAGGACTTTTGCAACGGTGTGTGTGTCTTTTTTAACATTCTTTTACACTTTATTTGTGAAATGGTAGGGGTACTTTTGTACCCCCTTACCATTTCAAACAGGGGGGGCAGGATCTGGGGGTCCCCTTGTTAAAGGGGGCTTCCAGATTCTGATAAGACCCCCGCCCGCAGACCCCCACAACCATCGGCCAGGGTTGTGGGGATGAGGCCCTTGTCCACATCAACATGGGGACAAGGTGCTTTGAGTGGTCACAGACCCCCAAAGCATCCTCCCAATGTTGAGGGCATGTGGCCTGGTATGGTTCAGGAGGGGAGGGGCCGCTCTCTCATCCCCCCTCTTTTCCTGCAGCCTGCCAGGTTGCGTGCTCGGATAAAGGGTCTGGTATGGATTTTTAGGGGGAACTCCACGCCATTTTTTTTTACATTTGGCGTGGAGTTCCCCTTAAAATCCATACCAGACCTGAAGGGTCTGGTATGGATATTTAGGGGGAACCCCACGTATTTTTTTTTTACATTTGAAGTGGGGTTCCCCATAATATCCATACCAGAGCTGAAGGGCCTGGTAATTGAATTTGGGGGAACCCCACGCTGTATTTTTTTTTATCAATGACTTTCAATGACTGTTCTCTGTATTACGGGGAGTCGACAATTCATTTGCGCGAGTGATTTTAAATGACTTTTTTTCCTGCAGAAATGACACTTTGTGCAGGGACAGTTCTAAGCACGGGAAACATGCGCCCCTTTACAGGCATACTATAGACACCCCCCAGGTACAAAGTTTCAAGGAATATTACACTTTTATTGTTTCACTTTAAGCATTATTAAAATCACTGCTCCTGAAAAAACTTCAGTTTTTAAAACTTTTTTTTGCATTGATACATGTCCCCTGGGGCAGGACCCAGGTCCCCAAACACTTTTTAGGACAATAACTTGCATATTAGCCTTTAAAATGAGCACTTTAGATTTTGAATGTTTGAGTCCCGTAGACTTTAATAGGGTTCTAAAGTTCACACGAAGTTTAGGTCTGTTCGCAGGTTCAGGTGCGAACCGAACCGGGGGGTGTTCGGCTCATCCTTAATTGTCAGTCTCAAGTTACTGGGTCATCTACCACGGGACATCCCCTAGACATGCAACAAAGAGAATGGAAGGTAACGGTAAGCCCAAAAATAACCAGCAGCTCCTTCAGGGGTTAGTGCTACATACACTATTGACCTTAGTATCTTTCTCTAATAGATATGCTGGATAATTGATAGCAGTGAGGGCTGAACACCATCAGAACCAACCCAGGTACTAGATGTCTATGTTAGAAAGGTCCTATGGCAAGCCGATCCCATCTATTGAATATAGTATGCAGTTGTTAGAAGAAAAAGAAATGTATACATTTTTGTACCCACCTTTTTATTATACATACTGTATATTATAACTTGTGCCACAATGGCCGTTTCATGTGAAATTGTGAAATACAGGAGGAGGGGCAGAAAACAAGATTTAGCAACTAGTATAAAAAAAACAAGATATTTTTATCAATGGAAACAAGCTCTTCAAAACCAACAATGTACACAATTAATAGGTATCTTCTATACTATGATGCTCAGAACATTATGTCTTGGCGGTGTCCAAAGATCATTAACAATAGAGGTTGAACTACTCTGTCATCCACGACACACTCCAAGGGTCAGATCTTTTGATATTTGAGCAGCTTTCTCTCCTTGGCTAACACTAGTTGCAGGTAATTTCTTTTTAATACAGTTAATCTGAACATATCTTTGTTGGTCTTTATCAGGGGTGCTCAACCTTTTTGAAGAGCGCAGACCACTTAAGTGATTTAGTAATTGGTCGCGGGCCACAGTGCAATGAAATGGTTCGAAATGTAGAATTTTGTTTCTTGAATAGCATAATAAAGATATTAAACAACAATACGGTTCTTTATTTCAATCAATCAAAAATAAAAAAATGTTATTAACCAGATCACCATTAATCCCATTCTTGTGTTCAGGTGTGACCAGCCAAAAAAGCTCTGAACCAGTGTTGTAGCCTTCACTATATCAGGGTCTTTGCAGCCATCCTTTGAACTGCCAAAACAAGGACTGTGGACAAGCTAAACAAAAAACAACAGACCAGGGAAATGCATGCCCTATTAGTGCAATAAACTTTTTTATTAAGAAGAAATAAAATGACACATAATGCACTCACATGGTCACAAGCTCATCACACAACCCCTGTATGGATCCTATTAGATGTAATCCACGCGGCTAAATGCTCCTCTACCCATGTATGTGTGTTAGGAAGGAAACAGAAGAGTGAGGAGCCAGCTGCCATAGCATCTTGTGTATGACAGCCGTCTGGATTATGGAGGACTGGCAATCATTCAGTAGAGCAGTGAGCACCCAAAAGAGGCTGTGCAGGTTGCTATAGGTTTAAGGTTTCTGGCCATATTAGATGGCTTAGCAGGCCACAGGTTGAGCATGCCTGGCCTATACCTTCTAAAGAAGAAAGCTAATATGTTTATAAGAGTTGTGAGGATTTAAGCTAGTGATATCACACTGTTTTCTTGGCTGCTTCTTCATTTGAATATTGTAGTGTATGTTATAACATATGTAGCACACTACTCCCTTGGGAGCTGCAAAGTGAGTTCATTACCTTTCTGTTAACTTGTTCCATTCTTCCTCCCCATGCATAAGTTCCACAAACAGCAGACAGACCTTGAGACTTTATAAAGATTTATTGCTTGAACTTGAACGATGTTACATTAAAGTAGAGGATATGAGTTGCCTCTAGTAATCTGGTTCCCGGCTCTGATACTCTGTACTTTCCTTTGATGAACCAACCAGAATCACTCTGAATAATGCCGTGGCTTATGGATTTTAAGAGTCCCAGGCCTCACCACCTACCTTGACTCCTGCAATCCGACCGGCATCAGTTCTGGAAAGTGTCCCTCACTAGCTCCTTGGACACAAGCGAGTTTGATGGATAAGCACCGCTTGGTTGCACTCCCTCTGCTCTCTCTCATCAACAGTCCATGATTGCCACAGAAGGTCGATCCCAGTTTCCTCCATCCGTTTTTCACCTACTTTCTCCTCCGCGTGGTCCGGTGCATCCCAGGCTGGGACATCTGTTTTTTTCCTCCAGATTACATAGCGACTGTGTGTGTTATCCAGCACTGAGGTCTCTGAACCCTCAGACCTTCAAACCTGCTCCTGCTATCCAGCACTGGGGTCTCTGAATCCCCAAGCCTTCAAGCCTGCTCCATGCTCTCTACATCTCTCCTGCTTCTCTTGCTCCAGCTCCCCCCCCCCAGGAAGCATGTGACCCCCAACTTATATGTGAGTCCTGCCCCTGCCAACACAAGTTAATGATTGGTCCAGAGCTCTCCATACAAGCTGCCTGCCACTCCAGTCCCAAGTCCTGCCTTCCTTCCAGAATATTTCCACTGAAAGGTAAAGGGGACCTCTCTGAGCGAGAGTGTAGGTGGTCACACCCCCCTATATTCTATCACTCCCCTCTCCCAAAATAAACAACAAGACCTAAATAGTATAAGGCCCTGGCCAAATTTACCTATCACTATCTATAAAACCCTATCTAGCACCCACCTAAATAGGGTGGGTGCTACACATACATTTGGGAATATTTCATTTCCTTCAGATTTTGTAACTAGTTATAAATATACATTCTTTTACATGACTTACTTTTAGTTTTTAGAGAAACAGATGCTGTTTTCTATGGTATGCACAAGGCAACTGCAAAAGTGCAGACAACATAAAAGTACCAAGAACCAATAGCATAACTTTGCAGGGGGCACAGAGAGCTGTATCACTCTCTATGAACTTGTATGATATTGGGTAGGCAATAACCGGGAAAGACTAGGTCCGACGGTCTTCCCGACGGACTTTTGGCGGAGTTCCGATGGACTTTCCGAACAGACAGACTTGGCCATACACGAACGGACTAAGTCCGCTCGAAAGTCCATTCACTTTGAACATGATGACGTAAACGAGGAAGTTCAATAGCCAGTAGCCAATAGCTGCCCTTGCATTGTATTTGATCCGTCGGACTAGCACACAGACGAATGGTTTTCCCGATTTTTAGTCCATTGGAATTGAGTCCGTTGGATAGATTTGAAACATGTTCTATTTCTAGGTCCGTCCGTTTTTTATCAGACTAGCCCACACACGATCGGACAGTCCGATGGACTGATCCCGTCGGACCTAGTCTGCCGGAAAGTCAAGTCGTGTGTACTAGCATTAAGCTTATGATTACTAGAACACCTAGATCCTTCTCCACCATGGATTCCCCCAGTTGTACTCCCCCTAGTATGTATGGTGCATGCATATATTTAGCCCCCAAGAGTATAACTTTACATTTATCAATATTAAACTGAATTTGCCACATAAGTGCCCAATTGAACAGTGCATTGAGGTCGGCTTGTAAGTTGTTATTGCACTGCATAGCTTGGTGTCATCTGCAAAGACTGAAATGGTACTTTTAATCCCAGACCCAATATCATTTATAAATACAGTGCCTTGAAAAAGTATTCCCTTGATATTTTCCACATTTTGTCATGTTACAACCAAAAACATAAATGTATTTTATTGGGATTTTATGTGACAGACCAACACAAAATGGCACATAATTGTGAAGTGGAAGTAAAATGATAAATGGTTTTCAAAATGTTTTACAAATAAATATCTGAAAAGTGTGGCATGCATTTGTATTCAGCCCCCTGAGTCACCACTTTGAAGAACCACCTTTCACTGCAATTACAGCTGAAAGTCTTTTTGGGTATGTCTCTTCCAGATTTGCACATCTAGAGAGTGACATATTTGCCTATTCTTCTTTGAAAAAATATTCAAGCTCTGTCATATTGGATGGAGAGTGTCTGTGAACGGCAATTTTCAATTCTGGTTACAGATTCTCAGTTGGATTTAGGTCTGGACTTTGACTGGGCCATTCTAATACATGAATATTCTTTTATATAAACCATTCCATTGTAGCTCTAGCTGTATGTTTAGGGTCATTGACCTACTGGAAGGCGAACCTCCACCCTGTCTCAATTCTTTTGCAGACTCCAATAGGTTTTCTTCTAAGATTGCCCTGTATTTGGCCCCATCCATCTTCCTATCAACTCTGACCAGCTTCCCTGTCCCTGCTGAAGAAAAGCACCCCCACAACTTGATGCTGCCATCACCATGTTTCACAGTGTGGATGGGTTGTTCAGGGGATGTGCTTTGTTGGTTTTCCACCACACATAGCGTTTTGCTTTTAGGCCAGAAAGTTAAATTTTTGTCTCATCTAACCAGAGCACCTTCTTCCACATGTATGCTGTGTCTCCCACATGGCTTTTCACAAACTTCAAACAGAAATTCTTATGGCTTTCTTTCAGCAATAGCATTCTTCTTGCCACTCTTCCATAAAGGCCAGATTTGTGGAGTACACGACTAAAAGTTGTCCTGTGGACAGATTCTCCCACCTGAACTGTGGATCTCTGCCGCTCCTCCAGAGTTACATAGGCCTCTTGGCTGCTTCTCTGATTAATGCTCTTCTTGCCTGGCCTGTCCGTTTAGGTGGAGAGCAATGTCTTGGTAGTTTTGCAGTTACCATACTCTTTCCATGTTCGGATGATGGATTGAACAGTGCTCTGTGAGATGTTCACAGCTTGGGATATGTTTTTATAACCTAACCCTGCTTTAAATTTCTCCACAACTTTATCCCTGACCTGTCCGGTGTGTTCCTTGGCCTTCATGATGCTGTTTGTTCACTAAGGTTCTCTAACCAACCTCTGAGGGCTTCACGTAACAGCTGTATTTACATTTATCCTGAGATTAAATTACACACAGCTGGACTCTATTTACCAATTAGGTGACTTCTGAAAGCAACTGGTTTCACTAGATTTTAGTTAGGGGTATCAGAGTAAAGGAGGCTGAATACAAATGCACGCCACACTTTTCACATATTTATTTGTAAAACAATTTGAAAACCATTTATCATTTTCCTTCACTTCACAATTATGTGCCACTTTGTGTTGGTCTATCACATAAAATCCTAATAAAATACATTTACGTTTTTGGTTGTAACAGGACAAAATGTGAAACATTTCAAGGGGTATGAATACTTTTTCAAGGCACTGTATGTTAAAAAGTAAAGGTCCCAACACTGAACCTTGTTGTACATTCAGAGTATGATTCATTGACCACTGCTCTTTGAATATGGTCTTTTAGCCAGTTTTCTACCCATTTATAAACTGTTTTTTTTCCAAGCCTGTAAACTTTACCTTACACATTAGCCGTGTGTGGGGAATGGTGTCAAGTGCATTTGCAAAACCCTTTGTCTAAGGTTTTGCTTACCTCCTCCAGCAGGATGAGCCCATGCAAATTGGTGCTACCCATTTATCTCCTTGGGAAAAGGCTAGAAGGAGATCTCAGAGACTCTGTTTATATTGTGGCAACCATGGCCACTTTGTCACTGACTGTACTAATAAACCGAGAAACGCCAAGAGTCTAGTGCGGGTGGGGCCTGCATCTATTGACCATAGTGTGTTCCCTCAGAAATGGCTTATTTGTTACTGGACAACTTACAGTAGGTGACCGCGATATTGTGTCAATCTCAGAGCTTTTATCAGCGAAATTGACACTCTGTGAGCCCCGTTGCGGGAGCCAGTGCACAGCTGGCTTTCATCGGGAAAGGAAAAATGTGTTTTTCCCTTTCCCAATGAGCGACAAGCATTGCTGACATTGAGGCCGGGTTCACACTGGTGCAGGGATTCGACTTGGATCCCCGCCAATACCAGGCACTGTGTTTGGTATGAATCTTGAGGGAGAACTCCACGCCAAATTTTTAATAAAAAACGGGCATGGGTTCCCCCTCCAAGAGAATACCAGGCCCTTAGGTCTGGTATGGATTTTAAGGGGAACCCCCTACACCAAAAAAACGGCATGAGGGTCCCCCCAAAATCCATTCCAGACCCTTATCCGTGCATGAAGCCCGGCTTTTCAGGAGAGGGGGTGGGGAGGAGTGAGCGCCCCCCCCCTCCTCCTGAACCGTACCAGGTCATATGCCCTCAACATGGGGAGGTGGGTGCTTTGGGGAAGGGGGCCGTTGGTTGTCAGGGGCTGCGGGCGGGGGCATCCGGGAGCCCCCTTTAATAAGGTACCCCTACCCATTCACCTGGGGAAAAGTGTCAATAAAAAAACACACTGCCTGCTGCCAGTACACTGAGTTCCCAGGTGTCTGAAGGGACATCTACCTGCTGCACTTTAGCACTTGAGGTGCTAGGGGATTGGAGTTTCCTCTGTTTTTGGTCCCTCTCAATCTCCATCTTATCTGCTTCATTCACCTTCTACATGAGTACCTCTTCTGGAGTAGAGGGGTCTTCCAAATACTGCTTCAGAGCCATCTTGATATTATCACTCCTCAATCCTGTAGTCACAGGTCTCCGGAATTTCCTCTGAATTAGCTAATTTCCAAAGTGTTCTCCAATTCCTTCTTCGTGACTTACAGACAGCAAGCGGTCCTTGAGCTCGATAGCCCGGAATAGGAAGTTTTGAGGAGTCTCTTTGCTATCCTGAGTCATATTCATCAGTCTATGATACAGTTCAGTGGTGTCTTCCTCCTCATAGTAACTTTTCAGTATCCTCATTAACTGGTTCAGGGCCATTCCAGTCTTTCTCTCCAACATGTCGCTGGCACTCGAACCTGGGCTGATGGCATGGATTACAGCCTCTCTAATTTCGGATTCCAGATATCCTTTTCTCTACTTGGTGTAGGAGGCTGGTGTGAAACAGTTTGTCCTTCTGTCCTTTTTCTCCTATTTGGCAGTCAATGCGGAAATCTTTCCGGATAGTTACTGCCTGCAAGCGCCCCAGAGCGCGTCTTTTCTGTGTCTTCACAGGTTTAGGCGTCACCTGGTCATCTGTCTGATCCTCCAGAGAGGCACGTTTCCCACTGATGCATTCAGCCATCAATCTGGAGGTCTCCTGAAACTTCTCTTGTATATCACGATACTGTCTATTTAGATCGGCTAACTGTTGTTCCGCCTGTGATTTACAAGAAGCCCTGGCTTTCCTATCTAAAGGTTCCAACTACTTCTGACTGGAAGAGTCCCCTTTTTGTTTGATTGGGTGTGTCAGTAGGAGTTCTGTCCTTTCAGACAATTTTATACTAGGAAACTTTCAGGGATGTCCTGTCCCACTCTATCAGTGCATAGGTGCAACCGGTGCCATGGTCTGTTTTCACTGCGACCACGTAAGCCTTTTTGTCTGGGGATAATGCTTGTACCACCTCTTTGACCTGTTTCTCTCCCCAGTCGCTTCCTGAAAGTTCGATGGCCATGTTCATTTCTGAGCGTGTCCCTTCTGCTTCGCACCATTGGACTACTTTGATGGGATCCATGGTAGCACCAAGGGATGGGCTTGCTAGTAGAGTGACAGATCCCGGACGAGGCCCCACGTGTAGCACTGACCCCCGAAGGAGATGCTGGTTTAAATTGGGCCTGCACTCTACCGAGAAACCCCACTAACTTGACTCAATCCCCTTGACACAGCTGTGGTGCAATGCAATACAGTACAATATAAGACAATGCAAAGTACCGGTATTATACACTGAGGATCCACTGGCTCCACCTGGTGGGGAAAAACATTACGCCACACAACTGGATACTTAACCAGAAATATTGTTTACTGCAAAATATTTTGACAGGTGGTTACAGAAATTGTGTCATCCCAACGTAGGACGACAACACAATATATTTCAATATAAAAACAATATTAACTGTATATTTATTATATATATATATATATATATATATATATATATAGATATATATATATATATATATATATATATATATATATATATATTGTAGACGGTCAGCCTGGGGCAGGGTTAAGAGGGGGTTAATTGAAGAAGGCAGGTACTTCCCCTTCAGGCCTCCTTATTATCAGGTGTAGGAGTAGGAGAGAGAGAGACACAGCAGCACGCTGTGTGGAAATGTCCATTGCTGGATGGTGTACCTGCTGGGTGAGCTTAAACCACAAAAAGACTGTAGCTGTGTTTGGAGCCATGAACTGTTACCTCTAAGCCTGTGTGCTGATGAACTGTGAGCTGTACCTGTGTGCACATCTGGTCTTATGTCTGGTCTTATGTTTTTTTTTTGGTGTTTTGCTGAATAAAAGCCACTTTTATTTTACTGGACTGCTTCTGAGCCAGCTCTTCACCCCTCTGATCCCCTACTATATATATATATATATATATATATATATATACCTGGGAGCTCCCCCTACTTTAAAGGCTAAATGTGAGATCTTACTTAAAGTACTTTATCCGGGGTCTTCTTTCTTCGCTAGCTAAAAGTCACTCCTTTGTTATTTGTAATCCAAAGTCTGTGGAGGGTTAAGCTGAAGTGCTCTTGGTGTAACTCCAGTAACTTATCTACAACGCTTGAGGCGCCAAGGTAGATAGGTCTCAAGCCTGCTCAGTGTCAGTTGCTCTGCTACTCCTCCATGGAACCACAGATTCCAGCGAGGCCTGTATGTGAGTCTAACTGCGTGCAAAAGTTAACAAACGGTGAGCCGCAACCCGCTCACCAACTGGATCGGAGTTCCACGTGATCACTTTAGTCCGGTGACTGTAGCTTGCCTCTCACTCAGCTGGGTCAGACACTCTGTATCACTCCGCTGAATGAATCCGGTTCTCCGATTTTCTGCTGAGTGTCTCTGGACCTTCTCAATCTGGCCTCCGTCTCTCCGGCTCCGTCAGGTCACTTCACAACCAAATAGGCTGACATTCCGTTCCGCGATGGCTACAGGCCGCTGTCTCCAGGAAACCTCCCCAAAGATCCGCACAAGCAGGCAATGTGATCCTAAGAGACCTAAAATGGCTGCTCAGGTCCTTTTTATCCCCTACCCAGCATGCACTGCATAAGAGAGTGTTCTTGGGTAGGTCACACAGACTCCTGGGTAACAAGGTCAACCTTCTCAATCAAAACAACAGTCACTTCCTGTCCAAGTCTTTAGGTTGTTCTCCAGTAAAAATATACAGGTGCGTTACCCATATTTGGTCACTAGATGGCTCTGGTACAGAACCACAATAATGTCCATTAACCTTACATTAAAGTATACATAACCACACCACTAAGCAAGGATGTCAGCGTTACATGTAGGTAAATCCTTATAGGGCTGAAGTGGTTAAAGAAGCCTATTCTGCTTCTAATTAATACACTGGGGTTTTTTTTTTTACTTTCTCTATCAGCTCATCCCCTGCACGAGCAGGGCCCTCTGATTCCTCTCTGATTCCTCTTGTACCAAATTGTATTGTAACTGTAATATCTGCCTTAATTTCTTAAAGCACTGCTCAAGCTGTTGGCGCTATATAAATCCTGTATTATAATAATAATAATAATAATTTATTTAAAGAATATTTTAGGGTTTGCCCTGCTCTCTTTTGCAATCTGTAGGTTGTTTAGAATGTTTGTGCCTTGATTTCATTTTTACATATTCAGTTATATTCCTTGTAACATTTAATTGATGATAGTGTTCCTTAATTTTTTTTTTTAAAGCTCTTTTCTTATTTCGGTATTTATCGGCACATAACACACAACTTCACTTTAAGAGGGAAGTTTCAGAAAAAAAAACATAATTTTTAAATAAAGTACTTTGAAGCAAAATAGGGGTCAGTGCCATCTGCAGCCTGATCAATGTCCGTCTGCAGCCTCAACATTGCCATTAATGCAGCATCAACATTGCCATTAATGCAGCCTTACCATTGTTATTAATGCAGCCTCACCATTGTCATTAATGCAGCCTCAACATTGTCATTAATGCAGCCTCAACATTGCCATTAATGCAGCCTTACCATTGTCATTAATGCAGCCTCAACATTTCTATTAATTCAGCCTCAACATTTCTATTAATGCAGCCTCACCAATGTCATTAATGCAGCCTCACCATTGTCATTAATGCACCCTCACAATTGTCATTAATGCAACCTCACTATTGTCATTAATTTAGCCTCACCATTGTCATTAATGCAGCCTCAACATTGCCATTAATGCAGCCTTGTCATGGATCTTCAGTAATGTTTGACTGTCAATGTCTGTTCTCCATGTGTTCAGCTTAACTGATTACCGACTGGCTCACACAGATATACTGCGGCAGAATGGCTCTCCTGGGCGAAATCCCGTATGGGTACGTTCTTCCCCTTTCCAGCCACCAGAGGTGGCTGCACGGCGGGGGACCCAATGCACATGGCCGGTGGGCATGATTGTGTGCATGAGCGCCAGCATGGGGATTTGTGTGTGTAAACAAATCTCTGTGTTGTCAGAGGAGACATGTCGTTTGTTCCTAGTAAGTAGGAACAGCGATATGTCTCCTCTTCTATTCAGTCCTATCCCCACACATCTAGAACACACTGAGGGAAAACACATTTAACCCCTTGATTGCCCCCTAGTGTTAACCCCTTCCCTGCCAGTGACATTTACACCGTAATCAGTGCATTTTTATAGCACTGATCGCTGTATAATTTTCAAAAGTGTCCGATCTGTCCATTGCAATGTCGCAATACCAATAAAATTGCAGATCACCGCCATTAGTAGTAAAAAAAAATAATAATAAAAATGCCATAAATCTTTTCCATAGTTTGTAGACGCTATAACTTTTACGCAAACCAATCAATACGTTTATTTTATATATATATATATATATATATATATATATATATATATATATATATATATATATATATCTGCCTAAACTGCTGAAGACATTTTTTTTCCAATTTCGGAGATATTTATTATAGCAATAATAATAAGTAAAGAAATATTGTTTTTTTTTTTTTTTTTCAAAATTGTCGCTCTTTTTTTGTTTATAGCACAAAAAATAAAAACCACAGAGGTGATCAAATACCACCAAAAGAAAGCTCTATTTGTGGAAAAAAAGGACGCAAATTTTTGTTTGGGTACAGCATTGCATGGCCGCACAATTATCAGTTAAAGCGATGCAGTGCCAAATTGTAAAAAGTGCTCTGGTCAAGAAGGGGGTAAAATCTGCCAGGGCTGAAGTGATGAAGAGGCCAGCCACTCTCATCTGGCTGTTTAAGTAATCTCTCCTCAAAGCATGGCTCCACCCCAGCCCCTATTAGGGAACCCTTTTTAACCTGTGCACTGCAATCAATGTTGTGTGTTTGGCTTTCGAATGCTACTTACTCTGTGTTCTACGTCTGATTTCAGTTACCAATCTTGGCTTGTTCTGGACTATCCTTACCTGCTTGTTCCCCCGACCTTTGGATCTCATGACTAGCCTTTGTTGTCGCAGCCTGTTTCTTCCTCTCTACCTTCTCTACTGTAAGTGTGAGTTAAGAGGCCCTAGGGAGTGTGACCTGGAGCCAGACTGCTTACATACAGCGAGAATCTCGGTGTACTCGGTGGCCTCTTTAATACAAAGTCCTATGAGAGACAGAACAGTGGTCCAATGTCAACCCAGGAGACGGGACTTCCTATTACAGAGGCCGCTGAGTAAATAGGAGATTCTCTCTGTATGTAATCTGACAGCGCTTGTCCCCCCAAACCCACCCCCCCACCCCCCAAGGCAGCAGAAATTGAAGTATCAGCGTATAACAGGGTGAAATAGTATGTTTTATAATTACAATATTTTTCGCTTTTTAACTGTGACTATGAGCCACACAGGTTTTCATTATTGCCTTTTAAACTTATTGCTCTTGGGAATAGATTTTGCAGTGTGTACACATACAGTCCTTTTGAAGAATTCCCATTTTTGTTCTGTGTTCATCGATGCCAATATCCCTTCTAAGTCTAATGCCTGGTACACACTACAAGTTTTTTTTCATTTAACCAAATAAAAGCCGCTGTACTAACTATCCAAAGTTAGTACAGCGATATCCCAGCTTAGCTGTTCTGACAGAGTGGCGGCCGCCAGAACACTCTGTTCAGCGCTCTCTGCCATTGGCTGAGAGCGCTGATCAGGAGTCGGCCGCCTCCTGTTTTTCCAGCATGCTTGTCTGACAGACTGACATACACGTCGGCCAATTTTTATTGAACTGCCCAATGTCTCCTGATATTCGGCCCGTGTCTTGGAGAGCAGCCCTCGGCCTTGGAAAATGTTCTCTCTTAAGGTGCAGTGTTTTTATCTTTCCAGTATGTGCTTGTTATTTACAGGTTACATTAAATGAAATCATGTTATGGTCACTGCTACTCAGATGTTCTTTTATGTGAACATTAGTAATAAGCTCTGCATGGTTGAGATCCAGCAGAGCGTCATTTCTAGTCGGGGCTTCTATGAACTGTACCATAAAATTGTTTTGTAATAGGTTAATACATTTTTGCTTTTTGCCCTTTAACTGTTCCTGCAATGCCATTACTAATTACATTAGTGCTTATTGTTATCACTGTGCCAGACCTAGCAGCCCTTTCTATCTTTTCAAGGAGCTAAGTCTCCATCTCTTTATTAACCCTGGGTTGCCTATAATAAACTCCTATGATTAACCTGGTAGTACACACAGTCTGTGACACACCTAGCCGGGACACAGGCTTTTTGAGAGGACTGAATGCGAGCCTCTTGCCGACTGATTATGGGCCCTGGATTTAAAGGGGAACAGGGTGAATGAGAACTCCACTATAATCTGTGCTAGTCAGATTCAATGCTGTATATATGTATATATAATGTGTGTTGCATCATGCTGTTGGGACACAAACTGTTAGATGCTAATATCATCAACTCCAGCCACCTGTCTGTTGTGTAAATGAGTCTAGTCTGGCTTGTAGGAGTATTCACACATTGTTGTTTGTGCTAATTAACCCTGTGTTTATGTTTATGGTAATGTTTATTGAATTGTTAGTGAGCTAGGAGCCGAAAAGTCTTATTTCTCAGTCAACTAGTCTGAGTGTTGATTTAGATAATTAGCTCATGCTAATTAGGTTAGGTTTTAGTCTTCTACTGTATTATAAATACTTGGCATTTTGGTTCTAATAAATGAGTCCATGTTGAGCAGCTAAGCAAGTCTCGTCTTGTTTTGTGCTTGTAATTGGTTGGAATATCTGATATCAATATTCAGACTTAGGAAGCGGTATACTGACGGAAGCACTCAATCAGGGTCTGAGATCGGTTCCGTCACACAGCCATAGGCAGTTTCGCGCAAAATGCTTCAGCCTTATCACACTCTTCATCAACTAGATCCTCTTTCACACTTGCTTTGAGATCTCTTCTCAAATAAAGACAGACACCACCACCATTTTCGATTTACCCTGGCTCTCTAAAAGAGTGCATAGCCAGAAATATTATAAGCCCAATCATGTCAAAAATGAAGCCAAGATTCAGCAATACCAATCATACTTCTCTTACCTCACCAAAGCCTCCAACCAGTGGCGGCTGGTGCTCAATGTTTTTGGGGGGACATAAATTTTTTTTGAAAAAAACATCAATTGCAGCCACTGTGCCCATTAAACGCTGCCACTGTGCCATCAAATGCTGCCACTGTGCCATCAATTGCAGCCACTGTGCCATCAAACGTTGCCACTGTACAAATCAAACGCTGCCATTGTTCCATCAAATGCTGCCACTGTGCCATCAAATGCAGCCACTGTGCCAAAACGCAGCCACTGTGCCCATAAAATGCTGCCAGTCTGCCCATTAAATGCTGCCACTGTGTCCATCGTATGCTGCCAGTGTGCCCATCATATGCTGCCGGTGTGCCCATTAAATGCTACCAGTGTGCCCTTGAATGCCACCAGTGTGACCTCCGCCTGCTCCCCGTCTGCCCAGCACTTTCCCTGTCTTGGTGGGGCAGCGGGTGACAGCAACAAGCGGGGTCCTTCGTGCATCTCCTGCCATCCTCATCTCCCGTCCTCTCCTCCTGATAGGCGTCCAATGGCGGCGCCTGTCGTTTAAGCCAATCAGGTGACAGGTAACAGACTTGAGCACCTCATTGGGGGAGAGGCGGTTTAGTGTTAGGAAAGCAAATATTCATTTGCTTTTCTAGCACAGCTGAGTGGCCTGCGAGCGCCCAGCATGGTGCTCGCAGGTCACTTTTTATTACACCTATAAGAGCCTATGGCTCTAATCAGACGTTTCATAAACACCCCCCGCTGCTGTAATTTAGGCGCCCGGACGCCTGAATAGGGGGTGGCAGCGGCGGCAATAGACAGAGTTATGCAATGCATGAATTTATCTATTGGTGATAAAAGGGGTGGCAGGAGAGAGGGGGCGGCGCCCTTGCGTCCTTATGGACGCACCGCCACTGCCTCCAACTCACCTATTTTGCTTGGCAGACTTCTGCTATTGGTGAACAAACACTTTATTTCAATGTCCCATTTTGCACATGTATTTTGCATATTTTTTTGTAGTGCAAATAGTACCATTTCCTATGGTTGTTTGTAACATGGGAGTCTTCTTACTACCTGCCATAGCCCTCTCCACATCTACCCCCATTCCACCCACCATTAGGGACTGACCCTTGTCTGGCCCATTATAATCAAATTTACCCTTTCCCCTCCCCTAGTTTAAATATTCCTCCAGCCTTCCCAAAACTTCTCTTGTAGCACAGCAGACCCCCTTCCCTTTGGGTGCAAACCATCTTTAGCATGTCGGTTATACCCCAATAATAAGTCAGCCCAGTGCTCTAGACACCTACAGTAAATGCTTCCCTCTTGCACCAGGTCTTTAGCCCAGCATTCAGTTCTATATGCCCCCCGCCTTTCCTGTGTTGTGCATGGCACAGGCAATATTTCAGAGAATATCACCTTGGAGGTCATTCCCTTCAACTCAAAGCCTAGTTATTTGAATTTATTCTCAAGGAGCCTCCACCTTCCATGTATTCTGTCATTGGTTCCAACATGGGCCAAGCCAGCTGGTTCATACCCAGCCCCTCCAAGTAATTTATAAGCAAGGTTCACCTTATTCCGAACCCTGGCACCAACCATTTGGTTGAGACGATCCTGGTGACAAGTTATTCTATCAGTCCTTCTGATTATAGAATCCCTGATTACCACCAACTGTCAAGGCCTTCTTGTACTACCCTCACCACCCCTACTAGATGGGTAGCTCTCACAGCTGTTAGGGGTAGCAGTGACACCTAGGGCTGCCACCTCTGTGTTTACCATCCCAATGTCTAGAGGCAACTTGAGGTGTGACAGTGATACATGTTGGGGCATTTTATTGAGCTTCCCTAGATGTCAGAAATGTTGGTGACACCTACTTTCCTGACAGTGTCAGACTCAGCAGCAGTCTCTTTACAGAACTGAGACGTATCTACCAAGCTGATACAAATACCACTGAGCCAGCTTTTGCATGCTACAAGAGACTCTGATAAAGTTGTTTTATTTTGTTTTTTTGACACCTTTACTAGCAAAAGTGTCTTTATCATTGAACGGATACTGAAGGGCACACTGTAGTAGTAGCAAGCAAGGTGAAATGTGAGGAAAGAAGAATGGAAGCCAGCTGTGGTGGTGAGAGCAGGGGGGAATTGGTGACATGGCATGGTGGTGCAGTTTACAGTGTCAGTGTGAACTGCAGCAGTAGCCAGGGAATAACAAGGCGATGTGAGCTGATGGATCTAGAAATTAGAAGGGCACCTCCCATTGTGACACAAGCTCATCTGCTGCAGAGGCTCTGGATTTGCTTCCCATGGAAAATGGCTGTGGGTGGCGCTGTTCCCCATTTAAACACTGATTCTACTGTGCATGTATTGTAGTGACTTTCGGATAGATGCCAATACCAGGCACATGCCTAGTAGTGACACAATGTTAAAAACGCTACACTACTCCTATTGTGGACCCAACATTTAGTGACAGTGCTGCTGATTTAAAACCTACGGTAGAAGCCTTATTTAAGGATTATAGATGTCACATAATCTACTGAAGAGAGCTGCAAATTAGTTATTAGTAATGCAATGTGCTGGAAGCTGAAAGCTGGTTTGTGTAGGGATGGCTGCGAGTTAGAGGAGATCAGCAGCACTGTCTGGGTCACTCTGTACAGTAGCAGTAGAACTCCATTGTCTTTTATGGTGGCAGATGACTAATGCATATCAGACTAGGCCTAAGAGGAAACACCCTGTATTCTTCTTTTACAATAAGAATATGATTCAGTTGGATGGCTTTACTGCTAGCATTGTAAGAAACTATTTACATTAGCGGATGAGATGATCAGTTTTTGTGTTTTCTTGCTGTATTTAGTAAAGGGCTGTCAATTGCCAAGTTGTGTTTGTGTTCTTTGAGCATTCCGGAGTTCTTCCCTAATGAGCCTATGGCTTATGTAGTTGCGGACACCTGCCACCATGTTGAAGAAGGTCCCAATCTGTGTAGTAGAGCTGCTGTCACTGGCTTTACAAGTCACATCTTCCATCCCAACAGAGTCCATTGATACTTCCTCCAGCCCTGTATGGTCCAACTCCATGCCTCAGAACAAACCTGAGGCTGGAAGAATAGTCTACAGCAGTGCTTCTCAACTCCTATCCTCAGATTCAGTTTGCGTTGTGCGCTATACAAATATTTCATTTATTCATACATTCAGGACCCACTAACAGGCCAGGTTTGCAAGATAACTGAATTACATCACAGGTGATACCATTTGCTGCTCAGTGATTGCAGTATTATAGTCTGCATTTCCCCAAGGTAATACTTAAAATCTGGCCTGTTAGTGGGTCCACAGGACAGGAGTTGAGAACCACTGGTCTACAGGGTTAAGAGATTTGCATTCGTGATCATCTGACTGTGGTTGCAATGCTTTGCAGGATCCAAAAAAATAATAAATGCACCTTTTTTATGAGTCTTATGCCGCGTACACACGATCAAACAATCCGGTGGAAAAGTCCGGCAAACTCAAGTCCGCCAAACAATCCCCGCGTGTGTAGCCTCCGGCATACTTTTTTGACCCGAAAGTACGGCGGACTAAGGCCGCGTACACACGAGAGGATTGTCCGTCCAACTAAGTCCGTCAGACAATCCGACAGACAGTCCGTCCTACTTTCGAATGAACGGACTTGACCACACACGATGAACAGACAGTCCGCCGAAAGCTTGCGCAATGACGTGTACAGCACGTACGACGGGACTAGAAATACGACGTCCAATACACTGCAATGCAACCTTTCGCCGTGTAAATCCTTTCTGAGCATGCGCCATACTTAGTCCGTCGAACTAGCCTACTCACGAGCGGACTGTCCGCTGAAACCAAAGTTGGACGGACAATATTACGGAAATTCCCAAAGACTTAGTCCGCCAGACTGTCTGCTGAAAAAGTCCGCTGAAGCCCACACACGAGCGGACTGTCCGCTGAAACACGTTTCAGCGGACTAAGTCGGACAGACAATCCTCTCGTGTGTACGCGGCCTTAGAATGCCGTGTTGCACACCAATCTTCCCGCCGGACTCGCATTTCGGCGGACAATCCGGCTGCGTGTATGCCGTACTTTTGAAATGAGCGGACTTTTCCCGCCCGGAGAAAAGTCCGCTCATTTCGAGCGGGTCTCCAGGTCCGTGAAGGAGACGTCGCTGGCCCTGCCGCCTGGTATGGACTTAAAGGGGAACCCCAACGCCGAAAAAAATCGGCGTGGGGGTCCCCCCAAAGTCCACAACAGACCCTTGTCCAACACGCTATCCGGCCGGCCAGGAAAGGGGGGGCAAGCGAGCGCCCCCCCCCCTCCTGAGCCATACCAGGCCGCGTGCCCTCAACATGGGGGGTGCCTTGGGGAGGGGGGGCCGCGCGGCCCCCCCACCCCAAAGCACCTTGTCCCCATGTTGATGAGGACAAGGGCCTCTTCCTTGGTTGTCAGGGTCTGCGGGCGGGGGGCTTATCGGAATCCGGGAGCCCCCTTTAATAAGTAGTACTCTGATTCTGTTACAAATAAATAACCCAAAAGAAGATTCAGTGTTGGTTTCCACATTCTTTGGGCCATCTACCATGGGAATCCCTAGACGGAGAGGCAAACAAGGAGGTAACGGTAAGCCCAATAAATCCAGCAGCTCCTTCAGGGGTCAGCGCTACATACAATTATTTATTTCATTGTAAAAACTTTGCTGTGGTTTTAGCTGAAACTGATTTTAGTATCATGATAAAAGGAGCAAATCCAAGGGAGGAGTCAAAGGGAGAGATATATTTGCCCCTTGGGCCAGTTCTACCAGGATATGTTGGGCCGGATTCTGCATGGAGATACCTCACCATTCAGGCATTGATCAGAGAGAGACCACAGTCAGTGACACATTGTGAGCTTTATATAACTACATTCTCCCCGTTCACATCTCTGATCACTGTATCTGATAGAAGGGAGTCTTCTAGAATTGGCTTCCTTTCCAGCTCTAAACTGACATGTATGACAAGATCTGCAAAGGAAGTTAGAGCATGTTCTTTAAGATCATCTACCTTTCACCAAGCCAACTAATCACTGCAGCAACATAGCACACTTTGCATGGTACACAACTTTTAGACCCCTTTCACACTGAGGCAGTTTTCAGGTGTTTTAGCACTAAAAATAGCGCCCACCTGGACAGCTCCTGAAAACTGCCTCTCAAGCTACCCCAGTGTGAAAGCCCAAGTGCTTTCACATTGGGACGGTGCACTTGCAGGACAGGAAAACAATAGGGGCGCCAAAGCTCCGCTATATCAACAGTAAAGCGTCAGTAAAATGAGCAGCACTTTACTGCACTGCCCCAGTCTGAAAGTACCCTTAGCCACAGAAATCTGTACCTATCATGAAAGTGCCACTTGTTTTTTTTTTAAGGCCAAAAGTTCCCAGTCCTTCCCTGGATAAACTGCAAAATAAAAAGAGCACTAGAGTAACACTAGGAGGCATATTTATAAAGCAGTAATTATCACTGCAGGTGAATCAATCACTACCATTTCAAATAAATGCACTAGGAAGATACACCTGCAGTGAAAGTTTAGCGAATGTCCCATTCACAACTTTATAAAAATGTCTTCTTGTTTATTATGCTTTTAGCGGAGATGTGCAAGGGCATCACAGTGGCTTAGTGGTTAGCATTTACGCCTTGTAGCACCGGGCTCCTTGTTTTAAATCCCAGGCCAGGACATTATTGCACAGAGTTTACATGTTCTTATATGCTTGCAAGGTTTTCTCTTGGTACTCCAGTTTTTTCCCACATTCTAAAAAACATGCTGATGCGGTAATTGGCTCCTATCAAATTGGCTCTAGTATGTGTGTCTAAAAATTCCACAGCAGTCCCTGTTAACATGGCAATGCAGTTCTTATACTCGTTTCAGTCGTGGACACACAGAAAAAGTAGGTTTCCAAGCTTTGAAATGCACTGAAGATTAGTAGATAGGATGGCTGGCTAACATGTTAAAATGTCTGTAAAACCTAAAGTGGAATTAGACCCAATTTTTTTTTAAAGAAAATTGCTTGACAGGTAGGGCTTTTATGACAGAAGAGACACTATCAGTCTCTTCTATCATAATGCTTCCCTCTGCCTGTCATCAGTAATGTTCATTGAGCCGTGCATGCGCAGCTCAGCGTACGTTTACAGCACCTGATGTGGGCTGGGATTATATGACTCTTGTGCACATGTGCGGGAATGAAGTCATCACAGCCCCGCCTGAGAACGAACCCAGACTGAAGACTAGTGGCAGCTCAGCGTGGAGGGCTTATTTTGACAGGTAAGCCTGCCATAATGTGATATATGCCACATACTGGCACATTAGGCATAAACCAACTGAGGGCTATTTATTTAAAAAAAAAAAGTGGAATTCAATACCGCTTCACATGGTTAAGTAACTTAAGATACTGTAATTGAAAAGAAATGTAGTCATTGAATATACTCTATACTTTTCCATTAAAGTTAACCCGTAGTATACCATAGATATATGGCATTTTCTATGTGGCTCTTAGTGGTCATTCACATGAACAAAAGGCTCTACCACCCCTATGAAAAACTACCAGTAGTGGATTACTTTTTCAGAGGTGGCTTAGAGACAGTTTATAGGCATTTAGGAGGCAACGCCACTTTCTGAATGCCAGCTTTTTTCTTAATCCCAATGAGGATTTTACATTCATTCGATTACCACACCACAACTTCCATAGTCTTTTATGGCATGTGGTTGCCACCTGTCAAAAGAGTTTTAAAATACTGCATCACAAGCATCTTGGCTATGGCAATGTAAATAGACTCTGATGGCCTCCATGTCCGCTTGTAGGTGGGCAGTAAAAACGTAGAGCGACTGCCTGTTTTTACCACCACTCATGTGAACATAGCCATTAAAGATCAGGAGTTTGAAAGCTGCTGAACCTCACACACTGATTGCCATCTTCTGGGCGCGAGGTTACAAATGGCACCAACTGTCCCCGACACTCCCTGCAAAAGAGGCATACCTGGATAATACGGGGGAATGTAAGATATGTACAGTTCTAATAACTGAGTATTCAGATTTCTACATGCCCCTAATCAAATTGGGTTATCTTTAAAGTTTTAATGAGTTGATTTTAATTCGAAAAATATAATCTCGCTTTTCCAGTAAACCAGAGTTCCCTTTTAACCCAGAGCCCAGTATGTGGCTCAGCCACATTTCCAGCCCCAGAAAATGTAATTAATACACAGAAAACAAGGGCTGATTCAGTACTATTGCCTCCTTGGTTAGATGCCCCCTCTTTTCTCTTTCCCACCCTGTTTCTCCCTTCCTGTTCTCTTCAGTGCCTGCATAACAAGCGTCTCGTTCTGTGTTGCACTTGGCATGAAGACCAAAACATTGTTATTGGAGAATGCTGGAATCCTGTGCACTCACTTAGCTGTTTACATATTGGGGAAAGATTTTATTGCTCTTATCGCTAAAGCATTATCAGAATCTCACAGGATCAGTTAGAGTGGGACCACAGTGACTTGTAATGAAAGGACCTCTATATACAATTCTGTATTTTTACCCCCTTAGGTTGTGCTCCAGTGTGGTGCTTCAGTCAATAAGCTGCCAAAAAAGGGAAAAACATTTGTGAGTTAAGGAATTCTTTCCTTTGCTGAGCAGTGTCAGCATACAGTGTGTTGACGGACAAGTCTTTGTCTCTGCTTTGTGTGATACAGCTGTATAAAGAAAATTGCCAACAATAACCGTTCGGCTGAGGAATTTCAGAAAAAGGGGGAAATTTATCACCACATAGCCAGAAAGTGACAGCTTGTGACCTTTGCGCATGCTAAGAATGGTCCTACTAAAAAGCTACGTAATTGCCCCCCTCATTTAGATCACAAGACAATCATACATCACTGACTTAGATTCCTCAGTACTTCAGATATTCACATAGCTAGTCTCCAAGGACATTTTGTTTATTTGTGTTCACGTGTTTCAGTCTTCGAGTTTTTGTGCAACTTGTTCCCTTGTTATAGCACTGCTGGGTATGTTCAAATCTGAAAGACAAAGTGTTGAAAATCAGAGATGACTGGATGCGGGTAGACGTTGCCACATGTTTCTGCAATAATCCTTGATTTCCAGGAGGCCTGCATATGCTGAAGGCCTTATCAGCAGTACGCACATTACAGCACACTGCAATTACTCTTGAAAAGTGTTATTTCTTGGCTGGCACACCACACGATGGATTTAGGAACTGTATTTACTGCAAGAGAAATCTGAGCATCAACAATGCGGAATGACTTGCACTATGTTATCTGCCACTCTTGATCCACATTGAAAATTAAAAATTGAGAGGCTTACATATATGGCCTACCTGCTCAGTACTTTAGTCTTTCATCGAGTCATCACTGTAGTGCACCAGACCACCCCAACGCCTTTTGTTGGTAATCTTATGACCTAAGAACCCCTACTTATGACACAGGAGAGGCGTTCCCAAACACATCACTTCATGCTCTCTTACAAAATGCCTGGAATTAAAAAAAAAATACTAAAAAGTCTCTCACAGCTCCCAGTCAGATACTTACTTGTACTATATCCCCTATGTAGCGCTGGTTCCTGACGAGCATGCACTATATGTTTTTGAAAATTAATATTCCTGAAACCACAGTTGGGTTTTAGGGCTAATTTGACCAAATTATGATTTCAGTACCAGTCCAGCTGGGTTGCACTGGGTTCTCCTTGGCCACAGGTGTCAATGTCACCGCTGGCAAGTGGTAGAACACAGTTTAGCTGGGTGAATTGAGTGCCACGGTTTCTCGGAATCAGCCCAGTGGGAGTGTTCTCCTGCTGTGCACTCTGGGAGGGGGTATTTAAGGTGCTGACATCATGTGTTATGGGGTTCCTTGCAAGAGGAGTTTTCTGTCTGTTTGGCTCTGGTCCTCCTGACCAGCCCCCATGGCCTTCCTGGTCTGGGGTGCGGTTCCATGCATTTCCAAGTCTCGGGGCTGGATAGCCCGAGGCGAAGCAACTGCAGGGACAGGCTTGAATGGATGTCAAGGCCTGGTGATTCAAGGGTGGTCCGGTGCCATTTCATCTAAGGAGAGGCCCAGCAACTGGAGAAGCATCCAGGGGAGGACTCTTCAGGAGAAGGCTATGCACAAGGCTGGTTTCTCTGAAGGAGCCTGGAGGCTCACTTGAAGGACACTTCATGGATCCACACTCATACGGTATCGCCGGACCGGCTGAGAGATACTGGTACCATATGATAGCTCTATAAATGTGTCTATGTCCCTTGGTTGTGCTCAAGTCTGTGGCAGAGACTTTTCCTTAAGTATTCTACGCTCATGTCTGTGGCAGAGACTTTACTTTACTTAACACCCTACCGCCTGCTAGGTCTATCCGGGGGCTGTGAAAATCCAGCTGTGGAACGGTTATTCTCTTGATTCCTTCTATAAAGACTTTCCATTTTTGACAGTCCAAAGTATCTGAACTTCCTCCCACCCCTCTACTTTAAACTGATGCCCCGTACACACGATCCGAATATTGTACGACTGATTGTACGACCATTTTCGGTTAATAATCGTAAGTAGAAATTGAATAGCTAAATAAAGTCACGAAAATTCTCGTACGATAGAAAAAAAAAATTGTAAGTGATGTCATGTGTTGTAATGTATTTGTATTGTATTTTCGGAAGATAACTATACTGACTAAATGAAAATCGTATGATCTGGAATCGTACGAAGAAAATTTCCATTCATGTCCGATCTAATAATATCGGATGAACGGTCATGATCGGCTGTCGAAAGTAGTGTACACACAATCCAAAAATCGTACGATCCTTCCTCGGACGACCGTTTTCGTACGATATTCAGATCGTGTGTACGGAGCATGAGAGATCTTGTTTCTATTCCAAATAAATAAACCAAAAGAAGATCCAGTGTCAGTTTCTGCATTTCTTTGGGCCATCTACCATGGGAAACCCTAGACAGAGACGAGGTCAAGAAGGTAACGGTAAGCCCAATAAAACCAGCAGCTCCTTCGGGGGTCAGTGCTACACCTACAACAACGCCATCTAACAAATCAATCATTTTTATAAACCCTTATATTGTGAAGAGCAGCTATGATTTATTAAATATATGTTGCCTGCCTGTTCTTACCCTCAGAAGCTCACACCACAGCCATTTGCATTGCATGCGGTTGCCGGGCAGTTGCAGTGCAGCCCTATAGAGGTGAATACAACAGGAGGTATCATTTTTGCTGCAGCATGTGTACAACCCCATGCAGCTAGTGGTGCTCCAAGGATGCTAAAGCCATGACTTAACTGTTTATGTTTACCTCCCCCTGGCCACATGTTGTCAACTTGGCCTAACCATGTGTACCACACAAAGATTGTCCCTGAAGATGTTTTCCCCGCTTTTAACCAGGTAAATTATCCACACCACCATATGTGCCATGAGCTCTATCTGCAATGTGTCTTATTCACCACCGTCATTACCCTGTTTCCCCTAAAATAAGACCTAGTGTGATTGTCGGTGATAGCTGCAATAAAAGCCCTACCCCCCAAATAAGCCCTAGTTAAAGTCCTTGTAGGTCTTCTTTTCAGGGAAGGGCTTATTTTTGAGGAAACAGAGTAAGGCTTATTTGGGTGGTAGGGCTTATATTGCAGCCAATACCGACAATCACGCTAGGTCTTATTTTAGGGGAAACAGGGTACCATCCAACATCATTATCCATCTTGTCCACCAAATGTGTCTTATCCACCACCACCTTGAGAAAGACTCACTTACTAGATGGGATGGACCTCAAACTATGAAGGATAGATGTCTACATCACCATAGGAGGGGTGGTGGACGGACTACTGCTGTGCATCTAGACACTTCGTTTACCTCCCAGAGTGAGAAGTGCCACTATGCACAGCCTTTGCATTATTCAACAAACTTCCCATCTTCAGCATGTGTCCCTCACAGCTCTGCCTTTCTACAGCACTTTGCTTTCTGAGCATACACTGCTCTCAGTTGCAACAAGAGATGAAAGGAATTGTAGTTGTAATTTAGAGTGGCGCCATATTTTAAATAATAATGCTGTCCAGGAAGATCATGTATTTGTATGCAATTTAGGATTCTTGGCATGGTATGGGTCTTTTGATTCTTGGCCAGCATACTGAAGCGAATCAACTATATGGGGTTCCTCATTTAATACTGGTGAAGCAAGTGACATGTGATAGTAAACACTAAAGAAAATGAGTATTTCTTTTAATTCCTGCTGGTTTAGGGTAGTTCCTTATGGTCACAATCCATGTGCAGATTGTTAAGATTTATGCTTGCCTGTATTTTGTGTTTAGATTAAAAGTGTCCATAGGCATAAAACTTGTGAATCTTTAGAAAGCGAGTCTCTCTCTAAACATTTTTTGCTCCGTAATGCCAAATTCTTCATTAAATAAATGCTTTATGTACAATGCTATACATTAGACACAATACAGTAGCTTATTGCTTTTAATGTCATAAATTGTATGAATAAAGTTTTTTGTACATTTTATGTCTAGTCGTATGTCCTTTTTGTGGCACATTTAAAGTCCCACTGTTCTCTTCTTCTTACTGCCCATAAGGGCAGGAGGAGATCGTTTTGTTGTTCTGTAGTTAGGGACGGTGCCCAAAAAGTGAAGAGAAATATTTACAGGAGAGTTTCACCATATATGCTGCTTTGATATGTTTACAATCACTTTAACCTAAAAAGAAAAATAATAGCACATTGCTAATACATGCTAACATGGATCATGCCCCATCTGCATATCACAAATAAAAAAGAGACAACTATAATAAGAAATGTATTGAAATATTTATTTATATTTCTTTAGGTGTTCCTTTAACAAAGCCATATAACTGTTATTTGCTGTGCTTTTGTTAGCAAAATCCTCAGTAAACCAATGTATATACCAGTAAGGCAGGACAGTTACACTATATTGTCCAACATATTGGGACATCTGCCTTTACAAGCACATGAACCTTAATGGCATCCCAGTCTTTGTCCATAGGGTTCAATATTGAGTTGGCCCACCATTTGCAGCTATAACTGCTTCAACTCTTCTGGGAAGGCTGTCCACAAGGTTTAGGGGTGTGTCTATGGGAATGTTTGACCATTCTTCCAGAAGAGCGTTTGTGAGGTCAGGCACTGATATTGGACGAGAAGGCCTGGCTCGCAGTCTTCGCTGTAATTCATCCCAAAGGTGTTCTATCGGGTTTGAGGTCAGAACTCTGTGCAGGCCAGTGAATTTCCTCCAATAGAGGAACACAGATAAACAGGATGAGACAGGAGATGCAAGGAAATGGATCAAGAAGAAGGCTAGAACTGGGATCAAGGGGAGCAGATATAATGTAGTAGGGTACCTGATGCAGGTACTGGAACAGAATCATGGCAAGAATCAGAATGAAGGTCTTGAGCAGTGCATACAGTGAATAACCAGGTACAAGGCACACAGGCAAAACATTGAGCCAATCAAGGAATTTAGGAAAAAAGCTATATACCTTCCCATCAGCCATCTTCAGGTGGTACTATTTATTGGTGTCAGCAGGCAACTCAGAGACACTTGCTGGTGGCCCCCACAACTACATTCTTCTGTTCTGGGAACCACAATACCACTAGCAGGTGATCCAGGTCCTGACAGTGTGGGAAGACAGCACTTCTTATCTCAGAACACTGGGATTGTAGTGATAGCTCTATTCTTGGTGCTCCATAAGACTGCCAGTTTTGAGCAGAAGAGATAAGTCCACGAGGTGCATCTTCTGGGACTTAACTCATGGTACTTCACCAGTGACTGAATTCCTGGAGTTCAGCTTTAAAGTGTGATACAACTTTAGTGGCATTTTCTTATGCTGTCTCTAACTGGGCTTTATCATACTTCACTTCCTAATAGACTAATGCCGCGCACACACGACCGGACTTTCTGGCAGGCTAGGTCCGACGGTCTTCCCGACTGACTTTTGGCGGAGTTCCAACGGACTTTCCGAACGAACCGTCTTGGCCCGCGTAAATGGGACTAAACAATAGCCAGTAGCCAATAGCTTCCCTTGCGTCGTATTTTCTCCGTCGGATGAGCACGCAGACGACCAGTTTTCCCGATTCTAGTCTGTCGGAACTAAGTCCGTCGGATAGATTTGAAACATGTTTTATTTCTAGGTCCGTCTGATTTTTTTTTTTTTTTTAAATGATCGGACTAGCCCACACATGATCGGATTGTCCAACGGACTAATCCCTTTGGACCTAGTCTGCTGGAAAGTCCGGTCATGTGTACATGGCATTAGAATTCCTTTCGTTTTTTTCTTCTTTCAGTCGTTTTACTTCTTCTCCATCTCTAACAGCTGACATGCCACAGGAGTCTCTAATTGGTCCCTAGTCTTGTAGTACTGCACCCCAGGGAAAATTAATTACCCACTTTAGCTTCAAACACCATCTGTGCACCAATAAAAACCCATTTTACATTCATGAATGTAAACATTCACACTGTCTGGTAAATAACTCCACAACCAGTCTCCCTAATATCTCCTAATGTCCACCATCTATCTTAAAGGAAAGCTATAATGATTGATGGTCAGTTGTAGTTACAAATTTACAAACTGCTGTCTTTTTTTAAATATTGTTAAAAAATATCTTTATTTTAAAATAATTTATTTCAAGAGGAGTCCATTGGATTGCTTGCAAAGCCTAGCTCAATGTTTATTTTTTGGTAACTGTGTGTAATTGACTAATAAAGTGAATGAAGGGGAATATGTGCAGTATATTTTCTTATAAGGGTGATCAAGGGGGTAAATGTGTGCCTAAAAATGTGTAATGTGTGCCACTTTTTCTTAACTTTTTATCCCTGCTTTGCAGAACCCTGTGTTGATTGTCAACACAGAGCTCTGGGCTATGATTGGACGAAGCCGATCAGTAGTTCCTGACCATGAATCATTGGCCAGGACTTGCTGACAGGCCCCTGATGTGTACAATCACAGCAGGTATTGACGAGAAGGGCGAGGGGGGACCCGGAAACAGGCAGAGATGTACGAGTATGTAGCTTTGCCTGTAAGGGCTGCTCGTCCGCAGTATGTTGCGGGCAGGCAGTCCTTAAAGAGGTTGTAAAGGCAGAAGGTTTTTTATCTTAATGCATTCCAGCCTTCTGTGTGCAGCAGCCCCCCTCAACACCTAATACTTAAGCTTTATCTCTCAGCCATCAGGGACTCTCGCCCCTGAATGGCTGAGACACAGACGTGGTGCCATTGGTTCCCGCTGCTGTCAAAGTCAGTTATCCAATCAGGAGAGAAATAGGGCAGGGCCGAAACCACAGCTCCGTGTTTAAATGGACACACGGAGCTGCAGCTCGGCTCAGGTGCCCCCATAGTAAACTGCTTGCTGTGGGAGTACTTGACCGGAGGGAGGGGCCAGGAGCAGCAAAGGGGGACCTAAGAAGAGGAGGATCCAGGCTGCCCTGTGCAAATCCACTGCACAGGGCAGGTAAGTATAACATGTTTGTCATTTAAAAAAAATTAGAATTTAGTATCACTTTAAGTGGTTAATTAGAGCTGCAGTTTACTGCTTAAAGCGTAACTCCGCATCTCTCCAAAAATGACATTTTTGTTGCAAGGGGTGCCTGAAATCTGACTTGTATCTTAGGCAGACTTCTGGCAAAATTGGTGAGCCAATCACACAGGCAGGGAATTAGGTTTCCGGGGAGTGGTCAGTACACATTCTGTGTACAGAACAACTCCAGGTAGCCATATTGCATTCTCAGAAAATTGCATTGGCTGCAGATTGAAAAGCAAAGGTAATTTTTAATAACATTCAAGTACAATATGACTTGTGTTGCAATTATATGCGCTATATTATTTTTTCTTTATTTGTTTTTTGTTTTTTCCCACGAAAGGGGAGTTATCCTTTAAAGCTGTATTAAACCCAAAAACAAAAATGTAATATATTGCAGCTTAACAATCATTAGGTGGCTGCATTACTTTTCTTTTTTCAGGCCCTTTCCCTCTGTTTTTTTTTTTTTTTTTAATCAATTCTGCCTCCAGTAACATACCTTCTGTATTAGAGTGCCCACACTCTGTATGAAGGAGCAACAGAGGCACATTTGAACAGCAGCTTTGCTGTTGGGATAACGATTTTATATAAATAAATAAAAGCTGATCATTGTAAAGCACCCATCAGTGGTAAACAATTCATCTCAACCCTTTAACTACTACATCTGCACGACAGCTTGTTCAGTTGAAAAATAACAGACTTACTGCCCAGATCACCAGGTGAAAATAAAGTGAATAAAGCCTAAATAAAGGAAAACGAATGCAGCTGCTACATCTAAGAATTGGTATTCTGCAGTATAATAAATGTTTGCTTTTGCATTTAATACCGCTTTAACGTTGCCTTCTGGGTGCTCTTAAAATTGGCGTTAGTGCCTGGAAAGTGTTACGCGGTGGAAAAGCGGTTAAAAGAATATGTTAATAAATATTGCCGAGTTAAAAGTTATCATAGGAAAAGAAAAGGCTTATTGCTGAAGTTTATTTTATCTTTTGTTATGCTATTGTCACCAAACGGCACGGAGAGAAGCTGTTTGAGCGTATTTTATGAGTCTGTGCTTGATCCTGTGATACAGAGGGACTTCTGTACTGTCATGAGTCATCTGCTATGAGGACAAGCTTGTAGGTTACTCATTGTATTCTAGTAACTAGTCCCTGGTGCACAGCACTGTTATGTTACATGGATCCTCCAGCAGACTTGCTGCGGTTGGCAGTAGACTTGGCTGTCAAGAGGCAGTCTGGGTGGATGATCTATAAATAACGCAGCCTCCTGAGCTGTCAGATCTTATGGCTAGGATTAGTCATATGGACAGTGACAGCAGGAGACACCACAGGATATCCCCCAATACATAACTCTTATTGACTGTCCCTGGGTGATGGGCAAAGCAGATAAAATCTTACCTGATTACAGAATTTCACTGACAGCAAGGGCAGCATCCGTCAGACCCAATAGTCTGAAGATAGTCCTAAAGTCATTACAAGGACAGATAGAATGGATTGGACGTATTGTGAATCGCTGATTTTTAGAGTCATGTTCATTTCTATAGCAGTCTGTCATCAGCTTCTCCTGATTGTGAGATGTGTCGTGTATAATAGCCATAACATCCGCTATGGCATTTGACCAATACTGTTCTAAGACTGACACTGCAGGGGTTAAAGCAGCAAATCACCTCTCCAAAATGTTAGGGATTATATATTTAGAGCGGCGGTCCTCAACCTTTTTGGCACCAGGGACCGATTTCACAGCAGGTAATTTTCCCACGGACATGGGGTATCCTCTTCCCCCCCTTTATATCAGTGTTCTCAGTTCCCCTTCACATCACAGTCCCCCTTTACAGTGCAGTCCTCATTACATCACAATGCCCCTTTACAGTGCAGTCCTTATCACATCACAGTGCCTCTTTACATCACAGTGCCTCATAACATCACAGTGCCCCTTTACAGTGCAGTCCTCTTTATATCACAGTGCCCCTTTACAGTGCAGTCCTCTTTATATCACAGTGCCCCTTTACAGTGCAGTCCTCTTTATATCACAGTGCCCCTTTACAGTGCAGTCCTCTTTATATCAAAGTGCCCCTTTACAGTGCAGTCCTCTTTATATCACAGTGCCCCTTTACAGTGCAGTCCTCTTTATATCACAGTGCCCCTTTACAGTGCAGTCCTCTTTACATCACAGTGCCCCTTTACAGTGCAGTCCTCTTTATATCACAGTGCCCCTTTACAGTGCAGTCCTCTTTACATCACAGTGCCCCTTTACAGTGCAGTCCTCTTTACATCACAGTGCCCCTTTACAGTGCAGTCCTCTTTAAATCACAGTGTCCCTTTACAGTGCAGTCCTCTTTACATTATTGTACCAGGGACTGCTCTGTAAGGGGGGCACTGTAATGTAAAGGGGGCTGTGATGTAAAGGTAGGGGGAACTGTAATGTAAAGGGGCTGTGATGTAAAGGAAGGGGGGCACTGTAATTTAAAGGGGGCTGTGATGTAAAGGGAGGGGGCACTGTAATGTAAAGGGAGCTGTGATGTAAAGAGAGGGGGCACTGTAATGTAAACGGGGGTGTGATGTAAAGGGAGGGGGGAACTGTAATGTAAAGGGGGCTGTGATGTAAAGAAAGGGGGTGTGATGTAAAGGGAGGGGGCACTGTAATATAAAGGGGGGTGTGATGTAAAGGGAGGGGGCACTGTAATGTAAAGGGGGGACTGTGATCTAATAGGGACTGCACTGTAAAGGGGGCACTGTAATATAAAGGGGACTGCACTGTAAAGGGGCACTGTAATAATTACAGTGCAGTTCCCTGTATATTACAGTACCCCTAGCAATCACAGCCTCCTCCATCACAGTGCCCCTGAAGTCTACCCATCACAGTGTATATGCAGCCCACAATAGATTAGTGTGCCACTCAGGCGTGTGTGGTGATTTCGGGAGTTTTGTGGATCTTATATATGTCCGTATCAGCAGGAGTGCGAGCGAAGGAGTGGTCCCAGCTCCTGTGGCTGCTGAATAGAAGAGAGAAGGCATCCCCAGTGCCACACATCCATGCAAAAGGTATTAAAGGGGTTGTAAAGTTTTTTGTTTGTTTTTTCTAAATAGGTTCCTTTAAGCTAGTGCATTGTTGCTTACCTTTTCCTTCGATTTCCCTTCTAAATGTTTTTTTTCTTTGTCTGAATTTCTCACTTCCTGTTTCTCCTCCATCCGAGCGGTGTTTAGTCAGCCAGAACAGCTTACTGAACAGCTTACTGAGGAGGAACAGGAAGTGAGAAATTCAGACAAAGAAAACAAAGAAAAAAAAACATTTAGAAGGGAAATCAAAGGAAAAGGTAAGTGAACCAACAATGCACTAGCTTAAAGGAACCTATTTAGAAAATAACAAAACAAACCTTTACAACCTCTTTAAGTTAAAAGAGACAACCTCAGCCTGGGCTCCTGCCAGGCCATGATCCCAATGCATTTCGCTCCACCCTCCGGAGCTTAGTCATGTGGATTAATAATTCCCATAACTAAGCTCAGGGGGGGTTGAGCGAAACACGTCACTGGGGATTTCTTCTCTTTTCTCTACAGTGCCCCTGCCCCAAACACTGTTGTTGGCGTTTTTCCCACGAGACTGGAAATGACGTCAGTCATACCGGAAGTGTGTTGTGTCAATTCATTTCGCCCTCCCACAGGCATGTACTGGCCATTGGGACTACAGGGAGTTTCCCGGTGGGCCGATGGCTCAGTGGGCCAGTTTCAATGACAAAGTAATGACTGCGTGGCTCACCCTCAACTTCACGCAGGGATATGAGAAAAATACAGAGGAGAATAAGTGAAATAATAATAGGTTAGTGAGGACTCCTTATGTTATACTAATTATGCTTTTTTGCACAATTGCGTATAGTTTTATAAACTGTTGTGCTTGTTTGCAAAATTAAAGTGGGCTGGTCTGGATGAAGTCCAGGGCCAAATTTTTGTCCCAGTCCAGCCCTGCCCTCCCACAGGGACGTCAACAAAGGACCTGGCACTGTGTTGGGCTCTGGCACTGTGGTGGGCACTGATGTAGGCACTGGCAGGCTTTATTATTGGGGCACTGCTGGGCACTGATTGACAGCTGACTGGCACATCTGATGGGGCTGTACTGATAATCAAGACCGCCCCAACTGACAGGAAGAGTGGAGGATTAACCCCTTAGTTTCCACAGTGAGTATAACAAGCATGCTTTAGTGCATATACACACTGATTTTACTGTTGTGGGTTTAGTAACACTTTAACCACTTCCCGACCAGCGCACGACGATGTACGTCGACAGAATGGCACGGGCAGGCATATTGGCGTACAGGTACGTCCAATATTCAATGTCGCCCTGCCATCGGGAGCACGCCGCCGGCGGTGCACTCCCGCGCTGGTCGGGACCCCCGCAAGTCCGGTCGCGGGACCCGCAGACTCGATTGCCGCGGGCATCCCCGCGATCGTCTCACGGAGCGGCCGAATGGAGGAAATGCCGAGTAAACAGCATTTCTCCATTCTGCCTAGCAACTAGTGACGCTGATCTCTGCTCCATGTGATTGGAGCAGAGATCAGTGTTCACTAAATGAAAGCCCAACCCCCCCACAGTTAGTAACACACCCCTAGGAACACTTAACCCCTACACTGCCACCCACTGGTTAACCCCTTCACTGCCAGTGTCATTTACACAGGAATCACTGCATTTATATAGCAGTGATTACTGTATAAATGACAATGGTCCCAAAAATGTGTCAAAAATGTCAGATGGGTCCCCGACAATGTCGCAGTCACAATAAAAATCGCAGATCGCCGCCATTACTAGTAAAAAAAAAAATAATAAAAAATTATTAATAAAAATGCTATAAAACTATCCCTATTTTGTAAACGCTATAACTTTTGCGCAAACCAATCAATAATCGCTTATTGCGATTTTTTTTACCAAAAATATGTAGAAGAATACGTATCGGCCTAAACTGAGGGAAAAAAATGTTTTTTTATATATTTTTGGGGGATATTTATTATAACAGTAAAAAATATGCGTTTTTTTCAAAATTGTCGCTCTATTTTTGTTTATAGCGCAAAAAATAAAAACCGCAGGGGTGATCAAATACCACCAAAAGAAAGCTCTATTTGTGGGAAAAAAAGGACGTCAATTTTGTTTGGGAGCCACGTCGCACGACCGCGCAGTTGTCAGTTAAAGCGACGCAGTGCCGAATCGCAAAAAGTGGTCTGGTCTTTGACCAGCAAATTGGTCCGGTCTGAAAGTGGTTAAAGTGGTTGTAAACTCTTACAAACCACTTTGACCAACAGGTAAGCCTAGATTAAGGCTTACCTGTAGGTCCAAGAAATATCTCCTAAACCTATACGGTTTAGGAGATATTTACAAAAAGACAGCCACCGCTGTCTACAGGCGCACTGGGCAGGCCGCAGATTGCGGCGATATGCAGCGAGACCCGGAAGTCACTCCGGGATCCATGGCAGCGGCAAACATGAAGACGGAGGACCGCTTCGGGGGCTTCGCTCTCAGGTAAGTTATTCATAATGAGCTATGCATACTAGCTCATTATGCCTTTGCCTTGCAGGTTGCTTTTTTTTTTTTGTTTCCCCTATGGATTTACAACCACTTTAAGGGAATCACTGCCAGAAATGTGTCATTAAGGCTACATTGACTTCCTCTGCTATTGTTATCTCCTTTTGGTAGTAGTGGTTATATCACTAGCCCTTTCTTCTACAAAGGTAATTCAAACTGACTTTTACAAACACACATGAACATTTTAAAATGTGGGATCTTTTCCTGAAAAATGATGCATGCCTCATTGATTTCACTCTTGGCTGTGACTAAGCAGATAACAAGGCGAATGGGATTATTTAGAAATAAAAAAAGAATGGTATGTATGAAGAGCGTGATTGATGATAACTAATACAACAAGAGAATGTGCAATTCCCTTTAAGGAAAGAGTTGTAATGAGCAGATGTGGGCTAATCGGAGGACCAGGTGTGCTGCTGATGAGGCAACAATAGCCTGGAAACGTGCCTTCTGATAGCGAGAGGGATATGGAGGACGAGAAGCGAGAAGGCAGCTCAGAGAGGGTCAGCCTGACAGCATGGAACTCATTAGGAATGATACTGTAGAGGGGCATCTGGGGAACAGAGCTATGAAAGATTCCAGCAGCATGAGCCATGTCAGTAGACGAGGGAAACCACAGCTCTATAACACCAGGGAAAGTACAAAAGATCAATAGAGACATAATACAGGCCGGCAAGAATAAGAATTCCATTGTTGAGGGGCAGTACAGGCGAAGAACGGCCTCTCCTCTCCACAATCAAAAGTGAAATGAGGTCGGCATTGTTGGCTCTGCTTTGATCCATTCTAAAGCAAGAACTCATATTAGTGCGGTTTGTGTATTTTGCATTTGTTATGAACAAGGACAGGCCTGTAATGAGGGAGCTGTCTGGGTCAGCGGTTTTGTGGAGCAGCAAAATGCTAGGAATTAACTTTGATTTTTTTTTTTTTGGCAAAGGTCAAAAATAGTCTTTTATGTCACTTGGTGTTATATGATTTAAGATTTGTATGATGTGCGGTAGAATGATGTTACATGTAGAAGGCCAACTCCACCCATATATTGTTTCAGTTTTGGGTGGGTACCTCTGGGTGTAATCACACGCCAGATTCTTCCATCTTTTGCCATCTCCAGATTTCTCTGCACTAGGTCGTGTAGTCATCTCCTCCCACGAAGTTGTGACAAAGGTTTCTGTCACCTGTTTATTCTATACTATGGTTGATTTGCAACAAGGTATTGGCCACTGAATTTGGAGGATGATGGGAATTCTGGGGGTGGAATTCTCTTACAATAAAAGGGTCAAATTGGCTTTGAGAACAAACTGTAAGGTGTAAACGTATCCAAAGACATGGGGTGAGAGTTGCATGCTGCTTGTGTCTACTAGCACATTAACCACTTCAATATCGGGCACTTTCGCCCCTTCCTGCCCAGGACAATTTTCAGCTTTCAGCGCTGTTGCACTTTGAATGACAATTGGGCTGTCATGCTGCACTGTACCCAAACTAAATTTTATCATTTTCTTTCCACAAATACAGCTTTCTTTTGGTGGTATTTGATCACCTCTGGGGTTTTATTTTTTGCTAAACAAACTAAAAATGTATTAATTAAATTAATTTCTGTCATAAAATGTTGTTTTCCCCTTCACTGATGGGCACTGATGAGGTGGCACTGATGAGGCAGTACTGATGAGTTGGCACTGATAAGGTAGCATTAATGGGCACTGATGAGGAGGCACTGATATGTAGAATTGATGGCCACTGATATGCAGCACTGATGGGCACAAATAGGCGGCACTGATAGGTGGCACTGATGGGCATTGACAGGCGGCTGTGATGGGCACTGACAGGCAGCACTGATTGGCGCCGATAGGCGGTACTGATTGGCACTGACAGGTGGCACTGATGTGCAGCACTTCTGATGGGTCACTACAGGGGTTACTGCTGGGCACCAATTGGCACTGTGTTGGGCTCTAATTGGCACGGCTGTGGGCACTGGTTGGCACTGGGCGGGCACTGTCAGACTTTATTATTGGGGCACTGCTGGGCACTGATTGGCAGCTGAAAATATATATAAATACAGCACTCACAAACAAAAACCCATGATAAGTGAAAACAAAAACATACAGGCCATATAAAACTAAAAAGGTGGTTCACATCTAATGCGCAAAGTTGTAGGCAATGCTTCACATCTGGTGTGCAAAAAATGCAGAGGAAATGTTGCAAACAGAATTTTCAGGTGTACCAATGCACCCACACATATGTCCCCACTCACCGGATCAAAATGACACCCAGCTTTTCAGTCTGGGAGTCAATACAGGCTTATAGCGAAATCCAGAGGATGTCACAGGATGGCAGGTTCACTGATGAGATTATATGGTAAATGATCCTTCAATGCTAAAACTCAGCCATATAAAACAGGTACCCAAAAAGAAAAAAGGAGGGACCAATAGTGAAGTATGCTAAGAAAGATTAATTATTGCGCATAAAAGGATATACTTACAAATCAAATCAGGCATGGAAATGGTATAAGGATGCAGCAAACACCGCTGTTGGCGTTTTTCCCACGAGACTGGAAATGGCGTCAGTCGTGCCGGAAGTGTGTCGTGTCAATGCATTTTGCCCTCCCACAGGGCGTCATCAAAGGACCAGGCACTGTATTGGGCTCTGATTGGCACTGTGGTAAGCACTGTTTGGCACTGTGGTAGGCACTGGCAGACTATTATTGGGGCACTGATTGGCAGCTGATTGGCACACCTGATGGGGCTGTGCTGATAATCAAGACCACCCCCACTGACAGGAAGAGCCGCCGACTGGTCTCAAATGTGAAGGAATGAGAGATAATAACTGTAGAATGATGAGCAAATTATTATTATTCAGGATTTATATAGCGCCAACGGTTTGCGCAGCGCTTTACAATATGAGGGCAGACAGTACACTTACAATACAAATCAATACAGGAGGGATCAGAGGGCCCTGCTCGTTAGAGCTTACAATCAAATGAGAGCAGTTTTATTTTGCCCTGTTTCAGGAGAAGAGCAGAGGTATAAGTGGTAATGGACTTGGTAGCCACTGATAGACCCAAAATGAAAAGTAGAAAGCACTCAGTAGGATAAAATCCAAATTTATTTCAATAACATATTAAAAAAAAAATATATATATATATATATATATATATATATATATACAATCAAGAAATAGTATCAAAATATGTAAACACATGTAGTATACATGATATTATCCCATATTGGTTGAACCAATGTGTCTACAAAAAGAAACCTGTAGGTATGCCCACAAATGTAATGAGTTAGAAACGTGTGTCAAAGATGATCTTTCATATCAAAGCCTCACAGGATATCAGAGTACCAGGGGATCACTACGCGTTTCACTTTTAGCTTCCTCAGGGGACCCTTTTGGTACTGAGACGCAATATATGATTATGATGTGCAGGCATATATATGAATCTAGAAAAAGATTTGTACATGAACATACAAAAAATAAAAGGAGTTACATATATTTCTCCTAAAGAATGATTCAAAATCAAAAAATCTAAATAATATTCACATCAATAGCACAAAATTGAGTGCTTATATATACCTACCCAGGTTTCAATGGTGTATGTTATGTTAAGTGCCCAACCCAAGACATGGGTGTCAGTGGAGGAATCTGCAGATACTCAGCATGCTCCTGCCAATCTTGCGCATGTGCAGTGCAGGGCAGTCTTGGTCAGCTTGGCATGGCGCAGCAGTAATGGCAGTGATCTGCATTTATTAGCAGGACTGCAACATTGTGGCAGACCGATCGGACACTTTTGACACTTTTTTGGGACCACTGACAATTTTTGCTGCGATCAGTGCTATAAATAGCCACTGATTACTGTGTAAATCTCATTGGCAGGGAAGGGGTTAACATTAGGGAGCAATCAAGGTGTTAAATGTGTTCCCTAGGCGTGTTTCTAACTGTGAGGGGATAGGACTGACTAGAGGAGGAGCCAGATTGTTGTAGGAACAGACGATCTGTTCCTTCTCCCCTGTCAGAACCGGATTTGTGTGTATGTCTACACACACACAAATCACGGTTCTGGCTCTCTTGCCCATGATCGCAGGTGGCCAGCGGTGATCGCACCTGCTGGCCATGCGCATAGGCTCCAGGGACACGCTGCGGGCGTGCGTATGACTCCGGTGGAGAGCCGACGTACCATGACGCTGATTCACGCAGCTGTGCCAACCTGCCGCAGTATAACTGCAGCGGCTGTTAGGCAAGTAGTTAATATCTTTTTTGGGGGAAGAATTTTTGGGGGTTTGTCCTACTATCTTTTGGAATCTTTTTTTCGTTTTGATTTTTTTCAGCCTTAATTTCTTTTTTACATATTCTGTTATATTCCTTGTAACATATAAAAGATGATACTGTAGTGTTCCTTCATTTTTATATTTTTTAAAAGCTCTTTTCTTATTATATATAGCTTTTTTTTTTACTTTGGCCGGGAGCCACATAGGTTTTATTTTTAGGCTTTTAAAAGTATTGCCCATGGAGACATATTTTGCAGTGTGGTCGCACACAGTCTTTTTGAAAAATTCCCATTTCTGTTCATCAATTCAATAGTTCAAGATGATATTGTCAGTTAAGACGTTGTAAACAAGAACCGTTTGTTTTATGCAACACAACAATGCCACGAGATACTGTTTTTTCCAATTGTTTTTTGCAGTGATTGTATGGTATCAATTTTTCAATGTTTGTTCTGGTTAACATTTTGATTCACCATTCTCACTCTATGGTAGGTTTTTTTTTTTTCCTTTTTGGGATAAAGGTTTTACATAAATGAATAAAGGTTGACCATTTTAAGTCAGTGATAAATGGTTTGTCTCATCTCTGTAATTTACTTCTGCTGGACAGCTTGGTCTGTTATAGGAAGCTGAAAAGCAACAGACCTACTGACCAGATCCCCAGATAAAAATTAAGGAAAAATGCTTTAAAAAAAACAAAACAAAAAAAAATGTAGCCATCACATCTAAGAACTGGTAAACTTTAATATAATATTTTTGTTTTGTTTAATATCCTTTTTATTATAATATAACAGTTTTTAAGAGGTGTTTTTAATACAAGTATGCCTGTCCTCTGCTGTCCAGATATGTGTTGCTTATTTACTTACACATCTTGAAAGAATTCAGTAAAAATACCCCCATTCCTTAATATATACAGTGTATACTTTTCCTAAAATGTTACTATGGCTCCAGTCTTCCCCCAGCCTCCTATATTTTGCGAGTATCGTGCAGTTAAAGTTTGAAGAGCACACGGAGGGATATTAGTAGAACTGTGGATAACTGTAAAAGGAGCATAAACAACTCCTCTACTAACAGTTTACCCATGTCCCGACTTGTATTTCCATTAATTTGATATATTATTCAATATATTAACACTATGTAGCAATGACCCCCTTAGAAGCTGCTGGATTTTTATAGGACTGACTTGCTCTCCTACTGGTGATCTGCCCTGTAACTGCAACCAAACAACTCACTGACCCACCAATAATGACTGATAGGCAGATTTTATATACTCCAAAACGTTTCTTGCAATTTATTGGCTCAGTTGTCTTGGGGAGAGAGGGTTAGGTATACGGGATACCCAAGAACAGCAGTTTAAATTTACTGCACAATAGACCTTTCAAATAACTCTTTAGGCCCATAGGGGTTTTCTGTCTTCCAGTATCTAGAGCTCTGCCACAGGTCAGCTGTAAGACTCTTTTTGCGTCAGCCACAGGCTTATATAGATTCTGTAGGCATAGATGAGTGGGCTACCTATCAGTTTCTTTGACCTTTGCCAAAGAATTTAACCAGGTTAAGGCTCTTCAACACTCTGCCACAGGCCAATTTATAAAACGAGATCCAGATAGATAGCTATGAGAACAAATACCCTTTCTTGGCTCTGACTTCCTCCTCCATTCAAGGGGTGTTGAAGGCAATGACTGGGCCTGTCTGCAGCTACACACTCTTTCCAGGCAGATCTTTGGAGGCAAGGACCATCCACCACTACAGGCAAAGACTGGGAAAACTCTGCAGTGACTGGTAGATGTAGAACAAATATTTATAACTCCCTACATTGTATCTTTTCACTCCACAATAGCAGGCAGAATCAAACAATGTCTTGGCTGCTTTCATACTGGCATTCTCCGCCAGCAGATCTGCCTGTTCAGCAGGGGGGGTCTCTACACTGGTCCCTGCTGAGCAGGCAGATGAAAAGTCCATATCGGGCAGACACTGCACACTTACCTCTATGGATGTTCGTCTACATTCGACTGTCATCCAACCTGCCAGTCAGATTAAAAATGGATCCTCCATCCGTCTGTTTTTTGGACAGGATCGGATGTTGGCTGTTGTCAACGGACACGTGTCTGTTGACACACACTGCTCTATAGAGGGCAATGGATGGTCCGAAGCGGTTCTGCCTAAAAAAACTGACTGGCGGACCCAACTGCCCTAAGCTGTATGCCTCGTACACACAATTGGACTTTCCGACAACAAAACTGTGGATTTTTGTTCGAAGGGTGTTGGCTCCAACTTGTCTTGCATACACACGGTCACACAAATGTTGGCTAACAATTGCGAATGTAGTGACGTACAAGACGTACCTGATATCTCCATTACGAACACTAGTTTTACAAGACTGAGCGCTTCTGGCTCATTCCGAACATGCGTGTTTGTACTTTGGACTTTTGTCCGACGGACTTGTGTACACACAAACGGAAAATCCGACAACACACATTTGTTGCCAGAAAATCTGAGAGCAGGCTAGCCAACATTTGTTGGTGGAAAGTCCGACAGCAAATGTACGGTGGAGCATACATATGGTCGGATTTTCCACGACAAGCTCACATTCAACATTTCCCCGTCGGAAAATCCAATCGTGTGTATGGGGTATTAGGCTGAGGAAAAACCTAACAAACCCAGATAACAGTAACAAAGCTAATCAAGCACTAAATTTAGACTAGCAACACTCCAACAAAATGCAGGGTCCCTATAAATATTTTATTTCATAGTAAAAAAAAATGCATGTATATTCGATATACACACAGCTCCCATCTGTATTTAATTACCTACCATGTATGCTCACCTTCTACAGATGTTTTACATTGAAATCAGGTTTAAATCAAGCAGACCCAAATGGTCATATTTGTTCTAATACCCCCCACCTAGCTTCTGTAGTTTATTGGATACATGATTTAGCAGAGTATATGTAAAACTTTTGATGGAATGCTATTGTGAGTTATCACTGGGTAGTGAGCATTGTAACATTTTCCTGCTTGTACCATATTTTTATAATTGCTTTTCATATATCAATTGTTATTAAATTGTCAGATACCCTGAAATACTGCTGCTGTGTTGAGATCTATTAGCTTCATACAGAGTCTATTGTTTTATATCACCTGGACAGATTGATGTACCGAGAGAGTAGAAATACTGGGATGCCATTATGCAGCACCACTAAGCAGGAAGCAGAGATTGCCTATGTAATCAGCTGGGATGGCAATGTGTTCATTTATGTGTAGCGCCGGCTCCTGAAGAGCACGCGCTGTGTTTTTGAAAGTTAATGTTACACCTGAACTGTAGTTTGGTTTGGGTACACTTGTTCTAAATTTGGACCTCAGCATCAGTCTGACTGGACTACAGGATGTTCAGCCTGGCCACAGGGGACATTGTCTCTTCTGGCAGGCATGTAACCACAGTCTAGTTGGGGTGCTTTAAGTTTACTCTCTCTCGGAGCCTGCCCAGTGGGAGTGTCACTCTTGCTGTGCTTTCTGGGAGAGGGTACTTAAGAGGTATATGTCACGTGGTTCGGGGGTTCCTGTCGAGAAGTACATTCTGACTCCATGGTCCTGGTCCTCCTGACCAGCCCCCAGGAAGACTATGGCCTGGGGTGCGGATCCACCTGACTTGTTGTCTCGGGCTGGCTAGCCTGAGGCAAGGAAGCTAAAGAAGGATTTCAATGTGGTCCGGTGCCGTCTCCGGTAGTTGGAGAGGCCCAGTAACTTTGCAACTATCCAGGGGAGGACTCTTCAGAAGAATGCCACGTACGGGTTGGCTTCTTAGCAAGAGCCTGGAGGGGCTGAAGTACCTAAGTGAATCCTGTCTTGTGGGTATCGCTAAGCTGACTGAAAGATCCAGGTATCACATGAGTGTTCCACAAGTTTTAGTTTCCTGCATATTCTACAACAACATCTGTGGCAGAGACGTATTCCTGTAAGCTCTACAATGCCGTCTGTGGCTGAAACTTATTCCTGTAAGTTCTACAACAACGTCTGTGGCAGAGACTTGTTCCTGAGTAAAGCACCTTGTTGGCTGCTAGGCCTTGTGAGAGAGGGACTGTCCAACCTGAGTGAATATCAAGCTGTGAATGACTATTCTCTGGATCTAGTCAAAGTAAGCAAGTCCTTCATTCTTGACTTTGACACTAAAGCCGTGTACACACGGGCGGACTGTCTGTCCAACTTAGTCCGCCTAAAAACATTTCAGCGGACAGTCCGCTCGTGTGTGGGCTTCAGCTGACTTTTTCAGCGTGCAGTCTGGCGGACTAAGTATTTCGGAATTTCCGTAATATTGTCCGTCCAACTTTGGTTTCAGCGGACAGTCCGGTTGTGAGTAGGCTAGTTGGACGGACTAAGTATGGCGCATGCTCAGAAAGGATTTACACGGCGGAAGGTTGCATTGCTGTGTATTGGACGTCCTATTTCTAGTCCCGTCGTACGTGCTGTACACCTCATCGCGCAAGCTTTCAACGGACTGTTTGTTCATCGTGTGTGGTCAAGTCCGTTCATTCGAAAGTAGGACGGACTGTCCGTCGGATTGTCTGACGGACTTAGTTGGCCAGACAGTCCGCCCGTGTGTACGCGGCTTAAGAGTACCTGAACTTTCTTCCTAACCCTCTGATCATATTTTAAGAGACAGTTTGTTGTCTGAGTTTTTGCAATAAAAATCCCTTCATGCGGATCTGTCGTCAGTCTCTAAAGTTACTGGGCCATCTACTATGGGAAACCCCTAGACACAAATCGAGGAGGAGAAGGTAACGGTAAGCCCAATCAAACCAGCAGCTCCTTCGGGGGTTAGTGCTACATATAAATTTTGATAGGTTTTGATTTTAACACATTAAAGAGGAAGTACACCCTGATGAGTTTACTTCCTGTTTGATTCCCTGCAAAGGTAAAGCATAATGGACTACTATGCATCGCATAGTAGCCCATTATGTGTCACTTACCTGACACAGGAGCCAGCGAAGTCACCGCTGTCCCCTGTAGTCCGGAGCATCCATCTTCTCGGTGGGTCTCGCTGCTCAGGACAGGAGCCGCCACTCGCGGCATGCACCGTAGACAGCGGTGTCTGTGTTTTGGCAAATATCTCCTAAACCGCGTAGGTTTAGGAAATATTTATTGGACCTACAGGTAAGATTTAATCTAGGCTTACCTGCAGGTCAAAGTGGTTTGTAAGGGTTTACAACCACTTTTTTTTTTGCAAAATCTTTTTTATTGAATTTTTATTGATCCACTTTAACACATTCTAATAACATAATTTAGCAATTCATATTGATATGTTTAGTTACAAAAACTTTGCTTTTTTTGTCCTTTTCTGAGAAATACAAATAAGTGACCCAATCATACTACAGCTGGGGTGTATCTTGTGGAGAGTGGTAAGTAGTACTTGAGTTCTTGTATAAGGAAATGACAGTTTGCTGAGCCAGAGCTCAGTGTATTGTTATGGGATGTATCTATGGAGTTAATGAGAATGTACCCTAGGTCAGGCCAGCTGAGATTCTTTGCAGAGGAACATATGGCTTTGCTTAGGGTCTTACAATGCAGGCATGCATTACTGATGTTAAAGTTATCACAGTGTTTTTATTGTAATGCTTTATTCCATCTATAGGTATTTGGAGGTAGACCCCTGAGAGGTAAAGAATTTCCACTTTAATACTTGGATTTTGTTGTGTTTTCTGCTAAAGCAGTATAACAGCAATATAACCATTTATGGGGGAGTTAAGCATAGCATTGTACAATAGAATGCAATACAATAGGATAACAGAAACGTATCTATGGGACGTAAAGGATACAATCACCAGCAACCAAGGCACAGCAGAAACAGATGTAGCGTTAGCTCAAGCAGCATTCATGAGAAAAAAATCTATCTTTTCATCTGGGTGTTGTAATTCATTAAGACTGAGATTGGATTCAGCAAATTTAACTTCATTTGTGTATTCATTTTGTGTTTAATCAAACATTATATCATAAAGGAGACAAAATAAGCTTCCCGCTGCTTACACTGATCAGTGATTAAGGGCCATATCACATGTGTACGATGTGTTTTTGGCGTGTCGCTTTTTTTGCACGTTGTACATGTGTTTTTAGGCTCGCTACCATTGAACGCTTTGATGCACTTTTATAAAAATGCACACTTAAATTGAGTTCAATGGTAGTGCACCTAAAAAGTGCCTAAAAATGTGGCATGCAAAAAAAAAAAAAGAAAGATATACCTGTGCTCAAATCCCAATAGCTTGTACATGTATTTAAACTATCAGGTTGTAAATTGGTTTGACCACATATTAACACTACAAATTCTGGATGAACCCTCTGCACGCTGCTACACCCTTTCCAGCAAACGATGCAATGAAAAACAGGGATATTTAGTTATATATATATATATATATATATATATATATATTGCAATACATGCTTTAAGCTGACCAACTGCGTCAAAGTAATCCCTTATCTGGCCGGTCCTACATTACCTTGCCACTGCAAATGCTACGGTGGACGCCATGCCAACATGTGGCTCAAAAGGGTGTAGCAGTGTACAGAGAGTTCATCCAGAATTTGTAGTTTTAATTAAGGATGAGCTCATGCGTGTTCACATGCTCCATGTGCAGAGGCCGCCAGGAAGTCGTAAACCTAGTTACACAACATCGTTGGTGGTATTTGATCACCTCTGCGGTTTTTATTTTTTGCGCTGTAAACAAAAAAAAGACCAACAACTATGAAAAAAAACAATATTTTTTACTTTTTTGCTATAATAAATATCCCCAAAAAGTTTTTAAACAAATTTCTTCATCAGTTTGGGCCGATATATAGTCTTCTACATATTTTTGGTAAAACAAATTGCAATAAGCATATATTGATTGGTTTGCGCAAAAGTTATAGCGTCTACAAACTATGTGAAGGATTTATGGCATTTTGATGGCATTTTTTATCCTTTTTTTTTTACTAATAATGCGATTTTTAGCAGTACTGTGACATTGCAGTGGACAGCTCACTCACTTTTGACACATTTTTGGGATCATTGACATTTATACAGCGATCAATACTATAAATATGCATTGATTACTGTGTAAATGCCACTGGCAGGGAAGGGGTTAACACTAGGGGGCGATCAAGGGGTTAAATGTGTTCCCTTGTGAGTGATTCTAACTGTATGGGGATGTGACTGACTGGGGGGGAGACAGATTGTTGTTCTTACTTAGTAGGAACAGACAATCTGTCTCCTATCCCCTGACAGAAAAGGGATTTGTGTGTTTACACACACAAATCCCGGCTCTCACTCTCGTGCCCACAATCGCGGGTGGCTGGCGGCGATCACGCCTGCCGGCCACGCACATCGGGTCCCCCGTGGCGCAGCGGGCACATACGCGCGCATGCTATGGCTCTTAAAGGGGCCGACGTACCTATAAGGCAGTTTGCGCTGTGGTGCCATTCTGCCGCCGTATATGTATGTAAGGCGGTCAGGAAGTGGTTAAATACATGTACAAGCTATTGGGATTTAAAGTGGAAGTAATACCCATAGGACAAGGACATACATGTGTCATACTTGTGACTTCCCCTGAATCTGAGGTAATCCTTCACATAGTTAATTAGTTCTTGAAATTACAGTTTACAAAACTCCACAGGATCTCAAGGCTTCTCAAGAGTAAAATTAAACATCTAACCGTCAAGCCTTCCCGTACAATTTAAAGAGAAAGTAAATCCTGATGGGTTTTACTTCCTGTTTATTCCCCTGCAAACTAAAAGCATAATAGGCTAGTATGCATACTAGCCCATTATGTTGCACTTACCTGCACATGAAGCCCGCGATGTCCCGCTGGTGGCCGCATCCATCTTCACTCCTCTTCTTTCCGTGGACTCCGGCTCTGTGACTGGCCGGAGTCACATAACGGCACTCACGTGCATGTGTGCAGGAGCTGCCGGTCACGTCACAAGCCCCTTAGAAACGCCCTTTCTTCAGTGTGTATGTACCGATGACATTGGCGCAAGCGTATATGTTAAATATCTCCTAAATCGTTAGGTTTAGGAGATATTTCCAGTACCTACAGGTAAGCCTTATTATAGGCTTACCTGTAGGTAAAAGTGGTGTAACTAGGTTTACGACCACTTTAAGCACAGGTATATCTTTTCTCTGTTGTAACGTGGGTCAGTGACCAGATGTGAAACTAGTTGCTCTCCCCCACCTTGAGTCTTTATGCCCCATGCTGGCATGGTGTCCACCGTAACATTTGCAGTGGCAAGGCAGAGCAACTTTATTCTGGACTGCTGAGGGATTACTTTGACGTAGTTGGTCAGCTTAAACATGTAACATGTAATGCCATCTAAAGCCTCATACACACGATCGAACTTCCATCCGACTTTTCTGTGGATTTTGGTCCGAAGAGGCGTTGGCCGTGAACTTGGTATGCATACACACGGCAGAACATTTTCAGCCAACTTTCACCAAATCACATCGTTTTTCAGCTCTTTACCGCCACCCTTTGGGTAACTTCTGCTATTGTTGGCTGATGTTTAACATTGGTTCTGAGCATGCCTGTTTGTACTTTGGACTTTAGTCCGATGAACTCGTGTACATACGATCGGATTATCCTCCATTGGACATTTGTTGTCAAAGTTTGAGAGCATGCACAGTGAACATTTGTCCGTTGAATAAGCAACAATTATCCGATGGAGTATACAGACGGTCAGATTGTCCGATAAAACAGGTCCGTCGGACCGTTGTTGAAAAGTCCGATGGTGTGTATGGGCCTTAAGTATTCCTGTTTTTCATTGCACAGTTTGCTGGAAAGGGTGTAGCAGTGTGCAGAGGGTCCATCCAGAATTTGTAGCGCAAAAATAAACAAAAAAACTTCACACATGTGGACTGGCCCTAAAGCTAAAGTTTAGGTTTTTTTTTTGGGGGGGGGGTTACAGCACCATACAGACTCGGGGTGATAGTGTGCATCCCATTACCTACACGTGGTTGTTTCTGCTAAAAATTCTCTGTACCATGCCTCCTCACATCTGCTAGATGTTCTAAACCGCTGTCTTCCAGCACTGCAGCCGCTACTACAGAGTAAAGCTGAGCTATTCGCCCACCCCCTTCTGCCCTCTCCAACTTTAACAGAACTCGCATTATTACACCCCTACTATCAGGGGAGGACTGACAACTCATGGGGCCCCCGGGCAATAGGAAATTGTGGGGCCTCCGGGCAATAGGAGAAGATTATGGGGCCTCCGGGCAATAGGAGATTATGGGGCCCCCCGGGCAATAGGAGATTATGGGGCCACATAGCATATACACACACACACAGAATACACATACACACATACACACAGAATACACATACACACAATGAAAAGATACTGGAGAGGCTGGGCAGCTAGAATATTGGGATTTAAAAAAAACACAGATATTTACATACATACTGTCCCTGGTTTTATTGAGCCTGGCAACCATGATGGGGCCCTTAGTGGTATGGGGCCCTCGGGCAGTGCCCGAGTGCCCGAATGGTCAGTCCGCCCCTGCCTACTATGCATCATGTTATTTGAATTGTCAGAAATTGACAGAAATCCACCACCCAGAGAATGCGATGAATTGTAGGAATGTAGTAATACAAGGTCTGTGATTGGCAGAGAGTGCAGACATTTTTTTTTTCAGTAGCATCAGCTGCTAATAACCTTCACCGTGTTGGAAGAGCGACACTTAGACATTATGTGGCAGCTGTGAGGAGGCATTGTAGGAGACCCGCCGCCTGCAGGTAATGGGATACACGCCATTACACATAACTAATATGTATGTTGTTTTTGCTTTCAAACAAAACCTAAACTTCAGCTTTAAAAAATAATGTGTAACCCGTAATCACAACACAAAAGACCTAATCTAGTAAAGATTTTGTCTTGTCATAAGCAGAACGTGAAAATTTCTATCTTTTGTCCTGGAAAAAAAACAAAAAGTGTACATTCCGGTATATAAGTGTCTCTAGGCACTCCTTCAGTCTCTTAGCTCTACCGTAAAGCTGCAGTGTAAATTTAAAGCAGTATTGAACACAAAAGCAAACCATGCATTTTATTGTAGCTTATCAATCCTTAGATGTGGTGACTGTATGCCCTTGTACACACGGTCAGAGATTTCCGACAACCAAATCCGTCTGATTTTGTTCGTCGGATTTTGTCCGAAACTGTTGTATACACACGGTCGGACAAAGTTGTCGGAAAATCCGACATGATGACGTTATTTCGTTACGACGGGACTATGTTCACGCTAGTAGCCAATAGTTTTGGTGTAGGAATTTGATCTGAGCATGCGTGGCACTTTGTCCGATCGGAATTCTCTACACATGATCGGAGTATGTCCGATCGGAGCATTTTGTCGGAAAATATTTCCGGCAAGTTGGAAAAGTTGGTCCGACGGATATTCCGACAGAAACAGTCCGATGCAGACCACACACAGTCGGAATATCCGTCAAAACGCTCCGATCGGATTCTCCCACTGTGTGTACAAGGGCTATTTGTTTCTTTTTTTTTTTTTTTTTTAGGCTTGATTTTCGCCTGGTGATCCTGCCAGCAAGTCTGTTCTTTTTCAAAAGAACAAGTTGTTCTGCAGATGTAGCAGTTACAGGGTTAATCCCAAAAGGAAAAAAAAAACTGTGTGCTGTAACTGCTCATAAAGTGTTAGCTTTTTTACAGGCTTGGGAAAGAGATTTAGGGACTACGTTTTCCCCAGAACAAAAGGATAAGATGCTGTTGTTTAATCAAAAGGCCTCGATGGCAAGCAGATATCAAGAAGGGGGATACAAGATCCTTACTAGGTGGTATAGAACACCAAAAGTGTTACATCAAATTTACCCCCAGATATCAGAGACATGTTGGAGATGTCATGGAGCAGAAGGAACATTATTACATATATTTTGGGAATGTCCAAAAATTAGAGTGTTCTGGGAGATGGTAGCCGATACTATTGTAAGGATTACAGGAATTGACCTGGGAGATAAACCGGCAACTTTTCTGCTGCTGGACATCCCAATGGCAATAGAAAGATTCAAAAATTCTTTGCTGAGACATTTATTGATAGCAGCAAGGGCATGTATCCCGGTTCTGTGGAAAAAAAGCAACCCTCCAGCTAGAGCACAGTGGTTTCAGAGAATTGCAGAAATCCAACAAATGGAAAATTTAACAATGACAATGAGAGATCAAGACGAGAAATATCAGAAGATCTGGGCTCCATATCTAAATTATAGAGAAAGTATGATGTGAAACATTTCGAAATATGATAGAGCAGGCGGGTGGTGGTGGGGGGGGGGAGTGAGGGGGGGGATTATAGTGAAAATTCAAACTTTTTTTTTTTTTTTTTTTTCTTGTTTGTATATTTATCTATTTATTTCTCTGGGAGGGAAGGGTGAGGGAGGGGGGAGGATGACATGGAATTGAGGTATGGATTGAAATATTATAAGACTGTTATAGCTGTTAAAGAAGTTGTAGATGTAAAACGAAATGTAATGTGAAATCTATGGAAAGAAAAGATGAAAAAATAAAGAATTTATAAAAAAATAAAGTGTTAGCTGGAGTCTGGCCTCAATTTGTTAGTGTATTTAAATCTGCTAGTACATATAACACTCCCCTTCCTTCCTGCACTGACAATGCTGCTGTCCAAAGTGCCCCTGTTCTCCTCCATACAGATTGGAGGAACTATAATACAGGAGGTATGTTACTGGCCAGATCACCAGGTGAAAACAGATAGAAAAAAGCCTAAAAAAGAAAACGAGTGCAGCCATCAAATCTAATGATTAGTAAGCTGCAATGTATTGGATTTTTGGTTTATTACCACTTTAAGGCACTGCTGCCTCTAACTACTAGTCTCAGGAGATTTGGAATGAGGTTTGATGATGTCACTTCTGTGCTGCCCACCAATTACCCCTACATGTTAGACCCTGATGATAATCTAGGATTTCTTTACCATTGAGAAAGTTGTATAAGACATTTATACCACTGGCTGCCACTTTACAAGCTTTTTTGTGTTAAAAAATATATGCCTGCTGCTTATAAGTTTTTGATGAATTGGATCAGTTTGATACAAATGTTATAATAAGGAGGCACTACAAATTACTACATATATTCTTTTGTTTATTAAAGTTGTGGCATAATAAGAAATGTATACTCTCCTACCACTTCCATCATCTCATTCCCCACAGTTTAACCTTTTGTACCACCTGCCCCATCCTATTAGATTGTAAGCTCTTCTGAGCAGGGCCCTCTTAATCCTCTTGTATTTTATTATATTGTAACTGTATTGTCTCCTTTTATATTGTAAAGCCTTGCGTAAATTGTTGGCGCTATATAAATCCTGAATAATAATAATAATATTAATACAATCGGAATATAATGCAGCAATCAATAAATGTTACAAATCCAAACTGATAAAATGACTGCAACGTAATAAATGGGTACTATTGACTATTAAGTCATCAAAGCCCTGGTACATGCTATGTACATGCTATGTCATTATCAGCAATTATATTAAAAAAAAAAAAAAAAAGGAAAACAGGAATTTTAGTTGAGGAATGATAGATGAAAGCAGTGTAAATGTTAAACACCATTTTTATATAAGAAAGGGAGACAGAAGAAAAACAAAAAGGAAAATAAAAAGGGGGGGGGGGGGGGGTTAGGGGCTCGCTCAGGCCCTAAAACTAGCAAAAATGGCTTTTGGTACCGGTATGTTTTAGCAGAAGGTAAAACTATATTGCCTTATTTGTTAAAGAGGAAGCTGCTCACGCATATCAGTTTAGAAATAAAAAGGTAGAGACGCATTCTTATATGTGGTTCAGCAAGCTGGGGATCCAGTTATTTAAGGAATATACAGATTTATAGAGGGCCTGGTTGCAGGATCAGTTTCAAGAGAAGTCTACATCCAAGGTACATTTTGATGCTTATGTAGCGCTGGCTCCTGACGAGCAGGCGCTATGTTTCTTTTTTCTAAAGTTAACTTGCCTGAAACCACAGTTGGGTTTCAGGACTATTTTCTAAATTTCTGGTTTCAGTACCAGTCCGGCTGGGTTGCACTGGGTTCTTGACCGCAGGTGTCGCTGTCACTGCCGGCAGAAGTAGAAATGCAGTTTAGCTGGGTGTATTGAATGCCACTGTTCTTTTAGAACCAGCCCAGTGGGAGTGTTCTCCTGCTGTGCATTCTGGGGGGTGGTATTTAAGGTGCCAACGCCACGTGGTTTGGGGTTCCATCTTTGATTTTCTGTCTGTTCGGTTCTGGTGGTCCTCCTGACCCAGCCCCATGGCCCTCCTGGCCTGGGGTGAGTAACCATGCATTCTGAGTCTCGGGGATGGCTGGCCCGAGGCAACACAACTGCTGGGACAGGCCCGAGTGTATTTTGGGGCCTATTGATCCAAGGGTGGTCTGGTGCCGCCTCATCTGAAGGGAGAGGCCCAGCAACTGAAGAACACCAGGGGAGGACTCTTCAGGAGAAGGCCGTGCGCAAGGCTGGCTTCTCTGAAGGAGCCTGGAGGCTTAATTGAAGGAGGCAACCTGGATTCACACTCATACGGTATCACCGGATCGGCTGAGAGAACCTGGTACTGTATGATAGCTCTTTAAATTTATCTATGTCCCTCAGTAACGCACAAGTGTACATCACAAGTCTGTGGCAGAGACTTTGTCAAACACCCTACCGGCTGCTAGGCCTAGTGAGAGGAGGTCTATCAGGGGGTTGTAAAATCCAGCTGTGAAATGGTCTTTATTCTCTGGATTTACTATAAGGACTTCCTTTATTTTTTTCAACCTAAGTACCTGAACTTACTAATAACCCTCTACCCTCTATTGAAAGACTGTTTCTATTACGAATAAATAACCCAAACGAAGATTCAGTGTCAGTTTCCACATTCTTTGGGCCATCTACCACGGGAATCCCTAGACGGAGAAGCAAGCAAGAAGGTAACGGTAAGCCCAATAAAACCAGCAGCTTCTTCGGGGGTCAGTTCTACACTTAGAACACATATTAAAGTACAATAGAGTGCAGTAACTTTGAAGAGTTTTCATGAACTTAATACACTCTTCTTATAATAATTAAGCCTGTATATGTGTTAGTTTTGCTTTGTGTGGTTTTCAAATTGCAATGATGTTTACATGGGGGCAGCCATATTCCCACATTACATGTTGTGTTGTAGCACAATGGTTGTACCTGACATGGTTAGGAGTCACAAACTGTCCCTGATTTTGCAGGACTGTCCCTGATCTGGAGTAATGTCCCTCTGTCCCTCATTCCTCCTCATTTGTCCCTCATTTTGGTCTGATCTATATAGCTGTATATAAAATGCACTTTTTATCTATCAAAAAGTGTTTCCTAGTTTTAAACCTTTCATCTGATTTCTAAACTGCTGCATTTGTAAATTCCAAAAGCCAATATAAAGAAATAGTAGTGGTAAAAAAAAACACTTGTGGGTTTAACCAATCTTGTTTTTTGTACAATTGTCCTTGAAGAGGGCGTGACAAGGGGTGTGTCCTATGCCTACATACTTTTGCTGATAGGTGTCCCTCATTCCCATCTCAAACATTTGGGAGGTGTGGAGTCACACCTGTCTGATTGAAATCAACTTACTGTCTTATGGCCAAAATTTATTATGGCAGTTAGTGAGAGATTGCAATGAAAAGAAATGTAAGAAATGTGAAACATACATAAAAAAAGGACCTTAACTTACAATAATGGCTCAAACTATGTGCTCACAGGCAATAGGTATAAGCTGTTAGATAAAATACCAAGTGGTAGATTGAAAATCCTTTCTTGGAGGCACCATCCATGTAGAAGCACCATATAAAATGTATATTAAAAAAAATAAAAATTTTCAAAATTCAACCGGGAAAATATAAGACATAAGTACCCAGAAAACTTCAACTAAAATATTTTTTTATTGTACAAATATAAAAAATCTCATTAGAGAGATTACAAAGGCATAAAAGTATAAAATAACCTATACAGTATAAAAATACAGTTTATATGGATTAAATGCCCAATGTTAAATCAACGTGCGTCACGGGTTCACTGCTTCATCAGGGAGGGGAGTGCAATACATTTCTTTGCTCCATACAAGTTTAAAGGGGTTGTAAACCCTTGTGCATCCTATGCATTACTGTGAAAAAAACACCTGGCTGTGGCTGGCCCTCAGCCCCCGTTTTACTGCTGTCAATCAAATCCAATGATGTGGGCGCCAGGGGCAGAGCCGAATAAGGCATTTGTGTCTATGGATGCAAATGCTGGACTCGGGAGAGCACCCGCAAGGTAACCCCCCCCCCCCCCCCCCCGGGAAAACGCTTCTCCTAGGGGGTTATCTGATGCGGGGAGGAGCCGAGAGAGCCGCCAAGGGACTCCAGGAGAGGATGTTCGGGGCAACTCTGTGTAAAACGAGCTGCACAGTGGAGGTAAGTATGATATGTTTGTTATTTATAAAAAATAAAAAACAAGCCTTTACAATCACGTTAACGTATCTATAAAGAACACAAAAACGTCACAATATAATGCACATAGCCAGCATATATTGTATGTTTACAGTATATACATCCACTTGATCATGATTATATGGATTGCTTACAGGATTAGAATTTTATATAGCCTTGTATATCACCTTAACTGGGAATAATTGTTGAGTTTATATAACATATTAACCCTGTAAGCAATCCATATGATTAGTTCAAGTGGCTGTATATAGACATGCATTAAAAACCCTTATTTTTTTATATATATTTGGTATGGGACAATATGCTATTCTTTTCCGATATCTCCCAGCTGCTGACCATGCACAACTTCTAAAGATGCTTTGATACCACCTTGAGAGGTTTATATGTCACATACCAGGGGTGTCAGGTATATGTCACAGGCAATGATTGTCAGCACACTGACACTTCTGGCTGAGCTCAGCTCTTGCCTACTGAACAGTTGTCATTTATCTAAATGGTGACGAAACATGCAAGTCTTTTATCTCTTGTAGTCTGTCTTTTTGGTGCCTATCTTCTTCTTGAGCTATTCCACAAGATTTGAATATATTTGTAGGTCAGTTTGGCCATATCTATAGACCAATTTAATTAGGCAAAATGTAGTAATTCAGAATAACCAGTCAGTGCTTATCTTTCACTAATCAGATTTTATTAAAACGATTTCTGTGGGTTAGCACACCAACTATGGTCTGGAGGTTACGAAAGGAATGATATCTTGAGATGATCTTGAGTTTATTTGGGCGTAGAAGTAGGTGTGAAATGGATTTTTAAAGGTGCGTACATTATTGAATAGTCTGTCACTTTCATATATTCCATTCTGAAAACTTTGTGTTAATGGAATGTAAGACACCAGGAATCTCTGTAGTACACAACTTCTGCTCATAATAGGATGCATATGGTTGTGATCACAGATGTAATAATCACTTTGCCACAAAAACCACTGCATGACAGAGTGTCAAAGGGTTGGGTTTAATGAGTGTCCTCTGTGCTGAATCCAAGCAACATATTAACTGTTAGTATATTGACTCATCATTTTTTTGTGATTAGTTTCATTAGTTAAAAGAGGATCTGCATTTTATTTTAATTTTGTTTTTACGAAACACACATTTTCAGAATTCATGTCAGGCAGGCGCACTTCTCTTTGCTCACAGATTTTGACTGACAGCAGCAGGGGCCAATGGCTCCTGCTGCTCTCAGCCAAGCCTGTGAGAGTGGGGAGAGGGGAGAAGAGCTGCTGCAGACATGCACAACGAAAGATCGAGATAGGGCTCAGGTGAGTATTTAGGGGGGAAGGGGAGGTGATACTATTAAAATATTGTTAAACTTAATGCAATAAGGTTAAACTTTAAACAAAGGAAGCAATACAAAGAGAACAGGATACTTTCTCATACAAGTACATGGTGCAGCAGGCACATATCGGGAATATAAAATGTTGGGCTAACAAACACTTTAACTCTCTTTAATGGATTGCTGACCAACTGCCGTAGTTATACTTAAACAAGCTGGTTCGGCTGCGCGAATCACCATAGGTGTATCTGGGGCTCGTTCACGGCCCTGTGCCGATTGGGGAGCATCAATAGTTTAAAAAAACTAATACATAAGCACCTGAACAACCACAGCATACAGGGATATACACTGTAGTGGTCATCTTGGAGGTGTGTTTGAGGTCATTATCATGTTGGAATACTGCCCTGTAGCCCAGTCTCCAAAGGGAGGGGATCATGCTCTACTTCAGTACATGTTGGCATTCATGGTTCCCTCAATGAACTGTAGCTCCCCAGTACTGGCAGCACTCATGCAGCCCCAGACCATGACACTCCCACCATCATGCTTGACCATAGGCAAGACACACTTGTCTTTGTACTCCTCATCTGGTTGCCGTCACACACGCTTGACACCATCTGAACCAAATACGTTTATCTTGGTTTTATCAGACCACACTACATAGTACCAGTAATCTATGTCCTTAGTCTGCTTGTCTTCAGCAAACAGTTTGTGGGCTTTCTTGTACATAATCTTTAGAAGAGGCTTCCTTCTGGGATGACAGCCATGCAGACCAATTTGATGCAGTGTGCGGCGTATGGTCTGAGCACTGACAGGCTGACCCCCACCCCCCCCCCATCCCTTCAACCTCTGCAACATTGCTGGCAGCACTCATATGTCTATTTCCCAAAGAAAACCTCTGGATATGACGCTGAGCACATGCACTCAACTTCTTTGGTCGACCATGATGAAGCTTGCTCTGAGTGGAACCATGCTACAGCTCAGTTTCAGGGTCTTGGCAATCTTCTTAAAGCCTAGGCCATCTTTATGTAGAGCAACAATTTGTTTTTTCAGATCCTCAGAGAGTTCTTTGCCATGAGGTACCATGTTATACTTCCAGTGACCAGTATGAGAGAGCGATAGCACCAAATTTAACACAAGGGAAAAAAGGAGAACTGCTCCAGGTGGTGAACTGAAAGTGACGCCCTCCTCAGTGTGGAAGTAACAGGTGCTGGCTCAGCACAGGCAATAATGAAGAAAAAGAATCTGGACACTTACTTGCAGCTCAGACATTTATTTTCCACCAGATCCCCCTCCTTATACTTGAAGAAGCCATTGGAATTTGAAATGATATGTGCTAATGGTCCCTACGAACCCCATTTAATATCCTCCATATATAAAATATTACCCAAGGCCACTCCCTTAGCAGTAGATTGTCATCATTACACAAGGAAATGGTCTCAGTTACTTCAGCACGATGTATCCTTGTTGGATTGGGGAAGAATATGGAAATCTCCCACTGTGTGACCGCTTATAAAGTTCTATTGGTCTGGTATAGAACCCCAGAACTCTCACATGCCTGTAACCCGACGATCTCAAAACAATGCTGGAGATGTAATAAAGCTGTGGGTTCACACTTCCATACTTTCTGAGAATGCCCTTCAGTCAACCAGTTCTGGACCCAGACCCAATCACTTCTGGAAAAATTTTTATATTTTCCAATTCCCTTGAACCCTATGCACTACATATTAGGTCTTCCTTTCCCAGGTATCTTCAAAACTAAGCAGAGATTGATGTGCTTTATATTATTAGCTGCTAAAACGAGCTATCCCCAGGCTATGGCTCTCTACCTCACCCCTTACAATCCCACAAACCCTCTCTATTATAGCAGACATACGAAGAATGGAACATCTAACTGCGATCGATGACTTAGTACAGAAATTTTCAAAAATCTGGCAGATATGGGATGATTTTGACTCTGGTCCTGAAGCACATAGTCCCAGCCATTTGGTCTTTGATACCTACAACATTTCCCACATTGTCTGTTCTGCAGAGGTAGGCTAGGTAAACAATTGTTTGTGGAACTTCTACATTGTTTTTCTGACACTCTTGTACATATGGTGCTACTTATATGCTGATACTTACCCGTATGTGTATAAACGCTCTATGTCCATCTATTCTGCAACTTTATTGTTAATGTTGTTTCTAAAGCCTCATACACACGATTGGACTTTGTACAATCTTTCCCGTGGATTTTTTGTACAAAAGGCATCGGCCGTGAACTTGTTTTGCATACACATGGCAGGACTTTTTCAGCCAACTTTCACCAAATCCCGTGGTTTTTCTGTTCTTTACGACCACCTTTGGTCAACTTCTGTATTGTTGTCTGATCGTTTGCATTGGTTCTGAGCATGCGTGTTTGTACCTTGTACAAAAGTCCCATCATTTTCTGTACACACGATCAGACTTTGCTCCATCTGACTTTTGTTGCCGGAAAGTTTGTCCGTTCGCAAAGCCAACAAAAGTCTGATGTAAACTGAAAAAGTTTGTTCGATGGAGCATGCACACGCTCGGATGTTTCCTTAAAACAGCTAATTTGCATGTTTGTTGTCAAAAAGTCAGATCGTGTGTATGGGCCTTAAGATTCTGTATTTCTTTCTTTTCTATTGAAGACAGTGTATATTAGTACTGCGTGGAAAATTTGTACTATCCATCTGATTTTGTAATATTCTGAAAATTTCTTTAAATAAACAATTAAAAAAAAAAAAGAATCTGGACAGCTTCACTCCAATAAAAGCCTTTATTGTAGCATATAATCAAAGTTCATGTGACAACAGAAGTAGGGTATGATAAGCTATTTTACCCTGCTTCTGTTGTCACATGAATGTTGATTATCTGCTACAATAAAGGCTTTTTATTGGAATGCGGCTGTCCAGATTCTTTTACCAAATTGAACACACCGGCTCCCCATTCACACCTTGTAACAATAATAAGTCACATGGCACCGTGGAGAGAAAATGGCTAATTTGGACATTTTCACTGAGGGGTGTACTCACTTTTGTTTCCAGCGGTTTAGACATCATTGGCTGTGCGTTTGAGTTATTTTGAGGGGACAGCAAATTGACACTGTTATACAAGCTGTATACTCACTACTTTACATTGTAGCAAAGTGGCATTTCTTCAGTGTTGTCACATGAAAAGATATAATAAAATACTCACAGAGTATATTTTTTTATTTATTTTTTTATTTTTATTTTTTGGTTGAACTGGATGGACTTGTGTCTTTTTTCAACCTGGCTAACTATGTAACTATGTAACTATGTAACTATGTAAAAATGTGAGGGGTGTACTCACTTTTGTGAGATACTGTATATGATCACATTAGTCTAATCATATTAGTGATTTCTATAGTAACTTAATGGGATTGGTGCCAAATTAATTAATAGGATGTTAACAAAATGAATATAAATTGACCCAAAGGGGATCTACATCTCCAATTATCTAGAGACTAGAGATGAATGAGGACTATTGTGAATATTGAAGTCTGGGACGGAATGGTGGGTAGCAGGGAACCGCCAAGCTGAATATCTGAAGGGAGAGAATGCAGTCAGGGAATGACCAGAAGAGCGGTTAGTGAATCAATTCCAGATCAATACCTGATTTCTCAAGGGAACATTTCATCACGGCTGCTTTAATAGCGCAGTGTTATCCTATGACAAGAAATGGATTGGAGGTTTTCCAGTCAGCAACTGAAAAAAGAAGAATCCAATTTGTTATTAGATGAAGATTCACTAACCACTCTGAAAAAAAAGAACTATACAGAGCTAAGATAATAATTCATTTGTAGCATAGATGTCACTATATGGGGCATCATGCTGAAGTCAGGGGGAATTTGCTCCTGATTGAACATGGTGCAACAATTAATATAGTGCAACATCTATGGAGGATAATGTATGGTTTACGCAAGCCTCCCATAAAATTAGGTATTCAGTTTGAGGTCATATAGATATTAACTGTTTAAAAATCCAATAAAAGTAACAATTTATTTTAAAGGTTTAGTGGCTGACAGTTGAGATTATATGATCTATGTTGCAAAACTATGTACAATATGCTTTGTTGGGATTTTGTATTGTTCCATCTTAGCTCTTTTATTAATTTCAGGTTCATAGCTGCTAATAATCAATTATTTTTTGATGCCTCATAACAGGTACAAATCTGCAGTTTCCTGATACCATAGTAAACTTGCTTTAAAGCGGAGCTCCACCTAAAAGGTAAAGGTTTGCTTGTTTGCACCCTCCACTGCCACACCTGCCACTTTTTCGGGGGGGGGGGGAGGGGCAGGCGCTTTTAACCCTTTTTCTCTGATCGCCGTCGTATTCCCATCTGTCTCCTGCTCACGCATTCCTTTCCGTCGCTTCCACGGGGGGTGGGGGGGGGGGCATGATCTCTGCATTCATTCAGCAAGGGGGTTGTTGTCGTTGGTTTGCCACCCCTCTCCCCAAAATATTAAACACCAGCCGCCACTGATCACGGTGCTGCTTCTCTGTCACTGTCCATTCACAGTCTGAGGTGGGTTTACAGTGACCTGGTCCCAGAGTAAATAGGTTAAATGATGCTGGACATTAGACTAAGGACATCTAGTGGTAGAAAGTTTTGCAGGAGAAATCTCTGGATTGAAGCCAAATACTGCAGAAAATTCTGGTTTTGCTATTTTATTTATATTTTTATTCTTATTTTTTTGGCTGTCATGCTTTAACAAGTTCCTAAACTATGTGCAAACATTTCCCCCTGTCCTTGCATCTTCATCATCTGCACCAAGTTATAATGGGGAAAAGTGCCAGATGTTTTTGTTTTAAATAATTATTGTACATCATTATGTAATTACCGGTATATCATTTTTCATTCTGGTGACTATCTACAGTGATGTCACCACTTCAAATGAGAGGGAGGGCACAAGCATTTGGGCGCGGCAGCATGAGCATACGGTCACCCCTCCCTCCATGATAAAAAATAAATGAATAAATAAAATCCCTCAGGATTTAAAAGGTGCTGTCACTTTAAATATTGCAAGGAAAGGGATTAGGCAGGAAAAACTGGATTTAGGCGGGAAGGAGAGGTATCACGTGGCCATTTAAAAAATTCTGGAAGGTCATGTGAGGCATTGGAAAGTTCTGGAAAGCATGACTCATTATATAAAGGAGCCCCGCTGTGAGGCCAGTGGCGTAGCGAGCCCCCCACCCCACCCTCCCTTATCACAAGGCACATTTTTTGTGGTTCATCACCCTTTTTATTGAAAGGGGGGACTTGTAGTTATGATTTATGATATTGTGCTAGAGTCCTTTATGACTGAGAAAAGTTGTATTTTGCAGATTAATAAAGTTTAAGTCTAATTATTAATAAATTATATTCAATGTGAAGTTGTTATTCATAGATAATTTACACCAATAAACGTGCCACGGCCACAATTTTTGCCACTTAATGGTGTCTGTGTTATTATATGTAGAATTTAAGTTAGCTTTTGAATGAGCGACCTGCATTCTCATTATGAGTCTGCACCAAGGAGTCCCTGTACACTATAGATTTACATGACAGATACCAATCTGCTCTGTTCCTTTAGTCAGACCATGGCATTTTTTCTTTTCACACCAACTTAATTCTTATATATAATGTTGCTGTGCAGCCTTTTATATTTACAAAAATCATCACACATTATTTCCCATGTACTGTTGGTACTATATTTGTAAATGTTTTTCAATAGAGGGATATATTGGAAAAAGCATGTTTGGCTGTCTTGATGAATAAGTAAAGTGCTGCTCAGTATTAGGTGGGATATACACCAATCAGCCATAATGTTATGACCATCCACCTAATAGTGAGTAGGCCCCCCCTATTACCATCAAAATAGCTACTTTTTCTGCCAAAACAGCTCTGATCCATTCAAGCATGGACAATAATAGACCTCTGAAGGTACACTGGCACCAAGCTGACAGTAACAAACCCTTTTAAGAGGAAGTAAACCCCGATGGGTTTTACTTCCTCTTTTGATCCCAGCAAGGTTTGCAAATTAAAAGCATAATGGGCTAGTATGTGATGTATACTAGCCCATTACACAACACTTACCTGCAAACGAAGTCTGCGCTGTCCCCTGAGTAGGCTGCATCCATCTTTACCCCTCTTCCTTCCGGGGCCACGGACTCCATCTCTGTGACTGGCTGGCATCACTCCTGCGCATGCAGTCACGGCACACACAGGGGGGGAAAGAAATGGTGGTCCGTTTCATCACAGCGCATGCGCCGGTGAGAACATACATCGGCAGACTTCAAGTGAAACATCTCCTAAATGGCGCATGTTTAGGAGATATTTCCACTACCTATAGGTAAGCCTTATTCTAGGCTTACCTATAGGTAAAGATCAACAAAAAGGTTTACAACCACTTTAAGTCCTGTAAGTTGTAAGGTGAGGCCTCCATGCTCCATGGATCAGACTTGCTTTTCCAGCACATCCCACCTGATTGGATTGAGATCTGGAGAATTTGGAGATTAAGTCAACACCTTGAACTCTTTGTGCTCCTAGCCCAGTCTGATGAAGGTGGTAAGGCTTCGGAAACACATTGCCCTTGGTCTCCTGTCAATGGCGTGAGTGAGGGTTTGCGATGATGCCGACATTTAATCTTGCGCAGGTCCCTGCTTGCACCCTTCAGCTGTCCGCCAGTCCATCCAGTTTGCTGAAGCTGCCTTTGCACATCAACAAGCCATGTGAACATCATGCAGGAGTTTTAAATGTAAGCGAGTCTGTAATATTGATCTGACGCCCTTTTCAGTTCCTTCTTCCCCAAGTAAACGACGCACACGCACCCGGCCTTCCACAGGATTCATCAGACCAGTCCAGATTCTTCTATTGCTCCATAGTCCAGTTCTCCTGCTCATATACCCATTGTAGGTACTTTCCTCTGTGGACACGGGTCAGCATGGGCACCCTGACCAGTCTGCGGCTACGCGGCCCCATACACAACAAACTGCAATGCCCCTTTTTTCTGCTTTCAACACATCGACCTCAAAATGTTTGCTTGCTGCCTAGTAACATACCCCACCAGCTTTCAGATGCCATCATAGCAAGATAATTAATGTTATTCACTTAACTTGTAAGTGGTCAAGTTATGGCTGATCAGTGTGCATTAGCCAGAAGAACCTAGTCAATCAAAAGACTGTTGTTTAGAGCCAGCAAATCGGTGTTTCCAGTGTCCTGCACAGTCTCAGAAATGTTTGGTTTCTCCTCATTAGTAGATAATATACACATGCTATGATCACCAGGGTTCATGTATGCAGTCATCCTTTAGGCCAGGTTCACATTGCTGCGATGCGGGAACGCCGCGAATCCGCAGCGTTTTCCCGCATCGCACACCTCCCGCCGGCAGTTCACACTGCCCTATGCGGACGGCTGGGGGTGTCAATGTTATGTTAATGACACCCCCAGATCCGTCGGCATATCGCAGTGCGATCTGCCGACTCGCACAGGAATCGGATCGCATGGTGTGAACCCCCATGCGATCCGATTCCGTTGCGGACCCAAAAAAGGGTCCCGTGCGAGTTTGCTGCGGGACCGCTGCGAGTTCAGCCATACTATCTGTATGGCTGAACTCGCAGCGCTACGGAGATCGGATGTGATTTGCTGTGCGAATCACATCCGGTTCTCCCCCCGCAGCAGTGTGAACCCAGCCTTAATGTCAGTTTACAAGACTCTGTTAGTGTTAACACACCTCATTTTATTACCTTCCTCCTCATATGTTGTGTAAGTGATTAATGATATCACTTTTTATCTTTTCACCAAGAGTTTACGTTGTATGAAAGCGAAGATGAATAATGTTCTATGATCCTTTGAACAATGTGGCTGAGCTAGAATCAAGGAACGTTTAGGACAACTGTATTTGTTTTTCAAATGACTTTCCATATTCCTCTTCCGTTTATAGCTATTTAAAGATAGTGGATCTCAATTTATCTTCCTATGGTTTTTTTTTTTCTTTTTTAGACTGACACGCCTGCTGTTTGATGGCTAGTGTTGATATTTCATAGGCATACTTGGGATGTTTGCTCCCATTATGGGCCAGTCAAAGTGTCTGGGGTATCTCTCGGTAAGCACAATACCTTCTATCTTCACAACTTTCTCAGACAGGAAAGAGACATATTCGAGAACCCAACAGTATATCTAGAACACTTTGTTCTTTGTTCAAAATTCTGATCACAAATTGACTCATTTCAGATAACCAAGGCGTGAGTACTTAATGAACAGAACAGGAAATGTTTCAAGTGTTCACAGGAATCTACAGTATATTACTTCTTAAAAATCGAACACTGGCTAACACTTGACTACAGCATATATTGGCTTAGTATGAAATAAAATAAAAATGTGGTGCTGTCTACAACGGTCAAATTATTGTGCACTGTGGGTTTGAAGATGGACATAATTTGTTTTCCTTTGTTTTAAAGAATAGCTTATATAGTAGATCGTATCTAGTAAGAAAAGTTTAACAGGAACCAAAGAATGCATATAGATGGTTAATATGTAGATTTTTCCATATACGTAATGCATACGAGACAAAAAAGGTAAGATAAACAAATTGCTTTATGTTAAAGAGGAAGTAAACTCTCCCACTCTGATGCTTCTTTTCATTTAGTCCATTATAATAAGTCATTATCAGACTATAACCACTGTAATCCAGCCCAAATTGCATATTACTTACTGTTTAAAGAAACTTTAAAAAACTTGTTTCCAGGGGTTAGGCAGCGCCATCTTAAGTATTGTTTTCTCAGTCCACAGTGGAGTGTATTTCCGCCCTTACATTGAGCACTTCCTGTACTTTTAACCAAGCCTCCTTCTCAATCCAAAGTTTCTATGGCAACCCTGCTTCCCTGTTCATAGCTTACTTGTTTATTTCATAGTATTTACTTGTGCCAATGTCTAATGTTTCTCTTTGTCAGACTTATCAGCTTCAGCTGCAGTAATGGCCAATATTTAGACTGTATGCGAGGTCACATAGTCACATGGTGTGTAGGAGGAAGCTCTGAGTGATTAGCAGAGTTCAGTGTTGTGCCGTAGGAAGTCCTGATAACAGATAGATAAGACATAGAGAGTGTGCCATAAATCAGGGGAGATCTGGGCATGCTCAGTGACTTCATTCTACAGAACAACAAGGATTACAACAATACTAAGCAAGTAAGGAGATATCTACAAGCAGTGTTCATTAGAGTTTTTTATGCTGATTTACATGGGACAAAGTTGTGGGGGAGGGTTTACAACCACTTTAAAGAGTTACTAATAACGGAAAAAAATATATATTCACACTATTCAGAAACAAAGATGTTTAGAAGGGAAGGGGGCTTCTATAGTATTTTTAATAGTTTACACATTAAGCCATGTATTTTTTTTAAAAAGCTGGCCTTTAATTTATGTTTAGTGACCTATTAAAGCTGAACTTCAGCACTAACATTCCCAGAACAGTGTCTTTTTTTTGTACTTTGGAATCTCTTTTTAAAACCTTTTTCTCTCAGTTTCCATGTTGGCATGCCTTAATGCCACTTAGGCCTTATGTACACTGCTGCTGGTAAACGGGCATTTAGGAGCAGTTGGGCATTTTTTTCAACTGCTCCTGAACTATTCTTCTTTTATCTTATCAGTACACGTACACAGGTTCTCCTTTCTAATCGTTTCTAGGCACTTTCTAATAGTTTCGAATAGTTTCTAGGCAAGACCAACCAAACTGACAGCAGTGTCATCCAAGTCTCCACTCTAGAGTCTGCCACAAACCCCACCTCAACCACTTTGTCTTGCACTGGAGTGCCATGATGTAGAAAATAAAAAGTATCCCTCTGCCAACCTGGCCATAGAGATGAAATCCAGGGAAGAGTCCTGGGGCTGCCAGTCACCTTTCTTTGTTTATCTAAACTGACCACACAAAGCACTGAAGCTGATCTGTTCTTGTGTGGTCAGTTTGTAGCTTTCGGCTGGTCATTCTGTGGTACAGGACAGTTCACAGACACAGCAGAGGATTTAAGTGACTTTGAACGTGGCATGGGTGTCAGAGGGGCTGGTCTGAGTATTTCAAAAACTGCTGATCTACTGGAATTTTCACGCACAACCATCTCTAGGGTTTACAGAGAATGGTCAGGAAAAAAGAAAATATCCAATGAGCGGCAGGTGTGTGGACCAAAATGCTTTGTTGATGTCAGAGGAGAATGGGCAGACTGGTCTGAGATGATAGAAAGGCAACAGCAACTCAGATAACCACTCGTTACACACAAAGTATGCAGAATACCGTCTCTGAATGCACAAAACATCAAACCTTGAAGCAGATGGGCTACTGTAGCTGAAAACATCACCGGGTGCCACTGTCAGCTAAGAACAGGAAACCAAGGCTACAATTCGATCAGGCTCACCAAAATTGGACAGTAGAAGATTGGAAAAACGTTGCCTGGTCTGATGAATCCTGATTTTCAGCTGCGTCATTTAGAATGTAAGGCCAGAATATGGCGTAAACAACATGAAAGCATGGATCCATCCTACCTTGTATCAACGGTTCAGGGTGGTGGTGGGGGTGTAATGGTGTGGGGGATATTTTCTTGGCACACTTTGGACCCCTTTAGTACCAATTGAGCATTGTTTAAATGCCACAGTACGCCTGGGTATTGTTGCTGACCATGTCCATCCCTTTATGACTACAGTGTACCCATCTTCTGTTGGTCACTTCCAGCAGGATAATGCACCATGTCACAAAGCTCAAATCATCGCACCCAAATCATCGCACCACTGGTTTCTTGAACAGAACAATGAGTTCACTATACTCTAATGGCCTTCACATTCAATAGAGCCCATCCAATAGAGCACTATTGGGATGTGGTGGAACGGGAGACTCACATTACAAATGTGCAGCTGACAAATCTGCAGCAACTGCATGATGCTATCATATCACTATAGACAAAAATCTCTGAGGAATGTTTCCAACACCTTGTTGAATCTATGCCACCAAGAATTAAGGCAGTTCTGAAGACAAAGGGGGTGCAGCATGACCAAACGTTTTAACTTGGTTAAAAAAAAAAAAAAGTAACAAAAGACCATTTCTGAAACTAAGCAAAAACAGTTCCAGATAGGAAGGGTAACTTCCCAAGAAATTGTGGCAGTGTTGAATTCTAAGTCTGTTAACCTGCTGGACATTGTCACTAATAAGTTGTACACTTACAGAGCACTTGAAGCACAGTTTCTAGTTGACACTTTTCCAATTTGTAGTAAATGTGTGTGACAAGTCTCTAACAAGAGCAAAGTTGCAGTGGTGAATCTACAGCAAGAGCTCTGCTGATCTACAGCATGAAAATTCAGCTACAGTGACCCCTGTGGTGGGATGACTATTTTACAACATAGCTGAACCAGAACTTACAGCGGACTTGCAGAATGTTTGCAAAGAAAGTTCATCTGGAGTCATGCAATGCGGACTTACTGCAATTGTACAACAACATTTTGAAGCCTGGCAAGTCTAGCAATAGCTTAGCAAGTCGTTTTTAAACTTGCAGCACAATTGCTTGCTATCTGGGGTTACGGTGCCTTCATTGTTATAACTGCATTAGAAAGTGTATATAACATTGTATGTTCACAACTACTTCAACCGCTCGCTGACCAGCCGCCTCAGTTATACTGTGGCAGGTTGGCACAGCTGCGCAAATCACCGTAGGTATACATCAGCTCTTTAATACGTTATTGCTGGCACGCGTACCTGCAGTGTGTCCTCGTAGTTAATGTGCGTTCCCGGCGCAATGTCCGCCGGGCACCCGCGATTGCTCGTGACAGAATGAGAACAGGGATGTGTGTGTGCACCCGTGCTCCTTCATTCAGAGTGGTAGCTGTATAATACAGGAGGTGTGTTACTGGCCAGATCACCAGAGGAAAACATAAAAATTTAGAAAACATAGAAAAAAGCTTAAACAAATAAAACAAATGCAGCCACCCCATCTAATGATTAGTAAGCTGCAGTATATTATATTTTTTGTTTTAGGTTTAATACTGGTTTAAGTATACTTTCTGCAAGTACAGAAAAACAGCTGTTGAACTTATCTGAAATCCAGTGTCCTCAAACAATGTTATCAGCCTCCTGTTTCTCCTCCATGAACTACAGAACACCACCCCCCATGTTAAAGTGGTTGTAACCCTTAAATAAAAATAATCCTGTTAAAAAACATGTTAAACCGCATAGTGCTGTGGTGTCATTTGTTCCTTTTTATGTTGTAATATACCTGGTTAATCCTGCCTGTTCCTGTGTCCACCTTAGTGTGCTGACCACGGTAATCATGGCTGCTAAACCATGATGCCGTGGTCAGGTTATGTGCCTCCGTCATTGTACTGTTCTCCTCTCTCCCCCTTCCTCTCTCGCTGTCAGCTCAGGAGTCTGTATAGTAAACCGTCTCCTCCCTGCCTCTTTCCTTCTGCTGCTACTTCGTCTGTAATAAGTAAGTCTTTCAATTCCTGCCAGCCCCTCTGCAATAACAAGATGTACAACACAGTGGGGTTGATTTACTAAAGGCAAATCCACTATAAGTGCACTTGGAAGTGCAGTCGCTGTAAATCTGAGGGGTAGATCTGAAATGAGGGGAAGCTCTGCTTATTTAATCATCCAATCATGTGCAAGCTAAAACTCTATTTTTTATTTTCCTTGCATGTCCACCTCGGATCTACAGCGACTGCACGTCCGAGTGCACTTCTAGTGCACTTGTAGTGCAAAGTGGATTTGCCTTTTAGTAAATAAACCCCAGTGTGTGTGTGTGTGTGTGTGTGTGTGTGTGTGTTTTTATTTATTTGGCGGCTAAATACCTTTGTTCACATTACTGATGTGCAGTCGTGTAACCTCCTGGCTGACGTCAGAAGTGAAACTCAGCCCCTCCCACTGTAGTCCATAGATCGGGGAAGGAGAGCAGCAGGCGGTCACGTGTCCGCACATCGGCGACATGAAAAAAGGTATTTAGCTGCCAATTTTTTTTTTAAACATATCTTGTTATTGCAGAGGGGCTGGCAGGAATTAGAATAGGTGAGTTAACAACCACTTTAAGAATATGAGAGGGGGAGGTGTTTGTAATCCGAATCAGAAAATTAGCCTAGGGTAAGAAATGTGTTACTGGCAGGATCACCAGTTGAATATGAAGGGAAAAAGCCTGAAAAAGGTAAACTATTGCATAATACCAACAATGTCTTTCTACTAGACATTTGTTTTGTTTTGTTTCGTTTCGTACGGAAAAAAAAATGTGTTTCATAATTCGTGTACGAAATTCAATTCGGATTCGTACGAAATACGAATTTTCGTTAGATTCGTAAGCTTTACGTTAAAATAACGAAAGTTCGTTGTGATGAATTTATCATTATGAGGGGCTCCCACCATCCCTGTGCTGTGCTGAGTTCCTGGGTTTTTAACCTTTAGTTTCGTTAACTTTTTGTAAAAATAACGAAAGTTCGTTATGATGTACATCAGGTCTGTACATCTGCTGTGTGTCCATTATGAGGGGTTTCCACCATCCCTGTGCTGAGTTCCCGGGTCTGAGTGTACACCCGCTGTGCCCATTATGAGGGGTTCCCACCATCCCTGTGCTGAGTTCCCGGGTCTGAGTGTACACCCGCTGTGCCCATTATGAGGGGTTCCCACCATCCCTGTGCTGAGTTCCCGGGTCTGAGTGTACACCCGCTGTGCCCATTATGAGGGGTTCCCACCATCCCTGTGCTGAGTTCCCGGGTCTGAGTGTACACCCGCTGTGCCCATTATGAGGGGTTTCCACCATCCCTGTGCTGTGCTGACTTCCTCTGATTGTTGAACAAAACACCAGTCACAATTCTGGCCATTTGGATCCGAAATTCCAAAATTCGTTAAAGAAATTTCATATTTCGTATAAAATTTGTAAGCATAGAAGTTCCCATAGGGTTCCCACCATCCCTGTGCTGAGTTCCCAGGTCTGTACACCTGCTGTGTCCATTATGAGGGGTTGCCACCATCCCTGTGCTGAGTTCCCGGGTCTGAGTGTACACCCGCTGTGCCCATTATGAGGGGTTCCCACCATCCCTGTGCTGATTTCCCGGGTCTGAGTGTACACCCGCTGTGCCCATTATGAGGGGTTCCCACCATCCCTGTGCTGACTTCCTGGGGTTTTAACTTTTAGGTTTGTTATCTTTTTGTAACAATTACAAATTTCATTATGAATTTGGATCCGAAGTTCGTAAACGAAATTTTGTATTTTGTACAGAAATCATTTGCATAAAAATTCGTATTTCGGATTCCTACGAATGTACGAATTTCAGGAATTTCGTACGAATTTTTGATTCATACAAAACGAATCGCACATGTCTATTTTCTACTCCACACTCCACACTGTTTTTCTGTGACACCCTTCATAATTCTGTGCCCGTCATTGTCATGCTGCATTGCTGATTCCCTTAAATAAAGAATTTATTAAAAAAAAGTAAACTAATGCAGCCACCACATCTAAGAACAATATATTACAGTTTTGTTCTTGGGTTTAGACTTTAAATAGCTCCTCGGAGTTATAGAAACTTCCTTCATTTTTTTAAATGATTTTATAATATTTTTATAAGCTTTAATTGCGCTGGTGATGAATGGCTTTTCTGATCGACATGGTGATTACATTGCTTTTCTAGAATGTTTACTTTGTGCATTTGAAGCCAATTTCAACAAAATTTTAGCAAACGTGAAATCTGTAAATTTGCTGCAAAATCAAGTTTGGAGAAATCGCCCGCTCATACCTACGAAAGACATTGCCATGAAAAGAAAGCATTGAAATTCCCCAAAAACACAGAAAACACTATATTTATCACTTCTGTATTATAAGTAGTAAGAAAGTTATAGCTAAATCATTATACCCATGGCTGAAATATGAATATGGCTATCGCTTTACTGGTAAAAAATACATGTGATAAAATACAAGGAATAAAATATGACAGAGGTATGATATATTGACCAAGGTATACCTCCAACCATTCACTGTTTATGTTTACAGACACCGGTTACCCCCCCCCCCCCCCCCTCCTTTGATACTACTTGTACGTTTGTTTCTCAGTATTCCTCAATTTATGTATCAATGCTATGTACGCTTGTTCTATTTTACTTTCAATACATTTTTCACGTAAAAAAAAAAAAAAAAAAAGATATTATATGATATAATATTATATATATATATATATATATACACACACCCTATTTCCCCAAAAATAAGACCTAGCGTGATTATCGGTGATGCCTGCAATATAAGCCCTACCCTCCAAATAATTGGAAAATCTTATTTTCAGGGTAGGACTTATTTGGGGGGTAGGGCTTATATTGCAGCCATTACCAACAATCACGCTAGGTCTTATTTTCGGGGAAACAGGGTATATATATATATATATATATATATATATATATATATATATATATATATATATATTGTTTAAAAAAATGTAAAAATTACAGGTTCAAAAATGAAAGTACACTGCTAGAGGAGGACGCATCTCTAATTTTATTAGATAAAGTTTTATGATAATTTATTCTGTTTCAATAAACTTTATTGAGCATATTAAAAAATGCACAGATATCAAACTTATATTCTGTTTCTGCCTACTGTATATATAGAACAAATTCCCAACATCAATAATCCAAACCGTAGAAGAAAAAGTAATACAACTTCAATTTCTACCGAGGTGGGCAAGGAAAAAGCCTCATACCAGGAAAATACAATGTTCAAGGTGGAAAGGTCCCCCAAAATTAGGAATAGCGTCATAAATTGCATATACAACCATGGGGGGGGGGGTCTCCCCATACAGGAGAGGTTAATGAGAATCCCAGCTGTGGTAGTATAAACAGTGGGATTGTGGTACTGGTGCAAAAGTAGTGTAGGAAGAAAGAAAGGACAGAGGGACAGAAAAGGGGAGAAATAGAAAAAAGGGGTTAGATAGGTTGGAAGTGGTCCAGTATTGATCCCTCTCCCCCTCACAGGACAATTCCTCAAATGGAAAATTTAACCACTTCAGCCCTGGAATGATTTACCCCCTTCCTGACCAGAGCACTTTTTATGCGATTCGGCACTGCGTCGCTTTAACTGACAATTGCGCGGTTGTGCGATGTTGTACCCAAACAAAATTGACGTCCTTTTTTTCCCACAAAACTGGAGTTAGTACTTACCGGTAACTCCTTTTCCGGTGGTCTTCCAGGACAGCCCTTGAGAGATGGAGCTCCTCCCATCGACACAGGAAACACATTGCCACAGTTCAAAAGGCGGTCCCTCAGGTCCCTGGTCAGTCATTCACCAAGAACCGAAGGATGGAACTGAAAAACATATAAACCATAACAGGTAATAACATTAGTACATCACTACAATCAAATAAAGGGTGGGATCGTGCTGTCCTGGAAGACCACCAGAAAAGGAGTTACCGGTAAGTACTAACTCCAGTTTTCCCAAGTGTTCTTCCAGGACAGCCCTTGAGAGGATCCCCAAGTACTTACCAGATTAGGGGGGGACCACGGCCTGGAGGACTTTCCTCCCAAAGGCCTGATCCTGACTAGACATTAAGTCCAGTCGGTAATGCCTTGTAAAGGTGGAAAAGCTTGACCATGTGGCTGCTTTACATACCTGCTCCGGGGTGGCACCAGCTCTTTCTGCCCAGGATGCAGACAACGCTCTTGTTGAGTGAGCTTTAACACCCTCAGGAGGATCTCTATTCAAGGCCTTATACCCCTCTGCTATAGCTAGCCTAATCCATCTAGCTATGGTTACTTTTGAAGCTTTCTGTCCCCTACGCTGTCCGGAGAAAAGGACAAAAAGGGAGTCTGAGATTCTGAATGGATTTGTTATTTTAAGATATTCTAGAATACACCTCCTCACATCCAATAAATGAAAACGTTCCTCTTTCTCATTTGCTGCATTTTGACAAAATGAAGGGAGGACAATATCTTGGGACCTATGGAAACTAGATGCTACCTTTGGTAAGAACCCAGGGTCTGTCTTTAGAATGACTCTGTCTTCTAGGATCTGTAGGAATGGTTCCCTGATGGAAAGTGCTTGGATTTCACTGACCCTACGGGCTGAAGTGATTGCCACCAGGAGAACTGTCTTAAAGGTAATAAGCCTTAGGGAGGCCTCTGAGATAGGCTCAAAGGGTGACCCCAAGAAAGCTTTTAGCACAACTGCTAAATCCCAGGATGGGACTTTTGTGATTCTGACTGGCTTGCGTCTAGCGACTGCCTTACAGAATCTAGCGACAAAAGGATTTTCCTGTAAGCGTTCATCTAGGTATACACTTAAGGCAGCTATCTGTACTTTAATAGTACTTAGGGTTAAACCCTTGTTTACACCTTCCTGTAAAAACTGTAGAATATTAGCCGTATTTATGTCCCGGCCATTCAGCCAGCTATTGAATTTTTTCCAGACTTTTTTGTAAATAGCTCTCGTGACTGGTTTGCGACTCTGTAGTAAGGTCGCAATTACCTCGTCTGACAGGCCCTTACTCCTTAAGATTTCCTCCTCAGTAACCACGCTGACAGCTTCAGTGTGGCGACCTGCGGATGGTAAAGAGGTCCCTGCGACAGGAGGTCCTGTCTGTAGGGAAGTCTTAGAGGCGGACAGTCTGTCAATTGTAGCAACGTTGTGAACCACGGTCTCCTGGGCCAAAAAGGTGCTACTAGAATCAAACAGGTTTTTTCCTTGAGGAATCTTGCTAGGACCCTCGGAATGAGATGAAGAGGGGGAAATGCATACGCCAGACTGAAAGTCCATGGAGTTTGCAAGGCATCTACCGCCAGGGGTTGATCTCCTGGGTTTAGCGAGAAAAAATTGGGAACCTTTGCATTTTTCTTGCTCGCAAAAAGGTCTACCTCTGGTTCTCCCCAGTGAGCTGTTATGAGATTGAATGCCTCTGGGTGTAAGGACCATTCTTGGTTCGAAATCCTCTGTCGACTCAAGAAGTCCGCCTTGTTGTTCAGCTCCCCTTTCAGGTGAACTGCAGAAATGGATTCCAGATTGGCTTCTGCCCACTGGAGAATGCGTCTGGCTACCAACATCAAACGAGGACTTCTGGTTCCTCCTTGTTTGTTTATGTATGCTACAGCCGTCGTATTGTCTGAACGGACTTGTAGATGGTGACCCTGTATTGCGGGGTGGAAAGCTAGAACAGCTCTCAGGATTGCTGTTAGTTCTTTCCAATTGGAAGAGAAACATTTCTCCTCCGGGGTCCACTTGTCCTGGACCCAGCTTGAGCCTAGGTGGGCTCCCCAGCCCCAACTGCTCGCATCCGTTGTTAGTGTTGAAGTGATAGGAAGGACCCAATGAACCCCTTTGTTTAGGTTCTCCCTGTCCTTCCACCACCAGAGGGAGCGTTTTACCCTTGAGGGGATCGATACCTCCTCCTCCAGATCTCTGCCTTTTAATTGTTCTAACAGAAAACCCTGAAGTTCTCTTTGATGGAACCTGGCCCATTGTACGGCTGGAATGGCTGCCGTCATAAGACCTAAGACCGACATTACTTCCCTCACCGTACACTTGGGGCTGCATTGAAGAAAAGATATTCTCTGCCACAGATTCAAAATCTTTTCTTCCGGCAGTATAATTTTCTGATCTACAGACTTGATCCAGTACCCCAGATACAGGATCTCCTGTGTTGGGGTTGTCTTGGATTTCTCCTGACTGACAATCCACCCTAATCGACTCAGACTGAGTTGAGTCAATTCTAGGTCCTGAGAAAGACGACTCTCTGAGTGGGCTGTTAGGAGCAGATCGTCTAGGTAGGGGATAATTGAGACTGATTGAAGCCTCAGAGGAACTAAAGCCTCTCCGAGAACCTTGGTAAAGATTCTCGGAGAGGATGATAGACCGAAGGGAAGTGCTCTGCACTGAAAGTGGTAAACCTTTGTGTCTATCTGCACTGCCATCCGAAGGAATTTCTGGCATTCCTCCCTTATTGGAATGTGCAGATAAGCATCCCTTAGGTCCAGGGTTGCCATAAATGTCTCTTTCTGCAGGAGATTCTTTATGGAATAAATGGACTCCATCCGAAATCTCTTGTAACGGATGGAGCGATTCAGTGGACGGAGGTTCATAATTAGTCTGAATCTCCCTGACGGTTTTCTTACCACAAAGATGTGCGAGTAAAAACCGTCCCCTTGTTCCTGAATAGGGACTGGTGTCAATACTTCTTGATCTACCATTTCCCCTATTAGTAAAGGTAAGGCCCTGGCCTTTTCTGAGTGACTTGGAAGCTTTGTCACCAGAAACTTGGAAGGAGGGTTGCTGTGAAATTCCAGCGCATGACCCCTTTTTATTATGTTTAAGACAAACTCGTTCGAGGTTGTCTCTTCCCATTGAGGAAGAAATTTGCTTAATCTTCCTCCCACAGGAACCCTGACGTCACTGGGGTTTGGGATCCTGATTGGGGCGGCTAAACAGTATGCCCCCTTTTCCTTTCCCTTTATGTCCCGACCAATGTTTTTTGGGGGTTGAACTCTTCTCTGATTTAGAGGGTTCCTTAAAGGGACGAAAAATTTTTCTTTGAAAATTTTTCTTTTTTGCAGGAAAGGTTTTCTTTTTGTCCGCCGTCCTTTCTAAGGCGGAGTCTAATTCAGGCCCGAAGACTAAGTCTCCTGTAAAAGGGACGCTGCACAGGCGGGTTTTAGACGCCGTGTCTCCCCCCCAGGTTTTCATCCATACTGACCTCCTTGCTGCCACTGAAAGTGCTGCAGATTTAGCCGTAAATTTAACGGAGTCCGTGGAGGCGTCAGAGATGAAACTGGTGGCCTTAAAAAGCATAGGGAAAGATTTCAAAAGCTCCCCCCTAGGAGTGCCTGCCTTTAAGTGTTCTTGTAGTTGCGATAACCAGAACTCCAGGTTTCTAGCTACACAGGAAGTGGCTAGAGCTGGTTTTAAGCCTGCCATAGAGGCATCCCAGGCCCTCTTTAAGACGATGTCTGTTCTCCTGTCCATGGGATCTTTCAGGTGGCCCATATCCTCAAAGGCCAGATCAGCCTGCTTTGAGATTTTGGACAGAGGGGCGTCTAGTTTTGGATTTTTATTCCAGACCGCCTCTGGGCTCTCATCAAAAGGGAACCTTCTCTTAAGGGATTTAGGAAAGAAAACCTTCTTGTCTGGTTCAGACCACTCCTTAAGGACAAGGTCAGAAAGCACCTTATGTATAGGAAAAACCCTTGCTTTCTTTTTCCCCAGAGCCTCATACATTTGATCATGTCTGGATAACTGAGTTTCTTCCTCCTCAATTTCCAGCGTATCATAGATAGCCCCCATTAGCTCATCTACTTCCTCGAGAGATAATCTATATTTTGAGGCTTTAGATGCTGCTTGATCCTCTTCCTGACCCGAGTCAGTGTCAGAGGATTCGGGGCTAATCAACGTGGGGCTAGGCTCCCTGACCATACGGGGCTCCCCTGAGCTGGGTGTTGTAAGGCATGGTGAGGATGAGATTATAGTTGTTTTACTCGTGGAGGCAGCTGCAGCTGATCCCACGTCAGTGATTAACTCCCGGAGGGACTTAAAGGTCGACGCCATTTCCTCTTTAAAGGAGCCCAAAAACTTTGCTAAAGGGGAATCTGCCTCAGATTTAAGCAAGCTTGCAATGCATTGCTTGCATAGGGCTTTGTTAGAGCCAGAGGACAACCTATTCCCACAATTAGGACACTTTTTGCGGCCTGTCTTGTCTTCCCTTGGCATCTCTTTAGCCTGAAAATAAGAAGACAAAGGATTTCTTAGCGTCAGCACCATGTCCCTCTTAGAATCACCACTAACAAACAACCTCACTGTGAGTAAACCGCCACCGTGGGGTACTACAGGGCCCAGCCTACAAACACCACCACTCCACCAGAGTAATAGCATGCCCAGCAGCCTACCTGGGTTTGGCTGGTGCCTGTCTCCGCCGGAGTATCCTGGGGAATAGCCTCCATGGTCCCCCTCTGACGCTCCGAATCCCGCCGCTAATCCGGTATAGCTGGACGCTGGTCGGGCTTTACAGGCACAGCGCTGGCTCTCCCTCTCCTCCTTGTACCCTTAGAGACCCGGAACCGGAAGTCTCGGCACGCAGTGATGACGCGGTTCCGCCGGAAGTGAACGCTCGGCGTCTCCGACCCCCTGCAACGAGGAGGGAAGATGGAAGGTTCCACTCACCACTCCTGGGGGAAACCGGCGTCATTCTGCCCCTGGCCACCTCGGCACTGGAAGGAGGAGGGTAACGGGTCTGCTCCGGTTCAGCTGGACGGTACCCGAGCCAAAGAAAAAAAGGTATGGACCCAAACTGCAGCCATAAACCAGGACCCGGTCCCTTAGGCTTGCAGGTTCTCAGGCAGCCCCTGAGAGGGGCCTCCAGGTTCCTGGCAACATGTTCCTCCGACGGAGGAAACACAAATGACTGACCAGGGACCTGAGGGACCGCCTTTTGAACTGTGGCAATGTGTTTCCTGTGTCGATGGGAGGAGCTCCATCTCTCAAGGGCTGTCCTGGAAGAACACTTGGGAAATAGAGCTTTCTTTTGGTGCTATTTGATCACCTCTGCGGTTTTTATTTTTTGCGCTATAAACAAAAAAAAGAGCGACAATTTTGAAAAAGAAACGCATTATTTTTTAGTTTTTGTTATAATAAATATCCCCAAAAAATATATCATTTTTTTTTTTTTACTCAATTTAGGCCAATATGCATAATATACATATTCTTCAACATATTTTTGGTGTGTCATGTATTCTTCAACATATTTTTGGTTAAAAAAAAATCACAATAAGTTTATTGATTGGTTTGCGCAAAAGTTATAGCGTCTACAAAATAGGGGATAGATTTATGGCATTTTTATTTCATTTTTTTTTTTTACTAGTAATGGCGGCGATCATCATGACTGCAACATTACGGCAGACACATCGGAAATTTTGACACATTTTTGGGACCACTGGCATTAATAGAGCGATCAATGCTATAAAATTGCATTGGTTACTGTAAAAATGTTACTAGCAGGGAAGGGGTTAACCACTAGGGGGCGGGGAGTGGTTAAGTGTGTCCTGGAGTGTGTTTCTAACTGTCTGGGGGATGGGCTAGCAGTGACACGACACTGATCGCTGCTCCCGATGACAGGGAGCAGATGATCTGTGTCCTGTCACTAGGCAGAACAGGGAGAGGCTGTGTTTACATCGGCATCTCGCTGTTCTTTAGCTCCGTGTCAGGATCCCGTGGGCACGGTCGCGGAGCTCGCGGCAGGCGCCCAAGCACTGTGGGAAATTCAAAGTAACGTACGGGTACGTTACTTTGCCCAGCAGCGCTATTCTGCCAACATATATATACAGTCGGCGGTCGGCAAGTGGTTAAAGTGTTACTGAACCCAGGACCCTGCATTCACTATATCTGGTCTCCCACAGTACGCGGAACATGGAAATACAATTATTTTAGTAAATATAAACTGCTAAATACTTTTTTCTCATTAGTAGTATATAGCAGTCTTGTGACTTCTATCAGTGTCCAGCCAAGCACTGGTTAAAGCTTGTAGGAGGAGTTTTCTGACTGTCCTAGGAGACTGCAAGAACCCTGACCCTCTGTCTGGACAGTGCTGATTGGCCCTGTGCTGATCACATGCACTCTTCCAAAACAAAAAACAAAACAAAAAAATCTCTAGCAATACATACCAAACTGAGTATGTGCAGCCTGACTCCACAAACTCTGTTATCGGGAAATCATTAGGAAGAAGTGGAGGATCAGAAAAGACAGGATCAAACAGCCTTTTTACACAATGCAGAGGATTAACCCCTTAGGTTCCACAGTGAGTATAACAATCATGCTTTACTGCATATACACGCTGATTTTACTGTTGTGGGTTAAGTAACACTGTAAGCTGGTTAAATTGAACACAACGCGTCGTTTTGTTTCCTTCCTAAATAGTTGGAAATCCAGGGGTTCATATCTTATTATCATTTACTCCTGAATTAATTCTACTTGTTCCATTTTTTTAAAAGTTTTATTTTTATTACTTTATTCTTTTCATCAGTTAACGCTTTTAAAATAAAAGTCATGGTAAAAATCTAGCAGCGTGATGAAGGCCTACTGACCGCAAGTCGTCATTTTATAGAGGGAGAACATTGGTTTCTTTTCAGATGAAACTGTATCATTGTGATCTGCCTCAGTGCCAGAAAAGATTTTAGTCCTGAGACATCCTCCTCTTGTATAATTTCACAATGAAAAAAAAAAAAGAAATGTTAATTGCTTCAGCGCGCTCCGATTTTTGGAACATGCTTTATTTTGCTGTATTTATAGCGCAGTACAGTCTGCAGCTTTACATTTCTCTTGGCTGACTGTCGACCTTTCAACTGCTTGAGTCAGGAAAGCCAGGTCCAGTGTTTTCATTTGATGCAGTCATGCTGGAACAGGGTGACTGACATATCCAGATTATTTTTGTGCCAGCATGATGCGGACAGTAAGCCATGCAGGGTGAGGGGGGGGGGGGGTAAAAAAAAAAGGCATACAGTAATGTGATGATGGCTAATGGGTTGGGAAGCGTGGAGTTAATGGTCAGGAGTGAATGGGGGATGAGGAGACAGAGGGAGGGAGGAGCAGAGGGAGAGAGAGAAGAGTATGGGGAGGCATGAAGTGAGAGAGAAGTACAGAAGTGAGGGAGGGAGGGACCTGTCCTACAGTCTAGGACTCAACCTAGAGACAGAATGAAGCTGACAGCCAAATAAATAGAAGCCACACAAGACTAAAGTGGACAGCACCCTGGCATAGGTGTGACATATAGGAGAGGGGGAGGGTCTGACACTTGTCAGCCAGGGACAGATCATTGCCAACTTCTATCCTGACAACATGCTCTTCCCAGTTCATTGAGGCTATGTCCTTTAACTAGAGGCTGTGCATTGCAGGAGAAGCACGTTTGGACAACCCTAAGGAGATAGATGCAGAGTAAAGGTGAATAGAGGTGGGTACACCCTGAGTGTATCCCTGTGTTCTGCTGAGATGCCCATGTTGCTCCTGCTCCTTCTTCTGCTCCTCAACTTTGTGGCACTGATGCCCGCCCAGGGGCCCCCAAGTTGTCATGAGGTGCGCGCGGCATTCCAGCTTCAGCAGGTTGGCAGAGGACGATTGGTGCCCGAGGTGCCAGTTGAAGGTAAGTGCAGCCATCGCTTACTTCTATTACTCTTGTATTGAGTTGTATTGTAACTTTATTGACTTCGGGCAATCTGTTGGCACTATATACATCCTGTATATTAAAAACAATTATAATCGTTTACTATCATTTGAGATGCTTAGTGCATATCATGCTTGTAGTGATCGTATTTAACACCCTACTAAAATATGTGCTAATGATTCCTGTTACCTTATGGGTTGAGGGTAACACTTTCATACAGATACTCCTTGTTTAACGACTTGCCTGTATAACGACCACTGGGACTTACAACCTGCTCTCCCCACCTGAATGACGCGCTGTACATCGTTGTATTTTAGTTTTTGTTCTGAACTTATGCAAATTAAAACAATGTTATTGATCTGGAGTTTTGTGTATAGACCTTTTTTTTTTCACAATACAGTAGAGTAGTTAAGAATGCTTCAATTATTCATTACTTGTGGCTCCTCGTTTTAACGACCAATTCGTTTAACGACCTGGTCATTGGAACGAAGTGAGGAGTATCTGTACCAGTGTTTCTCAACTCCAGTCCTCAAGGCGCCCCAACATAACAGGTTTTCAGGATTTCCCTCAGACGAAGCAGCTGTGGTAATTACTAAGGCAGTGATGCTGATCAAATCACCTGTGCAAAATAATGGAAATCCTGAAAACATGACCTGTTGTGGCGCCTTGAGGACGGGAGTTTAGAAACACTGATCTGTACTAATCCCAAAATCACAGCTAACGATGGTGCTGGACGGACTTTAATTAGGCCGTATTAAATGATAATCAGTCTGTTATATGCATTATAGTTCTACAAGATATTTTCTATTTCTGAAGACCTGCACTAATACACAGTGCATATAGACTGTCCATGTTGTGTATATAGATCTGTTATAATCAGCTGTCTTGTAATAAAGCAAACCTTCTTAATTGTCATAAACCGGCTTACTGAGTGGAATAAAGTGCAATATTCAAACCCGTTTCAGCCAATTTAACTTTTCATTTTTCACCTTTATTTAACAGAAAATGGTATCTGTTTTGCCCAATATATTCATTAAGATATTTACAGTTTGCACCTTCTTTATAGGACAAGGATTGCTGTACTCAGTGTTCAGTGTACTTACTGCGCTGTGTAGATATCTCCAGTAATAGGATTAATGTGGATTCTCAGTGAGCAGTTTATACATTCAGATTATGTGATGGGTGCAGTGCAAGCAGTACCCGTCAAGGGTTACGTTTGGCTACTATTATGCCAATGATCTTCCTGAAGGTAGCGGTATACTCTGCATTTGTGGTATGACGCACGGTGTCACACAGTCGCAGCATCATATTGTCAGTGTCACAGATTATCTCTTTTAGCATGGCCATAGACAGGTAGATATTTCACCCAGAATGATAGGCGGTATGGCATCTGCTGTCTCCACCCTGCCAGGACCTCCTATCTTGTACCACGCAGCTTGGATGAAGTGCACAAATGATTAACACTTTTCTTCCCATTCTATATGGAAGAAGGGAAGGATCAGAAATGGTTGCTCAGACAAGTTAGAACATCTCTATAATAATAAGTACTTCTGGTAGCCGGGCACGCCTATTACTGCTTCATGCAGCCCAATTCTCAATATCATCAATGCTACAATAAATCTGACACTTAAGAAAAGGGTCACGCTGCGGGTTACTTCACGTTTGGTGATAAGGATGCCTGGTGGTGCACTACATGGAAAGTACCCTCAGACTGCAGCTTGCAGGCGATTCGGGTGTATATTGTCAAATCACACTGTATAATTGCATACATTTGAAAAAAAAAATTTAATATCATGGACCTGATGTCATGAATTATCAGTGCAGTTATCATAAGGTGCACCAATGCCCTGAAACGCGGCAGTCAATGTATGCAGGCAAACATTTCCACACACTTTCCTAACATATGGAGATGCCCTACAACAGTGCTTCTCAACTCCTGTCCTCAGGACCCACTAATGCCCCATACACACGGTCAGAAATTCTGACGGAAAAAGTCTGATTGGATTATGTTGTCAGAAAATTCGATCGTGTGTTGGGCTCTATCGGACTTTTTCCGTCTGAATTTTCGACGGAAAAAGTTTGAGAGCTGGATATAAAATTTTTCGACAACAAAATTTACTCAGACTTTTTCCGATCGTGTGTAAAGAATTCTGGCACACAAAGTGCAACAAAAAAAATTTGGAGACGATTGGCTACTGCCCTCTACGTAGTCCCGTCCTACATTTTGTACTTCACCTCGTTCCGAACGATCGGATTTTCTGACAAGTTTGTGCGACCGTGTGTATGCAACACAAGTTTTGGCCAAAATCCATTGGAAAAAATCTGACAGATTTTGTAGTCGACCGTGTGTATGGGGCATTACAGGCCAGGTTTGCAAGATACATCACAGATGATATCATTTGTTGCTCAGTGATTGCAGTATTCTAGTCTGCATCTCCTCAAGGTAATACCTAAAATCTGGCCTGTTAGTGGGCCCTGAGGACAGGAGTTGAGAACCACTGTCCTACAGGCATAATACACGTGCACAAACAGACTGATTTTTCTTATGACACATTATCATTTCTGGCTGTCCTATTAGTGAAGTTAGCATATCTCTATCTTTCTGTGCTTGCATTAACCACTTGCCGACCGCCGCACGCCAATATACTTCAGTGCAATGGCAGCGGTGGGCAAATGAGCGTACCTGCACGTCCTCTTTAATTTGCAGGGCTAGTGGGTGCGCGTGTGCCCGCTGTTTTCTGCGTGACTGTGCCCACGGGTCCCGCGAACTTGATGTCCCCCGGTGTCCCGCGATTGTGACATGGAGTGGCAGAACGGGGAGATGCCTATGTAAACAAGGTATTTCCCTGTTCTGCCTAGCAACATGACAGGGATCTACTGCTCTCTGTCATCAGGAGTGGTGATCGCTGTCATGTTGTAGTGAGCCCACCACCCCCTCCCCACAGTTAGAATCACTCCCTAGGACACAATTAACCCCTTGATCGCCCCCTATTGTTTAACCCCTTCCCTGCCAGTGTCATTTACACAGCAATCAGTGCGTTTTTGTAGCACTGATCGCTGTATAAATGACAATAGGCCCAAAATAGTGTCAAAAGTGTCCGATGTGTCCGCCGCAATGTCGCAGTCATGATAAAAATGGCAGATCACCGTCATTACTAATAAAAAAAAATTTATACTAAAAATGGCATACTATTCCCTATTTTGTAGATGCTATAACTTTTGCGCAAACCAATCAATATACGCTTATTGCGATTTTATTTTTTTTATTTTATTTTTATTTTTATTTTTTACCAGAAATATGTTGAATACATATTGGCCTAAAGCAGGGGTCTCAAACTGGTGGCCCTCCAGCTGTTACAGAACTACAATTCCCATGAGGCATTGCAAGGCTGAGGGTTACAAGCATGACTCCCCATAGACAGAGGCATGATGGGACTTGAAGTTCCGCAACAGCTGGAGGGCCGCCAGAGACCCCTGGCCTAAAGTGAAGAAAAAATGTGTTTTTTTAATATTCTTGGGGGATATTTATTATAGCAAAATTAAAAAATATTGCTTTTTTTTTTTTTCAAAATTGTTAATATTTTTTGTTTATAGTGGCAAAAATAAAAACCGCAGAGGTGATCAAATACCATCAAAAGAAAGTTCCATTTGTGGGAAAAAAAGGATGTTGATTTTGTTTTGATGTAGTGCCGCACGGCCGCTCAATTGTCAGTTAAAGAGACGCAGTGCCGTATCAGAAAAAGTGCTCTGGTCAGGAAGGGGGTAAATCCTTCCGGCGGTGAAGTGGTTAAACCAAATCTAAACCCCAAAACAGGAACGCAAGGCTGGCCATAGATGGGCTGATTGTAAAACAGTCCCCCATCCACAAAAGCGAGGTGGATGGAAGAATCCTTCCCGCTGTATTTAATTCTGACAGCGCGGACTCCTCCGTTCAGAATACAACGATCAGTGTTTCAGTCATTGACTGAATGAAAGTTTTCCAACAGCCTTGTTTCATAGAAGTTGATCGTTAAGGCCCGTCCACACGATCAGACTTTTTGACAATAAACATGCAAATTAGCTGTTTTGGAGCAACATCCGACCGTATGTTTGCTCCATCGGACAAACTTTTTGACAACATAAGTCCGATAGAGCAGAGTTCGATCGTGTGTACACAAAACCATCGGATTTTGTACAAAGTACAAACACGCATACTCAGAAGCAGGTGCTGGAGTAATTGAACGTCCTCTTTTGAAGTGTCGTCTGTACGTTGAAACGTCACTACGTTCGTGTTTGTTGCCTAAAAAAGTCAGATCGTGTGTATGCAATACAAACTTACGGCCAACGCCCTTTGTACAAAAGTCCACAGGAAAGTTTGTACAAAGTTCGATCGTGTGTATGGGGCTTTAGATGGACTTCTGTAGATTGGGTACAACCATAGATGGATCAAGATGCATCCAGTCCTTGCTGAACCAGCCATATTTTGATCTATTAAAGAGGTTTTAAACCTCGGAAAATATAAAAATAAATAAAAACCCTGCAAGAAAAAGGCATAATGAGCATTGCATACTAGCTCATTATGAAATACCTTAGAACGATGCACTGAAGTTACTTCCGGGTTCACAGCTCCAGCACTGTGATTGGCTGGAGCCACAATGACGCCACTCCCACGCATGCACGAGTCCTGAAGTCCAGTCACAGCACGAGTCCTGAAGAAACGGCACCAGCGGAATTTTTTTCAGTGCAGTAGCGCATATATACGGAATATCTCCTAAACTGTGCAAGTTTAGGAGATAGTCACGGTACCTACAGGTAAGCCTTATTATAGGCTTACCTGTACGTAAAAGTGGTGTAACAGAGTTTACAACCACTTTACTATAATTTACAGTAACTTGAAAAAGTATTCATACCCCTTGAAATTTACCACATTTTGTCATGTTACAACCAAAAACGTAAATGTATTTTGTTGGGATTTTATGTGATAGACCAACACAAAGTGGCCCATCATTGTGAAGTGGAAGGAAAATGATAAATGGTTTTCAACATTTTTTACAAATAAATATGTGAAAAGTGTGGCATGCATTTGTATTCAGCCCCCCTGAGTCAGTACTTTGTAGAGTAGTCTATTTGGGGATGTCTATACCAGCTTTGCACATCTAGAGAGTTACATTTTTGCCCATTCTTCTTTGCAAAATAGCCCAAGCTCTGTCAGATTTGGTGGAGAGCGTCTGTGAACAGCAATTTTCAAGTCTTGCCACAGATTCTCAATTGGATTTAGGTCTGGACTTTGACTGGGTCATTCTAACACATGAATATGCTTTGATCTACGATGTATCCGGAAAGTATTCACAACGCTTCACTTTTTCCATATTTTGTTATGTTACAGCCTTACTCCAAAATGGATTAAATTCATTATTTTCTTCAACATTCTACAAACAATATCTCATAATGGCAACGTGAAAGAAGTTTGTTTGAAATTTTTGCAAATTTATTTGTAAAAAAACTTGGGAAAAACATTTATCATTTCCTTCTACATCACAATTATGTGCTGCTTTGTGTTGGTCCATCACATAAAATCCCCAAAAAATACATTGACATTTTTGGTTGTGACCTGACAAAATATGGAGAATTTCAAGGGGTATGAATACTTTTTCAAGGCACTGTATATTGTATTTTGCCAGTCTTGCTGTTGATCTTGCTAGAAATGCAATAACTTACTGTTTGCTGAAAAGAAAGCAAAGACTTTGTATTTTTATTATGGGAACTCATCAATTCATCACGTAATGGAGATAAACAAAGGCAAACAAATTTGAAGTCTAGGCTGTGTGACAGGCATGGCTGTCCCCATAGATACAATAGAGAAATGAGTGTAGCCACCAAAGGACATGAAGTGTGTTGTTCACATGGGAAAATACTGATGACTTTCTGGTTTAGCCTAGAGACTGTATATATATTATATTAAATACTCAGTGTACTTTTTATGTATCACTTGTAGCCCTAAGGAAGGGTTACCCTTTGAACCCCCAAAACACTGTTTTTTATTAGGAGGATTTCAAGTACATTTTTTTCCTGGACTTTACATGAAGTCCAGCATTTTCCATCCTGCATATCTAGATTTATTCCCAACCACTACTGTTTCTCATAGCTGCCCAAAGTCACTGAAATATATTCCCTTCACATGCTATCCAAAGCTAAAACATTTTTTTAAATGTCTGCACATTTTTATTTCTTCATTATTACCTGTTGATCCTGCCAGTAAGGAATTTCCTTTTGTCACTGGATAACAATGTTTCAGTGTGTGCCTACTGTAAGTAGCAGCATTGCTGTACCATTGGACTACCAGCCAACGTGGAGACCAAAAGTGGAAGTTACAAGGGCACTGGATTTCTGGCAGGATCCATGGGTAATTTCTGCATTGCAGAAAAGTCACTTAAAAAAGAAAAGGAAGGCAGCTACCACATCTAAGGACTGGTACACAACAGTATATTACATTTATTGTTCTTGGATTTAGATATGCTTCAGGGTTCAACTTTCATCCAAGTAGGGGTACAGAGCTAGATTTCACTAGTGGTGGCTGGCGCTCCATTTTTTTTTTTTTTTGGGGGGGAGGGCCGCAAACAAACCCTCCTGCCAGGTCTGCATTTACCCCATCCAGGTCACAGCAACCCCGGCTTCTCCTCCCGTCTAATCCGATCTTAAGATCCACCTCCTGTCCTGATTGGCTGGGAGGAGAAGCCATAAGACAATAGTGACTATTGATTCGCTAATGTCACAAGTGGGTGGGTTCAGATGCAGTGCTCTGTGCCCCGAGGCCAACCTTTTTGAGGCCAATTAAAGGCTCAGGCTCTAATCATGTACTTAAAAAAAAAAACTCATAGAAACCTATGAGTTTGGTACCTGCATGGAGATTAGGGGGAGCGGAGCCCCCGTGCTCCTTATGTATCGGATTTCATTATGCAGAGATTTGTGTTAAAATTGAAGTTGATTGGAATAATTTTCCACTCAATTTCGAAGTGTTTTCAAATTCAAATAATTTTCTAATTCGAATACTTTTCGATTTGTTTTCCAAAGACAATAGAATAGGAAAGAATATTACAGAAAATAAAATAAAATAAAAGTGTAAAACAGAATAAAATTGAATGGAAAATAAAAGAACAGAATTCTATTCTACTCATTTCTATTCAAATTTCGGAAGATGGTTATATTCTTTCTATACTATTCTGATATTTTATATTCTATTCTAATCTATTCTTTTTTTATTCTATTCAAATTTGAATAGATTGTATTTGAATTTTGGGAAACGGTTATATTCTTTCTATTTTATTCTATTGTTTTTTTGAATTTCTATTCTGATTTAGTCTTATATATTCAAATTCAAATGTATTCTATTTGAAATTCATATTTCAAAAGATGGTTATATTCTTTCTATTTTATTATATTCTTTTTTTATTCTATTCTATTTGTTTTCTATTCTGTTCTTTTATTTTCTATTCTATTTTGTTCTGTTTTACTGTAGTATATTGTATTCTTTTATTTTCTGTTATATTCTTTTCTATTCTATTTTTTTTCTATTATATTCCTTTATTTTCTATTTTATTTTATTCACTTTGGAAATTTTAAAACAAATCGGAAAACGATTTGAATGTGGAAACTATTTGAATTAAAAAATGATGTAAACAAGTTAGATCACCATTCTGACAGGAGGGAATGCATGGATCTTGTGTTGCTGCAAAGCAGGGACATGGATCCATGTCTTCCACTAGTAAAAGCACCTCCCACAATACACTAAAACACTGGTTAGGCACATAGTTAACCCTTTGATCGCCCCTGATGGTTAAACTCTTCCCAGCAGTGCCATTAGTACAGTAATGCCCTGTAGACATGGTCGACATTCCTACAACAAAATCCGTCTGATTTTTTTCGGACGGATTTTGTCCTAAACTGGTGTTGCATGTCGGACAAAGTTGTCGGAAAATCTGATCGTTCATTCGTTATGACGGGACTACGTTGAGGCTAGTAGCCAATAGCTTTGGTCTCGTAATTTGATCTAAGCATGCGTGGCGCTTTTTCCAATCGGAATTCTCTACAAACGATCGGAAAAAGTCTGATCGGAATTTTTTGTCGGAAAATTTGAGATCCTGCTCTCAATTTTTTTTCTGAAGGAAATTCCGACGAAAAAAGTCCGATAAAGCCCACACACGATTGGATTGTCCGCCAATATAATCCGACTGGACCTTTTCCATCTTGGATTTCCGACCGTGTAGTGCATATTTTTTAGCACAACTGTATTAGTGTCACTGGTCCCCAAAAAGTGTCAATTAGTGTCCGACTGGCCGCCGCAATTTTGCAATCCTGCTGATCGCTGCCATTAATAGTAAAAAATAAATAAATAAAGCCTCATACACACGATAGGACTTTGTACAAACTTTCCCTTGGATTTTTGTACAAAGGGCGTCGGCCCTGAACTTGTATTGCATACACACAACAGGACTTTTTCAGCCAACTTTCACCAAATCATGTGGTTTTTCTGCTCTTTACCGCCACCTTTGGTCAACTTCTGTATTGTTGTCTGATCTTTTGCATTGGTTCTGAGCATGCCTGTTTGTACTTTGTACAAAAGTCCTATGGTTTTCTGTACACACGATCAGACTTTGCTCCATCGGACTTTTGTTGCCAGAAAGTTTGTCCGTTTGCACAGCCAACAAAAGTCCGATGAAAACCCAAAAAGTTTGTCCGATGGAGCGTACACACGGTCGGATGTTGCTCCAAAACAGCTAATTTGCATGTTTGTTGTCAAAAAGTCTGATCGTGTGTATGGGCCTTAAGAGTATCCCATAGTTTATAGATGCTATAACTTTTGCACAAACCAATCAATATACGCTTTTTGTTTTTTTTTATTACCAAATTTGATTCTTTATAATTTTCTTTAACTGGATATGTTTTATAGCAGAAAGTAAAAATTTTTTTTTTAATTGTCTGTATTTTTTATTTTTTTTGCTTATAGTGCAAACTGATCAAATGCCACAAAAAGAAAGCTCTATTTGTGGGAAAAAAAGGACGTACATTTTATGTTGGTACAGCATCACATGTCTGCGCAATTGTCAGTTAAAGTGACGCAGTGTCATATCGCAAAAAGTGGCCTGGTCATGAAGGGGGGTAAATCTTCTGGAGGTCAAGTGGTCAATGTAGATACTAGTGCAAATACAAATGTATAAAATAAACGAACACGATACATCAATTTGGAAGCATTGTACTAAATGGATTTTTGAGTGAATCGACCCAAAGTACTTAATAATGTAGCGCTTGTATAAAGATAAATACAGTCATCCTCTAAGTATAAATTGCAGCTGGTAGTAAATGTTCTGTGCACTATTTTGTATAACCGGGGTCTATTATTTGTACAGTTTTTGTACTCAGAATAGTTAATTCTAAGGAACCTTGAAGCAAATAGGAACAAGGCGTGTGAATAGCAATGACATTAGATCTGAGAATTTACAAGCCTATAAATGTGATGTGCGTTGTACGGATGTGTCACTAAGCCAGTAAAACTACTAGCAGTGTTTTCTACTATTGTAACTGTTTGTTTTACTTGGTCGGTTTATAAATATGAACAGTTGTTTATTTTGGCTATTACACTATGAGGCTGCTACCCATATGGAGGTGTAGGCGTTGCGCTGAAGCTGTTTGCAGGGTGCCTGTATACAAACATTCATGTCCATGTGCGCCTCCACTTTGGGTGCATTGGAGCGTGAGCTGCTTTTATGTGTACGCCACTCTCTCTAGCTGTTTGATGTTGTCATAAAAAAACAGAGCTCTTTTTATCTTCGTTTTGTTTATTTTGTCCTTTTGTGAGGCAGCCTTTGGGTAGTTTTAGGAAATGTTATAGTTGCAGGCCTCAATTTTTTTAAGTACACACAAGTATTTAGGGTGCTGCTACCCAAAGTACCTTTACCTGTATGAGAATTTTATTGACCTAGTAGTACAAGACTATGCTCTCATTTACAATGCAAATTTGAAGGCTAAATTCACCTTTAAAACAAAATAATAATAATAAATTACCATATTTATCAGCATATAAAACGCAGAGGCGTATGACACGAACCTTCGTTTTAGGAGGGAAGTTTCAGGAAAAAAACTTACATTTTAAATAAAGAACTTTGAAGCAAAATAAGGGTCAGTGCCCATCAATGCAGCCTCACCATTGCCTATCTGCAGCCTCACCATTGCCCATCAATGCAGCTTTAACAATGCCCATCTGTAGCCTCACAATTGCCCATCAATACAGCCTAATCAATGCCTATCTACAGCCTCACAATTGCCCATCGATGCAGCTTGATCAATGCCCATCTGCAGCCTCACATTTGCCCATCAATGCAGCCTGATCAATGCCCATTTGCAGCCTCACATTTGCCCATCAATGCAGCCTGATCAATGCCCATCTGCATCCTCACAATTGCCTATCAATGCAGCTTGTTCAATGCCCATATGCAGCCTCACAATTGCCCATCAATGCAGCTTGATCAATGCCATCTGTAGCCTCACAATTGCCCATTGATGCAGCTTGATCAATTCCCATATGCAGCCTCACCATTGCCATCAATGTAGCCTGATCAGTGCCCATCTGCAACCTCACCTCAGATTACTGCTGCCTCAGAGGGGACAGGGAGGGGGGCAGGGCGAGCCCTGTCAGATTACATACAGCGAGAATCTCCTGTTTATTCAGCGGCCTGTTTAATACAAAGTCCTGCCTCCTGGACCGGCTTCTATAATAGACAGAACACTGGTCCAATGGCGGCCCAGGACATGGGACTTCTTATTACAGAGGCCTCTGAGTAAACGGGGGATTCTCGCTGTATGTAATCTCACGCCTCCCAATTGCGCGGTCGTGCAACATGGCTCCCAAACAAAATTGGCGTCTTTTTTTTCCCACAAATAGAGCTTTCTTTTGGTGGTATTTGATGACCCCTGTGGTTTTTATTTTTTGCGCTATAAACAAAAAAATAGCGTCAATTTTGAAAAAAACGCATTATTTTTTACATTTTTGGCTATAATAAATATCTCCCAAAAATATATAAAAAAAAATGTTCCCCTCAATTTAGGCAATACGTATTCTTCTACATATTTTTGGTAAAAAAAATCACAATAAGCGTTTATTGATTGGTTTGCGCAAAAGTTATAGCGTTTACAAAATAGGGGATAGTTTTATGGCATTTTTATTAATATTTTTTTTTTTTTACTAGTAATGGCAGTGATCTTTGATTTTTATCATGACTGCGACATTATGGTGGACACATCACATTTTTGACACGTTTTTGGGACCACTGTCATTTATACACCAATCAGTGCTATACAAATGCACTGATTCCTGTGTAAATGACACTGGCAGTGAAGAGGTTAACCACTAGGGGGCAGGGTAAGGGTTAAGTGTGTCCTGGGGCGTGTTTCTAACTGTGGGGGGCGTGGCTACGTGTGACACATCACTGATCTCTACTTCTAATCACAGGGAGCATAGATCAGTGACACTCTCACTAGGCAGAACGGGGAGATGCTTGTTTACATTAGCATCTCCCCGTTCTTCCTCCCTGTGAGATGGTCGCGGGTATCCCTGCAGCGATCGAGTCCGCAGGACCCACGACCCGACTCACGAAGGTCCCGGCTGGCACGATGGCATGGCGGCAAATTTAAAGGGATGTGCCTGTGTGCCTATTTGCCCAGCTGTGCCATTCTGCCAACGTACATCGGCGTGCGTCGGTTGGGAACCGGTTAAGGTATGTGTGCCTACAGTCTCCTCAGCATAAATCTGGGCCAATGAACAGGTATGGCATTGAATGCTCTTTCGTAGGTTTACATTCACAATTACAGATCTTGAATTTATAGTCTCCATTCATTAGTGTAGGCATTTAATGAGTGCAATGCTGGGACCTGATTGATTCTGCATACGTACAGCAATAAGTAATAGGTGGAGCGTGCCTCCCTACTTTCACTGAACATTTCTGACAGCCCAAAGAAGACATGATTGATTGGGTTCCCTCCTCTCCAATCGCTGAATCAATGTCAATGTTGTATTCTAAATGCTAAATGGCTAAGACAATGGCAGGTGTTATGGTGAAAATCCCTCATCAAGGTTTAGATAGATAGCAACTCCAGCAATAAATAAAATCAGTTAACTGCTTATGTTGTCCTGCAAACACTGCAGTCAGGAAGTCTACACAGTTTACTTTAATCTGAGTGTTATGTAATGCTTTGCCACCTGATTCCTCTGGCTTTTCACTGTCCTTGTAGACAGACATACAGGCTTTCATCAATGATTCTGTGCCAGAAAATTGCTCTTTTATGCCCCAGTGTGTAGGCACGCAGAGAAGTACCATGCCTGTGAAACCTGAAGACGCCTGCACATCCAAATGCTAATTCAGAGCCAACCAGAATGTAAGGGTAATGGCAGCTAGCATGGTGGGCAGTGTACAGGGCGATTGAATAAAATGTTTTACCTGGCTGTGTTAAAAAGCACATATGTTTGAGGACCTTTCACAAACATTTACATGGGAATAATGGCATAAAGCCCTATTGATAACCAGTGATGTAAGTAACTCAGTTAAAATAAATGGCGTTCTAACTGATTACTCTTCCCCTCCATGGTTACTCAGTTCCCATTACTTGGGGCGCATTACCTCAATTACATCTACCGCCCGGGAGGCCCCGCCGTGGCCTGCTGCATGGCCGTTCGTTCCACCGCGGGGAGGGGGGCTTTCGCCCGCTGAGCTGCCACCCCCCCCAAGTACCACGCTGCCTGCCCCCCCCCCCCCAAGTACACCACCACCACTGCCACCCCCTCAAGTACCACCGCTGCCACCCCCCTCAACATTTGGGTTCAAATAAATACCAAATGTTCTAAAATACTGTATATATATATAGTGTTTTTTATTCTTCAGCTAATATAAACATCTTTGATATTAAAGATGTTATAGAATGTAATTGCATTATAGAATATTTTCAAAAAAAAAATCAGTTACTTTGCTGAGTAACTAATTACTTTTCCAGTGTAGTAATTGAGTTACTAACGCAATTACTTTTTGGGAGAAGTAATTTGTAACTTAACTAATTACTTTTTTAAAGTAAGATGACCAACACTGTTGATAACTAGTACAGCATCCTCATGTATAGCTCCCGACTGTCCCTGATTTCGAGGGACTGTCCCTGATTTGGAGCAATGTCCTTCTGTCCCTCATTCCTAATCATATGTCCCTCATTTTGGTCTGATCTATATAGATGTATATAAAATGCACTTTTTATCTTGCAAAAAGTGTTTTCCAGCACTAAACCTTTCACCTGATTTCTAAATTGCTGCATTTGTAAATTCCAAAAGCCAATATAAAGGAAAAGTAGTGGTAAAAAAAGCACTTGTGGGTTTAACCAATCTTTTTTTTTTTTTTTTTTTTGTACAATTCTCCTTTTAAGGGGGAGTGGTAAGGGCTGTGTCCTTTGCCTGCATACTTTTGCTGATAGGTGTCCCTCATTCCCATCTCAAAAAGTTGGGACGTATGTCCTCATGTATAGAACATTGGTATAATTCACAAAAAAATCTTTAAAAAATCTGACACCTTATATATTATCTAAAATATTCCCTACTACCTCTCCCATCTGCTGGAGGTGTGAGGAATTAGAGGGAAACCTATACCTTTCAAGTTTTTGGAACTCAGTTTCCTCCTTTATTGCAGAACTTACAGGTAATTTGACAGAACTGACATCGGCAACAGCATTATTAGGATTAAAGTGGTTGTAAACTCTCCCCCACAACTTTGTCCCATGTAAATCGGCATAAAAAACCCTATTGAACAGTGCTTGTAGATATCTCCTTACTTGCTTAGTATTGTTGTGATCCTTTTTGTTCTTTACAAAGACATCACTGAGCATGCCCATATCTGCCCTGATTTACGGCACACTCTGTGTGCCTGTCTATTATCAGGACTTCCTGCAGCACAACACTGAAATCCCACAAGACTGCATAATCAGAGCTTCCTACTGCATCCCATGTAACATCACATGGAATGTAAACCTGGGCATCGGACAGCATTACTGCAGTCTTATCAGCTGAAGCTGATAAGACTGACATGGGCAAACACTAGATAATTGGCACAAGTAAATACTATGAAATAAAGCAAGTCATCTATGAGCAGGGAAGCAGGGTTGCTATAGAAATGTTGGATTGAGAAGGAGGCTTGGTTAACAGTACAGGAAGTGCTCAATGTAAGGGCGGAAATACACTCTATTGTGGACTTAGAAAACAATACTTAAGATGGCTCTGCCTTACCCCTGGAAACAAGTTTTTTTTAAAGTTTCTTATTAAGTAATATGCGATTTGGGCTGGATTACAGTGGCTATAGTTTGATAATTACTTATTATAATGGCCTAAATGAAAAGAAGCATTAGAGTGGGAGAGTTTACTTCCTCTTTAAATCTAGATATATACCTACATTGCTATAGAACAATAGTATCCCCCTGATAGCAGTGAGACTTACCATTGCCAATATGAGGAAATCCACAGAAGCTCCTAATTTGTCAAATGTCATTATAAACACCCAGGCCCAATATGAATTGATATTAGCATTCAAAAATGTCTCTATCACTATCTTAAAAAAAAAAAAAAAAAAAAAGGCAAGTTTGGATAAACAGGAGAGCCTCCAATTACTTAAAGAATAGCGATATATGATACACCAAGATATTGAATTTCTTATAGACTTTTCATTCCTAAAAAATGTATTATTTGGTGACCAGCTCCCAACTATATTATGATCCCACTTGGGGTGGGCGGTAGCTAGATATCAAACTCCAGATATTGTACCCTAAAATCATTACTACTTCTTGTTATTCCTTCCCAATTTTTGTTATTATCTGTTCTATGCAATATGATAAGCAATACCAATGAATTGTATTCATTTATATTGGAATGCATTTTGTCAAAAATAATAAAAATGTAAAAAAAAAAAAAAAAGAAAGGACATATGTTTTAAACCATCAGTTCCTTTGAGAAATTCCCATCAACTTTTGCCATTGGGGTAATTTACCTCCACTCCCTGTCCCTTAGATGCCACAGGAAGTTATAAGAAAACTTCCCCTGTTAGATACTTGCTCTTTTCCTCCACCAACCAGCAACACATCCTCATCAATGCTCAGACTATTGGCAGTACACTGCCGGGTCTGTGTACCATTCTGTTAATGTTCCTTCACTACCTGTCCCGCAATTACCATTGGGTAAATTTACCTTCACTTCCTGTCTCAGAGCAGCAACAGGAAGTTCGAGGCAAGCTCCCGAAATTAGTGGAAGCACTTTAATAAGGGGCACTTTATTTGCAACATCTACAAATATAAAGAGAGGTAGCCAGACTCTAAGGCAAACAGCCTTAGTACACGGAGACAATGTGCTTTGTTAAGGCAATATATCTTGGGATACAAAATAACAAATAGTGCGGAGCGAATGTGCCTGGGTTTCATTCAAGGCCTGTTCATCAAACACATTGTAAAATCCCCAAATTGCAAATTTAAATCCCAACTCCACTGAAGTCTCGGGGGGGGGGGGGGGGGGGCTCTTGAAAATCAATTCTGGATATTTTCAAGGCTAATAAGAGCTGAACACTGCATGGCGGATACCAATACAATCGACCAATACAAAATCTTTTTAAAATCTCTTTCAGTGGAAAGAAGGTTCTCATTTTTATACAAATGTGAGGGTAAGATTAAAAAAAAACAATCCTTCCAATTACAGGCTTGGGAGAGGTTCTCACGTTGTATGTAGTGTTACATAACAGTACATTTCAGCTGGACAGTGTCATTGTACTCCCTATTATGACATCACATATTTTGCACGTGTAATTGATTTTTCTACTTTTACAGTATTGCTTTGTTTAAACACAGCATCAGCAGCACTCCAATCTGAATCATTATAATTGTATAAAAAAGTTGCTTTTTTTTTTAGGTAGTTTTTGGCTGTGACACTTTTTTTTTATTTTATTTCTTTTTATTTATCAGTGGTAATAAGCCTAAAATAAATGGTGAAAGTAGCAGCCAAAATTTTTTCACGGAAATTCAACTCTTAAAAAAATAAAGCTAACTCCCTCAAATTTGCACAAATTGGCCAGTGGCACAACAGCTTGATAGTATAGCCGCTTGCCGTCCAACGTACAATGATATATGTCGGCACAATGACACAGCTGTGCAAATGGGCGTACCTATATGTCCGCTTTAAATCGCCAGTGGCGCGCACCCACTTGCCCGCAATTTGTAAGCTATGTAAGCAGCTTCTACTAGACCAAATTTTCACATGGTAACAGCAGGCAGGTTTGTAATCAAGAAATCAATATCATTTATGCACACTATGTAAGCACCTTTACTAGACCGCAGTTTTCAAGTGAGAGACCAGCTGGGTTCTGATCAAGCTATGGCCAGTGGTCCAGCCTGGACCCCAAATAGCCCAAAATGTACTCATAGTGTACTCTCCTCATTTTAGGAGTGAATCGTATGGTTTATGCACATTTTACAGACCCTGCATTCTACTAACTACATGTGATGAACGAGATAAGAATTTCTTCGCTTGTTGCCCACTCGCACCAGGCTTATGGCTCAGGGCCAGTTCACACCATAGAAATGCAGTCCGGATGCGTTCTAGATGCTTTTCTGCATGCATGTTTTTTTTTTTTGTTTTTTTTACGTGTTTTTGACGTGTTCCAGTGCATTTTTGGTGCGCCTTCTATGCAGTCCAGTGCATTTTCTCCCCTCATTTTTTCTTAACATTAAGGGCTGGTTCACATCACAAAAAAATACTTCAGATTCGTCCCAGATGCATTTTTGCATGCATGTTTTTAATGCGTTATTGATGTGTTCTGGTGCATTTTTTGTGTGTTTTTGATGCGTTTCCGAATGCATTCCAGGTGCTTTTTTTAAAAAATTTTTTTATTCTTTTTCACAATACTTTTTGGTCTGGTAAGTTTTTGGTGCATTCCAGTGTGTTTCAGTGCATTCTTGATGCTTTTTACTGCGTTCAAGTACAGTCCAGTGCAGGAAAAATGCAGCATGTTCAACTTGGAACTGACCTCACTGGTGTGAACTATGCCATTGTAAACCATATAAACTACTTTCCATGCATTTTTGATGCAGAACAAAAACGGACTGGACTGCATGTGGTGTGATTTGGCCCTCAAGGACATGAATTCCAGTGCATTTTTTGTGCGTTTAGGCACATTCGAGTGCATTTTTGATGCGTTTTACAGTGTTCCAGTACAGTCCAGTGCAGGAAAAATGTTCTACTTTTTTTACTGGAACGCACTGGTGTAAACTATGCCATTGAAAACCATATAAACTACTTTCTGTGCGTTTTGGTGCATAAAAAAACACGCTGAACTAGATGTGGTGTGAACTGGTCCTCAGAAAATATTAAAGTCAAAGAGAGCCCTAATATAAGTTGACAGAAATGACAGGGCACCTATTTTCCTGGTACAGGTTTCATTCATCTGGAATTTATGAAGGATGTGCAGGATCAGTTTAGTGAATAGTTTATAATTAGAGCTAAGCTTCAGCCAAAGGTGCTAGATATAAATAAATGTGATGTCACATGGGCAAACTGACAAACAACCCATTTCATAATAATAAATCGCTGCATGTGGCATGTAACATGGTCTGACATTGAGTTAAAGTTTTACCAAAATAAAGTACAAGTATACTTCCAGGTACAAACTGTAAGGACCCATTCACAGGCAGTTACCCATACGTGTGTTGCTATTCATTCTGAATGGCTCCCTGAAACAGACATATAATAAAAAAAAAAAATAAGCACCAGTGGTGCACATAGTGCACCACATCGCTTAGATGCATATGTTGTGTGTGATGTGGTGCAATTAGATATGTGCAGAATGGAAAAATGTGTTTCGTTTTGTTTCGGAGAGATTCATTATGTTACTAATTTCGTTTCATTATGGAATTAGTATAGCTTTGTTTCATTTTCATTAAATTTAATTTAGTTTTTGTTAAAATTTTATTTTCGTTTATTAATTTTCTAACGAATTCCAACTTTTCAGAAATATTAGAACTCGGATTGGTCAAAAAACAATCAACCAATTTGAATTCTGTGTGAAAAAATAGCTGGCTGTTAAGCGGCAGGTCGGGAAGTCAGCTGCCTGCATCCTTAACAACCACGAGTCATCATCTGTCAGCGGGCTTCCCCACTGACAGATGAATGTAAAGAAAACAATACCGGCAATTGCCCAGAAATAAAAAAAAATGTAAAAGAAACACAGCAATTTTTTTAAATTTTTTTTTTTAAACGGTGTGGCCCCCTCCAAAACCCATACCAGACCCTTATCTAAGCATGCAGCCAAACAGGTCCTGATCCATACCAGGCCACATGCCCTCAACATGGGGGGGCTCAGCCTCCCTCTCCCCAAAGCATCTTGTCCCCGTTTTGATGGGGACAAGGGTCTCTTCCTAATAACCCTGGGCTGTGGTTGTCGGGGTCTGTGGGTGGCGACAGATTTTGCCAATTCCTTTATTGAAAAATAAAAAACAGTGTCCCCCCGATGTAGATCCGTTGTCAATCACGCCGTCCACCGACCCAAAAAAAACCCTCCATGGGAGGTCAGATGGGGGCGGTGCCACCGGGTGACATAGCCGGGAGGCCCCAACCCTTGCCTATATAAGAACTGTCAAAGCGCAGAGAACGAGCAGTCGGTGGGAGGCCTCCCAGCTTATTTTTTTTCTATTTTCCAGGTCCAGTGGGCGTTGTGATTGATGATGGATTTACATCGAGGGACACTATTTTTTTTTTTCTTTTTTTAATAAAGGATTTGTCAAAAACTGTTTCTTGTGGTTATTACTTTGTGACACTTTTTTGGTGAATGGGTAGGGGTATGATGTACCTGATACCCATTTACATAGGTAAGGGGCTTCCAGATTCCGATAATTCCCCCGCCCGCAGACCCCGACAACCACAGTTCAGGCATGTTGGGAAGAGGCCCTTGCTTCCATCAACATGGGGACAAGGTGCTTTGGAGTGGGGGCGCAGAGCCCCCCCCTTGCCCCAAAGCACCCAACCCAATTTTGAGGGCATGTGGCCTGGTATGGTTCAGGAGGGGGGCGCTCGCCCGTCCCCCCCTTTCCTAACCTGCCAGGCTGCATGTTCGGATAAGGGTCTAGTATGGATTTTGGGGGGGGGGTTCCACACCGTTTAAAAAACACAAACGTGCGTTTTTTAAACAGTTTTCTATTGCCGGGTGATCGCCATTCTTTTCTTTACATTCATTTTGTTTGGGTTCGGCAGGCGCCGTGGAGATGGATCTACATCAGGGGACATTGTTTGTTTTTGGCAATTCCTTTATTAAAAAAAAAAAAAAACATGTTTACTGTCTTTATTCAGGTTTTACACATTTTTGGTGAATGGGTATAGGTACTGTGTACCCCATACTCATTCACATGGGGGGGCGGGATCTGGGGGCATGCATGCTAGAGTCCGATAAGCCCCCACCCACCAGGGTTGTCAGGAAGAAGCCCTTGTCTCCAACATCGGACAAGGTGCTTTGGGGTGGGAGAGCAGAGCCCCCCTGCCCTAAAACTCACACCCCCCCATATTGAGAGTACGTGGCCTGGTATGGTTTAGGAAGGGGGGTACTCGCTGGTTTCCCCCTTTCAAAGGACCTGGTATGGACTGGGGGGCCCCACGCCATTTTCTTTTTTCTTTTCTTTTTTTCCTTAGCCATGCTGACAATTGCAACTGCTAGTCAATTCAAATGTGATTTGACAATTTTTTTTTTCCTTTAGAAATACATGCTAGAGTTCGATAAGACCCCCACAACTACCGCCCAGGGTTGTGGGGATGAGGCCCTTGTTTGCTTATCCCCCCCTTTCCTGTCCTTCTGGGATGCATCCTTAGATAAGGGTCTGGTTATGATCTTGGGGGGGAGGGGGGCACAGCGTTTTTATTTTAATTTTGGCATGGGGTTCTTCTTAGAGGACCCCACACTGTTTTTGTTCTGAATTTTCTAATGCAGGCATTGTTTTGTTTACATTTCAGCTGTCAGTAGGGAGGCCAGTTGGCAGCTGATGAGTCATCGGTTGTTAAGGACAAGGCGGCCGGCTTCCCAGCCTGCTGCTTAAAGCGACGTTCCAGCAGCAATTCTTTTTTTTAAGTTAGCAGCTATAAACACTGTAGCTGCTAACTTTTAATAAGGACAATTACCTGTCCAGGGAGCTCAGAATGTTGGCCCCCCCCCCGAGGCCGATCCATCAATCGGATTGGGTGCAGGCACCGCCATTCCAACTAAGGGAAACTTAGTTTCCTACTGCGCATGAGTGTCCTTGTTATCTTCTGGAGGACACACAGGTCTCAGAAAGCAGTGGGGGAGAAGAGGACGCAATGCACTAGGACGTGACCGAGCTAGGACGGAAGTACACAAGGTACTTCATTAAAGGTAAGTGAGAAAAAAAAAGTTATCCAAAATCAAGTGGTGGAGGGGTTGTCTTTCCTTTAAGACAAAGTAGTAAAAGTGGGTGGAACTCCACTTTAACAACCAGCTATTCTTCACACAGAATTTGTCGGTCAGCCATTTTTCGATCGATCCAAATTCTAATTGTCCTAAAAATTTGGAATTTGTTAGAAAATTTATAAACTAAATGAAATTTAACAAAAACTAAACAAAATTTCCAAAACAACCCTAAAGGAATTACAAAACAAAAGTAAATTAGTAACATGACATATATACAAAATGAAACAAAAATATTTTTTCCTTCTGCCCATGTTTAGTTCAAAGCATATCATAATACCAGTTTGTGCAAATTCGGGGGAGCAAGCAGGTTGAGGCAGAAATAGATCTACTCTGAAATGTCCAATCATGCCATGTATGACTTGGCATACTCTTAGACCAATGGACTGTGGAATCACTAGTTGAAATATGTCTCATTGTTCTATTGAAATGCAGGCCCTACAACAACCCACTTCAAATTTCCAATTTCCAATTGATCCTACTGCTGAAGTAATTGCCTGACTGTGGTTGTAAGCTTTCCTTGCTTTTGATATGCGGGTTGATGGTCCTGGGAGAGGAACCTCCAAGTCTGTGAGATGTCAGGATCTTGCTGCTGTAAGATGGCCCACTCATCGGGGAATATATTTCTGCTATTATTTGGAATGCTGTGACTCCTCCTACTGGAATAGGACAGATCCAAGGCGGAGGCCTCCAGTATTCACAACTAGTAACACGGGAGTTGGAGTCCTTTCATCACTACAATGACCAAGGGATATGAACACATCAGCTTGAACTCACACCTGGTATGTGTTGTATTAGTTCCCACAGGCTGTCCCCCTGCCCTGAGAACACTAGTTTAATGGCCAGTGGGCAGAATTCCTGTCTTCTTAGAGTTCCTTCCTACATACATGATCTCAATGGCCACACCGCCAATACTTTCTGTGCGATCCCGGGTCTCAGAGAAGGCGGATGCTACCTGCCGGAGTCTGTCCCATTTCCCATTTTACTGCTGAAATTTCCAACTGTATGGAGGCATTGGATTGCACCGCCCCCCCCCCCCCCCTCCTCTTGGGTGATGAAAACAACAGCTCCCACATCCTATTGCTACCCCATATAATGTCTCCAGCCTAGCTGTAATCTGTGCCAGGGTAGTGTGTTCCACGTCTGATAATACAAGAATGGCTATCCTTGCATCATCTTCCAATGTTTTAACAGCCAAATCAGGAAGGAGGGCCTCTGGTACCTGGAACAGGGGGGTCGCACTCTGCACCAGTCCACCCAGTCAGCTAATTGGAGATTGGTGCTGTTATACTTGAGTATCAGTGCTAAGTGTAGTCGGGGTCTTAATTAGGTACCTTAACTGGGAGAAATTACTCTCACAACATGTATATATCGGGGCAATATCCTTTTATATAAAATGTGATAAAGCTGGTAAAAGTAGTAGAACAGACAACTGTTCCTTGCATTGTTATTTAGTGATACAAAAGGAATACAGACGTAGTACGCCTCTTTCCTGTTCATTGTAGTATAGATATTGAAAAGGATAGACTTGAACCTCTCGCTGAGCTAAACATTTTCCCTCAAAAGTGGACACCTGTCCCTGTCCATTCACTTACCAGAAGCATGCCAAAACGTGGGTTTCCTTATTTAAAGGTTTCCCTTACTCAAGATGGCCACCAGAGTCTCTTGAGAGTTCTGTATCCAATCAGACTACTTTCTTCTCTCAAGACACTGAACAGAACCGCTATGAAACCAATACCCTTACAAGACACCCTTCCCTTGCAATAATGCCACTAGGCCACCTGCGGGTGGAAATGCTAACTGTACCTGCCTACACACTGCATTGCCAGAAATGGTGCAGGTACTTTTTTTGGGCATTGAGACTCATTTATTGCCCATTTAAAATGAATTGGATGCCTCAACACAACGTGCATGTGTTGACACACACAGAGAGGTATGCATGGGCCCTTACTACAGTTACTATACCTGCTTTGCTGCATCACGTATTGGAAGCAGGCTAACTCTGAGCACACACAGTACAACCTAATTGCTCAACCTCCTATAGAGTTACCAACAGTTATGTATTGTGAGGGCACGATTGGACGTAAACTGGAATGATTGCTTTAGTACTACACAGTTGTTGGTAAAGCTAAAGGAGAATGAACAAAGATTGTACATTTAGGTTGTAGCATGTGAAGCAGCTACAATGATGAGTTTTACTACTACCTCTGTGCTACTGATTGAGAGTTCTTCAGTTGCAAAAATCTGTCTCCTGGCATACCTCTCCCTTCTGCTGCTACCCAGTTGTCAGGGAAATCTCAGAGGCCGTATAATTCTGCGTAAAGTACATTGTTACATACAGCTTTACAATCACAAAAGAAATGATGCACAAAGTGCAGTAACACACATGAAACAATCAGACTGTAGTCCAGAATTTTCCAACCAGTGATACGTACAGTATACCCCAGGTAAGGGATTTCATAAACAAATCACATTTTAAAAAGGGTCAAATTTGTCATCTGAGTTACTTAAATGCTTGGCGTTGCTTGGAAAATATTTGCAGTAGAAATCTGTTCATCATTATATACAGGCATCCATCTGCCATGTGTTTTGTGTTCAGGACTGCGGGTTTAGGCTGATGGAGGAATGACCCAGACTGATCATGTTTGCCCATTCCAGGATCTTTACACATAACCCAGTAAGTGCGAAGAATATAGAAGCAGCTGCTGCCCTGTGAGATAATCTTAGTAGCAGCCTACTATTTTCCAGTTCTAGTCCTGTATTATAACAGATAAAGCTCTGGATGTATTTAGATCCTTCGAGCATGATCCATCAACATGGATGTCTGGCAACAATCTAAAGAAAAAAGATTTGTTACTTATCCAGAACTTGTCCAATTACAATGGAGACGCTGATGATGTGGGCTCTTCAGATTCAATGCCTAATATGCTATCTTTTTCACTCTACCGGTATGCTCTCGGAAACAAAGTGGATTTTTAGAAGTTTGCTCATCGCTGTTAAGGTAGCACAGAGATTTGTGCCTGCTTCAAGGGCTCAGTGGCTAAAATCTCTGAGTACCAGACGAGTTGTTCTCTCTGTTATTTTTTTTCTATCTCCCGGGGCCCATCAGTCATTTTTGGGTAATCCAGCCAAAGAAGCTTTCATTCACTCATTTGTGGTTAGAAAACATCATATTCTCTTTTCTTTGCATTTTCCAATATGTCATTTATTGGACTTGGATCTAGATCTATCAAGAATTATGTAGCACAAGGGCCTGTCTGATTGGAAACAAATTGAATGGATTGTTTAGGTTGGTCCTCATATTGCACACAGTCAGGGCCAGATTAAGAGCATCATGTGCTTGGTGCTGAGGATTTTGGTGGGCCTTTTACTGGGCACCCTTCTGCTTTCCAAGAGCCTGTGCTGGCATGCGCCCAAACTCAAAAGTGCGCAGCCGCACAGGCATAACACTAGGGAAGCCTGGCAATTGATTTGACCAAGTTTCTGTAAGGGCCGTGCATTGGCATGCACTCTGAGCTGAAAGAGTGCAGCTGCACAGGCCTAACACTATGGAAGCCCCAGACTTCTGTAAGGGCCCTGCATTGGCTTGCCTCAGGCTTCTGTTAGGACTGCTCATGCAGTGCCCATTATCAATCCCACCACCCTGCCCCAGTGGTGCATGTGGAATGCAGGGCCCATCAGGGGAGATCTCTTCCCGTTGACCCATTGCTTTCCATGTCTTTTTTGGGTGGCTGGGCCTATATTAAGGTAGGGGCCTGGAGCTGCAGCTCCAATAGCCCCTACGTTAATCCAGCCCTGCACACAGTACATTTGGTAAATCTAAAGCAGATTATGCAATCAGATTGTGAACTGTATGGCTGGCTTAACAGCGTGTGTTCTGCAGTGCAATGCCGTATGATTGTTGCAAGTGGTGCTCATATTATTTATTATTTGCAAGCAGTGCATTTATGGCAGCTGCATGCCCATGGCTTGGTCAGATGTAACACATCAAAATGCATATAACATGCAATTTGTTGCATTGGCAACAGGTATATTTAATATGCTATGGTCCTCTATTCACTCCAAATCCTAGATTAAAAAATGCATCAAAACACATGTGAATGCATAAGGGAATTGCATGGTGACGCATTACACACCTGCCTAACGCTCCAAAAAAAATGCACTTCTACTTCTATGCATAGATCTCAATGGGCCTTTATTGTTTCCCTATATAAGCCTGCATCATATGCTAGCTGAAGACAGGGGTATTTTGCTGGCAGAGTAAGGTTATGTGTATCTAATGAATCACAGCAGAAATCTTTTATGTTGTCAGTAGCTGGTGGACAGAGCGCTTGATCCTCCATGTGTTTTGTAAGTCAGACAGTGCCATCCTGGTGTCACTTTTCTGGCTCCAGTCTGAAAATAAACAGACTTACAGATAATGTCATCAGACGTTAACCTTCTGAATATGGCCTAGGGACTGGGGTTATTTGGGAACAGAAATGTAATATAACCATGGCAACTGTGAATTATGCTTTGACACTTTTTTGTCCAAGTACACCATGGCCAGCTTGCTGCTTTAGACCCTTCACTTATTATTGGTTGCATATCAAATCTAGTTTGATGTATTTTTTTTCTGAAATAGTGTAAGAACCCTATATACACTATACAACATTTGTGGTCGGATTTCCTTTATATTTACCAAAACCATGTAGTGCAAAGGCCTGCCTGATTGCATAGAAATTAAAATTCTTATGCCGCATACACATGACTGGACTTTCCGGCAGAAAAGGTCAGACGGAATCATTTCATCAGATATTCTGATCGTGTGTGGGCTTCATCTGACTTTTTTTTTCAAAAATTCTGACGGACCTAGATCGGGAAACCGTTCGTCTGTATGCTATTCTGACGGATCAAAAACGATGCAAGGGCAGCTACTGGCTATTAAAATTCCTTTTTCTAGTCCCGTTGTACGTCATTGTGTTCTAAACCAACGGACTTTGGTGTGATCGTGTGTAGGCAAGTCTGTTTCACCGGAACTCCGTCGGAAAGACTGTCAGAGTTTTTTCTGAAAAACGGTCGTGAGTACGTGGCATTAAGGTTTGACCTCATATTATATGGTTTTGGTAAATCTGAAGGAAAAAATCTACAGAAAATTGTGTAGTGTGTATCCAGCTTAAGAGGGCATGTGAATGGACAAGGCTGCTGGTCTGCATTGAGAGCCTACTGCTCAGCTCAGTGCATCTCTGCCAAGTACATTCTTCATATATAGCACTATTTATAAGTCTTCCATTTCCAGTTTGAAGGCGTTAGAAATAGTTTTAGTAGTCTGATTTAGAAAGGGAAGCACAAAGTGAATCATTGTGAGTTGATAGTGTTAAAGGTATCTATGTGATTGATATACATGATTTAAGTCTATTTTACATTTAGAATTTACATCTGGTGTCTGAATAAATGACTTCATTTAATTTTAAAGGCATTAACTTTAGGGCCCTTGCACACTGAGCGCCTAACCCAATGCGTGTCCAATCCTGGGATTTAGTGTGCCCAAAAGGCATAGGTTCAGCATCCAGTCTCGTAACCCATGGCCTCATCAAAGTCTATGGCAGGTTGAAATCTGCTGCAGCTGCATGGGGCTTAAAAGAGAAGTACGTTTTTTTTTTTTTTTGAAGATTCATACTTAGGTGGATGCAGCATTAGACCGATGCTGGATCTGTCCCCCGGCACCTCTTCACTGAGAACCGAGCCATCAAACATCGCCGATGGCTCGGATTCTCACCTCCACTCACTGAAGCTCTGAGCTGTGGAGGGGCGGAGAGCGGCCATCTCAGCGGCTTACTGAGAGGCTGAGACTGCCATTAGTCCAGGCAGCTGGCAGATCCAGACTTCCTAAGTCTGATGCGGTGCCTTGACTGATTCCAGTGACTTCAGCGGAAAGCAGACTTCAGACCGCTCTCTGCTGAAAACGGGTCATAGGCAGAAGTGCAAAACTAATTACACTCCTGTGAACCATAGGAGAGACCCAGCCTAAAAAGCTCAGGCTGGACTTCTCCTTTAACGCTGTACCAAGTGTACTCGTGTTTAGGGTCCTATGCCTTCAGGGCCATATGTTCGGAACACAGAACACTTGCGTTCTGGGCATACTCACATGTGCAATGAGAATGGAATGAGACCATGTTTCATGTTACACCCTAAATATGGGTGTAACTTGAAATTAGTTTATAAAGGTTGAGTTAGCCCTTAAATGTACAACATGTCTTTGATTTTTAAAGTATTTGTATAGTCATGATGCATGTTTACCCCAAACCTCCCTTTTTCCCCAGCAGAACATTTCCCAGCAATAAATAGTTCTTCTACTTTGTTCCTGTAGTTAGAAACTACTTGTTTTACTCCCTGTGATATCATCACCAAGCTTGTAAAATTCTTGGAAAGGAAGTTCCTGGGAGCTAAGTTTCTATAGACAGAGGAACACACACAGAACTACATCTCCCTGGAGCTCTTTCCTTACACATAATATATGGGCAGACTTCTGGGAGTGAACCAGCAGCATTGTTAAACTCGAAGAGAAATCAATGAATGCACGTGGAGAGTAGGTATGAGCTTGGGTTCGGTCCACATGGCTATATTAATTCTAATGGTGTCACGATCATCTGTTCCCGTTTGTGCATGTTACCTGCAGGGTGGGGAGTGCCTCAGCTGCAGCTGATTGGTCCAGCACTGACAGCTTCTTCCCAAGCTCCTCACTAGTGGGGAGAAACAGAGACAGACTGGGATAGGAGTTCTGTATTCCATCAGAAAGGGGTGTCACTGCTTGGAAATACTGTGCAGTAGAAGCAGAATTGTCATTCAACAGAATAAATTTAGGAGCTTACTGGATTTCTGGCAGGGCCACGTGGCTTTTTTCTGTACCTGCAGCATTTTTAAAGATATAAAACACAAAGAGAAGTAGCACCCTGCCAAAAGTTAGGCTACATTTTTAGTTTTTGGCTTCAGGGTACTCTGTGAAGGGGTGTTCTGTTTTCTTTTTTTGGTCTGGTCAGGTTTTCCTAAGCTTGGTGGTTGATTTTTCCTGTGTTCCTCTGAAAGAAGCTTCCACAGCATAGTATGAGAGGATCAACCATTAAGTGATAAATATTTATCAGATCCCAGCCAATCCCATTGGAGGGGGTGCCTAGAAGAAGAGTGTTCTTCTCTGCTAGGAGGGTTCCATTTCTCCTGGGGCTGCTTCCCCTGGGAGGCAGCTATTGTGACACAAGAGTTGCTGTTTGGGCCTCAGCTGGTGCTGGGCTGAGGACCTGGAGAAGTTTATTAAAGCAATCTGCTGCAGGCCATTGGTTTGGAAGTTCTGGTCTGGAAAAGGATTCTTTTTGTCTCCATCACTGAAGAGTGTTGTGTGGAAGCTGGGTGGCAGAAAGCTCCTGGGTCGTTGCTTTGTAAGACCTAAGCTTGGGACTTTCATGTGTGCCTGCTGCTGTAGGACTTGTGCCAAGAAGTTTGTTCCTATTTATTCCTGATATTGTTTTGGAGTATCCTACACCCTTTATACCTCTCCTGTTTTAAAAAGGAGTTCCAGGCTCCTTCAGAAAAAAAATTAAGTCAGCAGCTACAAATACTGTAGCTGCTGACTCTAATATTAGGGCATTTACCTGTTCAGGGATCCAGTAATGTCAGCATCCAAGCTGATTTTTCAATTGGCTCTTGAGTGTTGCCTACCGCCTTCTCCACTAGGGGAACCTGGCAGTGAAGCCATTGAATAGGCCAACTGCGGGGGAAGGAGGAGGGGCAAAACTGGGACCGGGTACCTGTTAAAACCAGGTCCTCACTCCCTCTCTCTCCCAAAAGGTGCCAAATTTGGCAGCAGAGGGAAGGAGGCAGACAAACGGAGCTTCCCCTTTTGGGTGGAGCGCCACTTTAAGTTTTTTTTTGCAAATAAAATCCACAAAAAGACATCACCTAGACTGAGCCTGTGTTTCGTGTGCTTTGAACTGTGTCTGTGGCAGGCAGCCTCTGTACTAGTAAGGGAGACCTGGTGTTATCTACAGTGGCCCCTCTGGGGGTGAACACTACAGAAACATGCATGTATTGCAGATATGCACATTAAATATTTTTGTTATAATTTATTTATTTTGGCCAAGCATACACTAATGCCGCATACACACGAGCAGAATGTCCGACAGAAAAAGTCAGGCAGAATCTTTTCATCGCATATTCCAATCGTGTGTATGCCTCATTGCCCTTTTTTTCACGAAAATTCTGACAGACCTAGAAATAGAACATGTTTTAAATTTTTCAGACGAAACCAATTCCTAGTCGGAAAACCACTCGTCTGTATGCTGTTCCAACGCACCAAACACAATGCATGCTCTGAAGCAAGTACGAGATGGAGGCTATTGAACTTCATTTTTCTAGTCCTGTCGTACGTGTTGTACTTCACCGTGTTCTTAACAATTGGACTTTGGTGTGATTGTGTGTATGCAAGATAGTTGCATCGGAATTCTATCGGAACTCCGTCGGAAAAACCTTCCGAGTTTATTCCGACGGGAAAACCGGTTGTGTGTACGCTGCATGAAAGCTATTTTTAAACATATGATAACTTATATGTAACTACGTAGCAACCGTGTTTCTGAGTACTCAGTTGCATGTTTGCACCCCCATCTTTGTAAGAACTCAGTTGACATATTTTATGAAATAATTTCTCTAGTGACTTAAAGAGAACAGCAGACAATGGAAAGCATTGCAGAGGAAAAGAAATGCCCCATACAACTTGTGTGCGCCTGTATCAGAGGCGGAAGCTTCTCTGTGACACTATCATGCTTGATTTATGGACATTGCCAGTCACTGTTCTACAGCAGTCCAAAGTTTCTGTCAGGGTATTATTACTGTCTATGTGCTCATTTCTGGACCCTGTAAAATGTATTCAAGAAATAGGTAGTGATATTGTCACCAGGACAAAAAAAATAACTGACAGCAATAAAAAAAAATCAGATTCTAACCATTTCTCACTCTACTAAATATTTGTTTTGTTTTTATCTGTGTCACCATTGGGGAGACTTCCCATCACTTCCTGTCAGGACCAGTAAGCCTGCGGATGGCAATAAGAACCTAACAGAGGCTCCATCCATGTTTTACTGCTTTGAACTTTAATTGTAAGAATACTGATTTAATGAATGTGTGGCAAAACCGTGTAAGTCTCATACATGTTTGGACATAGATGCACATTCTTTTGGTGGGTAAACCAGCTCCTAAATATGTAATTATCTGTGTGTTTAACAGCCTGCCTAGAGTTTGAGCTTTAATACATTTAGTCCTTAAAGCAGTGGTCTCCAAACTGTGGCCTGCGGGCCAGATTTGGCCCTTTTGTTTGCCTTTATCAGGCCCTTGGTACACTATTCCACCCACTGATACACTGCACTATTCCTTCTACCCCAACAATGGGGCATAATTCCTGTCACCAATACCAACATGAGGACACTATTCCTTCCACTAACCCCAACAATGACGCACTATTCTTCCCATTGACACCAATTATAGGACACTATTCCTCCCACTGGCACCAGCTGTGGCAATTCTTCCCACTGACACCAATGCTGAAGCACTATTCCTTGCCCTGATATCAACAACGGGGCACTATTCCTTCCACTGACACCAATGATGGGGCACTAGTTATTCCACTGATACCAACAATGGGGCACCATTCTTCCCAATGACACCAATAACGGGGCACTATTTCTTACCCTAATACCAACAATGGGGCAATATTCCTCCCATTAATACCAATGATGGGGCATTCTTTAATCCCAATGAAACCAAGGCATTTTGTACACACACTGGCCACAGTCCAGCCCCCCTAAAGTCTGAAGGACAGGAAACTGGTCCTTTGTTCAACAAGATTGGAGACCCCTGCCTTAAAGCATCAAAATGCTTAATTTCAGTGACTTTATGAACATGGCATGTGCAGCCAACCCCTGGCCAATATTTATAACCTTTATTTCTTTTTTTCCCTTATTGTATGCAATAGAGTCCGATGTTCAGATCTGTGAGCAGAAGGCTCCAACATGCTGTACCAGGAAAATGGAGGAGAGCTACCAGGCTGCAGTGAAGAGGAAGATGGCTCATAATATCCAAGCTCTGAATTTTGAGCTCAAATTCACGATTGTTGCACATGCATCTGCCTTTCAAGGTGAGGATCTGACAGCTAAAATCATGTATCATCACAGCGAACGTCTTAAATTTTTGGCTCTGTGAGGTTCAGTGGTTTCTGGTTCATTAGCTTCCCCTTCACACATGTGCCTGCCTATTTGTAGATGTTCGGTTGAAGAAAGCCTGCTGTTTTCAAAACTCAAAAGCCCAAACTCAAATTTACACACTCAACTGAATGAGTAAAGCTAATCGTACACTATAAAATCTGATTATACAATTTTTTTTTTTCGACCAACTATAGGCTATGTAACACAAGGGTCTGCCTGACTGAAAGCAAATTGAATAGAACGTTTAGGTAGATCATCATATTACATGGTTTTGGTAAAACTAAAAGATTGCACAGATATTATACAATCATATTGTATGGTGTATGGCTGGTTTTAAATAAATGACTATTCCCCCCCACCTTCCTTCTTGCCTGTCATACTAAGAATGGGCCATATTGAGTTGCTATGGGAGACAGTCTGAATGCAAACAGCATCTTCTGTCAGCTATTTAGAAAACCCTTAATGCTCTACGAATCCGGCGTATTTGCTTCACCCTGTTAAAACCTTTATTTGTAAAGTTAACCACTTTCAGACCGGACGTGCGACATGGCTCCCAAACAAAATTGACGTCCTTTTTTTCCCACAAATAGAGCTTTTTTTTGGTGGTATTTGACCACCACTGCGGTTTTTATTTTTTGCGCTATAAACAAAAAAAGAGCGACAATTTTGAAAAAAAATCATTATTTTTTACTTTTTTCTATAATAAATATCCTCCAAAAATATATAAAAAAATGTTTTTCCTCAGTTTAGGCAGATACGTATTCTTCTACATATTTTTGGTAAAAAATTGCAATAAGCGATCATTGATTGGTTTGCACAAAATTTATAGTGTTTACAAAATGGGGGATAGTTTTATGGCATTTTTATTAATAATTTTTTTTTTTACTAGTAATGGCAGCGATAAGCAATTTTTTTTTCATTTTTATTGTGACTGCGACCTTATGGCGGACACATCGGACATTTTTGACACCTTTTTGGAACCATTGTCATTTATACAGCAATCGGTGCTATACAAATGCACTGATTCCTATGTAAATGACACTGGCAGTGAAGGGGTTAACCAGGGGGTGGCAGTGTAGGGGTTAAGTGTGTCCTAGGGGCGTGTTACTATCTGTGGAGGGCGTGGCTGTGTGTTAGTGAACACTGATCTCTGCTCCAATCAAAGGGAGCAGAGATTAGTGTCACTTGTTGCTAGGCAGAATGAGGAGATGCTGTTTACTTCCGCATCTCCCCGTTCAGCCTCCCCATGAGACGATCGTGGGTATCCCAGCCGCGATCGAGTCCACGGGACCTGCAACCGGACTCACGGGGGTTACAACCAGCGCGCACGTGAAGACACGTACCTGTACGCGCCCATATGCCTGTCCGTGCCATTCTGCTGACATACATCATCGTGCGCCGGTCGGGAAGTGGTTAAGATGTATTTGTATATAGTGAAAAAGGATATTAGAGTTTAGTATACCAATGGATAAGAATATATCTTTAAAATAAGATTGACCCAGAACCATGATAATTCCCTTCAATTGTTTCTCAGAGTGGACTGCCACTCAGGAATGTACAGTTGTGCTCATAAGTTTACATACCCTGAGAGAATTTATGATTTCTTGGGCGTTTTTCAGAGAATATAAATGATAACACAAAACTTTTTTTCACTCATGGTTAGTGTTTGGCTGAAGCCATTTATTATCAATCAACTGTGTTTACTCTTTTTTTAAATCATAATGGCAACAGAAACTACCCAAATGGCCCTGATCCAAAGTTTACATACCCCAGTTCATAATACTGTGTATTGCCCCCCCCCCCAAGTGCCTCCTTATTGTGCATCTTGAAACAGACCACATGTTTTCAGAGAGTCCTGTATTTCACCTGAAGTTATTTGTGGGGTTTTCTTTGCATCCCAAACAATTTCCTGGCAGTTGTGGCTGAAATTTTAGTTGGTCTACCTGACCGAACCCTTCATTTTCCACCTCTTGATTCAAGTTTCCTTGGATATCTTTTTATATCCCTTTCCTGTTTTATACAGTTTGACTACCTTTTCCTGCAGATCCTTTTACAATTCTTTTGCCTTCCCCATGACTCAGAATCCAGAAATGTCAGTGCAGCACTGGATGAAAGATGGAAGGGTCTGTCGGGAGTCCAGAAATGCAATGACCTTTTATACACACACACTAATTACAAGCAAACAGATCACAGGGGAGGATGGTTACCTTTAATAGCCATTCAAATCCCTTTGTGTCAACTTGTGTGCATGTTATCAGGCCAAAATCACCAGGATATGTAAACTTTTGATCAGGGTCATTTGGGTAGTTGCTGTTGCCATTATAATTTAAAAGGTGTAAACACAGTTGATTGACAATAAATGGCTTCAACAAAATATTAAAGGGTTTGGTTGAAGCCATACTAGCGCATTATGTATTACTTACCTTAGATCAAAGTCCCTGCTGCGGTCCTGGTTCACCAGTCCAGCCGGCGACAATGCACCCAAGTTACTTCTGGGTATCGCGGGCTCCGACGCTGTGACTGGCTGGAGCTGCGATGACAGCACAGTCTAACTGAAGTAACGGCACGTACATGCCATTGCTGCAGTCTGCATGTGCCGATGACATCAGCACATGCAGATACAAAGGATATCTCCTAAACCGTGCAGGTTCAGGAGTTATCCAGGGTAGCTACAGGTAAGCCTTATTTTAGGCTTACCTGTAGCAAAAAGTAGTTGTAAAGGGTTTACAACCGCTTTAACCATGAGTGAAATGTTTTTGTGTTATCATTCATATTCTCTGAAAAATGATCAAAAAAATCATAAATTATGCCAGGGTATGTAAACTTATAAACGCAACTGTATATAGAGAATGTGCTGTGTTTGAGCTGCAAAGACTATGCTATTCTGCTGTTATTTTAAACCCTGGGTGCATCGAGGTAAAAAGGAAATGTACTAAAATGTTGTGTATTTTTCTAATCTGTCTCTATCTGCTACCCAAATCACTGGCACATGTTTGCCTCATGGTAAATACTAGTCCTGTCAAATCTGCATTACTAGTGAAGAAGATGGGTTTTCTCCATTCTCATCTAAGATTCAGTCTATGTCCTGTGTGTTACAGACTCTGCAGCGTAGAGATGCCCTAACAGCTGCGGAGTGCAGGAGCTTGACTGCTGCTCAATGTCTGTATTACCAATCATTTAATTAACTGACATGGTACTTACTTTTTGTACTATTAATTGGATGTATTTGCATGCACTTGACCCTAGAGCTTATTATATTTCAATTAGTTCTAGTGATTAATGAAAACATGTTTTCTCAGACCTATCATATAGAAAACCATTTAAAGTGCTACTAAAGTGATGCTAAACCTTTGATTTTTTTTATTATAAATAAACAAACATGCCTATATTCACCTGCTCTGTGCAATGGTTTTCATATGACCAAAGGCCCAAAAAGGCTACTCCTCTTTTAAAATACATTTCCTAGTTGCCCTGCACCTGCAGGTGTTAACACTGACAATTTTTTTTTTTTCACTTTTAAGAATATTGCCTTCCATTACTGACATTAAAGTGATATTAAAGGCTGTTTTTTTTTTCTTTTTTTTGTTGTTAAAATAATAAACAAAGATGTTATACTTACTTGCTCTGTGCGACAATATTGCACAGAGCAGTTCTTTGCCTCCTCTTTGGCAGTCCCCTGCCATTGCTGTCTGCTAGCTCCACTTCTGGTGGCTCCTTTGCAAACTGGATGCTATGAAGGCACCCATGCACACATGTGCTTCCAGGCTAGGCTGTGCGTTCCCTCCTCACAGAAGTTTAAATGACAGCAGCAGCAGATTTTGGCACCACTTTAAGATTCATTCAGACTCTCCTTTACCAGCAGCTCTTCCCAAAATTATATTTGTATGGTTGCTGGTTTCTTACAATTTGGAAAACATAATGGTGTTTGACTTGGCTTGGATTTTTTGTTATGAGATATGCCTTCCCAAACTCCCAGCTCTGTTTAACCGCTGCATCACTTATAAAGTCAATTGATGGTGCCATACTCCCATGAAGGATTCCTATTAAAGTGGATGTAAACCCTCACATATACCCAGTGAAGTGAACTGCCTCTGATGATACATAGAGATGAAACAAATCCTCTGACATAAGTTTTACATGTATATATGCCGTCTTCTGCTTTCTATAGTCTTTAGAAAGTTCCAATCATGTTAGGAGATTTACTCTTCCTGGTTAGCGCTGCAGTGAAGCCTGGGCATACAGCCAAGGCAGCTGATTGGAGGAAAAGCACACACCCCCTCTCCTCATAGGTATATACTTTTAGAGCTGTTCGTTGAATAGTTCAACTCTCTGCTAATCTATTTATAGCATCCTCCCCAACACAAATGTCAGGCTGCTTTTATCATATGTGACGGAGAACTCAGAAGTTACCATGCTGATAACCGAAGAGTGGAGCACTAGACAGCTACGGGACATAGTGCTTTGAAGAGAGATAAAAAAACACTGCAGATATATGTGCCCAGCTCAAATTTCATGAATCGGGCTTACATCCACTTTAAGGTAGAATTAAAAAATGAAATTGAGAATTCAGTGATAAAACAGTGACACCTAATCTTACCACTAGAGTTTGGAAAAAAATATAAAACTATTAGTTCATAGTACATAGTCTGCTAATGGAAACCCTAAAGTGTGGCCAGGCTAAAGATATTCAAATATTTACATATTTTTAGCACACAGTAAATATCCTTTACTACAACCTTACTGACCTTTGTATCTGCAGGCATTGTGGAGTAATTCATCCTAAAAATTCAGAACAGAAGCACTTCCAAATTTTAGTGGCTCAGCTCACCAGTGTTAATTTTGATGTAAAATTTCAAATGAGTTTTAGTCATAGTCGCTTGGCTAAAATGCCATTTTAGTGTCGGTTGTATTTTAGTCACATGAATTGCTTTAGTTTTACTCGTGTTTTAGTCAACTAAAATCTCCACTACATTTTAGTTGACTAAAATCAAATAGGTTTAGTAAATTGGAATGCGTTATTTAAGCATTTCTCTAGAATTGCCAAACTCATTATATACTCCTGGAGTAAAAATCGAATAACAAATGATTATTTATGGTAATAAGGTTTGAACATGCACTACAGACATGGATTTAGCCGTCGTAATATATAACATCTTCATAAATAAAACCAAGTTTCACAAACAAACAAGAATATTGCTTTTTGACAAACAGAAGTGCAACTTTAAAATATAAAAACAAAACAAGGCAAAAAACTGTAAGGGTCCTTTCACACGGGGCGGATCAGTTCTGATCCGCCCCGTGGATGTCCGTTTGCTCAGCGGGGATCACTCCGCCGATCCCCGCTGAGCAGGGAGATGACAGGTCTGTCTCCGCACACTGTGCAGGGACGGACCTGTCACAGCGCCGCTCTCCCCTATGGGAGATCGGATGACGACGGACCGCAGTGCCCGTCGTCATCCGATCCGATCCGCAGACGGATGGAAAAATAGCTTTTTCCTCCGTCACACTTTTTCGGATCGGAGCGGGTCGGATGTCAGCGGACATGTCACCGCTGACATCCGACGCTCCATAGAGCTCTATGGAGCACCCGTTCAGGTCCGCCTGAAAAACTGACAGGCGGGCCTGAACGGGACGTTAGTGTGAAAGGGGCCTAAACTCTATTAGCTGTAATGGCTTTACACATTATCTGAATATATTACTGACATTATCCTCTTCCAGGCTGATTACCAGCTTAAGTAAATGGGACACCGGTCCCATACAGGCCACACCAGTACATCCTACCAGTGCCACCTATCAATTGCCATCAGTGCCACCCACCAGTGCCACCTACCAGTGCCCCCTATCAGTGCTCATTAGTGGCAGCTATCAGTGCAGACTCATCAGTGCCCATCAGTGCAGCCTCATCAGCGCTCACCAATGAAGGAGAAAAATGGGCTGTCTGCCAAATTTTATAATAAACTATGAAAACTTTTCCAAAATTTACGGTCTTTTTTTGTTTGGGAACAGCGCTGAAAGCTGAAAATTGGCCTGGGCAGGGATGGGGTTTAAGTTCCCAGTAAGTAAGTGTTAATAAAAATATTTGTCTTATGTTTTTCTTAATATTTAACTGTTTTTCTATCAGCAGCTTAGTAAATGTCACCTACTTATGGAATAGTGCAATACATGTTTAAACTTTATTGTGCTATTATTATAGGCTGGGGATGGAATTGTGTTGTCAATTTGGAAAAGGCCAGCAGAGGGCGCCAAAGAGATAGTGTGAATGAGTATAATGTGTGGAACTGCATAGGAAAGGGAAGGGATTGATGGGAGCCTGTGTCTCTTAGCCAATACAGTTTGCCGATAGAGTCAGGGGGCTATAGCTTTAATAGACAGGCGGAGCTCCAAGGAAAGCAGAAGTGCAGGTGGGTAAATGTCCCTGCCTCACATTTTCATTCTGTTTTTGTTAGTTGATGAAAACTGAAATTGATTTTGGCAATTGACTTAATTCAAATTTTATTTTCATTTTGTTTAGTTTTCGTTACTGAAAACATGCAGCTAAAGAAAACATTGATGAAAATATTTTTTGAAAATGAAATTAACACTGCAGCTCACCCTGCTCCACTGTCCCTGACCTGGCACCCTTTCAGGCTTTTAATCTGTATGTTAACACAGAGCAGATACACAGAAATAGGGGAGAGAGAAGAAGGCTGAGACCTGAACTTCACTGCTTGTCTTGTGTTTTAACCACTTGCCAACCACCCGCCGTCATTATACTATGGCAGGTCAGCACAATCCCGTGAGTCATGGTAGCTGTACGTCGGCACCTTTAAGTGGGATAGCAGGTGCTCATACGCGTGCACGTGCCAGCTGCACTGTGGGGGGTGCTGATGCTCGTGACCGGCATGCAGTAACTGCATGCCCGAGGTACAGTATAGGCAGACAGCTGACTGAGACATGGGTGCAATGCCCTACAGGCTGCAGTGTAAAAAATATTGAATGCACATTTCTTTACCTGCAACATTATATATATATATATATATATATATATATATATATATATATATATATATATGTGTGTGTGTGTATGTGTATGCAAGACAAGTTTCGGCCAAAATCCGTCGAAAAAAATCTGACGGATTTTGTGATCGGAATGTCCGACCATGTGTATGGGGCATAACAGTTGATCATAGAAACATAGAATAGTGATGGTAGGAGTATGGCCAGGTGGTTGATCGAGACTACCCCATTTCTTTATTTTTTGCATAAATCTATGTTTGTCCCAAGCAAGTTTAAAGACGGGCATGTCTCACTATTTCTCAATGTGGATCTTTTGCTATAGATTTACTTAAAAGTGAACTAACCGTTTTTGGTACAGTTGGCTAAAGTTTTGGTTGTTTTGAAGGTTGCTTGGTAACCATATAATCTCTGTGGGACTCCATGATTACAGTCATTGTGATTGACCTGATGGATCCTATATTTTGTAGCTCATGCACAGATATGGAATAAATATACAGAGCACACTAAAGCCTTGTACACACGATCGGATTTTCTGGCGGGAATTGTGTGTTGACAGACTGTTGGCGGAAAATTCTACTATTTGTACACTCCATTGGACAATTGTTGTCAGATTTTCCGTGGACAAATGTTGGATGGCAGGCTTTAAAATTTTCCGCGGACAACGGCCTGTTGTTGGATTTTCAGATCGTGTGTACACAAGTCTGTTCGACAAAAGCCCAAAGCACAAACGCGCATGCTCGGAATCAATGCTCACCAAACACAACATTAGCAGAAGGTGCCCAAAGGGTGGCACTAAAGAGCTGTAAAGCCACGTAGTATGTCACTACGTTCGTGTTTGTTGGCCAACAATTGTGTGCCGTTTGTATGCAAGACAAGTTCATTGTCAACACCCTTTGGACAAAAGTCTGACGCTTTATCGGTGGGAAATCCAATCATGTGTACGAGGCTTTAGATTCGAATGCACATGCTTCTTGTATTTATTTTGCTTATCTCAAAGCTCAGCTTCTAAAAAAAAATGATGAAATATTTTCTGTAAGGAATGAAAAAATATAATTTTCAGATTTTGGTGAATAGGCTTCTTAGTGCTCTTTACAATTTTTTAAAATTTGTTTTCTATTTGGATATACATGATGTGGATGTTAATAGTATTTAGTTGTTCCTACCACATCTGATGCCTTTTTTTCTTTAATCAGCTTTCATATAGATTCTTTTTAAAGCATTTTCATGGCTGTAGACCATGGGAGGGTCTCTAAGGTTTGGATCATATTGGATGGGATCACAGTGCAGCCACTCTACAAACTGTTCCCTGCTGGTGTTAAGTGGGCATTTTGTAAATCCCTGGCATTACTTCATAGGTGATAAGCACCCTTCATCTTCAAGTATTACCCGATTCTTACTGCGATAACCCCTTATGGATATGGGGGCCTCTGTCTCTCCCTCCAGCTGCCCTGCTTGGAATATGTAATGATTATGAGGCTGCAACAAAGAGCCGAGCCTATGCCTTGAAGCATGACAATAAATTGCTCACATCTTATTTCACTTAAAGATTAGTGTTGGCATTTGGCAGGACTTTAAACGAATGAATGTGCAGCTTGTTAGACAAATAACATTTGGTGACAAATAAGCTTTCCCAGCTCTAACTGTTGCTTGACCTTCCTTTGAAAAAAAATGTGCCCTTTATATCACTAGAGCTATCATTACATCGGAATGATCATTTACAAAATGAAACATATCGTTCAGAATGCATATGATACCTTTTAAAGGAAAACGCAGAATACACACATAGTCATTAAAAAAAAGCCACTTGTTAATTTTATGTTATTACAGTAGAGTTAAACCTTCACTGAACTCAGCTGAATCAGCAAAATAAATATAAACTTCACAGGAAGGGTAATTTAAAAAAAAGTAATTTTTAAAACCTGCGTTTACTGCTTGGAGACTTCACCTAAATAGTAGACGAATGTTTTGTATCCTGTTATACTTGGGTTAATAAAGCTGTTACCACTAATCCCTCCATAGTACATTTGATCCTACAAAACTACAGTACAGTGCATTTCCAACGCACATTTATTTGAGGTTAGAATTGAAATTTACTTTGCAGTAGTTCTTTATGCGGCACTTACATTTTACATTTATGTTGTTCTATATTTCCATTACTATATTCAATATACCGATTTGACACGTTTCCCCTTCTGTATCCAAAAACTTAAAGTGGTGTTCCACATGCACAAAAAAAAAAAAGATTAAAATTCCTAAAAAAAAACATTTGGAATTTTTTTTTAACTCGCCTCTAAATGCCTGTTGCTAGGGGGTCCCTCGTAGTCTGCCTCCTTCAGTGCCTGGGCTGGTGACATCACTTCCCCTCGGCGCAGGAAGGGCTCAGCTCTGCCCCCTCCCTCCTGTCAGTCATCTGGGACACGTGACAGGTCCCAGATGACTGCGCAGCCAGTCACGCCGTGCATGCGCAGTGGGTGCCCGGCTGTGAAGGCACAGCCGAGTGCCCACATTTGCAATGCCCGCACCGCCGAGAGGAGGGGGGGTGGGCGGGACTTTGTTCCCCCACATCGCTGGACCCTGGGACAGGTAAGTGTCTGATTATTAAAAGTCAGCAGCTGCAGTAGTTGTAGCTGCTGACTTTTCTTCTTCTTCTTTTTTTTTTTTTTTTTTTTTTAAGGGAAACTCCTCTTTAATAAACAGGTTAATAGAGTTGGGCTTCAAGAAAAGGAAAACCAAAGACTGTATTTAAAGCTGAACTCACAAATGAACTGTTCACTTTTGTAAATACCTGAATTTGACATGGTACCAGCCTTCTGCAGTCCATAGCAAGGCTGGAGCATGAAGGAAAGAAGTAAAAGAAGAAACAATTTTTTTTTGCTGACAACGAGCATGCTGATAGGAGAAGGGAGAAAAGTGGCACAGAGATTAGCTAACCACAGTGTCATTTCTCCTTTCACGTTTAAAGTGGAACTTCACTCTCCCTACCGACATTGACTATTTTTTTTAATCTTCATGCTGCTAGCATTGGTAAATATATAGCAAAGTATATCCTATTTAACCGCTTCGACGATGTACATCAGCAGAATGGCACATGGGCGTACAGGTACGTTCCTTTAAATGTGCCGCCGTGCCATCGCGTGCGCGTGCCGGTCAGAACCTCCGTGAATTTGATCATGGGGATACCCGCGATCGTGTCACGGGGAGGAAGAAGGGGGAGATGCTGAAGTAAACAAGCATTTCCCCATTCTGCCTAGCAACAGTGACAATGATCTCTGCTTCCTGTGATTGGAGCGGAGATCAGTGATCTGTAAAACACAGCCACGCCTCCCCACAGTAAGCAGCATGCCCCTAGAACACACTTCACCCCTACACTGCCACCTCCTGGTTAACCCCATTCACTGCCAGTGTCATTTACACAGGAATCAGTGCATTTGTATAGTACTAATTGCTGTATAAATGACAATGGTCCCAAAAAGGTGTAAAAAATGTCTGATGTGTCCGCCATAATGTCGCAGTCACAATATAAATCGCTGATCGTCGCCGTTACTAGTAAAAAAAAAAAAAAATGAATAAAAATGCCATAAAACTATCCCCTATTTTGTAAACGCTATAACTTTTGCGCAAACCAATCAATAATCGCTTATTGAGATCTTTTTTACCAAAAATATGTAGAAGAATACGTATCGGCCTAAACTGAGGGAAAAAACTTTTTTTTATAAATTTTTGGGGGATAGTTATTATAGCAAAAAGTAAAAAATAATGTGTTTTTTTCAAAATTGTCGCTATTTTTTTGTTTATAGCACAAAAAATAAAAACCACAGAGGTGATCAAATACCCCCAAAAGAAAGCTCTATTTGTGGGAAAAAAAGGACGTCAAGTTTGTTTATAGCACAAAAAATAAAAACCGTAGGGGTGATCAAATACTACCAAAAGAAAGCTCTATTTGTGGGGGAAAAAAAGGACGTCAATTTTGTTTGGGTGCCATGTCGCACGACCGTGCAATTGTCAGTTAAAGCGACAAAGTGGCGAATCGCAAAAAGTGGTCTTGTCTTAAGCCAGCAAAATGGTCCAGTCTGAAAGTGGTTAAAGCGGGAGTCCACCGGGACTCCGCATTTTTTTTTTTTTTTTTTAAAAGCCAGCAGCTACAAATACTGCAGCTGCTGACTTTTAAAATAGTGACACTTACCTGTCCAGCGCGCCCGCGATGTCGGCACCCGAAGCCGATCTCTAGGTCATCTGTCGGGTCCTGCCGCCGCCATCTTGGGTATGGGAATCAGGAAATGGAGCCTTTCGGCTTCATTTCCCGGTTCCCTACTGCGCATGAGCGAATTGCGCTGCGCAATAAGGACGCTCCCCGCTGCCTCTGGGATCTGTGTGTTTCCCAGCAGGCAGCGGGGCACTTGCGGGAAGGGGCGGGCACTTGCGGAAAGGGGCGTAAGTTACGCCCCTTTCCGCAGAGAGCTATGCCGGAAGTGGGTGCAGTTACCTGGATTATCCAGGTAACTGCACCCCCCTCCCCCGTGAAAGGTGCCGATTGTGGCACCGGAGGGGGGGGGAGGGTTCCGATGAGCGGAAGGTCCACTTTAGGGTGGACCTCCGCTTTAATTTAGTTTTAAACTTTTTTAGTTTTTTACATTTTATCAGTTTCTCCCTGATTTCAGACATCCCAGGAGTATACGGGAGGGGTTTTCTCAGCTGAGCCCAAGTGATTTCCCAAAAAAATAAAACATGAAGACATGGATGGATGGGGGGGGGGGTGCTTTTAACATTAAATATGAATTAAATAGTGTTTTTGTTTAGTGGTGCTCAGATGCAGTGAAGATCTGCTTTAAGGGACTGGTCCAGGGTTCAGAGGAAGCAAGTTAGTTGATGCTGGCCATCAGACAGATGGCATCCTCTGGAAGAAAATACAAGCATACCCCAAGTAGATAATGGGGTTTATTTACTAGAGCTGAAAGTGCAAAATCAGGCTCACTTCTGCATAGAAACCAATGAGCTTCCAGGTTTTATTACCAAAGCTTAATTGAACAAGCTGGGGTTAGAAGCTCATTGGTTTCTATGAAGAAGTGAGCCTGATTTTGCACTTTTCAGCTTTAGTAAATAAATCCCATTGTGTACTTAAAAGTGCGCCTGTAAGTACTGCAGTGGAGAGCTCTGGAATAAAAGTGAATATTGCAACACCTGATTTGTATTGTTGTTACCTTTTTTGTTCACTGCCAGAACACATGGAAAACAATTGTTGTGGTGCAATGCAGTGCAGAAAAAAGTCAGCATTTTTACACATCGCACTGGGAGCATGTCATAGCACACTATGCTTCACTCTTCACTATGCTACACTTCAAAGAAAAAAAAAAAAGACATGCATCACATAAAAAGCAGTTTGCAGCTCTTCAACCCTCTTCCCCTCTGAAATTATACACATACTGTGTGTATGTGTGTGTGTGTGTGTGTGTGTGTGTGTGTGTGTGTATATATATATATATATATATATATATATATATATATATATATATATATATATATATATATATATATATATAATTTTTTATTTGCTCTGGCCCAACACCCACCTCCATTCTCATCTAGGTGAGAATGACAGGTACTGCACTCCAGCAGCCTCCTGAGATATCCACATCACATATCCCAGCAGGCATCAGCCTATATGCAGTGGCTGGAGGAGGACACTTGTTGGCATGTTATCAGGAGCTGACTGCAAGGACCCAGAAAAGACAGCTGGCTCCCAGTAACATCTAAAAGGAAGATAGTGGCGAAGGGCCAGACGTGCGGCAGATCACAGCAGGACAAAGCTGAATTTGCTGGGTATATGAGGACATTATTTGAGCAAAACTAAACAAAAAGGATAAAAGGGGGTTAAAAGCCAAATTACCCAGGGAAGGGGGGTGGAGGAGTGAAGTCTCTTTTCAGGCATATTACCTAAGATAACAGCCAAGTACAGTGTAATAACAGTCTTGTTCAGCACTGAAAGTACTCTTTTATTTGAGACACAAGATATGACTAAGTAATACACTATTGCCTTTTTCATGTGGATTTTCAGCGGTTTTGTTCAGTTTCAAATTTCATGGTTTTTGAGGTTACTTTCACCACGTGAACTGCAACATAAAACTGCCCCACAGCGGAAGTATTGTGATTTCACTTGCAGGTTTAAGAGGTTACTTAGGGCTCAGTAAAGTATTTAATATGTACTATATGGTTATCAGGGCTAGTATCACTGTAAATGTTATTATCTTTTTACTCTCGTGTTTATTTCATTATAAAACATTTTTTATGTTATTCATTTAAATAGTTTCATATTTTGGTTTATATATGGCACACCCATCCAAGTAAAAGTTTAATTTATTTTTCACTACTTTTATGAGTGACATTATTTTGGAGCTTGAAGTGTCATCAATTCAAACTGGCGTATAAAAGGCTACATTACAAAAAAGGTTTTGGACAATTTTATATCATATACACACTTAATTAGACACTCTGGGTTCTCCCCATTACTAATATATATATTTAGTAATGAATTCCTTAAATCGGTGGAAGTATATCGGTAAAAACCATTAAGCAAAACTGAGTTTAAAAACCTGATTCAACTCAACCACAAGAGGGAAAGGCAACATGTAGTGGAAACTCACTGGGCTATATTAAATCGTTACTTTATTAGTTATCAGAAATGATTAGAATATACACATCTATATATTAAAATTGGTACCGCACAAAACAAACACACCTAACATCACAAATACACATTCACATTCAAAATCACATGGCAAAAAACACATTCCCTATTCAAATTAGCTATAATCTCTCTCTCTATATATAAAATATGTGTATAGGGTAGGGCTGGTGATCCTTATAAAGGATAGGATTAAATTATGGTCATAAATAGGTTCTTGTGCATGTAAGTAACAGTTCATAGCACCCACCCAAAGATAGCATTTCTGTCAAGCAACATAATTCAAGTTCCAGGATTAATCCAAGATAAATGATGAGATGATGAGCAAATCCTCTGTTAGTGAATCAAGGTATGATGCGGTCTAGAGGAGGAACAATGTTCACTGGTTGTGTGCAGTTGTATCAGCTTTGTAGGCATATAGCCACAGCAGTAATACATCCGCCAAGAAATATGCGTAAACATGGATATCCCCATGCCCATTTTGCCTCTGAAGCAGCTGGCTTGGGCCTAGAGAAACTGGTCAGTAAGGCTTAAACTCGCTTTCCACATCCACCCTTTCTCTTGGTACATTGGTGATCCCCATCTCTGTGACCTGGGATCTCAACATCCAAGCAGGAATCTTCCCGAAATGGTAATTCTGGTCTTATATCTCCAGAGACGTCTGGACTGATAGGTATAACATGCATGCATGCACCCTGTGGAACACGCTATGATATTCTGGTCTTTGCGACACATGTACATTTAAGATTTTCCTTACCTGGAACATGATTGATGTGCAAGGGAGATGATATCCATGTTTAAACATAGTTCTTGGCGGATGTATTACTGCTGGGGCTATATGCCTATATAGCTATGAAGCTGATACAACTGCACACAACCAGTGAACATTGATCCTCCTCTAGAATGCATCATACCTTGATTCACAAACTAACTGAGGATTTGCTCATCATATCATCATATATCTTGGATTAATCCTGGAACTTGAATTATGTTGCATGACAGAAATGCTATCTTTGGGTGGGTCCTTTGAACTGTTATTTACATGCACAAGAACCTATTTATGACCATAATTTAATCCTATCCTTTATAAGGATCACCAGCCCTAACCTATACACATATGTTACATATGTGTTCAGATTTACAGTTTTTTAAAGTGAATACCCGTTACCAGATGCTTAACTTAGAAAATTTATGAGAATGTAACCCTTATCATCACCAGCTTTCAGAATTGAGACGAGGTGTGGCGGTGAGTGGTAGTCAGCACTTGTTATCTTTTGTTTAGTTTCGTTATTTTATGTTATCTTCTATAATCCTAACCTTTAATACCCTACGTTTTAATGAGAAATTACTAAATGTGAAGTGAACAGAGCCATTACAGCAATTATTGATGTACGATAAATCTGAACATATGGATACTGTATATAAAGATTGACCTAGGGTACTTGCATATTTGTTGAGGGACAGGTGTTCTTCCATAGGGGGAATATCTCGCCCTGAGCAGATCATACGTGGGGGGGGGGGGTCGTTGTACTCCACGATAGGGCACAGCTAGCTCCCATTGGGGGTGCCGGGTGTGTGGAGGGCGCCGCCCCCGAATAGTGACCAACTACAAATGATAAACGATTTGCAATGTGGATGTACCCAATAAGTCGCAAATGTGATTATCTGTATCATTATGTTTTCTAATATCATTCAGATACCTATTATATAAATGTTATGTAACTTCTGTTCATATTTGGAATCTTGATAAAAACAAATTGATAAAAAAAAAGAATAAAGGGTGGAATCTCGTGTTATAAGGGGACCCCCAACAGCAACTGGCTGTTTTAGTAGGTTTACAGCAGGTGTTACAGTGTGTTCTATGAATGCTCAAACTATTTTTCACCTTCAGCACTCCTTTTGTAGCAGATCTTATTAGTATGATATTAGAGTGAGCTAGTTGATGGGGGTCGATAGGGGTTGATTGGTGCACCTTGTGAACATGATATACTACTGCATTCCATAGCATTTTCATTTTTCTGTTGCACCTGTAGTCTGCTTAGGCCTAATAGCTTTAGCTTCTAACACAACGAAGTAAAAGCATCATCTATTTTGAAAAATCAAGGGCAGATTATAAATAAGATTCTCCCTCACAATGATATACACTTTGTAATTTTACTTGCTTGCCTTGCATGAGCAACTGCCACTAACATCTTACTCTTGGATTGCCAGGCCTACAATGGGATAAGTTGCTAAAATGTTAACTAGGCTCAATTAACAACCTACAAAGTTCATAAACAGAGAGAAAATACACAGTGGTTGGCCAAGGAAAGTTTGTGCAGCAGATGAAAGTTTACCGGCTCAGACTTGGCAGTTATATATTGTTCAGGGAAGTCTGTACAAAATCGGCCTTAAAAGAGAAGTATGTTTTGTTTTTTATACCCATCATACTTTCCTAGGTGGATGCAGCATCAGTCCCCCGGCGCCTCTGCACTGAGAAATGGCCAGCGAAAATCGCCAATGGCTCAATTCTCTCAGCTTCCCGAGCAGAGAGTTGCTGCCTGTCAGTCAGCAGCTCTCATCTCTGCTCCTCCATGGTCACCGGAACAATGAGCTGTGGGGGGGGCGGCTCTCTGAGAGGCTGAGACAGGCATCAGTTCAGGTACCTGCCCAGGCACCTGGTGGATCCAGACTTTATTGTTGCAATGACGTGGTGCCTGGACTGATTCCAGTGACGTCAGCAGAGAGCGGACTTCAGACCGCTTTCTGCTGAAACCAGGTCACAAAAGTTCAAAACGAATTGCACTCCTGTGACCCATAGGAGAGGCCCAGCCAAACGAGCTCAGGCTGGACTTCTCCTTTAATCGAAGACCTGCAGCTAAAAAGCCACACCTTCCACATTGGAAAAGGCCAAGTGACTTCTCTATTCCAGAAAACACAAAAACTGGTGTGCAGAAAAATGGCAACAGGTTCTCTAGACCGATGAGTCCAAATTTAAAATGGGGCTGTACTGCTATATGTAGAATTGGGGATTTAAGAATTGATGGCCTCCTGGGTGCTGAAAAGTACAAACAGATGCTTATATAGAGAAGGGAAGAGTTAAAACTAGTGTCAGTTTATTTTTTGCTGTCTGTATCCTGTTTGGGGGATTTCACTTCACTTACTGTCCTGGAGACACAAGTGGGAGAGGAACCCTACAATGTGAGGGAAATCCCCCTCTAAGCCCTTGTGCACACGGTTGGACATTCCGATGGACAATATCCGATAGGACCGTGTTGTCGGATAATCCGACAGTGTGTGGGCTCCATCGGACTATTTCCGTCGTAGTATCCGACGTACCAAGTTTTCCAGCTGGGCTATAACATTTTCCGACAACATGATCCGATCGGACTTTGTCCGATCATGTGTAGAGAATTCCGATCGGACAAAGTGCCACGCATGCTCAGATCAAATTCCTAGACCAAAGCTTTTGACTACTAGCCTGAACGTAGTCCTGTCCTAACGAAATAAGGTCATCATGTTAAGTACGATCGTATTTTATGACAACTTTGTCCGACTGTGTGTATGCAACAGTTTCAGACAAAATCCGTCGGACAAAATCCGACGGATTTGGTTTTCGGAATGTCCGACCATGTGTACAAGGGCTTAGACAGTTGTCACTGGGACAGCTGTCCCTATTGGAAGATGCTTCCTCACTATTTATTCAGGTGACAACTCAAATTGTTTGGATTTTCGGTCACTTTCTGATTCAGTGGCAGTTGACTAAAGGACAAATAGGGAAAGAGAAAATCTCTCCAGCAGTGACACAGACAGCAATACAAACCTGACAAGGGTTTAATCTTTCCCACTCTATCCAAAACAAGAAGAAATTGTTTTGTTACGTAAACTTTTTGATACCAAACAAAGGATTCCCTGAGCACGATGGGTTATCTAAAGAGACCACACAGCTGTACCTGCCTAGAGACACACCTTTTGAGTCATCTGACTGAGCCATCTGATAAAAGCAGGTTAATCAATGGTATATATGTACACTTGAGCAATTGGGTTATGAGAACAACAGGCTGTTTAAAAATGAAGGAAAGGCATAAAAAACAGGGAGTTCCACCTGCTAGCGCAGTTTTTTTTCTTTTTAAGAAACATGTACAAAGGTAATATAATGTGCATTCCCTTTCATACACTTTGTAGTAATAGTGTGTCTCAGATAAATGAATCAAATGCTGAACCCCTCTCGTCTGTTTAAAATCTCGTGCTTTCTACAGTAAACCAAAGTTCCCATCAATGAGATCAGTAAGTCTTTAGCAATGTACATCACTTTTAAAAATATTAATCCAGTCACTGTAAGCATTTTTTTTCTCTCCTATATGATGAAATAAAAAGGCTTGCCTAAGGTGGAAGAAGATATCTCACTGGAGACAAGGATAATCTTCTAATTAATATATCTTAGTGGTGTCATCATCAGTGTGTGTTTTGGCAGCATTGAAAAGCATGCTCATAATGAATGGTCAGTCACCTTTGTCTGACCATGCTGCCTTTTAACCAGCGCTGTGGTTCTCCGGTGTCTGTATGAGCAGATGTTGTCTCCCAGAGGGTGATAGAAAGTTTGGTTTTAGGAACATGTAACCAGGTTCTGATTTCATCCAGCAGAGAGCATTTTATTGCAGAACTGCCAAGAATTTCCCTGTGTAAGTGAGAAACTGCTGACAGCCCTCAGAAGAGCTCATTGTTGTAGGGGTGAGGTTTCGAAATCCTTAATTATTGCAAGATGTTCGAGGGAATATGGCCAAAGTAGAGGCTACAGAACAAGGAAATATTCTCAGATTTACCTGAAATAAAAATGAATGAATGTGTAAACAGTGTTTTTAATTTGATCTTTTTTCTTATAATCAATTTTCCTGTCCAACAGTTAAAATTGAACTTTTCAAATAGTACAGTGCTATCATTTTGTGCCAGTACATAGATTCAGCAAACCTTCACAGCAACAGGTAACTGAGGAGTCAGCAGAAATTGGGCGAAAATAATGGATAAAATGAAAAATAGAGATCTAATTACAGTTTACAATTAGAACATTTTATGAGATGTAACTGGTTGTCTTTTTTGTTCTAATGTTACAGCTGTTTCAACTTTAGTATGGCAATATACAACAAAATTGAACCACTTATAGGTTGTTTAAGGATAAACTACACTATTTAAAGCCTAACTCCAGCCAAAAATGAAATTTAAATAGTGCATTGTGCATCTATTATCTTACTATGCAGTCTTGATTACAGAAACCTCTTCCCAATCGATTCCACAATGTGATGGATCAAAGTCATAGTTTCCTCTACGAGCCAAGCTAATTTCCTGCACTGGGAACCAGCTTAGTTCAGCTCACTCTGCTCTTCCTCCCAGGGCACCTACCCTAAGTTTACATTAGACATTAGAATAGTGGAAAGTTGTCAAATTAAGATTTTTTAATACATTGTTATGATGTATCTCATATGCCCAATGGTCACAATTAGTTAAGTTAGTTAAAGTAAATGTAAAGCTTTGATTTTTTTTTAAAATAACAAACCTAACAAATCATACTTACCTCCACTGTGCAGTTCGTTTTCCACAGAGTGGCTCTGATCCTCGACTTCTGGGGTCCCTCGGGCGGCTCTCGCGGCTCCTCCTCTTTTCAGATAAGCCCCAGGAGAAGCACTCTCCCGGGGGGTTACATTGTGGGCACGCTCCCGAGTCCATTCTGCATCCATAGATGCCGAATGTAGGACTCAGCCCCGCCCCCGACGTCCGCATCATTGGATTGGCAGCAGTGGGAGCCAATGGCTATGCTGCTATCAATCTATCCAATCAAGAGCCGAGAACCCCGGGCAGAGGGGAAGAAACACAAGGGTTTACATCCCCTTTAAGTTGACCTAGTTGATCTGCACAATAAGGAAACGAGGAAACCAATCAGGGCACTGATACAGAAAGAAGTTCTGGACTTACATGTGTTCTTGACTGAGTATTATAAGCAGTAATTGTTTACTTTTTTCTTTATTTTCCTGAGATGACCTTGCTCTAATTAGATAAGTCACAATCAGGGTCATGCCAAGGGTCTTATAGCAGACAGTATTAATGAGACTTGAAGTCCTACAGAAGCCTTGTGCAGCCAATGTTGGTTAGCATGAGTATCTACAGCTGGAGGCATAGACTAGACGTGTGAACTAGAGATATAGTCAGGAAAGTGCAGTTGCAAGTGTAGTTGGAGTTCAAGAAACATCAGAAAATGTGAAGTTGCAATAGTTGATCCAGAACACAGTACAAAACTCACCCATAAGCTAATAAACTCTACTACAGGCAAACTGAGATTGTCATAAAGGCAACGGAACAAGTCAGGATGAGGTCCAGCACAACCAAAATAGCTGATCAGAGAGACCTCCTATGAACAACAGCTGGGTCTCAGAAGTGAACAGGTTTCCATTTTCTGCCTAAAAGTGAAAACCCTTGTAAGAAGTATTACTACAAATACAGTAGATCTGTTCCAAATGCAGATAGACAATAAATGATATAATAATTAAGTTGCTCCCCAAATACTGTAGGTGACCTACTGTGCAAATTCAAAAGGTTGCGGTAGGGGGTGCTGTGATATAAACTTATAATGAATCCATCGTAAGGAATAAATAGTGGAAAAATATATATAAACAAAATGTCTATTGGAAAAGGCCATCAAACTTCAGTGAAATATCCAAATATATTGTGATATATTCAAACAAATTGTGATAAAATCCTCCACTGCTTTATTTATATCCGAATCACACCCAATGTGCTCAAGTAAAAAAGACCTGCTCACCAGATAGCCATGTGTCAGTGCTGGGCTCAGCCCTTCCTTCTCTGAGCTGGCCGCTCAGCTGTTGGCTAATTGCCAGCTCCTATCTCTCCACAATGACTCACCTGTTGATATCCTGCTTGACGGTCCTGCTTAATTTAGCCACCCAGCCCAGATGATTTCTGCCATCGGCATGGTCACATCTCTAGAGACACTCTCCTGTGTTCTTGTTAAAGACTTGCTTGGCTGACATTCCTTCTGGCTCCATATCCTGCTTGTTGTTCTACTACGCTGATCTCTGGCTCCAAACATTTTGGCTTGTCTGACTATCCGTTATGGTTCCTGAACTCTGGCTATGTTTTGACTACATTTACTCTGTTTAACTTTTTTTTATTATAATTAAACAAGTGTGATTTAACTGTACTTCTGTCTCAGTCTGATTCATGGTTTCTGACACCACAACCTCTTTAGCTAAAAACAAGGGTCAGTATCAGCAAGGGTAATATTGTGCACAGCTGAACAAGCCAAAGGGGCAAATCAGATACCAGGCAATGGTTAGTGACAGTAGTTCAAACAACACATTTGCAGAACCCCCCTCCCTCTTTGCCCCCAAACATATGGATAAAATATGGCCACTAATTGTGGTATCGCACATTACACAGGGCTGGAGACTGTGTTCCTGCATTGACTGTTTTCCTGCATCGCTGGATCCGGGGTCCAAGGTAGGTAAACTCTCCCTGGATTCAGCGATGCGGTCCCGAGTCTGGCTCAAGGTTACCGCTTTTGGTATAAAATTTCCACCCCGAGCCAGACTCGGGAATACCGCCAGGGGGGTTAATGCCAATGGTTCCAAAAATGTTTTAAAATTGTCCGATGTGTCTGCCATAATGTCGCAGTCATGATAAAAATTTCAGATCTTCGCCATTACTAGTAAAAAAATAATAATAATAAAAATGCTATAAATCTATCCCCTATTATGTAGACGCTATAACTTTTGCGCAAACCAATCAATATATACTTATTGCGATCTTCTTTTTTTTTTTTTCCTACCAAAAATATGTAGAAGAATACATATCGGCCTAAACTGAGGGAAAAAAGTGTTTTTTATTTGTTTTTGGGGGATATTTATTATAGTAAAAAGTAATGCTTTTTTTTCAAAATTGTTGCCCTTTTTTTGTTTATAGCGCAAAAAATAAAAACCGCAGAGGCGATTGAATACCACCAAAAGAAAGCTCTATTTGTGGGAAAAAAAATTTGTTTGGGTACAACATCGCACGACCGCGCAGTTGTCAGTTAAAGCGTTGCAGTGCCAAAATCCCAAAAAGTGCTCTGGTCAGGAAGGGGGTAAATTCTTCCAGGGCTGAAGTGGTTATTGCCCAAAAAATAAAATTTGACGTTCAATAAAGGTTTATTAGGATCTGTAAAATAAGTAATTGATATTTATAATCTAATTTGAGTTGCTCTTATAAAACAGTTTTTGTTTTTTTTTGTCGTGACTGGCACAGCACCAATCAGGGCTGGTCAGACACAGACTCACACTGTAGAGACTATACATCACCAGAGAAATAGAAGCCCCTCCCATAGATCTTTCTCTGCAGATGACAAAAAACAGGGAAAGATCATATGACCACACAACAGCGCTGCAGGATTAAGGTACTTAGAGGAATTAAAAACAAAATACAATGCCATGATGTATATGATTTGTGTGAATTAAGTATGGCAATTAATACTTCTCTGTTTTGTATCACTTTAAATAAAAGAAATGTTACTTTTCTGTCATTGCTGGCTGTAGCTCCACCCCTGAAGTCTAAAAATATCAGAATTTCCATTTGGGATATAGCCAGCACTGATCTCTGCCTCCCTCTCCATTCTTTAGTGTCTCCTCTGTCCTCCTTGGTTACACAGAGTCTGGTCCTACAGCCTACTATTCAGGGGACTGGAGAGAGTATAAATTGTCAGCTTGTGTTATGAATTGTTGCTCCAGGAGCAAAAGACTTTCGTTCATAAAAACACATGCTGACAACAGTAGGAGCCAGGTACTACACTCGGCTGGCTTGGATCATAGTAGTACTGTTGTCAGCTTGTGTTTGTGAATGAACATGCTCTTCTCCAGCTGCGATTATTCACAACACAAGTTGAAATTTTCCACTTTCTCTGATCTCCCGAATAGCAGGCTACAGGTCCAGTCGTCGGTTGTCGGATAGCTAGATGCATGGGCTGGGCGATCTATATGACAACACAGCCTAGCAACCCCTGCATGGATTTAGGTTGGACAAGTGCTATGCTTACAAGATCCCCTGGGGTGGTGGTGGGGGCTATGCGTGGTGATAATTCTTATTTAACTCTTTTATGTGAAGACTGGAAGATCGGGGAAGCAGCATTGAGAGAGTAAAAGCTAGCACCATTAAAATACATCAAAACTATATTTATAGTATAGGCATGGGACTTTTAAGGCACAGCATTTTAGTAAAAAAAAAAAAAATAAGTTTTATTTAAATACACTTAAAATAAGACAATTTGGTCCATATAACAGACTATAATAAAATGCAATTTATAAAAACCAATCAGTCTTAAACACTGCAGCGATTGCACATGGTAGTATTTACAGCTCAATGCATTCCTCGGACAAGATACTCTTCATCAGGAGCTATGAATATAGATTTTCTATACATGCCATCTAAATGGAATGACAAACTTTTAGTAGTTATATCAAAATGCAACAATAATTTATTTAGCACACAATACAACTCAACCCAGGAGAACACTATTGTATCGTGTGTTAAATAACTTATTGTTGCATTTTGATATAATTACTAAAAGTTTGTCATTCCATTTAGATGGCAGGCATGGAAAGTCTGTATTGATATCTCCCGATGAAGAGGACCTTGTCTGCAAAACGCCTTAAGCTGTAAAGACTACCATGTGCAATCATTGCAGGGTTTGAGACTGGTTTTATAAATTGCATTTTATTATAGTCTGTTAAAAGTATGGACCAAAATTGTCTTTGTTAATTTTTTACTAAATTGCTGTGCCTTAAGAGTCCCGATAAATATAGTTTAGATCAGGGGTGGCCAAACTTTTTTCAAAGAGGGCCAGAATTGATGAAGTGAACATGCTTGAGGGCCAACCATTTTGCTTGACATTCTTTAAACCATTAAAAGTCAGTCTAAGTGTGTTCGTCCGAGCACTAATACACGGCCAAACAAGAACTCTCTTGCCTTTGTGCTGTGTGTGGTGAATAGATGAGCTTGGGCGTGTTATTTGGATATACCGTATTTATCGGCTTATAACACGCGCCTTAACTTTAAAAAGGTTCTCTAAAAAAGTTTCAGGACAAAAAATCTTAAATTTTAAATAAAGAACTGTGAAACAAAATAGGGGGCAGTGCCCATCAATGCAGCCTCACAAGTGCCATGAATGCAGCACCCACTGCATTGCCATGAATGCAGCACCCACTCCATTGCCATGAATGCTGTACCATCTCCATTGCCATGAATGCTGTACCATCTCCATTGGCATGAATGCTGCACCCACTCCATTGGCATGAATGCAGCACCCACCGTATTGCCATGAATGCAGCACCCACTGTATTGCCATGAACGCAGCACTCCATTGCCATGAATGCAGCACCCACTCCATTGGCATTAATGCAGCACCCACATTGACAGGAATGTAGACTCACCATTGCTGTTATTCGTTTTTGATTGGCTAGCACCATTAAAAGTTGTAATTGGCAAGTGCTGAGGTAAGAATTTAAACACATAGTTTACTGGGGAATTTATATTTTATTTTGAGCTTATATAACACTTTCAAATACACTAGAATCTTTAGAGCTCTAAAAAGATAGCAACTTTCTTTGTCCCCCTCTGTAATAGGATGTTGTTTTTTGCAGAATTGCACTAAAAATAGCCAGGTATGATGAATTCACATATAAAGGGAGTCCCATGCCTGAGCGGTTTCAAGTTCATTCTAAGCTTAGCCTCTGATGCAGCCGGCGGTGATCAGTGAAACTGGTCAGGCACGGACATCCTTTCCAACTCTCAACTTTAAACACATGGAAAATGTATGCTTACAGATGGGACTTTTTCCAGATGACCAGAATAAGCTCTGAAGGATTTTCTGTTTGCACAATGACTGATAAGTATATCTCCTTTCCACACATATGTGACTGTTGAAGCATTTGATGGAGCTGCTATATGCAATGTTGTATATTCATCCTTTGGCAAGAGGGCTACCTTAATCTTATGGATAATCCACTATATGCTATCCATTGCCAATTAATCGCTATTATCTATGGTACGAAATGGAAAAGAAGGGGTATCGTCGCGGTGCTTACAGATAATAATGGAAACCATATAGTTAAAAAAATATATATCATTTTAATGAGAATAAAGTTAAAACAAAACAGGGCCAATTCGTTCATGAGTATTCAACATTTCATGATGAAGGTGGTCATATGGCGAATGTTCAGCTTAAACAGAAGTTTCATATTCATATATTAACCCGACATATTTCGCCTAATAGCTTCATCAGGGGATATTCAAATCAGTCTGGAAATGCGTAATACTGTACAAAAAGGAACAAAATAAGTACAAGATATCAAAAAACATATATGCATCATTAAATATAAAAGTATATATCACTCGACAATGCCTGTCCCTAAGGAAGGAGAACCTACCGTGCCAAACTTCCTGAATAAATTGTATAGGATATTTATAATAGTTTACCATACAAAGAAATTTGGCACCAGAATCATAGTGAGGTGCCAAGGTAATAAAACAGAGATAAGGAAAAATCCGAATACAGACTGAATACTCATTGAAAATGAATAAATTCAGAGCATGGGGTGGAGGGCTCCTGGGGTAAAAAAAATGTAATCCAATAAGAATGTACTATACAACTCTAGAAAAGAAAAGGAATAATAAAAAGTAGTTGGTAAATAAAAAAGGAAATAGGAAAAAAAAGAAGAAAGGGGGATTGTACCAGAAAGGAGTAAAAAGCAATGATAACAATATGTAGGACAGGGGTAGATTTAGCGCCTCGTGGTCAGATATACTCGTTGATCAGATTGTGGGTTAAAGGATCAAGCAGGTACTAAGGTTTTAAGGAGATTTTTATATGGAAAGATGTGAAGATTGTAAATAATGGAAAGAACCATTGATGTCAAAAATTGTATTTAAGAAATATCAGTAACAAGATCAAAGATGCATCCAAAAATAAAGGGATGCACTGGACAATTGTCTCAATATGATCAATATGAAGAACATAAAAAGTATAATTTGGGGATAATAGTAGACAGAGAAGAGGGGTACTAACATATATCAGAGAGGGGAATATAATACTAAAATGATAAGACAAACAGGAAGGATGTTATTGAGGTTTTCCCAAACTGCAACCATCTTCACTGGGAACATACTTGCACCTCCTCTAAACCACCAGAGATTCTGCCTTCATGTACTTGGGCTCTTTCACTGGACATTACAGCTGTAAATACCCCTCTAATTTAGCACAACTGTGGATGCTCAGGGCATTGATCCCTGGATATAGTTACTGCTGCACTTTAGTGTTTTGACTTCAATACTGGTCTCTTGCAGATTGCACTCATGAGATATATATATATATATATATATATATATATATATATATATAAAATGACATATGGAGTTGTGTTGTGGATTGGTTGTAATTCCATATTGTGTGTAGTTTGTCTAGTATGGTACTATTGTATATGTTATATATGATTTTCTAATTTTGACATTAATAAATACTATTTTAATTGATCAAACAAGTTCATATCATTTTACAGGGATCGTTGAGCTCAATTTAGTTTTTTTTATTTCAGTTGTTCATGTTCCAGCATGTGGCTGGCAGCCTGGCAGTGTTGGGTCTTAGGAGGAGAAGGAAAATGCTGGGTAATAGAATGATCAGGACCCATCAGGGGTATAGTGTTCTCGGGTACATTCCGGTTAACGAGGGGTTTAACTCAGAATATGTAAATGGAGGTCACTGCGGATGATGAGGATTGTCTCTGAGCTGGGGTCTGGCTGGAGGCCTACATTTAAGAAAATGTTGTTGCAGTGACTAGGTTGTGTGCTGTTGCCCTCAAAGACCACCAAGCTCTATTTTCTCAGTTTCTGTCTAAGGCAGTGTTTCTCAACTCCAGTCCTCAAGGCGCCCCAACAGGTCATGTTTTCAGGATTTCCCTTAGATGAAATGGCTGTTGTAATTACTAAGGCAGTGAAACTGATCAAATCACCTGTGCAAAATAATGGAAAGCCTGAAAACATGATCTGTTGGGGCGCCTTGAGGACTGGAGTTGAGAAACACTGGTCTAAGGAATGTTATGTTATTTATTTTATTGGAAGATATGTAGTTTGTTTAATAAAAGGATGTGGTGGCCATTTTACTCCAAAACCTTGTGTCTTTTATCGTATAGTTTGGGGGGTTGGAGGGGATAGCCTAGCAGGCTTTGGCAATGCTGGAGGTTATCTATTCTACACATGTCATGTATGCACTAAAACATGTGCAGAGAATGCTATGCAGTTAAGCAGCTAACACAATAAATTTGTGAGTTTGTAGATTATATTTGCTAAAAAAAATTTAACTTGGATAATGTTTTACTAGTCAGTGCAAAAGCAGTTAATCATATGTATCAAAGGAAAACATTCCAATGCTTACTAAGGATTTTCCTCCCTGTGATAAGCATGGTGTTTAGATTTGCTCTGCTCATATGTGATGTTATTACTGGATTGGGGACTCTGCTTTCTCACTGCTCGGTCTCTATGGAATGTCATTATTGTGCTGACTTAAGAGTAGTATTTGTAAACTAGGCCCTAGGGAGATATATAGTGTTCACTTTGTTACCACCTGTTTTAGGACACAGCCAGAAATAATCAAATTATTTGCAAATATCCATAATGAGGTGAGGTACGGTTTATGATACAATCTTGCATCAATCCTGAAATCCTATAGCGAAATAATTAGACTGGGGTATTGCAAGTCTCTTCTGACTTGCTGGTATAGCAATATCTTGCTCATGTTATCAGCCTTCTGTCCCAGCTGAGCCAGATAAAGGTTTTCTGGAATGATTGACTTGTTGAAAATTGTAAACATATTAGAGGATTTAATTTTGAGTATGAACCAAACAGCCACACACCATGAAAGGGGGGTTGGGGGTAATATTAAATAACAACTCCGAGCACCAAGTAAAATCAGTAAAAAACTTTTAATACAGTCCAGGTAGCATGCCACTTGATATCAGATGGCTGGTTCCTTATCTTATCTTATTAATTGCAGGTATCCAGTCCAACAACTTTACCCTCAGCTTCTTTAGAAAGGCAGTGGTTGTCTTGTAGGTGTGTTTGGAGTCGTTATCATGTTGGAATACTGCCCTGCAGCCCAGTCTCTGAGTGCCGGTTCACACTAGTGCGATGCGAGAACCCTGCAAATCAACTGCGGGTTCCCGCATCGCACTTGACGTGCACGGCAGTTCACACTGCCATATGCGAACTGCTGGAGAGTGTCATTATATGTTAACGACACCCCCATTTCAGCTTGCATATCGCACTGCGAACTGACAGTTCAGACATGAATCGGATTGCATATGTGTGAACACACATGCGATCCGATTCTGGTCCGAACAGAAAAAAGGATCCTGTGCATGTTTGGACCGAATGCGGTGCAATATCAGCCATACTATCTGTAAAATTTAGTGTCAGCGTGCAAAACTTGAATAGTGGATCAATAGTGTAGCGCTAATATAAACAATAAAATATCAATGCGTGTACTTAAAACACAAAATATGTGTTAAAAAAAATATGCGAAAACAATCATTGTACATGTAGATGTACAAATAATAATTGTATAAATAATCATTATACAAGTAGATGCATAGCACAGTATAAACAATAGGTGCGTGAATCCAATTGTGAAATATAAACTTAAAAATTAAAAGTGCAGAGTAAAGTCCACAGAAAACTGAAAGTAAAATTCTTCCTGTTGGGGTGACACCAAACCAGTGAAAAAGGAAACAAGTTGTCTGTAGTCAATCTAAACAACTCTTCAAGGGTAAGTAGATGGATACTCTTACCAGCTGAGATGGACACACGTCTTACGACAGTGGGTCAGTTATGCCCCATACAGACGGTCGGACATTCCGACAACAAAATCCATCGGATTTTTTCCGACGGATGTTGGCCCAAACTTGTCTTGCATACACACGGTCACACAAAGTTGTCGGAAAATCTGATTGTTCTTAACAAGGTGACGTCAAACACGTACATCGGGACTATAAACGGGCCAGTTGCCAATAGCTTTATTTCTTAGTTTATTCTGAGCATGCACTGCACTTTGTCCATCGGAATTGTCTACACACGATCGGAATTTTATGCGATTTTGTTGTTGGAAAATTTTAGATCCTGCTCTCAAACTTTGTGCGTCGGGAAATCTGATGGAAAAAGTCAAATGGAGCCCACACACGGTCGGATTTTCCGACAACATGATCCGATCGCACATGTTCAATCGGAAAATCCGACTGTGTGTATGGGGCATAAGGCTCGAGATCCTGAATGGTCCAGATCAGGGGCTGTCCACAGAGGATGCTTGAGTAGATCTGGTGCAGGGTCCCCGATTCTCCGCGCTAGCATTTACTGCACTCCACATTGCTTTTTATATTTGTCATTTGTGATGTATGACATATTCCAATAAACCCATCGGTTTGACCTGGACTATCTGGAGTCCTTCCCCTTTTTCCATATGTTTTTTTCGTTGGAGCCTACGAGGAGCTGTTCCCAGGCTACCCCTACCTTGATCATACAGTGCTTGTGGAGTTTGTGGACGGAGAATCGGGGACCCTGCACCTGATCTACTTGATCATCCTCTATGTACAGCACCTGATCCGGACCATTCAGAATCTCGAGCCTTACTGACCCACTGTCGTAAGGCATGTGTGTCCATCTCAGCTGTGAAGAGTATCCATCTACTTACCCTTGAAGACTTATTTAGAGTGACTACAGACAACTTTCCTTTTTCACTGGTTTGGTGTCACCCCAATAGGAAGAAGTTTGCTCTCAGTTTTCTGTGGACTTTACTCTGAACTTTTTATTTTGAAGTTTATATTCACAATTGGATTCATGCACCTATTGTGTATACTGTGCCATGCATATATACTTATGATTGTTTTCACATATTTGTTTTAACACATATTTTGTGTTTTAAGTACACGCATTGATATTTTATTGTTTATATTAGCGCTACACTATTGTTCCACTATTCACGTTACACTTTGTTTGAGTGCTAGCAGCTTTTTTATTCATTTATTTTGATTTTAGCGCAGTTTTTTTCACAAATTTTCCAGCATTCAAAACTTGCCCAGAGGCAGCATTTTAAAAGCCAAACAATTTATTTATTTTATTTATTTATTTGATAGATCTGTCTTTTAAAAAGTTAAAAGGGAGCTGAAATGATATTCCACACTAGCCCAAAGCCTCATTGTCCTTGTCCTCTCACTGCAGTCATTAAAAAGTCACAGTCTACCAATATCTTCCATAACAATGGAGCAGAATTGGGCTTTCACCCTTTGGTTCCATTCACTATATTTGAAAAGCCTAGGGATCTGTACATCAACAGATAAATAGACCTCTGGGCAATCCATTATAGTCATTAGAGCTGAGTGGCAAATGCCAACTTACTGGACCATTGTTGTGAAAGATACTGCTTAGCTCTAAGCTGAAGGAATGACAAAAAACAGATCTGAATATTATGCACAATGGGAAGGATGAGGAGGAAAGCTTTGGGCTAGAGTGGACTTAAAGCCCATTTACACTTTCCATTTAATTCAGCTAAATACATTCCAGGTGTATCAAAATAGAAGATGTTTAATGACCTACAGTTTATTTTCTTTTGAAATCAGCCACAGCCTGAGTAGAAAAGCCTGTCATCAGCCAGCAATTTCAGGTTAGGACCCTTGCCCTCTGTGGGAAGCATTGGCCTCTCTGCAGAGATCCGACACAACCCTTGTCGTGTCAGGTCCAGACCAATGAGCTGATTGCAGAACTATTAGTCTGTCTAGGCAAGGGGAGTGCCAGATCTGTGCTTAGAGACCTCTACTTCCCCACAGAGGTCCACTCCGCACCAAGCTTTTGTAGTCTGTACTGTGGCTTCTTTAGAATGAAAATGAGCTGTAAGATATGGATGAATAGTCCAAACTTTTTTTTCATTTTGGATAGAGTAGGGAAGGTTTAAAACTCATGGTCCTTAATGGAATGGCGCTAGTCACAGCGACAGTGACAACAGAGTATATATTTTTAAAATGTATTGATTCATTTATATATATATATATATATATATATATATATAAAATATAATCTATATCTTCATTTAAATTGCTCATGACTTCCATTTGAGTTATAAGTGTTTACTGGTGGGTTTAATCATTCACATACTCAGATATCTAATGCTTTCTAGTTGTGAGGACTACCTGGAGAAGTAACGAGATTTTGGTGCCCAGTCCCCCGCCTTGTTCATACCACTGGTCATTATTCTGCTGCAGTCTTCATACTGTTACATAGATCATTCTTCCCCAAACTGCCAGGGGGCACAGATGTGGGCCAGCACGAATAGGGCAAGCACTGGCAGGTCAAGTCACCACCATTATAACTTCACCTGTTGAGTTTAGCATTATTTGTTACAGTGAACTTTTTTCAACTCCTGTCTAATGCCACTAGCATAAAAGGATTGCTATCACCTGATTGGCTACCATTTCCATCACCTTCACTTAGACGCCTCTCTGCTAATTTTGTACGTTTGCCCAGTGAAAAAAAAATGATCAGCCTATCATTTTAATGGCAGGTTCATTTTAACAGTTAGAGAAAGAAAAACAACAAAAAAATCCAGAAAACATGTAAAAAAAAGTTTATAAATTGATTTGCATTTTAATGAGTGAAATAAGTATTTGACCCCTTAACAAAACATGACTTAGTACTTGGTGGCAAAACCCTTGTTGGCAATCACAGAGGTCAGACGTTTCTTGTAGTTGGCCACCAGGTTTGCACACATCTCAGGAGGGATTTTGTCCCACTCCTCTTTACAGATTCTCTCCAAGTCATTAAGGTTTTGAGGCTGATGATGTTTGGTAACTTGAACCTTCAGCTCCCTCCACATACTTTCTATGGGATTAAGGTCTGGAGACTGGCTAGGCTACTCCAGGACCTTAATGTGCTTCTTCTTTCTTCTTGAGCCACTCCTTTTTTTTGCCTTGGCCATGGAATACCCATTTATGACCCATTTTCATTGCCCTGGCTGAAGGAAAGAGGTTCTCACCTAAGATTTGATGGCACACGGCCCAGTCCATCATCCCTTTGATGCAGTGAAGTTGTCCTGTCCCCTTAGTAGAAAAACACCCTCAAAGCATAATGTTTTAACCTCCATGTTTGATGGTGGGGATGGTGTTCTTGGGGTCATAGGCAGCATTCTTCCTCAACACAGTGAGTTGAGTTGATGCTAAAGAGCTTGATTTTGGTCTCATCTGACCACAACACTTTCACCCAGTTCTCCTCTGAATCATTCAGATGATTATTAGCAAACTTCAAATGGGCTTGTACATGCGCTTTCTTGAGCAGGGGGATCTTGTGGGCGACTTTGGTGACTATGATCCCAGCTGCCTTGAGATCATTGACAAGGTTCTCTCGTGTAGTTCTGGGCTGATTCTTCACTGTTCTCATGATCTTTGAAACTCCATGAGGTCAGATATTGCATGTAGCCCCAAAACAAGGGAGATTGACAGTTATTTTGTGTTTCTTCCATTTGCGAATAATCACAATAAACTGTTGTTACCCTCTCACCAAGCTGCTTGGCAATGGTCTTGTAGCCCATTTCAGCCTTGTGTAGGTCTACAATCTTGTCCCTGACATCCTTGGACAGCTCTTTGGTCTTGGCCATGGTGGAGAGATTGGAATCTGATTGATTGCGTCTGTGGACAGGTGTCTTTTATATAGGTAACAAGAGAGTTACCCTTTAAGAGAGTGATCCTAACCTCAGCTCATTACCTGTATAGGGAGACACCTGGGAGCCAGAAATCTTGCTAATTGATAAGGGATCAGATACTTGTTTCAGTCAATTTATAACTTTTTTGAACTGCGTTTTTCTGGATATTTTCGTTGTTATGCTTTCTCTCAAAATAAAATAAACCTACCTTTAAAATTATAGACTGATCATTTCTGTGTCAGTGGGCAAACGTACAAAATGAGCAGGGGATCAAATACCTTTTCCCTCACTGTACTTCTTATAGATAACCTTATAGCTATCCCCATATCATACACCACTGAAATTGTGCAGGACGTTTCAATCCAGTGCTATTATATAGAGGCCATGCTAATCAAATGCAATAAAGAAGACAAGCTTTAATGCCATAAAACAGACAAAATTTGACATGATATATCCTGTTCTTCAGAGGACTTGTATCTGTTTCAGGGATAAGAGCCAAAATATGATACAGGAATGGTAAATTCAAGCAGCTGTAGCCTCTGTTTGGCAATACGAGTAAAGAATCTTCTGCAGGAATCCTGTAAGTGCTCATGGGGGAAATGGCTTTGCCAGGCCTCGTTAACTGCAATACCTCTTATTGCCTTTTATTTAATCTGGATGTGTAAATTGTATTTATGGCTTAATATTGTATAAAGGAATAATATATCTGTTTGCTCTGGTCTGGTAATAATTATTGTTATAACATGAGATTGAGAACAATGCATAAAGTTCCTGCTTTTTTCTATACACGGAATACTTTCATGTAGTAATTTTATAGTAGTGATTAAGATAATGGAGCGATGTATGCATATAGTAATATAGGATGTCATTGACTAGTAATATCTAGTAAAAATCATCAAAAAGGAAAACATGGAGAAATTGTATATTGTTATGCATTCATGGACTTATGATCAGCAAAAATAAATTACTGCAGCTAATTTGCCAATATGTGCCATATGTTTGGAGAAATTGACCCCAGGTGATCATTATCCGTTTAATACTAAGCAGGAGGTATGACAAATGCACTTCAGGAGTTGGCTTCCTTTTAAGATTCAATGTCAACTGGTACTTAGTTGCCCAAGTACTTACTGCACAACAGCAAGCAACCGACATCTTATACCTGGGTCAACAGTAATGTCAGAACGAATTAAGGTAAATTCTAAGGCAGCAGTGGGCCGAAAACACATGGTGTAGGAGAAATGGCAAGTGCAAAATAATACTAAAAGGGGATTTGATACATGTGGCACAGAGCATACATACAGGGATAGAATTGGAAAGGGGCCATAAAGCAGGGCTGAAGGACAGAGGACAAGGAACTGGAACACAGAGGAGTAACAACTGAGAACAATTAGGAAGGGGTATGTTGACTGAGGGAAGGGATTGAGGAAGGTGTAAGGACAGTATGATTGATAGCAGGGATAATTTGAATCTTTAATGACAACAGGACTGGCACCAAATTAATAAAGTAGAGGTGAGATAACTAGGAAAATAAACTGTACATTGACAGCCAAAATCAGGCAATGCAAGAGATACGATACACAAGGCAAAAAGGCACAAAGCAGACAAAAAGGTGCAGGTTAGGAATTGAGGTTGAGGCAATGACCATTAGCCAAAACATATGTTAGTTTGGGATAGAGTAGGGAATGGTTAAAACCTCTGTCAGTTTCCTTTTCTTCTTGAATGAACCAAGACTGCCTAGCAAAAATGCCAAAGGATAGTATGTAAAAAAAAAAAGACATGCATATGTACAATTTTTGTAGTTTTTGTTTTATGCCTATAAATAATACATGTTTTATGGTTTGTAATATATATATTTTTTTCAAAAGGAATTGAGTATATGATTGGTACTTTGAAAAACGTTTTGAGATAATCTAATAAAAAATTATATTTGAAAAACAAACCCTGACAGTTTTTTTTTTTTTTTCTTTTTTTGTTGATGTCACTGTAACATTGGGGAAATTTCCCTTCATGTCCTGTCAAAGAGATGCATCGGGAAATTAGAGGACATCTCCCAAAGTGAGCTGAATTTTTCTCCTAGACAGTTAATAATGTCCCCTTTAAAAGGGTCTTATTACTTCTTGTTCTGGGAATAGCTTTGAAATATGGATTTCCTCTTTTTTTTTTCTCGGTGATAATGGTCAGAAGGACAAAGAGGGGCATGGACAGTAAGAAAAACTTACTAACCCTTCCCCAATCAATCCAAAATCTAGAGATATATTTTAAATTCCAAAAAAAGATAGAATTCAGGATGCCACACCTAACTGGCAAAGTACTCAAGCAATTATTTGGAGTAAAGAAAGGGAGCTGATACCCAAGTGATTGCTGAAAGATTAGACATGGGTTAAGAAAGGCAAGACAGGCAGAAAAGGCAGCACTGATGGGCAGTATCCTCCAATCAAATAGACAGAGAAATTAAATTCCATATCAAAATAGGAAAAACAACATAGAAATTATAAGCTTCTAAGCAAAAACCCAGAGAGGAACCTACAGTATTTCAAGAAGGGCCTATAAACATTTTTACTCAACAGAAAGGAAAAACTCAAACACAAATGGATCTCTGTTTATTACCGTATATATTCTGGAACACATATTAAATAGAAATAAATATAGATTTCGAATTATACAGTATATACTTTGTGGTGTTAATTGGTTCTGGTGAATAATTACTGTTTTCTACTTTCTCATTCCAGAGACATTTACTTATTTGATTGACTTGGCCACCAACAACACACTTTCCTTGTTTCACAGCAAGTACCGTTCCATGGCCCAGGATGTACAAGAGACAGTGAAGGAACTGTTCACTGACCTGTCCCTGAATATTATGGGAGCGGATATGCCACTGGAGGATGCATTTTCCCGGTTTTTAGATTCGCTTTTCCCTGTGGTTTACAACCACCTTATAAACCCAAGGATAGCATCACTGTCAGATGAGTACTTGGATTGCCTGCGCTTGACACGTCAAGACATTAACCCATTTGGAAACTATTCTAATGAGATGACTACAAGGTTGTCCAAATCACTGTGGACGAGCAGAATGATAAAGCAGGCATTAAACATGGCAGAGCAAGTCATTAACAGTACTGAGCATGCAGGCTTGACACGGGAGTGCACCCACGCGCTGGTGAAAATGCAATATTGTCCCCATTGTCAAGGGCTGACTCTCATCCGACCATGTGTTGGCTACTGTCTTAATGTAATGAGAGGATGTTTGGCCAGCCTGGCGAGTCTGGATGGTCCTTGGAGAGGATTCATCAGCTTAGTGGATCACCTTGCTAATCAGATTACAGGTTCAAATGACCTGGAGCAATCCCTTCTAGGGATCAGGGATGTCGTTGATCAGTCCATTCAACATGCAGAGTCACAGGGTTCTCTTCTCTCAAGGATGGTAAGCCAAAGCTTTTCATTTTCCCTGTGTGCATCATTATTGTTTAGCCCAGTGGTTCTCAACCTCAATCCTCAAGTACCCCCAACAAGCCATGTTTGCAGGTTTTCCTTTATCTTGCACAGGTGTTTTAAATCAGAGTAAATAGCTTGGTATTTTGGACAGCTATTTCATCTTAGCCTTTGTACACACGGTCGGACATTCCGACGGAAAATGTCCGATCGGACCGTGTTGTCTGATAATCCGACTGTGTGTGGGCTCCATCGGACTGTTTCCATCGGAATATCCGACGGACAAAGTTTTACAGCTGGACTATAAAATTTTCCGACAACATGGTCCGATGGGACTTTGTCCTATCGTTTGTAGAGAATTCCGATCGGACAAAGTGGCACGCATGCTCAGATCAAATTCCTAGACCAAAGCTATTGGCTACTAGCCTGAACGTAGTCCCGTCGTAACGAAATAACATCATCTCGTTCTGAACAATCGGATTTTCCGACAACTTTGTCCGACCGTGTGTATTCAACAGTTTCGGACAAAATCCAACGGATTTGGTTGTCGGAATGTCCGACCGTGTGTACAAGGGCTAAGAGAAATTCCCAAAACATGGAAAACCTGTTGGGAGCACGGAGGACCGAGGTTGAGAACCACTGGTTTAGATTATCACAGATAAAAATACAGCTCTATAAAGATGAAGTCCACAGAGACAAGAATTAATTCAAAATGCACATGAAAAAAGGTGCAATTATAATTTTATTGTGGCTCCATACATTTTTCTTTTTGCCATTTTGATAAGCATACAGAAGGATTAAAACAAATTTCAGATATATGATGTCTGTGTCCCCAGTGGGGAGATTTCCACTCATTTTCTGTCCCTGTGACCACACATGAAGTGAAAATCATTCCCTCAAAGGGAACAGAGACAGCAACAAACACCTGACAGAGGCTTTAACCCTTTCCCTCTGTAGTGTTTATTGCTGTCCCTGTTGGGGGGGGGGGGGGGGTTGTCACCTGATTTTCTTCAAAGCACACTTTATATAAATGTGTTCATTCTTTCCTTCACGTGAATATGTCGCTATACTAAGAAAATCATATTACATGTCGCCTTGTATTTCCAATATTAAAGTAAGTTGGCCTTTTTTGGAAGACAGGGAGTCTAAATGTATTTCTCTTGAAAGGATAAAGGTGTTGGTGGCATGTGACACATCAATGTGTGCTCCCCAGCAGCAGACTGTGGTTCTAGCCTCCAGCCACATTGTCACTATTGTGTCCTATAGTGACATGGCGGCCACCAGGAGGAACCATGCAGCAAAGCAGGAGAACAGATATCTGACACATCCATCCGTGTGACACACCAACAGCACCTGTAGCATTTTTAAAAGAAGATTTGACTTGAGAGAAGATTTGGCTTATTACGTGCCAGAAGGAAAATATTACCGTACCTATTTACTTTCACAGGCTCCATGTATTTAAATGTGTTAGTCTAACAACAATATAATAAATCAATGTACTTCAAAATGTACTTCGATTACCACTACAGTTGTGTTTAAATTGGAAACTTCATTTAATTTGCTTCTTCTACACTATGCATAATTCTTTCCAGCTAGACTTGTAAAGCATCTCACAATGTTCATAGGAGAGATTGGAGCTTTAAATGATATCATTCTGTACTCTGTAACCCTAAAGTGGTTGTAAACCTCAGTCATAAAATATGAACAAAGCATATCCCTCTGTAGTGTGTACTTGTCTCATTTAAAAACACTAAGGGGGTTATTTACGAAAGGCAAATCCACTTTGCACTGCAAGTGCCCTTGGAAGTGCAGTCGCTCTGAATCTAAGAGGTAGCTCTGAAATGAGTGGAAGCTCTGCTGATTGTATCATCCAATCATGGGCAAGCTAAAATGCTGTTTTTTATTTTCCTTGCATGTCCCCCTCGGATCTACAGCGACTGCACTTCCAAGTGAACTTGCAGTGCAAAGTGAATTTTCCTTTAGTAAATAACCCTCTAAGTGTAGTTTCTGTCTGCTGATTTGTTCCTCTGCTGTTAGCATGAGTCACTTCTTATAATTTTCCCTGACACCAAGAGGGTTAATTACTAAAGGAAAATCCACTTTTCACTGAAAGTGCATTTGGAAGTAAAGTCGCTGTAGATTTGAGGGGGACATGCAAGGTAAATAAAAAACAGTATTTTATCTTGCACATGATTGGATGATAAAATCAGCAGAACTTCCACTCATTTCAGATCTATTCCTGAGATTTAGAGAGACTGTACTTCCAAGTGCACTTGCAGTGCAAAGTGGATTTTCCTTTTCGTAAATAACCCCCCAAGAGAAAAATGGTGACAGGGGAGGAACCTCCTGCAGATTGACAGCCTCAGCTCTGTTCCTCTGAGCTGTGTGACGGGGGAGGGGGTGTCCCTTCCCTCCAATCAGCTTTCAGACCTCTCCACACTGAGCTCTGCAGTGTATAACTTCAGCTCCATGCCCCCCCTTTTTTCTGAATGCTCAGGAAAGTGTATAAATTCAGCATTTTGAGCGGATATAGAGGAGAGAGGACTGCAAATAGGCAGATGCAATTTATGTAGGAGGATTTGTTTTATCTCTGTATATCACCTGAAGAGTAGTCATTTCAATGGGTATATGTAAAAGTTTATAAACAAAATAAATAATATGTTTATGCTCAGCCAGAAAGACTGGCGCAGACTGCTGCAACCCTAGTATCCCGAATACTGGGCCCAAAACAATAAAGAAAATAGGTTCACTGTCCTACATCAACTTTTTATATCATATAGGTTCAAATGTAAACCTGTATGTGCTGACCCTTATTCACGCATGGATGAGTGCAAATAAACCAACATGGATCAATGTGCAAAAACTTGTGTAGAACTGACCCCCGAAGGAGCTGCTGGTTTTGTTGGGCTTACCGTTACCTTCTTGACCTCGTGTGCGTCTAGGGGTTTCCTGAGGTAGATGGCCCAAAGAATTATAGAAACTGACACTGGATCCACGTTTTGGGATATTTATTTGAAAAGGTAGACAAAAACAATATCTTAATGAAGGGTAGAGGGTTAGGTAGGAAGTTCAGGTACATTTGTAACTGCAAAAGATAGGAAGTCTCTCACTATAGAAATCCAGAGAATTACCGTTCACAACTGGATTCTCACAGCTACCGGATTGACCTCCTCTCACTAGGCCTAGCAGCCGATAGAGTGTTTAGGTAAAGCAAAGTCTCTGCCACAGACTTGAATGTAGAACAATTGAACAAAGTCTCTGCCACAGACTTGGATGTAACTGAGAGACGTAGCTAAATTTAGAGAGCTCTCATACGGTATCTTGCAGCTGGTCTGGTGATACCGTATGAGTGTAGATCCACTTAGTGTCCTTCAACTGAGCCTCCAGGCTTCTTCTGAAGCCAGCCTTATGCATGGCCTTCTCCAGAAGGGTCCTCCCCTGGGTGCTTCTCCAGTTGCTGGGCCTCTCCACAGATGAGATGACACCGGACCACCTTTGAATCCTTCTCTCAGTTACTTTGCCTGGGGCTAGCCAGCCCCGAGACTCAGAAATTGGATGGATCCGCACCCCAGGCCATGAGGGCCACGGGGGCTGGTCAGGAGGGCCAGGACCAAACAGACAGAAAAGATTTTCTGGACCGGAACCCAGAAGCACGTGATGTCAGTACCTTAAATACCCTTTCCCAGAATGCACAGCAGGATGACACTCCCACTGGGTTGATTCCGAGAAAGAATGACACTCAATATGCCTAGCAAGACTGCATTCTCACACGTGCCAGTGGTGACAGCGACACCTGTGGTCAAGGAAAAGCCAGTGCAATCCAGCTAGACTGGTACTAAAATCATAATTTGGCATAATTAACCCTAAAACCCAACTGTGATTTTAGGAATATTACATAGAAAAAACACATAGCGCGTGCTCATCAGGAGCCGGCGCTACACTTGCAATAAATACAATAAAAATATACGTGGAAAAATGCATGTTTGTGTATATATATTTTGCCTGCACATGCATTTTTCAACGTATATTTTTATTGTACATTGATCCTTATTGGATTATTTGTACTCATTCATATGTGAGTCAAGGGTCAGCAAATACATATTTGCTTTGCACCTATTTATGATATAAAAAGTTTATGTTTTTGTAATTTAAAGGGACAGCACACCTATTTTTTATATGTAAGGGTTTACAACCACTTTAATTTCATTCACCAACGTGTGAGGCTGTAGTGTACACAGAGAATGGAGAATGAACCAGGATGCTCAGATTCAAGATTATCTTAAGGGATCCAGTTGTTTAGGGCCTTGCGTCCTAAGCCACAACCTTTCAGTAACTTCAAAAGTTTGCATGAATACATTTCTGACATATCACAATATACGGCATCGGTATGCTTTTTTAGAAAAGAGATCCCCGAGCTCCAGTTAGCAACTTTGCGTCGGATGAGTTGATATCTTTAGTTTGCTGTAGGCAGGATAAGTGATTTTTCTCAGTCTCTTCCCCCCCTAGTGATAAGACTGTGCCATTGTGATATTGTATAAGATCACAAGATGAGACAAGATTAGACATTTGAACAAGTCTTCCAAAAACTGCACATACAGAAAAATTGTGTCATCTCTGAGCCAGCATCTCATGCCAAGGAGTAGACATCATAATACCTGAACAAAGATGGCCAATCCTTCCGGAGAGAAAAGTAGATGAAGGCATTGTTGTGGGGAGAGTTGTGATCTCTGTGATAGGTCATTAAAAAATGTAACACAAACATAGTTTTTACAGCACTGAACATGAAAAGGTAAATCGGATGCTTGCGGAATGTCACTCAAAAAGTGAACTGGTTTGTCCCCTCCCCCGAGCCAGAAACGTACTATTTTGGGGGGGGGGGGGGGCGCGAATATAGATTATCGGTACGCGCTTCCAGTTCCGCAATCCTCACCTTGGCGAGGATTGCGTCCCTTGCCTCCTGAGACACGTCACATATCTCAGGAGGCTGCAGAACCACCGTGCATGCACAGTGAGAAGCCAGCTGTGGTTCCTAAGAAAGCCACTGCCGCCTGCCACATCTAAGATGGTGGTGCTGGGGACCTGCAATGGCTGCAGGAAGACAGTGCTGGATCCCAGACACTGGTAGGTACCTGATATTAAAAAGTCAGCAGCTACAGTATTTGTAGCTGCTGTTAATTTACAAAAAAACAACTGAAGGTCCATTTTAGGGAGATCATACTTCCTACTTTCCTCCATCTGTCTGAAACATCTTTTTTTTTTTTTTGCTTAGTAATCTCTTAGTTATATCACTCACTTCTGGTTTCTGGCACTACTATAATTTCTTCAGAACCTGATACACAGCCAGCAGACATCACATAATTATTTGGATGCCTGGAATCTTGCTTTACACAGTTAAAATGTATGTATGTGTGGACTTTAGGAGCCCTCAAACATTCAAGAGTCAATACACATTTATGATCTCCGACCAGAGGGGGTTATTTACTAAAGGAAAATCCACTTTGCACTGCAAGTGCACTTGGAAGTAAAGTCTCTGCAGATCTGCGGGGGACATGCAAGGAAATATAAAACAGCATTTTTATTTGCACGTGATTGGATGATAAAATCAGCAGAGCTTCCACTCATTTCAGATCCTCCCCTTAGATTTAGAGCGACTGCACTTGCAGTGCAAAGTGGATTTGCCTTTCGTAAATAACCCCCAGAGTCTTATTCTATTTTTGCTGCCCCATTTAGTTGCTAGGACACTGGCACAGCAACCAATGATGCTGTGGCATGTCACCATCATCCTGAATGAATTGCTAGGATGCTGCCAGCTGGACTGTACAGCACCATAGGTTGTTATGGCCCACCTGTCAACATCCTAGCAACCAGTTCAGCAATGCTGCTCTGTATATACAGGGCAACATTACTAAACTGCCCTGAATACTCATGTTTCCAGTGTAGACACTCAGCCCCTCATCAAGTACAACCTGAGGTTGTCCCCCCTACTTCGCCTCATTGGCGACATATCCCTGTGTGGATTGTTTAGCCTGTGGAAAATGTGCTGTTCTGTTCACTCTTGTCATTTACACACTCAACCACACTGCATGACAAGGTAGGTGTTTTCACTTTTTTCTTCATTACTTTAAGAACAGTTTTATGACTTCCCTGCATTAATTCTGCTGAGGGGCAACAAAGGAGCAGCTTATATCACTTGAGTTATCTAGCTTCTTGCAAGTGGGCTCCCAGTTTTAGATGGAAAGCTTTGTGGGATGCAGTAAAGCCTTACTTGGCTCACAGCAAAATTGAATCGTGGTGTGAAACAAATGATGAGGGCTAATATAGAGACAGATGCTAGCAGTAATTAAAAATATATTTAACTATTTAATTGATAACTAGATTAAAGGGGGGCTTTTTGATTTGATCTGGGATTCAGTTTTAAAAACAGAGTTTACATATGAGTACGATGTGAATACAATATATATAACCAGAGGGATGCTACATTGACGGTTTGAGGGCACTGAAGGACGTCTTTTGTTTTTTCAATCATCAGTGCAATTTTTTATTTTTTATTTGCTTAGTCCTACTCATTAGTAGTTCTGTGTGGTAACAGCCTTTCACTTTGTTACGGGCTAGTTTCGGAAACAAGAGTACAAAGGCTGCTATAATATTTTCTTTTATAGAAAGTCATTCTCTATTGAGAAATGCCTCTGTGGTACTCGTCACACTCTGTCTGTTACAGCAAATACGTTTCCCATAGTCCACTGAAGAGTTGAGCTGACCTCAGCAACCGTTAAAGCTTCTCCGAAGGCTGAGCCGGGCTGTTGGTGCCAATGCTTGACTCATTTCCCAAACCTTGAAACATCTGCTGGCCTCCATTCTGAACTACGTCATTATTTTCCCTACTGGTTTCCTGGCGTCTGAGGGGGATACCGGCCTCCATCAGCCCTGAACAGGATGATATGGACACATATCTGACTATAAGCCACAAGAGATTGTAGCAGTACGTTTATACGGATCATAAATGTCGGACAGCATCCTTGAGATTGATCAGGCTTGTCTGTGGCACATACTGTACATGTCTCCAAGATTAGCAGTGTGTTAATTACGTCAACAGAAGGGTGGTAAAGTCAATGAGCAACAGGCTGGGAAAGATCTGAATGAGGAGAAGCCAGCTGATTTTCAGTCTTGTTAGTTACGATCTGAAAAAACTGAGCTGTAATTAAACTGTACATTTTATCAAAACCCAAGTTCATTTTTCCAAGCTGATATACATCAATAGCTGTAGTTTTCTCTACCTGTTCATGCACACGACCTTGACATGACCTTTCATTTTGCAGCCAAAAGTGAAATAGCATTGCTATTGCTGACCTCTTTCTTAAAATGCTAGTTGCCTGTCTGTCAACCTGATCCTCTGGCATCAATACTTTCTGAGTCACTGTCCTGGAACTACAATGTTGTATAGAGATCAGGATATCTGACTTCACCCACTGCATAGAAGGTTTAGAAGTATCTATTATGAAGGATTATATACAGTGGAGTCACTAGGCTTCGTGTCACCAGGTGCGGTAAAACATAGTGTCACCCCCAGTAATTTTGATTTGATTTTGGAACTGACCTGCCGACAACAAAGTGTGTTGCTACAAGGCTCTATAGTCAGAAGAAAAAGAGAACGTTGGGAATTTAAATGAGGCGGTGACTGGGTAAGGTCAATTGCCTCCATCCCTATTTGAATAAAGCAATCAGGACGACTGGGGGTTGGGACTTTAAATGAAGCAGGCAGGTGTAAAACATTTAAATTTATTGGAAAATCAATGGTAGGTTGCATGAGGGTAATCATGAGCACACCAAGAAGACCAATATATTCCATTCAGTGAATAAACATACAGCAATAACAATTGACCACTAAAAATACAAATCACATATTACAAGTGATCATTAAGTAAGTAAAACATATAGTTGGCATAAAACATGGCATATAGTAGCTCTATGCATTTTGTGGATTCATCCACTCTTCAGGAGCATGCACGTGGAAATCTGAATGCTGTAGTATAATAATAAGAATATCTGTAAGATCTGACCCTGTCACGGACAGCAGAGATTAACCCCCCTAGCGGTAATCCCGAGTCTGGCTCGGGTTGAGATTTTAATTACAGGAGCGGTAACCCCGAGCCAGACTCGGGATGGCTTCGCTCGATGCAGGGGAGGACACAGGGAGAGTTACTCACCTTGTCCCCTGGATCCAGCGATGTCCTCCGCGCTGTGTGATCGAGCCGTCCTGCGCTCGATTCACAGTGCCGAATGCCGCCGAGCTCCGTTCCCTGCGACGTTACGGCGCACGGGAGCGGAGAACGGCGGCAAATTCAAAAAAGTAAAAGTACACAAAACACACACAGCACTGTAATCTTACAGATTACAGTGCTGTATTAAAAAATACACACCCCCCTTTGTCCCTAGTGGTCTGTGCAGTGCCCTGCATGTACTTTTATATTATAAATACTGTTTTTTTTTGCCTGGAATTTGGAGATTGTCCATAGCAACCAAAAAGTGTCCCTTTTTCAGTGTTTTAGGATTTGATTACATTATTGAATATTTTTTATTATTCTTTATTATATTATAAACTTTATCATACCCGGGATGTCTGCTAGACTCTGGTTTGAACAGATTTAAGAGCGTTATTCCTAAGAATTACAGGACTACAAAATAAAACGCCAGATTTCCATGCAAAATAATTGTACCGCTTTCAGCACCTAATTCCAGACTGAATCATACCACCAGGGAGGTTAAAATAAAGTAATTAGAAGTAATATTGGCTAGGATAAACCCCCCAAAACCACTCTCAAAAGTACTTACATTATCTGTATCTATGCAGTAGCAATGTGCCAAAATGAATCAGAATAACCCCATATGGGTATCACTGGTGGGAGCTGAGGTGGTTAAGGCAGACCAGGACTGGACAAAGATGGTTTCCAAAAAAGGAAATTCCAAAAATTAATAATGGTCAACAGTGACCATACGTGCTAAAAGTAAAAGAAAGATTGTAAAATAAGTTGGAAGATCATATTATGTGGTACAATAGGTCATCTGTCCTAAACTTGGTAAAGGATAGGATAATGAGATGCTAATGAGTGTATAGGTAAGGTTAACTTAGTGAGAGTAGAAAGTTGGAATGATTAGAAAAGTGAAATACATAGAATATTTTAAGAAACCATATCAACCAAAGAGATTAGATGAAATAAAATAGAAGTGCAGCATAAATCAAATAGTGAAAAAGTGAAGATCAAATTACCTAATAGACACTTCAGTGTTGAGTGATCCACAAAGTGTGCAGATAGAGGGCTGGAACCACCATGTGAGTCAATCTGCCCCAGGAGACTTATAAGGGCTAGTCTGCCACACCCACCAACGTCATGTGAAAGCAAGCACTAAGGATATATATATATAGATATAGATATATATCTATATCTATATCTATATCCTTAGTGCTTGCTTTCACGTGACGGTGGGTGTGGCAGACTAGCCCTTATAAGTCTCCTGGGGCAGATTGACTCACATGGATTGACTCAGTGTTGAGTGTGTAAGTTTATCCTCGTATAATATAGTTTTAGTAAACTTATAACATTAGTACAATCGGATTGTAGTGTATAAGCGCGCCCGCACTATTGTCAGCTTATCTCTCAAAAATATGTAGATCACTAACGCTAAAGCACCCCTTAATGCCTAACGACGAAGTCTGGGGAATGCCCAGGAAATAACCAAAGCCTACTTACCACCAGCTCGCAGACAACCAAATTGACCTGTCTAACAGTATGTGTAAAAAACAGGGGTTTAGTCCGCACGCATTTGCAAACACATGCGTGAGCCACAGAGCCACGTCACGGCACCCTGGTATCTGTGGTCCTAACACTAAAATATAAGTGTCCCCACAGTGGAGGCACATGCATTCTGATGGATAAATGAGAGCAGGCGGACTGAAGGGGAGCCCACCACTCCTTAAAGGTACAGGAGCACACCAAACACCCAGTGATAGCACAATGGCTGCAAAGGTGTTGGTGCACTGCTGGACCAATGCAAACCACACGTGATAACAAAAGCTTGCCACCACCCTCATCTATAGCTGGCTATTGCAGTAAGCCCCCAACACCTCCCTTCATTCTTTTGGACAGAGTAGGAAAAGGATAAAACCCCTGTCAGTGTATTTTTGTGACTATTTGTTAAGTGTGTCCCTTAACCTGTCCCAGAGACGCAACAGAAAGTAAGAGAAAATCTCCACAATATGGAGGGAGTTAGACAGTTGTCACCGAAACAGGGGTTTCCATTGAAAGATTTGCCCTCACCTTCTGATTCTGTGACATTTAAAATTTTTGGATTTCTCTTCATTAGGGATGAGTCGAACGGACCCCTGTTCGGTTCGCACCAAAACTCTCGATCACCGCGAAAGTTTGGACCTGTATAACGAACAATGGGACCCGAACATCAAAAATCAAAAGTGCTAATTTTAAAGGCTTATATACAAGTAATTGAGCATACAATAGTTATAGGGGTCTGGGTCCTGCCCTGGGGGACATCTGTCAATAAAAAATTCTTTCCAATATATTGATAGTACCATTTCTAGAATCTGCTCCAGCAATAATTGCCTTTATAAAGGCCAAAAAATTACATTTTCCCTGCAAGCTGCCTTTATTTTGCTCAGCAACAGCTGGGGAGCCAGTGTGTATGATGAGACCACAATGTTGTGCACTGGGAACAAGTTTAGAGATGTTTTTGGATACATTCTGGTGTCACTTTGACTTTGTATAGAAGTAACCAGTGCGTAAAAATTGGTCTTTAGGTGTCAGTGGTGCCTTCCCTCCGTAACCCTATAGAGGTAATCTTGATGAAAGCAAGAACTGGCCTTGCTTTAAAGAAATTGCAATAATATGCACCTGTCAAACAGGTGCAGAAAAATTGGTCTTTGGGTGTTAATTGTGCCCATGAAGCCTATTCCAAAAACATTCTTCCAGATGAAATGATTGAACATCCTCAAAGCTAGGCAGCCTTGAAGTCCTGCAGAGATTCCACATCCCAAAAAGACTTAATCAGTGACATCAACATCAGGGGCTTCATAGCTGGTGTAGCGGTGTAGTTGCCACTAGTAACAAACATCCACCATATCACCCCACTGCCAGACTCCCATATATATCACTTGCAGAGACAATGAAAAGTAATTTGCTGTGTTTTGTTTTTGTTTATTGAGGATACAACTTGGTTGGGTAAAGGGGTATATGGGATGCCCATAAAATAGTTCACTTTGCCATCATAGTTTATAGATTTGACAGATTAGCACATAATTTGAGCCTGAAGAAATTATGCGCATGTGTAACAGCTACAGTCTTATCCCTGCATCACCATGCAGACTATTGCTCCTCTGCGTAACTCCTGCAAACTATTGCTTACAGAACTTCCTCACCCATGACCGTGTAAGGATGAGGACATCACTTTTGACTGTGTAAGGGTGATGTTCCCAGAAATCCTCTCCTCCTGAACAAACTTATTAATGTAGTTATTAGTGCAATGTCACATCTTCTTCTGTATGCAAAAAGGACCCACTCTGAATAGTTCCTCATGCTGACTCTGGTTACTCGCTGCTACTAGGCCAGAGGCCTGCAGTAACTCTCCCCGGAGGCCTAGTAGTTTAAAAGCATATTCTGGATGGTGGACTACTGTTCCCAGCAAGCCCAGCTTGCAAATCCTGTGCCCTCAGGCCACATCGATTTGCTACTTCTCCCCACAGTCTCTCCTCTGATCCAGGACTCCTCATCATTGACTGTGTAATGATAAGAACTTCACTAATGACCATGTAAAAGCAAAGTTCCCTCACAGACTTCCTGGCACATCCAGCCACTGTGGTACACTCACTGACCTTTCTTTGCCCCGAGTCCTTGATGGAGAAATTGACCGGACCGTACATTGCTGCAGCTTCACTTGCCCCTCTGCTCCAGGAGTTCCTCATCAATGACCGTGTAATGATGAGGACTTTGCCAATGACAGTGTAAAGGCAAAGTTTCCTCTCAGTTCTCCCCGGGCCTCCTCCTGTGATCGCTGCACCCCCCAGATGGGGGTGCCCTCCTGCTGCTGTCTAGTGCTCCATTCTCCACTTCACACAGCTGGCAACTCCTCCCAGTGGCATGTTATATAGGAGACCCAGCCCCTGCCAATACCAGTTGGGGATTGGTCAGGGCTCCCATATGAGCTGCCTGCCACTCCAGTTCTAGGCCCTCTTCCAGAACATTCTCCCTGGAAGCAGGGGAGGCGCCTCAGAACTAGAGCACAGGTGATCACACCCACTGCTATTCTAACCACTCCCAGCACCCAGATCAAAACAGACATGCTTAGCTTGCAGCAGAGGCCTCCCTAAATGTATCTGTGCTGAAAAATCACATACTAACTCCTACCTATTGGTAGAGGGTGCTACACTGGTAATCCAGGATTGATTCATTTTTATAAAAGTCAAACGGTCCACGGAGTCTGTGGGCAGACACGTTCTATGATCAGTAATGAAACCTCCTGCAGCACTGAATGCCCATTCTGAAAGCACGCTGGATGCAGGGCAGCCCAACAACTCAATAGCATACTGGGAAAGTTCTGGCCAGTGGTCTATTCGCATGACCCAGCAAGTCAGTGGATCATCAGCTGGAAAGCTCTCCATTTCTGTTTTTGGAGGTAATCGTCCACCATGTGATGCAGACGCTGCTGATGGGATGTGGAAGCTGACAGCCCTGAGCGGCAAGGACTAAAAAAATTCCAAAATGCCTCACTTAGGCGGACGCCTTCTCCAACTCTCCTTTCTTGACAAACAGAAGACTCAAAACTACACTTTCCATGACACTGTAACCTACTGGAGTCAGGATAAACGTTCAAAAAATCCTCTTTAATGTATCCTCAAGAGATTTTATCTTCTGCACTCTCTGTGGGGACGGGATGAGTACAGAGACCTTCCCCTTATAACGGTAGTCAAGGAGGGTTGCCAACCAGTAATCATCCTTCTCCTTTATGCCACATATTCTTGGGTCCTTTTGCAGGCTTTGAAGCATGAGGATGCCCATGTGCCTCAAATTTGCAGAGCCTTGAGAAGCAGAGTCCTCAGGGCCACTCAGGATGATAGCATCCGGAACGTCCTCCTCCCAGGCACTACTCCTAAGGGTCCTGAGGTTGGAAAGCCATTGCTTATAGATTGATGCATGTCTTCCTCTTCTTCTAAGCCTATGAAAGTGCCAGAATCTTCCTCCTCATCCTCATCCCATCTATCCCCCTGTGCATCTGTGACATAGGAATGATGGTGTCTGGATAAAGTGGGCCTTGAGAGGAAAGGAAGTCCTCCTCTTCCTCCTTCTGCTCTGCCTCCAGTGCTCTGTCCATAATGCCAAGGAGAACCTGCTCCAGCAGGAGCACAACAGAGATTGTGTCACTGATGCATGCACTGTCACGGCTCCCCATCCTTGTGGCCTCCTCAAAAGGTGACAATACAGTGCATGCATCCTTAACCGAATGCCGACCGGCTTATGCCGATATACGTCGACAGAAGGGCATGTACAGGCATATTAATGTACCTGTACGCTGCCCTGTAAGAAGTGGCTTGCGTGTGTGCGCATGCCTGCCGCAAGCTCTGTGAGTGTGATTGCGGGTCCCATGGACTCGATGTCTGTGGGGATACCCGCTATCATCTCACATAGAGGAAGAACAAGGAAATGCTGATGTAAACACGTATTTCCCCCTTCTGCCTAGCGACACTGATCACAGCTCCCTGTAATCAGTGATCAGTGTCGTGTCACACATAACCCACCCCCCCCCACAGTTAGAATCACTCCCTAGGATACACTTAACCCCTACAGTGCCCCCTAGTGGTTAACCCCTTCACTGCCAGTCACATACACAGTAATCAATGCATTTTTAATCGCACTGATCGCTGTATAAATGTGATTGGCCCCAAAATAGTGGCAAAAGTGTCTGATTTGTCCGCCATAATGTTGCAATCACTATAAAAATCACCGCCATTACTAGTGAAAAAAAAAATATTAATAAAAATGCCATAAAACTATCCCCTATTTTGTATACTCTATAACTTTTTCGCAAACCAATCACTACATGCTTATCGCCATTTTTATTACCAAAAATATATTGAAGAATACGTATCAGCCTAAACTAAGGAAAACATTTTTTTTATATACTTATTGGTGATATTTATTATAGCAAAAAGTAAAAAACAATGCATATTTTTCAAAATTGTCGCTATTTTTTATTTATAGTGCAAAAAAATAAAAACCGAAAAGGTGATCAAATACCACCAAGAGAAAGCTCTATTTGTGGGGAAAATTTTTTTGTTTGGGAACCACGTCACACGACCGCGCAATTGTCAGTTAAAGCGACACAGTGCCGAATCACAAAAAGTGCTCTGGTCTTTTGCCAGCCAAGTGGTCCGGGGCTGAAGTGGTTAATGATCAGCCACTGGCATGGGGAAAAAAAAGCTGAGGCGTCCTGAGCCTGTCATTGTGCCGTATTCGCAAAGGTACTTGTTAACGGCCCTCTGCTGCATGTATGGCTGCTGCAGCATTGACAAAGTCGAGTTCCACCTGGTGGGCATGTCACAAATCAGGCTGTTTAGGGGCAGGTGGATTTCCCGCTGAATCTCAGCCAACTGAGCACTGGCTGTGTATGACCGTCTGAAATAGCTACAGACTCTTCTGGCCAGTTTTAGCACATCTTGCAACAACCCTGGGTATGTATTCAGGAAACGCTGCACCACCAAATTGAGGACTTGTGCCAGGCATGGCACATGTGTCAACTTTCCCTGTCTAATGGCAGACAGGAGGTTTAAACCATTATCGCACAGCACCATTCCTGGTTCCAGCTGGCGTGGTCTTAGGCCGCGTACACACGGGCGGACTATGCGTCCAACTAACTCCGTCAGACAATCCGACAGACAGTCCGTCCTACTTTTGAATGAACGGACTTGACCACACACGACGAACAGACAGTCCGCTGAAAGCTTGCGCGATGACGTGTACAGCACGTACGACGGGACTAGAAATACGACGTCCAATACACTGCAATGCAACCTTCGGCCGTGTAAATCCTTTCTGAGCATGCGCCATACTTAGTCCGTCGAACTAGCCTACTCACAAGTGGACTGTCCGCTGAAACCAAGTTTGGACGGACAATATTACGGAAATTCCGAAAGACTTAGTCCGCCAGACTGTCCGCTGAAAAAGTCCGCTGAAGCCCACACACGAGCGGATTGTCCGCTGAAACACGTTTCAGCGGACCAAGTCCGTCAGACAGTCCGCCCGTGTGTACGCGGCCTTAGTCATCCTGCACATGGTGATTATATGCTATCTACACAGCCTTTCCAACAGCACAAATAGGCAGATTCTTGGAGTTGAGGTGACAGGTATATAGGAACAATGGTGGCCACTTAACTGCTGGTAGTGTGGATACATTTGAATAGGGATGACTCTTCTCAACTTGTCATTGCTCTGTACGGACTGCTTATATTTCCCTGCAGACAGGCTGGGAAAGATCTGAGTCATGTGACAGCTGTATATAGATTAGGAAAAAGTTACTTAGATTTTTTTTTTAATTATTAAATGAATTACAGTGCCATCATCCACATACAGAAATAGAAGGAACAATGTAAATTAAACAGTGTGTGTTTATTATCACTTAGTTAAAGTCTTACTGGTCTTGACTTTCAACCAAGAAAAATAGTAAGAGCAGCCAGTCATGTTCTGTGCATTATTTTCCAGCTCATGATTGAAGATTAATACTAGAACTCTGGTTTCTGTTATGGCTAAGTGCATTTATATTCTTTTGATGCCTTTTCATCTTTCAAATTCAGTGCTGTTTTGCTTCTTTATACTACAGGTAATACACACGATCGGACTTTCCGTCAGAATGAACTCTGACGGACTTTTCGACTGACTTTTCGACGGAGTTCCGCTGAAACAGACTTGCCTACACATGATCACACCAAAGTCTGATTGTTTAAAACGATGACATACGACGGGACTCGAAAAAGAAAGTTCATTAGCCAGTAGCCAATACCTGCCCTTGCGTCGTTGTTGGTCCGTCGGACCTGCATACAGACGAGCGGTTTTCGCGATAGGAACTGGTTCCGGTGGAAAGATTTGAAACATGTTCTATTGCTAAAGTCCATCAGATTTTTTGTCAGAAAAGGTCAGATAAAGCCCACACACAATCAAATTGTCTGACGGATTCGTTCCGTTGGACCTTTGCTGTCGAAAAGCCCTGTCGTGTGTACATGGCATAAGGGTTTGTGTTTAACTCCCTTCAATCAAGGTACTACCTCTTTCAGACGCTACTCTAAGATAGGACAAGAGTTCAAGTCTAGTTCTACCATATGTTTCTAAACCAAAATCTTAGACATTCATCTTCTATTAAATAAATTTAGAATATAAAAGGCTTTAGTTTCAATGCCAAGTCCTGTTAAACAGTTTTAAAATAATAATTATAATAATCCTTTTAGTCACGATATTGCAGTAGTCTGACTTCTAGGAAAAGAAGTATTTTTAGTTGAAGGTTTTTGTTGGCAGAAAATGGTTTACCCTGGAAACATCGATTCACTGCACAGACCTGCTTGGAATCAATAAGCTTCCTGCCTCTCTGATAGCAGCTGGAATAAGAATGTGGAGCTCTCAAGGATTTAATTTAGTAACAACATATGTCTCTTTTGAAAATGTTGCTTTGTATTGTGACTTTATCTACAGATTGTCAATGTGTCACACCTTTATGACACTTGCACGTATCCCAGAGCCACCAGAAATTATATTTGCATTTGATAAGCCATTCTGCAATCTGTCACATGTTGATATGACAAAAACAAAGGAGCGAGAATAATAAATTATGTATCTACAGTGGTGTGAAAAAGTGTTTGCCCCCTTCCTCATTTTCTGTTCCTTTGCATGTTTGTCACACTTAAGTGTTTCGGAACATCAAACCAATTTAAACAATAGTCAAGGACAACACAAGTAAACACAAAATGCAATTTGTAAATGAAGGTGTTTATTATTAAAGGTGAAAAAAAATCCAAACCATCATGGCCCTGTGTGAAAAAGTGATTGCCCCCTAAACCTAATAACTGGTTGGGCCACCCTTAGCAGCAACAACTGCAACCAAGCGTTTGCGATAACGTGCAATGAGGCTTTTACAGCGTCCTGGAGGAATTTTGGCCCACTCATCTTTGCAGAATTGTCCATTGTCCATTGTTACATTTTGGCACAATAAATCGCAGCAAACCACATCGTGTGAAGCTTGTCACCTAAAAGCTCATGCTTCTTTGGCACCCAAACCAAACTATTTGAAATCAATCATTTGACTGTAAGAAAAATGATCTACAAGTGATGTAGAGTTCAAACAACGTTCAGCAAATTCAGCCCAAGAAATCACCCCTTGATGTTAAAAGAAGTCTCCAAGAACCCCAAAATTGAATCACAGGGTGTTTAGGTAACCCTTGTAACAGTTGGGATCAAGACGCATGCATCTGCAATCAGAATGAGATTTCAACAATTTCATATTTTCTGTATGAGAGATGTGTTAAGAAAAAGCCTTTGCTGTAAAAAAAAAAAAAAAAAAAAAAAAAAAAAAGAACATTATAGCAAGACTGCAGTTTGCCACTAAATGATAAGACAAACACCAGACCTTCTAGATCAATGTTCTGAAGACTAATCAATTAAAGATAGAGTTGTTTGGTCACAGTAACAGTAGACATTATAGTATTTTAGAAGAGCAACCTAAGTACATGTGATAGTTTTATTAGTCATTAATTCAAGTTTATCATGTTTATCTGTAGGCACTTCAGATCTTGAATCAAGATCTAATGTTTTCAAAAATGTCAAAAAAAAAAACAACAATTTTCATGTTTTGAGTTATTTTTTCACATTATTATCATTATTATACAGGATTTATATAGCACCGACAGTTTACGCAGCGCTTTACAACATTAGGGCAGACAGTACAATTACAATACAATTCAATACAGGGGGAATCAGAGGGCCATGCTCGTTAGAGCTTACAATCTAGGATGACTGTATGTATGTATATTGTATATACATTATGTCATTAGGATTCTTCAAGTGGCGGTAAACCACGGCATTTAAAATGTATCACATACTAGCACATCATGAAATACTTACCTTAGAGCGAAGCCCTTCAGCGGTGCACTGTCACCACTGACAGGGCTTCCATCTTCACCCGGCTTTCTTTCTGGGTTTGCAGGTTCCAGCAGCTTGACCAGGCCGTGATGATGTCACTCCTGCAAGTGTGTGGCATAAATCACAGCACAACACCCTGAAGGAATGGCATGGGTATGCCATTTCTTCAGAGCGCATGGAGCGTCTTCAGCTCCAAAAGAGCAAATATCTCCTAAATGGTGCACATTCATGGGATATTCACTTAATCTTTATTATAAGCTTACCTGTAGGTAAAAATCACAAAATGGACTCTACTACCGCTCTAGGGCTCATGTACACTGCAACTTAAAGGCTGCTTTTAAAGGCATTTGAGCTTTTATTTCTCTGCTTAAAAGCTTGAAAAAGCTTGTGCTTTTTTTGTAATCTATCACACATTTTTATTGTGCTTTTTTGAGCATAAGTGTTTTTGTTTTTTTTCACAAACCCTCCCCTAATTTTTCCATTTTGTTTTTGTGCCTTTTCACACTTTTTCATGCTTCTTTATGCTTTTTCTGCTTGAAACTGCCTCTCAAAAACACGAGTTTAGTGGGGTTTTTTCTGCCTGTAAACTTCTGAAAATAGTTTGCATGGACACATTGGCTGATGCCACGTACACAGGACCGGACTTTTTGATGGACTAGGTCCGATGGTCTTCCCGAGGGACTTTCGACTTTCCGAATGAATGGACTTGAATACACACAATGACACCAAAGTCCGACGGATTCTAAAGTGATGACGTACGAACAGACTAGAATAAGGAAGTTCATAGCCAGTAGCCAATAGCTGCCCTAGCGTCGGTTTTTGTCTGTCGGACTAGCATACACACGAACGGATTTCTCGATAGGAACTGGATCCGGCAGAGTTCCGGTGGGAAAATTTAAAACGTGTTCTATTTCTAAAGTCCGCTGGATTTTTGGCAAGCAAAGGTCCGGTGGAGCCCACACACGATCGAATTGCTTTGCTATCAAAAAGTCTGGTCGTGTGCATGCGGCATAACATGGAGGAGAGTTTCCAGGCACAAAAAAATTAGAGCAGCTTCTTTAACCACTACAATACAGGGCACTTTCACCCCCTTCCTTCCCAGCCCAATTTTCAGCTTTCATCGCTCTCGCTCTTTCAGTGACAATTGCGCGGTCATGCTACACTGTACCCAAATGAAATTGTTATCATTTTTTTCGCACAAATAGAGCTTTATTTTGGTGTTATTTATTCACGACTCCGTTTTTTTTTTTTTGCGATATAAGCGCAAAAATAGCGGAAATTTGGAAAAAAAACAATATTTTCTTTTTTCTATTTGAAAAGAAATCCAATAAAATCAAATTTTGTCATAAATTTAAGCCAAAATGTATTCTGCTACATGTTTTTGGTAAAAAAAATTCCGTTAAGTGTATAATAATTGGTTTGTGTGATCACGGACATATGTACGCAAATGATCATGTACATATGTGTGCAGGTGATCACGTACATATGTGTGCAGATAATCATTGGGACATGTGATTTTAGTGGGACATATGTGGGGGACATGTTTTTATTATTAGGGACATGTGTTTTTATTATTTGGGGACATGTATGTTTTGGGGACATGTGTGTTTTGGGGACATATGTGGGGACTGTGTTTGTACTGTGTGGTGTGTTGTGTGTGTACACTACACTGATGATCAGTGAGTAAAAAGCTGTAAAAAGCAGCCCATACTCACTGATCATCAGCCGGCTGCAGCGTTCTGCTCTCCTCTCCTCAGCGGTGACTTCCGTGTGAGGAGAGGAGAGCCGATTGCCTAGCAACCGGCTGTTTGTTTACATCACATGACGGCCGTGATTGGACACGGCCGTCATGTGATCAGGAGGGCCAATCACAGAGCTCTCCTGCCGATCTGAGATGTGCCGTGTCCGGGTGACACGAGCACATCGGGATCGCGCCGCTGCGCGCGCGCGTGCGATCCCGCTACTCCTGAATGACGTTCCCGAACGTCCTATCAGGAGTAGACGGCTCCCACCCGGCCGTATATATGCATTGGCCGGGTGGGAAGTGGTTAAGCTTCTTTGAGATCCAGTGTGCATGAGCCCTGAAAGCTATTATATACAGTAGATGGATAGGTTTCCTTTTCAATAATATCTTTTTAGATACCTATGCTTTTACAAACAGTAAAACAAGTCATTGAAGAAATTACACTTGCATACTTTCACTTTGTGTTGCACTGAAAAGTATATGTGTGAAAATTAAATGATTTACATATGCTGAAGCTATGCCTATAAGAATTTGTTTTCAGTGTGTGTCTTATCACCATCTCTTTTGGCTAATAAAAAAACAAGAAAAGAAGCCAATGTACCATCAGTGGTGAATTGTGGCTTGCTTTGTGCTCACTGCTGCATGCCTCAGTTTCACCCAGAACAATGTGATCTTGTGTACTAATCCATCAATGGAGTCGCGGATGGCTGTGAAAAACAATGATCATTCCAGGAACCAGCTAATTGTTGTACTGGAAAGCTCGTAGGTCATTCTGTGCCATCAAACTTCATGGTCTGTTCATTAGAACTGCTTATTTTACAAAAGAGAATAGCATTAGGAAGTAGGAAAATAGGAAAGGTCTTATTGTATTATATATAATGGGTGCGGAATAGATTAGTTCTAAGTTAGTTCTTCTTGTATCTACAATGCTCAGTTTATTTAAAAAGCTGTATATATTTTTTAATTTATCGTACTACCAATCTGAGACACATCAAAAGTGAAAATAAAACTACCTTAACAGAAATACAGTGTCTGCCAGTGTGTCAGGGCTGGCTTAGCCCTTCCTTCACTGGACTGGCTGCTCAGCTGTTGGCTAATTGCCAGCTCTCTTCTCTCGCCACAGTTACCAGCTGTTCCTGATGATGCTCGTCTGACCTGCCTACTTAAAGCCTTCCAGCTCACTTCACCCCTGCCTTCGCCTTGGTCACATCACTAGAAACCATCTCTTGCGGTTTGTTTAAAGATTGGCTTGCTGACATCCCTTCTGGCTCCTTATCCTGCTTGCTGTTGTTCTACTTGGATCCCTGACTTCTGGCCTGGCTGACTACCCGATCTGGTTACTGGACTCTGGCTATGCTTGACTACGCTTTTTCTATTTACCTTTTTATTTTTATTAATAAACAAGTGTGATTTAATTGTACTTCTGTCTCAGTCTGATTCATGGTTTCTGACAGTAGGCAAAGGCCATGAATTCAGAAGATAGTCAATCCACTTGTTGGTAATATTTTTTCCAGATTGGATGAGCAAGATCACCGCATGGATCAGTTTGTCATAGAGTTACAAACGCTCCTGAATCGCACGGCTCACCTGGAATCCCCCACGGTAGCTGCTCTGGTACAACCTGAGTTGCAGGCCATTCCTGCTGCTGCGCCAGTCTCTGTGCAGGCACCCGCCTCAAGTATTACCTCGATAAGAGGTATGTCTGGTTCTGCTCCACCCCAGCGATTTGGGGGTGATCCAGTTCAGTGTAGAGGGTTTCTCAATCAGGTTGAGATATACTTCAAAATGCTGCCCCAGGCGTTTCCCACAGACAGAAGCAAAGTAGGTTTCATGATATCTTTGCTTTCTGAGAGAGCCTTGGCCTGGGCTGACCCTCTATGGGAGATGCAGAAACCTGTTGTCTTGAGTTACCCTCAGTTTGTGGCCTCCTTTAAAAGGGTATTTGACATTTCCGCATGCTCCGCATGCTTTTTCAAGAAATTGTCACCTGCTGAGTGCAATTATGAGACAGAGAGCTGTTAGCTATCATTTTATCCCTGAAAGAATGGAGACATCTCCTTGTAGGTACCACTGTGCCTGTTCTTATCCTTACTGCTCATAAGAATCTTAAATTCTTGTCTGAGGCTAAGTGACTCTCTCCCAGAAGGGCGCGATGGGCTCTTTTCTTGTCGAGCTTTAATTACATTCTTACCCGGTACTAAGAATGTAAGGGCTGATACCTTGCCACGACAATTTTCCTCCACTTCCAAGTCTGAGTCGGTTCCGGTTCCTATGATTCCTCCTGATCGTATCTTGGCTAAGGTTTCGCCCCGGTCTTACTTCTCTTTTGGGTGACAAAATTCTTGCTGCTCAGGTCCATGCTCCTAAACCTTGTGACCGCTGCTTTGTCCCAGAGAGTCTCCATACTGCTGTGCTCCAGACTTGCCATTCTCCCAAGGCAGCTGGCCATCCTGGGAAGAACCAACTCATTTGGGCCACTTCCCAACAATTCTGGTGGCCTAGTCTACGGGCTGATGTTACTGCCTTCGTAGCTGCCTGTCCCGTGTGTGCTCAGAGTAAGACTCCCGGACACCTTCCAGTGGGCCTCTTACAACCCATACCCAATGGAGAGAGGCCCTAGACTCACCTGTCTATGGATTTCATTGTGAAGTTGCCCAACTCCCAAGGCAACACTGTTATCCTTATGGTGGTTGACTGGTTCTCAAAGATGTCTCATTGTATTCCACTTAAGAAGTTGCCCACCTCTAAGGAACTGGCTTCCATTTTTGCTTGGGAGATCTTTCGCTTACATGGGCTACCCAAGGTGATTGTCTCGGACAGGGGCAGTCAATTTGTCTCCTGGTTCTGGCAAACCTTTTGCGCACAGTTAGGAATCCAGCTTGCGTTCTCTTCTGCGTATCACCTGCAGTCTAATGGGGCCACAAAACGAGCCAATCAGTCCTTGGAGCAATTCCTACGTTGCTATATTTCTGACCATCATAACAACTGGTCTGGTCTACCTTGGGCAGAGTTTGCTAGCAACAGTGCCTTGAATTCTGCATCCCGATTGTCTCCATTTATGGCGAATTATGGTTTCCAACCTTTAAAGTTGCCTGACTTGTTTGTTCCGCAGAGTATTCCTGCATTAAAGGAGCATCTCCGTGGTCTTCGTTCCACTTGGCTACAAGTCCAGGAGGCTTTGCGTCATGCTAATGATAGGTACAGACTCCATGCTGACCGCAAACGCCTGCCTGCGCCTTCCTACCAGGTTGGGGACAGGGTCTGGCTGTCATCTCGCAACCTCCGGCTTCGTGTTCCCTCACTGAAGTTTGCACCTCGGTTTATTGGGCCTTTCTGTATCCTTCGCAGGATTAACCCAGTGGCTTACGCGTTGGATCTTTCTCCTAGTATGCGCATCTCAAATGTGTTTCATGTCTCCTTATTGAAACCGTTGGTCTGTAACCGATTTACCACCTCGGTGCCACATCCTCACCCTATTCAGGTTGAGAACCATGAGGAGTATGAGGTACAATCCATTGTTGACTCCTGTAGGTTCCGTGGAAGCATACAGTACCTGGTGCATTGGAAGGGGTACGGTCCGGAGGAACGCTCCTGGGTTTCATCCTCTGACGTACATGCCCCTGTCCTCCTCCGAGTTCCATAGACGGTTTCCCCTTAAGCCTGGTGGCCCTCCGAGGGAGAGGGGTCATTGAGGAGGGGGTACTGTCAGGGCTGGCTTAGCCCTTCCTTCTCTGGGCTGGCCACTCAGCTGTTGGCTAATTGCCAGCTCTCTTCTCTCTCCACAGTTACCAGCTGTTCCTGATGATGCTCGTCTGACCTGCCTACTTAAAGCCTTCCAGCTCACTTCACCCCTGCCTTCGCCTTGGTCACATCATTAGAAACCATCTCCTGAGGTTTGTTTAACCACTTCAGGACCGCCGTATTGCCAATGTACGTCAACACAATGGCACAGGCAGGCACAATCACGTAGATGTACGTGATTGCCTTCCAGCGGGTGGGGGGTCCGATCGGACCCCCTCCCGCTGGTTACGGCGGTCCGGTTCGCTCCAGGAGCGCTCCGTGATGAGGGGATGGCCGTTCGTTTTCGGCCACCCCCTCTGGATCGCTCCTGGCCAATGAGAAGCTTCCTCCCACTGTGTATTGTTTACACAGGAAGGAGGAAGTGATGTCATTCTCCTCGGGGCGGTCTTTTTGACCGGACTACGAGGAGAAGACTAATAGTAAGTGTGCACCAACACTACACTGACATGTAGGTACACACAGGCACACAAACCCCCCCCCGATCCCCCCCCCGATCGCCCCCCGATCCCCCCCCACCCCCCCTCCCCCCCCCAGTCACAGTGTCACTGATTGCATTGATCATTTCTTTACTGATCAATGCATTCAGTGTCAGTTGTGACAGTAAAAACTGTCAGGACAGTTAGTGTTAGGTCCAGGGTAGCCCCCAATAAAGATTTAACCCCCTGATTGCCCCTAGAGTTAACCCTTTCACCCCCTTTTGCCAGAGTCACTAAGCGATCATTTTTCTGATCGCTGCATGTGTCGCTAGGTAGCTAGTTATTTTTTTAGGTTCACCGCCAGGTTTTTATATCGCTAGGTACCCCGATATACTACCCAATAATGGTTTTAACCCCCTGATTGCCGCTAGTTAACCCTTTCACCCCCTTTTGCCAGTGTCACTAAGCGATCATTTTTCTGATCGCTGCATGTGTCGCTAGGTAGCTAGTTATTTTTTTAGGTTCACCGCCAGGTTTTTATATCGCTAGGTACCCCGATATACTACCCAATAATGGTTTTAACCCCCTGATTGCCGCTAGTTAACCCTTTCACCCCCTTTTGCCAGTGTCACTAAGCGATCGTTTTTCTGATCGCTGCATTAGTGTCGCTACAGTCGCTAGGTAGCTAGTTATTTTTTTAGGTTCACCGCCAGGTTTTTATAGCGCTAGGTACCCCGATAAACTACCCAATAATGGTTTTAACCCCCTGATTTCCGCTAGTTAACCCTTTCACCCCCTTTTGCCAGTGTCACTAAGCGATAATTTTTCTGAACGCTGCATCAGTGTCGCTAGTGTCGCTAGGTAGCTAGTTATTTTTTTAGGTTCACCGCCAGGTTTTTATAGCGCTAGGTACCCCGATATACTACCCAATAATGGTTTTAACCCCCTGATTGCGGCTAGTTAACCCTTTCACCCCCTTTTGCCAGTGTCACTAAGCGATCATTTTTCTGATCGCTGCATGTGTCGCTAGGTAGCTAGTTATTTTTTTAGGTTCACCGCCAGGTTTTTATATCGCTAGGTACCCCGATATACTACCCAATAATGGTTTTAACCCCCTGATTGCCGCTAGTTAACCCTTTCACCCCCTTTTGCCAGTGTCACTAAGCGATTGTTTTTCTGATCGCTGCATTAGTGTCGCTACAGTCGCTAGGTAGCTAGTTATTTTTTTAGGTTCACCGCCAGGTTTTTATAGCGCTAGGTACCCCGATATACTACCCAATAATGGTTTTAACCCCCTGATTTCCGCTAGTTAACCCTTTCACCCCCTTTTGCCAGTGTCACTAAGCGATAATTTTTCTGAACGCTGCATCAGTGTCGCTAGTGTCGCTAGGTAGCTAGTTATTTTTTTAGGTTCACCGCCAGGTTTTTATAGCGCTAGGTACCCCGATATACTACCCAATAATGGTTTTAACCCCCTGATTGCTGCTAGTTAACCCTTTCACCCCCTTTCGCCAGCGATCACAGTATAAGTGTCACTGGTGATGCTGGTTAGCCAGTTAGTTATTTAGGTTCCCCGTCAGGTTTTTATATAGCGCCAGGGACCCCCATATACTACCTAATAAAAATTTGAACCCCCTGATTGCCCCTAGTTAACCCTTTCACCACTGATCACCGTATAAGTGTTACGGGTGACTCTGGTTAGTTTGTTTTTTATAGCATCAGGGCATCCACCATTTATTATCCAATAAAGGTTTAACCCCCTGATCACCCGGCGGGTGATATCAATTAGGTTTTAGGGTCAGGGTCTGCGTCGCCCCAGGCAGCGCTAGGTTAGTGCCAGTACCGCTAACACCCACACGCAAAGCATACACCTCCCGTAGTGGTATAGAATCTGAACAGATCAATATCTGATCTGATCAGATCTATACTAGCGTCCCCAGCAGTTTAGGGTTCCAAAAAAACGCATTGTTAGCGGGATCAGCCCAAATACCTGCTAGCACCTGCGTTTTGCCCCTCTGCCCAGCCCACCCCAGTGCAGTATCGATCGATCACTGTCACTTACAAAACACTAAACACATAACTGCAGCGATCGCAGAGTCAGGCCTGATCCCTGCCATCGCTAACAGGTTTTTTTGGTAGCATTTTATATTCAAATCCGGAAGGCAGTGCTTGGTTTTCGGGGTCCCGTACGTGGCTAGGCTCCCAAAAAGTCCCCCACATGTGGTATCCCCGTACTCGGGAGAAGCAGCAGAATTTATTTTGGGGTGTCATTTCACATATGCCCATAGCATGTGTGAGCAATATATCATTTAGTGACAACTTGGTGCAAAAAAAAAAAGTTTGTAATATTCCCGCAACTTGTGGCAAAATATAAAATATTCCATGGACTCAACATGCCTCTCAGTAAATAGCTTGGGGTGTCTACTTTCCAAAATGGGGTCATTTTGGGGGGTTTTGTGCTATTTTGGCATTTTATGGCCTTCGAAACTGTGATAGGTAGTGAGGAGTTAAATCAAAAATTTGCACCCTTAGAAATCCTGAAGGTGGTGATTGGTTTTCGGGGTGCCGTGCGCAACTAGACTCCCAAAAAGTCCCACACATGTGGTATCCCCATACTCGGGAGAAGTAGCGGAATATATTTTGGGGTGCAATTCCACATATAACCATGGCATGTGTGAGCAATATATCAATGGGCTCAACATACCCATCAGCAATTTCCTTGGGGTGTCTACTTTCCAAAATGGGGTCATTTGGGGGGGATTTGTACTGCCCTGCCATTTTAGCACCTCAAGAAATGAGATCGGCAGTCATAAATTAAAAGCTGTGTAAATTCCAGAAAATGTACTCTAGTTTGTAGACGCTATAACTTTTGCGCAAACCAAAAAATATACGCTTATTGACATTTTTTTTACTAAAGACATGTGGCTGAATAAATTTTGCCCTCAATGTATGACTAAAATTTAGTTTATTCGATTTTTCTTATAACAAAAAGAAGAAAATATCATTTTTTTTCAAAATTTTCGCTCTTTTTCCATTTATATCGCAAAAAAAAAATCGCAGAGGCAATCAAATACCATCAAAAGAAAGCTCTATTTGTGGGAAGAAAAGGACGCAAATTTCGTTTGGGTGCAATATTGCATGACCGCGCAATTACCAGTTAAAGCAGCGCAGTGCGAAATTGCAAAAAGACCTCTGGTTATTGGTCCGGAGCTGAAGTGGTTAAAGACTGGCTTGCTGACATCCCTTCTGGCTCCTTATCCTGCTTGCTGTTGCTCTACTTGGATCCCTGATTTCTGGCCTGGCTGACTACTCGATCTGGTTACTGGACTCTGGCTATGCTTGACTACGCTTTTTCTATTTACCTTTTTATTTTTTATTAATAAACAAGTGTGATTTAATTGTACTTCTGTCTCAGTCTGATTCATGGTTTCTGACACAGTTCTGACATCTCCTCCTGAAAATGCTTATTTCCTGTCCATTATGCAAATTTATTTATTTGTTTTACTTACCCAAAACATTTATGGAGATAAGTCTTCTGACTTTTCTTTGCCTGCCCTGATCTGAAGTCATTTTCATTTTAATGACTTATGCCGCGTACACATGAGCGGAATGTCTGAAAGAAAAAGTCAGACGGAAGCTTTTCATCATATATTCCGATTGTGTGTATGCCTCATCGGACCTAGAAATAGAACATGTTTTAAATATTTGCAACGGAACCAATTCCTATCGGGAAAACCACTCATCTGTATTCTGTTCCGACGGACCAAAAATTACACATGCTCTGAAGCAAGTATGAGACATAAGGTACTGGCTACTGAACTTCCTTTTTCTAGTCCCGTCGTACATGCTGTACGTCACCACGTTCTGAATGATCAGACTTTGGTGTGATCATGTGTACACACGACAGTTTCAGCGGAACTCCGTCAGAAAAACCTTCGGAGTTTATTCTGATGGGAAAACCGGTCGTGTGTACGTGGCATTAGAGCAGCGTTTCTCAACCTTTTTTTGGTCAAGGCACCCTTTAAAATTCTGCATAACATTGAGGCACCCCTTTCTAAAATGTAAAAAACGTATAGTTTTATCTAACACAGCAACATCCACAAACTTAGGACACCCAACCTTAGAGGTGATGCAAATGCACCTTTGCAAGCTAGTAATGACTAGTATTTTAGTGTTTCTTTTTCCTCAGTTTCTCTCCCTCACTCAGCTAATGTGACCCCAGTGCTGATGGAGAGTGGCAGGCGAAGGGTAAATAAGGTGTGCAGGGACCCAATGTCCTCCTCATAAACTGATGATATTAGTTGTTAGGACCCTGGCTAGAAAGTTGTATGGTGCAGATGACATCTTTGTGTAACGAAAAGGCTTCATCTACCCACTAGTTTGTATACATTTTTGGGGAAATTTTAGGCATTTTTCCAAGGCACCCCTAAAGACACCCTGTTCGAAAAAGTCTGACTTAGAGTACTGAAGCCATTGAGTCAGCATGACATCCAGGTAACTAGCAATTCAAAAGAACGTTTGCAATTGCAGTTGTCATATTTCTCTTATGAGCGGTTTGCTTGAAATATTCTTCAAGTTGAGAAACTCTAAACAGAAGAATGCTTATGTTTAGAAGGTCATTGTAAGAATTTACTTTCTTATATTGGTGTTTAGTGATGAAGAGCTCCTTTGCTTTGGTTGTCATTGGAAAAGTGCCCCCTTAAATTGTGTTCCTCACATGAGCAGTGATAAATTGAGAAGTGCCCCTATACATTACATTGATGACCAGTGCAGCAGTACCTAATTACATTGGTGGTAAGTGGAGAAAGGCTTCCGTACATTTGTGATAAGTGTACTGCCTTGCTACATTGATGGTGGTTGGGGAGAAATGTCCCCTTATATCGATTGTCAGCAGAGAAGCCCCCCTTCACATTATGGTTGCCACAGAAGTGCCCACTTACATTGGTGGTTAGTGGAGAAATGTCCCTTACTTTGGTAGTCAGTTAAAGTGGTTGTAAACCGATTATAACCACTTTAACCTACAGGTAAGCCTAGATTAAGGCTTACCTGTAGGTGCAAGAAATATCTCCCAAACCTAAAAGGTTTAGGAGATATTTGCAGAAATAACATCACCGATGTCTACAGCGCATGCACCATAGACATCGGGCGCAGGCGCACTGTGTGTGCTGTTTCTAATGGCAATCATGCCATTAGTGGCGGCACCAATGCGCATGCGTAGGAGTGACGTCATCGCTGCTCCGGCCAGTCACAGCGCTGGAGCAGAGATACCCGGAAGACACACCGAGTCAACATGTCAGCGACGGAGGAGGTAAATGAGGGTCGCTTTGGGGGCTTCGATTTCGGGTAAGTAATTCATACTTCTTTAAATAGGGTGGGTTAAGAGAAGTAAATACATAATTTTTAGTGATAGTTCTTTTGTCGTATGTTTTATTATGCCGATTAGTGATGCAATGCCCATAACCAATATGGCGTTGCTAGCCAAACCTTAGCGTCTCAGAATGAGGCTTGGCTCTAAATAATGGTGGTGCATTGCCTGTTCCCCATTGATAATGTCTTCTATGACAAAATGCACCTGGGAAGGCATGCAGCGACGCTACCACGATACACGTGGGGAGGACGGGCTCCCGAAAATTGCCAGCCGGCTTTGTTTTGATTCTGTACGAATGGTGCAAGTACTTTTGTAAGTGCATTACCTCTTTTTATCTATTAAAATGTTTAAGCAGTTTTACACTATGGCCAGTCTCTTTTCTTTTTGAGCCATTGCCAGTTAAACCACCTTGTGGAATATCTAAGTGACACTCTGAGTGTGAGGTGTTATCCAAGTATGATACAAGGTTCTTTGGCATACGTTTAAGGCTGCTGACAAGTCAGATGTAAATGCTCTTTTTGCTTCGTAATCTGGTAAGCGCAACCTTATCTCGTGGTGGGGCACTTCTTCACTTTATTTTACCTGTGTGGAGTCACCGTGGTGTTTAAGCAAGATTATTCAGAGTGGACTTTGCTTTGGTCATTATTTATCCCTTCTATTTCTGGGAATTAATGATTTGCATAGATAGATACTATCAGCGACTGATGTTATACTGATGTGGACTTATATATATGATTAAATCAATTGGTGTATAATCTGTATAACTTTTTTTAACACATGACTATTGTAGTTGGCGCAGCTCTTCAACTGTTTTTTGCTATTTCTTGTGTGCATATCCCACTTTGAGCTGCGGCCTGCATATTTATTTAGGTTTATAATGTTAATAATGTATTCATAATTTTTTGTTGAGCGCAGTTTTTCTTTTTCTATAAGTAATTCATAATGAGCTAGTATGCTATGCATACTAGCTCATTATGCCTTTGCCCTGCAGGTTGTTATTTTTTTTTTGGTTTTTTAAAGAGAGGGTTTAATTCCTCTTTTTAAGATTGGCCTCCTTACATTGGTAGTCAGTGGAGAAGTGCTGTTGCCATTGGTAATTAATGGAAAAATGCTCCTTTACTTACACTGGTAAGAGCCCCATTATACTGAAAGAGAGAGCCCCATTATACTAAAGTATCCACATATTTTTGAACTTAAAAAATAGCAAAACAAAACCTAGCCATGTCTCGGAACTAACTATACAATATATACAGGCCCTAACTACCAGGCTGAGCAAGCTTAAAGCTTGTCAGCTTCCATAGATACAGCTTAATAGCTTTTTACCAACCTTTTGCTCTCACAGACCAGTGTTGTCTGTGTTTCCCAGGCCAAGAGCACTGGCTGTCTCTCTCAAGTGAGTTTAAATTAGCCTAGGGGAAAGGACCAATATCCTAACTGGATCGTGGATCAGAGATCCTTGAATGTGTATGATAGGCGCCTGGGAGATGTATAAACACCGAACAGGACTTTTCCCACCTCTCTCTGGGATGGAACACCTGTGGCCCAACAGGAGTGAACACGGGACAGGGCATCTACATTCCCCATCTTAAAACCTGGCCTGTGTTTTACTGTGAAAGAGTAATTCTGTAGAGCCAAATGCCACCAGTTCACCCGTCTATTAGTCTCCTTCTTTTGAGCCATCCATTTCAGGGGAGCATGGTCAGTTATTAAATCAAACTGGTGTCCTAACAGATAGTACCTTAACATGTCCAAGGCTCACTTTATGACTAAACATTCCTTTTCAATGACTGCATACTTTTTCTCATGTTCATTGAGCTTTCTGCTCGGGTACCACATGGTGTTCTTCCCCATTGTGTACCTGTGACAATACTGCCCTGATACCTACATCAGGCGCATCTGTCTGAGCCCAAAAATCTTTGGAGAAATCAGGGGAGTACAGCACTGGCTGTGCACAAAGAGCCTTCTTCAGGACTTGGAAAGACTCCTCTGCAAATGGGGACAATTTCACCATTACTGAGTCTTTCCCTTTCGTAAGGTCCGTCAGTAGGGCAGCTGTAGTTGCAAAGTTTGTAAATCTTGTATTATACCCTGCAATTCCCAGAAAGTCTCTGACCTGCTTCTTGTTCGCAGGACTGGGACACTAATGGATGACTTCTACTTTGTTCAACTGAGGTTTAATGACTCTACAGCCAATAGTGTAGCCCAAATATCTTGCTTCCTCTAAAGCAATGCCACATTTTTTTTTGGATTCTCTGTTAAACCTTCTTTGAAGAGGGAATCAAGGACAGCCTAGACACGGGGCAAGTGAGACTCCCAGTCAGTGCTATGTACCACTATATTGTCCAGATAGGCTGCTGTATACTGTCGGTGAGGTCTTAGGGTCCTGTCTATGGCTGTTGTGGGGGCATTTTGCAACCCAAAAGACATTTTTTGTACTGAAACGACCCCCTCCAGGGTCACAAACGCAGTCTTATCTTTGGTGCTACCATTCAGAGGTATTTGCCAATATTCTTTGATCAAGTTAAAAGTGGTCAGATAGTGGGCTTTGCCAAGTCGTTCTATAAGTTCGTCCACCTTGGTCATTGGGTAGGTGTCAAACTTTGTCACTACATTAAGCTTTCTGAAGTTGTTACTAAACCTCCAAGTACCATAGTTTTGAAACTAACACGATGGGGCTAGACCAGTCACTATTGGATTCCTCAATAACATCTAGCTCCAACATCCTTTTAACTTCATCACTGATGTCCTTTCTTCTAGCTTCAGGAATCGGTATGGTTTGAGCCTGAAACGGACTCCAGGTTCAGTAACAATATCATTGAACCGTTGAAGTCGTACCAGGTAACTCTGAAAATTTCACTCTTTTCCTTATCAGGAACTCTCTAGCTTCCTGTTTGTGGGAATAAGACAGGGTGTCTGGAATCATGACCTCAGAGACCAGAGGGGACTCAGGCGTTAGAGGGAGGGGCATCATAGTCGATGCCAGTCTATGTTTGCAGGGCTTTAACAGGTTTATATGGTATATTTGCTCGGGCTTCCTTTTACCTGGTTGATACATTTTGTAATTGACCTCCCCAACTCTTTCAATTACTTTGAAGGGACCCTGGCACCTAGCCAGGAACTTGTTTTCCACAGTGGGAATTAACACCGGGACCCTGTCACCAGGTGAGAAAACACAGAGATGGGGCCCCCCTGTTGTATATTCTTTGTTGAGCTACTTGGGCCTGCAGTAGGTGTTCTTTTACCATAGGCATGATTTCTGAAATCCTGTGCTGAATTTGAGCGATATGCTCAATGACACTGTTGTGGGGTGTCTGCTCCACCTCCCAGGTTCCCTTGGCTATGTCTAAGATCCTCCTTATGGGTGTCTCCCATAAAGCAACTCAAATGGAGAGTACCCCGTAAAGGACTGGGTTACCTCCCTGACGGCAAACATCAAATGCGGAATCAGGAAGTCCCAATCTTTCCCATCCTTGTCAACAACCTTTTTTAACATATTCTTTAATGTTTTATTGAAGCGTTCCCTCAAGCCATCAGTTAGCCTCTCGGTGGAAGCGGAGAGTGAGAAGGAGCAGGGAGGAAGCGGCAGAATTCCCCCTGAGGAAGGTATGTAATTTCCCGGTATCGACATGCGTTGGGGAGGGGACAGGATAGCTTATGAGACAGTGGAGTGCTCTCGGAGTAGGAGAGGACACACCAGTACAGCATTGTTATATTTGTTTGGCTTGATACAGAGTGGTGCGCTTCATAAATGTATGTACTCCTCTGTTTTCCATATGAATATTCTTGCAAGCAACCATCCAAGGACCTGAAGACTAACCATAAACCCAGAGGTAGTTTAAAAGCGTGTTTTGACTGAACTTAGGTGCAAGGTCACACGCTCTACGGTGAGCACATACACCAAATGGGAGCACAATAGTGGACATGAGCACTTTACTGTTTTATCATCTGTTTTATCACCTGCAATAAGAACCAGAAGGATGGACGAGTTATGAATGGACTTTATGTTTGCGATTTTGTGCACAGATAATAATGCACTATATATTTTGACACAAGAGCACTTTAAACACGGTTATTTTATATTTATATTGATTATTGTATATTGATGCACTTTTATATAGAATTGTGATAAGTATAGGCTGTCACTGCAATTATTGCTTTTATTGCAATTATCGCATAGAGTTGCAAATTGTCTATTGCACATGAATGATTCCGGTGTATATAGAGGTGTGTATGGTACACAGGTTGTGAGTGAGAGTATTGCACAAGACTGCAGTATCGTCCATGATTGCAATTTTTTTATCGCATCAGATTGCATTATTATGTTTGTTTAATTAATTGCATAGGAATACAATACTTCACCATCACTATTCAAATGCAGTAGCAATTTTAGGATTAAGTAAAATGACCACTTTATTATAATTGGATAGCGCAGCATTATATTGGTTTTATATTTTTGTTTGGCACAAGCATATGGGGCGTGATCAATGTTAGCAGCTGTCCTTTAATTATCTCTTATTATCATCTAGATTTTTGCACGGTAGCATGCAAGACTTTGTTTGTTTTTTTAGATTATACAATATATACAGGCCCGAACTACCAGGCTGAGCAAGCCTACAGCTTGGCAGCTTCCACAGATACTGCTTAACAGCTTTTTACGAACCTTTCACTCTCACAGACCAGTGTTGTCTGTGTTTCCCAGGCCGAAAGCACTGGCTGTCTGTCTCGGGTGAGTTTAAAGAGGGATTCCACCTAAAAAAAAAATATTAAAAGCCAGCAGCTATAAATACTACAGCTGCTGACTTTTAATAAATGGACACTCACCTGTCCCGGGTTCCAGCGATGCCGAGGCTGATCGATCGCTCGGCTCTCGGCTGCTGCTGTCACCATTCTAGGTGAGGGAATCAGGAAGTGAAGCGAATCGGCTTCACTTCCCGGTTCCCTACTGCGCATGCGCGAGTCGCGCAGCGCAATAGGAATTGTCTGCGCTGTCACTGGGACCCATGTGTGTCCCAGCAGACAGCGCGGCAGGACAGGAAATGACATAGACTCCCACGGGAGTCTATGCCCGGAAGTGGGTGTAAATACCTGTCTTTGACAGGTATCTCCACCCCTCTCGCCCCTGTAAGGTGCCAATTGTGACATCAGAGGGGGGGAGGGTTCCGATCAGCGGAAGTTCATCTTTAGGGTGGAACCCCGCTTTAAGTTCGCCTGGGGGAAAGGACCAAGATTTGAACTGTATCTTGGATCAGAGATCCCTGAATGTGTATGAGAGGAGCCTGGGAGATTTATAAACCCCAAACAGGGCTTTTCCTGGCTCTCTCTGGCATGCCCTGCTACAATAAATATATATAAAAAATTATGAATATCTTGTGTTTTTTTTTTTTTTTACGTTATCATATTCCCTCTGTACTCGGCTCCATAATAGGCTTGGGGGTGGAGACTGCAAGGTAGAGTGTTAACAGGAGGCAGAGAAAGAGCAATACACTGATCTTCCCAGTGAAGAACTGTGTAGGGGCGTGCCAGCAGAAGTCTTGACCATTGGAAGGAGGCAGGCTATGCTCCCAACACAACCAGAAAATCAATCACGCTGGAATGGATGTGTTTCTATGCCTAGTGTAGTATGGGCAGTTTGAAATAGCAAAGCATAGGAACTGGCAAGATCACCAGGTATTTCACGCAATGGAAAAAATACAAAGAGAACAGGATACTTTTTAATACAAGTACATGGTACAACATATACCTATCAGGAATATGAAATGTTGTGGTGGAAACATACACTTTAACACGAATGCTCCTCAATATGTCAAAGTTATTTTCAGTAGTAATCGTCAAATGAATACCAAATTGTATCAATGAAAATTTTGTTATCTGAATGTTTTATACATAATCCTGTTGCCTAAAAATTTTTTAATTCAAAGTTTTAATAGGAGCAGTATTGAGAAACATGGGGATAATAACAGTGTGCCAAGTGAAATACAATTTAAGGGTTTAAAAGCGGTGCATCTCCATGGCAAAACATAAATTTAATAACAGCTTCTTTTGATAGTGACAGGCCTACAGGGGACTAAATTATAATATTTTATATTTTTTTTATCTTTATTTATAAATAATAAATTATAATATTTTAATATAGTCCTATAAACCTCATTGACTTCACAATACATAAGAAAAAAAGCCAAGACTGACAATATACCGGCCACAATCAATTAATCGAATACAGTACACAGGCAACAACTAGTTAATCGTTTCAATTTACAGGCAATATATTGGCAATATATAGAATATGTGCACAGAAAACAGCCAACCAACAAGCAATTGTGACTATATGTGTTGTGTCTGTGCATTACATTATTATTATTATCATCATTTATAATACAGGATTTATATAGCGCCACCATACAGGAAGAATCAGAGGGCCCTTACATTTTTACACGCTTCAACAAATGTTCATTTTCTTTTAGTATGTCAGAGTCAGATATGATAGTTCCTTCCTCTAGTCTTCACAGCTTTGTCTAGGGCCTAAGTTATAGTAGTATAGTTGAATCATCAATAAACATAGTACACTGTAACCTGCAATGAAATGTAAGATCCCACACCACTCCATTAGCACACTGTTGACTGGACTGTTTGTTGGGAAACAGAGCGTCCTTTGAGCCCGCACAGAAGACACCATGTGAGTGCATTTTGATAAGGGTTGTGCAGCAGCACATAGTGTCCACAGTGGCTTTCTCCTTGCAGTCTTCAGGCTTGAGGCACAACAGAGCTCCCTTTTCTCCAGGAGTCCAGTTCACTGTGCCCTTGCACTGTTGCAGCAGCCAATCACCGTCCTCTAGACCCAGCCAAGATGGTTACTCCCTGCACTGGAGATACTCCATAGATAAGTATTACAAAGTGGTCTCCTTAAAGATGGCTGCTGCACTTCTGCATTAATGAATATTCACCTCAACCCTATCCACACTGCAGAAGGATAATACAGCAGCAACAAAGGAAAAAGTTTCACAGCAGTTATAAGCTACAGTCCAGGTTACATAGACTAATGTTAGTGGATAAATAATGTTTGTCAGTGAGGGGTATCTTCCTGTAGCACAAGGCGTTTTGGCACAGCATGATAAAATGTTACCTGATTTTGAAAGCACCCTGCTATGGCTACCACTGACAACTGGAATGAAGTAGTCAAGCTCTTTCATGTCACTAGTAAAATGTGCCCTCTGAAGCTGATCATTATTCATTGTTAGCCAGCCAAACAGTGAGAGAACCCCTGTTCATCTTTTGTGTACTGCTTGCTCCTTTTAATACAATGTAAGTGTACCAAGGTGTAAATATTGGGCCAGCTGCATACAAGTGAGGCTGCTAATAGTGGGGTTTCTGTTTTCAAAAGGTACACATTTATAGGCAGGTGTAGTCTATTTTCTCCACTGCAGGTGGCACTCGACTGCACCGAAGTCAAGAGGGATATTGTTCCTTTATAGCTTTCCTGGGTCACTGGGGAAGCTATCTGATTGGATGCTGCCACCCCATGTGACACTGACAGCGATCTTGGGTGAGCCAGAGCCTGTTTAGGACCCTGGCTCCTAGGCTGGGTGTGCTTTCCGCATGTGGGTAGTGTATGGACAGGTCACCCGTCTGACTGGGACAGTATAATGGGTAAGGAGAGGTTCCTAAAAAGTAGTGAAAGAGCAAGGACATGCTATCCTTCCTGGAAGTCTCCTCATTTAGGCACAGACCTGCCAGGTTGCATTCGATCCCTCGAGACAGACGCTATCTGAGACCTGCTGCTATCCTCTTCTCCACAACATCCTGTGAACGCTCCTAGTTGTGTTGTCTTCTCGCCAGATAGTTGTGTTTGGACTTTTACTAAAATACAGTTCTGTTATTGCATCTGGCCTCCAAGTGTTTCCTGCCGCCACACCACACTGCTCCTCACCGCACAATTATAGTCAAAGGTATACGTCAATCAAAGTTAACATATTTGGTATTTCTAGTGAACTTTCTGACTTACAGTACAGCTGCAGTGTGTGCCGGATAGATAGATAGACAGATAAATACAAAAGTAAATACTGTGCAGTTATTTTTGTACACATTTTATCAAATGATATGCTTTGACTTGCAGGTAGAGAAAGTGTGTGGTGAGCTACAAGAGAGCCCAGTCAAACAGATGTCTGAGAAGAAGACGAACGAACAAGATCCAGCTGCTGTGCCGCCTTCTGGAACAAAACGCCATTCTCTTGCACAGATAAGAAGGTACTACATGGAATTTACTTTCCCTGATATTCCTTCCTTGCCTTAGGTTGCAGGCTTAAAAGAAAACTTTAGTCAAAGACACGATTCTGCAGGAAACTTACATAATATCCGCTTATGTTCACTTGGTATTGTTTTTTTTTTTCAAACCTGAGCACCCAATGCCTTACATTTAGGTTAACCACTTGACTGCCACGGAGAAAAATGTTTAATGGCATGACTGTATCTCAGTGACCTCCTCCAGAAACATGGGAGCATAGGCATCGGCTCAGGGTCCAGGTAATTAGAGCTGGGTGGCGAGAAGACTCTGTTGCTGATCTCAATCATCAGGTGGTCTCTACTTATACTTCTGATGTCACAGTAGAGCAAATGTGTCGTCACCCATGCACAGCACTAGAAAAAACATACAGGTATTTAACCCATTGGTTGTCATGGATGTTTATTTAGGCTGCTTCTATTATAAAATAAAGATAATTTGAGGGACAAAGTATTTATAACGATTTTAGTTTGCAAATGTACACAATATAAAAAGTTGATATATAGACATTTTGTATTTAGTAAGATATTATGCTTTCTTTTTGTGCACAAATTTTGTTATTTTGCAAGAAAAGGATGGAAGGGGTGAAAATTGTAGAACCACCCTATTTTAGTTGCACAAACCCCTCCATGTAAATCGAGGGATTAACTGACATCAGTGATGGGGCTGTGTAACTAGAACAGGGTGGTTCCACAATTTCCAGACCTTCCATCCTGTTCTCGAAAAATAGCATGTGCCTTTCTATGGGGAAAGGATCAAGGTTTTGGTGTTAATTGCTTGGATATAAATACTGGTGTATTTTCCTGACGCACATTAGAAATGAACTTGGCTTGGACAGGCTATGACACATCTTTGGCATTACAGAACAAGTCCAGTTGAATGTGACTAACTACTACTGGGTATTCAGGACCAATACACTGCAGTCCTTGACATATACTGTTGTTAGGGTTGTTGGGAGAAGTTCCCGTGCAGTCTGTGCTCAGTAAAATATATAGAATCATAAAAAAATGATCTAACAATATCTACCATATAATCAACAACATCTGTTATAACAAATGACAAAACATTGCAATAAAAGTTCATAAGGTGCTGTGATTCTTCAATATCGCGATGATTCCTTTAATCACTTCAGCCCCCGAAGGATTTACCCCCTTCCTGACCAAGCCCTTTTTTGTGATACGGCACTGCGTTGCTTTAACTGACGCTGTACCCTAACAATTTCCCACAAATAGAGCTTTCTTTTGGTGGTATTTGATCACCTCTGTTTTTATTTGTTGTGCTATAAACAAAAATATCCCCGAAAAATATCCCCCAAAAATTTATAAAAAAACTAATTTCTTCCTCAATTTAGGCTGATATGTATTCTTCTACATATTTTTGGTAATAAAAAATCGCAATAAGCGTATATTGATTGGTTTGCGCAAAAGTTATCGCATTTACAAAAGAGGGGATAGATTTATGGCATTTTTATTATAATTATTTTTTTAACAAGTAATGGCAGCGATCTGTGATTTTTATCGTGACTGCGAAATTGCGGCTGACAGATCAGACACTATTTTGGGACCATTGGCATTTATACAGCGATCAGTGCTAAAAAAAATGCATTGATTACTGTGTAAATGTCACTGCCAGGGAGGAGGTTAAACACTAGGGGGGGCGATCAAGGGGTTAAGTGTGTTCCCTGGGCGTGTTCTAACTGTAGGGGGGATGGGCTCACTAGAACATGACGGAGATCACTGCTCCCGATCACTGGGAGCAGTAGATCCCTGTCATGTTGCTAGGCAGAACAGGGAAAAGTCTTGTTTACATAGTCCGCGGGAACCGCAGGCACGCTCCCGAAGCGGGCACGCCCACTAGCTGCCGATGACGCAGCGATGTATGGGTACGTTGTTTTGCACACCTGTGCCACTTTGCTGATGTATATCAGCGTGTGCCAGTCGGCAAGTGACTAAAGTGTTACCTGTGCAGGAAAAGTTCTTTATAAGGTGCAATCCGTGCAATAATATATAACAAAAGTAATAAAACTGCAACACTCCCATTCCTCTTGTGCCCTCACTCACCACCTATCCATGTAAACATGTCCTGGTGAAATATATCTTTTGAAGATGTATCTTTTCCTCTTCCACTTGGCCCCAGTAGTTGGACAGTTGGACGTACTCATAGGATAAGAAATAGAGCATACATGGCGTAATATCGTTTAAAAAGGCTTTATATCTGTAAAGTAATATCTGCTCACATGTTAGTCTGTCATGACAAGCATATAAAACGCTGTGCAGTCTGGGGTTTGCGTCCCAGAATACAGGATTTCATCACTTTTGTCATATATTATCACACAAATTGCACCTTGGATGACACTTTAAAGGAATGATTGTGATATTGAAGAATCACAGCACCTTATGATCTTTTATTGCAGTGTTTTGTCATTTGTTATAACAGAGGTTGTTGAGTATATGGTAGATATTGTAGATTATTTTTTTATTATGATTCTATATATTTTGCTGAGCACAGACAGCGCAGGAACTTCACACTAATTCTTAAATGAATATACACTTTTTTCTTGCACAAGTCAAAATTTTATTTAATTTAAATGTATTTAAGCACACCACAGCATGGGGATATCCATAGTATTTTGTTGTTATGGTTGCCACCTTCAAGCCAAACCCGAACATGTAGCGGCGCACAGCATTTTTGCTTATCAAGGGATTTCTGCTTATCAAAGCCCCTACTTACATCAGAGTTCCCAAAATTCCCCCTAAATGTGAGTTCTCAAAGTCCCCCTTAGATCAGAGTCTGCAGAGCACCCTTTACATCTGAGTCCCTCTTACCTTAGTGTACTCACTCACTCAGATGCAGGAGAGAGAAGCGAGGGAGGGGGGAGACTTCAGTCACAGATAGTGGATGGTGAGCTCCCACACCCAAGGATGGAAGCTCAGGTATCAGCACCATTCATCCACGATATTCCTGCTGGATGCTGTGCTCCAAATTTCCCACCTTCCCAACACCTCCCTTTTCCGAGGCACAGCACACCAGAGATTGGAGTGCAGGTGGGCAGACACAGAGGCGTAGGGGCGGGAGAAGGAGGAACAGATTGAGCCATCTCTCCTCTTCCATCAGCCCTCTGGAGGGTTGGCAACCCTGGTGATTATGCACTCGTCAGTTGTGATACTCGGCTACTTGGGGAGCCACAGTCCGATCTGCAATTATGTGTGGGTTTAAGGCGATCTGAAACCCGGAGACGTGATCCAAAACCCGAACTGCCCAGGTGAATCCTGGACAGGTGGCAACCCTAATTGTTGTACATCTATTCTTTTGTCAAATACTCATCTTTGGGGTTACAATAGACAAACATTTAATGTGGCTGATTAGCTTTTCTGCTGAACATTGTTTCCAAAGTTAAAACCTAAACATGGGTAAGCATCTATATCTGTAACTGATTATTGATGGATTTTCTGCTTTGCATGAAGCTCCCTTTTATGCCGCGTACACACGGTCGGAGAATCCGTCGGAATGCGTCTTATCGGACCGTGTCATCAGATAATCTGACTGTGTGTGGTATGCATCGGACTGATTCCGTCCGAATCTCCGTCGGACCCAGTTTTCCAACATGTTGGAAATATTTCCCGACCAACTGGGCCGGTCGGACATACTCCGATCATGTGTAGAGAATTTTGATCGGACCAAGTGCCACGCATGCTCAGATCAAATTCCTACATCAAAGCTATTGGCTACTAGCCTGAATGTAGTCCCATCGTAACGAAATTACGTCATCACGTTCTGAAAGATCGGATTTTTCGACAACTTAGTCCGACCGTGTGTATGCAACAGTTTTGGACACAATCCATCGGACTAAATCTGACGGACAAAATCCGACGGATTTGGCTGTGGAAATCTCCGACCGTGTGTACAGGGGCTAAGGGGGGTCTCATTTGATTAAGATATCAATATGTGTTAGACCCTTTTCACACTGTAGTGCTTTGCAGGCGCTACAGCGCTATAAATAACGCCTGCAAAGCGCAGTGAAAGAGCTGCTGCTGTCTCTCCAATGTGAAAACCCAGAGGGCTTTCACACTGGAGTGCGCTGGCAGGACGCTAAAAAAAGTCCTGCAAGCAGCATTTTTGGAAATCAATGGGGCATCACGGCTATACCGCTGGCATAGCGCTGCCGTAGCAGCTCTTTGTGGTGGTTTTAACCCTTTCTCGGCCACTAGTGAGGGGTAAAAGTGCCCCGCTAGCGGCCAAATAGCGCCACGAAATTGACGTAAAGCACCGCTAAAAATAACGGCGCTTTACCGCCCAAGCACCCACCTCCCCAGTGTGAAAGGGGCCTTAGGAAAACCTTTTTGCTGTGTAGGCCCTATGTTTTGTATAGCAATCTCTGGTAAAGTACAAAACCACTTCAGACAATGAAAGCAGACCTTGCACTAGAAAGCAAGATCAGCTGATTAGATCAGGGTGCCTCCAGCCTGTAGAATCACCATCTCCCACCTGTGACCCTAGGCAATAATAATTCTGGCAAAAAGCTAAAAACAATGAGGATGACAAATATCTGGAGAAGATGCCCTTGCATTTGCTGGGGTGTCTTCTTGCAAGATTTGGGTGTTCTTTGTTCCCCAGAAATCTCATTGGAAGGATAGTGACATCATGCCCTGCAATGCAGCAGATGAGGGATAGGCAAGCATTTAATCAAACTTTCCCCCCACAGGTACATTTTGCCCTTCTATTATATAGCAATGTATACAGGTGGAGGGAGTCCTGAGATAATGATCTGATCTTGCTTGCTAGGAAAGGTGTGTATTGGTATTATAATAAGCATATTCTTACCTGTCTGCCAAAACACATGACCTAAATCCTGAATTAGCTGCCGTGGTCTGCAGTATCTCTGCATTGTGGGTGCTGATCTCAAGAGTCTTCATTCACTTGGATAAAACTCACCAGCATCCTAATTCTGCTCTACCATTGCATTCAATCACACGATTCATCAGTGGCGTGCTTCAGAACTTTGTGTTATGATAGACAGATAGCTGTATGCTAATTGTTATACTAATGCCGCGTACAGACTATAGGAATTTGCAAAGGGAAATGTTCAATGTGAGTTTGTTGTCGGAAATTCCCACCGTGTTTATGCTCCATCGAACATTTGTTGTTGGAATTTCCGACAACAACTGTTTGAGAGCAGGTTCTCAAATTTTCCGACAACAAGACTTGTTGGAAATTCCGAGCATATGTACACAATTTCCGACGCACAAATGCATACTCGGAATCGAGCAGAAGAGCCGCACTGGCTATTGAACTTCATTTTTCTTGGTCATCATACGTGTTGTACGTCACCGCGTTCTTGACGCTCTGAATTTCCGCTAACATTTGTGTGACCGTGTGTATGCAAGATAAGTTTGAGCCAACATCTGTCAGAAAAAAATCCACGTTTTGGTTTGTCGTAAATTCCGATTGTCTGTACACGGCATAAGGCTTATAATAATGGAAAGGTGTGTACTAATAAGCCTTTCCAAATGCCTTCCTACCCCTACATTTTGAATTTTAGTCCAGTATAGGGTTCAAGATTCCATTTTCAACTTTTTCTGTAAATTTTAATTATTTTTAAATCCCTGACGTCCTTGCGCAGTTTGCATCTTCCTATTCCATTTTTGGCTTGTTTGCTATTGCTACTGCACGAAGAACTGATTATTTCTTGAGTAATTTGCTTTTTTCTTTCTCCAACTCTTTGCATGTTTTCTTCCACCTCTTCTTATCTGGGGGGTTATCTGCTACACCCTGAACCCTCCAGCTCTCTGCCTCTGAAAGCTTCGAAGAATGACAAGCCTAACAGCTTGAAAAGAATCTCTCGGTAAGATAAAATCACCGGCTGGCTGTTTGCTCTCAGACTTTGCATGTCCTGTTAGTTGAGCGCCTTGGAATGTTTGTGCTCCTCAGCCACCTGCTGGACAATAACATTATGTTTGGCTGCTGCCTCCTATGTGGGTCCCGTTTGATCCAGCAATGTGATATCAACAGATGTTAATAATTTCTTTCTGATGCACAGGTTCATATTTTCTAAAAAGCAATCCGAGTGTTATTTGTACTCAGTTTTGCGAAAAGGTTCACAGGACAGTAATGAAAATGAATGCCAGGGAGCTTACAGTGCTTGCAATTCATAGCTTGCAGTGCTTATATTATATACACTGTTACCAAAAGTATTAAGACACCTGCCTTTACCCGCACATGAACTTCAACGGCATCCAAGTCTTAGCCCTTGTACACACGGTCGGACATTCCGACGGAAAATGTCCGATCGGACTGTGTTATTGGATAATCTGACCGCGTGTTGGCTCCATCAGACTGTTTCCGTCGGAATATCCGACCGACAAAGTTTTAGAGCTGGGCTATAAAATTTTCCGACAACATGGTCCGATAGGACTTTGTCCTATCGTTTGTAGAGAATTCCGATCGGACAAAGTGCCACGCATGCTCAGATCAAATTCCTAGACCAAAGCTATTGGCTACTAGCCTGAACGTAGTCCAGTCGTAACGAAATAACGTCACCACGTTCTGAGCGATCTGATTTTCTGACAACTTTGTCCGACCTTGTGTATGCAACACAAGTTTTGGACAAAATGCGTCAGACAAAATCCAACGGATTTTGTTGTCGGAATGTCCGACCGTGTGTACAAGGGCTTAGTCTGTAAGGTTCAATATTGAGTTGGCCCACCCTTTGCAGCTATATAAGCTTAAACTCTTCTTGGAAGGCTGTCCACAAGGCTTAGGAGTGTGTCTATGGGAATGTTTGACCATTCTTCCAGAAGTAAATTTGTGAGGTCAGGCACTGCTTTAATTAATCCCAAAGGTGTTCTACTGTATGTGACTCACAATACTTACATTACATATGTGGCTCAAAGTGCTCATAATATATGTGATTCATGGTGCTTTTATTACATATGTAGCTCATGGGCCTCACAATACATAATGTATGTGGCCCATAGTGCTTCCATTATATATATGGCTCACATTATTTATATTATATATGTGGCTCACAGAAGTGCTCACATTATATATGTGGCTCACTGTGCTTATATTCTCCACTTCATTCAAAATGTCAGTAAGTTTGGGCTATGCATACTGTACGCTTTAACACCATATAGAATACAAAATAGTTGTTTGGGCATTTTCAGAGAAAAGCAACATAGTGTAGTCAGAATTCCCCTTTAAGATTTGCAACCCATCATATCTTGTATTTATTACAGTGAATTTACGAAGTACATAAAGCCATCAAGGACATTCTACACCACCCTGGCAGAGCGTCTTTGTGATGGGGATCTGGCAGTGAGGGATGGTTCGACGTGCTGGAATGGAGAGGATGTGGTAGAAAGGTAAGCGTTTTTCTTCACGGAACAGTGTTTGTGCTGTTATAGAGAACAGATGGTTTGACATAAAAGCAAATGGGTCTCTTAAGGTCATTATACGCAGCTGTCAATTGTGTGGAAGAACTCTACAAATGCAAGATTTTTACAAAAGTAATAAAGCCAGTAAAAATAAAAGTTCAGGATAGTTTAAATAAAGCTGCTATGGATATAATGTATACATATATAGCTGAACAAAACTTTATCACCGCTGAAGATATTAGCGTAAAGGTTTGGCCTTAGAAGGATAAATTATCAGATGTACAACTAACTTCCCTTTTAGAAATGAGGAATACAACATTAACATCCTTTCCTAAAGCCTCGTACACACGATCGGATTTTTGGCAGGGAATTGTGTGACGACGGACTGTTTGCCTAAAAGTTCGGCCAATTTTCCGTGGACAACAATTTTCGTATCGTCCATACACAAGTGCATGCTTGGAATCAATGCTCACCAAATACGACATTAGCAGAAGGTGCCCAAAGGGTGGCACTCAAGAGCTGAAATTCCACATAGTATGTCACTACGTTTGTGTTTGTTGGCCGAAAATTGTGTGCCGTTAGTATGCAAGACAATATCCTGGCACACGCCCTTTGGGCAAAAGTCTGACGCTCTGCTGGCCAACAATCTGATCATGTTTACAAGGCTTTAGACTCACTAAGACATATACGTATATGCACAAAGCCAAATGGATGAATATTAAAATGTATTAGCATTTTCGGTTTGTGGTGATCAGATACAGTGTAGTTCCGCCTTAAGTATTACTTGCTTTGTAAGAGAGTCTAAAATCTGGATGTTTCTCATTCATTGGATCACTGTCATAGATATTAAAGAAAAGTCATATCAAATGGCGATAGAATGGAAAACCAAAAAAGTGAATGTGAAAATAACCCTGAGAGCCCTTTCACACTGCCAGAGTGGGGGTGTCGGCTGTAAAGCCCGACTAGTTTTAGCGATGCTTTACTGTCATTTAGAGCGCCTTTAACCCCCTCTAGCGCCCAAAATAAAGGATTAAAAGCGCAGATGCCGAGTCGCTTTGCAGGCGCTGCCCATTGGTTTCAATGGGCAGGGGTGCTTTAGGAGCGGTGTATATAACACCGCTCCTAAATTGCCTCAAAGAAGCTGTTTGCAGGACTTTTTATTAGACGTACTGCTAGCGCAGCGCCCCAGTGTGAAAGCACTTGGGCTTTCACACTGGGATAACAGATGAAGCATTTTTCAGGCACTTTACAGGCGCTATTTTTAGCGCTAAAGTGCCTGAAAAATGCCTCCAATGTAAAAGGGGTCTTTAGTGTGAAATACCCCTTGAGAAACAAGGGGATCAGTTTAGTTCCTGAGTTGTATGTAGACAGAAGGGGAAAGATAACATAAAGGAAGCATAGGAAAATAACCCAGACATGTGCTTACATGGGGTCTGGTAGCACATACAAGTACACAGACAATGGGACCAATCCAAGCAGTGTGGGTAGAGTTTTTTAAGCCTAGTACACACAATGAGAAAATAGGATGAAAATACCACTTTCAAAGCGTACTATAATCTGATCAATAATTCACAGCTTTTGAAAGCCAATCACAACAGTTCATGCAAAATTATCTGAAGGGACAAATATAAAAACATTTCTTGTGAGATACTAGAATGAATGATTTTAATTTCATCAGAAAAGTATTCGTCCAAAAAAAATCAGAAGACCAAAACTAAGCATGCTCGGAAATAAAGAATACAATACAATACAACACATTACATCACTTTCGAAGTTGTATTTTGTCGTATGAGAATTTTTGTAACTGTAGTAACCTATTGGTTTTCGATATGAGACAAGCATGCAAAAAAAAACAGACAATCAAAACAGAAAGTCAATTTATAATTTTCTTATGCAAATTATCATTACTTATAAATGGTTGGACAGCAGTACATATAAATATTATCATAGGAGAATCCCAAATGACCAACGTGTGTATGTATGTATGTATAGATTGTAAGCGCTAACGAGCAGGGCCCTCTTATTCCTTTTGTGCCAAATTGTAATGTAAATGTAATGTCTGCCCTCATGTTGTAAAGCGCTGAGCAAACTGTTGGCGCTATATAAAACCTGTATAATAATAATAATAATATGTCTCTTTATTTGAGACAAATGGGTGAAACACAGAGTAACTGGTCATTTGAAGACAAGCTTTATCCCATTTGGAAACTTCTAAGGATTGAGCGTCTAACAGCTATTTGCTCTTATCCAACGCCTATGTGTCATGGTTAAGGAATTTGTGTTATACACAAAATTAACTGCATCACCACATTCCTTTTTAAGAAACTACATCAGCACACTCCTTTTTAAGAAAAAAGGAGAAAAACATAAAAAAGTCCCAAAAGTTCAGAAACATGTCTCAAAATGACAGCACTCGTTCTTGTGCTCAAATGCTAATATTTTGTTTTCCACTGTTTAAGTTATCAGTCCCAGTATATAAGACATTTTAAATTGTCTAGTGCTTCCTTTCAATGTAGAGTGAAGCTATCAGATTTAAAAGACAAATGTTCTGTTCCATCCTCGTTAGAGTTTATGATCGTTCCAACTTGGTACAGCTCTGTGGATGACTAGAAGCCCCGGAGTCAGGAATGGCTGTCATACATCAGATACCTCAAGATCAGAAATAGCTGCCATGATTATCTCCTGCCCAAGGGTCAGGAATTCTTTGTGTATTAGTGAATGCCTAAAGTAATATTTATATTAACCTAAACTCCAGCAAAATCTGATTGAGCCATAGAAACTTTCAATAAAATTCTCATTTATTCATCAAAGTTGAACTAGCAAAGGATGTTATAACACAGTAAAATTCTTTAAGTGAATAGAGTGATGTCTCCCTGTCAAGGTTCTGAAAACCGAGGCTTGTAAGGTATTAACCTATGCTCCATTTACCAAAAGCACACTTCAATTACGTGGCCTTGTAAGGCACTTTGACCACAGATTTTATTCCAGGCACAGTTATATACACCTTATATGAAAAGGCCAATCTACCAAAAGGGGATATTTCAGTATTTGGTAGATTGTATAGGATTAAATATTATAATGGTTTGTCATCGCTCTCATGGACTATTGTAGAACAAACGTTTGCTCTTTTTCAGTTATATAAAGCCCAATTCAAGTGCATTTTAAAAATAAAAACATAAATACCCATCGCTTTTAAAATGCAGTGATTGTTGCAATACGTACCTCCTCTCCGGCACTTACCCTCATCAACTCAACCAATTCAACTCATTCAACCCACAGTCAATGGGGTCAATTCACTAACGTTTACCAAATGCAATAACGTAGTCATGTGACTCATTTTGTGAGTGACACATCATAAATTATCCCATGCGGTAAAATTAAGTCCAATTTATGAAAAAAAAAATAACGATTATGAGGTACAATTATAACGAAAAATACCGATTATGGGGTATTTCCAGCAAAAAAAAATTTCTGGTAAATATCTTTACCACTTCAGACCCAGAAGGGTTTGCCCCCTTCCTGACCAGGCCATTTTTTGTGATACGGCACTGCGCCGCTTTAACTGACAATTGCGCAGTTGTGCGATGTTTTTCCTAAACAAAATTTCTTTCCTCTTTTTCCCCACAGATAGAACTTTCTTTCCCCCCCCCCCCCCCCCCCCCCAAAATTCATACCAGACTCTTATCTGAGCTCAGATCCCGCCCCCCCCCCCCCCCCCCCATTCTTAATGGATTGAACACTTGCACAACTGTTACCTCATGCAGTATTTTGCGGCATTTATTTAACTTAGTGAATTGACCTCTTTGAGTCCAAGGCCAAACCCTAGGGATTGCATCATCAAGCCATCCTGAGCTCATAGGAGAATTCTGCAGGGAAGGGTACAATGCCTTAATGCAGCACGATGCTCTGCAGCATTCAGAACCCACCCACAGATGGAGAAGGATTTCCAATGAGTGAACTGAAGACCCATGGAATAAAGGTTTGTACACAAGATAAAGCAATAAATAAAGGTGACAATGTGTTCCAAGGGGATAGGGGTGACAAAGAGGAAAGGGTGGCTGGATTTGGGGATTAAAATTGTAAGGAAATAGTGGGAACACCTCAGGATGGACATGACAGAGCAGGAAGATAACCCAGAGGGAGAGCATACAAGATATAAGGAACCAATTGGAGATACAGACTACGTATTACTAAGGTATTACTTTTTGGTTAGCTGATCTCTTAACATGCAGTCTACTTATTTAAATGATATTGCCTGCAGGGTAAACTGTTTAACATTGAGACATACTCGCTGAACTATATACAGTAGGTACAGTGCTTCAGATTGTCATGTTACAAGTAATAGCTGTTCTGGGAATTCCAGTTAAAGAACCTGTGAATGTGTAGACCAGTTCTTTTAAAGTCTATTAATGATGTGCTCTTCACTGAAATGTTCATGGTGTTTAGTGATGATCTTGTCATTTTTCAGATGGATATTATTAGTTCCAGCTACTTTCCATATTCCAGGTTGCCAGAATCATTAAATTTCAGCTGATGCATGACTTTTTTCTCATGCATACTAACATAAAAAAAATCATCAAGGAATAAATCCTATTGCAGCATATAAACAATGGCATTGAAATCTTTCATCTGGAGTTATTACTGTGGGTAGGAAACACAGACTTTACTGTCCTATGCACCATTGTATGTGTAGCCCAGTCTGCAGAACTGGCAGGTGGGGAGTAACATCATGGACCTGACAGTTTACTGCTTACAATGATGCTCTTGTTCATGTTTTTAAAAGAGAATCTTTGTGTCTGATCAGTAACAGACAGTTTACAGGCAACGCTGCAGGAGGGGCTGCTATTACAGTACATTGAATAGCCAGTACTAAGCCTGTCCTCCAGCCACTATGGGGCACACTGAGGATGTAGACAACTCGAGATTCTGGAGAGATCGTGGAGTATTGTGGGAGGTATAGTTTCTAGAGACTGAGTTGGCTTGAGACTCTAATGCCCCCTACACACTATCTGAATTTCGGCCAGCAAAAGACCGATGAGAGCCTTTCATCGGAAAATGCGTAGGCTCCATCGGAATTTAGCTGTCCAAATTTCCGCCAGCAAAAATTTGATAGCATGTTCTTAATTTTTCTGACGGAAAAACTTTCTATCAGAAATTCCGATCGTGTGTATGCTGCATAAGAGGAAAGACTTTAGGTCCTAGAGACACTGGAATGGAGAGTAGGTGGAGCTTTGTAACTTTACCAGGCTTTAGGTAGGAAAAAGTAACGATCTCAGAGGAACTGAGGCTGCGAGCAGGCTGCTGCACCTGAGAGGAGAGACACAGTGGCAGCCATTCTGGAACATTGGAGGACACCCTGGATGCTGGTTCAGCCTGTTGTCAAATTGAGAAACCGGGCACTAAGGACAGTGACTCGGTTAAACTTTGTCCAGTAAGCAGAAGGGGATCTCCTGGTGATGCAGAGTTCGTAAAAGGCTGATGGCCAATCCTGCACTACACTTTGATAAAAGAGGGACAGATTTGTCTTCAAGAAATAGTGTCAGTGCCTACATTACTTCTTAATGGGACACTACCCTTAGCACACCGCCATAATGGTTGGGCCCCAACGAGCTGGCAAGCAGAACAAATAGAGTAGTATACAATGACTGTTAAACTATTGTAGTGGTATAACATCCCCTAGTTAGGATTGCCCTGATATAGGGTTTAGGATGGATGTTTGCCCATTTACAGTTTTTTCTCCTACTGTTTATCCATTTTGCAGTATGTTTTTTCTACTGTTTACCTTCTTGCATTGCAGCACCTTATTTTTCTTTTGCTTAACCATTTTCTGTGTCATTGCTGGTATTTAGAGTATATCCATTTAAGCACCTTTGCGCTTCTGCTTCTGATTGCAAGTGACATGTGGAACTCTCCTCGGTTTGCCTCTGCTGCTTATCTACAGTGACCTGGTCGCCTGCCCAGCAGCCGGGTTCATGAGTATCTAATTCCTAGCCTTGTGACCTGAGCTAAGTTGTGTTCCTCCTTGCAGTGCATCATGCCTGGTTCTAGACTCATGGTTGACAGTCCGGCTGTACTGAATAGCTCCCCTTAAGACAATGGTCATCAACCCTCTCCTCAGGTCCCACTAACAGGGGTTAGACAAACCCTTATTTAAGCTTTTGGTCTTAGGGCTGGCTCACACCTGAATTGCACAGGAACGCGGTCCGCTACCCTGTGTGATTTAGTGCGGAGTGATTTTTAGTCCATTCATTTGAAAGGTCTGAAATTGAACTGGATTGCACAAAAAGTAGAGCATGCACCACTTTTTAAAAAAACGCACTTCAGTGGATTGCATCTTACTGCAATCATGTAACAAATATAAAGTGTTATCCCAATCTGGCTTGGGTTGGGTTCTACCCTTTCTTGCTAAGGTGGACTCTACTAGATCTGTGAGCACTTCATGGGCTTTCTGGCATCAGACAACCATTTCTCAGATTTTCAAGGCTGCCACCTGGCCTTCTGTTCACATGTTCTACAAGTTTTTATCAAGTGGATGTTCAGCCTTAATCTGATGCCATCTTGAAGTGTAAGGTCTTTTAGGTGGCTCTTTGAGCTGCAAGTAGACCCCAGTTCTGTTGTTTTTGTGGGCCTGATAATGTTCTGTTGCTATTGCCCACCACCCTCAGCACTAATTTTGGACATTCTTACAGTCTCTGATTTCCTGAACTAAAAACTGAACTAAAAAGAAAATGTAATTATTGTACTTATTATAAAATGTGTTTCTTGGAGTTCATTGAGAGACACACATCCCATCCCTCTGTATTTATGTTCATGGTTTTGGTTTTGGTTTTCCACAGAGTAGGAGGGGTTTGCACTGGGCTGGCCCACAATTTGTTTTGTTTGCTAGTGTCCAAATCCTCCTGTAGGTGGCAGTATAACCCAACTGGTTCTGAATTCCTGTGTGCCCCATTGAACTCCAAGAAATTAGTATTTTCATAGGAGAAAGGGAATCTGTGGGAAAATCTGTCAGAAATAAAAGAATAATAAGTGAAAATTAATAAAAGTATATGTTTTTTTTAAATAATGAACTGCATTTTTACTGCATCGATCACAGACAGGGCAGCCATCAGACATTTTGGGGCCCCTTACACAGCTTTAAGCCTGGGCCCCCCTGGGTCTGATCATCAACATTCCCCAGGGTCCACCCACTGGCCATCCCACTGAATCCACTGTGAGTGGAGATGAATACAATTTACAGCTTACCAATACTTAGATGTGGTGGCTGCATTCTTTTTTTTTTTTTTTTTTTTTTTTTTTAGGCTTTTAATTTTCTGTTTTCCCCTGGGGATCTGGTCAGTAACACACCTCCTGTTTTAGAGTGCCCCACTCTGGATTAAGGAGCAGCAGAGGCACCTTAGGACAGCAGCCTGAAGGGCGGGGGGGGTCAGGTAGAGAGAGGGGGTCAGGGAGAGAGAGGGGGGGTCAGGGAGAAAGCAGGGGGTTCAGAGAGAGAGAGCAGGGTCTGGTCACAATGCTCACTTGCTTGGAAGGTCCCTGGGGGCTCTCAGTCAGCAGCTTCTCTCAATGTGGCTGTCGGCTCCTTAAACTTCCCGTCCCCACATCCCCTTCACAGGCGCAGCAGCACATGAGCGGGGAGAGAGGGTCGGGAGAAGGAATGTGTGTGTGTAAAGCTCAGGCATGCTAGAGAGGACAGAGCAGTGTTTCTTTCCAGGAAATCCGCACCTCACGAGTTGCTCATCACCGCACACTGAGGCCAGGGATGGTCGGGAGGATGGAGCGGCTCAGCAGCCATCAAAGGAGGGGGAGGAGAGGAGCAGGCAGATGGAACCACAGAATTCTGGGGGGGGGGCACTCATTTCTGTGCCCCTCTAGTGCACTGGCTAACAATCCCCCTCTGCCCCCACATGCGTAGGAGGAGAAAAAGAACAAAGGGGATGTGCCAAATTGGAGCCCGATCATCCTGAGGGACCAGGCCTCTTGGGTTGCTCAGGCCCCTTACACTTGTATGGGCTGTACCCCCCAATCACAGATTCCCATTGTGGCCTACCAGTCACTAGTCTGCATTTGTTTTCTTTTTTCACTGCTTTTTTTTCTCATTTACTTTCACTTGTTGATCCTACTAACATTTTTCTTGCCCTAAGGAACCTAAGCGTGAAGCGTGCGATGTGTACTAACATTACCTGTGACCAAGTTGATTAGACAATTAAAATAATCTAACCAGTATGTTGGTAGCTTGCAATCAAAGAAGCCCCCATACTCCTGATGATGGTCCCCAGACACGGATTCATGATTACTGATTACTCATCTTTGTGATACTCCAATTACTTTTCTTTTGGATCATTTAAAGCACCAATAACAATTTTAGGTAGGCGTGACAAGCTCAATCAGTTTTCTCTGATCTCATCAAATTCCAGATAATATCTGTAAAGTCCCAGTTCCATATATTTCTCATGGCAAATGCAAAGAATTTCATTCAATCATTTACTTGACATCACGAGGAATGCAGCAGAGGGAGGGATACCTCAGGGAAGGGGGAACAGAATGAGGGCCACAGTCCAGAAGAAATTCCCACTAAAGGGAATAATAGTTGGTTCATCCTACCATTGTAAGTCACATCTGGAATAACACTTTTAGGTTGATACATTCATTTTGCAGTACATTGACTTTCAGAGCTGAAATCTCATTATTGGTAGTTCAAAACACAGAGCTCCTGGTGCAGGGAGTGATGCCCTTACCCTAGTCCATTCACCATACTTAAAAACATAGTAGCAAATGTAATGTACATTGGTGCAATGCTATGCCATTCATTTTAAATGTCAGCCCAGAATATCTGGCCAATGCACCAGCAGACTACAACGTATGGTAACCCACTACCTTGTCTTGTGGTGCCCTCTGTCACTACACATGCTGCAAGTATGTTTTTTGTAAAATTAATGTTCTGCTTTAAAGGCTAAGTTTACCTTTTCTGGGAAAATGTCAATTTTCATAATAAAATAGAAGCGTTTTCTAATGTAATTTCTGGCCAAGCCGTCCCAATGTGCTCATCTCTCATCTCTCACTTACCTCATCTATAGCAGCTTTAAAGTTTCCCCCCCTTGAAAACATCTTATTGGAACGAAACGCGTCGGGTAAAACCTATGCTGATGTGATCATTCCACCTTATGCCGTGATCCTTACTAGTGTTCCCTGTGATTTCCTTCTTTGGGGTGTAAGACCCTCATTGCAGAGCGCTATTTAGACCACCTTTAATTTGGGGTCTATTAAAAGGCTGCATGTTTTAGTGGTGGTAGAGCTCACACAACTTTACAGACATATTTCACGTGGGTGGATTTAATAGCTTTATTGGAGTAGTTTTGTAACTCACCTAATTATACAAGTTACACTTATTTGCACTTCATTTGATTGTTTATTTGTTATTTAACTGCATCATTTAGGTGGTGGGAAACTCACCAAGAGGTGTACGTTCTATTCATTTGTATGGACTTTATTTGATTGCAGCATCGCAATGGTGGTGGAACCCACTTTTATTCTAGGATTTTAGGTAATTATATAGTTTGTTGTGACACTTGAACCCAAAAGTTTAATCTGTTTTTAAAAAATGTTTTCTGCTTGCATCAATTCCTGTAAATCAAATCCCAGCATGCACTGGCTTGCTGCATCACAGAACAGGGCACAACAGGACGTGTTCACCACCCTGGACCACGCCTCCCTTATTACTATACAACCTCTTGTTTTATTTCTACCCACTTTCTGTACAATGATTGTTCAATCTCCTTTAGAGTTACAATCAGCTATGTAGTTTAAGGCCTGCTAATTTCGTTGGATTGAATGGATAGGTCATCCTATTCCATATTTTTGGTAAATCTAAAGGAAATTGTAAGGCGATTATACAATTAGACAGCATAGTGTATGGACATCTTTATACAAGTACATAGAAGGGAATGGACACTCAGCTGTCAGGTCCCATTCACATCTCCATGTAGCAAGAATTCAATTTCCCACGCATATTTATTTTTGGTGTTTTGGAGCATTTCTGATCATCACACATAGGGCAGCTCATTCACTCGAATGGGTTGACCTATGCGTGTCTCCAGAGCTTTCTGGACTCTAGCGCTTTTTATATTGCGCTTTTTGGTACGTTTGCAGTGCTTTTGCCGTATGGCAAACGCATCCCTGCAATCCATATTTGAGGTGCCATTAACATTTATTGACAACACAAGCATAATGCGCATTTGCAGCATGTTCCTGAAATGCATGGCACAGCAGGCGTTTTGTGTGCAGCTTGCCATGTGTTCAGAAGTACACAGATGTGAATGGAGCCTCATTGTTCTTGTGGAAACACAATAATTTCACTTTCAGGCCCCATTTATACCTAGAGCAGTGAGAATGCACATTTTCTGCCTCCTTTTTCCCTTAACTTGCATAGGGCAATGGGCTGCCCTACACGTGGCAAAGTAGCTCATGGGACATTTTGGTGTGTTGTGGTTTGCACATTTTTTCTACATTTTGCTGCATTTGTTGCTTGTTTCTTCACACAGCAAAATTAACAATTAATGGCACCAAAATATAGCTGCACAATTAATCTTTAAAAGATTGTGATATTGGTTCAACCCCCCCCCCCCCCCCCATCATGATCTTAAAGCGGAGTTCCGCATAAAAAAATAATTAAAAGTCAGCAGCTACAAATAGTGCAGCTGCTGTCTCTTAATAGTCGGACACTTACCTGTCCCAGGGTCCAGCGATGCAAGGGAACAAAGCCCCACTCTTCTACCTCTCCTCTCTGTGGCGCTCGCATTGTCACTGTGGGCACATGCATGAGCCGCGTGGTGCGCTGTGACTGGCCGGACAATCATCTGGGACCTGTGATGCATCCCAGATGATTGCAGAGAAAGAGGGGTGAGAGGTGAACTTCCTTCCAGCGCCGCTATGCCCCGGGAGGAAGTGGAAGCTAGAACCCTCTAAAAAGAGTGTTTCCGCTCCCCCCCAAAAAAATGACATGCCAAATGTGGCATGTCAAGCGGAAGTTCCATTTTTGGGTGGATCTCCGCTTTAATACAGCATTTTCACAATTCATGTAACAAGTGCAGAACAGTTCCCTGCTCACAGCTGTCAAAAAAAACAAAACAGCCGGCAATGTTTAGCAACAGCATTGCTCAGTGCTGAAAGAGAGATACAAAGAAGCATTGGGGGTTATTTACGAAAGACAAATCCACTTTGCACTGCAAGTGAACTTGGAAGTGCAGTCACTCTAAATCTAAGGGGTAGATCTGAAATGAGGGGAAGCTCTGCTGATTTTATCATCCAATCATGTGCAAGCTAAAATGCTGTTTTTTATTTTCCTTATATGTCCCCCTCGGATCTACAACGACTTTACTTCCAAGTGTACTTGCAGTGCAAAGTGGATTTTCCATTAGCAAATAACCACCATAACATTTTTCTGTTCATTTACAGATCAAAGGGATGAACTTCAGTCTGCAATTGAAGTAATTCTATTTTATAAGCTATTAATAATTAAAACTTTTTTTTTGTTTTGTTTATTAATATTTTTACACCTTTAACATATATATTTACACATTTCACATTGAAGAAAAGCGCAACATTAAAATAAAAAAAAATTATTTAATTTGAAAATAACTTTTCCATGCTTTGTACAATTGCTGACAGCTAAATTGTAAACAAAAAAGTTGTGGTAGGTATTGCTAATTGGTATCCAGTAGTACTAAAGAAAAGGACCTTAATATAACTTAATGGTCATTTTTTTATTTCTTTACACATTAAATTATTTCTCATTACATTTTTTCTGATTGAAGCAAAGAGTATTATGTCTTGTTTTATTGCTACCATAATGTTCAGGGGTTGTAAATCTTTAAAATAAAAAAAGTTCTTCACAATCGTAATCTTTATTCTAACCAAAAAAAATTGCGATTCTCATTTTATCCAGAATCGCGCAGCTCTACACCGAAAGCGCAATTCGTTTATTTTAGATGTATAAAGGTACAATATAAAATTTAAGAATGGTGATCGCTGATTGCATTGGAAATGCATTATCTGCAGAGGTGGGGGGGAGCGATCTCTTGGAGAAAAGGGGGCAGGGTGTGTGTTAATAAGGTCGGCTGCTCAGCTACTTCCTTCTATTTGTTCTTCCATTCCCGAATACCAAATTCAGGACGGCTAATGTACTGTAGCTGTTTTCACCAGGACACTTATGGGCAGTGCTTGGTCTAGGACAAATAGAAAGCATTCTCTTTTTTGCGAAAGAGCTACATTAATTTTATATTTGTACATAAGGGAGCTGGGATTTAAACACAAATTTAAAACAAAAGTAGATTTAAAACAAAAGTAAACGTAGCCTTTAAGTCAACACTGGTGCAACATAATATGGTATCAGTGGGTGAGGGGGGTGGCTTTTAAGAGAACATGGCATTTGCCCTGAATAAGCCAAGTGGCAGATTCTAACACCTGACACCTAAAAGAAGTGTAGGACTTCAAAATAACAAACATACATACTCACCTAGGTGCACCTAGGTGAATGCAGCATTACTCCGATGCTGCACCTGTCCTCTACACCGAGAACTGAGCAATTAAAGACCTCTGATTGCTCAGTTCTCAGTTTTCAGTGAGCTGAGAGCCAATGAATATCAGTGACAAGCTCTCTGCTCTTCCCCTTCAGTGCTCCGAAGCCCCACACTGTGGAGGGGGCAGGAGCAGCTAACTCCTCCTCTCAGGCCCTATTTACACCTCAGTGTTTTGTAGCTAGAAGCTAAAGCTCCAAAACGCTGGAGGAGAAAAAAATCTATGGAGATGGTTCACATCTCCGCTCAGTCACTTAAAGCCAAACTCCTGAAGCACAAACAAATTCTGGGGCTCTTTTTGTAGTTCAAATTGGGCAGATTTGTGTATATTTGGTGTGGTTTTATTCCCATAGAAATGAATAGAAACAGGCCATTTGTGTGCATTTGCGCATTTTGCCATGCATTTTTGTGCGATTTTCTGCTCAAATGAAAAACTATTTAAAAAAAGTAATAATATATTAATAAATACATGTAAAATACATGTAAAATGCACACAAATAACTAAATATCACCATAAATAAATAATAAAAAATAAAAATAAAAATGAATAATATGTAATAATACATACATAATAATTAATCTTAAAAAAAAAATTACTATTGTTATTAATAATGATAATAATAACAATAACAATAATCATCATAAATACTACATAAACACCCAAACAAAGAAAAAAGTATAATAATAATGTATTTATTTTGTGTAAAGATGTTTAGTTATTTATTATTGTTATTTTATTATTATTATTCATACTTATTATTCTTTGTTTAAGGGTTAGGGGTTAAATATGTATTTATTATTACATAGTGTTCATTTATTGTATTTATTATTTATATATGATTATTTTTATTGTGTATTTACTTTACATTTATTTATTCCTTTATTATTAATATTATTATTATTATTATTATTAGTAGTAGTAGTACTAGTAGTAGTAGTATTAACACCCTAACCCTAATAAAATAAATAAATAACCCTAATCCCTAATTCTAAACCTAAGCCCAACCCCTAATTATTATTATTATTATTATTATTATCTATTTATATAGTGCCAACAGTTTATGCAGCGCTTTACAATGTATAGGGGGGACAACACAATTACAGTACAATACAAAAGATACAGGAGGGCCCTGCTCGTAGAGCTTACATTCTAAAGGGAGGGGGTGGTGGTACAAAAGGTAATACCCGCAGAAATAATTTGATGGGGGTGGCTCGGGGACAGTTAGGTGGGTGTGGGATAGGTTTATCCTAATCCTAACTCTAACCTAACCTTAACTCTAACCCCTTACCCTAACAAAAAAATAAATAATAATAAATGAATAATAAAAAATTAAATAAGAGCTGATGGAAAAGCTAAAAAGCTGAAAAACCTAACAACAAATGATGCAACAGATGCTAATTTTCTCTATTGGCTAATAAAAAAACGCTAAAGCTTAAAAAACGCTGTATAAAAAAGCGCAAATCGCACATAAAAACACACCAAAATTGTGCTTAAAAATTTGCATATAAACACCAGTAAAAAGCTCAAAGATGCTATGCTCAGGTGTGTATGTAGCCTGAGAGAGGTTGAGCCAGCTGCCTCTCAGGCATCTGGGAGGATCCTGACATTAAAGTCGGGATCCCTCCAGAGCCTGGACTGGCTGAGTGACGTCAGCCAACAGCAGACTTTAACCTGCTGTTGGCTGAATCTGGATCAAAGGAGTGCAGAACTAAGTGCATCCCAAAGAGCTTTGGCCCTTCTTCTCCTTTAACTCTTAAACGGAACCCCTAACACTTAGCTCTTACCCTGATACAAAAACTGCCACTTAAATGTAACCTTCACATTGACACTGAGACTTAATTCCCCAAAGAATCAGCAAGATAGCAAGATACCAGCGCTGAGAACTATTGATCCAGCTTTAGGGGGCATGCCCTTTAAAATGTCACAGCTTTTTCCATACATCATTATTACTGGCCTGTGTTCAAAAGCAATGCTATAAGTAGCTGGTATATAAGACACTAAAAGGAAGACATTGTTTGATAAAGCTAAGATAGCACTATTTTTATAATATTTCCTCCATGCTTGACTTATTTAGAGCAAATTTGCAGAACAGAACGAAATAGAGTTATTGAATGAAGTAAAGTATTGTTTGATTTCGTTTTTTTTTTTTTTTTGTAGTGATCCCATTAACATGCTCTCTGTCTTTTACAACACAACTTTGTGTTCCCAAGGTTACCATGGTATCCAGATTCTTGGCCTACTAACTGTTCAGCTTGGATTTGTTTCCCATCTCTGCGCCATTGTTGTGCAAATTGAACCAACAGTCATTTAAATGCAAAAGCTTGAGAAAAATGGCAATCATGGCCGAGAAGTGTGCTAGGAAACGCAGGAGAATAATTGTGGGTGGGAGCATTCATGTACATAAAAGCATTTTCTCTAAAATCCCTACATCTTACTTTGCAACCCTGCAACTCTTCTATGTGTGTAAGGGAAATGGTGAATGACCAGGATGAACTGATCCGTCATTAACAACAGGCTGTGACCTGAGGGATAGCTTTTTATTTTAATGAAATTGTAAATGAATAGCTTTCGTTTAAAGGAAATCTGTTCTGAGAGAAATATGGAGGCTGCAATCTATGATATACTAATAGCCTGTCCATCTCTGGCTTTCTGTGTCATTGAACAAACACAAAGATTAAAGAGTGAAGTCATGATTCTTCATCTGCATGTGTTCTAGGGAGGTGTCTTAGAACATTAATAAAGCTACTGGATCAACATGACATCCAGACAACTAGCTTTTAAAGTAGAACACCGACCACAAAGCTCCGCTCATGAGCAAACCCTTTTTTTAAATATAAATATATAAAAAAATATATATATATCTCACAGTATCTCATAAAAGTGAAAAACAAACAAAAAACACACAGCCATTAATGTCTAAACTGCTGGCAACAAAAGTGAGCACATCTCTAAGACCACTTTCACACTGAGGCGCTTTTCAGGCGCTTTCACGCTAAAAACAGCACCTAAAAGGCTCACGAAAACTTATTTCCATTGAAATCAATGCATGCTTTCACATTGGGGCAGTGTGCTGGCAGGGCGGTGCAAAACTCCCCTCTCCATTGAAAAGAATGGAAAGCTCTTCAAAAGCGCCTGAAAAGCTCTTCAAAAGCGCTCAGTGTTTTTACTGGCAGTTTAGAAGCGCTTCAGTGTGAAAGTGGCCTTAGAGAAGATGTTCAAATTGGGCCCATATTGTCAAAATTTAGTGTGGCCACCATTATTTTCCAGCACTGCCTTAACCGCTTAAGGACCGACTCATGCCGATGTACATCGGCAGAATGGCATGGTCGGGCACAAGTACATACCTGTACGTTGCTCTTTAAGTGCCCAGCCGCGGGTCGCGAGCGCGCCGGCGCATTCGCGATCCGGTCATGAGGCACCGTGGCCATGGGACCCCTGGACCGGATCGCCAATGGTGCCCCGCGATCGGGTCACAGAGCTGAAGAACGAGCAGAGGTAAGTGTAAACAAACCTCTCCTCGTGCTTCCTACTGAGCTTGTCACTGATCGTTTGTTCCCTGTTATAGGGAAAGACGATCAGTGATGTCAGACGCCAAGCCACGCCCCCTACAGTTAAAAAAACACACACACACACTTAACCCCTATACTGCCCCCTAGTGGTTAACCCCTTCACTGGCAGTGACATTTTTACAGTAATCAGTGCATTTTTAATTGCACTGATTGCTGTATTAATGCCAATGGTCCCAAAAATGTGTCAAAATTGTCCGATGTGTCTTTTGCGCAAACCAATCAAACGCTTATTGCGATTTTTTTTTCCCCAAAAAATATGTACAAGAATACGTATCGGCCTAAACTGAGGAAAAAATGTTTTTTTATATATATTTTTGGGATATTTATTATAGCAAAATGTAAAAAATAATGAGTTTTTTTCAAAATTGTCCCTATTTTTTTTGTTTATAGCACAAAAAATATAAACCGCAGGGGTAATCAGATACCACCAAAAGAAAGCTCTATTTGTGGTAAAAAAAGGATGCCAATTTTGTTTTGGAGCCACGTCGCACGTGTCAGGTAATGCGACACAGTGCCGAATTGCAAAATGGGGCTTGGTCCGGGGGAAAATGGTCCGGGGCTTAAGTGGTTAACCTTCTTGGGCAAGGAGTTCACTAGAGCTTCACAGGTTATCATTGGAGTCCTCTTCCACTCCTCCATAACGATATCATGGAGCTGGTGGATGTTAGAGACCTTGTGCTCCTCCGTTTGAGGATGCCCCACAGATGCTCAATAGGGTTTAGGTCTGGAGACATGCTTGGCCAGTCCATTGCCTTTACCCTCAGCTTCTTTAGCAAGGCAGTGGTCATCTTGGAGGTGTGTTTGGGGTCGTTATCATGTTGGAATGCTGCCCTGCGGCCGATTCTCCGAAAGGAGGGGATCATGCTCTGCTTCAGTATGTCACAGTACATGTTGACATTCATGGTTCCCTCAGTGAACTATAGCTCCCCAGTGCCGGCAGCAGGGGCGGACTGACAACACTCAGGGCCCCCAGACCAAATAAAGCAAGGGCCCACTGTCAGGCCCCACCCATGGCCCACCCCTGGCCCCACACCTACGTTTGCACAAACTACAACTTCTGCCTTTTTTTTAAATGGGTCCTAGAGGGGGGTCTCTTTCTAACAGTTTCCGTTAGACAGTCTGTTAGAAAGCACCCCTCCAGGCTCCATTAGAGTCTACAACAGAGTCTAACGGGACCTGGAGGGGGGTCTGTTAACGAGAGACCCCCCCTCAGAACCTATTAGAGACCACAAAGGATAATGGGACCTTTCTAACCAAGTGTACAGTGAACACCTTCATTCACTCTGGTTCTCACAGGACCCCCTCCTTGTGCCATGACTCTCACCCCTGCCTCAACCTCTCCCAAAGTAGAAATAAAATTGGTTCTGTGTAGCGCTCCTCTTACCTTAAGTATGGGTAAAGTAGCTGTAGCTGGTTCCCGTGTCCTCTGTGGCTGGCTCCCGCATCCTTTGTAGCTGGCTGGCTGGCACCTTGCTGTGGCTGGCTGGCTCACTGATGTGGGTGGGTCACCGTGGGTGGCTGGTACCCTGGCCCTGGTGTAGGTGGGTCACTGTGGGTGGCTAGCTTGCTGGCACGCCTGGCCCTGCTGTGGGTGGGTCACCTTGAGTGGTTGGCTGGCACACAGACCCTAATGTTGGTGGGTTACCGGTGTGGCTGGCTGGCGTGTCCTCTCCTCTTTCGCCATTCCGGGCACTGTTTGCTGAGGCGAGGGAGGGACTTGGAGGGAGGCAGCAGCCTTTTGCCCTATCCGGGATGATAGAACTAGAAGGTTTGCAGCAGGCCCAGTGCTCAGAGGCACGTGGCGCAACACATAAGGACATTGCATGCGTGTGTGTGGGTCCTCTCTGTGACTATTTGAGAGTCTATGTTAAAAGTCGCCCCCCTCAGTGCCCATCAATGCAATCTCAATCAGTGCCCATCAAAGCAGCCTCACAAGTGCCCATCAATCCAACCTCACCAGTGCCCATCAGTGCAGCCTGATCAATGCCCATGAATGCAGCCTCATCAGTGCCAATCGGCGCAGCCTCATCAGTGCCCATCAATGCAATGTCACCAGTGCCCATCAGTGCAGCCTGATCAATGCCCATGAATGCAGCCTCACCGGTGCCCATCAATGAAGCCTCAACAGTGCCCATCAATGCAGCCTTATTAGTGCCCATCAATGCAGCCTCACCAGTGCCCTTCAATACAGCCTCACCAGTGCCCTTCAATACAGCCTCACCAGTGCCCTTCAATACAGCCTCATTAGTGCCCATCAATGCAGCCTCACCAGTGCCCATCAGTGCACCCTCACTAGTGCCCTTCAATGCAGCTTTACCAGTGCCCATCAATGCAGCATCATCAGTACCCCTCAATGCCGCCTCACCAGTGCCCATCAATTCAGCTTTACCAGTATCACCTCAATGCAGCCTCACCAGTGTCCCCTCCATGCAGCTTCACCAGTGTCCCCTCAATGCAGCTTCACCAGTGTCCCCTCAATTCAGCTTCACCAGTGTCCCCTCAATTCAGCTTCACCAGTGTCCCCTCAATGCAGCTTCACCAGTGTCCCCTCAATGCAGCTTCACCAGTGTCCCCTCAATGCAGCTTCACCAGTGTCCCCTCAATGCAGCTTCACCAGTGTCCCCTCAATGCAGCTTCACCATTGTCCCTCAATGCAGCTTCACCAGTGTCCCTCAATGCAGCTTCCCCAGTGCCTCTCAATGCAGCTTCACCAGTGTCCTCTCACTGCAGCTTCACCAGTGTCCTCTCACTGCAGCTTCACCAGTGTCCTCTCACTGCAGCTTCACCAGTGTCCTCTCACTGCAGCTTCACCAGTGTCCCCTCATTGCATCTTCACCAGTTTCCCCTCATTGCATCTTCACCAGTTTCCCCTCATTGCATCTTCACCAGTTTCCCCTCAATGCAGCTTTACCACTGTCCCTCAATGCAGCTTTACCAATGTCCCTCAATGCAGCTTCACCAGTGTCCTTCCAATTCAGCTTTGGCAGTTCCCTCAATGCAGCTTCACCAATGCCCCTCAATGCAGCTTTACCAGTGCCCCTCAATTCAGCTTTATCAGTGCCCCTCAATGCAACTTCACCAGTGTCCCCTCAATGCAACTTCACCAGTGTCTCCTCAATGCAGCTTCCAAGTGCCCCTCAATACAGCTTCACCATGCATGGGGGTTAGAGAGGAGAGCGGCCCAATCCCACTGTGACACCTGACGACCGTTGTCTTCAGATGTCCTGCCTCCTTCACCGGCACCTTCGCTATATATATCGCATGCTCCGGCATTGGACCAGTGTGACGTCTATCAAAAGAGCCAGTGCAGGAGGCAGGACATCCGATGACAGCTCTCGCTGAGTAATTGGGAGATCCCCGCTCTGTGTGATCCGGCGGCGCTCACCCTGTTATATCGCTGTATGGTTTTGGCCACCATACTGCAGCTCAATTTCAGGGTCTTGGCAATCTTCTTATAGCCTAGGCCATCTTTAAGTAGAGCGACAATTCTTTTTTTCAGATCCTCAGAGTTCTTTGCTATATTGAACTTCCAGTAACCAGTATGAGAGAGTGAGAGCGACAACCCCTGCTCCCCATTCACACCTAAGACCTTGTAACACTAATGAGTCACATGACACCGGGGAGGATAAATGGCTAATTGGGCCCAATTTGGACAAAATTTCACATTGAGGTGTACTCACTTTTGTTGCCAGCGGTTTGGACATTAATGGCTGTGTGTTGAGTTATTTTGAGGGGACAGCAAATTTACACTGTTATACAAGTTGTACACTCAGTACTTTACATTGTAGCAAAGTGTCATTTCTTCAGTGTTGTCACATTAAAAGATATAATAAAATATTTACAAAAATGTGAGATACTGTATATACAGTATATTTATAAAGATAGTAACACCCAGTAACACTCACCTCGATTCATGGTTCCATAACAGCCAGAGCGCCAGTCCTTGACTCTTCAGGCTTGGAATGTAAATACAGGTACCTCTGGCAGCAGCTACATCCCAAACTGATGATGTGGCCGCTTGTTAGCAGCATGGGGGTCCTTCATGCCAACCAACCTAAATGAGTGTATCAATTAGCTTCTGTGAGAATTAGCACCCCTTGAGGGCACTTAACAGACCACCTTTTCAGGGTTTTTTTTTTTCACCAACTCCAGAGACTGTCCTAGCCACCACACAGAGACACTTTGAGGGCACTGTACAGAACATTTTTTAGCCTCATCACACTATAGCAATAGCAGTATACTTCATTCCTCATTAGAATTCACTGCATGAATGTGCAAGTTACCAGACCAGACATTACTGAATAAAATTATTTACTGACGTTTAGGGTGTTTATATTGAATGATAGAATTTACATACGTTTTTAGAGAAACAAGCTACAGCGAGACATAGGTTGTTAACATAGTTTTCTGAACTGTTATTTCGGAGGTGGCATTGGTGCACATACCTGTAAAAGAATGACCATAAGTCTGTATTCCTCCTTTCAATTTCCCCATGCTTGGGTCCATTAGTTCAGGTAGCAATCACCCTTCAATAGTCAGAACATCATTGTTGCACCTTTCTCATATCTCCCACGGAAAGAGCCTGTGAGAACCACTTCCTCCACAGTTAAAGCATTTATACTTCCCTATACAAAACCATTGCACGGTGCAGGGAAGTATAACATGTTTGTTATTTTAGAAAAAAAAAAGGAAGCCTTTACAAATGCTTTAACTGTGGACGGCAGAGTATCAGCCTGGGTTAGGTCACTTGCCATAGTGTTTATAGTAAAGAGGAAGTTGTTCTCTTTCCATGGGAGACAGAGGGGCCCTGATCCTCTTCGCCTGGGGCCCCCTGCTGGCACTCTAAGCTCCTCCTCTTCTTCATGCACCAACATAGAAAGCCACTTGTCCATAGACACACACAGTGTGGAGTGGCCCCACCCCTGCTTCCTCCTCACAAGATGTAATTAACAGCAGGGGCAGCCAATGGCTTCCACTGCTACCTCTGAGTCCTGTGAGGAGAGGAAGAGACACCAGCACTGCTACAAACAGGCACATCGCTAGATCGCGATAGGACTCAGATAAGTATAAAGGGAGGTGAGAGCGCAATACAAACAGTGGGACATATTTTAACCTTAATGCAGGGAATTCATTAAGGTAAAAAAATGTCTTACCTTTGGAACCCCTTTAACCCTGAAATCAGCAAACATTAACCCATGCAGTACATTTTTACAACACTTGCCTACACACTGGTCCTGCGTTGATTACAGTGCAGGTATGATGGCATTAGCAAAAGGGACAGCAACAAGACCAGTCCACTTTGGATATCTATTTGTGCCCTAGGCATAAATAGTCTGTCATGGACTCACCTGGGCCCTTAAATCAATCAGGTGCCCAAGGCTCCTGTTGCTAATTCAGATTTAGAGCCCTGACAGTCTACTCCTAGAGAGGCTGATTTTAATGCCATTTGCAGATGACTCCGATTTATACGGGGTTGTTTCTAACCTGATTATTGCAGTCCATTCTACCTTGTGTCTATATGATCAGCTTGCTGGTCAAGGCCTTTTAGAGCTCTCATGGTTGCAAAAACCTTCCCATTACATCCTTTATTTAAGTAATGAAGGATTCATAATGAGTCCTCAAAACATAATATCCCAATTGATAGAAAACATGACTCCCAAGGGTACCAACCATGAAGTCAGTAAAATGAACAGGAACTCCAACAAACACCCCTGAGAGTTCCCGAGGTTAACAGAAAATGCTGCAAACTGACCCAACCATTTACCAATTACACAATTCCAAGAATCATCCAACTTCTCTCTTGTGAGATTGGTTGTCTGATCAGGCAACCTCTTTCCTCATCATGGATCCTCCTTTTCTTTGAGCCTTCTGCTGTTGGCTGGCTGGTCTGCTGACATCCTGTTGCCCTCATCTTGTTCTGGGGTCTAGTTTTCTCCTTTTATTGTAGTTTGCTTTTCCAACAGTTTTTGGTGGATTGTTGACTAACTCTCTTGTCTCTTGTTGGTGGGGGTTAACGTTTCCTTAAGGCTGGGTTCACACTGCTGCGGGGGGAGATCCGGATGTGATTCGCACCCGCACTGCAGTGCAAATCACATCCGATCTCCGTAGCGATGCGAGTTCAGCCATACAGATAGTATGGCTGAATTCGCATCGCTCCCGCAGCAAACTCGCACAGGACCCTTTTTTTGGTCCGCAACAGAATCGGATCGCATGGGGGTTCACACCATGCGATCCAATTCCTGTGCGAGTCTGCAGATCACACTGCGATATGCAGACGGATCTGGGGGTATCATTAACATATCATTGACACTCCCAGCCGTCCGCATAGGGCAGTGTGAACTGCCGGCGGGAGGTGTGCGATGCGGGAAAACGCCGCGGGTTCGCGGCGTTCCCGCATCGCTGTGGTGTGAACCCGGCCTAAAGCACAAGCTTCCCCTTGGTGGTGATTCCTTGCCCTGGTCTGGGGAACCAGGTTGATCTTCTGTGCCCTCGATTTGGTTGTGGCCGTTTTCTTATTTTGGAAGGACTTCACCTCCTCTAACCTTGATCTGGATGTTGGCCCTTCAGATAACTCCAAAAAGCAGGTGGCTCATTTGGGCCTGTCATTAACTGTCGCCCATTTCTCAGTTGGACTGCTTTTGAGCACCCCATTTTAAAATTCTTTTGTCGCTCAATTTATAATGGAGTAAATATGTTTTTTTTACCTATAATAACATCTTTTTTCTTTAAGTCCATTGAGGGGCCCAGGTCTTGTTCCTCTGTGTTAGTATTATGCACTGCTTGCTTACAAAACTGAGCCATGCTGGGTAGAGGAGGGGTTACACAAGGGTTGGCCTGCAATTGTTTGCCAGTTTCCAAACCTCCTGTAGGTGTTAGTATAACCCGACTGTTTTACAGTACACATGGCATAATATCTTCTGCTTTAATAGACATTGCTTTGATTTGTGGTATTTTTAGAACATGCTTTTACACCTTTTGGCCCTCCCAACTATATAATTTTTTATTTTTTTTTAAATGCAGGTAATGTGGTTTTTCGATTAACCACTTGCCCTCCGGAAGATTTACCCCTCCCTCATGACCAGGCCATTTTTTGCAATAAGGCACTGCCTTACTTTAACTGATAATTGTGCGGTCATGTGACTCTGTACCCAATTAAAATGTATGCCCCTTTTTTACAACAATCTAATTTCTTTATCAGTTTAGGCCAATATGTATTCTGCTACATATTTTTGGTAAAAAATCCCAACAAGCAATGTTGATTGGTTTGCGCAAAAGTTATGGTGTGTACAAACTATGGGATTTTTTTTTAAACTAGTAATGGTGGGGATCAGCGACTAATAGCGAGAGATGGACATGCCATGGACAAATCGGACACTAAGCAACACTTTTGACACTTTTTGAGGACTAGTGACACTAATACAGTGATCAGTGCTAAAAAATATGCCCTGTTAATGTACTAATGGCACTGGCTGGGAAAAGGCTAACATCGGGGGCAATCAAAGGGTTAAACTGTGTGCCTAGCTGGTGTTATCTTACTGTGAGAAAAGTGCTTGTAAAGGGGAAGGCTTCTGTACTGACAAAACAGCGATCTGCTCTGTTTACATAGACAGATCACCGTTCTCCCTCTGTACCGAAGGATCGGCAGGTACTAGCGACCGTCACATCTGCCATACCTGCTGATCAGCTCCTTCTGTGTATAATCACAGGGGGAGTAGGTATGGGATCTGGCACAGCCGTGACACTTTGCTGCTGCATATATAAGTTTTACGGCCAGCAAGTGGTTAAAATATGACAAGTGCTTTTGATGTTTCCTATACACTTATAGCACTAGATGTTGTCTCAATGACAGTTACATCTGCTAGTTGTGAGATTAAAGTGGTATCAAACCCAAAATCAAAAATATAATTAAATATATTACAGCTTACCAATTCTTAAATGTGCTGGCTGCATTTGTTTACTTTTTAGTTTTTTTCCCCTTTCTGGCTCAGAAGTCTAATGCATACACTACAGGAACACACAGAGATCAATAGGGATGAATTATCCTAATAATATGCTTTTGAAATGCAGAAGGAAGACCATGAATAAAGGGGTAGAACATTTAGAATGTAATACCCACAGTGTTCCTGGAGGCACTGAGCCTTAAACCTTAGACCTTAGTGTTGTTATCATTGAGTAGTAATAATCGTGCCTTCTGATCCCAGTATAATTGACCATAGACAGGTGAATCCCACTTCCATTTTCATTGACTTATGCAACTAACTGGCAATGATCGAGCCATTGAATTGGGACAGGAAAAAATGCTAATGACTGTTGGAGGTGCTGTCACATAATGGCATATTACGGCTTTTTGGAAATCTTGGTCCAAATTTTTTTCCAATTTAAAGACATGCACAGAATCGCCTGCCTTGGTCTCATGTCACTGAAGCCAAAATGCTAAGTATCCAGCTATACTGAGCACACATTAAGTCAAAGAAATTCTGTGAGCTCTTGCGTACATAAGAAATAAAGTATATTTTTCTCTCAGGGGCTTTTGCTTGTAGTACAAGGTGAAGATATACACCCCTAAACCATTCTTTTCTCATGGTCGCTTCTTGGAAATAATAGGTGTAATACAAATCCATAGGGAATTGAATCACAAAAGTACCCTGAAGCAACAAAAATACTTATTTAACATTGTTGAAGGGCATTTACTAACCTGTCAGTGAAAGAGTCAGTCCAGCCAAAACTGATATTCCAATCATTGGTGGATGCTGGTTGGTGCAATCACTCTCTGGTTTCCACCAAAGATTCCAGCTGTAAGATCTCTCCAGAAGAGCTCCTGGCTCTGTCTTCTTCAGCATGGATTCTTACTCTTGGTATAGATTTAGTGGGGAGTATTTTCAGCAGTGGGAAATGACTGCTTTTTATTTCTTCTTTGTAAATTCACAGATCCTCAGTGCAAAACTGCATGGAGTCTATAGCTCTAGAAACCCTACTGTGCCAGGAGGTTCAGTGTGGTGGCATTTGCATTGAAATTAACATTACACTGTAACACACCTCCCAACTTTTTGAGATGGGAATTAGGGACACCTATCAGCAAAAGTATGCAGACATAGGACACATGCCTTGCCACACTCCCTTAAAAGGAGAATTGTACAAAAAAAAAAAAAGATTGGTCAAAACCACAAGTGCTTTTTTACCTCTACTATCCCTTTATATTGGCTTTTGGAATTTACAAATGCGAGAAATTTATAAATCAGATGAGAGGTTTAGTGCTGGAAAACACTCTTTGATAAATAAAAAGTGCATTTTACATACAGTGGTGTGAAAAAGTGTTTGCCCCCTTCCTCATTTCCTGTTCCTTTGCATGTTTGTCACACTTAAGTGTTTCGGAACATCAAACCAATTTAAACAATAGTCAAGGACAACACAAGTAAACACAAAATGCAATTTGTAAATGAAGGTGTTTATTATTAAAGGTGAAAAAAAATCCAAACCATCATGGCCCTGTGTGAAAAAGTGATTGCCCCCTAAACCTAATAACTGGTTGGGCCACCCTTAGCAGCAACAACTGCAACCAAGCGTTTGCGATAACGTGCAATGAGGCTTTTACAGCGTCCTGGAGGAATTTTGGCCCACTCATCTTTGCAGAATTGTCCTAATTCAGATACATTAGAGGGTTTTCGAGCATGAACGGCCTTTTTAAGGTCATACCACAACATCTCAATAGGATTCAGGTCAGGACTTTGGCTAGGCCACTCCAAAGTCTTCATTTTGTTTTTCTTCAGCCATTCGGTGGTGGGCTTGCTGCTGTGTTTAGGATCATTGTCCTGCTGCAGAACCTAAGTTCGTTTCAGCTTGAGTACACGAACAGATGGTCGGACATTCTCCTTCAGGATCTCTTGGTAGACAGCAGAATTCATAGTTCCTTTTATCACGGCAAGTCTTCCAGGTCCTGAAGCAGCAAAACAGCCCCAGACCATCACACTACCACCACCATATTTTACTGTTGGTATAATGTTCTTTTTATGAAATGCAGTGTTCCTTCTACGCCAGATATACTTGGACACACACCTTCCAAAGAGTTCCACTTTTGTCTCATCGGTCCACAAAATGTTGTCCCAAAAGTCTTGGGGATCATCAAGATGTGTTGTGGAGAAATTGAGACGAGCTTTGATGTTCTTTTTGCTCAGCAGTGGTTTTCTCCTTGGAACTCTGCCATGCAGGCCATTTTTGCCCAGTCTTTTCCTGATGGTGGAGGCATGAACGCTGACCTTAACTGAGGCAAGTGAGGCCTGCAGTTCCTTGGACGTTGTTGTGGGGTCTTTTGTGACCTCTTGGATGAGTCGTCGCTGCGCTCTTGGGGTAATTTTGGGCGGCCGGCCACTCCTGGGAAGGTTCACCACTGTTCCATGTCTTCGCCATTTGTGGATAATGGCTCTCACTGTGGTTCGCTGGATTCCCAAAGCTTTGGAAATGGCTTTATAACCCTTTCCAGACTGATAGATCTCAATTACTTTCTTTCTCAATTGTTCCTGAATTTCTTTGGGTCTCGGCATGATGTGTAGCTTTTAAGGATCTTCTGGTGGACCTTACTGTGTCAAGCAGCTCCTATTTAAGTGATGCCTTGATTGTGAACAGGTGTGGCAATAATCAGGCCTGGGTGTGGCTAGAGAAATTGAACTCAGGTGTGGACAACCACAGTTATAGTATGTTTTAACAAGGGGGGCAATCACTTTTTCACACAGGGCCATGATGGTTTGGATTTTTTTTCACCTTTAATAATAAACACCTTCATTTACAAATTGCATTTTGTGTTTACTTGTGTTGTCCTTGACTATTGTTTAAATTGGTTTGACGTTCCGAAACACTTAAGTGTGACAAACATGCAAAGGAACAGGAAATGAGGAAGGGGGCAAACACTTTTTCACACCACTGTACATCTATATAGATCAGACCAACATGAGGGACAACCGAGGAATGAGGGACAGAGGGACATTGATCCAAATCAGGGACAGTCCCTCAAAATCAGGGACAGTTGGGAGCTAAGCTGTAATATGAATGTGGGCATTGATAAAAAGTTATTGTTTCTGGGTTTGCTGTTTGCCAATTTGTTTTTTTTTTTAAATTAAAGTGAACTTATTACTGCAAAATAATATCTGTAGAAAAAATGAATTTGTACAATTCTGTAAATACTGTGTCAGGCTGAATTAAGGCTAAAGTTTGTCGGCACATTTACATCTCTGCATGTGGTTCTTTTTTTTATGCCTTATATAGTACATGATGGTATAAAAATCTTTCCTGAGCATTAATATAAAGCAATGTACAGCTTGTTAGGTTTGCATTACTTCTTGGATTCTGTTTCTGTAATGTATTCACTGTGCAACTCTCAATTTCTGGGACTTTTTCACATTACAAGCCTGTCAGCTTTTTCGTGCTTATAAATTGCACATAAAGTGTTCAATGCCTTCAAACAATATGCTTTCAAAATGCTACTAAAGCGATTGTGAAATGCATTGAAAAGCATGGAAAAAAGCTTCAGAATATCTTGAAACCATCTATAATTGCTCATACATCAATGCTGGTATATGCCTGGCATTTTGAAGCATTTCCGATATGAACAGGCCCTCAGCTGTTTTGGTAAATTAAAGATAACAACAGCTTGACAACCTTAGCTGGGTGGAATGTGAGCTTTACATGCAGTTTTGCAGAATGGGCAGTAGAGGGCACTTGTGTAATACACAATGAAGGCACAAGCTGTTCTCTACAGACAGCAAACATGCAGTATATAGCTATTCTAATTAATAGGCTTCCACACGTTACAGTTCATCTGCTAGAGGCCTCCATTGGTTTTATTAAACACGCAGCAGGCAGGATAAAGCTGTGTGCTCAATGGCCTCAGCTTTTTGTTCTACTGATTGGAGGGTGCACCATAGAGATAATGGGTTTCTGGTGTCAGGACAAAGTTACTATTATTATTATTATTATTATACAGGATTTATATAGTGCCAACTGTTTGCGGAGCGCGTTACAACATTAGGGCAAACAGTACAGTTAGAATACAGTTCAATAAAGGAGGAATCAGGGGACCCTGCTTGATAGAGCTTACAATCTAAAAGTGGTAATGGAGAAAATAAAAGTACAATTGTTAAGTGGAGGCAGGATAGACTTCTCTGATGAGAAATGTTTTCAGGGATCGCCTAGAAGTGGATAGAGTAGGAGATACTCAGACAGATTGGGATAGGGAATTCCAAAGGATGGGAGAGGCTCAGGAGAAGTCCTTGAGGCGAGCATGGGAGGAGGTGACAAGGGAACTAGAGAGCAGGAGGTCTTGGGAGGATGAAGAGAACAATTTGGTTGGTATTTAGAGACTAGGTTAGTGATGTAGCTGGGGGCCGAGTTGTGGGTGGCATTGTAAGTTATTGTTAGTATTTTGGATTTATTTGTTGGGTGAGTGGCAGCCAATTGGAGGGTTGTCAGAGAGGAGTAGCAGACACTGAGCGGATAAGGTGGTTGAGTCTAGCAGCAGTATTCATGATGGACTGAATAGGGGATAGCCTATTTAAAGGTAAGCCAATGAGGAGGGATTTGCAGTAGTCTAGACAAGATATAACCAGGGAGTGAATTAGAAGCTTTGTAGTGTCATTGGTTGGAAAGTGACGTATTTTGGATATTTTTTCAGAGGTTGAGGCAGCAAGCTTTGGAAAGTGATTTGATGTGGGGCCAAAGGGAGAGTTAATGCGAAGTTCCACCCAAAATTAGAACTTCCGCTTTAAGGGAAGGCGACCACCTGACATGCCACAATTCGTATGTAATTTTTTTTTGGGGGGGAGCGGAAACCCTCTTTTTAGAGGGTTCCAGCTTGCATTTCCTCCTGGCGCACCCACGGTGCTGGAAGTAAGATCAGCTCTCCCCCCCTCTCGGCAATCATCTGGGACATGTCACAGGTGGATGATTGCCCGGCCAGTCACAGCATGCAGCGCGGCTTGCGCATGCGCAGTGCATGCCCACATTGACAATGCCAGTGCTGTAGAGAGGAGGGGGAGATGAGCGGGGCTTTGTTCCCCCGCATCGCTGGACCCTGGGACAAGTAAGTGTCCGATTATTAAAAGTCAGCAGCTGCAGTATTTGTAGCTGCTGACTTTTAACTTTTTTTGTTTAATTGGAACTGCGCTTTAAGATTCCAGGATAACACCTAGCACCTTGGAATGCAGGGATGGGTTCATGGTTGTGCCATTGATCTCGAGAGAAGTCAGGGGAAAGGGGCACGTGGGGGAAGAAATATTATGAGCTTGGTTTTGGACACATTGATTTTGAGGAAGTTGTGTGACATCCAGCCTGATATGTCTGTTAGTAAATTAGATATGCATGAGGAGACAGATGGAGTGAACTGAGAGGTAGATAGATTTGGGTGTTGTCAGCGTAAAAATTATATGGGGAACCATGGGAGGCTATAAGCTGACCCAAAGAGGAGGTGTAGATTGAGAACAGGGGAGATCCAAGAACAGAACCTTGGGGGACCCCAATGGAGAAAGGAAGAGGAGAGGAGGAAGTAGAATTGTAAATAACATTGAAGGTGCGGTGGGATAGGTAAGACGGGAGCTAACAAAGAGCGCAGTCACGTAGACCAACGTTTTCTGAGGAAGATTGGGGGGGTCAACTGTATCAAAGCAGCTGAAAAGTCCAGAATTAGGAGTGCAGAATAGTGTCCATTGTTTTTTGCTGTTAGTATGTATTTTGTGAGTTTTAGGAGAATAGTTTTAGGAGAGCAGTTTTAAGAGTATTGAGAGCGAAATCCAGACTGAAGGGGATCAAGAAGGTTATTCTTAATGAGGCGGTCACTCAGTCAGTTGTATACCAGTTTGGAGGAAAAGGGGAGCAAGTAGCAGGGCCATAGGTTGGTGGGGTCCAAGGAAGGGGGTGACTAGTACATGTTTTAAAGAAGATGCCAGAAGAGAGGTAGAGATTGAAGATGTGGGTTAGAGATTGTAGGATAGAGTTAGAGGGTGACCACATTATTTGAGAGGGAACTGGGTCCAGGGGACAGGTGGTTAGGTGGGTGTTAAGTGTGGTGGGTGGGTAAATATCTTTAGAGTGGAGATTTTTTATCAAGAATTGAATCAATCTTATTTTTGAAGTGATTGGCGATCTCCTGGACAGTGAGTGAGTTAGTAGGTGGAGGCAGTAGAGGACGAAGTAGGGAGTTCAAGGTAGAGAGTAATGTTTCATGCCCTGCCTGTTTGCTTACCTCTCTGGTCTGTGTATCAGCTTAGGGAACACACTCTCACACCTACATGTTTAAGTAATCTTCTCCCAGCATGGCTCCACCCCAGCCTCTAACAGCACACACTATTTACAGTAACTCCGTGCACTGCAAGCCAGCCTTGCCCGAGCAATAGTGTGTTTAGGCTCCTCTGTGTGTTTCTTGCTGTGTGCTCTACGTTTGATTCTGTGCCCCGACTTTGGCCTGTTCTCCTGACGATCCCTGTCTGCTTGTTACCCTGACTTTTGGCATGTCCTCCTGGCCATCCCTGTCTGCTTGTAGCCTCGACCTTTGGTGTGTTCTCTTGACCCTCCCTGTCTGCTTGTTACCCCATCCCATTGGCTTGTCCTTCTGCCTATTCCTTATTGCCCTGGACTGCTGCTTCCTCTCCATCTACCAGAGCCAGCCGTGAGCTGGGAGACCCTGGGGGCCGCGACCTGGAGAGTCAGGAGCAGCAAAGTCCATCCTCACCATCAGAGGCTCTGGTGAAAACCTGCTGGCTCTTAGACTCTGCGTCCTGGGGAATCTTATGCTCTAGCTCCCTGTTTGATCCGTGTCAGGTGACCAGACAGTGGGACTGGATGAGAAGTTGTTAATGAGAGTGATGAAATGGGTCTGCTTGGCAGTGCAGAGGCAAGAATTGTATTTTTGGAAGGCAGATTTATATTGGTTGAAGTCTTTGTGAGACTTAGTCTGAAGCCACAGATGCTCAAGAGTTCAGCTATGATTTTTGAGACTTGTGGTGTCATCTGTTTGCCAGGGTTGTAGGGGTCAGGCCTGATTCTGTGTGTAGTGAGGGGGGTGAGCTCACCCAGGGCAGAGGACAGGGATCTATTGTAGACAGAAGTGGCTAGATTGGGGCAGGGATGTGGATTTTGTCATAGAGGTGGTCAGTAGCAAAAAAGAGAACAAAAGAGTTGACGTGGCGAAAGTCTCTACAGGTAATTGTTAGGCAGTTGGAGGGAAAGGTGGTGGAAGACAGGGAGAGAGCGAAACTAATAAGTTGGTGATTATAAAGATGAAAAGGAGAATGTAAAGTCAATGACGTTGCCATCATGCCATCAGAGTGAGTAGAAGCATGTACCCATTGCTTCAGGTCAAATGAGGAGGTTAGACTAAGGAGTTTAAAAGTAGCAGGAGTGCTAATATTAACAGGGATGTTAAAGTCCCCAAAAATAATTGTGGGAATTTCAGAAGAGAGAAAGTAGGGTAGTTGGGCAGAGAAGTCATCAAGGAAAGTTGATACCGGTCCAGGGGGGTGGTAGATCACAGCAATTCTTAAAGAAATTGCAGAAAATAGACCTAAACAGTGACCTTCAAATGATGAGAGTGACCGAGAGGTAGGAGGTTGAAGAACCACTCCACCTCCCTTGTGTCCACTAGGTCTAGGGGAGTGAGTCCAAGGAAGGCCACCATCGGAGAGAGAAGCAGAAGAAGCAGTTTCGGATTCATGAAATCAGGTTGCAGTGAGAGTAGATTAGTAGTTAGTATTAGAAAGCAGTTAGTGGCAAACAGGTCATGAGCAGAGATGAGTTTGTTGCAGACACAAAGGACATTTCACAGGGCACAGTAGAAGGAAAGGCTGGTTTTGTGAAGAAGAGGAATGAAAACTAAATTGTGTGGATTGTGGCTGCTGCCAGAGGGTACAGGGTGATGGGTGCGTTGGGGTACAGTTAAATAAAGGAGGCCCAGGGTTTGGGGATATCATACCTCCCAACATTTTGAGATGGGAATGAGGAACACCCACTAACATAACGTATATAGGCATAGGGAAGACCCACTGCCACACCCCCTTTTTGAAAGATACAAAAGAGCATTTTATATACAAGTATATGGATCAGACTAAAATAAGGGACAAATGAGGGGGGAAAGAGGGTCAGGGGGGACATTGCTTCAATTCAGGGACAGTCCCTCCATATTAGGGACAGTTGGGAGCTATGGGATATATCTCCAGAGGTTAGGAGAAGCAGAAGGGTGAGGGAGGTAATTTGAGAGTAAGTGCTCTCTGCTGAGCACTTATTGCATTCTGTTCAAGTGGGAACTGGTGTAAGCTGTGAATTACCATTGTACGGCACTGTCAGTATTATGTTCAAGCTATACTCGAAGACCAGTGGCAGCCCGTGCACTGTGGGCCCCTCTCATCCATGCACCCGGACCCTTTCAGGACGCCGGACGCATGGATTCCTATGGTGGGGGTGTTACTTTTTGAAGCACCTGATTAGAGCCAGACATTAATAGGCTTCAAAATAGGATGGGCTCGAGGAGCAGAGAGTGCGACCTGATCCCTCCCAATTGTGTGACAATAGCGAACGAATCTTCACTATTTTCACACTAACCTTCCTCCCCGCCAATCAGGAGGCAGGGTGTCAGACCTTTTTCCTGATTGGCCAAAGAAGAGGTGTGGAGGACTCGGAGACACACACTGGAGCAGAGGCTGTTGTAAGTGCCACAATGTCAGAGCCACGTGCGGAGGTTGGGGGTGCTGCCAGAGCCGCAAGCCCCGTGGGGGGGGGGGGGGGGGGGGGTTGGTAGGCACAGTGGCTGCATTTGACGGGCACAAGTGGCTGCATTTTATGGGCACAATTGGCTGCATATGATGGGTACAAGTGGCTTCATTTGAAGGGTACAAGTGGCTGCATATGATGGGCACAAGTGGCTGCGTTTGGGCACAATAGCTGCATATGATGGGCACAAGTGGCTGCATTTGACGGGCACACAGGCTGCATATGACGGGCACAGTGACTGCATATTATGGGCACAGTGGCTGCATTTGATGGTCACAATGGGTGCAATTGATGGGCACAATTGGCACAGTGGCTGCATTTGATGGGCACAATGGCTGCATTTGATGGGCACAGTGAGGCTGCAATTGATGGGGAGGGGGCTTTCAATATTTTTCAGTTTGTTTGTGCCCCCCCAAAAAATTCTGAGCACCAACCGCCACTGTTGAAGACACTGAATGTGAAAATGTAGGGCCAGTATGCACTTTAATGAATACTTGTAGACCAAATACAGTATATCCAAATTCTCATAGAATTCAAAGAGGAACACAATTGTGTGCAAAAATTCTACAGTTTGAACAATGCAGTCCAAGCAGTATTAAATCCAGAAGCAAACATTTATTATATTGTAGCTTACAAATTCTTAGATGTGATGGCTGAATTCGTTTTCTTTTTAGGCTATCTTTCTTTAGCTTAACCTAGTGATTCAGCCAGCAAGTCTGTTATTTTTCAAAAAAATAAGCTGTTGTACAAATATTACAGTGTTGAGACAAACCATTTACCACTAGCAGGGATGCTTACAATGATCATCTTTTATTTATTAGTTATTTATTTATTTTTTATTGTATTTAACCACTTAACGTCCAGCGCACGACGATGTACGTCCTATTTTTGAAGAGGGATAGCTCGGTAACGGCAGCAGCTGTTGCCACAACCGAGATATCCATCTCTTCAGGCGCCGGTCGTCTGTACGATAATGTTGGTCTCTGCAGCGGATTCACCATGAGATCACCGCTATCGGCGGCGGGAGAGGTGCCACCCCCCCTCCCGCCGCCCTCCTGCACCTTCCGCCGCTTACCGGAGCCGTCGGTAGCGGCGGAGGCGATCGGGTCCTTTTGCTAGCTGGGTATGGCGACGAGTGAGGCTAAGATGGCCCCCACTCGTCTCTATACCATAGGAGGGCGGAAGCGACGTCAAAACGTCACTTCCGCCCATACCTCTTAAAGGTATATTTTTTTTAATGTCATTTTTTTTTTTTTTTTGCATTTTAGTCCAAATATGAGATCTGAGGACTTTTTGACCCAGATCTCATATTTAAGAGGACCTGTCATGCTTTTTTCTATTACAAGGGATGTTTACATTCCTTGTAATAGGAATAAAAGTGATCCATTTTTTTTTTTTTTTAAAACAGTGTAAAAATAAATAAAATCAATTAAAATAAATAAGAAAAAAAAAAGGTTTTTAAAAACACCCCGTCACGACGAGCTTGCGCACAGAAGCCACACATGTGAGGTACCGCCGCGATCGGTAGAGCGAGAGCAATAATTCTAGCCCTAGAACTCCTCTGTAATGCAAAAAATGCAACCTGTAGAATTTTTTATATGTCGCTTATGGAGATTTTTGAGGCTAGCAGGCGCAATTTTGAAGCGTGACATGTTGGGTATCAATTTACTCGGCGTACCATTATCTTTCACAATATAAAAAAAAATTGGGCTAATTTTACTGTTTTCTTATTTTTTTTATTCAAAAAAAGTTAATTTTTTCCAAAAAAAGTACGCTTGTAAGACCGCTGCGCAAATACGATGTGAAAAAAAGTATTTCAATGACCGCCATTTTATTCTCTAGGGTGTTAGAAAAAAAACAATATAAAATGTTTGGGGGTTCTAAGTAATTTTCTAGCAAAAAAAACATGTAAACACCAAATCTGAAAAAGAGGCCTGGTCCTTAAGTGGTTAAATCTGCTAGTACATCTAACACTCAATTCCTGAAGACTGACAATGCTGCTGTCCAAAGGTGCCCCTGTTCTCCTTCATCCAGACTGGGGGTACTTTAAAACAGGAGGTATGTTACTGGCCAGATCACCAGGTGAAAACAGGGGGAAAAAACCCTAAAAAAAGAAAATGAATGTAGACACCACATTTAATGATTGGTGAGCTGCAATATATTAGTATATAGTTTTGGTTTTGGGTTTAATTCCGCTTTAAAGCAGAACTATGGCCGAACTATAAAACATATATTTTTCCTATGAAACCAAACTCTCTGGACCAGATAAAGTATTTAAGGTGTGCCAAATATTTGACACATGGTACATTGATTGAATATTGAGCTCATAATAGCTCAAGTTGAAGGGTTTGAACAGTAATATGCGACTAGTGCGCCAAATGGTAATAAGTGCACCATGTCACACAAAGTCACTGGAGGTGGTCTGTATTGTGCCAAGAGGATGATGATGCAATACAAGTAGGACCTTGGTTTCTGCACCTAACAAACTATATACACTGTGACACAGTGTATGTGAAAACATATGTGCAATGTATTCCTCCACAACTGCTAATCACAATTTATCTGCTCCTCTGTTTTTCCAAGTACCAATGAAACATTTTATAAATACCTGTTGATCCTGCTGATAGAGCAATTTGATAGACGGTTTCTTTAATAGATTGACAATGCTTGTTGCTATTGCTATTGCTTAGATGCTGGGACCGAAATCAGCGCAACCAGTGAAAAGCCATGCCTAGCTCAATCTACAGCCCTTTAGAGTGACGGCACATTGATTTACCGTTCAAAAAGAGGGAAACTACATTTCTTTTAAGAAGCTAAAGTGCCAACTTGCCTGTTTATCATGCCGAAAGGAAAAAAATAAAAGGTCATACGTGGACTTGTTATGCATGAGCCACAGACCACAAAACAGGTGTATGGCAAAACAAAAAGTCAAGTTTGGACCAATGTAAGTATGCGTATTTCATATGGCAGGGGCCACTAGGGAAGCTGGAAATCACTGTAGTAGTCGGCATCACATATTGTAATGGTCACAATCTTGCCAACTGTGCAAGTTGGCTGCCCCACTGCAAACAGACCACAGAGGGACACTTGGCACGGTCCCCAGTCACAGAACACCTTGAATTTTTTCAATGTACAGAAGATATTCTCTGATTGGACAAGGTAGAGAGCATAGGCAGTGATTTTATAATCTGTACCTTGTCCAATCTGAGAACACCTTGTATTTACTGAAAAATATTAGGCAGTTCTGTAACTGAGTGACCTCCATGTGGTCAGTTTGGGCAGAGGGGAAGCCACTCAACACAGGACCCTGAAGATAATAACTGTGGTAGTGCCAACTATCAGGTATGAAATATGTATATTTAGATTGCTGCAATCTAGAGCAATACATCTATGCAATTAAGATCATACATAGAGTTCAGCATTAAGCGTGATCAGAGATTTTCAATTGTTGTGACATTGCTGGTTCTTAAATCACAGCTCAGTGTGGCAATAGAATGCATTACACAAAGAAGGCACAAATAAACAGGCTTGTCCAACCAGCCAGTCTTCCTTTTTTACCTAATGTAAACACATTATTTCAATATATATTTGATAAATATGCCGGCCTTCTCCAAATGAATGTTGTTGTTATATGCTGGTGTACTAACTGCTCTTGGTTGTTAGCGAGAGCAAAACTTACAGTCTGTAAATTTAATGGGCGCTGTACTAAGCACCAAGGGGACTATTTAAAAATAATTTTATTCTTTGAACCGTAAACATTCATTATGAGTTTGTGATTTCCCTGCTGGTCCAGTGGCATTAAGGGCATAACATTCAACCCCGTTGAGTGCAAATGATACAGCAGACCTCTAAATGTTTTGCTATTACTGATGAGTGCTGTGTTCAGCAAAATCAGACCAGCTGATCGAGGTAAATTAGTGCACATTAAGAATATTCTTCTCTCTGATCAATAAATATGCTCTTGTAACACAGAGCATTGCAACACAAGCCGTGCCTATAAGGGCAGTGACTGGGGGATGGCAGTGCTGGATACAGCCTTGCAACTTGTGTCTTAATAAGGCAATGGCCTGCCCATAACAATTAGTGCGTGGATGATAAATTCTCCTTCAAGGTTGCCAAGAAAGAGTTGTGACACGACAGCAGACTGTACTCAAGGTTTAGCACTGAAAGGGGAATTAGAATTGGTAGTTTGTAATCAGTGGTGCATTGGGCCAGTACTATGCAGACAGGTTCACACCATGCCAAGGTATCTCATAGCAGACAGATTTGCCTATGAAATAGTGATACCCCGAGACCTGCCAAGGACCTTGGATCAGGTTACACTTTTATTTTTGTGTGGGCTTGAATAGCTTCCTTCGTGCTTGGTTTGTAAATTAGAATGTATGCTCCACCTGAATAAGGGCTTGTACACATAATAACTTGTTCTTTAGCATCCAGCAATCTCTATTGTAGCTGGCACACTCAAACAAAACATTACAGTTCCTGCAGGCTGGAGATATAAAAGAGAATTCAGATTGCAGCATCAGTGTTAATCAAAATGGCAGCTGGGTATGAACAGACACGCTGACTGAGCATGCTGTTCTGTGATCCTCAGGCTCCAGGAAGATAGGCAGCAGTGTTCGACGGGCTCCTGACCAGCTACAGTATGTCCACACGCTGCCACACGGCTGCACCCCCACTCGGCGGTGGTGGAAAGAGCCAGGTGAACAGGCTTAGAGCTTACCTTGTGGCGCAGAGCGTGGATGCAGGGAGTGAAAGTGGGAGAGTCGCGGCCCAGGAGGGAAGGAGGTTCGGCTCCCCTGACCTGAAGGGAGGACCGGAGAGGGCCGGATGTGACCTCCCCCTGCACAGGGTCGATGAGCAACAGGAAGGGGAATTGCTTTACCTGGTGGCGGCCATGTATTCCCAAGCCCAGGGCAGAGTTGCCTGGACCTGGAGAGGGAACCCTCTGGAAAAGGGAGAGACCCTGTGGCTCACGTGGGTGAAGGTGTGGACCTGGAGGGGGAACGTATTGGAGGGGATCCGAACCCTCAGGAGGTGGAGGGAATCCCGAGGGATGGCTGAACCCTTGGAAGGCTAACACTTTGGTATTACAAAGCCCAGCAGTGAATCTGCAAAAATCAAATGGATCCAGAGACCGCCTCTACAGGGCAGGTGCAGTATGTTAACCCTTTGTATGGTGATCTTAATAATGAACCAAATGCATCTCAATCAGAGTTTACCAGTGGACTGGGATTTAAGAGAACATTTGAGAACACTTCCCACAAAAAAAGATATTCAACTACTTATAACTGCTGTTGAATTATCCTGCAAGCATGCTGTGGAGGGGTTACGGGAGGATATAGGGGCACTGGGACATCGAGTGGAGGAAATGGAGAGGGGCCAGCATGATATTAGACAAGGAGTAGCTGATATCCAAGATATGACAAAATACCATGAGGAAGTGTTGAATTATATGTTAGATCAGATGGATAATCAAGAAAATAGAGAGCCAATCACTCATTGCTAACAATATCAAATATCATTGGGCATTTCCGTTCCAACTGAACTTCACCTTCCGTAACAAAAAACACGCCTTCTCGACTTTCCCTGAAGGTGAAACATTGCTGAAAAGCCTGGGTCTGATCTCCACTGAACCTGGAGTTTCCCCCCATACCCCACAATCCAAACCTTCAAGCAGCAGGCCCCTACAGAGCCCTCTAACCCAGGTGTGGTGCTTCACAAGAAGCAAGGCCAAGCTCAAGGCTAGACCTCCATGATGATGACGTCCATCGTGGTCCCTTTCGGGACGTTGCAAGCTATCTTTGATGCTAATTTCCCCAATTGATCCTAGGGCGGGATCACAGTTGAAACATATTCTGGTGGCTCCTAAGTTTTCTGTTATCTTCAAGAAGGAAGGAAGCTCTCTCTTAAAAACAAGCACTATCTCTTAGCTTTGTGTACAACCACAAAGAGACTTCTGCTCCTCGTTAAAAATGTATTCTTTGAAGTTAATGATTTAAGGGTGTGTTAGTGTCCAGTGGAGGTTTTCGTCTGCCCTGTTTGATTTTGTTGCCCTTCCTTGTTGAGGGGACTGGGATCAAACCTGGCTCTGGATCCAACCCAGGGCTGATACTTATTGTCGACAAGGGGTCTATACCCCTTTTTCCTTGTTGTTATAGTTCAGTTGTAAGTGATTTGTCCTAATATTGTTCCTGGCATTTTGTAGGACAGTACCTGTTCTGATTGTATGACTTATTCCTTCTCTCTCCCGCACCTTCTCTTCTTTCCTCAAATCTTCACTTACTCTGGAGTCCCTCGGTCCTGGGCCCTGACTTCTAGGTGAACTTCACCAGTTGGACGATCCCACAAACAATCCTCTGAAGTATTGGTGAGTGAGTTTACTGTTTCCTGAGTGCACAATGGTAAACCAGGCTACAGCCCCCCCCCCCCTTTAAATTCGTTACACATAATGTCCAGGGATTTATTTCTCCAATTAAATGTAGAATGGCTTTTCAACACTACAAATCCCTAGAAACGGATGTGCTTTTCCTTCAGGAAACATATTTTCCTCTGAATTACAACCCTACATTTCTACACCACTACTACCCTAATTTTTACCTAGTGAATGCCCCAGGTAAGACTGGGGGTGTGGCAGTATGTTCCTCTTATTAGTGGGTCTCTTTCTCACTGGAGAAGCAGATTAGTGACCCGGAGGGCAGATACCTGTACCTGCAGGGCTCCCCCGTTACCTTAATTTTAATTACCTTACCTTAAGACTCCAACGTGGCCTTAGACTCTATCTTTGACAAAAACCAGGAGGCCTTCATCTGCTCTGGGACATTTCCCCAAAGTTGGACGTAAATTAGCCAAAATGTTACACTACCATAAACTAATTGACGTTTGGAGAGAGTTAAACCCATCCAGAATTATACTTCTTTTCCCATGTCCACCTATTCCAGAATGGACCAATTCTTCACAAACCCCACTAATGTACCTCTTTTTCAGGCCAGTAAAATAGGGGAAGGGACTTGGTCAGATCAGTACTTGCTTTGGACCATATGTGATTTTTTTTTGCAAGATGCTAGGGGTCCCGCTCCCTGGAAACTAAATGATTCTCTTCTGAGTAACCCTTCTGTCTGTTTTGATGTGGAATAGAGTTTCACTGAATATTTCTCCTTGAACAACTTGGAGGACTCTTCCCCTGTGATTAATTGGGCAGCCCACAAGGCCACAATTAGAGGCTATTTCATACAAATAGTGTCCTGAATTAAAAAACACTCTAACTCATTAAGGTACAAAAAACAGGAATTGACCGACCTGCTGACCCTGCAAAAACAAAACCCAGACTTAAGCCGCGTACACACGGGCGGACTGTCTGGCCAACTAAGTCCGTCAGACAATCCGACAGACAGTCCGTCCTACTTTTGAATGAACGGACTTGACCACACACGATGAACAGACAGTCCGTTGAAAGCTTGCGCGATGACGTGTACAGCACGTACGACGGGACTAGAAATACGACGTCCAATACACTGCAATGCAACCTGCGGCCGTGTAAATCCTTTCTGAGCATGCGCCATACTAAGTCTGTCCAACTTGCCTACTCACGAGCGGACTGTCCGCTGAAACCAAAGTTGGACGGACAATATTACGGAAATTCAGAAAGACTTAGTCCGCCAGACAGTCCGCTGAAAAAGTCCGCTGAAGCCCACACACGAGCGGACTGTCCGCTGAAATGTGTTTCAGCGGACTAAGTTGGACAGACAGTCCGCCCATGTGTACGCGGCCTTAGATTCCAGAATAGATTCCGTTTGGTTAAAGTTAAACCTTTGTTTGACAACTAAAGCAGATAAAAGCCTTATGCCGCATACACACGGTCGGACTTTCCAACGGCAAATGTGCTATCGGAGCTTGTTGTCGGAAATTTCGACCGTGTGTAGGCTTCATCGAACAGTTTCCGTCACACAAAATTTAAGATCTGTTTCTCAAATTTTCCGACAAAAATACCCATTCGCGTAAATTCCGATCGTGTGTACACAATTCCACGCATGCTCGGAATCAAGCAGAAGAGCCGCCTTAGCTATTGAACTTCATTTTTCTCTTCTCGTTGTACACGTTGTACGTCACTGCGTTCTTGACGTTCGAAAATTCCGACAACTTTGTGCGACCGTGTGTATGCAAGACAAGTTTGAGCCAACATCCGTCTGAAAAAATCCCATGGATTTTATTGTTGGAATGTGTGATCATGTGTATAAGGTGGATCCAGGCTTCCTTGTACACATTGAAGGATAAGCCTAGTACTATGCTGGCTCGCAGACTTACACTTTGGACTCGTCGAACTGGCCTCCCTAAACTTAGACAGCCCAATGGAAACTTGACACAGAACCCGCAGATTATAACAAAATTATTCCATTCCTACTATTCTTCCCTATACTCTGAACAGGGAGGCCCTCCACCCGGGGCCTTGGATGACTTTTTTAAGGATGTGGCCCTCCCATCTTTTTAGGATTCTCACCATGATATCTTGGAGGGGGGCATTACTGTGGCAGAAATACTGGCTGCAATCAAACAGGCTAATGCATCCAGGACCCTGAGGCTGCTCAGCTTCTTATTATAAGGCTCAGGCTTAGCTTCTTATTATAAGAAGTTTGCTTCACTGTTGGTACCCCATCTACTAAAATTCTTTATTGCCTTTCGCGACGGGGTATCACTCAATGCAGACTCTAATAGAGCCCATATAAGTCTGATCCCTAAAACAGATAAGGATCATAGCGATGTGGCAAATTATCACTCGATATCACTGATCAATAGCAACTTGAAACTACTCACAAAAATATATGCAACCCGATTTAATACATTTTTGGTACAATATATCCACGTGGGCCAAGTGGGATTTGTTATGGGGTGGCAAGTTGCTGACCAGATGCGACGGGCCATAGGCCTGATCTCTATCTTACGCTCTAATTAGGATCAGGTAGGCGCTAGACGAGGAATGCTGCTGTCATTGGACCCTCACAAGGCCTTTGACTCCGTTTCCTGGCCCTTCCTCTTCCACATATTGAGACGATGGAATTGCGGACCAAAATGTTTAAGTCTTATTAGCACATTATACTCAAATCCTTCAGCTAACATTCTCGCATATGGGGCAAATCGGATCTTTTACAGATAAGGAGAGGAACTAGGCAGGGATGCCCTCTCTCGCCTCTCCTTTTTATTCTGGCAATAGAATCATTGACTGCGGGCATTCATGCTAACCCCAACAGTCTAGTGGTTGCAAGACTCATAAATGTGCTTTCTTTGCAGACGATTTGTTATTATTTATAACAGATCCCATCACTCTTGCCCAATTATTTGCAACACTTTCTAGGTTTGAAACTCAGGACTGCAAGTTAATTAATCTAAATGAAGCGTGGACATAAATCTTCCTGACTCGGTACAGGATGCAGTACAGCAGTCTCTTCCCTTTAAATGGTGCACACAAGCACTCCCTTATCTTGGAAATAAACTCACTTGTGACATTCCCACACTGTTTCAGGTTAATTATACCCCCTTTTATAACTCCACTGAACAAGAATTAAAGAACTGGTAGATACATGATCTTTCTTGGATGGGTAGAATAGCGGCCATTAAGATGGCGGTACTCCCTCGAATCTTCTTTTATTTTGGATCATTGCTGTTTCCGATTCCATTCACATTCTTTAAAAAACTTCAATCTCTGCTTTACAAATTTGTTTGGGGTGGTAGTTGATGTAGGGTGGCTCACTCCACTCTCTATATCTCCAAGTGGAGAGGTAGACTGGGAGTTCCTCTCTTCTTGAGGTACTATAGGGCTGCTCAACTGGTACAACTATACCAAATTTTCTCCACGATATACCAACCTGACTGGGTACGGTTGGAAGCGCAGGCTAGTCCCTCACTGCATGTAGACCTCCTGATGTGGCTTCCAACAAGAGAACATCAAGCCATTTTGAGTCCTTCTTTATCTCCCTGGTTCCCCCCCGGGGGAAGAGAAAGAAGAGAAAGGGAGTTTAGACCATTGGGGGATGGATGGGAAGGGTAATTGTGCTAGCATGGCCCCACAAGGTAAATTGCTACCATTGGCAGAATTAATTTTGAGATTGGGGGAAATACCAAAGGCCGTATGGAAATATTGTCAATTGACAGATCTGTTTAATAAGTGGAAGCATCAGGTTAGGCCAGCGAAGGGTGTGTCCGCTTATCAGAACCAGGCCATATGTTGTCTCGTATGTATAAGCTGGTTCTGAGTGCCCGAAATTTGACAACTCCCTATTTTATCCAAGAATGGGAAAGGGAACTGGGGTATAATTTTACATGGGAACAAATTAAAAGAGTGATAGGGGCAACACAACATATCTCAATAAGTTCCCATATACAGGAGATGTCGTATAAGTTCTTGACAAGATGGTATCATACACCGGTTCGATTTAGGGGGACTTTGGTGTGATATCAGGGGTCTAAACAGATCCCTGACATCTCACCTTTGAGAAAATGGGACTGAGGACATTTTTTTTTATTCTTTTCTCTGTAGAACACAGTTTATGATACTCCGTTATCAGAACAGAATAGGGAGGGGGATTGATGCAGGGGAAGAATTTACAGAAAGGATCCCCTGTGTGTCTCTCCCTGCAGCAGCTGAAATCCATCTGGAAGGAGAGAAACTTGCTTACACACACCTGGCATAGTCTGAAAAGGACTCACTAACACGTCCCTGAAGTTCACAGGACCTTTAACTATTTTTAAAAGAAAAACCATCACAGAAGTGATTCTATTACTAAACAACCAATGTCTCATATGGAATTAATGTATGCCAGGGCCCATTTGTGAGTCCCCACATTCCTAAACTGATGGAACCCCTGGTTAACACACCGTAAATGTTTACCCCTACCATAACTTCTTACGCTCACAACACAACCCTAAAATATTGACACCCAAAAAGATCACCTGCGCTTTCTCTACTATCGCTGGTGTGTGGACCTACAGGTTGTAAGCAACACACTATTGTTGATAACTTTTCAGTTGTGAAATGTGAGCTGTCACACCACAGCTGAGTGTACCTATTGGTACAGTGTATTTGCTATCAAACTGTATCCACATCTCTGAAAGATCTAGTAGTGTTGTACTGATGAAATGCCTTAATAAAAAACTCAAGTTAAAAAAAAAGAACAAGAAAAACCATCACTTGTTTTTAAATCACCAGCTGACCTTGCTTTTTGAATGTCAGCATAGTTGTAGAGCTGGCACTTTAACCACTTCAGCCCAAGACGATTTGGCTGCTTAATGACCAGGCCATTTTTTGCGATTCTGCATTTCTTTAACTGACAATTGCACAGTCGTGCTAAGCTGTACCCAAACAAAATTTATGTCCCTTTTTTCCCACAAATAAAGCTTTCTGTTTGTGGTATTTAATCACCTTTTATTTTTTGCACTATAAACAAAAGAAGAGCAACACTTTTGAAAAAAATCACAATATCTTTTACTTTTTGCTATATGTATTCTTCTACATATTTTTGGTAAAAAAAACTTAATAAGCGCATACTGATTGGATTGCACAAAAGTTATAGTGTCTACAAAATAGGGAATAGATTTATGCCATTTTTATTATTATTATTATTGTAGCACTAATCCCCGAAGGAGCAGCTGGTTTAATTGGGCTTACCGTTACCTTCTTCTCCTCGATTTATGTCTGGGGGTTTACCGTGGTAGATGGTCCAGTAACTTGAGAGACTGATGACAGATCCGCATAAAGGGATTTTTATTTGAAAAAACGTAGACAACGAACAGTCTTTTAAAATAGGATCAGAGGGTTAGGAAGAAAGTTCAGGTCCTTAATGTCAGTCAATAATGAAGGACTTGCTTACTTTGACTGAATACAGGATGTTCACTGAAGTTGGATAGTCCCTCTCTCATAAGGCCTAGCAACTAACAAGGTGCTTTACTCAGGAACGAGTCTCTGCCACAGATGTTGTAGAACATACAGGAATAAGTCTCTGCCACAGATGTTGTAGAACATGCAGGAAACTAAAACTTGTGGAACACTCGTGTAATACCTGGATCTTTCAGCCAGCTTGGCGATACTCACGAGATTGGATTCACTTAGGTACTTCAGCCCCACCAGGCTCTTGCTAAGAAACCAACCCGTACGTGGCCTTCTTCTGAAGAGTCCTCCCCTGGATAGCTACGAAGTTACTGGGCCTCTCCAACTACCGGAGACGGCACTGGATCACCTCGGAATCCTTCTTTAGTTTCCTTGCCTCGGGCTAGCCAGCCCTGAGACAATAAGTCGGGTGGATCCGCACCCCAGGCCATAGCCTTCCTGGAGGCTGGTCAGAAGGACCAGGACCATGGAGTCAGAACGTACTTCTGGACCGGAACCCCGAAACCACGTGACATCTGCATCTTAAGTACCCTCTCCCAGGAAGCACAGCAAGAGTGACACTCCCACTGGGCGGGCCCAGAGAGAATGCAACCTTAAAGCACCCAACCAGATTGTGGTTCCATGCCTGCCAGAAGAGACAGTGCCCCCTGTGACCAAGCTGAACATCCTATAGTCCAGTCAGACTGATGCTGAGGTCCAAATTTGGAACAATTGTACCCAAACCAACTGCGGTTCAGGTGTAACATTAACTTTTAAAACATAAAGCGCGTGCTCTTCAGGAGCTGGCACTACATTATTTTTTTACTAGTAATGGCAGTGATCTGCGATTTTTATTATATTTTTGGGACCAGTGACATTTATACAGCGATCAGTGCTATAAAAATGCACTGATTACTGTATAAATGACACTGGCAGGGGAGGGGTTAACACTAGGGGGCAATCAAGGGGTTAAATGTGTTCTCTAGATGTGTTCTAACTATAGGGGGATGGAACTGACTAGGGGAAGAGAGAGATCGGTGTTCCTACTTAGTATGAACACACGATCTGTCTCATCTCCCCTGAGAGAACCGGGATTTGTGTGTTTACACACACACATCCCCATTCTCGTTCTGTAACGAGCAATCGCGGGTGCCCGGCGGTCATCGTGCCAGCCGGGTGCTCGCATCAGATCTGGGGACACGCTTCAGGCATGCGCAAGCTGCCGGAGACATCTTAAAGAGCCAAAGTACAGCTACGACAGCTCGCGCAGGGGAGCCAGGCTGCCGCAGTATAACTGTGGTGGCTGGTCCAGAAGTGGTTAAAGGAATGATGGCTTCAAGGTTGCTATAGTAACATACAGACACTTGAATTAATCAAATGTGCCTTTGTAATACAATTACTATTTAAGAAAAGTATCACCTACGTCTCTAAATAAGGTTGATGCATGCAATTATTAGCAAGGCATTGCATTATAAAGGGATTAATACATGAGTCATCAGCTTACTCTTAACAAGGCATGACTTAGTCACTATATTATTTCATTATCATATCAAGCCCTGTAATGTCTATACACAAATTTTTGCTTTTACCAGTAGGCCACCCTTTGGAGGGCCAACCCACCAATTGATCTGCATTGCATATGCAGCGCTTAAAGTGGTTGTAAACCCTTAGGGCCGGTTCACACTGCGGCGCGAGGCGAGGCGACACGGCTCGCCTCGCCTCGCTCCCGCAAGTTGTCCCCATTGAGTACAATGGAACCGTTCTGAGAGGAGCGACTCGAGTCGCTCCGACTCAGAAAAAAGGTTCCTGTACTACTTCGGGGCGACTTCGGGGGCGACTTGCATTGACTTCTATGCAGAAGTCCTCTGCAAGTCGCCGCTGACCCCCCCTGCAAGTCGCGGCGAGGAAGTCGGAGACGCCTCGCCGCGGCTCGCAGTGTGAACCGGCCCTTACAAACCACTTTGACCTACAGGTAAGCCTAGATTAAGGCTTACCTGTAGGTCCAAGAAATATCTCCTAAACCTGTATGGTTTAGGAGATATTTGCCCGAAAACAGGCACTGCTGTCTACGGCGCATGCGCCGTAGACAGCGGCGCGCAGGCGCACTGAGCGCGGCATTCTCAACGACGGAGCTGCCGCGCGTGTCGGCTCCCGTGCGCATGCGCGGGAGTGACGTCATCGCGGCTTCGCCGAATGACAGCGGCGGAGCTGCGAGACCCCACCAAGAAGATGTATGCGGCGGACTACAAGGGACAGCGGCAACTTCGCTGGCTCCTGTGTCAGGTAAGTGACAAGTAATGGGCTACTATGCGATGCATAGTAGTCCATTATGCTTTGCCTTTGCAGGGAATGAAAGAGGAAGTAAACTCATCAGGGTTTACTTCCTCTTTAACCCCGGAGGGCCTGCTGATAATAACTAGGTCTTCCTTGCCAGAGTACAGAGGCTGCCAGACCCAGTTCCAAGCATACCATCAAATGTAGTCTCTAGTCTAAAGAATGTATTTTTTGGGGATTTATAACATAAAACAGGAGAAGGATAGGGATGCAGGATACTCCAGAATGTACTTCCCCAAGCACATACACACTGAGAGTCTTTAGCAAGGCTCTTACTCACAATGCCCAAAGATAGCTGTCGCTTACCAGCTACCATGCAACATTCCTCGGTCATGCCAGGACCCCTCATTAGGTCAGTCTACAGGGGTGATGGCCTCTAGCAAGTATCATTTAGTCTGGATTTCTTAAGGCCCTTAGCCAAGCATAGGCTGAGGCTCAACATCAACTCCCAGGTACACAGGCTGCATTCCAGGGGCAGCAGCCCCAGGACAAGCACAGTCTGAGCAGGCCTCCAAAACATTAATCTTCTCCATCGGCCACCTTCTGGGTTCCCCTCCCAGAGATTGGCTGAGAGTAGATAAATATTCATAACTTCAGTGGTTGACCCACCTACTCTATTTTCTGGAGCTAAATACTGTATGTGTACAGGTCATGCTGGTAGTCAAGTGTCTTCCTGACTGATGTCCAGATAAGGCACTAGAGATAGGGAATATTTGCCCTAAGATCCTTACATAAAAAACTAGTATACAGGAATAGCAAAAGGACGGCACAAATCATTGTTTTGGGACCGATTTATGAAACTACAACAAAGGGAAGAAGTTTTCATCTGGTTCTTAGCATCCATTTATTATAATGCACTATGAAATGCTGAATCTGCGTGGCTTTGGTGGGCAACACTGGGGATTTTTTTTATTCGATATGTATGTACACATTCTTCTTTTGTGTTATACAACAAAACTGATAAAACTGTACCAAGGGGTAATCTAATAGCAGCAAAGGTACCTTTCTGGGAGTATGTGATTTTTGCTCATTCAGTTAGAGAACATTTGGCACTTCAGTGCAGGACGGTTAGTGCTGGACTTTTGTGTTTTTACAATAAACTGATGCAGACTCTAACCCTCCAGGCCATTTCATGTGGCCCTCACATCTCTCCTGCAGCTGCAGCTCCCCTTTGTCTCTTACCCCACCTTGTCTCAGCAATCAGCAGCAGAGAGGAGGACAGAACTCCTCAACCAGATCGTGTACTTCTCCATGGAGCTGCAGCAGACTCCAGCCCTCCTCTGGCCCTCCTCCAGACCCTGCACTTTTTGCTTCCTAACTCCGTCCCCAGCTTCTTCCCCGCAGTGGCACAAGTCAAGGGGGGTGCACTGTGATGTAAGGGATAGTGGGGGGCTCTTTACTTCTGATGGTGGGGAGGCTCTTGATATCTGATTTAAGGGAAGGTGTGGTGCTCTGGATATCTACTCGTACAGATACAATCAGCCCTTTGAGGGAAACCATAATGCTGACGAGGCCCGTGTTGAAATTGCGTTTGACATCCCTTCTTTCTCTCTTGCGTTCATTGATGGACACAGCTCCATTAATCTTGACCGTAGGGTTATTATGCCACCTTCAGGAGAGGACTAGGCAGAACATGTAATACATGTGAAAAACAACAGAACTGTACAGTTCTGTCCATGGGGCGGTCCTTCTGGCAATAACCCCTCCACCTGCTTCCTGCAGCTCAGTTTTTTTCTGCCCAGTGAAGGAGAAGGACCTAGGCTCCCTGCAGGACCATCGGTCCTGGGGTTTTTCTGGATTTTTGCCTTTTACGCAATAGAAGATCACAGGATCAAAATATCAACAGCCGGCTGGGTGACAGGCTGGATAAATATAGATCCTTGTAGTCTCCCCAGCCTGGCCATCGAGCGTGTGCAGGCCCTAGCTACGCGCTGGGCGGCCACGACATGCCCCTCAGGCTCCAGGGGCGGCCAGTGAGCACAATGCTCCGGGGCACACATATGGCCGGGCTACAGATGTCTTTGTCGCAGCCACCCCATACTGCTTGGGTGTGGGTCTGTGATGGGATGCTTCCAGCTCGTCCGGACGGTAAGTACAGCTCTCCCTGTCTCGGCAGGACAGAGCAGCTGGGCATTTCCTGGAAGGTCAATTAGGGGTCCCATTTCTCCCTTTCCTCTCTCCCTGTTCCTGTATTCCACCCTCCCTGTGGGGGATGCTGCATAACTGGGCTGTAGTACAGTGTGTGTACCTGGGCTTGGGGCTCCGATCCTTGATTGGGTGCTGAGCTGGCTGCCTGTGTCCCTGGGCTGTCATCTGTCTCTTGCTGGTGTCTGTGGGCTTGGTATGTGCTGAAGCCATAGTGCTGACCGCCGCCATTTTTTGTGTACTCTCTGTGTACAGCATGATCATCTGTCATTTTCTGTTAGCCTCTGTGAGAAGTATGGTCGTCAGGCATTTTCTCTGAGTCTGGTGGCCATTTTCCCTGTGCTTTTTTTCTATACAAGGACAGCCGGTGGCCATTTTCTTGTAGCCTCAGACAGGTTTTTCTCCCCAGCGCTGGTTCCTGTGCCTCAGAACAGCGCAATTTTTGTTCCTGGACAGTTGTGGGCTGACACAGGACACAGCGATCAGCAACAGTACGGCGCAGCACTCGGTCAGGGTGGTGAGTCCTGTGGTGGGGCCCCTCAAACAGTTAGCAGCTAGGAGGGTGGGATTGAGCACCTTGTCCTAAGTCCCCAAGGGTGGCAGACAGGGTGGGTCAGCATGGCGTCAGAAGCTGGCTTTTCTTCCCCAGATCTCCCTGAAATTGCAACCGGCTCACCTGCAAACAGTACAGTGCCTTTGGATGCTTTGTCGGCGGGCCATGTGTGTAACTTTGACTTTTTTTTTTTTTTTTTTCTTTTTTTTTTCTTTGTTCTTCTTGCCACGTCAGAGGTCCTGTGCTTGAGACACAATCATATTGCCTCTCAGTTTTTATCTCAGCATCATATCTCATCATCGTGGATTATAATTCTTATTTTCAATATTTTTTTATATATTTTTTTTTTTGCTATTACAATATCCGGCAAAAATTACCCGCCTTCCTGAGGCCTATCTAGACAACAACAATCTACCTATATTTTATCCCTTACCCGCCCTACCCCTACCCATCCTAATCCCCCCCCCCCCCCTCACCCCCCTACACATCCCTCCCTTGCACCCTCTTGCACATAAACATCAATATGCTACCACTATGTCTCCTATTCATTCTAATCTATAGCTAATAGTAACTTTGACTTTAGATGTGTGTTTGATCTGAAGAAGGGCGTAAGCTTGTGAGCCCGAAACATAGAACTTACACATCATGTAATGTTTGTCTGAACTTTTATTCAATAAAGAAATTTTAAGTGCAGCGATCCTCTGGAATTTTTTTTTATATTTTGGTCAGTGGGATGGCCAGATTGCATTGCACTAATTGAAGATTGAGTGCAGCTCTCCTCTACTTTGAAAAGTTGTGTGTGTATATATGTGTATATATAGATATATATATATATATATGTATATATATATATATATATATATTGTGAGGGGTTAGCTCGGCAGCGGGTGTGTGTGACCCCCTGGATGGGTTCACAACACAAAGTCAGGCACAGCAGACAGCGGTGTAGGTTCAAAAAACAAAAGATCTGGTTTATTTATGCTCCATGCAGTGATACATATAACAGCCAAACAAAATAAAACAAGAAAATAAATCCTGGTCAGCTTGACCTCTAACTACACACATAGACTCCCTGTCTAACAACTGGGTACAGCCTTGTGCTGTACCAGTCCCTGCCTTTGTTGTAAAGGCCACATACCCCCCCCCCCTCTTGTTTCAACCTTGGGGTTGTAACACCAGCAGTCAGACACGCATGTATCCGAGACAAAGCATCCACATTTCCCATTTTAACACCAGGGCGATGCTTAACTGTAAAGTTAAATTCCTGTAGGGCTAGGAACCACCTATTTACTCTTCTATTGGTCTCCTTGTTCTGAGCCATCCACTTTAAAGGAGCGTGATCAGTCACCAGGTCAAAGTGCCTACCTAGCAGATAGTACCGAAGGGAATCTAGAGCCCACTTCACTGCTAAACATTCCTTCTCAATCGTGGAGTAATTTACCTCATGGGACTTCAACTTCCTGCTGAGGTAAATGACTGGGTGCTCTTCCCCGTTCCAGACCTGGGATAACACTGCTCCTAACCCAACGTCTGATGCATCAGTTTGTACCACGAAGTCCTTAGAGAAGTCTGGTGAGTACAACACTGGCTGGCTACATAAGGCTGTTTTTAAGGACTGAAATGCTTCCTCAGCCTCTGGGGACCATTTAACCATAACCGACTCTTTCCCTTTTGTCAGGTTGGTGAGGGGCACAGCCTGAGAAGCAAAATGGGGAATGAATCGTCGGTAATAGCCAGCGATTCCCAGAAAGGCTCGTACCTGTTTCTTGCTGTTGGGACGTGGCCAACTCTGTATGGCCTCGACTTTATTGACTTGGGGTTTTATCACCCCCCTCCCAATAGTGTACCCAAGATATTTGGCCTCCTCCTGTCCAATGGTACACTTCTTTGGATTGGCCGTAAACCCAGCTTCCCGGATAGAGTCTAGGACTGCTTGTACTTTTGGCAAATGTGAGACCCAGTCTGTGCTATGGATAATCACATCATCCAGGTAAGCTGCAGCATATTTCTGATGGGGCCTCAGAATCTTATCCATTTTCCGCTGGAATGTTGCCGGTGCATTCTGTAACCCAAACGGCATTCTCTTATATTGGAATGCCCCATCTGGGGTTACAAACGCAGTTTTCTCCTTGGCCGACTCGGCCAGGGGAATTTGCCAATACCCTTTGGTGAGATCAAGAGTTGTCATATATCGGGCTGTTCCCAGCCGGTCAATCAACTCATCTATACGTGGCATGGGGTAGGTGTCAAATTTTGTAACTTTATTTAATTGTCTAAAATCGTTACAAAACCGCCAGCTCCCATCAGGTTTGGGCACTAGTACGATAGGACTGGACCAGTCACTCTGGGACTCCTCTATCACACCCAATTCCAGCATCCTTTGAACCTCCCCACGTATTGCCTCCCGTCGGGCCTCTGGTATTCTATAAGGTTTTAGTTTTACCCTTTCTCCTGGCGGGGTGATAATGTCATGCTCTACGCCAGATGTTTGTCCCGGAAGCTCAGAGAAAATCTCTTTGTTACGAAGTACAAACTCTTTAACCTCCTGTTGTTGGGCTTTCGATAAGGTGTCTGCTATTCCAACCTCAGGAACTAAGCAATCAGGCTGTACTTGTGACAAAGTCTCTGCGACTAGGGATTCCCTATCCCTCCAGGCTTTCAGCAGATTGACGTGATAGATCTGCTCCGGCTTTCGCCTTCCTGGCTGTCTAACCCTGTAGTTCACCTCACTCATTTTTTCAATTACTTCATATGGACCTTGCCATTTGGCCAGAAATTTGCTTTCAACCGTAGGGACTAGCACCAAGACCCTATCCCCCGGGGAAAAAGTACGGGTCTTGGCCCCACGGTTGTACACTCTCTGCTGTGCTAACTGCGCTTGGGTTAAATGTTCCTTTACAATTGGCATTACCTGTGCAATTCTATCTTGCATCAGGGCGACATGCTCAATCACACTCCTGTGAGGAGAACTCTCATTTTCCCAAGTTTCCTTGGCGATATCCAGCAGCCCTCTTGGGTGTCTCCCATAGAGCAACTCGAAGGGTGAGAAACCCGTAGAGGATTGGGGTACCTCCCTAATGGCAAACATCAGATAGGGTATTAGACAATCCCAATTCTTTCCATCTCTATCCACCACCTTCTTTAACATTTGTTTTAGGGTTTTGTTGAATCTTTCAACCAACCCATCTGTTTGGGGGTGATACACAGATGTACGCAATTGCTTCACTTTGTACAACTTGCATAATTCTTTCATAACCCGGGACATAAAGGGTGTACCTTGGTCCGTAAGCAGTTCCTTACAAATACCCACGCGGCTAAAAACAAGAGATAGCTCTTTGGCTATGGTTTTGGCCGAGGTATTTCGGAGAGGAATTGCTTCCGGATAACGGGTGGCATAGTCCAAAATAACCAAAATGTACTGATGCCCCCTAGCAGACTTCATTATCGGACCTACCAAATCCATTGCGATCCTCTCAAAGGGGACCTCAATGATAGGAAGAGGTACCAGTGGGTTACGGAAATGTGGCATAGGTGCCGACTTCTGACACACAGGGCAGGAGGAACAATACTTTTCTATTTCCTTCATGACCCCAGGCCAATAGAATCTCTGCAGTACCCTCTCTCTGGTTTTCTCTGTCCCCAGATGACCTCCCAGAATGTGTCCATGAGCCAATTCTAACACCAACTTCCTGTAAGGTTTGGGCACTACAAGTTGCTCAATGGTTTCTTCTGCCCTTTGAGCCACTCGATATAGCAGGTCCCTTTCCATAGTGAAGTAAGGATAAGGGCAAGTCTTATCTGGGTTCACTAACTCGCCATCTATTTTCACCACATTTTCCCGTGCCTTTATTAGGGTGGGGTCTTTTAACTGTTCTGTGGCAAAATTTTCCCTGTGAACCTCAAGATCCGAAAACTCCACAGACGGCATGTTTTCATCTGAGGATGTTGGCTCCTCCCCAGTTTCTCGAGTTTCCCCCGCCAATACCGACAAGGGAAATTCAGGAGAGTCCTCACCACTCCCAGAGGAATTCTGGTCATCTTCCTGGTTTATAGGGGCACCAATGGGGGCCTCAGGACAATCCCAGAGTTCCCAGAATTTTGGAAAATCCCTTCCCACAATAGCATCATGTGGTAAGTGAGCCACTAACCCCACCTGATGAGAGAGGTTACCTTTGGGGGTCTCAAAAAACACTGAAGTTACAGGATACTCTCGGGTGTCCCCATGCACACAAATAACAGCCACCCTGTTCTTCCCAGAGACCTCTGTAGTAACTAATTCAGCTTTTATCAATGTTACCAGGCTACCTGAATCTAGCAACACATCAACATGTCTACCATTAATACACATTTTACATAAATCTCTCAGGTCCCCGAATGGCAGTGCATGCAACTGTCGCAAACAGCGACTGACGTCTCTCCCTTATAAAGTCACATTGCATAGGCTCATCCACAACTGGGCAATTGGCTGCAATATGTCCCTCTTGCCGGCAGCGGTAGCAAATAATCTTTTTCGCTGCCTCTTGCAGCATGGGCTTCCTGGGCTGCTCCCGCCAGACCTTAGGTAGAACTCCCACCCTCTCACTCTCTCCACCCTCACCCCTTGGAGTCATCTTACCCGCCACTGGGGATGATCTGGTCTTAGGGGGGAAAGTCCGTGAGTCCCTGGAAGAGGTGGTCAGGTTCTCTGTAGCCAAGTACCTCTCAACCAGATCCACAAGTTTATCTGCATTTTCTGGGTCTCCATGGCTTACCCATTTTTGGATGGCAGTAGGAAGAGCTCTCAGGAAACGATCCATAACCACACGTTCCACAATGTTTGGTGCAGTCAAAGTCTCTGGCTGCAGCCACTTCCTGCTCAGGTGAATGAGATCATACATTTGAGACCTGGGAGGTTTTCCAACCTGAAAAGTCCAGTTATGCACACGCTGAGCCCGGACGGCCAGGGTGACACCCAGCCGTGCCAATATTTCTGCTTTTAGCACCACATAGTCTTTTGCTTGGTCAGGCTCTAGGTCATAATAAGCTTTCTGCGATTCCCCAGTTAACAGAGGGGCCACCAGTCCAGCCCATTGCTCCTTAGGCCACTTTTCCCTTTCAGCAGTCCTTTCAAATGTGGTCAAAAACACCTCCGGATCATCCTCTCCAGTCATTTTTGTCAGTAAACGGCTCACACCAAAGGATGCGGTATTATTGTAACCACTTGCTTCATTGGTCTGCGGACGTTGCTGTATTAATGTCTCTATTTTCTGTTGAAAATTCTGCTCTTGCTTCTGCAACAGGTCTATGAAGCGGGCTTCAGATCGCTGCTGGGCTTGTTGCTGAGCTTCCAAACTCTGCTGGTGAGCCTTCTGCTGATTTTCCAAACTCTGCTGCAAAGTTGCATTTGTCTGCTGCTGGGCTGCAAGGCTCTGTTGTTGAGCTGCAAGGCTCTTTTGTAAACCTGCATTTGTTTGCTGCTGATTTGCATTTGCTTGTTGCTGGTTTGCATTTGCTAGAGCCAGCTGTCTCAGTATCTCCTCCATGCTGGCCTTAACAAAAAAAAAAAAAAAAAAAGTGCCAAAATTCTCCACCAACTGTAAGGCGTTAGCTCGGCAGCGGGTGTGTGTGACCCCCTGGATGGGTTCACAACACAAAGTCAGGCACAGCAGACAGCGGTGTAGGTTCAAAAAACAAAAGATCCGGTTTATTTATGCTCCATGCAGTGATACATATAACAGCCAAACAAAATAAAACAAGAAAATAAATCCTGGTCAGCTTGACCTCTAACTACACACATAGACTCCCTGTCTAACAACTGGGTACAGCCTTGTGCTGTACCAGTCCCTGCCTTTGTTGTAAAGGTTTTGCCACACAGGCGTTAACTCACCGCACAGTACAGGTGACACACTCCCCAGTCTATACAACACAAAACTGGTTCCAGGATGGAGCATCTCCCTATGCATGCTGGGGTTTTTTGTAGAGGCCTTAATGAGCCCACTTGCTTCAGCTGGGCTCATTAACTCTTCCCCTCTAATTGTAAAAGTCTGCATAAAGCCTGAATCTAGGACACACATATTTACCATCCTGGACACAACCAGGTGACTTCACCTGCCTGCTGCCACAATATATATATATATATATATATATATATATATATATATATATATATATATATATGATAAACAAATTGATTTTCTGCTTGCATTGCTTAAAATTGACCCATTATGCGCGTGCGGCATGGCATGTGCTTATGCATGTGTAAATACTTTATGTTTATATATACATACAGTATACACGCATGCATAAGTACAGTATATAAATAAAACATTTCTAGTTGTTTGGAGCAGGCCTTGCTCAAACTTCAAATCACTTTGATCAATTTGAAATAGGAGGAAACCCAACCTGTCCCCACTGACACTGAGTTTCCCCTCTTTAACATATGCAGAAGCTCAGCTTTTACAAATGTAACAAATTGTTAGAACAGACAGTGATCAAATCTAGTTGACATCTAATTATTATTATTATTATTCACGATTTATATAGCGCCAACAGTTTACGCAGCGCTTTACAATGTATAGGGGGGGACAACACAATTACAGTACAATATAAAAGGTACAGGAGGGCCCTGCTCGTAGAGCTTACATTCTGAAGGGAGGGGGGTGGTGGTACAAAAAGGTAATAGCTGCAGAGAATGGTTTGCTGGAGGTGGCTCGGGGGCAGTTAGGTGGGTGTGGGATAGGCTTCCCTGAATAAATGAGTTTTCAGGGAACTCCTAAAGGTGGACAGGGTAGGGGCTGATCGGACAGACTGGGGCAGGGAGTTCCAGAGGATGGGAGAGGAGATATTGATAGCACAGTACAGACCAGGGTTAATTACGGTACACAATAACTTACCAGCCCACTCTGCACAGCAGAAAAAAACTTCAGTTTTGGAGTTTTGAGAAAAGATTAGCAAAATGCAGCAGGATTTTATTTAATTTTTTTTTTAATTTATGCTATGTGAATGAGAACATATAAAGTAGGTGTTTTTCCAATTTAGCTGCAAAAGTGGAAATACGCATTACGATTTTACCTTAGGCATAAAAGCTAACACGGCATAGCTGGAAATATGCTTTTATTGACACCAGAGACCTCCAACATACAATGCAATAAACACATTTAACACATTGGGACTCCCCAGTATTAACAACTCCAAGATTTACCTACTCACCCTAAATGAATTCTCCATATATTGTTGCTCTATGCAAAAATCTTCCAACATTAAAAACATCTAAACACCCGTCCCTAAAAGAATACAACCAATTATAATAAATCAGTCCCCTTATTCAAATCACCTGGGAACCTAAAGGTCACTTTTGATAAGTTGCAGGGACCATCATAGTCAGTGTTCATCCTCCCAACCTTTCAACCAGCTGTTCCATCAAACGTGATTATATACCATCAGTTACATGTGTAATAAAAAGAATATTACTCTGTGTAATTCTCATGGCAATGATTATGACAACATCACACTAATACTATTGAATAAGACAAGGAGGATTTTATGATGTGCTAAAATGTTCTTATTGTGTAATTGTTAGACTTTTTAAAAGTAAATAAAAATCCTCTGTTAAAAAAGTCTAGGCCCTATATTTAGTTGGAACCGCTTTTTGGTAATCAATTGTAAACAGATAGCAACATTTCTGGTAACTTATATAAACTTCATGGACCATAGTTATTAATGCACCTGTGTACATGTATATTCTGTGTGAAAAATCAGCATCAAATGGTAAGGTTAACACAGCAATGATCTCAGGAAACAGTCCAGCAAACCTTTGCAGGACACATGAGGACCAAAGCACAGAAGCACCTCAACAAGCATTTAATGGGTTTCTTGGCCCTTTATACGCCATTAAAAAGTTTAACAGAAGATCTCCATGCTTGGAGGGGGTATATCAAGCACAACACAAACAATACAAAATGCACTGGACTACAACAACAGCAAAATTCCTTGGAGGAACATGCAAGTGAAGCCCTGCATCCACAGCGTGTCAGCAGAATAAAAAAACGAAAGTCTGCAGGAAACCCAGGATCTATCTGTAATCTTCCCTGAGGAAATCTTCCCTCTTGATAATGCTGACTCCTCTAAAGTTTCAAGATGGGGTTAATGCCAGATCTACACACAGTGACATATCCTTGCAGACCTCAGGGATTCTCTGGGGCAAGATAAACCATCTCTGTCCCAGATAATGGAAGCTATAAAGGACTGTGCGTCATTTCTAACCTCACACATTGATGCTGTCAGAATTGATAACTTGATTATTAATCATGATGCAGACCCTCAGAGAGAAAACAACAAAGGCTGAGCGTAAGGTTTTTGTTTTTAGATTCTGTACAACCTATGAGAAGAGATGTAAAATATATACTTCAACAGCTATCAGATCAGAGACTTAAAATAGATGATATGGAAAACAAAGGTATAAGGAACAATATTTGTACTGTAGACTTTTCTGAACACGTATGGAAGAACAGCACTTTTCACTCTTTATGTTGATCAAGAGAGCACCTAGGGTCCTTATCAGACCTTTACACCCTGATGCACCACCTACACATCATCTAGAGTGTATTAACATAGTTCATAATAATAACAATTCTGTAGATTTGTAAAACATGTGTTTCTTCTACCAAGACCAAGCATGAACTATTCTTTTGTAAAATTGCTCATAGCATGATGTTTTTTTTATTATATTTCTGCATATTTGAAGAAACACGTGTTTCTTTTACCAAGGCCATATTTCAGCTACTCTTTTATAACATTTCTTACAACAGTGTTTCTCAACCTTTTTAAGAAAAGGCACACTTTAAAATTATGCACAATCTTGAGACACCCCATTCTCAAATGTAAAACACAAAACTAATTGTTTTACATAATGCAGCAACTAAAGCAAATACACCTTTGCACACTAGTACTGATTAGTATTGCAATGTTTCAGCTAAAGTGACCCCAGTGCTGATGGAGAGAGGCAAACAAGGATGTCCTCCTTATCAACTGATAATGTCATTGGTTGTTAGGATGCTAGTGGTTGGAAGGTTGTAATGGTGCACAATGAAAACCCATGGCTTTGTGTACCTAAAAAGCAGGCTTGATCCACCTGTTGTATACAATTTTGGGGACATTTTTTGACATTTTGCCAAGGCACCCCTGAAGAAAACTGAAGGCACCCTGATTGAAAAAGCCTGGCTTATAGTTTTCTTTTCCAAGCAGATTGAGGGAGCTGAATATAGGTACAGCTGGCCACACAATAGTAGGATTTTATTCAAAAATATTCATATTTGGAGCATTTGATTTTCTTATCTTTAATGGGTCAACAATCGTTTTTGCTCAGGAAATTTCAAAAATACCAAGATCAAATGTTAAAAGCAAATTCAATTTTGAAGTAGTCTCTGTTGGCATTATCCAATATACTTACGAGAATCTACCAGTGTATGGTCAACTTGAGACCTTGTTTTGCAACTCCACCAGAGAAATTAATGTATGCAGATATTTCCTTTGGCTTTCTCATGAAAAAATTCTAGTCTCAAGTGTATATTTGCCATATGAACCCAGAGCTTTCTATCCCAAAATGGACATCTGCCATCTTTTTTTCTCTGCTGTCATCTTCAAGCTGTATTTAAAGCAGTAGTAAACTTAGGAAAAGAACACAAAAAAAAAACCCTGCACGACTATTACGCATTGCATACTAGCACATGATGAAATATTTACCTTAGAACTAAGCCCTGCAGTGACGCCCAGTCACTGCTGAGGGATCTGATATGTTCCTTAGGCGTTTCTTCTGAGGTCGCTGGCTCCAGCGCTGTGAGGGGCCAGATCCGCAATGACGTCATTCCCGTGCGGGAGCCCTCCTTTCTGGCAAGTTCTGGCAGGATACGCCGGACCTGCAGAGTGCATGGGCCGCTGATGTCAGCAGCTGTATGCAGGGTGAATATCTCCTAAACCTGCATGGTTTAGGAGATATTCTTTTTACCTACAGGTAAGCCTTATTATAGGCTTAAGTGTAGGTAAAAAGGTCCAAGCGAGGGATACAACCGCTTTAAGAAGTTCTCACATTCAATTAAAACTTCCATTTCATTGATACTTCTTGTGCTGGAGTAGTTTCAATATTATTTTCCAAGTTTCTTACTGTGGAAGTGGGTGATGTCAGGGTGGGAAATAATGACTGCTACACCAACTTTGCATGCCTCTTCCCTTCTAGAGAATGTCACAGCAAAGGTGCTTAGGGTCACAATTGTATTTCTGGTCATTTTAATGCAGGGCCAGATATGCCACATGTGCTTGTAGCTGATGAGGCATTGGCACTTTCTAGGCATCACCTAAGGCCTTATGCACAATCAAACTCGCCCAAAAACAATCTTTAACTACCGGCTGAGTCGCGCAAGGCACCTTATTGAATGCATCTTTGGTATTTTGACAAGCAAGTGGCGCACATTCCATACTACTATTCAAATGAGGCTGCCGAATGCCGAACTAGTTATACAAGCATGTTGTGTTCTCAATAACATTATACGTGACATAGAAGGAATTACTGTCAAAGAAGAGGACGACATCAATTTGCCCTCTGTACGGTATACTGAACTGCGACCCAACAATTCAGACATTACCATGCGTGATACATTTGCAAACTATTTCCGTGGCAGTATCAACATGTGTAAAAACACTCAGCAGCCACTTTGTTAGGTACACCCTGCTAGTACCATGTTTGATCCCCTTTTGCTTTTAGAACTGCCTTTGTGGCATAGATTAAAGAAGCTGTTATACATATAAAAGCAGTGCCTAGATCGATCATCACTGCCCCAATGACCATCATGTCTTTTCTATCAGTTCTATTTGGTTTATATAGAGTAAAATAATAAAATTCACTTTTCCATGCAGTACATTTTTTTATTAATGTCATAGAAAACAATTGACCACAACATATATCCCAAAAAATATAATATGTGCAAACATATTTTTGTAGAAAAAAATAATATATATACAAACTAAAACATCTAGTCCTCTGAAAATGTGTGGTGTACATTTGGATTCAGCCCCCAACTCTGATACCCTTTTGCCTTCAGAAGTCATAAAACATATTCATGTGTTAGAATGGGCCTGTCAAAGTCCACACCTTAATCCAATTAAGAATTTGTTTCCAGCCTTGAAAATTGCTGTTTCCAGCCACTCTTCACCCAATCTGACAGAGCTTGAGGTATTGTGCAAAGAAAAATTGCACAAAATGTTACTCTCTAGATTTGCAACTCTATAGGCAGGAGCTCAAAGATGAAGCGGAGGAAAAAGGGAGTGTTGCAGGAGTGATTAAAAAAAAATCATAGGCCCTTTCTTTGAAATGTTCAAAATGTAAAGGACTTAAGACAGAAACAAAAAAAATGTCCTTGGTCTCTCTAAAATTGTATTCGTTTCATTAGTTGGACAAGTAGACCAAATCAGACTCCTTTTAATAACACACATGGATCTGTGTATTGTGATAAAGTCACTAATTACTAGTTACTAATCTAACATGTTACCATTCCCACATTTCTGGGACAGAAGGGGAGGGGGGGAAACATGGTCAGAGAAAACAGGTCAAGAGCCAGAGGTAGAGATGGGAGTTGTAGAACCTGAGCAGGATTTCAATCGGACTGAGGTGGAGATAATATCTAAAGATATTATCAAACTTTAACTCTCTAGATGTGCAAAGCAGGTAGAGCCTTGGCCACGTGGTTTGGGTCATTGTCATGCTGGAATACCCATCCACACCAGTTTAAATGCCCTGTCTGAGGGAAGTTCTCCTGTCCCCATAGCCAAAATACGTCCTGAAGCATAATATTTCCACCTCCATGCAAAGGGACTACCTTAGGGCGGGGGGGCTCGTGGAACCCAGCTTAGAGCTCTGGAAACCCATTTTGTAGCTTACACATCCCGTCTTATGAGTAAGTCACCCTGTGTCTGTTAGGGGCACAGCGTGATTGAGAACCACAGAACAGACTCCTACTGGGGTTCTCAGTCAACTTGTGCCCCTAAGACACAGGCTGTAAAATGTGTTTCCTGAGCTCCAAGCTGGGTTCCACGGCCCCCTCGCCCTAAGTTAGTGCCTTTATACATGGAAGTGGAAACATTATGCTTCGGGATGTATTTTGGCTATGGAGATAGGAGAACTTCCCTCAGCCAGGGCATTTAAACTGGTGTGGATGGGTATTCTAGCATGACAATGACCCAACCCACATGGCCAAGGCAACAAAGGAGTGGCTCAAGAAGAAGCACATTAAGATCCTGGATTGGCCTAGCCAGTCTACAGACCTTAATCCCTTAGAAAATATGTGGAGAGAGCCTAAGGTTCGAGTTGCCAAATGTCAGCCTTGAAACCTTAATCACTTGGAGGGGATCTGCAAAGAGGAGTGGGACAAAATCTCTCCTGAGATGTGTACAAACATGGTGACCAACTACAAGAACAGGGAAACCTTTAATGAATGGATATACTGATAATAAGGACTGGGGAATTGGTATAGGGATTTGATGATTGGGAGAAACTACCATATGAATTGTCCTGGGAACTGGTGGACTGGTGGGAAATGGAGGATGGCTGGCTAGGAGGTGCCACTTGAAGTGGGGGTAATACATTTTTGGCAGTGGTGACTGGTATGCGTTGGTGATGGGGATAATGCTTGGGTGGTAATGATGCTGAAACATGTTCTGTGAGGATGGGTTTAGTGGAGCAGGCTCACTATGGTAGGAACATTGTAATGAGCAGAGGCATGGGATCACCAGACATTGCTGCACTTATGCACACACCAGCGTGATTTAATATAGCCATTTGCACATCCATTTTTCATGGAGTGGGTACTTGTGCGACATGGTGATATAGATTTTTAACAAAGATTGCATCCTAATTGGTGGGGTCAGCAAATAGATCATTGGCATCAACCCTTCTCATCACCTTCATCTCCTCCATGAATGACAACATCGCTCCATCCATGTCAGGTTTGGGTCGGGATTGGCGTCGTTGACGACTGCTTATTGACGTGATGGCTGGAACAGAACGAATCTATGGAGTGGGAAATTTATTAGAACATTTGTTTTTGTCGACATTTTTACAGGCACATGTTGTCTTTCATGAGTGGTTCTTGTTGCTGCTGATTCTTGATTTGCCAACAATTGGGAAGACGCGGGTTGTTCGGCACCTGCTCAGTTTGTTGAACTCCCAACTCTTCCTCTGGTGCTTGCTCTGTATCCTCTGAGCCTGCATCCCTCCCCCCCCCCTTCTGTCTCTGAAATGTTGGTTCTGGTACTGTAAAAGATATGTTGATAGATGGATCAGTACAGTAGATTAAGTCTAACAATTCAAAGAAAGGGCTTCTTTTTTTTTTTTTTTTTTTTTTTAGACGCCCCTGCACCACTTCTATTGTAATCAGCCACATCTTTAATTTCACGTCTATATTGGTCTCTTTGTGATGTCTACCACATCATGATTTTTTGGCCTGCATAGGAACAGTAGACACAATTAAAAGACAGAACTCCAATATGACAATTAGGTATACTATTTAAAACACATATGTGGAATACAATGTTAAAGTGGTTTTAAACCACTCTTTTTGTCATTTGTACCTATAGGTAAGCAGAGTGTGGCAAAACAAAATCACCGTAGACTAAAACTCATATAACATCTCACCTACAATTTTCCAAAAAGAACCTGAGTGACTCTAAAATCAGTTAGTCTGAAGAAAAAAAAATGTTAATTAGCTTTTTGGCCACCAGACCATACATTTTACTTGATGTAAGCCAAACACTTCACATAATCATAAATAAACCATCCCCACCATGAAGCATGTTGATAGCAGCATGATGCTGTGGGTTTCTCTGAAGTAGGTCCTGAGAGGTTTGCAATGGTATAGGGTAGAATAAATATAGCAAAATAGAATGAATTCTGTAAAATACAAGGAAACCAAATGCTGCCTGCATTTTTTTTAAAATTCTAAGTCCAGGAAGGCCTGTTTTTTAGGAAGACAATGAATAGCAATAAAGCCCAAACTACACGAGAATGACTTAAAACAACATAATAGAATAGCCAAGTCCAGACCCCAACCCAGGAATTTGTTAATAGCTCCTGCTGCTGCCAGAAGCCCATCAGGAGTACGAGTCCCCAGAGAGGCAAGGATCTTGTGGACATTGCTGGATCGAGAGGGAGCTCAGGTAAGTATTTGGGGGGCAGGGGGGCTGCTGCACACAAGGTGTTTTACCTTTATGCATAGAATGTGTTTAGGTAAAAAACCTTGTGTCTTTACAACGACTTTAAGGTTGTAAGTGCTGACAAAAGTGCATTTACTAGATACTACTCTGAATTATCGTGGGTATACAATTAAAATTTCCATTGTAATTTATTTAAGACACCTTTTAAATATCGGTTTTACATTTGATATTACAGAGTATATTTCTGTTGATCAATGTAAAATATAGTAAATCAACTATGATTCAATGTACTATGAAAATAATATTCCAATGGAAATATAGTATATCAACCTCCATTCTCAACCCTTGGAATGTTTCAGAGGTTGCTAGGGGGTTCCTTGAGCTTGCATGATTGACCTAAAAAGTTGATTTGCCAGACAAGACTTTGGATACTCCTATTACATTTGAAAGCTCTGGAGGCTTATGTGGATTAGCCAACTTTTTTAAACAAAAAACACCTATTCAAGATGTGTTGCCAGCATAGTAGTATCTTTCATTTAGAAATCTTTTACCTTCTAAGTTCCTTAACCAATAAGATCTGAATCAGGAATTATTCAGTGACCCATGATTGAGCCCTATGTTGTTATACTTAATACAGATTTGGCAAGCTGGTAGAGAATCATATAATTCATGAATCATGACTAAATTCCTGAGTTCCATGATCCTTCAAGTCAATCAATCACTTTTTCTGATTTGATCAGCACTGATGCTGACACTTTACAGTTTTATAAGAAACAAATACTGCTGCTTTAAAAAATAAGTAACATAGATGTGCAGACAGGGACAGATTCAAGACCTTGGGGGTTATTTACGAAAGGCAAATCCGCTTTGCACTGAAAGTGCACTTGGAAGTACAGTCGCTCTAAATCTAAGGGGTAGATCTGAAATGAGTGGAAGCTCTGCTGATTTTATCATCCAATCATGTGCAATATAAAATGCTGTTTTTTATTTTCCTTGCATGTCCCCCTCGGATCTACAGTGACTTTACTTCTAAGTGCATTTTCATTTTCCTTTAGTAAATAACCCCCCTTATGTAATAAAAAAAAAAGTACTTACAGTTTTATAGTTGGTAAATAACAAGATGTCAGATTCCCCCTTTAACTCAAAAAGCTAGTGTAATATAACTAAGTATTTGAAATTCAGTGTAACATTAGTATTAACATAGTTTTTTGGTCTAAATCTGGAAAATGTTCTTATCAGGAACAGTTGAAAAAAATAAGTTACATAGTATGGCATTGCTTACAGACAGCTTTTTTAACTCTAAGTGACCTTACTGATATGAAAAATAGGACATACCGTGCATTACTTTGACACGTTGGCTTCTTATTCATTTACAATTGATCTGAACAGGAACTAAGGAAATACAACAGGTCTAAGTAAGCAGCTGCACTATTCTATTATCAGCTGGGCCTTCCTCTTATACATTGATTATGGTGTAATAAATTGTAAATATTTTTTTAACTCCAAACACATCTAAGCCCTTGTACACATGGTCGGACATTCTAACAACCAAATCCGTTGGATTTTGTCTGACGGATTTTGTCCGAAACTGTTGGATACACACGGTCGGACAAAGTTGTCGGAAAATCCGATTGTACATAACGTGATGACGTTATTTCGTTACGACGGGACTACGTTCAAGCTAGTAGCCAAGAGCTTTGGTCTAGGAATTTGATCTGAGCATGCGTGGCACTTTGTCCGTCGGAGTAGGCTACACATGATCGGAGTATGTCCGATCGGAGCATGTTGTCAGAAAATTTTATAGACAAGTTGGAAAACTTGGTCTGTCGGATATTCCAACGGAAACAGTCCGATGGAGACCACACACAGTCAGATTATCCGACAATACGGTCCGATCGGACACATTCAATCGGAATCTCCGACTGTGTGTACAAGGGCTAAGTGTATGAAACAGTGGCATGGGTTTCATACTGTTTATCGATAAATAAATACAAGCTATTTTCCATCAGTGTTTTTCGGTTTTGGCCTTCTTACTATAGCATATTAGGTTCCATGCAAAACTTCCAGCTTTCTCAGAAAGGAAAGAGGGAGACTTTTTATTTCCAAAATGTTTATTTCAAAGTGGTTTCAAACCTCAGACATGAAAAATGAACAAAGCACATCATTCTATAGTGTGTACTAGTCTGAAACCAAAGCACCACGTCTTTCTGATTTCTCCCCTCTGCTATCTGCATTAATGACTTATGATAGGTTATACCGATACTGAAACAGCCTCACGGGAGATGACCCGCCTCTCTTCCAGCACACAGCAGGTGACTCATAGCCTCAGTTCTGAATGTTTTTCTGTGAGCATGTTAGAGGGGGTGTGTCCCTTCCCTCCACTCAGCTATAAGATTACATTGAACTCTGTGCTCTAGCTCTGTAGTGTGTGTGATATCAGATCCCCGCCCCGCCTGCTAGAGCTGAAAAAAATTCTTTGATCGGGGGTTTTAGAACAATCTACAGGATAGCTGCAGATAAACAGCTATAACTTAGGTAGGGTGATTTATTTCATCTCTGTATATCACCTGGGGCTATCCACTTCTCTTGTTATATGCAAGGGTTTATGTTGTACAACCACTTTAAGATATACACCTGTTACATTCCCTGTATTGCTACCACCATTTTAGACACACCTTTACGCACTAACTGGCTTTTAAACTGATTAACAGAAAAAGATTACTTCAGGGAAAAAAAAAATCAAATGACTTAATGCAGTGGGGTTTAATAACTAGGTTGTCCATAGCATCCAATCTCCACTGTGGTTCTGGATCTAGAAAGTGAAAGCATACATCTGACATGGATTATTGTTTTTTCTTCTTTGCCCCAGTGTTTGTACCCAACATAATTATTTACAGGAAACATAGTGATGGCTCCCAGAATCTTATTGCATCATGCAATTTTAAATCGTGTACAGTTTCTGTGCATTTTGGTGTTTTGGTGGTTTAAACTGACTCTGGTGTAAACTTTGCAGTTGGGTTTTTATTCAGGGTAGGTTCACACTATAAAAAAGACAGAAAACAGAAAACTATTTTTTTGTGTGCCTGGTTTGCACTTCCACACTGCGGGGCATAGCAGTGCAGAAACATGCAGTCAAGTTGCATTTTTCACAACATTTCACAGCTGTCTGTGTGTCCCTATGCATGGCAGCTAAGCTATGTTATGTCACGTCAAGACATTTCATTAAAGTTTATTAAAAAAGTGTACATTTGTTTAAAAATTGCAAGGAACCACATCCCAGCTGTGATCCCTAATGTGAACCTGTCCTTAATGTGGTGCTGAAAATTAAAGGCACTGAACTTGAAGAATCCAGCCACCTAATGAGTTTTTAGCCCACCATCCCTGAGGCTGGAAGTTGTCACAGCTTTTGGTAGTTTTTACCTTGCAAGCCCTTTGGTTGCTGCTTACTGTTTATGTTCTTAAAGTAGATGTAAACCATAACTGAGTTAATTGACTGCATGGGATTTCTAAGATCAGGATTGTTGATTAGGGATGAGCCGAACACCCCCCGGTTTGGTTCGCACCAGAACTTGCGAACGACCCCCGCGTTCGGTACGAACGTTAGAACCCCATTGAAGTCTATGGGACTCGAACGTTCGAATTGGAAAGTGCTAATTTTAATGGCTAATATGCAAGATAGTGTCCTAAAAAGGGTTTGGGGACCTGCCTCCTGCCTCAGGGGACATGGGTCACTGCAAAAAAAAGTTTTAAAAACTGCCGTTTTGGCGGGAGCACTGATTTTAATGACTATTAAAGTGAAAAAAAAAAAGTGAAATATTCCTTTAAATATGGTGCCTGGGGGGTGTCTGTAGTATGCCTGTGAAGTGCCACGTGTTTCCCGTGTTTAGAACAGTACCTGCACAAAATGACATTAAACGGAAATAACACCATTTAAAGCTGCTTGCGGTTTTAATGTTATATCTGGTTCCTGCAATATGGTTGAAAATCATTGAGAAACATGGCATGGGTAGCCCTCCCTGCCCATTACCAGCCTATTTGGGTCTTGTACGCATATTAAGGGGAACCCCGTACCCATATTAAAAAAAGGAAATGCGTGTGGCCCCCAGGCCCTATATACTCAGAAGAGCAGTATACAGGCGGTGCAAACAAGACAGGGACTGTGTAGGTTTGTTGTGTTAAGTTGAATCTGTTTGTCATTTTCAACCGGTACATTTTTAAAGTGTAGCTCCAGTCAAAAAAACTATCTTTAAGCTTTTTGGAAAACATAGGGAAGGGTTATCACCCCTGTATAATTTGTTTTGTCGTCCATCTTTTTTCATCTCACTTGCTGCTGTCTCCTTGCGTTTGCAAGTAGGAGATGTTTGTAAGTTGGATGTTTGAAAGTAGGGGCCTGCCCTATATTATAGCGGTATGTACTGGGTACAGAGCACGCAGACAGCACGCACTATCTCCTAACACTACTGACTGCAAGCTCTATTATTAACCACTTGTTAGCCCAATGTTTGCATAAAGTGAAAGATGAAGTTATGCTGAGTAAATAGATATCAAACATGTCACTCTTCAAAATTGCACATGCCCGTGGAATGGCGCCAAACGTCGCTACTTAAAAAATCCCCATAGGCGACGCTTTAATTTTTTTTTTACTGGTTACATGTTTACTCAAAACATGTAACCAGTAAAAAAAAAAATGCAGAGGAGGTCTAGGACTAGAATTATTGCTCTCGCTCTAACATTCTCGGCGATACCTCACATGTGTGGCACATGCGAGCACATGGGGACATGGGCGCTTTAATTTTTATTTTATTTTTTTATTGTTCATTTTACTTTATTTATGTTAGTTTGACATTTTTTTCCCCAAAAATATATTTTTGATCACTTTTATTCCTATTACAAGAAATGTAAACATCCCTTGTAATAGGAATATGGGGTGACAGGTCCTCTTTACAGTGAAATCTGGGGGGTCAATATGACCCCACATCTCACCTCTAGGCTGGGAAGCCTGAAATAAAAAATAAAAAAAAGATTCTGGCTTTGATCGTACTGGCGAGTTGGTAGAAGCACCGGAGGGCGGTGAGGGGTGGGGGGCGTCTATGGCTGGGTATTTCAGGGTATCACCGAGTATGGCTGGGTATCTCTGAGTATGGCTGGGTATGGCAATTTATGGCAGGGTATTACAGAGTATTGGCGGGGTATTGGCGGGGTACTACAGAGTAATAGCAGGGTACTGCAGAGTAATGGCAGGGTACTGCAGAGTATTGGGGGTACTGCAGAGTAATGGCGGGTACTGCAGAGTAATGGCGGGTACTGCAGAGTATTGGGGGGTACTGCAGAGTAATGGGGGTACTGCAGAGTAATGGCGGGTACTGCAGAGTATTGGGGGGTACTGCAGAGTATTGGGGGGTACTGCAGAGTAATGGGGGTTACTGCAGAGTAATGGGGGTTACTGCAGAGTAATGGGGGGTACTGCAGAGTAATGGCGGGTACTGCAGAGTATTGGGGGGTACTGCAGAGTAATGGGGGTTACTGCAGAGTAATGGGGGGTACTGCAGAGTAATGGCAGGGTACTGCACTGCAGAGTAATGGCAGGGTACTGCACTGCAGAGTAATGGCGGGGTACTGCAGAGTAATGGCAGGGTACTGCAGAGTATGCACTGGTATTGCAGAGTATTGGCAGGGAATTGAGGGGTTAAATTCGGTGAGCAGCGATGTGGGCACTGCAGATGCAGCCCACATCGCTGCTGACACCGATCTCTTTCCCCTCCGCTGTACCGATCGGTACAGAGAGGGGAGGGAGGAACAGGCGTCATAACATGACGCCGGTTTGTTTCCAAGTGATCACTCCGTCATTTGACGGAGCAATCACGTGGTAAACGGCCGCTATGAGCGGCCGTTTACCGTGATCCGTGATGCGACCCGGCGGTCACGGATGCTCTCGAGTGCGCACACCTTGGGGCACGCGAGAGCAGAATTCTGGGAGGCCGTTAATTAACGGCCTCTCAGAGTTAAACAACCCCCCTGAAGCCGTTAATCGGCAATGGGCAGTTGTTAAGTGGTTAAAGCTAGATCACTAGCTATATAGGTGAGGTGAATATAGTGGTGTATACTGCAGTCAGGGCACAGACAACAACCACTACACAGCAGCAAGATAGGAAATCAGCCAAAAACGATTGGTGTGTACTGTGTTGAAGGTACACAGAACACCCACTGCTTCAGATGCTAAGTAACACACTACACGAGGCCGCCTCAAAGGCGGCCTTATATAGTGTGGGGCGTGCACTACACAGCCTGAGCTATGATTGGCCACAGGCAGGATGCCTGTGGCCAATCATGGCTCTCCTCGCTGCCGGCGCTGCGATTGGCCAAGCATGCGGGGTCACAGTGCATGCTTGGCCAATCATGGGGCAGCAATGCACTGCGCCACCGCAGTGCATTGTGGTCCGCGCGCGCGTCACTCGAATTTTGACGCGAACGGCCCAAACGTTCGGAATTCGCTGAACGGCCGAACAGCCAATGTTCGAGTCGAACGTACGTTCGACTCGAACACGAAGCTCATCCCTATTGTTGATTATGACAACAGTAGACCATGCCTGCATAATAAAAAGAAAGGGTTACCCAACTGATGTGAGTGAGAAAGCCTGTATTGTAGTTCAGCTTAATATTGTATTTTTTATTGGAATTTGTCCATATAAGCTTCAAAAAAGATTCAGGTGCAGCGTATCCAAGGTACCCTGTGAGCAATGCAAAAGAGAGAAGGAGGGAGGCACACCTAAGTGCAATATTAAAAAGTTAATTCAAAAGCACAAACCTAAATGCACTTACAGAAACAAAGACATCACAGGCATATCTGTCATGTATAGGGCCCTCCTTGAGGGATGCCAACAATCTGTTTTTCCCCAGCGATCCGCAGTGTTTTCTCATGTACAGGACGCTTTTTCCAGAGCAGGAAGTGAAGGAGATCCCAGGTGCCCAGCGTGGACCGCATGGGGTAAATTACGTCACCCAGTGGGCGGACCTTGATGTGAGGAGGACAGGAAAGAAACTAGGCTACCCACTTGCATCAGTGCATGCATCAGTGACTCTGTCCCTCTTGTCCACCTGTTGGAGCTCATACTGCATGGAATAATGGACAGGGCACTTGAGGCAGAACAGAGGCAGGAAGAGGAGGACTTCCTTACTTCTCAAGACTCCCTTTATCCAGACAGTGTTCCTGTGTGCCCGCCGATCACGCAGGAAGAGGAGGAGGAGGACTGTGTCCGCATGGAGGTGGAGCCTAGCACTCAGCATCAGCAGCAGTCTTCAAGGGATCATTTACAGTCCGAAGAAACCCATGGACTTGTACGTGGCTGGGAGGAGGTGGCTGCGGATGATGTCCTTGGTGACCCAGAGGACTCAGGACCGAATGCCTCAGCAAATCTACGCTGCATGGCCTCCCTGATCCTGCAAAGCCTGTGGAAGGATCCTCATATTCGTGGTATCAAGGAGAGGGATCATTACTGGCTGGCAACCCTCCTTTATCCACATTACAAAGGTAAGGTTGCGGACCTTATCTTACCATCGCAGAGGGAGTAGAGGATGAAACATCTTCAGGAGGCCTTGTAGAAAGGTTTGTGCAATGCGTTTCCAGAGCCTGGGATGTTACTGGACAATGTATTGCTGAGGTTTTGTTCAGTCACAGAAGGAGCAGTGGAGAAGGTGTCCATCTGACCGATGCGTTCAGACAATTTTTTCGTCTGCAGCTCCAAGGTATGATCGGTTCCAGCAACCTTTGCCAGCGTCTGATTCACGTGGTGCAGGAATACCTAGGAGCAAGATCAGACTTGGACACCTTTCCCACCAAAAATACTCTGGGTTACTGGGTCTTGAGGATGGATCACTGGCCAGAGCTTGCACAGTATGCAATTGAGCTACTGGCCTGTCCTGCATCCAGCGTTCTTTCAGAACACACCTTCAGTGCTGCTGGTGGCTTTGTAACCGATCACAGGGTGTGCCTGTCCACCTGCTCAGTTGATCGACTGACCTTCATAAAGATGAATCAGTCTTGGATCACCACCAGCTACCAAGCACCCGAAGCTGATGTAACCAAATATTTTTTTTGGAAAGGTCACATCCCTTCAAGACTGCCTATGCTGATGCTAAGTGCCTGTCCTGTTATGTTGACTGACTATCCTCTTCCTTGCACAGTATGCAATTGAGCTACTGGCCAGCCCTGCATCCAGCGTTCTTTCGGAACGCACATTTAGTGCTCCTGGAGGCTTTGTAACTGATCACAGGCTGCGATTGTCCACCGCTTCGGTCGAACGGCTGACCTTCATAAAAATGAATCAATCTTGGATCACCAGCTACCAAGCATCTGATGCTGATGTAACCAAATTTTTTTTTTTGAAATGTCAGATCCCTTCAAGACTGCCTATGCTGATGCTAAGTGACTATCCTGTTATGCTAAGGGAATATCCTCTTCCTCCTGTTCATGCTGATAGCTTGTAAGAACATTTTTGGTTCTGGGCACCACCACCAGTGGCTAAGGCCCAATTTTTCTGCCCCTGTTTAAGAGGGTGGCGTGTAATTGCAATTTTTAATGCAATACTTTGCAGTAGGGCTCATTCCTGCACTCCAACTAGAGTATCTGTGAGGGGTTGCAGTGTTGTGGCACCAGCACCAGTGCCTTAGGCCCAACTTTTCAGCCCCTGTTTAACAGGGGCATGTAATTACAATTCTTGATCTAATATTTCACAGCAGGGCCCATTCCTGCGCCCACCAAGAGTAACTGTGAGGCCTTAAAGTGTTGTGGGAACACCACCACACCGTCCACCACCAAAGGCCCAATTTTTCTGACTCTGTTCGACAGGGGCATGTAATTACTATTCTTGATCTAATATTTCACAGCAGGGCCCGTTAATGCACCCACCAAGAGTAATTGTGAGGGCTTACAGTGTTGTGGCAACACCAACACCTAAGGACCAAATATATGCAGAGTATATAGGGCAGGCCCCTACTTTCAAACATCCAACTTACAAACGATGGAAACGGAAGGAGACAACTGGAAGTTAGAGGAAATCTATCCCTAGGAAGGGAAATGCTCTCCTGTAAGAGCTCCTTGTTTCACTAAAAACCCCAAATTTTCAAAATTCAATTGTCATTGGGACAGAAAGTGAGGTGAAATCTTCTGAACAGGTACACAGACAGCAAAACAAATGTTACAGGGGTGATAATACTCCCCTATATTTTCCAAAAAGCTTAAAAATATATTTTTTGGCTGGAGCTACACGTAAAAAATGTACCAGTTCAAAATTACAAACAGATTCTACTTAAGAACAAACCTACAGTCCCTGTCTTGTTTGCACCACCTGTATATTGCTGTTCAGAGTATAAAGGGCCTGAGGGCCCCACGCCTTTTCTTTTTTTTATTTGGGTGCGGGGTTCCCCTTAATATCCATACAAGCCCCAAAGGGGCTTGTAATGGGCTGGGTGGGTTCTCAATGATTTTCATCCATATTGCCAGGACCAGACATGACATTAAATCCACAAGCACTTTTTTTCCTTTAGAAATGTCATTTTGAGAAGGGACTGTTTTAAACACGGGAAACATGCACCACTTTACAGGCATACTATAGACACCCCCAGGCACAATATTTAAAGGAATATTTCACTTTTATTTTTTCACTTTAAGCATCATTAACCAGTTAAGCCCCGGCCCATTTGGCTGGCCAAAGACCAGACCACTTTTTGCGATTCAGCACTTCGTCGCTTTAACTGACAATTGCGTGGTCGTGCAACGTGGCTTCCAAACAAAATTGACGTCCTTTTTTTCCCGCATAAATAGAGCTTTCTTTTGGTGGTATTTGATCACCTCTACGGTTTTTATTTTTTGTGCTATAAACAAAAAAAGAGCGACAAATTTTGAAAAAAAAAGATTTTTAACTTTTTGCTATAATAAATATCCCCAAAAAATATATAAAAAAACTTTTTCCTCAGTTTAGGCCGATACGTATTTTTGGTAAAAAAAATTGCAATAAGCGTATATTAATTGGTTTGTGCAAAAGTAGGGAAACTAACAGATAGCTGTTCATACTCTGTATGAACAGACGATCTATCAGTTCACTGCTTAGAGAATCGGTAACTGTGTGTTTACACACACAGCTCCCGGCTCTCCGTGTGCCCCGAGCGATCACGGGAGCCCGGCGGCAATCGAGACTGCTGGGCACTCGCATCGGCTCGGGAAACAAGCGGGGGGTGCGCAAGCGTAACGGCGATTCACGCAGCCGAGCCATGCTGCCACAGTACGACTGCGGTGGCTGGTCGGCTAGCGGTTAAAAACACTGCTACCGAAAAAACAGCTGTTTTTAAAACTTTTTTGGAATTTATACATGTACCCTGGGGTAGGACCCGGGTCCCCAAAGCCTATTAAGGACAATAACTTGCAAATTAGTCTTTAAAATTCGCACTTTTGATTTCTGACGTTCGAGTCCCATAGACTGTAACAGGGTTTGAAAGTTCACGTGAACTTTCAGTCCGTTCGAATGTTCTGATGCGAACCGAACTGGGGGGTGTTTGGCTCATCTCTACTGAACAAGAACCTTTATAGCAAGATCGCAAGGTATTATTTGTATGATAGTTGCAAGTTTAAACATTTTAAAGAAGACTTTTGAAATGACATTAGCAAGTTAAACTACTGTATTATTGGATTTTAGTTATTCGGTTTACTTAATGCAGGAACTGATCTTTGTTCCTCTTTAAAGTAGACGAGAGCCCAATCTGTGAGGCTACTGTTCAGATTTGATTCAACATGTGCTCACAGTATAAATGTGACTGGCACATATTCTATATGTAATGGTGAGGATCTTATGTAAAACTATACTACCCCAATAAAGACATGATTTTGTTCCTTTTAAACATAATGGTGCATATTTATAAAGCATGTATGTGGGGTGCAGTGTGTGCGGCAGCAATAATTCGCACAGTCAGGTGCAATGTTAAACTTGTATTGAAGTAATTTAGCAAGTATTATAGCAACAGTTAACGACAAACCCAGTGGGAAGGCTACCCAGCCTGGTGCACTCAGTTTCCAACTACGTGAAGAAGCAGATTGCAGCTGGACTGACAGTGTCTGTAGAGAGGGAGCAGTATGTGGCCTGGTTGTCTCACTCCCGAATAGAAAGGTGTCCAGAAGAGATGCAACCCTACGCTTTCCCTCCTCATCAGGAACCTTTCTCTAGTGCTAGTACTCTCCCTCACAGGCAGGTTACCTGTCCCTACTCTACCAGCTCTCCAAAAGCCCACCAAAGCCTGACCCAAGATAGTTGCCAGAGTCACATGGGGCAGCAGCATCTAATCTGATTGCTTCCCCAGTGACCCAGGAACCATAGAGGAACCATGTTCTCTTGACTTCCTCCCCAATGTCAGTGCTGCTGTGATAGCACCACCTGCAGTGGAGAAAGCAGACTGCGCCTGCCTACAAACAGGTAATTTGATATCTCAAATATGTATTGCATGGGAGTGTTCATAGTGCACTTGATTTAGGGCTCCTGCACACAGCCACAAGGGGGCCATACAGCGTCCAAGTTTGTACAGTATGTCTGCTCCCAGGGTTGTATGTCGCCACATGTACATGTGTTTATATAAGGACCAGCGTAAACCCATGTACAGATACATCCTGTATTTGCGTCTTGTGTGCATTTGTACACAGCAGCTGTCACTCCCAGGAAAACATTTACACAGGGTTCTGTATGTTCTTGCATGCTATACAGCCCATCTGTGGCCATATGCTTGGACCAATAAATGGCAGTGATTAATTCACCACCAGTGATTGTTTAATGAGTTGTATTCACTATTTAAATATATGCCCCAAATTTGGTATGTCTCATGTTGACTTTCAAAGTCAGTTTTTACTTCGCAAAGAGGAAATGTATTTAACTTTGTGAAAGAGGTGAAGTTGTGTTGACCCAATGCACCTTTTTAGTTTTACATTAAAAATGCCCTTTGCTGTGAGGACATAAATTAACCATGCAGCGGAGAACTAGGAATGCACAACTTTGTGTGTTCCTAGTCCTTGATGTCAAACTGAAAATGTTGTCATAAAGCCAAGATAACTAATACATTTTGACGTAGCAAATGTGTGTGCCACTCAGGCTTGGTGGTAAAGGGGTATGTAATCAATGCTTCCGCAGCTGCTGACAGGGGATGGAACCCATCCTGGTTCCTATCAGGCTTCAGTGAACAATGGGGTGGCCCCTAAAAGTAGAACATCTAGGTGTCCTGAAGTGGTGAGTAGGCCCTTTACAAAATAATCCAGAGTGGGTGACTGGGGACAAAGAGAAGGTGAATCTATTAAATACTTTATTCAGCTCTTTGTATACAAAGGAGCATGGGGAAGCTCATGTACATAATGGGGGTGGTAGTGACACAGCCCCAAATGATCCACACTGGCTCAAAAGGGATATGGTCCAGAAATATTTAGACGGAATAAAAGTGGTTAAAGCACTTGGACCAGATGGCATCCACCCACAGATCCTAAAAGAATTGAGCTCTGTAATTTCAAAGCCATTGTATCTAATTTTTAGGGACTCATTACACCCCTGTACAAATCATTAGTAAGACCTCATCTGGATTATGCAGTTCAGTTTTGGACATCAGTTCTCAAAAAGGATATTGGGGAACTGAAGAAAGTGCAGGGAAGGGCAACCAAACTGATAAGAGGCATGGAGGAGCTCAGCTATGAGGAAATATTAGAGGAACTGAATTTATTCACTCTTGAGAAGATGAGATTAAGGGGGGATATGATCACCATGTATAAATATATAAGGGGTCTATATAGTGAACTTGGTATTGAGTTATTCACTTTACGTTCAATGCTGAGGTCAAGGGGGTACTCATTACATCTAGAGGAAAAGAGATTTAATCTCCAAATACGGAAAGGTTTCTTCACAGTAAAGCCTTGTACACACGGTCGGACATTCCGACCACAAAATCCGTCAGATTTTTTCCAACAGATTTTGTCCTAAACTGGTGTTGCATACACACGGTCAGACAAAGTTGTCGGAAAATCCGTTCGTTCGGAACGTGATGACGTTCATTCATTATGACGGGACTATGTTGAGGCTAGTAGCCAATAGCTTTGGTCTCCTAATTTGATCTAAGCATGTGTGGCACTTTGTCCGATCAGAATTCTCTACATACGATTGGAAAAAGTCAGATTTTTTTGTCTGAAAATTTGAGATCCTGCTCTCAAATTTTTTCCGTCTGATTTTCCAATAGAGCTCACACATGATTGGATTTTCCGACAATATAATCCGAACTGACCTTTTCCATCTGAATTTCCGATCTGGTGTACAAGGCATAAGAGCTGTGAAAATGTGCAATAGACTCCCTCCAGAGGTGGTTCTGGCCAGCTCAGTAGATTGTTTTAAGAAAGGCCTGGATTCTGTCCTAAAAGTACATAATATAATTGGGTACTAACATTTATAGGTAAAGTTGATCCAGGGAAAATCCGATTGCTTCTCCGGGATCAGGAAGGAATTTTTTCCCTTGCTGTAGCAAATTGGATCATGCTTTTCTGAGTTTTTTTCTGCCTTCCTCTGGATCAACTGTGGGTATAGGATTGGGTATATGGGATTGTATGATATTATTTTTATTTATTTTTTATGCCTGAACTAGATGGACTTGTGTCTTTTTTCAACCGGACTAACTATGAGTGGAATGGCAACCTCAGCCTGGACTCCAACCAGGCCACACCCCCAACACATTTTACTCTGCCCCGGAGCTTAGTCGTGACTAAGGGTGGAGTGAAACATGTTTGGAGTGGTGCCTGGTTGGAGTCTAGGCTGAGTTTGCCACTCTATTCATCACTTCAGGACACCTAAATGTGCGACTTTTAGGGGCCACTGCATTGTTCTCTGAATACATTTTGACGTTGTTAAACTTGGTCTGAGCATCAAAGTTTCAAAAACTCTAGTCAAAAGAGGATTAAACACCTAATCATGTGCAAGCAAAAAATAATAATCACTTTGTTTCACTATATTCACAAAGACAAATTGAATTTCACTTTGCAAAGTCAAAATGTTATACTCTTTAAGTAGATAAATTCCACGTACACACGATCAAACAATCGAGTGGAAAAGTCCGGCAAACTCAAGTCCGCCGGACAATCCCCCCGTGTGTAGCCTCCGGCGTACTTTTTTGACCCGAAAGTGCGGCGGACTTAGAAAGTAGTTTTGCACTCCAATCTTCCCGCCGGACTTGCATTTCGGCGGACAATCCGGCCGTGCGCATGCAAGTCCGCCGTACTTTCGAAATGAACAGACTTTTCCCGCCCGGAGAAAAGTACGCTCATTTTGAGCACGTCTCCAGGTAGGCGGGGCCCGCGAAGGATGCGTCGCTGGCCCCCGCCACCTGGTATGGACTTAAAGGGGAACCCCGACGCCGAAAAAATCGGCGTGGGGGTCCCCCCCAGGTCCGCATCAGACCCTTGTCCGAGCACGCTACCCGGCCGGCCAGGAAAGGGGTGGGGACGAGCGAGCGCCCCCCCCCCTCCTGAGCCGTACCAGGCCGCGTGCCCTCAACATGGGGGGTGCCTTGGGGAAGGGGGGGGCCGCGCGACCCCCCCACCCCAAAGCACCTTGTCCCCATGTTGATGAGGACAAGGGCCTCTTCCCGACAACCCTGGCCGTTGGTTGTCGGGGTCTGCGGGAGGGGGGCTTATCGGAATCCGGGAGCCTTTAATAAGGGGGCCCCCAGATACTGGCCCCCCACCCCATGTGAATGAGTATACCTCATTCACCTGTAAAATAAAGTAAAAAAAAACACAACACACAAGATAAAATAGTTTATTGCACAGCTCCGGGGGTCTTCTGTCTTCTATCTTCTGCTAGCTCTTTTGCTAGCGGAAAAGCCCGGCTTTCTTCCTCGCCGCCGGCCTCTTCTTCCGACTTCAGGGGTCTTGTCCCCCTCTTCGGTTCTTCTGCCGGGCCACCGCGCCTTCTTCTAGCTCTTTTACAGGCGGTGGCCCGGTCTTCTGTCGACGCTGTCGTCGTCGCTGCCTTCTGTTCTTCTCTTCAGATGTTGCCTCGTCGCTCGCTCCGCTCACAATGACGGGGACCGGGCGTGCGGCGACTTATATAGGGACATCACCGGATGATGTCCCCGCCCAGTATGATGTCACAGTCCAAGAGGATGCTTCAATATTGTTCACTATTGGAGCACCTTGTTTGGACTTTTATTGTGTTTATAGACAAAGTGTATTGTCATTACATACCATTGTCAGTTTTCCCTTTTGTTTCAAGGGAGTTATATATACTGTTTGGTTGCGCACTTTTTTTTATTTATATACACGTGTAATAATTTACAATGAGTAATTTTTTTTTAAAAGAGTAATCCAGATTTGGGAATTGTTAATAACTACACATTTAGGATACACCAAAAGAAGATAGTATAAATGACTCTACAGTATGTTTTAAACTGCGATCTGTTTGGAAAACCTAAAACCTAGAAGTGACCAGTAGCAACAGGCTCCTGGGCACTTCTAATAGCCTCTTACAGGATGTCAAGGAGAAGAACGAGGATGAAGAGGATGTGCCCGACCTCGAATGGTGTGCTTTAGGTTTTTAGAACTGAGTACAGAAGGTAGATTGAATGACAACTCGCTTATGGTCAAGGCATGGTTGGAGAGCACATAAAAACTGGGTGTTGCGGTGGAGGTATAGCAGTCTGGGGAGTACATTTATCTTTAATATGCCATTTTTCCCAAATCAGGAAAATGTTCCAGTGTTCCAATTTCTAAGGTCCTGTCTAATTTGTGTGAGAAAGGGGGAACTTTGTGAAAAATAATTTGTCAGTTGTAGGAGTTATCCCAAGCGTACCCCAAGACGACGTGATTTATCACGAAACGCGTAGGGCGGTGTGACACGCTACGTTTTTGCCTCACTAGAACAGCAGTAGAACTAGGATATGATTTTGGAGTTGCGATCGGCCGACGCTTTCCATGATGATATGCCTTTCTTTACAATAACTCTGTAAGTGCATTTCTTCTTTCTTACTTTTATTTTAATAAATGGTTTTACACTATCTGGAGTGCTTTTTTCCTTCCTATGGTGGACCATTTGCCTTCCTGTCGGAATACACCCGAGTCCTGTTCTAAAGTGGATCCAGGGTTGGACGATTCAAGTTTCATGCATATTCTGACCTGATCTTTCAAAAAGCGCACCTTACTAGGGCATCTGGTAAGGAGCTAATTTTATTCGTTTGGTGGTGGTGCACTTCAATTTGTTCCACGTTGACACATGATTCAGAGACTTGGAGCCATTTTGGACACGTGGTGTTTCCGTTTATAGTGCATTTGCACTCAAAATTTTGTTTTTCACAAAGAATTATTTCAATGAGGACACATCAATAATTTATGTGATTTATTTATTTGCACATTTCTTTTGTGTCAGTTTTGGGCACAAATATTACTGAGATTCACTGTTTATGTAATTAGTGACAGGGTTATGTAATTAGTGACACTGTTATACATGTATTATCAAATGTGGTTAGTATATGCCATGCAATAGGTTTGGTTTCTATGGTTTTCTTTGTACAATATTGTGCACTTTTAAGTTCTCATTCAATTTTGGGTGAGATGTTTATATCCTAATATAGGACATTAGGGATTGCGCAGTTTCTTCCTTTTTTTCTTATCTACATACGTATATAACTTTTTGGTATATATTTGAACTGCAGCATCATACAATTTTCTGTGTTTTTGTTTACTCTGTAGCGCAAATTTTTTCTCTGTTTTCCAGTTGTAGGAGTTATATTGATTCCCAAATATTTGATGGGGGTGGAGACCTATTTAAACGGAAAAGCTGATTTGAGGGCTGAGTGTAAGATAAAATGTTGAGATTTAGCACTTTTAATTTTTGATCATTTATTTTAAAGTTGAAGAGGAAACCCTGTATGTCAAGTTCTTGCATTGAAATTGGGAATGATGTGATAGGTTTGGTAATGAAATAGAGTAGAGCATCAGCAAAGTCTGTGACTTTATGTTCCAAGGTACCGACTAAGATACCAGCTGGCTCTGACATGACATAAGAAAGGTTCAAGAGCGAAAACTAATGGAGAAAGTACCCAACCCTTTGGTTCCATTCTTCATGTTGAAATATTCCAAAAAGGTGGAGTTTACTTTTATCCTTGCTGAGTGGTGGGAATAGATTGTCTCAATTCATTTTCCTATCCTATCCCCTAAGCCCAGGTGTTGAAGACTGTCTTTAATGAATGACCAGTCGACCCAGTCAAGTGCCTTTTTGGCATCAGTTGACAGAAAAATGGTGGAAATTTCCTAAAGAGGGTTGGGTGGATTGCATTTGGGAACAGCTTTAGGTCTATATTGAGGAGGAAACTGGGAGGAAACGTGGGACAAATTCTTCCTTTCGTTCAGAATTAAGCCAATTGTTACCCTCGGTAAATTTGTAGTTAGTCTGGTCATCAAGAATAGAGTTATAGGCCATCAAAAAAGAGATTGAAGATACTACTGAAAGTTTTAATAGCACTGAAGTGAGTAATCTTTTTTGACAGTAAAGTTTGTTACGTTTTATGGCTTGATCTTTCAAAGAATGAATGTAGATGAGTGTTCATAAGTCTGCCAAACGGTTTTATTCTTGTAGGTAGACAAGTCCTTTATCTCAGATGACTGTCATTTGGGATACTGAATTTCAGTTATACAAATATCATATGTCAAACCTGTAAATAACAAAAAATATGGGTAACATTCAGAATAATACCTTAGGATATGGACATATACATATGTGCTATAGTTTTCTTTTTAATTTGTCTTTGAACCCATTCTGTAAAAGTAACCATAGCAAACAATCAAATGTTTTTTTTAATTCAGCTCCAAAAAACATGTTGATTTTAGTTGGGTCAAGGTAGCATTAATTTTATTTTCATATAAACCCCTGTGCATATGTTTAATATACATTTTATGTTGATTGTTGCAGGTGTCTGTCATTTATATATAAAGTACAATATCATTGGTCTGTCTGTGAAATAAAGGAAGTATAACCAAAGCCACACATTTTGCAATTTATATTGCAGTTAACTATATATGTATACTTTTTTTGTATTTTTTAGCTATACAAACCTTGTAGTTTCCAGTGATTTTAAGGATCAAGTGAACAACCCAGAAGTTAAGGTACGAGGGTCCAATGTAATCATCAATCAAGTCATCAATAAGCTGCGTCTCTTCATACAGGTATGGATGCTCACTGAGTTACAAATGAATGATGGTTGCTGGAATGGCAACTACTTTTCTGCTTGGCATAACTTTAATTTATTCATTCATAGAGTGCTATCAAGTACCTTTATTAAACTACAAATCCTAGTATGTCCCTAGGGAGCCTGAAACTCGGACAAGCACTGTAACTAAATCCTTTGCTTCTTCAACTTCCTCCGACTACCTCATATCCTGTGTTGTTATTGGTCACTTAAGTGTTTTTAATAGATAGTGTGGTTTTGGGGGGGGGGGAGTCTCAAAGATAGAGATGCTGAGCACTTCTTGGATGCAATATTGATCTTGCAAGTACCTTGAATATCTGCTATCAGCCAGACCCACATTTGAGTTGATTATTTGTGCTGTATATACAGTATCTCACAAAAGTGAGTACACCCCTCTCATTTTTGTAAATATTCTATTATATCTATTCATGTGACAACACTGAAGAAATTACAATTTGCTACAATGTAAAGTAGTGAGTGTACAGCTTGTATAACAGTGTAAATTTGCCATTTACAGCCCTAGGGACTGTATGCTGACCTGCTCATTACTGCTGAATTGTCTATTTTAAGCGCTTGTTGTTACCTGGAGCATGTAAGTGCAATTCCTATATCATTCATTTTAATTAAACTCCCTATATGGAATTATGCTATGTTCCTCCCTTTTTTCTTCTTCTTTGCTTCTCCGATGGGGTTGATCTCTACATTATTCGGTATACCCCATATCTATGAGAACGATTTTCTGGAGGTTTGATCTGCATAAAAGAACCTTGGACCCCTGGGATTATACTATTAAGCCTGTTAGACCCACCAAGTATATGCTTGTGTGTGTCCACGTCCTCTGGTAAGCAATGCGTGCTGTCGGTGGGGGATCACGTTTATCACTTACTGAGTTGGACTCTCATGGAACCATTATTGTGTTTTATAGTCGCTTATAATTTGATGTCACATATTCATTTGGATACTTTTTGGAACAACATTTATTGGTTCTGGACCTTTTTTTCACGAGTTTAGAATATTTCTTATTTTAGTTGATGATTTACATTGGACTGTATTATTTATGTCACTATATGTGACTATTTTTGTATGAGTTACTGGATTACTGTATTATTTATTATTGATTTATTTAGCGCTGCACTTTTTCCCTTTTACATATGTGAATGGGGAGCAGGTGTGTTAAATTTAATGTTATTGCTCTCACTCTCTCATACTGGTCACTGGACGTTCAACCTGGTACCTCATGGCAAAGAACCCCCTGGGGATCTATAAAAAGAATTGTTGCTCTACATAAAGATGGCCTAGGCTATAAGAAGATTGCCGAGACCCTGAAACTGAGCTGCAGCACGGTGGCCAAGACCATACAGCAGTTTAACTGGACAGGTTCACTCAGAACAGGCCTCGCCATGATTGACCAAAGAAATTGAGTGCACGCGCTCAGCTTCATATCCAGAGGTTGTCTTTGGTAAATAGACGTATGAGTGCTGCCAGCATTTCTGCAGAGGTTGGAGGGGTGGGGGTGGGGTCAGCCTGTCAGTGCTCAGACCATACACCGCACATTGCATCAAATTGGTCTGCATGGCTGTCATCCCAGAAGGAAGCTTCTTCTAAAGATGATGCACAAGAAAGCCCGCAAATAGATTACTGGTCCTGTGGTCTGATGAGAACAAGATAAACTTATTTGGTTCAGATGGTGTCAAGCGTAAGCGGCGGCAACCAGGTGAGGAGTACAAAGACAAGTGTGTCTTGCCTACATTCAAGCATGATTGTAGGAGTGTTTTGGTCTGGGACCGCATGGGTGCTGCTGACACCGGGGAGCTACAGTTCATTGAGGGAACCATGAATGCCAACATGTACTGTGACATACTGAAGTAGAGCATGATCCCTCCCTTTGGAGACTGGGCCACAGGGCAGTATTCCAACATGATAACGACACCAAACACACCTCCAAGATGACCACTGCCTTGCTAAAGAAGCTGAGGGTAAAGGTCATGGACTGGCCAAGCATGTCTCCAGACCCAAACCCTATTGAGCATCTGTGGGGCATCTTCAAATGGTAGGTGGAGAAGCACAAGGTCTCCAACAGCTCCGTGATGTCATTGTGGAGGAGTGGAAGAGGACTCCAATGGCAACCTGTGAAGCTCTGGTGAACTCCATGCCCAAGAGGGTTAAGGCAGTGCTGGAAAATGATGGTGGCCACACAAACTATTGACACTTTGGGCCCAATTTGTATATTTGCACTTAAGGGTGTACTCACTTTTGCTGGTTTATACATTAAGGGCTGTGTGTTGAGTTATTTTGAGGGGACAGCAAATTTACACTGTTATACAAGCTGTATACTCACCACTTTACATTTGTAGCAAAGTGTCATTTATTCAGTGTTGTCACTTTAATAGATAGCATAAAATATTTACAAAAATGTTAGGGATGTAATCACTTTTATGAGATACTGTATAAGGAGGAGGCTGGCGGGGGGCGCTGAACCCATGAGTTTTTTTTTACCTTGATGCACAGAATGCATTTTGCCTTTAGAACCACTTTAACCACTTGAAGATCAGGCTTATTCTGACACTTTCGTTTACAAGTAAAAATCGTAATTTTTTGCTAGAAAATTACTTAGAGCCCCCAAACATTATATATTTTTTTTAGCAGAGGCTCGAGAGAATAAAATGGTGGTTGTTGCAATTTTTATGTCACACAATATTTGTGCAGTGGTTTTTCAAAGCAATTGTTTGGAAAATAGAGATTTTAATGAATTTTAATGCAAAAAACACAATATATAACCCAATTTGTTGGTAAAATATAAAAGATGATGATGACGATGAATATAAAAACACAACAGGACAAAAAATTAATGTCCAAAACTCTATCAAATGTATATAACGATCAAAAACTTGGTCTTGGACTTCATCAGAAGAGTTCAAACTCACTATCCCCTGGAGTGGAAAGTATTTTTATGTCTTCTTTTGCAGGTGGCAAGCTTTGGATTTTTTTGGGGGTGAAAACGATAATTGTTTGAAACTGCTCTTTTGTTTTGTTCAGTTTTTTGCAATCTGTGCCTTGTAGGAGAGACTTATCTTCAATTTCTGTGCAGGACACACAGCAGGTGTCTTTAACACTTCCTAACTCTATCCAAGACTAAAAAAAAAGTTTTGAGTATTACTGAATACTACAGTAATTAACCCCATACAGTTATCAGAATACAACTTTTTTTTTAACATCATGGACCTTTATTGGTGCTTACTTAAGCTGGGTATGCACTAGTAGAATTTTGTTTTACATTTTCCGTGGTAAGAATCTTGTAAGGATGTTCATTAGACAAATCAATGTTCATTTTCTACCACAATGACAAGAAAATTTAGAGGAGCAGAATGGAGAATTTTCTCAAATGTACGAAATGTTTAATGCCACGTACACACGATCGGAATTATGGTCAGAAAAAGGTCTGATGGTTTTCCCAACGGAATTCCACTCAAGCTGTCTTGCCTACACATGGTCACACCAAATTCCGACCATCGAGAACACAATGACGTACAACACGTACGACAGGACTAGAAAAAGGAAGTTCAATAGCCAGTAGCCAATAGCTTCCGTCTCCTAGTTGAATCTGAGCATACGTGAGTTTTTGCGTGTCAGAATTGCATATACACGATCGGAATTTCCGACAGAATGTTTTTCCGTCCGGAAAATTGAGAACACGCTCCCAAATTTTTGCTGGCGGGAATTCGGCCAGCTAAATTTCCGATGGAGCATACGCACGCTCGCATTTTCCAATGAAAAAATCTCATTGGTCTTTTGTTGGCCGAAATTATGGTACGCGGCATGGTTTTCGTTGAATAAACTCAATTTATTCCAAAAGTGAATGTTAAAAGCAAATGAAATCTTGAACTTCTTTTGAACAACATTCAGAATGTTTGTGTACATTTTTATTTGAAATTCTACTAGTGTATACCCAGGTTTAGTCTATGTTTGTCATCTGTTACACTAAAGTCAAAGCTCCAAGGTATCTTTTGCTGGAGCAGCTCCCCTAAGCACAAAGGAACCACAAACCCAGGATTTGCCAAATCACAAACCTTTCTTTTTTACTAAAAAGTAAACTGTTGATAGCATAAAATAGAATAAGTTATTAATTGTAGTGTGATGCTGCTTGCTGTTTCTAATGACTGACAGCCTGAGGTCCCTTCTTACGTGTTCATTTATTCCCTAGGAAAAAAAAGATAGAATACTGATTAATTCCTTAGTGTTTTCTTTTTTAACGCTCTAAATAGCACAGGTCGTTTGATCATAATTTATATAAGTATCTTCTGAAACATCAAAGCTTTCAAAGCATGACTAACTTTCCCTGTTGATTTTAACACTGCAGATGTATTTCCAACATATGTGATTTTTTTTCTTTTTTTTTATATTTTTATTCACATACATTTGCTGTATTGATTCAGCTGGGACTGGTTTGAGGGTGCTGTGCAAAGAAACATAGCACAATGTACTCTAGCTGTAGTGGAACATCTGCAGTGGGCATGCTGATAAATCACTTTCCTAGTTGAAGGATGATCCTGTTAGTCCATCAAATCTAGTCAGGTTTTACTACAGGTTGTGCCAAACAAGTTATTTTGTGAAATGTTCACTACTGGTTTGCTGGCATTAAGAACTTGCTTACTAGCTTTCTTTTGATGTGACACAGATGTGCGTGGCAGACATAATGCCATAGCTCATCTTCAGGAAGCGATAGGACCTACTTTATGGCTGCAGCAACATAGCCATGCTAACATCCACTGTTTTCCCTTTTGTTGTGGGAATATTCATTCATTATATTTAGAGACACGTGTGTTACAGAATGCAGTTTAGTGTGGAAGTTATGGCACCATTGGACAGTATGGAGGGGCTTTTCCAGTTACACGTCTTCAAATTATTATTATTATTTTACAGAATTTATATAGCACCAACAGTTTACAAAGTGAGGGCAGACAGCACCGTTACAATACAGTTCAACACAAGAGGAATCAGAGGGTTCTGCTTGTTAGAGCTTACAATCTAAAGGGAGGGTCAAGTGATACAAAAGGTAATCGCTGTAGGGTAAAGGGCTGATGGAGAAAATAAAACATGTATTTGTTAGGTGGAGGAGGGATAGGCCTCTCTACAAAGATGCCTTTTCAGGGATCACCTAAAGCTGTATAGAGAGGAAGATAGTTCGGACAGACTGAAGTAAGAAATTCCGGAGGATGGGAAAGGCTGTAGATAAGTCCTGGAGATGAGCATGGGAGGAGGTGATGAGGGAGCTAGAGAGTAGGAGGTCTTTGGAGGAGCAAGGAGAACAGTTGGTTGGTACTTTGTGACAATGTTAGTGATGTAGTTGGGTATGGATGGCTTTGTAAATTGTTAGTATTTAGAATTGTATTTGTTCAGTGAATGGAAGCCAGTGGAGGGATCAACAAAGAGGGATACCGGATAATGAATGGCTGGTAAGGTGGATGAGTATGGTAGCAGCTTTCATTATGGTCTGAAGCAGAGATAGCTCGTGTAAAGGTGAGCCAATAGGGAGGGGTTGTAGTAGTCGAGGTGAGAGATAACCACTGAGTGAATTAAAAGCTCTCTGGTGTCATTGATTAGGAAAAGGCGTATTTTGGAGATGTTGCGTAGATTGAGGTGGCAAGATTTGGACAGTGATTGGATGTGGGGCTAAAAGAAACGTTTAGAGTCCAGGAATATACTGAATACCCTGGCATGTGGAGACTTCAAACTATGCAAACTATAGCTTATTGGAATCATCAGCATAGTTCAGGTCTGGGATACGAGCCCTGTTTTTCTATATATTGTTTAAAAATTCTGACCTGGACAGGCGTTCCTATTTATCTTATTATTTTCTTGTCTGGCTTGAAGGATGATTCTCAGGCACTGTTTGCAAATATTAAATCACAAAGACAATTCCTCCCTGCTCTGAAGGAGATATCAATACTCAATGACACTTTGCTGATTGTTGCACATACCCCAAATGCTCATTTCAGGAAGACCTGGAATGGCAACTCTAAGGCCGCGTACACACGCGGAGACTGTTCGGCCAACTTTGTCCGTCAAACAGTTTCGGCAAACAGTCCGCTCAAAATTTGCATGGACGGACATGGCCACACACGACGTACGAACAGTTTGCTGAAACCGTGCGCGATGACGTGAACGGCACGTACGACGGGACGAAAAATACGACGTCCTATACACTGCATTATAACTTTCGGCGTGTAAATCCTTTCTGAGCATGCGCGGAACTTAGTTTGTCGAACAAGCCTACACACGAGGGAACTGTTCGCTGAAACAAGGTTTCAGCGGACAGTTTTTCGGAAATTCCGAAAAACCTTGTTCAGCGGACTGTTCGCTGAAACTGTCCGCTGAACGCCCACACACGGGCGGACTGTCCGCCGAAACACTGTTCAGCGGACAAAGTTGGCCGAACAGTCCCCGCGTGTGTACGCGGCCTAACATTTGCCATAAAAGGTATTGAGCACCTGAAAATAATTGTTAACTAGTATTAGCCTAAATGCTGTGTTTAGTCCCAAGCAGAACATTTTCTAGATGCTCCCCATTTCAAAATATGCTGTCACTAAAAGCATGTATTACAATCTCTGGAAATTCAGAAAGTAACAACAGTGGGGTACAGTGCAGAATAGTCTGCACTCGGTGTGACAAAATACACAATGAGAGAAGTAAAGATGGTGCATTTATATACAAGAGGCAAAGCATGTCATGGGCTGTTGGCTGTAGTGCTGTTGCACCAGAGGCACACATCATTGTTTTTAAAAAGCCTTCACGCTACTATATAAATATAAAAATCCCACGTCTATGATAAATATTAAATAATGAGTATCAAATATGTGATAGAAAAAAATGAATAAAAGTCCATCAAAGTGCTAATATATAAAGTGCTAATGTACAAATAAAGTGAACGTGCACTATCAAAAATAATAAATAAATGCATATACACGTGCAAATTGCAATTAAAGTGCTAAGAGAATGCAGCAGGGTCTATTAGCATTCACATAATACTAAATCAAAAATAAAGTGCATAGTGATCCTGAGCAAAAAAAATGTGTATAAAACAATATAGCAATCATAAACGGGATAAAACGCTAGTAATAGTCCTAAATATTAGGGAAAGTATGAACCATTTCATAAATCCATATATATAAGTCTCTTAGTAACATAAACCACACAAGGGGCACTGAAACTAGTTCCCATAAGCAGAAGAGAACAATGAATGAAATCCTAATCTGGGCTTTTAGAACTCTCACCTCCACTCCTTTGTTATAACCGCATCAAGTTTAGGTAAATCTCCTGCTCGTCCTGTTGTCCACCACCAGGGGGTCTTCCACTGTTGTACTTTACAACTCGGTAATGTGGGCGCATATATTAGACCACCAGGGGGCCATCCATCCCTGTAGCAGATGTACTATACACCAGGTTGCTACCTCCGCAGTGTTGTGCCACTCATTAAGAGAAACAGGAAAGGGGAAAAAGAGGCTCCGATAGTGTAGTATTTAAAATCAGAAACGTTCGATTTATTAAAACAATTAGACTCTCGCATTGAATAAGAACGGTAACAGCTCAAAAGAAAAATTACTGCCTGGCGTCTTCCGCCAGTCTTACGTCACTTCCGGTATTACTTTCGGTTCACGGCCACTCCCTAAGCGTTACGTCAATCACATGACTTCATCAGGGGATTCTGATGTAGTCACGTGATTGTTCTCTTCTGCTTATGGGAACTCGTTTCAGTGCCCCTTGTGTGGTTTATGTTACTAAGAGACTTATATATATATGGATTTATGAAATGGTGCATACTTTCCCTAATATTTTGGACTATTACTAGTGTTTTATCCTGTCCTACCTGTTAGCACTTATCACTTTATGATTGCTATATTGTTTTATACACATTTTTTTGTGCAGGATCACTATGGACTTTATTAGACACAGGCATAGCTTAGAACCTCCTCAACACCTACATTTATGTACACCTGCATATAGGTTTAAAGCACACAGTACAGAGTTGAGCAGGTTTAGCGTAGTTATCAATACTGAGAGGTGTGCTGTGTTCATGTGTTAAAAGAACGGACATCCCAAGTCTCCCGTGATGTGCGGGAGCCTCCCGCATTTTGGCTGCGGCTCCCGCACACCCCCGAGTGCCCCATGATATCCCGGCTGCCAGCCCCAGCCGCACAAGAAGAATGGCTGTGGCCACAGTCAAAGAGAAATACATGTCGATGAAACAAATTCCACTTCCTACTTCCTCTTCCTGTTTTCTCCCCCCTCCATGTCTGATCAGCGCTCTCTCATTGGGGGCTCACTCATACTGAGTACACCCCTGAGGTGGAGCCTGCTCCTAGGCTCACATTTTGATTGGGTGGGACTCTGGGAAGGGGTGTGGCTGTCCTTTGAGGTGGTCACACCAAGCCCACCTTCTCTGGTGCAGGAAAGAGTAACACGGAGAGAGGTAAGTGTGCTGTGGCAGCCACTTTCTCTGACTGTACTAAGAACACATCTTACACCATAGATTACATCGCAGTACAGGTCATATACCCTGAAAACGGGAGAGTGTCCTATGTCATAAGGAAAGAGGGGAGCTACAGGGATGAATAAGATGGTGAAAAAGAGGGTGGGGATGAGGATGATGGGTGATTATGGAGAGAGGGAAGGATAGAGGCTGCTTGAGGCATGAGGATGAAGATGGATCATGTGGTGATAGATTAAATAGAGGAAAGAGCACATAGAGATTACTAGGATGAGGATGATGGGTTACAAAGCAGGGAGGGATGGGGATGATTAAGGAGAGTGAAGTTGGGGATGAACATGGTTATGGAGAAAGATGAGAATGATGGAGTTACAATTGTGGAGAGAGATGAGGATCATTCTGGAGAGGGATGAGAATGATGTGGACGATTATAAGAATGAGGAAGATCAATAAGGATGATGATTATGGAGGGGGTGTTGGGGTTGAGAATGATGAGGTTACAGTGGAGAGGAATGAGGACAGGTGTTTATTAAGAAGTCAGGGATGAGGAAGACTTGGATACAGTGTGAAATAGAATGAGGATGATAGCGGAGAGGGAAGTTAGGGATGAAGATGGTTGTGGTGGTTATTGTTCCTTTAATATCTCTCAGAAGTAAATCTCTGTATACTGATTCCATTTCATTTGATCAAAGTGGTAGATTGATGGTGGGAGGAGTGGGCGCACCTCCCTGGAATGAGTTTTTGCAGGTTGGGATGTCTGAAAGAAGCTAAACAATAAAAACTGTTTGCTGGGAGAGCATTGTATTTTTCTGTTACATCCATGTCACTGCCACAGAGCAGCAGCCATTTTGTTCAGCTCGTAAAATAACTAAGCTCTGAATTACCCTTTTCTGAGTATGAGGCATATTTATATAATCAATAGCAACTTAAGTGTATCAGGATATACCACATACCTAACAATTAAAAATGAACACAGAAAAAAAGAAGAACTACAAAGACTGGGATTTTTCAGGAAGTATATATATGTATGAATTTACAAGAAAGGATTATAACAGCTAGGAAGCAGAAAATGTTCTATACGTATTCATAGAAAACAGGAATACATGCTCTTATTTGCAATGAAAAACAATATGAACAGTGCAATCTGCTTAAGAATATGTACTCTTGTTTGCTGTGAATAAATATAGAGGATTTCCAACATTTGTCTGGTAATGAATTCTTATGACATATTGGTGGGAAGTGGCAAGCCCAGCATTTAGGAACTACAGAAGAGTATGGACATACTGTATCTGAAGCAGTGTATGCTTCTTTATAGAGCATATATATTTTTAAATACTGGCAACTATCAAGCAGCCATGTTGTAATTGCTATGCAATATTCCATGTGTATTTGGTTTACAATAGCCTATGAAATGACTAATCTTACAAACTAATGTATGTAAAGGGAAAAAGGGAATGCAAAATGTACCAGGGCTGACTTTCAGTCTGGCACTGTCTTTAGGTGAATATGGGCCCATACCTTACAAATAGAGAGAGCACTGGACAGATTAAATAGACTATTTTGCTTCAGTAGGATTTTACTCTGATGAACTTTTTTATGGGTCATACTAACTTATACTTACCTTTATATCTTGTCGTCATGTGCTTCCCAGTTCATATATGTAATCCCCTCATGAAATGTGTAACTGCTATAAGTTATTACCTAGATATCATGTTGAATGTTTTGTATACACATGCATCTATATAGGTTATGTCACGTGCGCATGCACATGCAACCTTTTACATGTGATATATACCAGTACTACTTATATGTAATAAATTAGATTTTTTTTATCTTAACCCCAATCTGTCAACTGCTTCATTTAAAGTCCCTATGTCTTCCCTCTTTTCTCTCATACCTTACAAATAAACATTGCACTGGACAGATGAAATAGACTAATTCACTGATTCCAACTTGTTACATTTTTTTCCTACACAATATGAATACAGACTGATGTGATACGTAAGATTATAGGTTTGGAAAACCCAAATGAAATGCTTTAGTTAAAAGCGGAAATAGTGGATTGAACTATCTCCCTCCTTTTTATTTCTCTTGGGCGCTTTAGAAAATTAGATCTGCTAGTTGGAGTTCCTGATCTCCAGTCCCTTGGAGCCATACTGCCCTCAGTACTTTTTCTGCGCTCTCTGCAATATAAAATAAATGAAGAATCCAACAGGAAGAACGGTAGCAGACCAAGAGTATCAAACAAATTAGGTAGCTGTAAGATTTTAGTGTGATAAATTGTATTTGAATTACTGAATTGTTCATGAGACCATTTTTTTTAATTTGAAGATGGATATTTTAGCTTGACCCTTTTTATCAAATTTTGCTTTCCTAAGAAGAAAATAAATTGTAGGCGACAAATATTTGATCAAACTGTGTTTTATGAAACTCTTTCCTAAAAAACAGAAACGCCCTTCTGAGACCTAGAAATAAAATGATGTCTCAGTGGTAGGATATTTTTATAAACTTTATTTTCTTCAATTTAACTTTTGAAAAATGTACTGTATCTAGAACTAAAGGTAAAGTGGAGCAATCATTTTTAAATTCTACTTTTCATACTCCACACTAAAGAGACCTTGTCCCCAACTTAGATCGGACTTTCACCCTAAACTAACTGTCATATTGCCGTGCCTCCTTTCCCCTCCCTCTCTCACAAGTGTATATATATTTGTCCATACACAAGGGGACCAAATTTCCTGTTTAAAGAGATCACAGGTAAACACGCATACAAATTAATTACTTTAATTGCTTACTTGCAGTGTTTTTCCTTTTGATAAATTAATTTTATTTACTTGGAATGTGCCATTGAACCTGCTAGGAAATTTGACTACTCCAGTAGACTCAATTGCCTACCACAGGCCCCTCCTTCCTGCCATGTTAACCCTCTTTACATCTGTGAGTGTCTAATTACTGTATCTGCTGGCCCAGATCCTCCGCCCCTTCCCCCTTGAAATAAAATGTTATGTAGCTGCCAGGGGGGAGAAAGGGGAATACTATAGACTCTCACTGGAGTGACAGTTGTGAGTCGGCAGTGACTCTCCTAGCTGCCGGGGGAAGAAATCCTCCAATGAGAGTGGGGGGGAAGCGAAGAGAAAGGAAAGACAGATTCTGGTCATAGGGGACTCAATTCTTAGAAGGACAGAGAGGGCAATCTGTAATAAAGACCTGAAGCGCCAAACTGTATGTTGTCTACCAGGTGCTTGGGTTCGGTACATCACGGATCTGGTGGACAAATTACTGGGAGGGGCTGGGGAAGACCCGGTTGTCATGGTGCACATTGACACCAATGACGAAGTCAGTGGCAGCTGGAGTGTCCTAAAGAATGATTTTCGGGAGCTAAATTGATGAAAGGGACCTCCAAGGTAGTATTCTCAGGAATATTACCGGTACCTCGAGCCACACTAGAAAGGCAGAGGGAGATTAAGGAAGTAAAGTGTCTGAGAAGCTGGTGTAGTAAGGAAGGGTTTGGGTTCCTGGAGGACTGCGCCGACTTCAGTCGGCCACCAATACTGTAGAAGGGATGGACTGCACCTAAATGAGGAGGGTGCAGATTAGCTGGGAGTAAAGATGGCCAAAAAGTTAGAGGGGATTTTGAAACTACATGAAGGGGGAATGGCCCAGAGGTAGAGATAGTCAGCGCGGAACATATTCCAGAGGGTAGTATTGGGGGCATTAGTGGTAGGTTGACTAAAGAACATAAACCCAAGGTAAGTATAGTAACACATCCTAGTTGCAATCTCAGAACACCCAATAAGTGGATAGTATGCGAACGGTCTAAACTACTTGGCATGTTCACCAATGCCATGACCAGTGTAACCCAGATATACCACCCTTATTATGTTACCCCCTTTATACTCCCTTCCCACCTTTACCTTGAATGAAAGACCACACTGTTCTTATGGAGTATAATGGCCTTAACAGCCTTTATTAAACAAACTGAAGTGAAACTCCAAATTAACTTTAAATATATAACAATATATATAACCACAGAGAAACAACATGTTTCAACCCCAATTTATACGTCAGTGACAGAGCTACCTCCTTTTTCCACCGTATATATCACCAGTACACTGCGGGACCTTTACCAAATATCATAGGCCTCCAGCTGTACCACTCGGAGACCACCCCTTTTTGTCACGTACCTAGTTGTTGAGCCTGGAATGCAGGGATCGGCCCTCGTATCCCCCTGGCTAATGAACCCCTGGAGATGGGGAACAGGTATTCAAAAGTTCAGGGGGCACAAGTGCCTGGCAGATGGAGACTGGTCCAGATGAGCAGCTGGGCACCGACAGCGAGTAGGTAGAGCTGGTAGGACTGAACTGTAGCGGGCAGGCACCCGTGGATAGACTGCTGGGCAGGTGGTCGTCAGGAGGCACCAGGAACCCAATGGGTAAGCAGAAACGAGAGTATCGGGTACAGGCCGGGTCAGCAGGAATCGGTCAGCGAGGTACAAGGGATGAGGCAGAGACGTGGTCAGACAAGCAGAGGTCGTAGGCAGGCAGCAATGGATCGGAGTCAAGGAACAGGCCGGATATCAGGAAACCAGAGTAACGGGTACAGATTCAGACAACAAGATCACGGACACGCTGTAGACTGGACAGCACGGGTGGAAGGGAGCCAGTGACTAAAGAAGGCCTTAGGGCGCCAAACCGACGTACGACGGGTCAGCGCGTCCTCGCAAGGGAACGTGCTCCCGTGCGTGACCCACGTGCGCGTGCGCGTTCGTTCGGGTTGACGCGAGTGCGTTCGTTGGCTTTAGCGCGCGTCAAAGGGAAACGACGGCCTCTCCACGACGGGACTCTACGGGTAAGTCTCTTGCGTTCGACCGTGGTGCCCGAGCGGTCGTGACACTTTTCCTGCAGTGCAACCAAACCAGTATTCATCAACCTTTTGATGTAATACACCGGATGGGCCATACTACCGATGAGCCCCCACCCCTTTTACCCCATCTGTCACTGGTACCGTCACTGACCAACAAAACAAACACCGCTAACCCCCCAGCTGTCATGACGACCATCTTTTTATGAACCTGCAATGACAACATGCAACATAAACCATTAAAACAAACATAAAGGAGGGTGGGTGGGAAAAACTGCCTCCTCGTGTGGTCACTTCTGCCGACTGACTCCAGCTCGGCTCCTCCCCCTTTATCAATGGCTTCTCCCCCTGCTCCAGCCCCGCCCATTGCTCCGCCTAAACTCCAACCCCTTCTTCACAGTGTATCACTGGGCACACTGTCATGCCCAAGCCTCCCCTAACGTTCCCCTGCTGTCCACTCCCACTCCGGTCCTCTCTGGAGCCTGCCGGACAAGATGGGTGAAATAAAGATACTGTTGTATGAGGAGGATTTGGATTTTGTGGGAATTTCAGAGACTTGGTTCAACAGCTCTCATGATTGGCTGGCAACCATTCAAGGGTATACCCTTTATCACAGAGATAGAGAGGGTCAAAAAAAAGGGGAGGGCTATGCCTATATATAAAAAAAATGTACAAGTGAATGTGAGAGATGACATCATTAAGGGAGCTAGGGAGGAGGTATAATCCTCATGGGTAGAGCTAAGGGGAAAATAATACTGGGAGTATGCTATAGTAGGCCCCCTAACCTGAGGGAAGAGGGGGAGGCAGATCTCCTATTTCAATTTGGATTTGTAACAAGGATGGGAAGTGTTATCATAATGGGGGATTTTAATTATCCAGACACTGGGCGAAGGGAACCACGCATTTGTCTAAGGCTCGTCAGTTCCTAAATGTCTTGCAGGACAATTTCATGGTTCAGATGGTAGATGCATCAACTAGAAATTAAGTTTATGGGGAACCACAGTTCCCCATAAACATTTATGTTACAAAATAAGGTCCGTTGGCATGGACCATAGGGTGAGTACATGGATTGAAACCTGGCTACAAGGGTGAGTTCCGAGGGTGGTGATAAATGGGAAGCACTTAAAACGGTCAGAGGTGGGTAGTGGGCCCCACCCCCAGGGTTCTATATTGGGACCGATCCTATTTAATTTGTTCATAAACAACCTGGAGGATGGGGTAAACAGTTCAATCTCTGTATTTGCAGAGAATACTAAGCTAAGCACGACAATAACTTCTCCGCAGGATGTGGAAACCTTGCAAAAAGGTCTGAACAAATTAATTGGGTGAGCAACTACATGACAAATGAGGTTTAATGTAGAAAAATGTAAAATAATGCATTTGGGTGGCAAACATATGAATGCAATCTATATACTGGAGGAGAATCCCTGGGGGAATCTAGGATGAAAAAGGACCTGGGGCCCTAGTAGATGACAGGCTCAGCAATGGGATGCAATGTCAAGCTGCTGCTAACAAAGCAAACAGAATATTGGCCTGCATTAAAAAAGGGACCGACTCCAGAGATAAAACGATAATTCTCCCGCTCTACAAGACTCTGGTCCGGCCGCATCTAGAGTATACTGCCCAGTTCTAGGCACCAGTCCTCAGGAAGGATGTACTGGAAATGGAGCCAGTACAGAGAAGGGCAACAAAGCTAATAAAGGGTCTGGAGGATATTAGTTATGAGGAAAGGTTGCAAGCACTGAACTTATTCTCTCTGGAGAAGAGACGCTTGAGAGGGGATATGATTTCAACTTACAAATACCATACTGGTGACCCCACAATAGGGATAAAACTTTTTTGCGGAAGGGAGTTTAACCACTTAAGCCCCGGACCATTTTGCGGCTAAAGGACCAAGCTCCTTTTTGCGATTTGGCACTGCGTCGCTTTAACTGACAATTGTGTGGTCGTGCGATGTGACTCCCAAACAAAATTGGCGTCCTTTTTTTCCCACAAATAGAGTTTTCATGTCATGGTATTTGATCACCCCTGTGGTTTTTATTTTTTGCGTTATAAACAAAAATAGAGCGACAATTTTGAAAAAAATGCAATATTGTTTACTTTTTGTTATAATAAATATCCCCCAAAAATATATAAAAAAAACATTTTTTCCTCAGTTTAGGCCGATACGTATTCTTCTACTTATTTTTTTGGTAAAAAAAAAAAATCACAATAAGCGTTTATTGATTGGTTTGCGCAAAAGTTATAGCGTCTACTAAATAGGGGATCGTTTTATGGCATTTTTATTAATATATATTTTTTTTTACTAGTAATGGCGGCGATCAGTGATTTTTATTGTGACTGCGATATTATGGCAGACACATTGGACATTTTTTGACACATTTTTGGGACCATTGGCATTAGTACAGCGATCAGTGCAATTAAAAATGCACTGATTACTGTAAAAATTTTACTGGCAGTGAAGGGGTTAACCACTAGGGGGCAGTTTAGGGGTTAAGTGTGTGTGTTTTTTTAACTGTAGGGGGGTGTGGCTCAGCGTGTGACATCACTGATCGTCTTTCCCTATAACAGGGAAAAGATGATCTGTGACAGCCTCACTAGGAAGCACGAGGAGAGGTTTGTTTACACTTAACTCTCCTCGTTCTTCAGCTCTGTGACCCGATTGCGGGACACCGGCGGTGATCGGGTCCCACGGCCACGGTCACAGAGCTCAGGACCGAGTCGCGAGTGTGCCACCGGGGGGCGCGCGCGTGACCCATGGCTGGGCACTTAAAGGGCAACGTACCTGTACATGCTTGTGCCCAGCCATGCCATTCTGCCGACGTATATCGACGTGAGGTGGTCCTTAAGCGGTTAACAAGACACGTGGCCGCTCATTAAAATTAGAAGAAAAGAGGTTTAACCTTAAACTACGTAGAGGGTTCTTTACTGTAAGAGCAGCAAGGATGTGGAATTCCCTTCCGCAGGCGGCGGTCTCACGGGGGAGCATCGATTAGTTTCAAAAAACTATTAGATAAGCTCCTGAATGACCAAAACATACAGGGATATACAATGTAATACTGACATATAATCATACACATAGGTTAGACTTGATGGTGTCTTTTTTCAACCGCATCTACAATGTAACTGCATGTAACTATGCAGGGGCTGCTAACATCACATCCAAGATGGCAACACCGAGCAACAGGCTTTTACAGGTAAATTACATGCATAAATTACAATGAATGCATAAATAATCTCATTTTTGTTGAAATGGTTTCATGACAGGGTCTCTTTAAGAATGCCTAATGAGGCTAGAGCTTCAGTATGTGAGTGTATCCTCTCTTTCCAGTTCATATTCAGATTATGTTATAATTTACAACTGCTATACAGTGGCTGCAGGGGGGAGTATGGCTTTACATAAGACTTTTCAAGCCTTGTGACATTTGCTATTTGGGTGTTTAAATAAAAATAGAATCTCGTGACCCACCTTCCATTATGTTCCTTTGTGTAATATACTGCTCACTTTCAGCTTTTGGAAGAAAAAGCCAACTTGATTTGTGAGGCTGAAATGCATGGGTGGGGAGCTGGAAGTTGTAGAAGGTATGCATTCCACATTCAGAAGTCATCATAACTAGTCCAGATCTGCTCATTTTCACTCATACAATAGAGCCTAATATCTGTATGTCAACACCTGAACACTGCCTCGATTCAACAAATGTTCTCTTGAACTTGTTAGTGCTATTCATATAGTATTTATACAGTAATCCCATTAGTTTTAGGTGGTATACTTAACTAATGACCAGATTTTGACTTGTGCTCTTTCCCTGCCCTGGAATATTGTGCTGCACTGAAGTACAGTATATGTGAAAATGTGGGATCTGTTACCGAGCATGCTAACTTTGATCTGGGTTTTACCTTGTAAAGAATTTTCCATTATTAAGGCACCATAAATAAAATCAACCTGTTAAATTCCATTTTAAAATTGGCCTGGAACCTTTTCTGCAATGTGTTTGCTTAGTTTTAATTGTGCTTTACAAAGTGTATGGAAGGTCATGCCAGTGGCGGAAATTTCAGGATCGCAGCAGTCGCACTTGCGACTAGGTCCTGCCATTCTGCCGCTGTGGGGGGGACCCAAGACCTATCTTCCCTGCACCTCTGGCTGTCCATTTTAGTATGCAGTGGGGGGGAGGTGGGAGGCCACGATCGGCAGCTGTATGGTGCCCTCGAGCCGCGGGATCTCCTTGGGGCTTGTAGTTCTCTTTTCAAATGTATAAAGTGGAGAGGAGAGGGGCCTCTGACCTGGGAATGTATCGGCTTCACTCTTCAGTGAGTCGCTCTGCTTCTACATTGTTGCCTATACATGCCCTGGTCAGAGGCCCTTCCCCTCTCCGCTATATACATTTGGAGAGACAACTACAAGCCCCAGGGAGATCCTGTGGCTAGTGGACACAATAGAGCTGCCAATCGCCACCTCCCCCCAGGTGGGGGGTACAGAGATGTGCTGGGGGTCGGAGGTGCACAGACAGCGGAGACCAGCCAGGTAAAGGGGAACCTCTGGAAGGGGGGGAGCTGTCTGGGGACCCTGATATAAGGAAGGGGCTGTCTGGGGACCCTGAAGTAAGCGTATAATAGCCGTATGTGTGAATAACCCTTCTTAGCATGCTGTGTGCAACATGTTTGACCAAGGCTAAAATTCGCAGCCACCATGTCTGAGCTATTCTTGAGGCTATTGTCATTTTTGGAATAAAGAGGGGTATCCCACATTTTTTAAAAATATTTTATTATATCTTTTTATGTGACAACACTGACGAAATTACACTTTGCTACAATGTAAAGTAGTGACAGTACAGCTTGAATAACAGTGTAAATTTACTGTCCCCCTCAAAATAACTCAACACACAGCCATTAATGGCTAAACTGCTGGCAACAAAAGTGAGTACACTCCTAAGTAAAAATGTCTAAATTGGGCCCAAAGTGTCAATATTTTGTGTGGCCACCATTATTTTTCAGCACTGCCTTAAACCCTCTTGGCCATTGAGTTTACCAGAGCTTCACAGGTTGCCACTGTAGTCCTCTTCCACTCCTCCATGATCGGTGAAAAATGTAGTGCAAGCGCTCAACCTGTATACACTTCTTATAGTGCTACAAAGTGATATAAATTCAAATGTATATATAAAATAACCCAAAAGCAAAAGTAAATACGATATTATACAGGTACAAAATATAAACATATATATAGTGACTTATACATGTGTATATATAACCAAAAATGGTGATTATTAGAATATTGTATCCCAAAAGGGAAACAGTGACTGTGGATATCTGTAAACACAAATCACAGTGACGAAGTCTATAAATAGATATATAGTCCAAAGCAATCGTGCAAAGTGCCAATATCAGCCAGGGTTCTGTAATGTTGTGACCGAAGAGAACAATATTTCACCATGTGACGATCCCACCACCGTATAAAGTGCAGGCTTACCGGATCTATATGACCCTAACAGGCATACGCCTCAGGGGTCAATCACAGCTTGCGATCCCAAAAAGGTCTCAAGAATTGGATGTATCAGTCATATCATATACGATCCCACCAGATCCCAGCAGATGGCTAGATGTGGTCAATATTCCTCATGTGCATGTACAAATCCAACAACGACTCATAGGTAGGCATAAAGGATGAGAAGACGGAGCCAACATAGCATAATAACGTTTTTTTAAAAAACTTTAATAAAAAATATTTTTTCTAAAACTCACATTTCAAGAAGAACAATCAAGCGTGTCAGAGAGATGAAAGTGGCAGTAGCGGAGTCCTCCCGACGCGTTTCGACCCACCGGTCATCATCTGGGGTGGACTCACACTACTGTCCTACTGCCTTATATAGGTGAAATGATGGCAATCCCCCATGTGTTGTGAATATGCCCACTTCCGGTCTATCCAAGATGGCGGACGGGCGTGCGTTCCACGCCTCGGTTAATATGCGTTCCACCAGTATAACTACACCATTTGACCTCAGAAATCACATTAAGAAGTGATGGTAGCTATACTTCCGGTATACGGAAAAATGGCGGCCCGGCGTGCGTTCCACGCCTCGCTTAGGATGCGTTTCACCCATTCGTGTTGATGTGTGAGAAAAAAATGTAGACAGAGGCCTGTTTGAAATGATCTCTATGTAAAGAGGGGCCGACATCTAAAAAGAATTAAGAAACAAATGGGTAAAAATTGTGTCCAAAACCCTTTTAAAGATGGTGGTTGAGAACCGGAAGTGCGCATCCACAAGACCCGGAACCGGAAGTAAATGTGCATCACTTCCGGAGCGGGATGGGGATGTAAACAAGACATGGATATAGAAAAATCACTGTCTATTCTCTTATACTGATGAAAAGGTGGCGCTAATGACACCTAATGGCCGCTAATGGAATTGCGACTAGGTAACACAGAAAGTAAGCCATCAATGCTTCACACTGTACAAAAAATACATCACGTGTTATAGAGTGATAACCTTCTGGTCAAAATGACTGTGTGACCAGTCACCCTGACCATAAAGAGACCACAGTCACCACTCTACAACCATATAAATGGATGAATATTATTGATAATATCATTCAAAAAATAAATAAAATTGAAATAAAAATATGAATATCTAAAATAAATTAAGAACTACTACATAGATGATACCCACGGGTAAGAACCTACCCGATGCCAGACTACGAACATACCCAATACCAGACTATACATTGCTAATGCCTAAAGGTCCTATGAATCATCAATGAACGCATTAATGTCCCACTCCACATTCATGCCGAATGGGGAGTGGGACTGAAGTTCATATATCCAAAAAGTTTCGAGCCTGGAGACCCCACGAGTGAGGGGTCCCCCTCTCCAAGGTGGAGTGCATTTATCTATCGCGATAAATTGGGTGCCACGTAAGTCATTACTGTGGCATTCCCTATAGTGTTTCGGCACCGTATGCTTGGATAATTTACTTCTAATCAGAGAAATGTGTTCACCAACCCTCGTTGAGAAAGTTCTGGTAGTACGGCCCACATATTGCTTCCCGCAAGGGCATGTTATCAAATAGACCACATATTTAGTTTTGCAAGTGCAAAAACATTTAATAGAATATCTTTTGCCGGTTACTGTAGATGTGAATTCCGAGATTCTTCTTTGTGTCAGTGCATTATGCTGACACACACTACATTTTTTGCACGGGAAATAGCCTAACATGTTATGGAAAAAAGTGGGCTGTGTTGGAGGGTTAATGATATTGGGGGCAATTTTACTTTGCAAGGTGGGAGCCCCTCTGAATAGGACATTAGCTCTTTCAGGAAGATTAGGACCCAGTACAGTGTCCTGTCTCAAAACCTCCCAATGTTTACTAAAAATCTGTTTTACCTGCCTATGTTGCATACTGAAGGTGGTTATAAAGGACCATTTAAATTTCTCACTGTCATTCCGAGGGGTTTTCACCTGCAGGAGGGTGTCCCTATTTATATTCGAGACTTCCTGTAGTTGTTTTTCTAAAGTCGGTGCATGGTACCCCTTGTCTAAAAACCGTTGTTTTAAACAGTTTGCCTGATCCACAAAAGTACGTTCGTCAGTACAATTACGACGCAGTCTAATAAATTGACTGCGTGGAACGGAAGTAAGCCAACTTTTATGATGGCAGCTATCCATGGCAATATAGCTGTTACGGTCAGTGGACTTAAAGTGAGTTTTGAAACTAAAACCCCCGGAAGTGATTCCAATCTCCAAATCGAGAAATTGGATTTTATCTGTGCTGGTCTGATAAGACAATGAGATTCCCCTGTCATTATTATTCAAACCACTGAAAAATTCAAGGAGGGCATCGGAGGTGCCCCCCCATAGGAGGAGGATGTCGTCTATGTACCGGACCCAAAAAATTAATGATGGGCTCCGCTGGGCATAGACGACATCCTCCTCCCATTTGGCCATAAAAAGATTGGCCAAACTGGGCGCAAATTTGGCCCCCATGGCCACACCCCTTTGTTGTGAGTAATACTGACCACCAAACCAAAAATAGCTATGGCTGGTGGCGAATTCCAATAATTCTATAATGTAATTACGTTGACAAGGAACTAGCGTGCGTTCTTGTTCAAGAAAGAAGCGTACCGCTTCTATTCCCTTATCCTGTGGGATACAGGTGTAAAGGGATGAAACATCTGCAGTAGCTATGATGCATTGTCCTTGGAACTGTATACCTTCCAATTTTCTGATGGTATAAAAATTATATTTTTATAAATTTTCTACATTTATAGATATACACAAATTTACACGGAAGTTGAATATTCAAAGATATCTCACATCCAATCCGTATCGCACAGACTACCATGCTAGTACGTCAGGCACTGTCCACTCAGGGTTATCTAATCCCTCCCTTTTCTCCCCTCCGGTATCCACTGCTCCTGCAGTGAAAATTTTCAGAGATCTAGTACTCAGCGATCTAGCGAAATTACCAGTGAAAAAACATTACTCCACTTCTTTACCGAGAGTCGCATTGAGGTCTCTCTGTGACCAAAAGCAAGTTATAATACGCCCAGCTGACAAGGGAGGGGGCATAGTTGTACTTGATAAAACTCAGTATGAGGAGGAAATGGCAAATATCTTGAGTGAGCCAGACACATATCGGAAATTACCCAATAACCCCACAAATGTTTACAGAAAACAATTAAAAGCCCTTGTTGATAAAGGTCATGAACAAAAAATCTTGAACAAAAAAGAGAAAGCTTTTTTGGTCCCCACATCCCCTAGAATACCTACCATCTATTATCTACCTAAAATCCACAAGAGCTTAACAGCTCCCCCCGGTAGACCCATTGTAAGTGGTATAAATTCGGTCACAGCACGCATAGGTAGATACATAGACTTTTACCTTCAACCTCTTGTGAGAAAGATGCCCTCATATATACAAGATACTGGGGATACCATCAGAAAATTGGAAGGTATACAGTTCCAAGGACAATGCATCATAGCTACTGCAGATGTTTCATCCCTTTACACCTGTATCCCACAGGATAAGGGAATAGAAGCGGTACGCTTCTTTCTTGAACAAGAACGCACGCTAGTTCCTTGTCAACGTAATTACATTATAGAATTATTGGAATTCGCCACCAGCCATAGCTATTTTTGGTTTGGTGGTCAGTATTACTCACAACAAAGGGGTGTGGCCATGGGGGCCAAATTTGCGCCCAGTTTGGCCAATCTTTTTATGGCCAAATGGGAGGAGGATGTCGTCTATGCCCAGCGGAACCCATCATTAATTTTTTGGGTCCGGTACATAGACGACATCCTCCTCCTATGGGGGGGCACCTCCGATGCCCTCCTTGAATTTTTCAGTGGTTTGAATAATAATGACAGGGGAATCTCATTGTCTTATCAGACCAGCACAGATAAAATCCAATTTCTCGATTTGGAGATTGGAATCACTTCCGGGGGTTTTAGTTTCAAAACTCACTTTAAGTCCACTGACCGTAACAGCTATATTGCCATGGATAGCTGCCATCATAAAAGTTGGCTTACTTCCGTTCCACACAGTCAATTTATTAGACTGCGTCGTAATTGTACTGACGAACGTACTTTTGTGGATCAGGCAAACTGTTTAAAACAACGGTTTTTAGACAAGGGGTACCATGCACCGACTTTAGAAAAACAACTACAGGAAGTCTCGAATATAAATAGGGACACCCTCCTGCAGGTGAAAACCCCTCGGAATGACAGTGAGAAATTTAAATGGTCCTTTATAACCACCTTCAGTATGCAACATAGGCAGGTAAAACAGATTTTTAGTAAACATTGGGAGGTTTTGAGACAGGACACTGTACTGGGTCCTAATCTTCCTGAAAAGCTAATGTCCTATTCAGAGGGGCTCCCACCTTGCAAAGTAAAATTGCCCCCAATATCATTAACCCTCCAACACAGCCCACTTTTTTCCATAACATGTTAGGCTATTTCCCGTGCAAAAAATGTAGTGTGTGTCAGCATAATGCACTGACACAAAGAAGAATCTCGGAATTCACATCTACAGTAACCGGCAAAAGATATTCTATTAAATGTTTTTGCACTTGCAAAACTAAATATGTGGTCTATTTGATAACATGCCCTTGCGGGAAGCAATATGTGGGCCGTACTACCAGAACTTTCTCAACGAGGGTTGGTGAACACATTTCTCTGATTAGAAGTAAATTATCCAAGCATACGGTGCCGAAACACTATAGGGAATGCCACAGTAATGACTTACGTGGCACCCAATTTATCGCGATAGATAAATGCACTCCACCTTGGAGAGGGGGACCCCTCACTCGTGGGGTCTCCAGGCTCGAAACTTTTTGGATATATGAACTTCAGTCCCACTCCCCATTCGGCATGAATGTGGAGTGGGACATTAATGCGTTCATTGATGATTCATAGGACCTTTAGGCATTAGCAATGTATAGTCTGGTATTGGGTATGTTCGTAGTCTGGCATCGGGTAGGTTCTTACCCGTGGGTATCATCTATGTAGTAGTTCTTAATTTATTTTAGATATTCATATTTTTATTTCAATTTTATTTATTTTTTGAATGATATTATCAATAATATTCATCCATTTATATGGTTGTAGAGTGGTGACTGTGGTCTCTTTATGGTCAGGGTGACTGGTCACACAGTCATTTTGACCAGAAGGTTATCACTCTATAACACGTGATGTATTTTTTGTACAGTGTGAAGCATTGATGGCTTACTTTCTGTGTTACCTAGTCGCAATTCCATTAGCGGCCATTAGGTGTCATTAGCGCCACCTTTTCATCAGTATAAGAGAATAGACAGTGATTTTTCTATATCCATGTCTTGTTTACATCCCCATCCCGCTCCGGAAGTGATGCACATTTACTTCCGGTTCCGGGTCTTGTGGATGCGCACTTCCGGTTCTCAACCACCATCTTTAAAAGGGTTTTGGACACAATTTTTACCCATTTGTTTCTTAATTCTTTTTAGATGTCGGCCCCTCTTTACATAGAGATCATTTCAAACAGGCCTCTGTCTACATTTTTTTCTCACACATCAACACGAATGGGTGAAACGCATCCTAAGCGAGGCGTGGAACGCACGCCGGGCCGCCATTTTTCCGTATACCGGAAGTATAGCTACCATCACTTCTTAATGTGATTTCTGAGGTCAAATGGTGTAGTTATACTGGTGGAACGCATATTAACCGAGGCGTGGAACGCACGCCCGTCCGCCATCTTGGATAGACCGGAAGTGGGCATATTCACAACACATGGGGGATTGCCATCATTTCACCTATATAAGGCAGTAGGACAGTAGTGTGAGTCCACCCCAGATGATGACCGGTGGGTCGAAACGCGTCGGGAGGACTCCGCTACTGCCACTTTCATCTCTCTGACACGCTTGATTGTTCTTCTTGAAATGTGAGTTTTAGAAAAAATATTTTTTATTAAAGTTTTTTAAAAAAACGTTATTATGCTATGTTGGCTCCGTCTTCTCATCCTTTATGCCTACCTATGAGTCGTTGTTGGATTTGTACATGCACATGAGGAATATTGACCACATCTAGCCATCTGCTGGGATCTGGTGGGATCGTATATGATATGACTGATACATCCAATTCTTGAGACCTTTTTGGGATCGCAAGCTGTGATTGACCCCTGAGGCGTATGCCTGTTAGGGTCATATAGATCCGGTAAGCCTGCACTTTATACGGTGGTGGGATCGTCACATGGTGAAATATTGTTCTCTTCGGTCACAACATTACAGAACCCTGGCTGATATTGGCACTTTGCACGATTGCTTTGGACTATATATCTATTTATAGACTTCGTCACTGTGATTTGTGTTTACAGATATCCACAGTCACTGTTTCCCTTTTGGGATACAATATTCTAATAATCACCATTTTTGGTTATATATACACATGTATAAGTCACTATATATATGTTTATATTTTGTACCTGTATAATATCGTATTTACTTTTGCTTTTGGGTTATTTTATATATACATTTGAATTTATATCACTTTGTAGCACTATAAGAAGTGTATACAGGTTGAGCGCTTGCACTACATTTTTCACCGATTTCTCAGCTAAAAAATCCCTAGTTTTAGCGTGCTGGCTGCTAACCATACACACTTCTTGTTATTTTTCCATTTTCTTTTGCGCAATATTGTTGGTGTATACTCACTCCTCCATGATGACATCACAGAGCTGGTGGATGTTAGAGACTTTGTGCTCCTCCACCTTCCGTTTGAGGATGCCCCTCAGATGCTCAATAGGGTTTAGGTCTGAAAACATGCTTGGCCACCTTTACTTTCCACTTCCTTAGCAAGGCAGTGGTTGTCTTGGAGGTGTTTTTGGGGTCGTTATCATGTTGGAATACTGCCCTGCAGCTCAGTCTCCATAGGGAGGGGTTCATGATCTACTTCAGTATGTCACAGTACATGTTGGCATTCGTGGTTCCCTCAATGAACTATAGCTCCCCAGTGCTGGCATAACTCATGCAGCCCCAGAGCATGACACTCCCACCACCATGCTTGACTGTAGGCAAGACACACTTGTCTTTGTACTCCTCACCTGCTTGACACCATCTGAACCAAATAAGTTTATCTTGATCTCAGCAGACCACAGGACACAGTTCCAGTAATCCATGTCCTTAGTCTGCTTGTCTTCAGCAAACTGTTTGTGGGCTTTCTTGTGCATCATCTTTAGAATAGGCTTCCTTTTGGGACGACAGTCATCCAGACCAATTTGATGCAGTGTGCGGCATATGGTCTGAGCACTGACAGGCTGACCCCCCACCCCTTCAACCTCTGCAGCAATGCTGGCAGCAGTCATACATTGATGTCACAAAGGCAACCTCTGGATATGACGCTGAGCACATGCACTCAGATTCTTTGGTCGACCATGGCGAGGCCTGTTCTGAGTGAACCTGTCCTGTTAAACCACTGTATGTTCTTGGCCACTGTTCTGCAGCTCAGTTTCAGGTTCTTGGCAATCTTCTTATAGCCTAGGCCACCGTTATGTAGAACAACAATTCTTTTTTTTCAGATCCTCAGAGAGTTCTTTGCCATGAGGTGCCACGTTGAACTTCCAGTGACCAGTATGAGATAGTGAGAGCGATAAAACCAAATTTAACACACTTGCTCCCCATTCACACTTGAGAAAATGGCTAATTGGCCCCAATTCGGACATTATCACTTAGGGGTGTACTCACTTTTGTTGCAAGCAGTTTAGGCATTAATGGCTGTGTGTTGAGTTATTTTAAGGGGACAGCAAATTTACTCTGTTATACAAGCTGTACACTCACTACTTTACATTATAGCAAAGTGTAATTTCTTCAGTGTTGTCACATGAAAATATATAATACAATATTTACAAAAATGTGAGGGTGTACTCACTTTTGTGAGATACTGTATATTACAAATTGCTTTTCCATTTTAGTGTTATGAATGGATATTGTAATAAAGAACACAGACCGATGGATCACAAAAACACAAGAATTTCAGAACAGTTTTACATTTGTGGCTAACAGAACCAGGTATATCATAATATAGTGCTGCAAATTCCCAAAAAACACTGATTGACAGAATATGCAAATGTACATGTGTTATATTCCTCACTTAGAGAATCATGTCTAGGAGAATCTGTTCCTTTATAAAAAACAGGCTGAAGGAGTGGGCTGCCTGTTCGTCATCCACCCAAGTAATTTGTTTAAGCAACATGATTATTTCTGTAGTCAGCAACTCGTTACTTAAAGCATACAGTAAAATGTAAGACCTGCTTATAATATCAGAGCCCACTCCTCCTGTAAAAAAAAGCACCTGCTGTAGGTAGGTGTAAAATATACCTGTAAAATTTAGATTTATACTTACCTTACCTCCATCTTTTGCCCAGGGTGATGTTACACTCCTTCCAGCTAGATCATAAGAGCAGCCAAAATCTTGCAAGAAGATGCTAAATGGAGTTAGTATCATCTTGTGATGTTTGGGCTGTTCTGCATCCCCTGGAAACATAGCAATGCAGAAGACAGGGTTAAGGTAAGTGTAAATCTAACTTTTTTTTTTTTATCAATGCTTTTTACACCTACAGTACTAGTAGAAGATGATGTTTACAGGGGTATTGGGCCCAGACATTATAAGGGGATCTAATTTATTGTTTCAAGGTCCAATATAAAGCACATCAAAACTCTGTTTAAGTTATCCAGCACTTTTGGGAATGTCAGAAGTCTGCTTTCCGCTCCACGTTGGGAGGACCTTCCCACCAGTCTTTCCATTTCCTGTAGTGATATATTGCCAAACAGCAGGGACGCCAGTGGCCAATGGGTGGACACTCTATCTGATAAACCTGGAAGTGTAAGATACAAGTGGTAGCCAGAATTCTACAAGATAGCAACTATCACATTGCTGTAATCTTTTTATATGGACTATAGACGGAAGAACTTATGAATAAATGGTTGTGAAATGAATCATTGGTGTTTCCATTATTTCTGATGGGGAAATTTGATTTGATATACAAGTGCTTTGGATTACAAGTAAGTTTTGCGGTTTTACTGTATATTAGAATTTTAAGACAACAGCTCTTTTATATGTATTTAATCTGTGCATATAGCAGTTTGCCTGAAGTTCAGCTTTAACTTAAGGAAAACACAATATTTGTGAGCTGTAAACCACCTGGAGCTACCCCATGTCCTCACCTTCACATCCCTCTGTACTGATGTATGTGATAAGCCATCACTCCACCCTCAGCGGTGTAAATATTTCTCACCTGAGCCTACCTTCAGGGCACATTCTCTTTGGCAGCTGACTGCAGTGCTCTGGAATGGAGATACCCATCCACACACAATTTCCCGTAACCCTTGTATCACTATGTGACATGAAAGTGGGGCAGTTGGCTAGTGAGTTGTCACACCAGCTATAGCCGGGAGTCATAGTCTGTTTATTTTCACAGACATTTGCAGATACCATCTGTTCTCATAGCGCCTAGTATGTGCACAGGCTTGTCATAGATTTTTTCCCTCTATCTTTGCTCAGCTATTTGCTGTCAGGTGAAAGGGCTGTTTCTGAATTCCATTTTTATTCAAATAATGCACAGAAAATCTTTGTTTCTTCTTGTTGGGTGCAGTTGTTAGTTTCTCATGCATGACTGATTTTCCATCATTCCTGGCTGTCTCATTGTTTGTTTCATGTACATAACAGCTGCCCTAAAATCAGACTGCACAGCCAGAAAGAAAAGTCTTTGGCAAAAAGCTGTATTTTTACACACCTCTTCTCACCCCAAGAACAGAAGCAAGCAATCTGTTTTTATTTTAATGCCTCTATAATATTCTATTATATTTTATTTGTCAGCAGCAAATAACACAGGTAAACCATCATGTAGCCATCATGCAATGAGTATTTCACAATCCTATTTTGTTTCATCAAACAATACCAGCGGACACTCCCAGCCATTAATTTTTAGCAGAACAGATACTTTTCTGGGCCCAATATATTTGGTGTTCATTGTATTTTTTCCTGTCTGGCCAATCTTTTCTTCTATATGAACGCTAATGCCGCGTACACGCGATCGAATTGTATCGAATTGGACCGCATTACGCCGGATAATTCGATCGCGTGTGGGCTCCAGCGGACTTTTTCATCGTAAAGTCCGGCGGACTTAGAAAGTAGTTTTGACTCAAACTTTGTCTGCCGGACTTGGTTTACAGCAGACAGTCCGTTCGTCAGTGTGCTAGTTCCGCAGACTAAGAATGACGCATGCTCAGAAGCAAGTACGAGAAGGAAGCTTTTGGTTATTGGCTATTGAACTTCCTATTTCTAGTCCCGTCGTACGTGCTGTACGTCATCTCATTAGAAATTGCCAGACTTTCGGAGTGTCCGTGTGTGGCCAAGTGCGTTTGTTAGAAAGTCTGGCGGATTGTTTGCCGAACAATTTGATCGTGTGTACGCGGCATTAGATAGCAACACTCTGTTGGAGCATTCTATGAGTCCTGCAATAGTAAGACATTTACCTCAGAAAAGGATCTTTAGGGAAAAAATGGCTAGAGACATGTCAGTGCATAAACCCCTTTCAAGCCCCCTTGAATGTTTTCAATTATAGGTTTGTTGCGTATGTAGCACCCTCTACCAGTAGGTAAGTGCTAGAATAGGATTTTTCTGGGTTTAAGATATCAGTGTAGGAAAATGTAGACAGGCCTGTGCTTTAGGTTAGGCTTGTTTGTTTTGATTTGAGATTGGGGGTCTAGTGTAGTGGTGGGTGTGACCACCTGTGTCTCAGAGGTGCCACCCCTTCTTTCAGGAAGATTGTTCTGGAACAGAGGTTGAACCTGAGGTTTGAGTGGGAGACAGCTCATATGAGGAGCTCTGACCAATTACCTTTCGGAATTGGGAGGGGACAGGTCTCCCATATAAGCTGGGGTCACATTCTGCCAGGGAGTTCTGATGGTGCAGGAAAGAAGGATAATGGAGTTTTAGGAAGCTGCTGCAGGGTGTCCCCACGTGGGAGGAGGGATTGAGGAGCGCTAGGATCTATTCCTGGATAAAGATCTTCATCATGGAGTTGATGTCAGGCTGCTGTGACCGGGGAACACAGGACTTGCATGCAGGAGAAGATTGGTGAAGGAGAAGCAACAGTAGGACTGAGGAGAGTAGAACAAAGTTCTGTGCCCGGGGAACACAGAACTTGTCCTTTGGAGAAGGTCAGTGTGAAAAGATGCAAAAGGAGAATTGTTGAGAGTAGTGCAGAATGCTGTGGCCGGGGAACGTATCATTTGCAGTTATGGACTGGCTGGGAACAGTAGTCTGCTCATTACCATGTGCTAGGCCGTCGGGGAGAGGCACCAAGTATCTCTGGCCTGGTAAAGCACTCTGGTAATACCTTCCAAGAGACTATGTAGCTATCAAATTCATTGAGCCACCGGGGAGAGGTATTGTATGCCTCTGGCTTATTTATTTGCTAAGGCAACACTATTCAAGTACAGCCAGCAAATTGGGGTTATTCAGAGTGATCCCTTTTTGTCTTGCTGGAAGTGAAGCAACAGGAATGTTATGCAAACACAGGATCAGAATTTTGGTCGGAAAAAGCTTTGATGGTTTTCCCGACGGAATTCCGATGGGATTTTGCTCAAGCTGTCTTGCATACACATGGTTACACCAAATTCCGACCGTCAAGAACGCGGTGGCCTACAACACGTACAATGGGACTAGAAAAAGGAAGTTCAATACCCAGTAGCCAATAGCTTCCATCTCGTAGTTGAATTTGAGCAATGCGTGAGTTTTTGCATGATCGGAATTTTTGATAAAAAGTTTTTCCGTCTGAAAAATTGAGAACATGCTCTCAAATTTTAGCTGGCGGGAATTTGGCCAGCTAAATTCCGATGTAGCATACACACAGTCGCATTTTCCGATGAAAAGTTTTCATTGGTCTTTTGCTGGCCGAAATTCCGATCATGTGTACGCAGCATAACAGTTTTTCAGTGGAGGATTTGTACAAGAAGAGAGGAATCTAGAGGAGTAATAGTCTGCAGGAGTGAGTGCAGAGGAAGAGGAGCAATAGTCTGCAGTGGAGTTATGCAGAGGAAATAGACTGTGAATGTTAGAAGTGCATCATTTTCAGGGCTAAAGCTGCTAATCAATGTTCTGCAAAAAAAAAAGACAGGTCATTTTGAAAAAAAAAAAGATTTTTTACTTTTTGCTATAATAAATATCCCAAAAACAAATCTTGAAAACAAATGTCTTCATCAGTTTCGGCCAATATGCATTCTTCTACATATTTTTGGTAAAAGAAATAGCAATAAGCATATATTGATTGTTTGCACAAAAGTTATAGCGTCTACAAAATAGGGAATAGATTTATGGCATTTTTTATTATTATTATTTTTTTTTACTAGTAATGGCAGCGGTCAGCAATTTTTATTGGGACTGCAACATTGCGGCAGACAAATCAGACACTTTTGACGCTTTTTTGGGACCATTGACATCTATACAGCGATCAGTGCTATAAAACTGCACTGATTACTGTGTAAATGTCACTGGCAGGGAGGGGGTTAACACTAGGGGTCGCTCAAGGGGTTAAATGTGTTCCCTAGGTATGTTTCTAACTGTGATGGGATAGGAATGACTAGAGGAGGAACCAGATCATTGTTTCTACTTAGTAGGAACAGACAATCTGTCTCCCCTGTCAAAGCGGGAATTTGCCCGTAGGTGCCCGTGCACACAGTGGGCGTGTGGTTCTTAAAGGAGCTGCCGTACAGGTACAGCGGGTCGCCCAGCAGTGCTATTCTGCCGACATTATCAGCATGAGCCAGTTGGTAAGCAGTTAAGCATCTTGAGAAAGAGTTTTTTAAAAGTTAAAAATAACAGAAAAACTGTTTAAGACCTTTGACTGGACAGGGTCATTTGGAATCTCCTATTTTAGTCGGAACAAAGTTGAATATCAGCAGGAGTTTAGTTTGAGATGACATCCTTGATACATTTGCTCATTTGTATTCTATTCTACAAAAAAAATATTTTTTTTAGAGCTGAATACAACCAAACAATATTCCCAGCCCCTCCACCCCTCCTCTTAGAGGCCTTAGGCCTCATGCACACTGGATGTTTTTACAGTTGCTGTTTTTGGCTTCTGGCATTTTCTTCTACAGCCAGAAAACTCCCCAACATGTTATCCTATGTGTCCATGCCCACATAGGCTGTTATCAGTGGTTTTGCCTGGAGCGTTTTCTGGCTGGAAAAAAACCCCCCAGAACTAGTGGGTTTTAAAAGGAGTTTTTGAGCTGTAGAAACTTTCTAATGCCGGTAAACGTGTTCTTGACCATTTTTTTATCCCATAGCTTTTGTTTTCTTTCTAAAAATGCTAACTGTAAAATACGCAGGAAAATGTGGCAAAACAGTACTGCTTAAAAGCAGAAAAATGCTGAAAAACTCACGTATTTAACGCGGCAAAGCTGCTGACGCTTTTGGAACGTTCAGTGTGCATGAGGCCTAAAAGTCCTGTAAAATATCAACAAGAAAGTCCTGTAAAATGAAGGTTATACAAGCCAGTCATAAATATATTACAAAGTTACTAAAGATTGTTATTGTAGTTGAAAATGTGCAAAATAACTCTCTAAACATTGTTTATACCTATATAACTAATGGCAGCATCTTGAAGACTGGGTAATGCAGAGTTTTCAGCTGTGTACTGTTGGTTACATAGTTACATAGTTGGTAAGGTTGAATAGAGACACCAGTCTATCCAGTTCAACCTGTGTGGGTGTGTGTGTGTGTGTGGTAATGTCTGATTGTGAAAGTAAGTTCCACATCCTTACCTCCCTGGCAGTGAAAAACCCTTTACGCAGTTTAAGGTTAAACCGCTTCTCCTCCAATTTCATTGAGTGACCACATATCTTCCTATACTCCATGAGACTCAATAGTTTACTCGCTATAAGACTAGCAGAGGTATAATCCCGTGCTATCACTGGAAGTGGAAAAAACAATGTATTGCACAATTGCCGCAATATACTGCCTAAATCTATAGGTGGATCCATGACCAATAAGTGTATGTGTATAATAAGGGATGTTAGGCTGTTAAACTGAAGTGCAACCAATATGTCACAAAATAATAAACGTACTTGAAATGAAAAGGCAATGATAAAGGTATGCACAAGGTGGCAGTGCAAACCAAACGTGCAAATAAACTCTTCTAATAAAAACAAAATGACATATATAAAACATGGGGTGGTTAGTCAATCGATGCTCATCAAGCTGGTCGACATACACTAAACCGTGAAGTGAAAATGTGACAAGGAACAAGTCTTCTATTCTTCTTGTACATTTTCTACATCCTGCTGTGAAGTTATCACCCTGCTTAGCTTTGTATCTTCAGCAAACACTGAGATTGAGCTATTTATCCCATTTTCTATATTATTTATAAATAAATTTAACAGAATTGGTCCGAGGACAGAGCCTTGGCTCCTGTTACCAATTTTCTATCCATGTACAAACCCTATGGTCCATGCCTACAGATTGTAAACTAAGCATTTGTGGGGCACTGTATCCAATGCTTTTTCAAAATCCAGGTACACCACATCCACAGGTCTACCCTTATCCAGATGGCAACTCACTTGGTCATCATCCTCATCATACTTAGCAATGCTTGTTTGACCAATTCCTAGTCATCCTCATCATACATCTTGGATGTTGTTCACAGGTTAAAAAAAAATAGAAATCAGGTAGGATACTTTGTCTGAATATATTTGAATATATTTGTGCTATTGTGTTATAAATACTGCATAACAAATATCAACATCTTGGGGACTGGGCAATATTATCATTTTAACTTTGTACCATTGATGATCAGCCTCATCATACTTAGCAACACTTGCTTTACCATTTACTTTTTGTGTAACCTTCCATCCATCTGTTTCTTTGCTGTTATATAGCTCTTAGATGTTGTTTATTGCAAGATGTATAAATCAGATAGAATCAGTAGTCTCAAAATATTTGCCGAGGTAGGACCCCAGACCTAACTTTCTCTGGTGGGATCAAGTGTTTCAATCCAATGCTGTATTTGGACCCATTACCACATGTGACACATTTTTCTTGGCAATACACCAGAGGATTGGAGTGACAAGGGAGCACCATCTGCAAAGCTTGAAAGTATGTTTACTAAACCTATTATGGATAAAGATTTACTTTAAATTCATGGGCAGTACTCTTTGCCTTACCATCATTTACCCTAGTGCCCTGAGTTCACTGAAGGCTCTCCCTTGACAGGAAGTGGACTCACTTTATGGGAAATGTTCTCTTCAGATATACTACAGGGACTTTATTCTGCATGTGGTCAAATCATTTTTCAGCTAATTTGCAGTACATCCAACTCCTAAAATAATAACAAATTAAAGCATATTTCTGTTTAACTATTTAAATCACTTTCAGAACATAAAAAACATGTTGAAGTCAATTGCTAATAACTCCTGTAGACATGAAAACCAAGTAGCTGTTTCATTTTTTTTAAAGGACACTCTCAAGTTGAAGTGAAGATTCTGGAAAACATCTAAACTTGTATCCCTATGGCCATATTTGGCCAGTGATGTCATGCTATCCCCACCCCTTTGTTTACATGGCTGGGGATTGAGTGACTTCATTGATAGCTAAAGATGCTTCCTTACAAATCATTGACAGGAGGCTGTGATATATAGTAGCAGCAAAAATACCACTACTATATATGACAGTAAACTTCTGCCGAACAAGCAAAAAGTCTGGCATTCAGATGAATGCCCAAACAGCCAAAGCTTGGGTCCAACCTATGTTCAGACTGAACCTTGAGCTTATCCCTAGTCGTGAGTACTCCTGAGGGGGTGTCTTCACCCTCATGGCAGAAATCAGGCATAAGGATGAGGAGCCAGGCCAGCATATTGTACACTGTGCATGTGGCCATGATGTGGTTATTAGGGGTTCCTCTGAAAACTTTACTCCTGGTACTTTGGATTTTAGTCTACACACCTCAGAGTCTCCCCTTATCTCATTGAGTACTCCTCATTCCTCCTTTTTAACCAGAGAGGAATTTTCAGTCTTTATGGCAGACCTGACGGGGAAGTCTCTGCACTAATATAGATCACATTCTCAGCTGAGTCTTTGTCTAATGCCTTGCTTCCCAATGAAGATGAGAATGAAGACTGGGACATAGAAGTTGAATCCTCAGAATCTGAGAACTCCTCAGAGGAGAATGTGCAGTTACCTTAAATTTCTCAGAAGCCATTAGGGTTCTGGTAGGGCAGGGATCCTCAAACTACGGCCCTCCAGCTGTTGCGAAACTACACATCCTATGAGGCATTGTAAAACTCTGACATTCACAGACATTACTAGGCATTATGGGAATTGTAGTTCCTGAACAACTGGAGGGCCATAGTTTGAAGACCCATGTGGTAGGGGAAGTAAGCTCATGTTTAAAGTTGACCTGTCCCCACATACTTTCCAATTAACTCTTCAGTACATTGTGATCTGTACAAGGACTAGCAGGGGCCATGCAAAGTGTATACAGAGGTTAGAGGTTAGAGTAGCAGTTCCCAGTGGAAGGCGCTTACCACAGAAAATGCATAGTGCCAGTAGTAAATTAAGCTATTTACTGCCTCAACCAATGTCTTACTGTTTTGGTTGAGGATGTTCTAGTCCTCAAACCCTGTGGACAAATGGTGGGAGGCTTCTTTAAAAGCCTCTTTTGCTATATCAAGCTCAGCCATGCAACTGTTGGTGGAGACTTTAGCAGTTTGCCAAACAATGGCATGAAGCGCAAGGCCTGTTTTATCCTAAAAGCCCCCTTGGTACTCCAAATATTGGAGCTCCTCCCAGTAACCTTGTGCTACACCATAGACAGTTTGGCAGACTCCCTGTGTCAAAATGTTCACCTAGCTCTTATGTCAGTTCAGATATGCAGGATTCTCTGGCTGTGAAACTGATCTGTGAAGACAGTCTGTGAGAAACATCTGTAAAGGATCTTGTTTGATGGAGAATGATTCTGGGAAGTCAGGGGCGGAAAGAGCATGCTCTTACCTAGTAAGAAGAATGCTAATGTGCCCGCAGTAAAATCTGATGTTTCTCGTTTTCAAAAGAGTTCCATTCATTCTTTCCAGACCTCTGCTTCTAAAGCTAAGTCCTCCTCTTAATTCCATCACAAATCCTGGACTTCCAAGCCAGCCAACTTTGGGATCAAGTCTTCCTCTCAATGAAGTAGGGAGATATCTTTTTTCCTTTTCCTCACCAGTTTGATCATATGGAGAAAGGAGGAAATGCTTCCTTCTGCACGTAGAAGACAGATGACATCACGTAACCCTAGGCAAAGTAATTTGACTGAAATTCAAGAACAGCTTATTAATGTTAGGAAGTACAGTTTTTTTTTTTTTGTTTTTGTATTTTAATCAACAGACATACATTCACAGAGAGATTAAATTCAAGAACTCTTTATCAATGGGCTGAAACAGTGAAAACCTAGTCTAAGGAAAAAGAATACAAACGCATTTGAAAGCTTAGGGCTAGCCAGAGTGGACCCCTGGTAAAAGAACAAAGACAGAATAAACAAAGTGTACAAAAAAGTGACAACCACCCCAAACTATAACTAGCCTTTGCAGTAAGGTGCACTGGAAAGGGAAACACACATCACAAACAAACAGAAGATTTCCCAGCACTTTTACCAGCCAGCCTTCAAAACAACCAAATTTATCCTAACAATTTACGCATAAAACCGAGCATAAGCTGCAGTACCCACGTCAAGGTTCCTCTGCATACTGCAGTCCTAACCCTATCATTTTCAGAGCCTCCATAGTAGGAGCACATACATTATATATCAGCAGATAGATAGAAGGTAGATGTGCCTGGAGAAAGCCCATCCCTCCTTAAAGACACAGGGAAGCACGTGATGCCCAGCAAGAGTACAATAGCAGTGAAGGCATCCAGTGCTTCCCCACACCCAATTTAACCAACTGTACAAAAAATTGGCAACTACCTTGAACTATAACTAGCTGTTGCAGCAAGGTACACCAGGAAGGGCAGTGCACATCACAAACTAACAGAAGATTTCCCAGCACACTTACCAGCCAGCCTGCAATAAAACCAATAAAAAAAGGTATCTCTTATGTGGCTTATGTATCAGACTTTCAGCATGTTCAATGTACAATACAGTAGAGGCTGGCATAGATGACATTTTATTATTTGTATTCCCTTTATAAATAATGTAAATATAGACATGTAAAGCTGCTGGAAAAAAAACTAAGCATGTGAGGTCCACAGAAGTTAGGTGTAAACTGCTGTGAAGGAACCCCCATAGCAGATATCATAATTAGAATGTTTCCTGTTGGGTAAAAAAGCATATTCTTCTAACACATAAGGCACAAAACAGCATATTAGTACAGTTTTCAAAGCTATTGATTACACTATCCTGCTTAACAGTATATTGACAATGATTCTTGTTAATGTAGTGGTAGAAAGTCATGGGTAGTAAAATAAACTGTCATGATCAGTAACCCTGAATTTATTTATCAGCACTTGGCCTTTATCATCCTACCTAGCACAGTCCAAAGGATAAATGATCACTTCTTGTAAATAGGTAATATTGTGAACAAGGATCCATGGCAGCTGTGAAATGTTCCATAATTTCATTGCGAAGACAACATGATTATGTCTCTTTTATGCATGGAACAAGTCAAGCTCCATATTGCACAAACGGATTAGCTGTGACATGCCATCTCTCTAAAACTAATAGATTGCAAGCTGCTGGGACACAGATCCGCAGATTAAAATGTACAATAGCATTTGCTTTACATTTCCAGAGATATCATTTGCCAAGCAAGGCAATGTATTTGTATGCAAGATAAAAATAATCTGTTCACTGCTGTGCACATTGATTGAGGGATGTGAGGAAGCAAATAACTCAGTGACCATGGTGTGAGCTCATCTGCCACACATACAGCGGGATACTGATGTGATTCTTGGACCTGGCTCATTGCTTACACTGTCCTGTCCAGTCCCTGCTGACACGTGCTCATATGCTGGATACACAGAAATGGCAGAGTCTTTATAACACAAGCCGATGAATAACACATTAAGATACAACCATTTGCTAATGTAATATGGCATAAAATATTCAGTCTTCTAAAATGGAGATATCTTCCCAAATATCTGATCAACTACAGTTGCAGGCAAAGAGATATTAAGAGCCTTGGATTTAGCAATGTTAACTGTGGTACCTGAGATTGCTGCAAATTTCAACAGCAGGGCCAACAGACTTGGAAGGGTGATGGTAGGGTTAGTAGCATGCAATATAACTTTGTCTGCAAAAATACTAAGCTTATGGGAAACTCCTGCTATATAGATATCAGAAATATTAGGATTGGCTCTGAGAAGGAGAGCACAGGGTATTATAAGTAATGCAAATTGGAGTGGTGAGATTGAACACCCCTGCCAAGTACCATATCCAATGGGAAAACACATGGATTGGAAGCCTAAATATATCATGTATGCATGTGGAGTACAGAGAGAGAATCCAGGAATGGAAATGAGGGCCTAGACCCCACTTAGGAAACAGTGCAAGTCAGACCTGGTATTAGAGTCAAATGCTTTATGTAAGTCCAGAGACAACAGAAGAGGAGAGATCCTTTTGGACATAGCATGGATATATGTAATATATCCTCTCCAAATTGTTTGCCTTTAAAGATTCTATTGAAAGCAGCAGCAAGAAGAGGGGTAAGAAGCCCAGCAAACTTTTTATAAGTGGCTGTAAAGCCATTCTGGCCAGGCCTCTTATTGGCTTTCAGAGTTTTGATTGTTCAAAGAACCTCCTCCAACGTGATCAGGCATTCAAGAAAGGTACATGCCTCTGCCTAAACTTGAAGTAACGTTATCAAGACAAAAAAACGGTATCTTCCTGGATTTCTGAGAATGTAGAAATCTAGTAATACAACCAAGAGAGATGTAGTTTGAACTCATGAATTTGACAGGATCAGTGGCGTAGGTGACTTAGGATCACATCTAGCACAATATGAGTCTCATTTGGAGAGCATCAATTGGAGGGGGGGCGGGTCAAAGGATTAGCATTTATGAACGTTTTTAAACTAAGGATGGAATTCTGTAACTAGAACATGGTGGTCCCTCAATTTTCACACCTACTGACTAGGGATGAGCTCGGTATTCGACTCAAACGCATGTTTTACTCGAACATCGGCCGTTCGTCTGTTCGGTGAATTCAGAACTTTGTGGACCGTTCGCACCCATTTCGTGTGGCACGAACGGCCCACAATGCACTACGCCATTGCAGTGCATTGCTGGCACATGATTGGCCAAGCATGCACTGTGACCCCGCATGCTTGGCCAATCACAGCGCCGGCAGTGAGGAGAGCCATAATTGGCCACAGGCAGGATACCTGTGGCCAATTATAGCTCAGGGGGTTTAGTACATGCCCCACGCTATATAAGGCCGCCAGCGCGGCGGCCTTGTGTAGTGTGTTCCAGCGTGCAGGGAAAGAGCAAGATGGGCAGGGACAGTGTGTTCTTTTCTCAGGCATCTGCAGGAGTTAAAGTGGGTGTTGTGTGCCTCCAGCACAGTATACACCTGTAGCTACGCTTTGGACACAGCCCAAGCTAGGATTTTCCTTCTCCCATAAAACTTATCCTTTTACATGGAAGGCTTGCTTTGCCTAGTGCGAGGACAAGAGGATATGTCCCAGGGAATACACTATCACTTGTATTTTGGCTTTGAGTACCCCCAAGGGACAGGTTTCTGCTTTTTAACTGTATTCTATTTTACTCTGTCTTATTTTGTCACCTTGAGATGTCACCTGGACCAGGTGCTCTCTGTGTGTCAGAGACCCCCCCCCCCCCCCCCCTTTGAACCAATCAGAAATATTCAGTTGGAAGACCTTCATAAAAAGTTTTCCTTCCTGTTAGCCATTACATCTCTTAGGCCTGGTTCTGATTTGGCATGTCTTATGTAGCACTGTCCCCTTGGGGGTTGCTTAGAATTGCATGTTCGCCTGTTCCACCTTTACCCTGTGAACTTTCCAGCCCTCCTGACACTCTAGGTTCAGACATTTTGTGTATACCTTTAAATAACACACTGACACAAGATATATTGATTAGCTCTCTCAGGTTTTACCAAGAGGAGGGTCTTGTAACAGGATATTATTCAGTCAAATCCTGAATCAACAGCCAAGACTGAAAAAGTCCCCAAAACAATCAAATGAGAGTTTGAAATGACAGACACATAATATCAAGGCATACAGAAAGACAATAAATGAACGGATCACAAAAAGGGCTACTGGTTTCTGTATATAACACCACTGCTAAAGGGTAACCCCAGGCCAGCTTATTATACCTTTAAACCTAATGAGAGGGGAAGTAATATAGGTACTAGTGGTGTGTCCCTTTAAATAGCGATAGAATAGCAGTGTCCAAAATGCAAGGCCTTGTGGTTGTCTTCACGGGCAGTTGAAGCTCAAAGAAACAAGACTTTTGGCACAGTGATATGCAGTCAAGACAAAACAGCTGAGACCAGTAGTAATCCTTAGGATAATCCAGGTATAAGTTGTCTGTATACAGTGTCCTGTGGAGTATGCTAGTAACTGGTACTAGATGTGTGGGCAGGTGCCTGCTCACCAATCTGCAGACAGTGTAGGCACTTCCTGAAAAGTTATCCAAGTCAATTCTTCCTTCTGCAGAACGGACTGAGATGACGAACTGGCTGCTAGAACAGTGAATCGTCTGGTCCTGTTGTTTACAGCGACGCTGCGATGGTTGCCCCTCATGTAGCAAGCCTGGGTTGGAGCTGGGAGAGCCATGTTGCCACATGGTAGGGCACAGTCCTCTCGCACAGCAGTGAAGGGAGTGTTTACTTGATGAGATGCGGGAAGCAGAAGGGCTTGGGCCTGGTCTGCTGATCCCTTTATAGTCTCTCCCTGAGTTCCCTTCCCGGAGCAGATGGCTTGCTGTGAAGTGTAGTTCATGGATAGTTCTGCAGATTCTGCAGGATGTCTATTCAGGAGACTACAGTTCCTAAGGTGCTCTCTGCTTGGCTCAGGAATATGATGCATGTAATCCGTGCCCAGCACTAGAGGAACACAGAGACAGTCTAAAGCCATGTACACACGGTCAGATTTTCAGATGGGAAATGTTCGATATGAGCTTGTTGTTGGAAAGTCCGACCGTGTGTATGCTCGATCAAACATTTGCTGTCGGAATTTCTGCACACAAATGTTTGAGAGCAGGTTCTCAAATTCCGATCCGATCGTGTGTACAGTCCGTCTCACCAAAGTTTACGCATGCTCTGAATCAAGCTATTGAACTTCCTTTTTCTCGGCTCATCGTACGTCTTGTACACACCTCGTTCTCATGTTCGGAATTTTTGGCCAACATTTGTGTGACCGTGTGTATGCAAGACAAGTTTGAGCCAACACCCTTTGGAAAATAAATCCATGGTTTTATTGTCGGAAAATCCGATCGTGTGTACGGGGCATAAGAAAGGAGAGGGTAAATCTGCAGTACCAGATAACTGTAGTCAATTGTCAGCTACATCTATAAAGACCCCTTTCTTGTTTTACAGAAGGGCTAAAGTCATTTTGAGACCAAAACCTTCCTTCCCATAGTGATTTCTTCTTTACACCTCAATGAGGACATTATTCTTCATTCCCTGTGTCGTTCCCCAAAACATGACAAAGAAGTTGCACTACAATGCCTAGATATGGTGAGAGCTGTCATGGTCTCCCGAAAGGATACACCTTCTATTTGCAAGACAAAGTTCCCCTTTGTTTTGCCTGTAGGCCCTTGTAGAAGACATGCTGCTATCAGTTCCATCATTGCTGTGTGAATTAGGTAAATTCCTTAAATAATTTTTTTTTTTTTTTCCTTATTAGTACAGTCCAGGACGCAGGTCCCTACCCTCTGTACAGTGTCTGGATCACTTTTTATTGCTTGCTAAAAAAAGGATACTTCCAGATTGTGTGGGGTTATATGGTGCGCTCTGGAGGTGGCTCTAGTACGTTTTTTGCCAGTTTCCAATCACCTGAAGCTAGTTACATATTATTATTATTATACAGGATTTATACAGTGCCAACAGTTTGCAATCGTGAAAAACAGTACAATAACAATACACTACAGGAGGGATCAGAAGGCCCTGCTCGTTAGAGCTTACAATCTATAACCCATGGTCTAAAAATACAAGTCGTGCATCCTATTCTGTACTCCAAGATACAGAATTTACAGGTTATTCAAAATTTCCTATTTTATTTTTCATTTTGACAGCCAATGTTAGACTGACATACAATGCCTTGAAAAAGTATTCATACCGCTTGAAATTTTCCACATTTTGTTATGTTACAACCAAAAACTTAAATGTATGTTTTTGCAATTTTATGCGATAGACCAACACAAAGTAGCACATAATTGTGAAGTGGAAGGAAAATAATAAATGGTTTTCAAAATGATTTACCAATAAATATCTGAAAAGTGTGGCGTGCATTTGTATTTAGCCCCCTTTACTGATACCCCTAACTAATATCTAGCGGAACCAATTACCTTCAGAAGTCACCTAATTAGTAAATAGCGTCCATCTGTGTGTAATGTAAACTCAGCATAAATACAGCTGTTCTGTGAAGCCCTCAGAGGTTTGTTAGAGATCCTTAGTAAACAAATAGCATCATGAAAACCAAAGAACACACTGGACAGATCAGGGTTAACGTTGTGGAGAAGTTTAACCACTTCAATAACAGGCACTTTCCCTCCTTCCTTCCCAGGACAATTTTCAGCTTTCAGCGCTGTCGCACTTTAAATGACAATTGCGTGGTCATGCAGCACTCTGCCCAAACTACATTTTTTTATCATTTTCTTCCCACAAATAGTGCTTTCTTTTGGTGGTATTTAATCACCACTGGGGTTTTTATTTTTTTCTAAACAAACTAAAAAAGACCAGCATTTAAAAAAAAAAAAATTATGGGCACTAATAGGCGGTGCTGATAGGCGGTACTGATAGGCGACACTAATGGGCACTGATAAATGGCACTGGATAGGCAGCACTGATGAGGGGCTACTGACAGGCATTACTGAGTGGCATCCGAAGGGCACTGACAGGCATTACTGATTGGCACTTTTATGGGCACTGACGGGCACTCTTTATGGGACACAAGCTGGCAGCTCATGGGCACATCCGATGGGACTGTGCTGATAATTAGTGTGCTGATTAGCACAGATACCCCCCTCTGACAGGGAGAGCTGCCGATTGGCTCTCCTTGTCAGTGCGAACCGAGGAAAGCCGTTTACCGGCACTTCCTGGTTCATGCGATGATCAGCTGTGATTGGTCACAGCTACTCATGTGGTAAGAAGCCTCTGTCAGAGGCTCGATACCACGATCAGAGTTGCAGTGTGTCAGACTGACACACCGCACCTCCGTTCGCTGCACTGCGCCTCCCCCCCCCACCCCTGAGTGGGCGCACCCGCTTTTTATCATGATCACATCAGGATAACTAAACCACTTTGCCAATGTCATATTTCTATATGGCGGGCGGCAAGTAGGCTAAAGCAGGGTTAGGTTATAAAAAAATATCCCAAGCTTTGAACATCTCACACTGTTCAATCCATCATCCAAAAATGGAAAGAGTATAGCACAACTACAAACCTACCAAGACATGGCCGTCCACCTAATCTGACAGGCCGGGCAAGGAGAGCATTAATCAGAGAAGCAGCAGAGAGGCCCATGGTAACTCTGGAGGAGCTGCAGAGATCCACAGCACAGGTGGGAGAATCTGTCCACAGGACAACTATTAGTCGCGCACTCCACAAATCTGGCCTTTATGGGAGAGTGGCAAGAAGAAAGCCATTGTTGAAAGAAAGCCATAAGAAGTCCCATTTGCAGTTTGCGAGCAGCCATGTGGGGGACACACCAAACATGTGGAAGAATGTTCTCTGGTCAGATGAGACCAAAATTTAACTTTTTGGCCTAAAAGCAAAACACTATGTGTGGCAGAAAACTAACACTGCACATCACCCTGAACATACCATCTGCACCATGAAACATGGTGGTGGCAGCATCATGCTGTGGGGATGCTTTTGTTCAGCAGGGACAGGGAAGCTGGTCAGAGTTGATGGGAAGATGGAAGGCGCCAAATAAAGGGCAATCTTAGAAGAAAACCTGTTAGTCTTCAAAAGACTTGAGTCCGGGGCTGAGGTTCACTTTCCAGCAGGACAGCGACCCTAAACATACAGCCGGGGCTACAATGGAATAATTTCTGTCAAAGCATATTCATGTGTTAGAATAGCCCAGTCACAGTCCAGACCTAAATCCAATTGAACCTGTGGCAAGACTTGAAAATTGATGTTCACAGACACTCTCCATCCAATCTGACAGAGCTTGAGCTATTTTGCACAGTAGAATGGGCAAACATGTCGCTCTCTAGATGTGCAAAGCTAGTAGAGACATCCCCAAAAGGACTTGCAGCTGTAATTGCAGCCAAAGGTGGTTCTACAAAGTATTGACTCAGGGGGGCTGAATACAAATGCACCCCACAACATTTTAACATATTTATTTGTAAATAAATTTGAAAACCATTTTTCATTTTCATTCTACTTCACAACTATGTGCCACTTTGGGTTGGTCTACCACATAACATCCCATTAAAATACATTTACGTTTTTGGTTGTAACATAACAAAATGTGGAAAACTTCAAGGGGTATGAATACTTTTTCAAGGCACTGTATACTGATAAAAGTTTAAAAGCTAGGCAGGTTGACTTCCATACATTATTGGTAAGTTTGTCTGTCTGTTATCTATGGTACATTCCAGCTGTTGCTGTTGAAAGGCTTTGTTACATGTCTTTTATTGTATACTTACAATAAAACTTAATATTAAATCATTGAAAAGAAAAAGCTTTTGCTGGGACAGCTTTAAAAAGCACATTTCAACTTGTAATAAAATGCAACTGTTAACCAAACATAATGATGTTCAATTTAAGAATTACTCAGAGTCTGGCACTTTGGGATGTCTAGCATATGAATTTGTGTCATTGTGGTTTACATAACAGGACCACAATAAGTATAAGAGGGCAAAGGGTGTTTGTTACAGAAATATCTATGGGAACCGGCGTATTCACTAATGCAATATTTTATTTATCAAGCGCAACATAATCGGCTTGCTGTACATCTGTAACTGGTAAATAGCAATAAAAGAGATTGTGGTGCTCGTGTTATTGTAAATAGGGATGCTCCCAATGTTCGTGTCAACCCTAAATGACTGATGAGGCAATACTGATGGGCATTGATGGGCACTGACGTGGCGGCACTGGTGGGCACTGATGAGACTGCACTAATAGGTGTAACTGATGGACACTGACAGGTGGCACTGATTGGCAGCACTCAGGGCCAATGATAAGGAAGTACAACTGGTCCTTCTGTACTGGACCCAAGGGGGGGGGGGGGGGGGGCAGAGCAGCTTCATTGTTTCTGTTCAAATTAATAAATAGATTTTTACTAGACCACACCCCTACTCCAACTTGCTTACCAGGACTTGAATTACATTTCCATGGGCCCCATCACATCAAAGAGATTCAGGAGGTGGGAGCAGAGGAGGGACTTATTTCTTTCATTTTTGGGGTGGGGTTGCGGGTGCCCTATCAGGAAGGGTGTACGGGCCCCATGATTTCTAACAGCAGCCTTGGCAGCACTGGTGGGCACTGATTGGCAGCACTGCTGTTGGGACTGCACTGATAATCGGGACACTGATTATCGGAGTGTACATGTACCTTTTACAGAAGTTGATTATTGGCTCTCTTCTCCTCTGTCAGCATGATGAAAGGAATGCCAATAACCAGCTTCTGTTCACATTGTGATCAGCTGTGATTAGACACAGCTGATCATTTGATAAATAGCTGCTGATTGGCTCTTTACCTCAATCTGTGATTAGCAGTGTCCGGAGAACAGCGGGCTAGCAGCAGGCACGATTACAGGAGGACGTCATATGACCCTTCCCAGAACTGGTTGGCCGCGCTGTAACCATCATTTGTCTATAGCGCGATTGGCGTGGTTAAGTGACTGCATCAGTTTTCATTTTAAAGCTTTCTGTTCATTTTTTTTCACTTGATAATCCTGCAAATAACACACTTCCTATCTTTGAGTGGCTATTCTCACTGCTCCACTGTGTCTATAGAGGCAGCCATAGTTATTGCTCAGACAGGACTCATCTGCGTTTGTTTATAATATGGGGGTGATGATTTCCAGTGTTTCCGGTTTGTCTCACAGGCAGGGATTGAAAAGGACACTGCATTTCTGACAAGGCTATATTCTGTATTTGTAAAGCTTCCACCACTCTCAAATAACTTAGCTAGGTTAACAACCTCACGTTTCTCTACTGCAGATAAAGTGACACTAAACGATATCCTTATTCTCCAAAAATGATCCATATCCACCCACTACTTAATGGCTCTGTGTTTTTCTGCCTCTTTGTAATGACTTCTGTGAGCTTCTGAACTTGTCCTCTCCCCCTCATTTCCATTTGTGCTAGTTGTACCTCAAATTAATTGAATTCTATACATGAAGATAAAAACCTTCAGTGTGCAGCTCCCCCCGCAGCCCCTCGTAACACTTACCCAAGACCGATCTCAATCCAGCGATGTGCACGGGAGTTCCTGCTCTCCCAGGTCTCTGACTCCACATTGGCTGGGACCCTGGGATTCTGTCATTCACAGCCAAAAAAAAGTAAAATGATTTTATACCAGCATGTGGAGTAGCATGCTGATATCATTTTATTGAAAGGAGGGATAAATCTGCTACAACTAACCAATGTTGTGAGAAAACAGGGGCACTGATTGGGTATGTCTGCCCTCATTACACACGCCTCTAAGTGCATGCTGAGGTCCATTGATTACTTCTTCTATGTTCTCAGCAGCAGTGAAGGGTATGGTTAACCACTTCAATTCCAGGCACTTATACCCCTTCCTGCCCAGACCAATTTTGAGCTTTCAGCACTGTTGCACTTTGAATGACAATTGCGCGGTCATACAATACTGTACCCAAACTAAATTTGAATCATTTTGTTCCCACAAATAGAGTTTCTTTTGGTGTTATTTGATCACTTCTGGGATTTTTATTTTCTGTTAAATAAAAAAAGACCTAACATTTTGAAAAAAATGTTTTTTTTGTTTCAGTTACAAAACATTGTAAATAAGTACGTTTTCTCCTTCACTGATGGTCACTGACGGGGCTGCAGTGACGGGCACTGATAAGGAGGCACGGATGGGCACCGATGATGTGGCACCAATGAAGTGGCACTGATATGTGGCACTGATAGGCAGCACTGATAGGCACTTATAGGTGGCACTGATATGCGACACAGAAATAGGCACTGATAGGTGGAATGGATTGGCATGGATAGGAGGCGTGGATGGGCATGGATAGGTGGCACGGATGGGCATGGATAGGTGGCACGGATGAGCGTGGATGAGCACTGATAGGCGGCATGGATGGGCACTGATAGGTGGCACGGATGGGCACTGATAGGTGGCATTGTAGTGTACAGTATTGTACGCATGGATGCCAATCAGTGCCAAACAATAATGCATGCCAATCAGTGATGCCCATTGTGGGCACTGATTGGCATCCACTATGGGCACTGATTGGCATCCATTGTTGACACTGACTGGCATCCCTGGTGGTCTAATGTGGCATACCTGGTGCTGGGCATCCCTGCTGGTCTGGCGGCATCCCTGGTGGTCCAGTGTGGGCATCCTCGGGGGGCTGCGCCGATAAGCGATCAGCACAGACCCCCTGTCAGAGGAGCAGCCGATCGGCTCTCCTCTACTTGCGTCTGTCAGAGACTCTTTACCGAGATCGTAGTTGCGGTGTGTCAGACTGACACACAGCAACAACGATTGCCACAAAGCGTGCCCCGGGGGCGCGCAGCGGCTTAATATCCTGAGGACGTCATATGATGCCCAGTCAGGATAATGAAACCACTTTGCCGCCGTCGTTCTGCTATATGGCTGGCGGCAAGTGGTTAAACAAATTCACTGTCCATCTCATAAAAAAACGTACGTAAACTAGAAGGCTTAGACTGGCACCCCTGGTGGTCTAAGGTGGCATACCTGGTGCTGGGCATCCCTGGTGGTCTGGTGGCGTACCTGGTGGTCCAGTGTGGGCATCCTTGGGGGGGCTGCGCTGATAAGCAATCAGCACAGACCCCCCTGTCAGAGGAGCAGCTGATCGGCTCTCCTCTACTTGCGTCTGACAGACGCGAGTGAGGAAAAGCCGATCAAGGCTCTTCCTATTTACACTGTGATGAGCCATGATAAAGAGTCTGTCAGAGACTCTTTACAGAGATCGTAGTTGCGGTGTGTCGGACTGACACACAGCAACAATGATTGAAACGAACCACGCCCCCGGGGGCGCGCAGCGGCTTAATATCCTGAGGACGTCATATGATGCCCAGTCAGGATAATGAAACCACTTTGCCGCCGTCATTCTGCTATATGGCGGGTGGCAAGTGGTTAAAGGAATTCACTGTCCATCTCATAAAAAAAGTACGTAAACTAGAAGGCTTACAACACAATGGGGCTGATTTACTAAGATGAATGTGCTGCGCCGGTTCATAGCTCAATTTGAGCGCCACATAAATTATTAAGTGAGCGTATGAACCGGCGCACGTATAAGCGCAACAGATGATAATATGCCGGCGCATGCGATAATAGTATCCCATTGATAATAGCGCACGCCATATCATTAACAGTCCATTCACAAAGGGGCAACACCACTTCCAGCGCAACTTTAGGAGGCAACTTGGGCACGACTTTCATGTAAATCACAGCGCGACTTGGGGCAACTTACAACACGACTTTAAGTCATCCCCAGGCCAGGTGACTTTAATTAAAAAAACAAAAAACGGCATGGGTTCCCCTCCAAGAGCCTACCAGGCCCTTCAGGTCTTACCAGCCTACCAGGCCCTTCTGACAATTCTTATATAACACAGGGGGCGGGGCCACCCGGTGACCCCACTCCCTCTGACGCACGGTTCCATTATATAAGTGTCAGAAGAAGAGAAGCATCACACAGCGGGAGCCTCCCATTGCGTGGAGCGGCCCGAGAAGGAAGAAGAGATGCCGTGGAGGAAGATCCCAGGCGAGAACACCGGAGCAAGAAGAGGATCAGATGAAAAAGAAGATGGAGGAAGAAGTTGGAGGAAGAAACCGAAGGATGAAGGAAAGAAGAAGGAAGAAGACCAGAAGAAAGAAGATGAAAGAAGAAGACTTTAATAAAAGAATTGTCAAAAACTGTCTCTTGTAATTTTTAACACTTTTGTCACTTTTTTTGGTGAAATGGTAGGGATACCATTTCACACATTCATTAAAAAATGTTTTTTTACTATAAATAGCATATATTTTTGTTTTACAAATTAAGATTTAATACATGATAAATTATTATACGTTAGCTAAAGAGAGTGGACAGCAAAGCTACTTGCTTTGAGGCAAAATTTGTCTAACTGAAACTTCAGAAATGTATGAAGGGATTAATTCCTGTTAAATGATTTGTCCGTGTATATCCCAGGCTGGGATGCCCATACTGACATTATTTTAAATTTCCTCTACCTAAGAATTGTTTTTTCTAATGGAGGAGGGGGAGGGCAGGCATCAGGAGACTTTCATAGCCTCTGCTCAAAAACCAATGCAATGCTGGAAGTTCAGAGCTGCAAGGAGGATCCAGCATCAGTGAAAGGAAGATTTCTACAGTAACGTCTCATTTAGACTTGTGGTTGGGGGTCGACAAAAATATGTGGGATTGAGCTGTGATTTTGCCACCTGCCAACTGCCTCCACTTAAGCTGCAATAGGCAACAGTGGGCAATGTTTACATGCTAACGGGCGTAATGCTTCCCTTTGTCACCAAGGCTAAGTTGACTCAACATGTAGCGATTGGCAGGCAGCAAACAGCCGAACACTACACGTTATAGTCAATGGCTACTTGGCGCGGTTGTGATACAATTGTTGGCAATAATCGGGTTAAAATAGGAGGTGTTGCATTTCTTGATCACTGCCTTTCAGCAGCCTCTGGAGTGCAATCAAGAAGTATATCAGGCTTCAAAGGCAAGAGATATTTAGATGCATGTACCTTTAGAAGCAGTGGGCAGGGCATAGAACGCCCTTCATTAGAGGTAAGTTATTTCCCTGGTGCAGTACAGCAAAAAAATTCATAAATGTCAGCATTAATTTTTTTTCAAAGAAACCTATAGGCAGGACACTAATTACATGGTCACAGTCCTAGTCACACATTTGCATAAACTGTATTTCTGGTTAGTACTGCTACCAGCGATTATGCTTTACTGGCACTGCCAGTCCATCAGCCTGCTCAGATTGACAGAGAACACGAAAATCTATAATACACTGTCTATGTCTAGTTGACTATCTTAGGAGCAGTTATGCAGGGATTTAAACTGTAGCATGTGATATACTAAGTATAAAATACACTATAGTATCCCTTTAATATTTGTTAATAATATTGGTTGAATTCACTATTCAGGTTTAGTGTGTGGTCAACATCAGTAAGACATAGTTCACTAAGAACATGGCAGCCAAAAACATTACACTAAATGTACAAGTTTACTTTTTCCTTTACGGAGAAAATGCATCTATTGTTAAATCCTTTGAAAATGTTAATGTATATCACCCTAGCAGAGGGGAAATGAAAAGTAACAGCAAGGCTGCACTAGTTGTGCAGGTGTGTTGGTGTCCCCTTGTGGGGTTGGGCTGTTAGGGATCTCTTTGTGGAACAGATGTTGCTGGATCAGCACTAACAATTCATTGTTTATCATCACATCTGGTGAATTAATCACTGCTGCTGCACACACCGTGTGAAATGTCTTATATCACTTTTATTATCCATCAGCCTAGAGATTACAGGCATGCATATCCAGATTTTACTTTATCATCTTGTGAGTGACCTTTTTCTTGTTCCTTTTAAACCATATTCTAAGAATTTGTCTTTGTTGTAGACTGTTAATCCCACCGTGCACTTGGGTCTAGAACCGGCCTCATTAGTGGTCAGTGTGGGTGGAGACTGGGCCAGAGAGGAAATACCAGAGTTTTTGCAGGACAGGATGAGGTTTTAATAACATTACAAGCATCCAACTCATCTGGGTAAATCACAAAATAAATCTGTGAAAGGTCAAAAAGGATAAACCCAAAGGAACAGTATATTATATACTTTATGGCTTGCTACTCTAAGTCTCCGAGGAATATCCATACCTATACAATCTCATAAGGCTTCCTTTATTAGAGCTTTTTTTTTACTAACTGCTGCCGACAGGGCCGAAATTCCTAAAGAACAAACCTATTGAGGTTTTGGGTCACATAACTTCATCTTTTAATGTCTCTGTTTTTTTTTTTTGTTGTCATATAATACAAACATTGCCAGACCAATCTACTCAGTTTGCAGGCTAAGACATGTAGCACTTTTGATTATTAAGTCATTAATGTTTTTTGACGTTTTCATACCCAAGTCAATCCATTTTTATTATCAGCACATAGTCTATCATACATTAGGTACCGCTCATAAATACCTAAAAGTATTTTGATAGGAATAATAGTTGGTTCACTATTTCTTTGTTTTGAGAATGATTTCTGCTCTACCCTTCTACTTCTGTCCTTACATTGGGGCATCAGGAGGCCTTGCATGTGACCGAGTTTCAGGTAATGTTTTAGTGAGATATTATGGTTTCATTCCATTCTTACTTGGACAGGACTTCTGTCACTTTTTCTCCAAACCTGACAGTTTTCTTTGATGGAGAACTAAAAAACCCATGAGAGTCAGTCATTTTTTACTTGCCAAACATCAGACATGGATTTTATTGACATTATAGCTATTACCTGAAGAAGAAAAAACAGATCCACAGCTCAACACAACATGCCTGTGGTTCTGTCCATATATTCACAGGGAAATACCCAAGCTTTTGAACTTCTGGAGCACCAGTTGTTAGAGATCCAGAGATTAAGACCCATTTACCCATCGGTAGGTTTGCAAAAAGAGGAGAGACATAGAAAAAGACTACTACCGTAAATTCAATATCACCCAACTCTATACCTTAGGGTTATAGTTTTGTAAGGTGTTTAGTACACACAGGGAAGGTGCATGGTGGTATGTACTGATGTATTGGTGGGTTCACTGTTTTGCACTTCATGGAGAACAGTTTAATGTGAGCACAATTTATTGAGTGTCATTAGATGTGGTCATATTACACTATATTGTATTTTTTCATTTCAAATAATACTGGGCAGAAGAGGATTCTGTAAATGAGAATATGGATTTTAAGTGCTGTGATATGCATTTTAAAGTGGACATTCGGTACGCAGATTATCAGGAGGGGTGAGAAGTCACATATAACTGGCGATATTCATGTATATTTTGTCTTGCACACGTGAGCACAATATAAAATGTTTTATGTTTGAAAGAAATTACTACACTATACGTTTTTTATTTTTGGGGATACACTCGTGATGTATAAAAAAGATGAAACTGTGAGCGCACACAAATATCGAGTATAAAGAAAATTGCAAGCTGTACACTGAAGGTATATCATAACACCTCAAATAAAATGTAAAAAGAGTAAAATTAGTGCAGCACAATATGTAAGTCCATAAACAGGTATGGAGAAAGCAGACAGTTCTCAGCAATGAAAAGGCAAGGACGCCTCGTGAGGAGAAACACAATTCGCTGAGTAGTCTGAGTGACTGATCCTCCACCAACAAATCCAAACTCTTATCAGATAGGTTAGACATCTGAACTAACAGAAGGTCATGCAGGCTTGTATCCACAAATGGGATGGAGGTGGTTGGTTGGTGAACTGGATAAGGGCAGATGATCCAGGAACGAGGATATGGATGGATGCATGTGGATGGAAAAAGAGACACGATCTAAGTGTTCTCCGTAAGGTACATTTATTAAGGCAATCCACAGTACATTAAAAACTGGTAGCTGAAATTAAAAGCGCTGAAGCAGCAATCTAATAAAGCGGCAGTTGATGTCTGTCATGACCAAAAGGCTATTCTCACTACATGGCAAGGTTTCAATGGTTTGAATAACATGCTTGGTGTCTTTCAGGTATGCTGTCATTTTAGATACTAAAGGTTTTAAAAAGTAGTCAATGATTTGGCCCAAGTGAGCAGTCACTGAATCAATGCCATTGACAATCGGCCTCCCTGGAGGCAACTGGGCATTTTTGTGCACTTTAGGAAAAAAGTACACAATAGGCCTCCTACAAGCACTGGGATCCAAATACATGGCTTCCTTCCTATTTAAAACCCAAATACTTTTACCATGTTGGATTTGTAACTCACTCTTATACTAGAAAACCGGATCATTATTCAACACTTGATATGTGGTCCGGTCAGCCAACAACCGTTCGATCTCTCCCTTGTAGAAGCTTTTGCTCATAACTACTAGTTTGTTTTTTTCCAGGGTAGCAATTCCTGATTTAAGATAAACAGGATCTCTCACTTTTTTAATTTTCATAGATTCTAGGTCTCTGGAGACCATATTTTTAAACACCTCAATGTGTCCATGATCATTTTTAGGCAGATTAAATACTGATTTGTTCGCTAGATTAGAATGAACTGCAGAGGGAGCTTCATACGTGGGTAGTGAAAGTCTCTCACCAGGTTTGGAGAGAAAATATTGTTTAATATTAAGGGTTCTAACAAATTTTTGTAAACTGATATACGTTTGAAACCGAGGCAAACTTGAGTCCCTTGTCAAAGACTTTCAATTCATCCTCAGATAGCACTGAACCGCAGATATGTTAAATGCCTTCACCTATTATAGTCTTTGCCTTTTTTGTTCTTCTGCTGGCTCTTCTTCCTCTCTTTCTCTTCTTTTACCACCTTGTTTGTTTCCAGTGGGTGTCTGTCCCCAAGGATCTCACCATTGAGGTTGGCGGTTCCCTAAACCCCCCGTGATAATTCATCATTAAATAGGGGTGCAAAATGATTCTGAACTAATGGTGCTTTTTCCTGGTAGTATTCATTTCCCATAGGGTATTCGTTTTCCCTAGGGTATTGGTTATAATTATTATAATAATAGAAATCCCTATTAGGTGAACCATAAGGATTCTACCTCTAGACGGTCGTGAGGTACCATTGTGATCCCACCAATAAGCAGGTCCTGAACTTCCTTATCCCATTTCACCATTTTGGTTTTCAGTTCACTAAAAAATTTGGGAAAGTCTGGTGAATCTTGGAATGGTTCTAATTTATTCTTAAGATCTACCATTTGTTTATCCAATAATTTAATTTCCTTTGTTTTCTAAGTAATAAAAGTTCCAGCAATTCCTGACCTTTTTTATTGAAAAAGCTTTGCCATTCCAATAATGATTCATCATCAACAAGGCCATCATTGGGTGGGAGGTCCCACCTTAATCTCCAAAGGACCAATTTGCTTTTGATGTATTGTTCAAACAATGCAAAGTCCCACCATGCTTTGATTTTCTTTTCAAATATATAGCCCAACTTTTTGAAACAAATAGATAAATCATCAGAGCTACTAGGGGATTGAGTCTCGGTGAAGACTTCATTCAATCTAACCTCCCTTTGTTCCAAAAATTGAAACACATCCATGTATGCTGCTGAGAGGAATGTGATAAATAGACAGTATAAAAAATATGAAACAATCAGCGCACACAGACATCGAGTATAAAGAAAATTGCAAGCTGTACACTGAAGGCAAATCACAACACCTCAAATATAACATAAAGAGTAAAATTATTGCAGCACAATATGCAAGTCTGTAAACAGGTATGGAGAAAGCAGACAGTTCTCAGCAATGAAAAGGCAGGGACACCTCACGAGGAGAAACACAATTCAGTTCTGCTGAATAGTGATGTGAACTCTTACCAGATAGTATGGACCTCTGAACTAACAGAAGGTCATGCAGGCTTGTATCCACAAATGGGATGGAGGTGATTGGTTGGTGAACTGGATAAGGGTAGATGATCCAGGAACGAGGATATGGATGGATGTGGATGAAAAAAGAGACACGATCTAAGTGTTCTCCGTAAGGTTCATTTATTAAGGTAATCCACAGTATATTAAAAACTGGTAGCCGTAATTAAAAGTGCTGAAGCAACAATCAAATAAAGCGGCAGTATAAAATGGCATGTATATGAAAGCCAATGTAAAGAACAACAGTATAACAAGGATGACTGCAGGTGGCGTCCCCATAATAGCTCTTCCCCCTACGTGTTAGGTCCTACGGGACTTCATCAGCGAGGGCGGGGCTATCGCGTCACCCATCATTCATGATGAGATGAAGATTCTTGTGGAAGATGTGGAAATATTGAAGTGAGAGGATTATTGGAAGCAAAAAAAGACACAGAGATGGTGATGTTGTAAAGCTTTTTGGTACCAATTTGACATATGTGGGTCAAAAAATCTGGTAGGAGTCTGGGAAAATGAGTGGTAAAGATACTCACCTTTGACAACTAATATATTCCTGAAGCGCTGGACATTTGGATCTTACTAAACCGAAAAACGCCAGGGGGCTTTGATGTTTTGTTCAGCAGCTGAAGTTTGGCATTGGAAGCACTTGTGTGTTGGTGGAAATTTGAATTAGAGACTGCCGGTCACCTGAAAAGTGATACACGCTTGGATCACCATCTCATTTAACCCTTTAAATGCCGCACTACTGCGGCACAGTGTGAATGAGCACTAGAAGTTTCAGCATAATTTATATGCATAAGTAGCATTATAATACTATCACCTGAAAGGCAGTAAGTAAATTGTGGGGTTGATTTACTAAAACTGGAGAGAGCAAAATCTGGTGCAGCTTTGCTTTGTAGCCAACCAGCTTCTAACTTCAGCTTGTTCAATTAAGCTTTGACAATAATATCTGGAAGCTGATTGGTTTCTATGCAGAGCTGCACCATATTTTGCACTCTCCAGTTTTTGTAAATCACCCCTATTTGTTGCTTAGCAACCAACATTTTGCCACAAAATAGTCACATTTATAATATGGCTTGTTTGAAACTAACACATGTGACATATAACCATCATGCTAACAACTATTGTTTAATAGTAACCTTCAAGGCCACTGTGTAAAGAGTTTTTAGTGTGGCCAGCAAGTTTAAAGAGGAAGTAAACCCTTACAAACCACTTTGGCCTACAGGTAAGCCTAGATTAAGGCTTACCTGTAGGTCCAAGAAATATCTCCTAAACCTATATGGTTTAGGAGATATTTGCCCGAAAACGGGCACCGCTGTCTACGGCGTATGCGCCGTAGACAGCGGCGCGCAGGCGCACTAAACGCGGCAGTTCCAAGAATGGAGCTGCCGCATTTGTTGACTCCCGTGCGCATGCGCGGGAGTGACGTCATCGCGGCTTTGCCGAATGACAGCGGTGGAGCTGCGAGACGCCACTCCCGTGCGCATGCGCGGGAGTGACGTCATCGCGGCTTCGCCGCTGTCATTCGGCGGAGCTGCGAGACGCCACAAGCAAAATGGATGCGGCGGACTACAGGGGACAGCGGCGACACATAATGGGCTACTATGCGATGCATAGTAGTCCATTATGCTTTACCTTTGCAGGGAAAAAAAGAGGAAGTAAACTCATCAGGGTTTACTTCCTCTTTAAGAGTTCACTTTTACATCCACAAAATCTTGCTCAACTAAGAGTAGGCAGACATTTTTACTGGGCAGACTTAAGTAAACTGACCCCTACTCTTATTTCCAGTTTGCCATTGCAGAAGAATGGGAACCCCTTTATTTAAATCCCATATCTGTGGATTTAACCTGTAGGCAGGTTGCCTGCAATGTGGGTCTTGTTACAGTGAGTCAGTTAGTATGCCCAGGTTGGCAAGAGGTTAACCAGGTTCGGGTTCCTTTTCCAGTCTTTTGGAGCCCAGCTTTCCGACCTGCGCCCTGTAGTTCCTTGGAACACCGGAAGAAAAGATAAACCACTAAGCTTTGTAAGATGCCAATATTGGACTTTCATTTTTGTCAAGGTATGCCTGAGCAGATTCAGTTCAGTTTAGTTGTGGATTGGACTGTTCTGCACTTAATGCTCTAATGTTCCTGAAGCAATGTTTTTCAACTGTTCCTTAGCCTGGTCTGAAGGTATTTAAAGGGGTCCATGGTAGACCTCCAGGGGGAATAACCTAGGCACACATCTTCATTTGTGCATGGTAGATAATGGGGTATCAGAAGAACAGGGCCTCTAATGCACAATGGGGTATGATGCAAGGCCATTACAAAAGGTTGACTCGGCAGGACAAGTGCAAGGAGGAATACAGTTGCTATGGGTAACCAGTAACTAATCCAAAGTATGTAGCAGCTGGTCAGAAGTGTGGTACTTGGCGTAGGTGAATAGTCCTTTGGTAGCGAGGGTGTCGCTAACCCTTGGTATGGAGACCTCATGTACCTGGCTGTTTGGGGTCCACACAAGTGCTCGGTGGGACCCCATTCTGTTACAGGGAGTGAGGCGGCAGAGGTATGCTGGACTGCGCAGTGGGCACAGGTTTAGCAGTGTCCCTCCGAAATACAAACAAATAACAGTAAGGCGTGTAGTGACATGAGACAATGCTTTTACAGAAGGACTCTATACATTTATTGCTGGACACAGTGTACAGCTCATATCTAAGCTGGGATACTGCCATAATGTTTGATTTTCACATGAATGCGGCCCCACCTTGTCCCGGGCATTCTTGAGCGTGTTCACAGAAAAAGGTACCCCCACATGCAGGGCGAGTAGGCCCCGTCCACAAACATATGGAATGTCTGGAAGATGCTCCAGGGCATACAGTCTACTTACGTCTGTAGGATTCCTACAAACACTTTGACAATATATTAGTCAATGTCACCCAACTCTTTACAATTTTGTAAACTTCATATCATCACTGTGCTGTACATACAGTAGTCACACAGTAGGAATAAAGCAGAGCTGTGGAAGGGCTCATTAGGCCCCACCCACTGCAGGCTGTCTGGAGAAAACTACAGGAAGGGGTGGATATAAGACCATCACCCTGCACAATGAGAGAGAGCAGCACAGCAGTGACCGGTCTGTATTACAGGGAGCTCCTGCACAGAGGCATAGTTTTACCCTGGATTATTGCACAGATTATTGCAAAAATGCACATGCCTATTGTATGTAGACAATATTTTCTCATCCCGGAGTTCAGCTTTAAATTTAACTGCCAAATATTATGGTCTGATCAAGCTGCAGTGTTTGCTGTAAGAATATGCTTCCTCCATCCATCTGTCACTTGGTGTTTAAATAAATCTATGCTAGTTGATTCATTAATCATGTCCTACAGTTCTCAGGAAATTTCATTATACACCTCAACAAGCACTATACCTAACACCTATGGGGGCATATTATGCTTTCCCCATAATCCTGATATAGATGGTAGATTTTTTTTTCTATGCTTTTTACCATGTATGCAGACATAAGACTAGATTTGTCATATTGGTATACAAGGTCAAAGATCTTGAGATCTAAATCTCATTGCTCTTATGTAATCACATTTAAATTGTTTATTTCTCAAATTAATATAAAGTCTCATTTGGTTTGCTCAACAGAAACATGAATAACCTCATCTGCAAACGTAATCAAAGTTAGCCCGTGCATCTTGTACAATGTTTAACTTATATAAGCTGCACTAAAGGATGCATAACATAAATAAATGCAAAACAAAAGTAAAACTAATCTAGTAAAGAATGATCCAACAGCTAAAAATAAATCAAACAGTGAAAATTAATTATCCAGTAAAAAGCCCAATAACATAAATAACCTTCTGGCTCTATTCTATACTCACTAACCCACATCTTTAATCTCTCCCTCTCTTCTGGCATCTTCCCCAACTCTGTAAAGCATGCACTAGTCACCCCCATATGTAAAAACCCCTTACTGGACCCATCCAATCTTAACAACCTATGCCCCGTCTCTTTGCTCCTCTTTTTATCCAAACTCCTTGAACATCTGGGCTACAACTGACTGAGCGACCAACTCACCAAGAATAGCTGTCTTGATCCCCTTCAGTCTGGATTTCATCCTCAACACTCCACAGAAACTACCCTCCTAAAACTAACAAACCATCTACTAATGGCCAATAGACATTATTCTGTACTTCTACTCCTGGACATTTCTGCTGCCTTTGATACGGTTGACCACCCCTTCCTCCTCAAAAAACTCCATGCCTTTGGTCTCTGTGACTATACTCTTCGCTGGTTCTCTTCCTACTTATCCAACCGCACCTTTTGCGTTCCTTACAATTCTACCTCCTCTCCTCTTCCTTTCTCTGTTGCTGTCCCCCAAGGTTCTGTTATTGGACCTCTCCTATTTTCAATCTACACCTCCACCCTGGGTCAGCCTCCCATGGCATCCAGCGCCATCTCTACACTGATGACACCGAAATCTATCTCTCTACCCAGGGCGGGACAAGGGATGGGCAGGAGGGGAGTTTGCCCTGGGTGCTGTGGTATCATATGAGTGGAGGGGGGGGGGGGCGTTTCATTGAGAGAGCCTACCTACAAGCTGGCAGAAGTACTAGAAAAGGGGAAATTTTGTTTGGGGAGAATTTTGGTTTCCAAAGGGAATTTATACTTGGGGGTAAACGTGCAGATTAGGGCTCAAAGTATTTTGGAGGGAAGGGAGGGGATCTTTGCTAACACACAATTTGCTCATTTTGTTGAGGTTTGGACATCTTTGCCCTGGGCGTTGGATGGTCTTGCCCTGCCACTGTCTCTACCCCACAGCTCACTCCCTCAGTCTCCTCACATATCACTAATTTACTGACACATACACCACTTCCTCAAACTCAATCTATCCAAAACCAAATTATAATTGTTCCTCCTCCAGGTGCCTCTTCCCCTGACTTCTCTGTCAAAATCCATGGCACAACTATCAGTCCATCCCCACATGCCAAGGTTCTAGGTGTAATACTGGACTCTGATTTATTCTTTAAGCCCCACATCCAATCATTGTCCAAATCTTGCCGCCTCAACCTCCGCAACATCTTTAAAATACGCCCCTTTCTAACCAATGACACCACAAAGCTTTTAATTCACTCCCTGGTCATCTCTCGACTTGACTACTGCAGCTCTCTTCTCATTGTCTTGCCTTTACATAGGCTATACCCCCTTCAGTCCATCATGAATGCTGCTGCCAGACTCATCCACCTTACCAACTTCTCTGTGTCTGCTACCCCTCTCTGACAATCCCTCCATTGGCTTCAACAAATTAAATTCAAACTACTAATAACAACTTACAAAGCCATCCACAACTCAGCCCCCAACTACTTTACTAACCCAGTCTCAAAATACCAACCTAATCGTTCTCTTCGTTCCTCCCAAGACCTCCTGCTTTCTAGCTTCCTAGTCACCACCTCCCACGCTCGCCTCCAGGAATTTTCCAGAGCCTGTCCCATCCAATGGAGCTCTCTACCCTAATCTGTCTGATTATCTCCTACTCTGTTAGCTTTTAGATGATCCCTAAGAACCCTCCTCTTCAGAGAAGCCTATCCTGCCCACACCTAACAACTGTATGTTTATTTTCTCTATCAGCTCACCCTCCACAGTTATTACCTTTTGTATCACCTGACTCACCCTTCTAGATTGTAAGCTCTAATGAGCAGGACCCTCTGATTCCTCCTGTATTGAATTGTATTGCAACTGTACTGTCTCCCCTCAAGTTGTAAAGCACTGCGCAAATTGTTGGCGCTATATAAATCCTGTATAATATTAATAATATTTATGTGAAACTTACGCTGTCACTGCTGAAGGTGCTTTCATCTTCACCCTGTCTTCCTTCTGGGTTCACAGACTCCAACTGTGAGTGGCCGGAGCTGCGATGACGTCACTCCTGCTCATGCGCGTGGGAGCCGTCGTTTAGGGCACAGGACTCTGAAGGAATGGCATGGGTATGCCATTCCATCAGATGCCCCAGTGATGTCACCAGCTGCATCTACAGTAAATATCCTCTAAAGGGTGCACATTTAGGAGGTATTTACAGTACATATAGGTAAGCCTTACTATAGGCTTAGTTTGCTTCCACTTTAAGAGTGTTTAGATAAACCATGTACCACTGGCAGAGATGCTTACAATGATCAGCTTTTATTCATTCATGTAAAATCTTTATCCCAAAAGAAATTTTTTTTTGCCGTAATTGCCTGTGTAATTGGAGTGTGAGCTGGAGTTTGATTAAATTTTGTTAGTTTAGCTAAATCTAATACATTTAACACTACCCCCCCCCCCAGACTTACAATGCTACTGTCTGCTGTGCCTCCTGTTCTCATTCATCCAGAGTTGTGTCTCACTAATACAGGACGTGTGTTACTGGCCAGATCACCAGATAAAGAAAGAGAGGAAAAGGGCCTAAAAAAGTAAAACTCGGGGGGAGAGGGCTGCACTCTCTCCTTGTCCTTATCCCACACTTATCCAAAACTCGGTAGGACACTGGCGGAGACTTCTTACTCCTCTTCAACTGCTCTTCATCAGGAATCCTTTAGGCATGTCTGTGGCAGAAGCAGTGCAGCCTTTTTATGGACCATCAGGCCTGCCTTGGTTCAAACACACAAACAGCCAAGATTGCAGCTAAACTGTTGATTTTCCTTTTTTTTTTTTTTTTTTTACCCCCTGTTTCCACCTGGCGATCTGGCCAGTAACACCTCCTGTAAAATAGCTCCCCACTCAGGATAAAGGAGCAAAGAGACACTTTTGGACAGCAGCATTGCCATTCTGGGTGGGGGTTTATATGCACTAGCCAAACGCCAACTAATACAGTTACAACAGTGACGGCCCATCCATAAGGGGTGCAGGGGCGTCAACCCCCCTAAGCCATGCGCCCTGGCCCCTGATCTACATGCAGGGCGCCAGATGGCTGGATTCCAATGGGTTTTAGAGACTTGGCTTCAGAAAGGGTGGGCTCAGAGTGCAGAGCACTGTGCCCTGAACCCACCCAGTTGTGAGACAATGGGGTAAGTGAGGGGCTGGTGGGTGGACGAGTGAGGGGGGGATCGACTGATGGCTGGTTGGTTTGCTGTCCCCGCCCCTCCAAAATGGAGCACCAGGCGCCACTGAGTTCCAACAACAGTTCTTTCCTTATGGGATAAAAATTTCCTGTAAATAAATAACAGCAGATCATTGTAATCACCCCTGTCAGTGTTAAATGGTTTGTCCCAACCCTCAAACTGCAACATTTGCAGGACAGCTTGTTCTGTTGAAGAAAAATAAAAGCAAAGAAAAGAAAGCCAAAGAAAGAAAACAAATGCAGCCATCACATCATAGTATTATGTTGTCATGGCAGGATTTTCTACTAGGTAAAGTAGTCTTATGACTATAGGCAGCAAAAGCAAAAAGACTGCATTGACCACACTTTTTTTCCCCATTATTGTTAAAAATAGTAATCTCTTACAAGATTATTAACACAATCTCACAATATTATAGTCTTTGTAAAGACCAGTAAATCAAAGAAATGTACTGTGTTCACGCTGGATGCACTCCAGTGCTTTTTTACTCTGCATCAAAAATTTATGGACAGTGTTTAACATGAATCTCTAGTTCACACCAGTGCAGTGCGTTCCACTGCAGTTGACAAAAGTATCATGTTGCTTTTTTTCTGTATATCTGAAATGTGTCACAATGCGTCAAAAACGCACCAACCCACCAATTGTCCAAAATTGAGATAAGGAAAAAAGAAGGGGAAAAACGCACTGGAATGCATCAAAAACGTGCATGCAGAAACCCAATCATAATGCAGAAATTGAGGTGTGAATGGGCCCTAAAAGAAGTAACCCTAACAGTTGCTTTCAATGCTTAAGTTGTTTGCCAACACTGTCTCCAAAACTGAAAACCTGGCATTGCATGCTACATGTAATCCCTGTTTTATCAGATCTTACTATTTCATATTAATATGATAAGGCTTTCTATACCTGACCTTAAATTATACCTAAAGGCAACACTTTTTTTTTTAAATCTTAGATAGAATGAAGAGGAATTAGAACACTTGTCAAGCTTTTATCGCTGATAGGGAGATAAGGAGATTTACCCTTTGCTATCACCAAATGTAAAAGTAAAATAAAGTCCTAAATTTTGGGTTGACATCAGAAAAGGAATAGAGTTGAAATCTTCCAATAAGGACACTAGTTCTAGTGACCCTGGTAAGATTTCTTCTCACTTCCTGTTTTGGCTATGGGACAGGAAGTAAAGGGAAATCTACCCAATGGAACACAGTGATAAAAAGAAACTGACAGAAGTATAATCCTTCCTTACTCTATCCAAAATGAAAAAGAACAATTTTGAATTTAACCATTTATGATTTGTATTGACATTGACAGTGTAACTTAATTTAATGACAATTATTACAACCTGTAAGTTCTCACTAAGGCCACCTGTCAGGTGACTGACAAGTCTCGCTCCATGCAGTGCAATGGGACCGTTCTAATTAGTGCCACTCAAGTCGCTCCGACTTAGAAAAAGGTTCCTGTACATTTTGGGTGGCGACTTCGGAGCGGCTTGCATTGACTTCTATTAAAGAAGTTGTTTGCAAGCTGCGCTGATGTTGCACTGTGCGTGGCGGCTTTAAAGTCAGATGACTTTGAGGCCGCCCAGTGTGGACCGTCACTTAGTGCTAACAAAATGCACATCACAAATTTATGGTTATGTTCATATATATTTATCTTTAATTATTTTCCTTTGTACAGAATTCTTTAACCTGAACTCCAGGCAGCTATAAAAGGCACAGATTCACACCTATGTAGGTGCACCTGCATTTTTGATTTTTTTTTTCTCATTTAGGTGTGTTGCGCCTAGGGCAGCCTATTAATTTCAATGGGCTATCCTACCTGTGTTAATCGCACAAAAAGAAGAACAGGCAAAGTTGTTGTTTTTTTATTGAATCACACTATAATGCATAACAATACGTTACCATGCATTATGGTGTGATTTAGTGCTTGTACATGGGCTGGTGCGTTTTTAGTGCCCTTAAGAATGAATGTCACTGCAGTGCACCTACCAGAAAATAGCATATTTTTTTTCTTGTTCACCGCATTTTTTATTTATCACCAGAGATCACGCAT